>NC_092384.1:30945552-32415552 GCF_030028105.1 Mobula birostris | reverse complement strand
GTAATCAAACCTAGGATGCATAGGCTCTCAATAATTGAGGCACCGTTATAGACTCTCAGCAAATTTCAATTCAAAAAATAATTCAGTGATTCTAAGTGAACTTAGGCAAAGCTCAAAGTACAGATGAATTAAATAAGCTATATTTCAATTTTCAGGCCACTTGTTTCAAATGCAGTATATATTAATCATTCTAAGTTAATACATGTGCACAGATTTAGTGCAACACAAAGGAGAAATGCTTCTGTTATATTTCAGGGAGGAACAATGCACTGCCCTGTGAAATGAACACTTGGCAAGGAAATCAGGGTAATTAGCGAAATACGAAAATAATATATAATACCTGAATGACAGGGTGGTTCTATTTCTTACTGCACTGCTAAATAATTCACAATATTTTATTAATAGAGAAATGCAAGCAAAACAATTGGCTACTCTCTCCTGAATAATTCACATTATTTTAATTAATCAACATTCCATTCAAAACAATTGACCTTTTGTAAAAATATTATATTTGATAATAATACCCCAAACCCAAAAATTATCCTTAAAGAGAAAATATGCATGGATTGTAAATTTCAGAACCATAATGACTTTAAGTTTGTGAAAGGTAGTGGTCTCTTTCAATCAATGCCATCAACCTTCTTGCTCTGCAATAACATTATCACAATCTGATTGCTTTAGCATTGTGTTCCCTTAGAAATTTTAAACTTCATCTCTGTGCTTAACTACAGTTCAGGCTTTAGGTTAAGCCATGTGACAATACAAATAATATTGAAACTGTATTGTTCATTGCATGGGCTTTCTTCCTATGCCTTTAAGTTTGAAGACTGAAAGTCTAAGGGACAAGGTTCTCCAATTCAGAGGTTGAGGGGAATTACAAAATTATCGTCTGTTATAGAAACCACACATTTTTCATTCTCATTGAACATAATGAAAATTTCTTCGGTGGTTTCCATAAGGAGACAAATCTAAAATTCAAGTTTTATGCACAAGTATTTTCTTTTTGTTTTGTCCAGGGTCCAAATTCATTTGTTTACACAAATAAACTCCATACCCTTAGGTTAGAAAGAGCTCTATCTGATTGAATTGATCTGATCAATTTTGGTTAAAGCTGTTTTCTAATTTGAAGTTGATGGTGATGAAAAATAAACAAAAAAAAATCAACATTTCTTTGAACCCTTACTGGACAGAGTATCTGATCATATTGTCAGTATAATATAAACATTTTAGTTAGCATAATTCTCACCACAAAAACACAGCAATTTCAGAAAAAGGTTGAGAATTAACTTACATATAAATTTCACCCAATGAATTGAATGCAGTATATATCAAGGGCAGACTTCAACTTCTTAAACAAAAAATATTTACTACCTATTTACAGAATCCTCAGAATCATATCTGAGCTACATTTGTATCTTTAAAATATTTTAAATACATTTTCTAAAATAAATTGACAGTAGTGCCTCGCTTAGATTTAAAATAGTATGCTAAGATGGCAGATTTGACAGGTCTGAGTGACAGTATAGCAAGACCACTAGAAAGGGCCCTTGTCTATTTAATAGAAGAAAGGTGCTTTATATAAAGTAGGCCAGCAGGGGGTGAAAGTACAAAGAAAGATGGAGAAAAGGAAAGAAAATATGCCTTAAGACTTAAAGAGACCAATCAAACATCACTTAACATCTCAGTCATTGACATCAATGCTAGCTCTGACGACCAGCTCTGCCATTTTTTCCTTTCCTTGCTTGGTTGCTCAGTGGAGTGTCTTCTAAGAAGTTCACAAATAGGCCAGCTAAATACAATCTGTAGTATAAAGCTCATTTAATTGTCATTGCATCTTAAATAAAAGGTTTTTCTTGCACAATAGAAATAGTCTCCTAATGGCTGTGGCCTCATTTTCTCTCATAATTCCACAAAGAAATGACATTTCCCAGAAAAATGGTCACAACTGTTTTATTATTCCACACTAACTTGATAACCTGGTGACAACAAAATAATACTAATTGGGGTTTTTGCAACAAGGGATTAATTAGTATGTATCCATTATGATTTCCTAATATACATACAAAAACCCTTGATCAGCCATACCTCTTTATCTGTGAAAATCTTTATTATATGAAATTGCTTGACTTTTGGATCTTTTTATGTGAAGAGAATTTCTTGTATTTAATTAAAACTGCAAAGAATTAACAATTGTGTGAAACCTTGTGCTATTCAAACACAAGGAAAAAAGAATGTAGATACAGTATCTATTAAAATAGGTAAAGCCTAATGTAGGTTTATTTCCATAAACCTCTAGCACTATGATTGAACCAGCACAAGAATTTCCCACCTAAACCAACAAGGCTGTTTCATTTCCATTCTTTCCTAATGGTACCTGAGTAAAGTATCTAATTAATGCTGAATTATGGGAAGGTCTGGAGTAGAGATCTTCTGCTCATTGGGAACTGAGTTGAGAGTGCCAAAAATCATTATATTTAAGACACTTCACTGCCATTAAGGTGCAAACATTTTTTGCCCATCTCCCCAAGGTAAATTTTTTGTGAAGTTCCAGAGACAACAGAAAGCTCAAAGACACGCACTCAGTCTTTGCAATATTTTTCTATATTATTGTTGAACTATTTAATTAAGCACAAGTCAGAACAAGCCATTAAAAACAGAAAGATATCTTCCACATTTGGGAGAATACTAAAACAAAGGCAGAAAATTGATTAAGTATGTTTAGAAATGTTTTAAATGTCACCAGTATCTACTTTCAAAAACATTTTAAATTCTAGATAGTTTTTCACATTTTTCTGTTACACACTTTTTATTTGTACTACAAAAATGTCACTCAGAAGGCTGGAGCTAAGTAGTTCTTGACCCTCTCTCATCAGTTCTATGCCATTTCCTCATTTGCCTGCAGACGTAGTTTTGCTCATCAGTCCTGCATGTCTCCTATTGACACTTGCTCTCATTCCACTTTGCTGAAGAAATCTGCACTGTGAACACAGTTTGACATTTCCTGACATTTCATGAACTAATTACACTACAAATAATTAAGCATGTTCACATCTGTAACAAACGAAGGCAAAATGGTTGTCAGCACCAATGATTGATGACCTCCCTGAGACTTTATCTGATGAGATTCTCTCCACTACAGGCAGACTTGGATACCAGCATGTTTGCAATAATGCCTTCAGCCCTTTTCATCTGATCAAACTAACAAAATGCTTTAAGAAAAGGATGGCAAAATTAATGACTACAATGAAATATTTGCATTTTTTTCAGGCTACGAAAACAATGAACAAGAGATGTGACAACCTCAATTATTTGTTGGTGCTAAGAGCTCAGAGACAGCTCCTGCTGGAGAGAGCTGCTGGGAAGCCCTGGGGTATCAAGCAGTCTGCAAAAGTGGGAGATGTTGGGGACAATTTTTTTAGTTAGAAGAGACACATAGTATGCTGGTTTTTGTGACTGAGCCTAATGGGCAAATTTCATGTTTGCGGAAATGTATGACGTGCATTAAACCCATTTAGAACCCTTATCTGTTTACTGACTCTCGTGACAATACATTGATCAACCTGTTTCATGCCAGCTAACAGTCCACTTATAATCAATTTCTCTTTTAAAATTGTTCTACTCCAGATTGCATGGAACTATTAATAAACCTGTATTGGATACAATATTAAAGTACATTAAATGTAAAAAAAGTCTAATTTATTAGAGATACATAATTACATAAATGTATTCAAAGTAAGTGTGATAAAATCACTTTATTTATCAGTGCAATTTGGTCTATCCATATATCATACATGTAATCTTTATAAAATAGCTTTTTATAAAATATAACTATTAATGAAGTCAATAATTTCTCTGAATTTAATTTTGATGAGATTCATCAACACAGATTACTTCTCCACATTGTACTGGTAAATATAAGCATATTCTAGGAATAAAAAAAAGATTAAACTGTCTTGGATGTTGCATTACAATATTTGAACAATAGAAAGCTTATGCCCTTCCAGAAAATAAATACTCACTTCAATCAATTCTGCATTGTGCCAACTGGGGGCTAAATTGTTTTTGCTGCCTCTTATAAATTCCTTTTACAGATTAAATGATGATGCGTAAAACTAACAGAGCACAACTGAAACTGGTGAGTTTAATTATGTTTGTATAGATTTTGGAGTTGGATAAGTACTGTATCAGTGTTCTCCCTAGAAATTTGGCAGCATGAAGTGGGTTAGAGCTGGATACTTTAAAGCGTGGTCATTTAATGTTAAAAGGCTTGGATAATAACACAAGTTAGTTCCAGAAAAATAGCACAAAGCTTTTAAGCATTTTCCCATGACCAATTATATAGTATTGTTCATCTGCGTGAAAATAGCGCTCGTTGAGCCTAAAGACCATTAGAGAAATATCACAACAGGGCAATGGGAATGCTCGCATTGTGAAACAATGAATTTTCTTTACAAACGCTTCAAGATCTTTTTTTTACAATTTTTAAAGAATGTTACGATCAAGAAAATATTCCTTTTAGCGCATGGGTCAGGGGCAGGCAGAGGAAGGAATTAATTGGTGGCACAAACACTTCTGCATGGTTCCAGTTAGCTGGCATGGTCTTTAGTATTTGTTCTTCTTATTGTTTTCATTATCAAAAACATTTCTGGGCTTCTGTGGAGCATGACAGGGTCAATTGCCTGGAAATTCTGGAACACTTGTGTGTGGTTGTTACGGGACAACAAAAACTCCCTGACGTCAGTTTAACCTCAAGTAAATGAAGTACACTGGGGATGAAATTGCATTATGCTGGAATCTCAATGTGCCAGTAGCCCACACCTGTGGAAGTCACACCTAAAATTCAAGGCCCCTCTTCATTATTACAGCTGAAGATCTAAGCCAGTGCAACCATGGCTCCCCCCCACAACACCCTTCCATTTTCCACAGGGATCACTCCTTCCATGATTCCCTTATCCATTTGTCCCTTCCCACTAATCTCCTTCCCAGTACGTCCCTGCAAGAGGCCCAAGTCCAACACTTGCCCATTCACCTCTATTTAGGGCCCCAAACGGTCATTCCAGGTGAGGCAACACTTTACCTGCAAATCTGTTGTTGTCATCTGTTGTGTCTGGTGCTACTGGTGCAGCCACCTCTATATCGGTGAGACCCGTTGTTAATTAGGGGATCACTTCGTTAAGCACCTCCGTTCCTTTCGCCAAAAGAGGAACTTCCTGGTGGCCAAACGTTTTAATTCCTATTCCCATTACGACATGTCGGTCCACGGCCTCCTGTCGCACCACGATGAGGCCACCCTCAGGGTGGAGGAGCAACACCTAATATTTCATCTAGGTAGCCTCCAACTCAATGGCATGAATATCAATTCTTCCTTCCGGTAAAAAAAATTATCCCATTCCCCTCTTCGTTTATTCCTCACTCTGCCTTTATCTCTTTTCACCTGCCTATCCCTTCCTCCTTCCCTTTCTCCTATGGTTCACTCTTCTCTCCTATCAGTATCCTTCCTCTCCAGCCCTTCCCACCCTATCCCTCATCTATCTATCCTTCTTCACCTCCCCCCATTTTTTTTATTCTGTCATCTTCCCCCATCATTTCCAGTCCTGAAGAAGGGTCTCGGCCCAAAACGTCAACTGTTTATTCACTTCCATAGTTGCTGCCTGCCCTGCTGAATTCCCCCAGCAGTCTGCATGTGTTGCTTTGGATTTCCAGCTTCTGCAAACTTTCTCATGTTCTTGTTTATTTCATTAGCACTGATGCATATGTTGAAAAATAACCAGGGCTAACTGGCACATATTGATCTGGGATTAATCACCACCTGCCACCTTCACTAGAAGTGATTTAAAGAATTTAGGAAGGTTGGTCCCAGCCATGTTGGATCTGGGCCTACTCCGACTCGGCTCTGGGTGCCTTACTAAATGAGATGGTAAGGAAAAAGGAGGTCACTGATGTTCAGGAATCTAGGAAGCCAACAGGATCCATCATCAAGTCTAGGAGTTAACATGAAGCTCTAAGGATATGAACATTTCTCACTGCTTCAGTAAAGCAACCAGATCAAAGACCAAACCCACCCTAGACATTCCTTCTTCTCCCTCTCTCATCAGGCAGGAAATACAAAAGCCTGAAAGTACATACCACCAGGCTCAAGGACAGCTTCTACCTTGCTGCAATAGGACTATGGAATGGTTTCCTAGTATGATAAGGTGCACAATTGACCTTGCAATCTACTTCATTATGATCTTGCACTTTATTGTTTACCTGCACTGCACTTTCTCTGTAGCTGTTAAACTTTATTCTGCATTCTGCTATTGTTTTACCTGTTCTGCCTCAATACGTTAGGTAATGATTTGATCTGTATGAGCAATATGCAAGACAAGCTTTTCACTGTGTTTCATTACGTGATAAAATTAAACCAATACCACTACAGTTCAATGTATTCAATATAGAGCAAGGGTTACTCACAACTACTGTCCTATAAACATCCTGTGTCACTCCAGACTCTCCAGTAAGATCATTGAACTGATACCAGTCCCTATGAACCAGTATTCACAGGTTCAGTTACACTCTCACACTAATCATTACACTAATACTTACATCTCCTAACGGATGACACAGACTTCCAGCTGTTCCATATACCAGACATATCACCGAACTCAACACAAAACACTCACACTGTCTACTCTGTTACTGTATATGATGGGACATAATTGCCATCAGCCATGCTAGAAATGGTGAAGTCTATACCATGACTATAATGTTAATGGTTGCAAAAGAATCATGACCAATGGAGGTGCCAAGGCCATTACTGACGATGGTTTACTTTAATCAGTCGTATTCCACCTCCCTCCCATCCCATAAGCTTATCTGATTTGCAAGATGCAGGTAGTATAAACATCACTTGGCTTTTCCCCTCCCCTAAAATTATTCAATCCTTATGACTTTTTTCTTAGCAGATAGCCAAGCAGGTGCCTGGAGTGCTGAGCTCTATTTTGTCAATCAACCTGGTAGGAATAGCATGCGATGAATCACCAAGCATAAATTTCCTGCAACACACATCAAAGTTGCTGGTGAACACAGCAGGCCAGGCAGCATCTCTAAGAAGAGGTACAGTCGATGTTTCGGGCCGAGACCCTTCGTCAGGACAGATGTAGCGAAGGAAAAGTGGGGGACAGATACCAGAATAGGTGTGGAACATAGATTGTTCCACAAAGCCAACAAAAAGAAAGGCATAGCTAGGACCCATACGGGTGCCCATAGCTACACCTTTAGTTTGGAGGAAATGGGAGGAGCCAAAGGAGAAATCATTAAGAGTAAGGACTAATTCCGCTAGACGGAGCAGAGTGGTGGTAGAGGGGAACTGATTAGGTCTGGAATCCAAAAAGTAGCGGAGAGCTTTGAGACCTTCCTGATGGGGGATGGAAGTATATAGGGACTGGACATCCATGGTGAAAATAAAGCGGTGGGGGCCAGGGAACGTAAAATCATGGAAAAGTTTAAGAGCGTGAGAAGTGTCACGAACATAGGTCGGAAGGGATTGAACAAGGGGGGATAAAACCGTGTCGAGGTATGCAGAAACGAGTTCGGTGGGGCAGGAGCAAGCTGAGACAATAGGTCTGCCAAGATAGGCAGGTTTGTGGATCTTGGGTAGGAGGTAGAAACGGGAAGTGCGAGGTGTGGGAACTATAAGGTTGGTAGCAGTGGATGGGAGATCCCCTGAGCGGATAAAGTCGGTGGTGGTGTGGGAGACAATGGCCTGGTGCTCCTTAGTGGGGTCACGATCGAGGGGTAAATAAGAGGAGGTACCCGCGAGTTGTCGCTGTGCCTCGGCAAGGTAGAGGTCAGTACGCCAGACTACAACAGCACCCCCCTTATCGGGGGGTTTAATAGTAAGGTTAGGATTAGTGCAGAGGGAGTGGAGAACAGAGCGTTCGGAAGGAGTAAGATTGGAATGGGAACAATGTGCGAAGTCGAGATGGTTGATGTCCCGTCGGCAGTTAGCAGTAAAGAGATCCAGAGCAGGCAGAAGACCAGAGTGGGGTATCTATGAAGAGGAAGAGGGTTGAAGACGGGAGGAGGGATCATTGGTGGGGGTGCAAGAGTCCTTGCCGAAGAAGTAGGCTCGGAGACGGAGACAGCGGAAGAAGAGTTCTGAGTCATGGCGAATGCGGAACTCGCTGAGGTGTGGGCGAAGGGGGACAAAGGTGAGGCCCTTACTGATGACAGAGTGCTCTGCCTCAGGCAGTTGAAGGTCGGAGGGGATGGTAAAGGCCCGGCACGGATGAGAGCTGGGATCAGAGGGGGGAGGGAGGAGGCTGCGGGTGTCAATGGAGAGGGGAGGGTTGGGGTGAGAGGAAGATGGAGCCTCTGAGGGCCCAGGATCTGACAGTGGGATCTGAAGGAAACAGTGTTGCAGAGTGGTGGTGGGGGAAGGGGAGACAAGAGTCACAATAGCAGCACATAAAGACCCGGCCTGGAGTTCAAGGCTGGAGTCGCAGTTGGTGGTTGCGCAATTGCTGTGAAGGTGTCCATGGTCGTTGCTGGAGTCCGGGTTTTGAATAGGCCCTGAGATGTTGGAGCCGGCGAGATCAATGGCAGCAGCCGCAATCTGAAGTTCATGTCTGCTAGCGTCAGGGCCAGCAGGCTCTGGGGTCTGCAGATGTAGGATCTTGCGATCTTTGCCTAACATGACAAAGTCAAAAAAAACAGCGATTGCAGGCGTGGATCCGACGGAGGATGAAATAACGGGTAGGACCATTACAGACGGCAAAGAAAGTGTCCGAAGGTGTGGAAGGGTCTGGGATAGGGACACCAAATACCTCCTCATGGCAGAGAGGGTCGCCTTCAGAGCTTGATGGGAGAAGCGGCCAGAGGCAGAGTCAATAAAATGTGAGTACCTGGGATCCTCAGAAGGTCCAAATTGAGAGGCTCAAAAACGAATCCTAAAGCCAACTGGAGTAAGTTGGTGACGCAGGCACGTTCCAAGAAAGGATATATGGCTGTGATAGCGAGTCTGAGTCAAGATGTGGTCGAAAGGTTGAAGAGCCGAAGAAGTTACAGGTGGGGAGCAGTGAGAGATGGTTTCACTGAACTCCCATCGAAGAGAATATTTAAACTTCTTCAGTGTAGGCATCATGGAAGAGGCTTTGCAGTAGTGAATTTAAAAACGTAAACACGAGGAATTTTGCAGATGCTGGAAATTCAAGCAACACATATCAAATTTGCTGGTGAACGCAGAAGGCCAGGCAGAATCTCTAGGAAGAGGTACAGTCGACGTTTCAGGCCGAGATCCTTCGTCAGGACTGCACGATAGCCAAAGTGTTAGCTCTGCAGCCGACGATTTTTGCTGCAGGGCACTCAGGTGAGAAGTTTGCTGGGTAGCGTACAGATATCACTTATGAGAATGCACAATGAAATGTAATAGCAGTCCATACAGAAAGTCAATGACCATGGAGCTTCAATCCAGCTTCATGGAGCCTGAAGCCAAACATATTCAATACTGAAAGACCATAAGATCGTAAGACATAGGAGCAAAAATGAGGTTTTCAGTCTGTCAAATCTGCTCCTCCATTTGATCATGGCTGATTTATTTGACATAAGTACAAGCATCCTGTGGTGTATAATAGCTGAGATCTCAATCTCTTTTATAATACAGGTGTAAGCCACTTATTTTCTCAGATATTGGAGCAGAGGCCTAAACGTCTGCTGTGCGAGCTCAGGCCATGGCTCTCCTGGTCCTCTCAGTAGGGGCTTTGAAAGTGTCACAGTGCCCTGGAAATCTGTCCTCCAGCAAGTTAGTCGAATTGCTGAAGAAGCAACGGGTGAGTCAGTGGAGAACAAATGAGAATATTTGCAATCTCAGTGCTGCCGCTCCTGCTTTACATTTCCTGTTGCCTGCAGGCTGGCTCACCCATGCAGTTACCAAACAGTGAAACCCGAAACTGGGCCCTGCACTGCAAAGAGCAGCCTCCTCCACTGCAGAGGATCATTCAATTAATAATTAGCTAGGCCTCTGTTACTGAAAGTGGTTGATAAAAGGAAGACAGGCAGGAGGTGTGCACTAGGATAATTGGCACTGATCTGTTGCATAGAAATAGGATCAAGGGTATGTAAAGATGATTACCACAAATGAAAGCTAAAACTAGAAATTTTGACAGTGCTGATGACAAAATATTCACTTAGATCTTGACGATGGGGCAAGATTGAGCTCAAACTTCATCTAATCATTGTTTCCAAGTAGAAAAAAACATTAAAAAAATTCTGTAGATGCTGCAAGTCCAGAGTAATGCATACTGGAGGAACACAGCAGGTCAGGCAGCATCTGTAGAGAGACAGGCTCTTCCTCCTTCCTTTCCAGTCCTGTTGGAGGGTCGTGTCTGAAATGTTGACAGTTTATGCCTTTCCAAAGCTGCCAACTGACTTGCTGAGTTCCTCCAGCATTTTGTATGTGTTACACTGTTTTCAAGAAAAGTTTAGAAAACTGACAGCCAATCTGCAAACAAATTAATATTTATCATGGAACTGCTTCTAGTCTGTAAAATAAATCCTTAATCCAAAAAATTAAAGCTCTCCAATTCATTGAATTGTAGAATCATGCTCCGCAGACATAGAACCTTCAGCCCTTTGAGTCTAATGTGACCACCCAGGACCCAATTACATCTTTGAAGTCACTATAATCATTGTTGCAATGTAACAGTAATTTAATACTGAATATTATTTTCAAGAAGCTTTTGGATTACAGAAGAAATCTGCACATTTCCTTGCATTATCCTTTGTGTCCTTGTTTGTAAAATGAGAGAAGAATGTGACTATGTCATGCAATTCTCTCTATTGAAGTCAGATCTAGCTCACCTGTATTTCTGCCGCAAAGGTTTCCCATCCGAGGAGACCTGGGATATGAGTTTGTCTGGGGAAAGAGCCACAAGCTGTTCTGGAGGCACATGTGTAAAGAGAAGAACATCAGGAGAACCATCAACAGAGAACCCTGTATCAAGAGGCATCAGTGCAGACTTTCCTTCCGATCATTCTTCCCACCTTCAGATAAAGTGCCAACCACCAATACTAATCTTTCAGTCTGTATCCTTCAAAAACCTTCATAATACATTAAGTCTCTGTCTTTACATAGCATGCCAATTATAATTAGCTGACTCTATTTCAGTATGAAATAAACATGCCCTTTCCTGCATAACTTTGAATCCTTTTAATAAAAGAATTAACAAAAGTGTAAATTCTTCTTTAATATAATGAAGTCCAAGAGAGTATAAGCTTGTTGACTCTTTCCTAATCTTACAGCTGTCCTCACTACTCAAACATGCTTCCTCTAGTCTTTCATTTCTCCTGGTTACAAACTCAATCAATATCAAAAGAGTCAGTTGTCTGCTCCTGTGTACCAAAAAGTGAATCTCTTCTCATGCCGATGTTCACTTGGGAGGGACCAATAGCTGACTTTATCTTTGGAGCTTGTTGTTGGGAGCCTGAGACGTCATTGATTGGAGGATGTAAAAGATAAGAGTTCTGATAAGGTTGACTGTCCTGAAAATTGTCCAAACCAAGCAAACCAAACCAAACAACTGGGGTCCCAGCACTGAGCCTTGCAGTACACCACTAGTCACTGCCTGCCATTCTGGGAATAAACGGGAACTTTTCAGAATGGCAGGCAGTGACTAGTGGGGTACCGCAAGGCTCAGTGCTGGGACCCCAGTTGTTTACAATATATATTAATGACTTGGATGAGGGAATTAAATGCAGCATCTCCAAGCTTGCAGATGACACGAAGCTGGGTGGCAGTGTTAGCTGTGAGGAGGATGCTAGGAGGATGCAGGGTGACTTGGATAGGTTGGGTGAGTGGGCAAATTCATGGCAGATGCAATTTAATGTGGATAAATGTGAGGTTATCCACTTTGGTGGCAAAAATAGGAAAACAGATTATTATCTGAATGGTGGCCGATTAGGAAAAGGGGAGGTGCAACAAGACCTGGGTGTCATTATACACCAGTCATTGAAAGTGGGCATGCAGGTACAGCAGGCGGTGAAAAAGGCGAATGGTATGCTGGCATTCATAGCAAGAGAATTCGAGTACAGGAGCAGGGAGGTACTACTGCAGTTGTACAAGACCTTGGTGAGATCACACCTGGAGTATTGTGTGCAGTTTTGGTCCCCTAATCTGAGGAAAGACATTCTTGCCATAGAGGGAGTACAAAGAAGGTTCACCAGATTGATTCCTGGGATGGCAGGACTTTCACATGATGAAAGACTGGATGAACTAGGCTTATACTCATTGGAATTTAGAAGATTGAGGGGGGGATCTTATTGAAACGTATAAAATCCTAAAGGGATTGGACAGGCTAGATGCAGGTAGATTGCTCCCGATGTTGGGGAAGTCCAGAACGAGGGGTCACAGTTTGAGGATAAAGGGGAAGCCTTTTAGGACCGAGATTAGGAAAAAACTTCTTCACACAGAGCGTGGTGATTCTGTGGAATTCTCTGCCACAGGAAACAGTTGAGGCCAGTTCATTGGCTATATTTAAGAGGGAGTTAGATATGGCCCTTGTGGCTAAAGGGATCAGGGGGTATGGAGGGAAGGCTGGTACAGGGTTCTGAGTTGGATGATCAGCCGTGATCATACTGAATGGTGGTGCAGGCTCAAAGGGCTGAATGGCCTACTCCTGCACCTATTTTTTTATGTTTCTATGTTTCTAAACCTACTCTAGCTATAGAACAGATTACAAAATGCAGATACATAATGGGGCGTCATGGTAGTGTAATGGTTAGCGCAGTGCTATTACAGCCGGGTTGGGGGGCACTATTCCAGAATCCGGAGTTCAGTTCCGGGATTCCAGGCACTATCATTGGATGACCCTGACCGCTTTCCCTCAAACAGCTACACAGCCACTTGGGCTTCTCCAACTTCTATTGCTGTTTCATCAAGTATTCACCAGCAGAATGCTTAGAAGAGGGCACGGACAGAGATCCTATCTGCCAACCATACATACTGCTGCCAGGCCAACTGCCGGCAGTGCCCAATCAGGCTACTTCGGCCTGGGGACAGTGTCTGGCTGTCCACCTGAGATGTGCCCCTGCAGACCAACTCCCACAAGCTCTTACCCCGTTCATCGGTCCCTTCAAGGTTACCCATCCCATCAATCCAGTCACTTACTGTCTCCAGCTGTCACTATTCCTCAGGATCACAGCTAACTTCCACGTGTCCTGCCTCAAACACAAAGTTCAAGGACAACTCTGCCCTCCTGATTCTATACCTGCAGGACCTAGGATGGTGGAAGCGGTCCAGTGTACAGGCTTCTTTGGTTGATCGATTCACATCATCCTGGGAAGAGTATGACACAGAGGAGAGGAACTGGGTACCATCCTGTTTCACCTCAGATCCAATGCTTTTCGAGGAATTCCACCAGACCCATCTGGATCTCCCTGGACTGCTGGGCGCCGGCTGTGGGAGGGAGCTTGTGTTAGGCTTGCACAGATAGGCACCTCCTAGTCTCCACCCAGCTAACAGAAGTCACCTGCCACTCGTTTCCAACACATCACCTGCAGCCTATTTAAACCCAGCTCGCACCCACAGTCCTTGTTCACCTATTGAACCAACCAGCCTCAACCTGTTGCTCCCAGCTTTCAGTTAACTTGCTTCCTTGTCAAGTTAAGTATCTGTTCTCTCTTGTTTTATGGGCTCTTATGGCTTGTTATTCTGCAGTTTATTAGTAAAGTATCATCTCTGCTGCTCAGTTTTTTTGGGTCAAGCCTCCTCTACAATTCCTGACAATTTGACCACTTACCTACTCACTCAGGGCAGTGTAAAGTAGCTAATTTAACACACCAAACTGCATGTCCTTGAGATGTGCAACAAAACAAAGCATCTGTAGGAATCTCATGCAATAAGAGAAAATGTGCAAACTTCATGCAGGCAGCACCCAAGATCAGAAATCCAAGTTGTAAGCACAAAATACTCTGCAGGTGCTGGGGTCAAAGCAACACGCTTAATACTTTGGAGGAACTTAGCAGGTTGGGCAGCATCCTTGGAAATGAACAGTCAATGTTTCAGGCTGAGACCCTTCGTCAGGCAGGGGCCCTATAAAGAAGGTGGGGGGAGGGCAAGAAGAAGGCTGGTACGTGCCAGGTGAAAAATCAGTAAGATAGATAGATAGATAGATATACTTTATTAATCCCGAGGGAAATTTGGTTTCGTTACAGCCGCACCAACCAAGAATAGAGCGTAAATATAGCAATACAAAAACCCCAACAATCAAACACCAAAATACAAACTATGCCAGATGGAAAATAAGTCCAGGACCAGTCTATTGGCTCAGGGTGTCTGACCCTCCACGGGAGGAGCTACACGTTCGATGGCCACAGGCAGGAACGACCTCCCGTGCCGCCAAGTGTTGTATCACGGTGGAACATGGCCGAAGTCCAACAGTAAAAAGTTCAGTATCCAGTCTGCAAACACGTTCAGAAAGATCAAGGGGCTGGGGAGGGGAAGCAGGGAGGGGATAGGCAGGAAAGTTGAAGAAGGAATAGGGGAAAGCACAATGGGTAGTAGAAGGAGGCGGAATCATGAGGGAGGTGATAGGCAGCTGGAGAAGGGGGCAGAGTGAAACTGGGATGGGGGAAGGGAGGGGATTACCAGATGTTGGAGAACTCAATGTTCATGCCAAGGGGCTGGAGACTACCCAGTCGGTATATGAGGTGTGCTCCTCCAACCGGAGTCTGGCTTCATCATGGCAGTAGAGGAGGCCATTTATGGACATATCCGAATGGGAACGTGAAACAGCATTGAAGTGGGTGGCAACCGGGAGATCCTGTCTGTTGTGGCGGACGGAGCGGAGGTGCTCGACGAAGCAGTCCCCCAATCTGTGTCGGGTCTCGCCAATGTAGAGGGCAACTGGGAGATCCTGTCTGTTGTGCAACCGGGAGATCCTGTCTGTTGAGATCCTTCTGTCTGTCCTCAAAGCCCTCCACTACTTTCTGGATAATAGACCTCACCAGTTCCCCACCACCACCACCCTCCTCCGGTTGGCAGAACTGGTACTCAAACTTAATAACTTCTCTTTGGGCTCTTCCCACTTTCTTCAGACCAAGGGTGTCACTATGGGCACTCGCATGGGCCCCAGCTATGCCTGCCTCTTTGTTGGTTATGTGGAACAGTTTTGCTCCAAAACCTATACAGGTACTGCTCCCCAACTTTTCCTTCGCTACATTGACGACTACATTGGTGCTGCTTCCTGCACCCATGCTGAGCTCGTCAATTTCATCGACTTTGCTTCTAACTTCCACCCAGCCCTCAAATTCACTTGGCCCATCTCGGACAATTCTCTCCCTTTTCTCGATCTCTCGGTCCCCATCTCTGGAGGCAGACTGTCCACTGACATCTTCTACAAACTGTATAAGCCCACTGACTCTCATAACTACCTTGACTATACCTCTTCCCACCCTACCACATGCAAAAATGCTATTCCCTATTCCCAGTTCCTCCGTCTCCACTGCATCTGCTTCCAGGATGAGAGATTCCGTTTCAGGACGTCTCAAATGTCCTCTTTCTCTATGATTCATGGTTTCCCTTCTGTCATCATCAATGATGCCCTCACCCGCATCTCCTCCATTTCCTGCTCTTCAGCCCTCACCCCATCCTCAACGGGGACAGAGTTCCCCTTATCCTCACCAACCACCCCACCAGCCTCCGGATCCAGCACATTATCCACCGCAGCTTCCGCCACCTTCAACAGGACACCACCACTAAGCACATCTTTCCCTCTCCACCCCTCTCCGCTTTCCGCAGGGATTGGTCCCTCCGCGACTCCCTTATCCTCACGTCCATCCCCACTGATCTCCCACCCGGCACTTATCCCTGTAAGCATAAGTGCTACACCCTTCCAAGTGAGGCAACACTTCACTTGGGAGTCTGTTGGGGTCATCTATTGCATCTGGTGCTCCCGGTGCGGCCTCCTCTACATCAGTGCCACCCGATGCAGGTTGGGGGCCATTTCGTCGAGTACCTCTGCTCCATCCTCCACAACAGACAGGATCTCCCGGTTGCCCTCTACATTAGTGAGACCCGACGCAGATTGGGGGACCACTTCATCGAGAACCTTCGCTCTGTCTGCCACAACAGACAGGATCTCCCGGTTGCCACCCACTTCAACTCTGCTTCACATTCCCATTCAGATATGTCCATACATGGCCTCCTCTGCCATGATGAGGCCAAACTCAGGTTGGAGGAGCAACACCTCATATAGCGTCTGTGTAGTCTCCAGCCCCTTGGCATGAACATTGAATTCTCCAACTTCCGGTAATTCCTTCCCCTTCCCTTCCCCCATCCCCGTTTCACTCTGCCCCCTCCTCTAGCTGCCTATCACCTCCCTCATGGTTCCGCCTCCTTCTACCACCCATTGTACTTTCCCCATTCCTTCTTCACCTTTCCTGCCTATCCCCTCCCTGCCTCCCCTCCCCCACCCTTTGATCTTTCCCCTTACTGGTTTTTCACCTGGAACCTACCAGCCTTCTCCTTCCCACCCTCCTCCCACCTTCTTTATAGGGCCTCTGCCCCTTCCCTCTACAGTCCTGACGAAGGGTCTTGGCCCGAAACGTTGACTGTTCATTTCCGCGGATGATGCCCGACCTGCTGAGTTCCTCCAGCGTGTTACCCAAGTTGTAAGGATTGTGAGATACCATTTCTATGAGTTGTATCTCTGTATCACCCACTGTTCTTCTCTTTTGATGTACAAGAACATAAGGAACTAGGAGCAGACGTAAGCAAAAAGACTCATTGAACAAGCCAGCCATTCAATAAGATCATGGGTGTTTTAGGAATAAGTCTCAAGGTTCACTACTTCGATCTCAGACTCCATTGATGCACCAATCTTCATAGCTTCATGGAACGTTGACATACATTTGGTTATTGTTACTGTGAGTTAACTCTCCTTCAGTGATTTGCAGCTATCTTTCTGTCACCTTAGTGAAGGAAAGTCAAGTCCAAATAGTGAGAGAAAGCTATAAACAGGAACAGAAACAAAATAGATAATTATTTTAATGAAATGGCACTTCTGCCTTAAGATGCAACCACGTGGTATGTTGTAAAGGCTTGGATTATAATGGTATTCACATATTTGAGGTGAAACTTAATTTCAATATGGTACAGCTGATGTGGCTATACTGATGACCTATACTATTTGCCTTTGTGATTGGCAGAAGTCAAGAGAGAAGGGGTAAAAGTCAGCACCTTGAATACATAAACTAGAATTGACCTCTCTGAAAAGCTGAACAGATGGAGATGGGAAACTTCATTGTGAGCAGGTATGCATTTTTCACTCAAATATATTTTCATGGATCATGTACAGTGATAACTAAGGTTCTATGTGATACTTATTTTAAAATACTTATATAATTTCAGTAATTAGTGATACTTGTTTCAAACTGACAAAGAGCTGTAAGGATTGGAAATTCCAAAATATGGAGCTGTGGTTCAAATCACAGGTAAAACATTTCAAATCATTGGCTGCCATAAACAGAATTAACTTCCAATTTAGTTTTGGTTCATACGTCAAAAGTTGAACATGGTGCATAGTTTCTTGATCAAGTTGTAGAGTTCTGCCAAAACTCTATATGTGGCAGTAGACAGGGTGGTGAGGAAGGCATCTGATCCACCTGCCATCACCTGCAGTGGCATGGAGTACGAGGGGGATGACGGCATGGTACAATTGCTCAGGGTGTTGGTGAAACTTGCACTTAGGGTATTAAGTGCAGTTCTGGTTGTTATGGTATTGGACAGTGGTCCCCAGCTACCGGACCGCAAAGCTTGTGCTACCGGGCCGTGAGGAAATGATATGATTTGGCGGTATGAAACGATATGAGTCAGCTGCATCTTTCCTCATTCCCTGTCACACACTGTTGAACTTGAACACCCACCCCCCACCCTGTCGGCCAGTCCGCCAGAATATGGTCAATATTAAACCGGTCCACGGTGCAAAAAATGTTGGGGACCCCTGGTATAAGAAAGATGTGGTTAAGCTAAAAGATCTAGAAAAGTTTTGCAAGGATGTTAATAGGACTGGAGGCTTTGAGATTGAGATAAGGAGAGATTAGATAGACTGTGGCTGTTTTCTGTGGAATGAAGGAGCAGAAGAGTGATGTAGTAGAGATTTATAAAATCCCTAGGGGCATTTATATGGTTAGTTTTACTGTGAATGCCTGCAAGAAAGTGAATCAGAGGGTAGTATATGGTGACATCTACATACTTTGATAATAAATTTACTTTGAATTTCAAATGATCAGTCTGAAGTAAATAAATGAACAAGTATAATGAACAAGATTAATTTTTTTGTGTTAGTTATTTAATTACGTTCTCTGTATCTAGTTTTAGGACTTGCGTGAGGATCTGCTTACATTTTACGTCATATTTATGCAGAAATAGAGAAAAATAGAGAAAATTCTGCAGGGTTTGCAAACTTTCTAGCATCACTGTATGATATGTTGACAGGCTTAAGCTTTAGAAAAGAGAAAAAAAAGGGCCAAATAAGCTACAATTTATTCAAAACATGTATTATAAAGAAAGCAAGGACCTGTACAGTGGATTCTGGTTAATTGACACACACTGGGACCAGTACATTTTGGCCTGATTAAGCAGCTGCCCCAGTTAGTTGAAGTTTCATTGCAGTAGTTCAAAAAAAAGTATTGAAAAAAGGACAAACTACTGCTTAACTGAGTAACAAATTATATATTTCAATGAAGTACAAAACAAATTAGAGCAGTACCACCATTGCTACAGTACTATTAAGTTGTATTAGTTCTTAATACTTATCAATGGGGAAATTCATCCAGCTTACACTGCCATGTTCTTTTGACTGTAAATGAATAAAATCAGCACAGACAGCTAGTGCAGATAATAGACTATCTTCATTATGTACATTGTAGATTTCAACACTCCAGTTATCTCTGCCAGCTGGCAATGAGTGGTGTTAGGCGGATGGCTTTTAGTTTGTCCAGTAAGGTAATTTTTTTGGCTAGTGTTGAATCTTTTCGTGGCATCTTAGCAAGGGTCCGAAAGTTTTTAAAGTCAATTAAAAAGCAAAAGAATCAAAAATCCCTGCTTTTTGAATAGGCATTCATTGGCTCATATAGGTAACATAACACAAGCACATGCAACTGACGCTATTTATAAACAGTTCGCTCTAAGCGCGGTGTAGTATCTAAAGGTCACACAAGTGCACACGACTGACGCGAGTTAGAAATTGTTCAGCAACAGTCTTGTGTCCCAATTAAGTGGTATAGTGTCCCAAATGAATGAAGGGAATTCTGGCTAGTTTCTTGATTATTTATTTATTTTATCAGCTTTGTTTCTGAATTCCATCTTGCCCTTAAGTACACTTGGTCAATCTGACACTTCTTGATCACTATGTCTCCATCTTTAGAAACAGGTAATCGGCCATGATCTTTTACCAAATCCAAAAACTCCCTTATTTACATTGACTAAACTTTTCCCCACACAGTCACTTGTAAGAATATTAATCCCTCCTCTCAGTTCCTCTACCTGTGCCACATCTGTTCTCAGGATGAGGCTTTCCATTCCAGAACATCTGAGATTTTTCAGAAAATATGTTTTCCTTTTAACCACTATCAACACTGCCCTCTCCTGTAGCTTCTCCATATCCCACATGTCTGGCCTCACCCCATTCACGCCAACATAACAGGGATAGGGCTCCTCTTGTCCTCCCCTACCACCACATGAGCCTTGACATCCAACAGATTATTCTCCATAACTTCCATCATCATCAATAGGCTCCCACCGGAAGGTACATCTTTTCAATCCCTCTCCCTGCTTTCTACAGAGAGTGCTCTCTCTGACTCCCTTATCCACTCATCCCTCCCCATTGATCTCCTTCCTGGCACTTATTCCTGTTTACAGTACTAAGTGCTACACCCGTCCCTACACTATCTCTCTCACCACTGTACAGGGTCCCAAACAGTCCTTCCGGGTGAAGCAGCACTTCACCCATCAGTCTGTTAGGATTGTCTATTGCATCCATTACTCCCGATGCAGATTCCTCTACGTCGGTGAGACCTGTTGCAAAGTGGGAGACTGTTTTGTCAATTGTCTTCATTCTGTCCACTGCACCAACCAGTGGCCATCCATTTTAATTCCACTTCCATTCTCACACCAACATGTTTGTGCACAGCTTCCGCTACAGCCACAATGGGACCAGAGGAGCCTCCAGCCTAACAACATTGACTTCTCTAACTTCTGGTAACTTCTCCCCTCTGTTTTCCTTCCCTCTCCCTTTGTATTCCCTCGTTTCTGTGGCCCATTCATCTCTTCTTTCCCCCTTCTCCACACTCATAATCTTCCCATCACTCCCCCTTTTATTCCCAACCTTCCTTCCTTTATTCCATGGTCTATCGTCATGAAATGGTGTCATAAAAGGAGTCTCTTTCATCCCCCTTCCCCACCCACCTACGTTCCCCTTGTCACCTGGACATAGCTACTACCTGACAGTTTATTCTCCTCCACCTTTTTATTCTGGCTCTGCTCTCTTCTGTGATGAAGAGTCACAGCCTGAAACATTGACAATTTACTTCCCTCCATCAATGTTCCCTGACCTTCTGAGTTCCTCCAGTATTTTGTGTGTTGCTCAAGATTTTCAGCATCTACAGAACCTCATGTCAAAGATTTGTATTTGCATGTTGTCCTTCTTCCTTGCAGTGTGCCTCACAGCATTTCCATTGGATCACGTCTTATAGTGTGGACAGTTCAGTAATATCTACACTTAACGTGAAAGCACAGAGGAACATCTGGAAAAAATTTCTGATACACTTGTTTGTTGCTGTCGTTACTGCGTGGTCGGGAATCTTTCGGAGGGAAGGCCTCAAAATTCCCAGCTTTGCCTGCTGTTGGCGACCGAGATGGAGGTCAAATTGCTCGGATAGAGATGGCGCTCAGTACTGTACTCGGTGTTGGAGAGCTGATCAGAGCTCGAAGTTTTCGGATGACTCAGAGTCGGACCATGGTCGGGTATGGCAGGGAGAGTTTTTCTTCCTTCTCCCGTCTGCGTGAGATGTGGGACATTTGAGAGACTTTGAACTTTTACTGTGCTCATGGACTTCTTCATCACCTTATGGTATTGTTGCACTGTTGTAACTATATGTTATAATTATGTGGTTTTGTTAGTTTTTTTCGGTCTTGGTCTGTCCTGTGTTTTCTGATATCACACCGGAAGAAATATTGTATCATTTCTTAATGCATGCAGTACTAAATGACAATAAAAGAGGACTGCGTGTCTTCATAATCTAACATATAGTGAGCAGATTTCCACAAAGACCAAAATAATAGTGAAAGGACCATGGGCTAGACTGAGCTAAGATGTTGCCAGTGGTTCCCTCTGGAATTAGAGACAAGCTGGTGCATCTGACTTCTCACTCTGCTGCTGTGCTTGCCATTGAGTGCAGTGATAGCTTCAGTTTCTTCTGAGCCAAGCATACAGATGTTCCACATCTGGTTGTTTGGCTTTACGACAGTCATGGCTAGAGTACAAGCAGCAACCCAATTCATTTGGTATTCATTAAAAAAAAATCAGTTTTACATTTTTTTTGTTTAATTTCCTTTCATTTGCTGCCAAGTGTTAACAGCAGATTGGATCAAGCATGAGCCATCCTTGTGAAATTTCTCAGTGCCTAAACTTGCAGAAGAAAGCACTGTATTAGAGAGCTAGAAAGGAAATTATAGACCAGTTAGCCTGACCTCAGTGGTTGGGAAGGTGGTGCAGACATTTGTTAAGGATGAGATGATGGAGTACTTGGTTGCATGATACAAGATAGGACAAAGTCAGCATGGTTTCCTTAAGGGAATATCTTGCCTGACAAGCCTGTTGGAATTCTTTGAGGAGATTACAAATAGGATAGATAAAGGGGATGCAGTGGATGCTGTATATTTGGACTTTCAGAAGGCCTTTGACAAGGTGCCACACATGAGACTGCTTACCAAGTTAAGAGCTCATGGTATTGCAGGAAAGTTACTGGTGCGGTTAGAGCACTGGTTGATTGGTAGGAGGCAGTTAATGGGAATAAAGGGATCCTCTTCTGCTTGGCTGCCAATGAGTATTGATGTTCTACAGGAGTTGGTGTTGGGGCCGCTTCTTTTTATCCTGTGTATCGATGATTTAGATGATAGAATAGATGGCTTTGCTGCCAAGTTTGCAGATGATACCAAGATTGGTGGAGAGGCAGGTAGTGTTGAGGAAACAGGTTGGCTGCAGAAGGACTTAGACAGATTAGGAAGATTGGCAAGGAAGTGGCAAATGAAATAGAATTTTGGAAAATGCATGGTCATGCACTTTGGTAGAAGAACTAAATGTGCAGACTATTTTTTAAATAGGAAGAATGAGATGCAAAGGAACTTGGGAATTCTTGTGCAGAACGCCTTAAAGGTTAACTTGCAGGTAGAGTTGGTGGTGAGGAAGGCAAATGCAATGTTAGCATTAATTTCAAGATGTCTAAAATATAAGAGCAGGGATATGATGCTGAGGTTTTATGAGGCAATGGTGAGGACTCGCCTTGAGTATTGTGAACAGTTTTGGGCTCCTCATCTAAGAAAAGATGTGCTGGCATTGGAGAGGGTTCAGAGGAGGTTCACAAGGATGATTCCGAGAATGAAAGTGTTATCATACGAGGAGCAATTGACAGCTGTGGCTCTGGGATTTACTGGGATTTAGAAGGATGAGGGGGAAAACTCATTGAAATCTTTTGAATGTTGAAAGGCCTAGACAGAGTAAATGTGGAAAGGATGTTTCCCCTGTTGGGAGAAATCTAGGACAAGAGGGCATAGCCTCAGGATAGAAGGGCATCGATTTAAAACAAAGATGCAGAGAAATTTCTTTAGCCAGAGGGTGGTGAATTTGTGGAATTTATTACTAAATGCCGCTGTGGATGTCAGGTCATTGGGTGTATTTAAGGTAGAGATTGATAGGTCTTGTCTGGACACAGCATCAAAGGTTACAGGAAGAAGGCTGGGGAGTGGGCCTGAGGAGGGGAATAAAATGATTCAGGCATGATTAAGTGGTGGAGCAGACTCGATGGGCCAAATGGTTTAATTCTACTCCTATGTCTTACGGTCTTAAGATGTTGGAGTTCAGAGTTCAATCCTCCCCATGGAATGCCTGGGTTTCCTCTGGGTCCTTCCATTTCCTCCCACAGTCCAAAGAAGTACTGGGTAGGTTAATTGGTCACTGTGATTAGATTAGAGTTAAATTAGAGTTGTCAGAGGTTGCTGGATGGTGCGGATGGAAGGGCCTATTCCACGCTGTATCTCTAAATAAATACACTTGAGGATGTTGTGCCTGACTTTGAGATACCATTTGGTGTCACTGTGCGTGTCCAGCAGAGTGTTGCCTATACACTACCTATGTATGAAGGCACTTGACTACATTCTTAGAAATTCATTGTACATTTACAAGAACTTTGTTGCAGTCTGCAATCCAGTTTTGGACGGCATCTATTCACACTTCACAAGAAAATAATGGTACCATGCATAAGAAAGTCCCATCCAATCACTCTCTCTATATATAAAAAATAATTTGGAGATAAATATTGATCAGGGCACCAAAATTAACTTCCCACTGTCAAACTTTCAATTGTACCATGAAGTCTTTCACATTCTCATAAGAGACCAAAGAACTGCACCTCTGATGGTTCAGCACTCCCTCATACTGTGTCAGTGTCAGTCTCCTCATGTCTCTGGACTGGACTACATATCGGAACCTTACAACTCACTGGTGAATGTGTGGAGGAATAAACTACAGCTGATCACTGCCAAACCAATTAAGAGTTCAAAATGGATGTGTAAAAGTCATCAAATCTTAAGAATAAGTTTTTTATCTCAATGGCATGATTAACTCCCCTCTTAAAATGATTCTCTGTATCATTCATTATTTGTTTTGTACTTGAGAAGGTTAACATCAAAAGTTTGAGTTTAATTACTATGAGCAACTATCAAACATTGCAGTACAGGTCGACCTTCACTAATCCGGCACCATTGGGACCTGAGGAGTGCTGGATCAGTGAAAATGCCCAATTACAGAAGGATCACATTAACCATAATCAGTGCCGGATTATCGAAGGAACCGGATTACAGGTAGTCGGTTAGTGAAGGTCGACCTGTATTTGCATTTTAGTCATTACAATGCCTAAGTGAACTGGGGTTCACTTGTAATTGGGACTTTGTTGGTTTTGTAGTTGCATCTACTAACCTCCACCAGCAGGTAGGCTAGATACGAAAGTCTGATCCAATTAAATCCTACTATTTCTAGATACCTTGCACCAGCCTATGCCTTATCTAACGTGGACTATTAGCTTGTTATTGTCACATGTACCAAATTGTTTTGCATATTGTTTATAAAGACAAAGCATTACAGTGCATTGAACTAGGATATCAATGCAGAATAGAGTATAAAAGCTACTGGAAAAGTACAGTGCAGGTAAGTGATAAAATGCAAGAACATAGAGGTAGAATGTGGGGCCAATGGTCTATCTTTATCATACAAGAGGTCCTATCTTTAACTTAGTAAATTAAAGCTCCTGCCAGTCCTGCTTGCTGTGATAATCAACATATTAGTGGTTGCATTAATTATTCTAACTACTGAGGCAATTATGTGAACATTTGGAACCTTATAATTGGATACAGACTAAGTTGTCAATTAGATTATGAGAACACTCAGTCCTCATTTATTGTCATTTAGAAATGCATACATGCATTAGGAAATGATATAATGTTCCTCCAGAGTGATATTACAGAAAAACAGGACAAACCAAAGACTAACACTGACAGAGCCACATAATTATAACATATAGTTGCAGCAGTGCAAAGCAATATCATAATTTGATAAAGAACAGACCATGGGCACGGTAGTTCTCATCGACTCCCGAGTCCCCAATAGCAGGTGGCAAAAGGGAGAAACTCCCTGCCATAAACCTCCAGGCACTGACAACTGCCAATGCATTGGAAGCAGCTGACCGCAGCCAACACTGAGTCCGTCCATCCGGACTCAAATTATGGGTAATTTGACTGATACTAAGGTGCTACATATCTTGGTTCAAAGGCTTGTGATAAAATTGCTTCCCAATATGGTCAGCCATTTTGGTCTTCTGCAAATTTAACATGACTGGGCAAATGGTAAATTTCGGAAAAGGGAAGAGGGAGGCTCTCAGACAATCATATTCAGCAATGGTCACTATGGAGCAGATGTCTTACCTCAGTTTGAGTGAAATACCCATGCTTGAGTTGCCACTGTTTTATCAAAGGGAGGAAGTGTCTGAAATTTCCAACTGTTGTCAACATGTTCTCAAAACAGGACACAAATATATCTCTTCTTCATGGGCAGACCCTTTAGTTAATTTCCTTTTCCAGTTCTCTGGGCTCTGAAGTGATTGTTGAGACTAACTTGGGAGCTGCAGACTGTACAGGTTTGGCACAAGATGTCAGATAGTGCCTGGGTAGTTTTACGAAGCGATACACTCCTTCTATGTTCTCTCGAATGTGGGTTCTGCACACTTCTGATACATGGATTTCAATTTCTCAATGTCACCTCAAATGTCCTTTCTCTATCTTAATTAGTCATAGGCCAGCGATTCTCAAAAGTCAATGGTCATGTTATATATTTAAAGGAGATTTAGAGAAAATCCTTGAGTCATTCAAACTGTCAACTAGTGATTCTCTTCCCATGAGAGAGTGCCAGGATCTTGCGCAACATCTGATTTTTCTCAGATTGTGTTGGTGCACTGAAGATGATGACAAATTTTATCATTCATGTCTGGTGTCATTGAGAGGCAGCTCCCAATTTGTGGGAATTGTCCACATTTTCCCAGTGCTTATCTTGGATCTTGGTGAGCAGTGTTGTACTAATTAATTAATTACTGGGTGTTGGACTTCCTAACCAACAGACCTCAGAGAGCCAGGGTGCACAACCACTTTCTCTCCCCATCAACCTCAACATGGGTGCCCCCAGGGCAGTGTGCTGAGCCCACTGCTGAATATCCTGTTCATATACGGCTGCACAGCCAAGCGCCCGAGAAATCGCACTGTCAAGTTCACGACAGTGGTGAGGCTCTTCATCAACAATGATGACATGGCCTACAGAGAGGAAGTGGAAGAACTCGAAGCCGGGTGCCAGGTAAATAACCTCTTTCTCACTGTCAACAAGACAAAGGAGGCGGTTATCAAATCCAGGAGTACTCTCACCACTCACACCCCTCTTTACACCAGCAGCACTGCAGCGGAAACTGTGAGCAGTTTCAAACCCCTGGGAGTGGACATTTCACACAACCTCTTGTGCTCTCAGAATACATCCTACATAAGTCAAGAGCTCATCAACACCTCTGCTTTCTGAGAGGCTGAAGAGAGCTGGATTACGACATCAAAATTTACGACCTTCTACAGATGCGGAGTATAGAGCATCCTATCATACTGCATCACTGCATGATACATAAGCTACACCACAGCAGACAAGAAGGCTTTACAATGGGCAGTCAAAACTGCCCAACACATCACCAGTACCAGCTTTCTCACCATCAAGGGCATGTATACAGAAAGTGACTGGAAAAAGGCTAGCAATATCATGAAGGATCCCACTCACCCTGGTCAACGCCTGTTTGACCCACTCTCAACAGGGAGAGTGTAGCATCTACACCAGGACCACCAGACTCAAAAATAGTTATTTTCCCCAAACAGCAGGGCTGATTAATATATCCACCCAGTAACCCACCCCCCCCACCGCCACTTCCTGTCAGTCACATTATGAACTGACACTCCTGCACCTAGTGTCACTTTATATACATATAATCAATCTATGTATATAAGCTACTTTGTGTATTTATATTTATTGTTATAATAACATGTTACTTCAGCTGGTTTCACTGACCAATGATGAATTAATTATGTTCTTTTTCTTAGGGTGTATTTTTATATACTGTATCAGATCTAGAGTAATAGTTACTTTGTTCTCCTTTACACTTGTGTACTGGAAATGGCATTAATCAACCTTATATCTTCAGGTCAAGTTAAGTAGAGGACCATGTTTTGCAGATGTGGATAGTAAACTCTATTCTCTTGTATGTTTAGGTAAACAAGATGATAGTGATTTAGAATTTGGTCTCCAAATGCATTCAAACACAAATATTGTCTGATTACTGCAACTTGACCTCTGCAGTTGTGGTGATCTTTCTTCTGATTATGGAGACAACGTAGAAACATAGAAAACCTACAGCACAATACAGGCCCTTCGGCCCACAAAGTTGTGCCGAACATGTCCCTACCATAGAAATTACTAGGCTTATCTATAACCCTCTAATTTTCTAAGCTCCATGTACTTATCCAAAAGTCTCTTAAAAGACCCTATCGTATCCGTAGGTTGAATAGTCATACATTGTTTGCAGCTGTCAAGCCGATGAAGACTTAAATTGTATGGAACTAATTTCTTCCAGGACGCTGTTGGAGATATAACCATCATCTCACCTTCCTTCTTGCTGTTTCTGGTAAGTGGCTGGTATCCTATCATATGCAGATTGCTGGTCCAATCACATGTATCAGTCTCTGGGCTGATGGCCAAGTCTGAGATCATTTAAAGTTATTTCAGCATAATCATCTTTTGCATCTTCTCTCTCTCTCTCCAGTCGCTTGCGGGGTTTCGTTTCTTGAATATCTGAAGTGAAAAAGATTCATTGAGATGAAGAGAGAGGAGAAAGTTAAAAGAAGATGTTGACACCATGTGCAGATTGTGAGGCACTTAATTCATTTCCTATAATCAATCAGTCCAGTTCTCCACCATAATCTATCACTGTGTGCCAAGTCTCCTTGGTTAACCGGAACTGTTGGATCTACTGTTGCACAGAAGTTACAAGATGCCTACCATTTCTCAAGATGCATGCAAGAGACCAAGAAACTGGCCTTTGTATTTTCCCTTAACAGTTATTCTGTTAGCTGAATGGAATTTTAGCTGCACATTTCCAGCAGTTCTAAATATTCTACCATCTGGGCATGTGCAATGTGCAGAATTTATCACAAGCATTTGTAAGATACTGTTCCTAGACCAGAATAACATTTGTTTTTCAGGTTATGATGTGTACAGGTGAAATTATTTATAGAATCTTATCATTTACTGTTAACATGTTTTGTAACTCCAGAAACTAATCAAAAAAAACACAAGAGTTGGGATGTGTTTGGTTTACTTTTATTTTTCTTCTTTTTTTAGTGATGGGCTCACATATGACGTGGTAGCATAATCATATATGCCATTCATGTACTTCGTACATATAACTCATAATGAATTATGAAAGAAAACTTCAAACATATTTACAATATTAATCAAATATTACTGAAATACACTACACTCCTCCCTGCTTAGCTATAAACTCCAACTCAATATAGAATGCATCTCAACTCAAATATTTAATATATTGCTCTCCAGTCATCTTGCACAGTATACTATATAATACAACTACTATATAGACATCCACAGCATGGTAAATTTTAAATTGCCCCATTCAGGGCTAAAGATTTAATTGCTGTGGATGATTTGCATGAACGACTGAAACTGTTCCCCAACAGACTGTGGTCCATTGTCCTGACTTAGTGTTCTGAAACACCAGTCCTTGAGAAGAGGCTTCACAACTTATCAACAGTGTGTGAGGTTGTAGTGGAGGCTACTTGGAACACTTCTGGCCACTTTGTAGCTGCATCTACTACGGCCAAGAAATTTGTCCCCATGACGGGTCTGGCAAAATGCACATGAATCCTCTGGCAGGGCAGTGCAGGCTATTCCCAGGGATGGAGAGGTGCTGCTCTTGGCATCTTCTGGACATACTGGCAGCCCGAACAGTGCAGACAAAGCAGCTCAATCTGCTGATCTATCCCAGGCCACCAAATAAAGCTTCGAGCCAATGCTTTCATTTTGACCATGTCCAGATGGCCAGCGTGTAGCTCCTCCAATACTTCAGCTCTCAGCTTGGATGGTACAACAACTCTTAATCCCCCGTATAAAGCAACCTCCGCAAAGGGAAAGTTCATCTCAGTGCTGGCAAAAATGAGGGAAACGGAGTTTCTGCTGCACATTCCAGCCATGTTGGTGGCTATATAGACCTGAGACAGTGTGGGGTCGTTTCTAGGGAGACTTTTGATTTGCATTAGGAAGAGTACGTCAAGAGGAGTGCCCTCTTTTGTAAACTTTTCAGGGATTTCCTTTCCAACAGTAAATGGGACAATCCATCAGCATTTCCATGATTAGTTGTCCTCTCGAATTCGATCTTGTAATTGAGTCCTCCAAGAAACAGAGCCCATCTCTGCATTCATGCTGCTACTGTTAGTGAAAACCCTCTGTGGATTGAAAATGGACACTAGTAGCTGATAATCAGTACCGAGGGTGAGCTTGCTCCCATTCAAGTAGTGGTTGAAATGTTTTGCACTCTAAGCGAGACACAAGGCCTCTCTGTCAATGTGTGTATAATTTTTCTCTACAGCAGTAAGGGAATGTGATGCAAAAGCTGAGGGGTGTTCACTTCCATCACTCATAACATGACTGCACTGTGTCACAGGTAAGCTTCACTGGACGATGTGGATCATAATGTGTGAGTACAGTGATTGACGCCACATTTCCGTTGTCTTTTGGAAAGCCACCTCATGCTGTTTTGTCCATTGTAATTTCTTCCCAATCTATAGTAATGAGTTCAAGGGGTGCAGCACAGTAGCCAGGTTTGGCAGGAACCTGTTGTAATAATTGACAAGTCCTAAAAAGGACTACAACAGTGACACATTCTTTGGTCTTGGGGCGTCCACCACTGCTTGAATTTTCTCAGCAGACTTTTGTAATGCTTGTGTATCAATGGTGTGACCACAGTAAGTGATGTTTGGTTTAAATAATTCACACTTGTTGCACTGTGCTCTGAACCTAAAATCTTGTAATCTCCTTACCACTGTCTTGAGATTTTGGAGATGTTCTTTCTTCTCCTCACTGGTAACAATGATGTCATCCAAGTAACCTTCCAGCACTTGGTCCATAGCTTTCCATCAGAATGCAGGCATAGATGCTTCTCCAAAAATAAGCTCATTACAGCGATAAAGCCCTTTGTGAGTGTTTATGGTGAGAAACACTTTGGACACTTGCATCTCCATCTGTAGGTAGGTCTCAACTAAGTCCTCTTTGCTGAAGCATTTCCCTCCAGAAAGGTTTGCAAAGATATCATCTATCCTGAGCAGAGGGTTTTGATCTACTTTCAGTGCTGGGTTGATGGTGTCCTTAAAATCACCACAGATCCTGACAGACCCATTCTTCTTAGCTACTGGGACCACTGACATAGAACATAGAAATCTATAGCACATGACAAGCCCTTCGGCCCACAACGTTGTGCCATTATCCTACCGCATAGCCCTCTATTTCTCTAAGTTTCATGTACCTATCTATGAGAATCTTAAAAGACCCTATTGTATCCACCTCTGCCACCTTCGCTGGCAGTGTATTCCATGCACCCACCACTCTGTGTGAAAAACTTACCTCTGACATCCCCCTTGTATCTACTTCCAAGCACCTTAAAACTATGCCCCTCATGTTAGCTATTTCAGCCCTAGGAAAAAGCTTTTGGCTATCCACACGATCAATACCTCTCATCATCTTATACACCTCTACTAGATCACCTCTCATCCTCCGTCACTCCAAGGAGAAAAGGCCAAGTTCACTCAACCTATTCTCATCAGGCACACTCTCCAATCCAAGCAACATCCTTGTAAATCTCCTCTGTACTCCTTCTATAGTATCCACAGCCTTCCTGTAGTAAGGTGACCAGAATTGAACACAGTACTCCAAGTGGGGTCTGACCACGGTCTTATATAGCTATAACATTACCCTGGGCTCCACTCAATATTTCCACCGACATTCCCCGTGGGCTCCACTCAACTTTGGAAAGACTTCCTTCAGCCTCCATGCAATCCAGTTCACTGGCTACTTTATCACAGATGGTATATGGAACTGGACGGGCTTGGTAAAACTTGTGTGTGGCATTTTCCTATAACGCTATTTTACCCTTGATTTGGATGTCACTGGAAAACACAAACTTGAACACTCTGGCATCATCCAGTACATTTATTAATTTGCTTTAGGTTGACCATATCCAGGGGATGTGACATGCATATTATACATAGATCTCCAATCAAGTTGTAGTTACCTCAGCCAATCACAGCCCAACAAAGCAGGCCCTCCTGCTTTTAGATAGATAGATATACTTTATTAATCCCAAGGGAAATTTGGTTTCGTTACAGCCGCACCAACCAAGAATAGAGCGTAAGTATAGCAATACAAAAAATCCCAACAGTCAAACAACAAAATGCAAAACTATGCCAGATGGAAAATAAGTCCAGGACCAGTTAATTGGCTCAGGGGGTCTGACCCTCCACAGTAGGAGCTGCACATTCGATGGTCACAGGCAGGAACGACCTCCCGTGCCGCCAAGTGTTGTATCACGGTGGAATGTAGCCGAAGTCCAACAGTAAAAAGTTCAATATCCAGTCTGCAAACACGTTCCTTGATCGTAATGTGCCCTGGATTGCACCATCCATTGTTAGCCAGATCAGTAAGCACCCCAATCCTTCATGCTTACCGCTCTCGATGCACTTCCGGTCAGGCGGAACAGTATTACCCACCGAACTCCTCTTCTCCAAAAGCCTCTGTTGTCTGGACCCGGTCCTCTTTCCTTGGCTTTGTGATCTGCCTCTGCATCCCCTGTGTGTTTTCCTCCAGGTTTCAGCAGGGGTGTCTGCCACTCTCTTCGTTAAGCCGGCCGAAATTTGCTGGTCCGTGGAATCCACAATGCGACCTTGCTTCTGTCCCGCGTGTCGGGATGTAACCATTTCCAGCGCTAAAGAAAACCCAAAATAAAACTCTCTCTACCAGCATATTAGAGAGGGTGCAGCTTTGATGTGTTACCGTGGGAAAGAAAATACGAAAAATAACGTAAATTAAAAGTAAGAAGAAGAAAGTAGAAGAATAGATTGGAACGGCTGTACCAGGCTGCATGCACGACCGGTGCATGCGCACTTAGTGCACACACAAGCCCAATGTGACTTGTTGGTTGTTGCATTTCACTGTTATGAATGTCATTCTCACATGCTATCTTTTCTCCAGTATAAGTTCTTAGTTATCTGCAGGCTTTAGTTCAGTATCTTTGAAATACCATTCAAACTCCTTTTGTGGAATGACTGAAACAGCCAAGCCAGTCTCCAATTCCATTTTAATTAATTTGTCATTCACTTCTGCTTGTCTCTCATTAGTTCTTATATTGTGAATCTCAAGGCCACTCAGTCCTGTGTCACGTTCATCATCATCAAATTTTTATCAATAGCATACAGATTAGTGCTCTTTTTGAAATTGTAACTTTACTTTTTTTAAGCTTTTCTCTTCCCTGTGTAACCTATTTATTTTTGTCTGCCTGACATGTTCTTTGTATGTGTCCTGTTTTGTTACATTTTCTGCAAGTTCAGCCTTTAAATTTGCATTGATCTGATGTATGTGAGTCCCTGCCAGAAGGCTAATACAATCTTTTTTCGGCCAGGCAGGTTTCTGTCTAGATGCTGCGTTTTCATTCACGCTCACTTTCATTCCTCACTGCAAGAGAATTGCATCTTTGGTTGTTGTTTCCATTGATACAGCAGTTTCAACTGCTCTTTTAAATGAAAGTTGTGCTTCAGTTAGGAGCTGTTTTTGAATGCTTTCTTGTAAGGTTCCAGAAAATAAACGATCTCTCAGTGCATCATTAAGCCCTTTACTGAACTGACAATGCTCGGAAATTTTCTTCAATTCAGCCATGTAAGATGAAATAGACTCCCTTCCTTTTGATTCCACTTATGAACTCAAAAGCATTTTGCAATCAATCAACAATGGTTTTGGTTCTAAATGTTCCTGCATTATGTTTACAATCTTAGCAAAGCTCATTTTGGCTGGCTTGGTTGGAGCAGTTAAACTTCAAAGCAATCTGTAGTTTTCCATCTTTTGCACTCAGCAAAACTGGCACTCATTTTACATCGGTTATTTCATTTGTTTAAATACTGCTTAATTCATTCAGTATACATTATCCAGTTATCTGTTGTACAATCAAACACACATCTATCTTTCCAATGCAGCCAACCATTTCTGCTTTTTTATTATTTATTATTATCACCTAGTACTCACTATATATGAACCCGTGGCTGTACTGGTTGCTTGTTAATTTCATCCGTTTTCTGCCTTTTCTTTTTAACTTGAACATCTCTCTCCCCTTCCGAAGAAAAACGTGCTGCGCTTCAACAGGTAGATAGTCATCTCAGGTTCGTTTTAAGACTTTCGCGTCACCACTGTTGTTTTGTAACTCCAGAAACAAATCGTAAGAAAAGTACAGGAGCTGAGATGTTTTCTCTTAGTTTTTCTTCTTTTTCGTGAGGTGCTCACATATGACGTGGTGGTGAAATGACATATGCCATTCACATATGTTGTACATATAGCCCATAATGAATTATGTAAACAAACAAGAATGCTTAATCAAAAAATAAATTTACAATATTACTGAAGTATATAGAACACACTACAAACTCTGTTACAAGTTATTGTTGATGACATTTTAAGTCTGCTGGTTATTAAAAGGACATATTATCATTCTTTTTATGCTGTGCCACCAGGTACTCTAGCATCAGACATCATTGGTCAGTGAAACCAGCTGAAATAACTTACAGAACCAAAACTCAGGCAACTACTCTGGAAATTGAATGAAATTCAGAAATTTATTTTTGTCAAATATTCAGAAATTTGTTTATGTAACTATGGTGTACCAAGCTGAGAATTTGGAAAGCAATGTTGATTAATTTCTCTGTGATCCAAATATGGGAGAAAAGCTCTCTGCAGCACTCTTGTAATCCAGTTTTCCAAATTCAATCAGTAAATTTTAATCATTTCCATATTTTAATATCCTTTGCTCTTAACAGTATAATTTGTGCCTCAACATGAAGTAGCACCACCAAAGTTCACTTAATATTCATTAACACCTTGAATTGTTTTGAGTGTTTAGCTGTCATTTGAAGTGTTTCACTGTACTCCACCCCAACAATCCACAATTAGTATCACTCTGTTTTAAAAATACAATTACACAAAATCCACAATTAGTATCACTCTGTTTTTAAAATACAACGCAAAGGATTTTCTGCTACTGGGCTGTAGACTATCTTTTTAAACGTATCAGCTATCATGCAGAAACTGCTGAGAAGTGATCTTATAACAACTGCCTCTGGAAAACTTGATGAAAAACACTTAGAACACCTCTAACATATGCAAATTTCATGAAATATAAACAGTATAAATTATGAACATTAACAGATACAAGAGGATGAATTCAAGATTATTCTTGCCTTGTGGTTCAATTGATATTAAATGATACTGGAAAATGTTGGTTTGATATTCTTATTGTAAGTGTTCCATACAATTCATTATTTAACATGAAACAATAGTATATTCTACTTAATATGATTAAAGAGAGTAAAGTATATTGATCAAAGAGACAAAAGTATGTTTCATTCTTTAACACTAGACTGATAATTTTCTTTTATATTAAAAAAGAAAGCAAAGCGCCTTCAGCAAAATAGTAGGATACTGATTTGAAGTAATTTATCTGTCTATTACTACTGGTACGGTTTATTACATGCAATGGCATGCTTTGATTTTGATCATCAACCATTTTGTTTTCAATGTATCCACATTATCGTGCCAAAAATTAGTTACTCTGGTAATGTTATACCATTTGTTACATACAGATTGAAAAATTTGTGGAAGCTTTCCAAAGGTAAAATACTGTAGATGCTGGAAACCAGAAATAAAAATAGAGTATGCCAGAAATACTCAACATGTCAGATAGCTTTTATGCATAGCGAAAGGAAATGAACTTCCATGTTCAATGACCTATCACAGCTATAAACTGATAGGAGAGTTCAGTACAGATATTAGCTGCCACCTTTAGAAATGCAAACAACAAGAATTCTGCAGATGCTGGAAATTCAAGCAACACACATCAAAGTTGCTGGTGAACGCAGCAGGCCAGGCAGCATCTCCAGGCCTGAAACGTCGACTGTACCTCTTCCTAGAGATGCTGCCTGGCCTGCTGCGTTCACCAGCAACTTTGATGTGTGTTACCTTTAGAAATGAATGTGTGCCTACAAAAACTTGCTGTACATTCCCAAACCAAAACCCATGGATGAACCAGGAGGTTCATTGTCTGCAGAGAGTTAGATCTATGGCATTTAAGTCTGGTGACCCAGGTCAGTACAAGAAAAGCAGATATGTCCTGTGGAGGGCTATTTCAAGGGTGAAGAAACAATTCTGAGTGAGGCTGGAGGCGACATCGGATGCTCATCAACTCTGGCAGGGTTTGCAGGACATTATTTCTTACAAAGTGAAACCCAATAGCATGAATGCAGTGATGCTTCAGTACCAGATGAGCTCAGTGTGTCCATGCCTACTTTGAAAGGGAGAATATAACTACAGCTGTGAAGATTCCTGCTGCACCTGGTGATCCTGTGATCACTGTCTCGGAGGCTAATGTCAGGTTGTCTTTCAGGAAGGTGAACCCTCGCAAGGCGGCAGGTCCCAATGGAGTATCTGGTAAGGCTCTAAAAATTTGTGCCAACCAACCAGCGGGAGTATTCAAGGACATTTTCAACCTCTCACTGCTACGGTTGGAAGTTCCCACCTGCTTCAAAAGGGTAACAATAATAGCAGTGCCCAAGAAGAGTAACGTGAGCTGCCTTAATGAGTATCATCCAGTAGCACTCACCTCAACAGTGATGAAATGCTTTGAGAGGTTGGTCATGTCTAGGATCAACTCCTGCTTCAGCAAGGACCTAGACCCACTGCAATTTGCCCAATGTCACAACAGGTCTAAGGCAGATTTAATCTCCATGGTTCTTCACATGACCTTAGATCATCTGGCCAATACAAATACCAATGTCAGGATGCTGTGTTGACTATAGTTCAGTGTTTAACCCCATCATTCCCACAGTCCATATCAATAAGCTACAGAATCTAGGCCTCTGTACCTCCCTCTGCACTTGGATCCTTGACTTTCTATCCAGAAGAATCACAATCTGTGCAGATTGGTAATAATATCTCCTCCTCACTGACGATCAACATTAGCTCACTGCAGAGATATGTGCTTAGCCGATTGTTCTACTCTCTCTACACCCATAACTGTGTGGCTAGGTACTGCTCAAATGCCATCTATAAATTTGCTGATGATGCAACCATTGTTGGCAGAATCTCAGTTGGAGATGAAAGGGTGTGCAGGAGTGAGATACACCAGCTAGTTGAGTGGTGTCACAGCAACAACCTTGCAGCTGATGTCGGAAAAACCAAAGAGACTTCAGGAAAGGTAAGACGAGGGAACACAAACCAATCCTCATAGAGGGACAGCGTGAGCAATTTCAAGTTACTGGGTGTCAAGATCTCTGAGGCTCTAACTCTAATCTCAACATATCTATGCAGCTATAAAGAAGGCAAGACTCTGGCTATATTTCATAAGGAGTTTGAGGTTTAGTTTGTCACCTAAAACACTCAAAATTCAGATATACCATGGAGAGTATTCTGACAGGCTGTATCACTGTCTGGTATTGGGAGGGGGGGCTACTGCATAGGATCAAAAAAAGCTACAGAAAGTTGTAAAATTAGTCAGCTCCATCTTGGGTACTAGCCACTGTAGTAACTAAGACATCTTCAAGAAGCGGTGCCTCAGAAAGTCGGCATCCATCACCCAAGACACAGCTCTTCTCAGTGTTACCATCAGGAAGGAGGTACAGAAGTCTGAAGACACACACTCAGCAATTCAGGAACAGCTTCTTCCCCTCTGCCATCTGATTCCTAAATAGACATTGAACTCATGAACACAACCCCACTTTTTATAAACATTAGTTCTGTTTTTGCACTATTTTAATTTTAACTATTTAATATACATACACATACTTACTGTAATCGATTTAGTTTTTTTTTAATATTATCATGAATTGTGTGTGGGAGGGGGCTTGGGGGGCTTTGGGGTTCTAACGTTTACCTGTCATTCATTCTTTGGGGCACTCCTCCGTTTTCATGGATGTTTGTGAAGAAAAGGAATTTCAGGATGTATATTGTTTACATTTCTCTGACTTTAAATGTCTCTGTTGCTTTGTACTGCTGTCACTGAGTTAGCAAATTTCACCATATATGCCAGTGATACGATACATGACTTTGATTTTGAAATTCAAACTGAGTACTCTTTAGGGAAGAATTTGTGAAATAATTGAAGTTTAGATGGTAACTCAAGTTTTTCAGGGAAAAATGCTCTGGATTAATTATCAGTTGTTATCCATTTTCTCTCATGGTATTACTGATTCCCTTTTAGCTTCCATTTCTCCCTCTCTCTTTCCAGATAACTATGAAATGTACAAAGATAAATGCTGAAATTATCTATATGAGATTAATAATTAAAATATTAATATCAATATGTTCCAAGTCTATAGATATATAAACATTTCACGCATCCAACCATGTAGTTGTTTACCCCAATGTATCTCCAACATGATGATTGACATTTGGGTCAATTGCACACAACAATTTTTTTTGGTTAAAGTGGAATTGAAGGGTGCGGCATCCATGTGCAGAGACATCAAATGACCTTTCAGTTGCATTATCATGCAGTTCCCATGGACTGAGAGAAAACTATTCGACGTCCACATACAATATTGCATAGAAGAGCAGAACAGACCAAAGCCAGTTCAGCTATCAATTTCCTTCCACTGCCATGAGGGAATAGCATCTCAATTCCGTTCCAATAAGAACAGCTTGTGACCTTTGATGGGAAAAATTTACAGCTCTATTTGCATTACTGGAAAACATGCATCAACATTTAAGGAGAACTGACAACATTATAATTGTAAATGTGGGGAAAAAATAGTCTCGTTGTTATTAAAGAAAATAATCATTCTGGAAGCGGTTTCCCCTGGGTTTGTTTTTTCAGGAATGTTCACTAAAATAAAGTTAAAGATTAATTTCATCACTTGTTTTCTAGTTAAGCACACACAAAGAGCAGACAAATAAGAATGCTGGCCAAGGCTGTCAGTCATCTGAGTAGTGAAGTTTTTTTATTATAAACACCCCCAATACTTATGACTCCTCATGTGCATTGTTGTCTTCATATAGGACAACTCTCTCAACCGCGTAATCATTCGAAGGAACAGCAGCTGTACTGATTTTAGAGTTTGCACCAAGACTGTACAATTGCAGTAAATAATTCCAAATTCTTGCACTCCAATTCCCTTGTAATATGAGCTAACCAATTAATCATTGGATTGTTTACACACAAAGACATTAAAGCCCTTGAAGCACCAATATTTTAAAAGATGCTGTTCTTTTGTACCTCATGCCCATCAGAATGAATAATCTCCACCATCCACACCCCGTCACCACCATGGCATTTCAACTGCCACTTATGTTTTAATTTATCGGCCTTTTCCAACTTTTTGCATCTTCCCCAGTCTCTCATATAGCTTTGTATCATCAGCAAATTTAGATATGACTCCTTTATCTTTATCATTAGTATAAATTATGAACAGCTGAACTCACAACAGTAATTCTTCTGATACCTTCCTAGAAACGGCTTGCTAAAAGCAAAATAACCCGTTTCAACTCTGTTTTTTTGACCATTTAACTAATCCCCCGTCCACGCTGATATATTTTCTTAAATGTGTGAGCCTTTGTTATGAACAACAATCTTTCCTGTAACTCTTAATCAAACATCTTTTGAAAGTCAAGATATACGGCAGACACTGATTCCCCTCATTTACCACACTAATTACAGCCCCAAAAAACTTACTGGAACATTGAAACATAATTTCCCTTTTTAACCCATCTGTTAACTCCTGCTAATAGTATTATGATTTTCTAATAATCCAATCAGCATTTCCTGAATAAGAGATTTAGAGATTTAAGAAAATGATCAATATAACAGTACAATAAAATTGTTGCAGGGATGTACTAAAAATACACACCGGTAGAACTTCACAGTTGACCCATGTTAGTGCCACTTGCAGAAACTAAAGACGACATAGGCTTACCGTAGGACGTTGTAACATTGATATGTTGCCACATTGACTAGCAATTCAGTAGGACCAAGAAGGAAAAAAAATAAAGAAAATCTGTCTTCTTCATTCTTTTTGCTGAAAATGTATTGTCTTCTAAATATGTTTAATGAGACAAACCTTTTATAACCATGAACAACTGGCTAGAAATATACTAGTGAGTAAGAGGAGCACTGCAATATTCTAGGCAGTCCACTCTGTGGTGTGTAGAAGGGACTTACACAAGTCTAGTAATGGATTGGGAGATACAACAACCTGAGAATATCTTTCACTCACTTTTAGACCTATAACATTAAAACTTTAAGTAACCAAAGTGTCTCCTTTATTTCTAGCGAAGAGGGGCTAGAGGATTTTTTTTTGGTGGATGGGTTTTTGCGCAGTTTTAGTGTATTATTCTTAATTAATTAAATAGGAAGTTAATAAAGTTAAAATTCGTTTTACTGGTTCTAAAGTAGCTTTAGAGCTTATTATATTTTGCAGTTAGCTTCTAACTTAAAGATATTAATATATTATTGCTGGGAATGGTAAAATATTTACTGCAATGTCATGTTATTTAAGAAGCCAGAAATCTAGAATATTCAAATTCAAAGTAAATTTATTATCAAAGTACATATATGTCACCATATATAACCCTGAGATTCATTTCCTTGTGGGCATTCACAGTAATTACAAGAAGCACAATAGAATCAATGAAAGACCGCCCCTCCCCACAAAAAAGGATGGACAAACAACCAATGTGCAAAAATACTGTGCAAATACAAAAAAGAAAGAGAACTAATAAATAAACAAACAATAAATATGGAGAAATGATGAGTCCCTGAAAGTGAGTCTATAGGTTGCGGGAACAATTCAGTAATGGGGCGAGTGAAGTTGAATGAAATTATACCCTCTGGTTCAAGAGCCTGATGGATGAGGGTCAATAACTGTCCCTGAATCTGGTTGTGTGAGTCGTGAGGCTCCTGTACCTTCTTGCTGAAGGCAGCAGCGAGAAGACAGAATTGATGCCGCTTACCTGCAACAGTGCTCCATGTAGACCGGCTCAGTGGTGGGGAGGGCTTTACCCAGGATGGATTGGGCCATATCCACTATTTTTGGTCAGCTTTTCCATACAAGGGCATTGGTGTTTCCATAACAGACTATGATGTACTCTCCAGTCAATGTACTCTCCACATCCACAGAAGTTAAGTTTTCGATGATATTCCAAACCTTCGCAAACTTCTAAGAAAGAAGAGGTGCTTTTGTGCTTTCTCTGTAATGGCACTTACATGCTGGACATGCTGGACTCAGAATAGATGATCCTCTGAAATGATAACAGTGAGGAATTTAAATTTGCTGACCCTCTCCGCCTCTCGTCCACCAATGAGAACTGGCTCATGGACCTCCAGTTTCCTTCTCCTGAAGTCAATAATCATGAACAATTGTGATCGAGACAGGTGAAAATTTAAGGAAATGCCAAACCATAAAGTTACTGCCACAGTCCTCCTTCTCACTTACCTAAACCAGAAAAGCTCCCTCAGACTTGCCCCAGTTAACACCATTTTCCAAGGCAATTGATTGTCCAATTGTTTAACATTTTAAGAGTCCTTCACTGCTTCTTCCAATTCTGTATTACCACTATTTCTATCTTTTGGTTGAATGCAAAATGCTTGACATGGAGCTCTAGCATCCCTAACAAATGACCCTGCATACAAACTGAGCTTCAAGTGGAGAGCAATTGTGGAACATCTTGCATTATCTTCACCTTCAGGGAACAATCTTACCAGTAAAGCTTACTACATCAATTCAGAGACAGTAAGTAAAGTAGACACTTTATAAGCTTCCTCCTAATCAAATATTTCCTCTAACTTTGCTCCATACTGTTTCTATGTGTATGAAAGGAGAGAAAGCCATCGGACATATGTTCTTCCCATGTTCCATTTATAGTTCCAGGTACAACGTATCTTTTGAGAACTAGACTTACACTATATTTAAAAGGAGAAAACTGAAGAAAAAAAAGATCATCTTTTCTCAGAACAAAATATTATGCACACAACAGGAGCATGAATTTCCCACCGTTGGTTAAGTTACGCTTTACATACCCACCGCAATCTTTCTCTCTATTGACTCGCCCAAGTTCTGTTCATGAATTAGAACTAGACTGCAGGATGTATTGTGTTCAGAAAGACATATCCAGTAGCACTCAAAATAGCCAATTGTGGTCATAACTTTGATCTTCTGAGCCAAGACCCTGGAATCAACAATAAGTATGTCTAATCCTGCAACCTCTCTGCAGACATCACTAGTAGCCTGGAGAACAGGAAATAAAGTAACAATATTCAATCTAAACTATGTGCAGCAAATTGCATCCCACTAACTATGCTCATAACCTAGCTCTTCCACTATAAGTATCAGAGAAACACCTGAGGGGGATTGTCAACACAAAGACATAAAGCTTAGCTGCTTCTGCAGCAAAAGAAAAACATTAAAACACAAGGGTTACTTTCTGGAAGATCATTCTACTCCATTCCTCTTCTCCAGTTTCATACCACCCAGAACAAAAAAAGGGGAAGAAAACTTGGAGACATGTGCAAGTATATATGTTTGAATATTATGGCACTCTGCATCCATCACTATGACGACCACAATGAAAATATCCAATTTCAGAGAAACAACCTTAATCATCGGATACCATTCAATATAACATGTAGAACTAATCTATGAATCAACATGTATAAAAGCATATTATTGAGAAGCTGTCAGTGTCAACATTAGAATATACAATCTGTCTTTAAAGGACCATGACGATTCATATCACGTTACAAGGTGCTAACATATTGATGGATTTAGATGAAATCAAAAATCTTTGGTATTTACAGATGCATTGCTGCCTTGAAATGCACCCAAAGTTGTGTTACCCTTTATTATAGATATGTATTGAGATTATATTGAAGCAACTCAGTTATATTTTTCTTTTGCTGATGGTATCAAGTCAGCAGGTTCTCACAATTGAAAGACAAAATCTGAACTGAAATATTAGTAAAATGCTTGATCAGTGGAATAGTTCCATTCTAAAGTGCAAGCTCTTATGACTTAAAATGGCTTTAAAAATATTATTTAGTTTAGGGATACACTACGGAACAGGCCCTTCTGGCCCAATGAGCCCCACTGTCCTGCAGCCCAGCTATTTAACCCCAGCCTAATCACAGGACAATTTGTAATGACCAAGAAACCTAGTGGGAAGAAACTGGAGCACCATGAGGAAACCCACATGGTCACAGGGAGAACATACAAGCTCCTTACACCGGAATTGAACTCCAAACTTCAATGCTCTGAGCTGTATTAGTGTCAAGATAACCACTATTTCACCATGGCACCCAGTACAGGTCGACCTTCACTAATCTGGCACCATTGGGACCTGAGGAGTGCCGGATTAGTGAAAATGCCGAATTACAGAAGGATCACATTAAGCATAATCAGTGCCGGGTTATTGAAGGAACCGGATGACAGGTAGTCAGATTAGTGAAGGTCGACCTGTAGTAAAAAGTTGTTTATACTAAGTAGATTGAATCATAGTTTCAATTCAAATGAGTGCTGTAAACATATATTTTATGTGCAAATATATATGTAACTTCCCACAGAAGATTGTAACAATTTTTAAGTAGCTAACAGAATAAAACACACTTATTCATAAACACCTAAAAAGTTTGGTTAATGCTCAGTTTAAGAGAATATTGTGCATTACATCTGCTTTCTGCAGTAGTTTCCTCCTGCTGGCTTACATAGGGAATTGCTGTTTCCAACTGATGTGTAAAACTTTAGATTTTCTTAGTGAGGGAAGGAAACAACAAACCTACCCTGAATCAGAATTCGGAATCACTTTGCTGCTTGGGACAACATGAAGGATTCAAAGCTCCATATTATTAACCAAACTGCTGAAATTGTCTGTACTACTATTTAAAGTCAGGGACTCTAAGTCCTTCTTCTTGGATGCAGAGAAAGATCCATTTTGAGAGCTCATGGTTACTCCATAGAAATATCTGCAGAACCAACAGAAGAGAAGGTAGCTTGATGCATCATCATCGGTCAGTAAGCACAGTCTCAGAAGTGGTTGATTTGAATGTGTTTTCCTTCCAATATACAACACAAGGAAATCTAGTGTTACCAAAAGCCCAATGTCTGTTGTTGAAAATATCTATACAGCCACAAGATGACTACTTTAGTGTTGTAGTATTACCATGCATATGGACACATTGTTATCTAGGTATCAACAGAGTCAGCAGCCTTGCCAAGTATGAGCATGCTTGAGAGCAAACAGTTAGGTCCTTTAAAGTGTGGAGGCTGAAGGAGAAGCTGATATAGTGAAGGGGCAAAATAATGTGAGATGCAAACATGATAAAGTAAATTCTTGATGGACAATGGGCCAGAAGCAGCTGTCAACACTCCTTGTGGCATAAAAGACAAAAGTAACCTTAATGAAAGTTAATATGCAGAAACTGAAAGTTAGTTTAATCCAAAGAAATTAGAACTAGCTGAAATTTATAAATTGGAAGCAAAAGCATAATGGGATCAGTAGTGAACACAACAGGTTATTAGCGAGCTCATCTTTGCATTGTAATTTTGGTTCCTTTTTGAACTGTGATTTTACAGAAATGATTGGTGTGGACCCTGACATAAGCAAATACAATCAAACCAGCTGAGAAAGCAAGAGTAACACACACACAAAGTGCTTGAGGAACTCAGCAAGTCAGGTAGCATCTATGGAAAGGAATAGAGTTGAAATTTCAGGCCAAGACACTTCATCAGGACTGGTGCAGGGTCTCGGCTCGAAATGTTGATTGTTTATTTCTTTCCATAAATGCCACTTGACTTTCTGAGTTCCTCCAACATTTTGTGTGTGTTACTGTGGCTTTCCATCATCTTGTGTTTATGAGTTAAGAAAGCAAAATCTGACATTCACACTTGCATGTAAAATTGATTTGTCATTAGAAGGTCATCCAAGACTGCACATGAATTGCATCCATCATAGGCAAGCAGTTTAGCTGTTTTGCAAAATCAGAGACCAGTTGCAAAATCCAAAGCTGTGGAACTGACTAAAAAATGTATTGGAGAGACCAATGCTGTCAGTAGCAATGATCACCATTTACCACACTCTTGTGAGTTTAGAACAGCCAAGAATATCAGTTAGCAAAACAATGGTATCATTTCAATACCCAAAACAAAGAGAAACAATTTAGGTAGCATTTTAAATTAAAATAAATGAGAACTTCATATTTAGAAAGCTTGCTGAGACAGAGGGGAACTGGAATTATTAGTTATTCATGTGACAAGTTGTATTGACAGTATTTAGAGATGTATGACTAAGTGTCACGAGTGGCAATATGTGAATTGATACTGGTGCAAGTTGCTCAGTGATTAGTCAAGATACTTGTAAAGCAAGCTCTGTCATTTACCATTATACAAAGCACTGCTGTAATCTGGCGAGGGTGAATGGGGTGCACTATTCAACACAAAAGTAAGTACAATTGCCCATAGATCTAGTGGATGTCGAAAATATATCTGGACTGATATAGACTGGGAGATAGGGCCAGGATACACTGACTTTCAGTTGGTGGATCAGTAGGGAACTGATGACCATAGCGCACACTCATTATGTTATCAACATTTTCGCACAGCAGAGGACGCTGAGATGTTTGTGAGAGAGTCACATAACCAGGGTCGCATGGTAGTGTAGCAGTCAGCATGGCTCTATAACAGTGCCAGTGAGCTGGGTTCAATTTCGATGCTGTCTGTAAGACGTTTGTACATTCTCCCCGTGACTGCTTGAGTTTCCTCCAGGTATTCCAGCTTCCTCCCACATTTCTTAGATGCACGAGTTAGTAGGTTAGTTGGTCACATTGGCATAATTGGGCAGCGTGGCTGGCTGGTCTGCAAGGGCCTGTTACAATGCTGTATCTCTAAATTAAAAAAATAAATAAAGGAGAACAATGCTACAAACTAAGGGACAGTCATTTTAAACTGATGTGCATAAAAATTTCCTCTCAGAAGTTAGTCAATCTCTAGAGTTCTCTGAGGGAAGTGGAGGCCAGATCGTTATTTATGTTTAAGATGAAGAAACATGCATATGTGAAAGATCGTGGAATGAAGGACTGTGGGGAATTGGAACTGAAAAGAAGATGAAGCCAGGATAGATCGGCCGTTGTCATATTAAATGTCGAAGCAGGCTTGAGGGGGCTGAGTCACCCACATGCAGTACACCTGTTCCTACTTTCTGATGTTCTGGTGTTCTTAATTATGTCTAGCTCCTCAGATATAAGCCTGCCATTCTGCACAGTCCCATCATTAGAACAAGATCAGCATCTTCATTAAAAGGGTAAGTTAAGCTAAGTATGTTAATTTCCTCATTTTCATTAACTTCCTCACTTTAAGACTATTGCTCTTAAACAACTTACTTAAGATGAAAGTGTTTTCAATAAATGCATGATTCTAATTTATTAATTTAATTTCTTTTATTTAGAAACAGTTAAAAAGGATTATGCTTCCTGTCAGAAGGATGGTCCAGGCACAACTCAAGATCCATTCTTTCCTTATGGACAGCTCTGCCTTGCGAAATGGTCGCAGCAGCACATCCTCCAGGATGCTGGAACTAGCTGTCACAAAGGGCCGGTGCAGATTCAGGGTTCAGGCATGATCTGTTCCAAGAACTTTGACGATGATTCTTTGAAGTCACATATTGACATTAAGCACTGTTACTATGTTCAAAGACAATACAGAAAAAAATCACACTGGTAGAGGATGTAAGGTTGGTCTGCTGTAAGCCCAGACCAATTCCATGTGCTCTAAAGAGTCAACATGAGAATGAATTGGTTAAATCAGAACAAAATTATGTGTTTGTGAAAACTTACCAGAGAGGACCAAACCAATAACAGCAAGGTAGACAAAATCTGCTGCCAAATGGAAATACAATGTCGAACAAAATCATGCTGTAGCTGATAATCAATATCTGCTATCACTTTGAAAGGCCTGTACACAATTGATAAAGATAAAAACATTCACAAAATTTGGACTTCTTTCCTGTCGATGCATAAGTTAGTGTTAATAAGAATCGTCAGCTATACTTGGCTATCAACACATTCAAAAGATACTATTCTTCTGGCGATGGCTTTGAGATCAAATCCTTTGCCCGGGCAATAATAAATACATTCTTGAAAAGAATAAATCATTGCATTTGTAACCAAAATAACCAGATGATTACCATAAGTACAAGAAGAAAATCTTCTGATTTTGGAGATAGTTGAAGAAATGATATAAACACAACATGAAGTTAAAGCAAAGAAAATGTGACTTTTCAAATGAGTAACGTACCTTGAAGGTTGATGTCAATGGCCCACAATCAGTAAAGAAGAAAGCAGAGGCATAGAGTTGAATCATTAAGCAGAGCTACAGAGTTGATAGGTTAATAATGTACAATCTTAATCTTAGACCTGTATGATATATTAGTCTAGTTGGTCCTGGGGATGGTGCAGGAACTGAATCCGTGCTCACCGGATTTTAGAAAAATGAAGGGAGAATCTTATTGAAACCTATTGAATATTGAAAGAACTGGATAGATTGGATGTGGTGAGGATGTTTCCTATAGTGGATGGGTCTCGACCAGGGTAGAAGGGCGTGCTTTAGAATAGAGATGAGGAGGAATTTCTTTAGCCAGATTGGTGCATCTGTGGAATTCATTGCCACAGATGACTGTGGAAGCCAAATCATTGGATATATTTAAAATGGAGATTGATATGTTTTTGATTATAAGGACATCAAAGGTTATGAGAAGGTAGGCCATTGGGGTTGAGAGAGATAATAATTCAGCCACGATGGAATGGCAGAGCAGACTCAATGGGCAGAATGGGATAATTTGCTTATATGTCTTATAGTCTTATATCATGCCATTTGTTCAAGGCCATGCGATGCTGTTCATATCATTGCATCATTATATAAAGACATGTGAAACAGAGGTGAATCAAGGAGCAACAAAGTGCATATGATGAATGCAAGCAAAGCTCAGCAAGTGAAGATCTCCTTCAATGATACTGCTGTTGTGGCATCAACTTACTGAAAATGGATATGTTCTATTGCAATGAAACCATGCAAGTGTGTACAAGACTTCCCCAAGCAGAACACCATTATGAATGTTGTGTTGCAGTTACAGGCAGGAGACCTTTGAAGCTGGTTGTGAAAAGCAATTTACGCATCAAGTGCAGCCTGAGTAACGTTGTAGCGGCTGCATCTGAAATTGCAGACAAGATCCACTATTGAAAACGATCCATAGACAGAAGATAACCAATGTATTGAATGGGAACTGAAGGCATTCCATAATTGTCACACTGAGCTGTCATGTGAGAATGGTGCATAACATAATGCTCTTGGAGTGGTAGACCCTACTTGATAGAAATGACTACGGCTGATAACTTTGAACTTCACACTAAAGGACAGCTGGCATAAAAGCAAGTGCAAGAAATGTTTGGATAGTGTTTATGCCAAAACATTGATAAACAGATGGAGTATTTCTCAAAATTGTAGGAAGAAACTATCCAAAGCCATACCATGAGTAACCAAATGTTTCCATGCAGACTTCAATGAAAAATGAAATGAGAAGCTGCTGCTTTGGGCAGATAGTCCCTCAAAGTGAACTGAAGAAAATAGGAGCAGAAGTGTGTGAAAAGATGTTCCTGTGCACCTCAGCTTTAAATAATCACTCCCTTACCTTGTAGCTACAGTATATCCATTTGTTCAAGATTCTTGCACTAGGGTTAGTATATGGGTTCATGTACTAGTACTGAGTGTAGTGTAGATGAGTTGAGGTCTATGTTAAAGACTCTTCAAGTGTTGCAGGAAGATTTAAAACCCAGCATGAAATAATGCTGGCCAATTTTGTTTTTGAAGTACAGAACCATTCCACTCATTACCACTGTATGTGCGGCTGCAGAAGTCTTGATATAGGGAAGTATGCGGAGTCAAATAAAATGTGTTTGTTGTCTTAGCCCTCACTTCCCATTGGGCTCACTCAAGAGGGATGCAGGGCCCACAGCAGAGGTTTACAAAGCCAAGAGATATTTAGTTGAATTTGGTGACAAATTCCACCGCTCTGCTGTGAATGAACCAAGTGCAGATGGTGAGGAACTTGATCATGAACCGAGTCCAAGTTGAACCCAGTGATGGTGCCAGGAAGTGAAGTTCTAAACCCAGGCAAGTTCAGCAAAGAAGTGGAACTTCCTCTGAGTTCATCTGCAGAACCAAACAGCCCAAAATATAACTAAAAGATAATGAACAGTCCATTTCTTTATCAACAACCGTAGGTGATCAGAAAGACTCTTAAAACCAGTGAGTAGACAAGATTGTTTAGTTGTTAATTTTTTTTGAAATGCCACTTATATTTAGTGAAATATGAATATTAATAAGCTACTAGTACCACACTCTTGACTGTGGAATTGGAGTGCAGGCAAAATTGCTTTCTTTAGGAGCAAATTAGTTCCAATAATCTGTAAGATACTATTCCATGATTATGAATCTGTGTGGATATACTGTGATCCCACTGGACAAGCTGTATACCTGCTCATTACAATGCAACAAAGAAAATGAATGAAATACACAATCTATGGAAGGAGAACTAAGGTTCAATGTGCAAGCAGTTGAAATGGTCGACTTTGCACATGATCATATAAGATCATCAGACTATAAGGCACAGGAGCAGAATTAGGCCATTTGACCCATCAAGTCTGCTGTGCCATTTCATCATGGCTGATCCATTTCCCTCTCAACCCCATTCTCCTACCTTCTCCCCATAACCTGTCATGCCCCAACTAATCAAGAACCTATCAACCTCTGCCTTAAATGCACCCAGTGACCTGGCCTCCACATCCAGCTGAATTCCACAGGTTCGACACCACCTGGTAAGGAAATTCTAAATGAACGTCCCTCTATTTTGACGCTGTTCCGTCTGGTCCCAGACTCCCCCGCCAAAGGAAACATCCTCTTCACATCTACTGTACTGACATTGATACTATATACTGTAAGTAAATGCATTTGTGAAGACCTTACAGGTGCTTTAGGTTGAATTCCACAATGTTAAAAAAAAGCACAAGCACCAAGGCCAGCACCATGCCAATTCAAGCAGTCAAAGTTTACACACTACATAATAAAAGAAATAAATCCCCATCACTTGACTGAGTATATATTTATCATTGGTTATCAATGTCACAGGAGAGCAGGTCTGGAAAATGTAAATTTGAATTCCAATGGGATGTCTGAACCACTGTGGTGTAAACAATGAAAGATAGCTTAGCATTCGAGTAATCACTCACAGTCTTTGCTGCTGCGACAACTCTATTTATTTGAACACAGCAGGAGTCATTGCCAAGTTAGGCTACTTAGTTCTGCCCCTGTGTATTTGTTTGGGATGAAGAGGAAGCAGTAGTTTGAAACTGCAGTGAGAGAATGTGTATCCACTTCACTGAAGGCCGGAACGCAGGACAGTTATTATGGAAGATAACCCACTGATGTGGGGAAGCATCGCCTGCTATTTATTTTCTATTATTAAGCAAAGATAATTTGAAAGATGTTTGCAAATAAGTGAATCTAACTGTGGTTTTTGCTCACTTTCCATTCGCACACAATGAAATAAAGCAGCTTAATAATTTGAAGCTCTAGTCTGCCAAATGTTAATATAAACAACTTTGGCATGTTTGATGTGCATAAGACAAGGCTATCTGGTTCAAATCACAAAAAGTAATATTATTACATTTGTGGGTTACATTTAAATGTAAACTTCAATAGCAATTTAGATCGAATAAAATAAATCAGAAGGTTCTCCCTTTCTGTAAGTTATATGAATCCTTTCTGATGATATCTTGAGGCAACTTGATGATTGATACCTTAACTCGAATAAGGATGAGTCAGAGTGCAGGAAGGTGGAGAGCCTATGGGACATGATGTCATGACAACTTTTCACTCAAGGTCAGCAAAACAAAAGAGCTGGTCATTGACTTCAAGAAGTGGGGCAGTGCACTTGCTCATGTTCACATCGATGGTGCTGAGGTCGAGGAGGTTGAAAGTTTCAAGTTCCTCAGAGGGAACATCACCAACAGCCTGTCCTGACCTAACCACTTGGATGCCACAGCTAAGAAAGCTCATAGCCTCCTCCACTTTCTCAGGAGCTAAAGAAATTTGGTATGTCCCCTTTGACCCCCACCGACTTTTTTTTGATGTATCATAGAAAGCATACTATCTGGATGCATCGCGGCTTGGTATGGCAACTACTTTGCCCGTGGCTGCAAGAAACTTTTGAGTGGTCTAGACACAGCTCAGCACATCATGGAAACCAGCCTCTCGTCCACAGGCTCTGTCTGCCCTTCTCATGATCCTGGACATTCTCTCCCACCCACCTCCATCTGGCAGAAGATACAAAAGCCTGAAGGCATGTACCACCAGGCTCAAAGATAACTTCTATCCTACAATTATAAGACCATTGAATGGTTCACCAGTAGAATTGGATGAGACTCCTGATCTCACAATCTACCTCATTATGAATTTACACCTTACTGTCTACCTGTACTGGAACACTTTATTCTGCCCTCTATCATTGTTTTATTTTGTACAACCTCAATGCACTATTGAAATGAACTGCCCTGTATGGATGGTATGCAAGACAAGTTTTTCACTGTACTTCAGTATTTGTGACACTATAAATCAACTTACTACTAGGATTGCAGAAGTTAAGAAGCCAACAATGCAAGGAAGTTAGCACAAACATTCAAAATGACATTGCCCAATCAGTTCAAAAGCATGATAGTAACTTAGGTAATGTTGATTCGCTTCCTCACACACATTTGCCTCAAAAAGTCTGTATCACCATCTATCATTGTATTAACAATCAGCAAAACTGGTGTGACTATATTGGATTTCAAATCAAGTCAGTGAGAGGAGGCAACTGTTTCTATCAGCTTCTTGCACACTGAGCACTGGTTACAAACTGTTACAGAACTTTGGGGCACACATTGTGACTTGAAATATATATTGTGCCATTAAAAATACCTGCAATGCAAATCTACTCATCATTGGCACTAACTGGCATTAATCATCAAGGCAAGGAGGAGGATAATTTGCCAGCTTGGGAAAATTCTTCAAAGTGTTCACATGCTACCTATGTGGAATGGGTATCGGGTACTATCATGTGCCAGAAGTCCATGCAGCCTCCCTCTGTTGAATTGGTGAAAAATTATGGCTCGGATACTTATGGCTTTGGCACAAGAAACTATATAACAGCTGAAAATTATTCCAAACTGCAGGGGAGCAGAAAAGACAGCAGAGCCTTCAATATAATAGAACCAGTGTCCAAAGGTTATCAAAGTATAGGTAGCTCATTAAGAATGCTTGTTGATTTGAGTACTAAAACAATTTTTGCAATATTATTCATATTATAAATTTAGGATAAGGCTTGTAACAGATCGGGGGCAAATTTGCTTTCAAACTATTGATAACTTAACTAGCTTTGTTGTCATTAAAGTTTGCAAACTGCTGCTGGCATACAGCATTATGCCAGTGGCAATTGTACCATAAGGGCAAGGGGAATTGGAGAAAGATTGCCTATTCAAACCAGTGGCACTGTGTTTGGGGCCTGCCAGCATCCACCTATTCACTTCACATCCCTGGGTACAGCTTTCTGTTGCTGGAGGTTGAGTCCGTCACACATCTGCAGCATCCTATTCACAAAAGACCAAAGACAACCTCACACATTGGGACAGCATAAACAGAGACTATCAAGGCAACCATAACTTAAATTTTGTGCCAGGGGCACTATCCAGGTTATTTCAGGGAACACAACTAACATCAGTCACTTGGCTGTCAAAGATGTCCAGATATTCGGTTCTTGTGCATTTTGTCACCACAATATCAGTCAAGGATATAAGTTTTATCCCCATTTCTATAAAAGTTGTGATTGTTGATGCATTTAAACTTGTTGGTATCAGCTGCAGCTCGCTCTGTACCATTCTTGTGTCTGAGTCAGATGGTTATATTGATCGAGTTTAAACATAAAACCCTAGGCTCAAGCTTCAGTACAGAGGGAGTGCTTCCATGTCAGATGTGGCACCTTTATGATGAATCCTTAACCATAGGTCCATCTGTTTTCCTACATTGATGTAAAAGAACTCCCGACATTCAGTTGGTGAATCAAGCCCTGTAATCTGAATATTTATCCCATAAATAATACCTCTAATAGAGATTATCTGATCATTATTGCATTGTTTCTATAACAACCTACCAATGCTCTCCACTAAAATCGAGGCGAGAAGACTGCAACTAGCGCAGCACTGTCTACGCCACCCCGAGCTACCTGCCAGCCTAGTCATCATATGGGAGCCCAATCACCTGAGGATGAACCCTGGGCGTCCTCCCAAGACTATGGTCAACACGCTCCTAGAAGACAGCGGCACAGCAAATGTAGATGAACTGAACACACTGATGAGGGAGAGGGAGAAGTGGAGAGTCCGTCATCGTGCCCAACGCCGGCCCCCTAGGCCTGAGTCGACATAGTAGTAGTAGTAGTAGTTCTACTTTTGACAGGTTGGTTGCTCTGTTTTCCAATTTATAACCAATAATATAGATTACACTTCAAAAATACTTCATGAACCATAAAATTCTTCAGGATATTCTGAAAGGGATATGATAGGGACTATTTAAATTCCATTCTTTCTTCTGTCCTTTTTCATGAGCACATGAATCTCCCAGGCCTGGTACACCAGGTGCTACTGGCAGTGCAGGAAGACCCATTAGTCTTTTTCAGTGCATGCCTTTCCTCTGCATCCTTCCAGCAAGTTTGCGTTCCCTTGGCATTTCTCTCAATTCAATCACAAGCGACATCCCCCAGCTTGGTTTGTCATCTCTGTGCTTTTGCTAGAGATTAATTACTTCTTCACTGAGGCTCACAGCTTACTTGTTGCTCCTCTCTGCCTATTGGTTGACATGCCAGTAAAATTGCCAGTTCAAACCAGTGGTGTTGTGTTTGGGGCCTGCCAGCATCCACCCATTCACTTCACACCCTAATGCCAAGAAGGGTGGGGTGGTGTGAGGGGAAAGAGGATCTTTAGAGGACTAAAACAGCAAGCCAACATATAAAGACTTTCAGCAGGCCATGGTTATTTGAGAAACAGCAATTTCTGGGCTTATCTTTCCAAACAGATAAAAGGTTTAGATGATTTAGTCTGACATGCCTCTGAGCAACATGGGAAACCAGGTGCAAGCCTGTTGATTGGTCACAGCTGCTGTTCTTGTAGGGAAAAGGAAATTGAAACCAATTTCCTCATTTTGACTTATGATGCCAGTTATTTAAATCAATTCACAATATCCATACTTTTGCTTTATAGTCTAGAATTCAAACCCACTTTGGTCATGTTTGTCTCTACCCTCTTCTTTGCTTCATTGTTGCAATTTCCAATATATTACTTCACAGGCTGAGATCTGCTAGTGCCCAAACTCAGCAAACCTAGATAATCCCAAGATTTCCATAACCCTAAACTGGAAAGGCCATCTCTGCCTTAAAATATTCTCACTTTAGGTTTTCCACTTCCTTTTCCCCAATGAACAAAACTTTGATTAAGGTGGGAAGAAGAGACCAGGAAACGGTCAGTTTGACATTAATTGCATGAAAATTATTTGAATACTACAAAGATTAAAGGAAGTATCTCATTAAAAACCTGCCAGATGTTGCAAGGCCTAGATAGATTGAAGATGTTTCCATAAGTAAGACAGTCTAAGAATCCACAGCCCAGCATCAGACTCTTGGATACTAGGATGACAAAAATAAAACTTCAGCCAGAAGGTAGTGAATCTGTTACCACAAAGGTCAGCGGAAGCAAAATTGTTGGGGGTATTTAAGGCAGCAATTGATAGGTTCTTGATTGATGGGGGGGGTCAAGAATCATGGGGAGAAGGCAGGTTTATATGTAGCTAGAAAAGTAATTAGTTGCAACTGAATGCAAATAATGATCCTATATTTTACAGGATAAGAGACCAAATAGAGTATACAAATAAATATGGCTGAACAAAGAGAATTGTGAATGGTGGCTTATGTTTGATTTATCAGTTTAAAACATTTGAGGAAGGTTACTAATATGATAGACTCTAGCCACAGATTATTTGCAAGGGTAGAAGCTAGTGTTTTTGTTAATAATCATATGATTAGATTGTTAATTAGTGTGTAGGGCAGGAACAGAAAGAAGTGGGGGGGAGGGAGTATAGAGATCAAAATTTGGTGAGCTAAGTTCAGGTACAAATCAACCACATTCTCAGATCTATTCAACAGAACAGTCCAAGTCTATCATCTCTCAAAGGATCCTCTCTGAGGTCCTGTTTAGCTGGCAAACACTGGCCACTTTCAGACTAGTTATATATAACCAGATCACAAATCTATCATATTTTGCAGTATCTACCACTCCTCACTACAGCAATTGAGCAGAACCAGAATGTTAATATGTCAGGATACTGGAGCAGGGGTCCAATCGCAGGCCCAGTACTGTGCACACAGTGATATTAATCAAGTTGCAAATCCAAAGGTGCAAACAAAGTCAGCACCAATGTTCAGGCAGATATCAAAACATCTAGAGAAATCCAAAAACCAAAATCAGAAAACAGACAGAGTACAGATACAAATGCTAGAAAAGCTCAGGAAAATTCACTAGCACAATCAGCTGCAAACACAGGACTGAAATACACTGAGCAATAAACAGAGAGGTAGATGATAGGTGGAGCACAATGAGACACAGGTGGCAGCAACACAGGTAATAATGAGAAACAGATGAGAGACAGAGTACTCAGTAATACAGGGGCCGGAGTAGAGCAGGAGTGGGGACAGGAGCACATGGCAATACAAAACCACAGACTGACAGCTAGGGGGAAACACACAAAAAGACAGAATTCAACTGGAGGTACTGACATAATGCTAGCATCTACACCTTTGGTTTTACCATGATACTGCAGAGTTATTGGGAATACAGTGCATTCTGGTTAATTGAGACACATTGGGACCAGTACAGTTTGGCCCAATTAAGTGGCTGCCCCAATTAGCTGAATTTTCATGGAAATAGTTAAAAATATATAAAATAGACAAACTGCCATTTAACTGAGTAACAAGTTATGTATTTAACCAAAATACAGAGCAAATTAGAACACTACCGAAAGTACTAGAGTACGATAAACTGTGTATTAGCTCCAAATAGTTATCAACGGAGGAATTTATTCAGTGTATGCTCACATGTTCTTTTGATTGACTGTAAATGAACAAAGTCAGTGCGGATACCTCATGCCAATAGTGGACTGCTTTCAGACAGTGCTTTTGACAATTACATCCTCCAAATCTTCATTTCAATTGTAACATTCAAGATGATTGTTGATACCTTCAAATTCTTTGTAATTCCTAACTTGATGAAGTAGTGAAATTGGTTCATTTCACTCCCAGCCATTTCTGGTTTTGCCTAGCTTGAATGCTTGAAACTGCAGTGAGCAAAACAGATCTGAATTATCTTATTGTTTATTACTCACCATCAGTGACAAAAGTCACTGCTGTTTGAACAGAAACACGCAAGTGACATAGTTAAAAATGTTCACTCTAAGCACGGTGCAGAGTCTAACGGCCATACAATGTGAATGCGACTGACGCTAGTTGGCAACTATCTTCTGTCCCAATTAAATGGTGTAGTGTCCCAAATAAATAAAGGGAATATAACATATAAAAATATAACAATTACAGCATGGAAAGAGGCCCTCTCAGCCCTTCTAGTCCATGCTGAACGCTTACTCTCACCTAGTCCCACTGAACTGCACTTGAACTTGATCACCTTTCACTCTTTGGACCAAGTTCATTCCATCAACCACTGTAGCAGAGTTTCCTAGGAGTTGCTCTTCTACTGCTACATTTTTCTGCAAACCCTGCTGTTTTCTCAATTTGGTTTTGTTCTTTAAGAGTTGCCCCAAATAAGCAGCTGCTCCAATTAATCAATGGCTCAATAAATCGGAATCCACTGCACTTTCAAATTTGCAGCATACTATAGAGACTTCACAAGGTGCTCTCTGCTCCAGTGAGTTCAATTTTGATTCCCCTTCTACCTGAAGGAGAATATGGCAACATGGAAGTGCCTAGACAGCAGGCTTCCTAAATGTGCTGGAAGCAAACTACTGCCCTGAGATGATTTATAACCATAAGGAATTTCATTGCCTGAAGACCAAGCTGAGCTGCAGCCACATACAGAAAGACAATGCTGAACAACGTCCGGTATCCATTGTGCAGTGACAAATGTTTCATATTACAACAGCTCATTATGGCATCATTTCTGAAGCATAAACAAAGATAAGGAGATATGAGCTCCCTTCTGATTCCCTCTTCCCTCTTCCCTCTTCCTTAAACTACTTCAAAGGCAATGCACAGGAAGTGCAGGCACAGTGACAGCCTTGCTCCCACGCAAAGCCCAAGAACAGACCAATGTTCTGAAGTGATTCCAGTGCTTGGAATATTCTGGAAACAATCTGCAGTACACTGCAGAGCAAAACTATAATCTGAGTTCACCTGTTGTGTTTTCCAAAAGTTGGAAGTAATATGGGCTCTGTCCTGGTTCTGTGGTAGAATGGGAGGCAAAGAAAGGAGGAATACAACCATGACAACTCCTTTCCGATTGGGTTATCTCAGAATTCTCAGGCTGCAATTTCATTTAACCTCAGTTTCTCTACTCCACCACTGTTCGTGTTACCTTGCCTCTCTTACCAATCATCCCATTATTTCCTGACTGAAATTATGGAGCAATACTCAACACTGCATTTCATATTTACACCTTCAACCATTACCAAAACCAGAAAAATCATCAGCTCATCACTTTTCCCATTACTACCTGTCTTCTCCGTGCCTTTCCCTGTTCCTTACTGATCTCAATGGATGCAGCTTGGCTGTGGGAAGCCCAGTGAATTGCAGGAAAGGAAGCTGCAATATGGTACAGGAGGACAAACCCGAGACTTCTGGGCCCACGATGAAATACCATGGCCATTGTTTGACAGTCAGTCAATCCAGATCTGGGCTGACTGACCGTCAGACAATAGCCATAGGACTGGAGGAGTGGCAGAGCTGGGAGCATGAATTCTGTCATCCCAAAAACAGGTCATTTGCTTTCTATTGTTAATCCCTCAGGTTCTTAGTTTTGCAGTCCTTGTAATCTATTAAAGGTCAGATTGCTAAACAGCTCTAACATCCTCAAAGTCCTTTGGAACATTAGTATGCACAGTTCCGATGGCAAAAGATGGAGGTCTCACTGTTCTAAGTTGGTGGCTTCTGCTTAAACTGGGGCATAAGACACCACATTCTCTGTAAAGAATGGACTGCAGCTGGACTCAAAGGTTCATTCATTATCAAAGTATGCAACTCTGAAATTCTTCTTCTCCGGATAGCCACGAAACCAAGAAAGAAAAGAAGGGCAGCAAGATCATCAATCCCCAAGTCCCTGTCCCCGCACAAAAATAAACAAAAATGGAACAGGCACATCAACCCCCAAATCCCCCTCAACTGTACACAAAAAAACAAGAAAGATTGGGCAAAAGACAGAGATTATAAAGAACTATAAGACTGAAAAAAAATCCAAGTCCATGTCCAAAATGCAGAAAACCTGGGTAACATTTTTCTGGGTGCAGTGGCTGGCCTTTCCCTCTTCATTAGCAGACCGATCCCACCGGTGATCGAAAGGCAGTCTCCCCTCTCCGGCAGCAGAGAGATCCCACCGCAGATCAAAAGACAGTTAGCCAGCACTCACCTTCCACACTCGCCTCGATGCTTCAATCTCCCTCGTTGCTTTAAGTGGTGAACAACGGAAGTTTTAATTGGCAAAATGAAGTCAAACATTGGCTTGTGCCCCGTCCCGCAGTTTCCTTGCTGCAAGGTTCGCGCGTGCTGCCTCCATCTCCTAGAATGCTCTCAGAGATTGCAGTGTGCTGAAACACCCAAATTATCTCCTGATCTTCCAGGAACACGTTCAAGATGAAAAACAAACATAAAAGACATAAAAGCAGTGAAATATATGACTCCACTTCCATACCAGAAAGGAAGGAATCAACACTCATACCAGGCCTGATTCAAGGCTTGATGAGGGCTCCTCATATTCATTGCCTTTGCATGTAGGCTTTTCAGTAGACCTGCCAACTGATCAAGCATTTCATAGAACCTATCCAACAGTCTTGATGAAAGCTGCTCTCTTGAAGTCTTCATCCAACTCCTCTACAACTATGAAGAAGGAAGGGTTTGCAACTAGGTGATCCATGCTTTTACTAGCTGCACTCTGTGAGTCAGAAGGGATCGCCTACTGTGACTGGAGAAGCAGAAACAGGTGAGACTATGTGACTACCTCTCCCAGAATGGCCATCATTATCGGCCAGCTATTGGACCATTTCTTGTCTAGTGCCACTGGCGGCAATTATTTGCCATCCTGACCTGCAAGAAAGTTGAAGTGTTCCAACAAATACAACACAATGTGGTTACCATTGTATGAGAATAACAAGAAGTATTTAAGTAAGCTCAATTAATCAAATTATATTATCTTATGCATAGTCAGTTTAACCTGGCACAGGTTTATTTAGGGCAGATTCGGTGAGAAGTCCAACATCAGCAAGCACCTGTCAGAATCCTAAAGAATGGTTAACAAGCTTGGGAATTCTACACTTGTGTGGGTATCCAGAATTTTGTAACACTTATGCAATGAAGTGCCAGTAATCTGACATTACACTTTTAGATTTTCACTGCAAGTTCTGGCTCAGTCATTCTGTGAATAATTAGCTATATGTCTATAGTGCTCCTTTCCACAATGCAAGAATATAAAGTTTAACATTTAAATATAAATAGGTAGATTGTTTTTATAGACATTTTAAAAATAAGTGTGGCAAACTAATTGAAGAAGACAGACCAGTTCGGAGAAAGGGGTGATGGGGCACTGGTGGTGAAATCAAGTTCCATGTTCCTCTGCAGACAAAGTTTGATCAGTGTGTTATGACCATCAGCCAGAAGCAGGACAGTGAACTAACATTCCTGCTTGAGAATCAATTCTCAAAATCTACACACACACTGGAATCAATTGAGAAGGATTAAATGAGACAGATTAACGACATTTCCATGAACTCCTTAAGTCATTTATTTGGAGTTCTATGAATTGTTCTGTCTGTATATCTACCTCAATTTACAAAAGGCATGCTGTTAGCAAACAAGCTAAGTTTAGATTTCACCTAGCTTTAAAAAAATACTTAATACTTCTGCCAGCATGCACTTTGATATGTATTCAGTCTAATTGTCTCATTTTTAATAAATGTTTTATTGTGTGTTTATTCTTTACATAGAATCACTCACTCTAAGATGTGACATCTCTAGCATTCAAATGAAAATGAGTTTTATACTTTTGTTGTCCAAACTTTTGTTGTGCAGTTTTCCATTATGCATCCTTTCCTTATATTCAGAATAGGATGAATACTTCACTCCTGTTTTCAATGCATAAGCTTTCAACTCTGTCTGTGGGTTTATAGTTTCTTGGATACTTATGGCACAAATGATTTTTTAATTGTATAAAAATTCAATTTTGCAACAGTCAAATGTTTCTTTTTATTTAGGCTGTCAAGTAATGCTACCTACCTCTGCATAATTACAGTACCATTTGCCTATGAAGCATCTAATGAAAGATGGGCTTCAAATGCTTTGTGAAGTGCTGCCGCCGGTGGCCACTGAGTCATTAACTTTCACTTGAGCAGGAGATTTAAAACAGTAATTACATACAATGTAATATAAATTTCATTTAAGCGCTTTGCTGCACTTCCAAAATTAGATCATTCACTTCAGAATTTTCAAAAGAAAAAAAAATGATCAATGATGATTAATTTTTTCTTCATACATTTAGACAACTGTGCAAAAATGTTTAACGCAGAAAATAGATCGACATAATTATTTACTAAAACTAGCACTCAAAAGAAAGATTCATATGAACAATACCCTATTAATTATCTTTTAACCAATACATATTTCAACACAGCTCCACGTGTATTTTAGCCTCTTCTTTAGGCAGCCTAATATTAATCTTGAACTAACCTTAATTCTTAGATAATCAACACAAAAAATGATCAGAAATAGGCTTGGCATCATCAACTAGAATGTATATCTGCATCTTTATCAATCAGTTCAATATGTTGAACATCTGACATTATAACACAGTTTAGCTGAAGAACCAAATTTAACTTGTTTTTTTCTTTATCATTTGCATTTGCAAATACTTCTTATCAGTTCCAAATGCAAAATTACATCATGCTAAAATATTTACTTATTTTATATCCTTAGTTCAGAAAATATTAATGATTTTTTACAAATTAAAACTTCAAAGCATATTTAATTAATTTGCTAATACAATCTTTACATTCTTATGCAAAATGCAGGCAATTATCAAATCCAAAGGACTATTCAGTGCTATAACCCTTCTTAACTGAAAAGGTGGCTTAAACATGCAACCAAACACAACAATTTCTCATTGAGTGCCAAATTTAGTACATAGTGGTACAAAGGCTGGGATTATCCCCTTCTATTAAATACTTAAAAATCAAAAACCAAACTGAGCAAAAGAAACTAGTATAAGATTAGAACAACAGGATCATGTTCAGTATAAAAACAAGTGTCCAAACTTCTCTCACGTCACTTTCTTTACAGGGCCTCTCCCAGGCAGTGAAAGGACTCATCTGAATGTGCGTAGTAGCTCATTTTGAAACCATCCCTTTGAACTGGATTCATGGGGTATTTGCATAAGAAGATTTCAGTGAGGAGAATCGGTTGGTACTGCATCTGGTCATTAATATGCTTGGTAATTCTGCATATTGTAAACCCACTGATGCATCACTAAAGACTCAAATTCAAGGACAGTGATCCTAAAGCTATTGTTTGATGACTTTTTTCTATAAGGATTGAATTTTCTTAAAGTGTTTACTTGGTGAGCACAGTTAGTACAAATTACATTCTTATATGAAAACCAGGAGCTAGAGCTTGCTGGATATAAATTAAACATGAACTAAGAGACAATGAGCATGATTTAATATATGTTAGCACTGGTGGTTACTGCTCATTGCCTGAGGCTCCAACCCAAATGAATGTTTGCCTTCCAAAATATCTTGAGTATATGTAACATTTTCATTTTATGCTGAATCTCGGAGCCTGTGGTTCATCCCTGTTGTGAAGTGTAACATACCAGTGTCATAAAAAAAAACAAATTTCGGTTCTGCTATATAAGGGCCTAATGCTGACCAACGATTAAACATTTGAAGAAACAAACAGAGGCATCACCGCTTACTTGCAGCATATTTTTAAAAAAATCGATTTAGGATAAAGTGCATGAGTATTATGCATTTTCTATTTGACTTAAAAAATATTGGTTTATAATTATTAAGCAGCTCCTTTATTTACCTGTGATATCTTTGGCTTTTCTTCTCTCCAGCAGTGAACACGCAAAGTTGCCTCTAGTATTGATTTATGTTAGAAGCAACGTAAAAAAAACATTAGATGCTATAGGCACTCCTCCACCTTACAACAGTACCAAAAATAAAATGACGTTGCAGGGCATCAGACGTGCATTCTGCCACACGATGACACAATATCCCTATCGGACATTGGGTGTCAACAATGGGCAAGGTAGCATGTCATTTATTTGATACAAGAACCTCAGTAAATGTTAAAGAAATAAATACAAATTTCTCCCACTTTTTAAACTGTTGAGTGTTACGGTGGAGACTATTTGTCCAATAAATGCAAACGGATCCTAATAGGCCAAGTCGCATTAGTGGGTGTAATGTTTTTCATTTTAGTAAAGCAGGTTAAAGGGAGAAAAATATATTAGCTTCAAAAGATATGACAAATAAATCCAAAATAAATATGCATGCAGTGAATGTTTTTTTATTGCCCTATTATGTTTGAGCCATTAGATTGTGCCTTCACACTGAAGCATTGTCATAGGCCCCATCGAGCAATCCTATCTGAGGGCAAAATATTCTTTTTTTCTCATTCTACAACCCTCAGAGAAGACATCAAAGAACACGGAGATGTGCTCTTTGTTTTGTTTGGTCCCTGACTCTCAACATGTGGTTTCTTGGGTCTGAACATCGGCACCTTTTAACCTATTCTGTTCAGCTTAGCCATCAGCTTCGATTGAGCATTAGTGAAACTATAGTAACCAATAATCTCCATGTAGCTGAATAGAAACTATGTATCTTGTCACACAAAAACTGTCCGAACATCACGGTCCCAGACAAGTTTCTTTACAGGCACTTGGCTCCCTTCATCGAAACCCAGCCTGCTTCATTGAAAATGTGTCAAAACCCTTTGCCTTCTGCAATGCTATCAGCGTTAATGGTAATTTATATTTAACAAACAGGACGTTGTTCCCTGCAAGACACAAGCATCTGATTATCTATCACAAATGTTTTCATCAAGTCACAAATGGAGGCTTTAGTAAGGGTGAGAAAAAAGCGGAAAGCCTGCAGGAGAGCGTCCGAGCCTCTGGAAGCTTCCGAGGGGGGGGGGGGAGAAACTAATTTTTTTTCCTGCATGTGTTTGTCACGATCAACCACAGTGCCATGAGCAGCAGGATACTGCCAACAGCCTTAACAACCCTGGTTTCATTAAGAGGAGCAAACAGTGCACAGTGATGCTGGATAGTAGCACACAGCCAGCAAGATGCAGACTTCTCCCTGAGCCTGGCAGGATCTGAGGGCTCATCACACCAATGAGTAATTAAACCAGCACTTCTACAGCAACTGTCATTTTCCATTTTGGGGCTTCTGAGGCAGTGCAGCAGTAAGTGCCTGAATGTTGACCTGACATAACTTGGCAACTCCAGCCGTCTGCTCCTGGCAGCTTGGCATATTTGGTCATTTAGTAGGTCCTTGTGAAGATCAAAAGGGTTAAGATTTTTTCTCTTAAACAGCAGGGAAAAGAACATCAAAAAGGTGTAAATTTCATTTCCCCAGTTTTGATTAAGTCAAGCATGAAATGAAATGTAATACTCTCAAGTGGCAAGGGTTTGCACTATTGATGTTGTTACTTCTGCTTCAGAAAGCCCAATCAGCTGACAGCAAGTTGAACAAGCTAACTGAGAGTTTAGAGTGGCCAGATGGAGGGTTTTACCATGTCTGAAAAGAAAGCTTAGTACCCCCCTCCTCAAGCCAGTGTGTGAAATCCTGGCCCTGCTACATTCTCCTTTTCATGGCTGGTGGCTAGCTCCATACGTGCCTGATAAAATCCCACAAGGAAATTTTTTTTTAAAGCCTGAATAAATACTATTTTTTTAATGTTTTGTGTTATTCCAAGAGGTTAGGGTTTAAATAATCTTCTGCAAAAGTAACAGGTGGAGCCTGGCCTGTGAATTAATCTATATTGCTTTATTGTTCCTTTGCTGCTGCCCTTTGACCTCATAAGATTTAGAAACATTTAAAGTGAAGTGCAAATAATGAAGGAGGTTGAAGGGCCGATGAATATAATAGTGTTTAACTTTAAACTTGCTGAATAAAACTTTGAATGTCACAAATTCTGTACTGTGGTGAACAATTGCCATAATCTTGTAGCTAAAGGGTCTTATTTTTTCTAACAAACTTTCTTTAAAATTTCTAACAGATTTTCTTTATATGGTCTTATTTGGACCACTTGTTCCCACTATTGCATTCTTAAATTTTATGCTGCCACCGCTATAGAGTTGGAAGCAGAATAGAGTGGCTTTTGTAAAGACTTAATAGAATCTTTAACGCTTCCAACAATCCACTCCCATTGAGTTGCATTAAGTAGATATTATGGTGGGACAAAGAGCTAAATAGCTCAACATCAACCTCATTAGGCATGCAGGCAGGCCTTGAACCATTTCATGCTGAAGCCTATTGTTAGTGCACACACCAGGTGAGCTTTAAATTGCAAATGATACCCTGAAAAGGCAAGAGAAGTGTCAGAGAATAGGCCTTGCAAAAAGAAAATGGTTTCAGAGCAGAAGAAAATGAAAGCCATTGTTAAAACTGCTCTGACCATGGCAAGTGCAATACATCATGGCATGAAGAAACTGAATACCGCACTTGAGACTTCTTGCATTTTTCCTGACTGCACTTTACATCATTGTGTGAAATAAACTAAAGATATAATCTTGAAATAAACAAAACAACAGCTGAAGTCAACCCCGAATAAAACCAAACAAATACATTAAAATAATATAGTGGGAGGAAACTATGAGGGCCTGTACACACCATCAGTCTGAAAGATTATCGCTGCTGAAATAAATATATTTATTCATGTATACCAAGCCTAATCACTTCTCAGATCAACATATTAATAAAATGGTCTCTGAAGAATTGCTTGTAACTGCAAAGTGTTTGAGCAACTGACATTAAGATGCTGAGCCACTGAAAACATATTCCCAGGCAGAGCCCTTCTCTGTCACCTTAGCGGATGAATAATTGTGCCTTTGCATATTCCTTGTCATAAATGGCAGGAATGAAGGGACCCGGAGGAATGCCCTGGCAAGATTGGTGCCATACAAGCAGAGTAAATTAAAACAAGGATTATACTAAACATGATTGGGGATGACAAGCAGGGCAGTGGTAGCCACATCATGTAGCTTTCTGCCCATATGGTCTTTACAAGGTCTGTATTTGTTGTTCTTAATATAGTTTGCTTCAGTTAAAAAACAGATGAAGAACAAAATCTCACGGAATATATTCACAAAAAAATTTCTGTACTTGTTAACTTTTGGTTAGCCAAAGATATAAAAAAGATGGATGATGAACTTTGATTCCAAATGCACGTTTATCATTTCAGTACAAGTTGTAGTTAGCCGTCTGACTTTATTTGGTCAGTCTTGCCGTCTCATGGGTAAATGTATTTTACTGACAGAAATGAATGAGACTAGTCTGCAAATTATTTGGTAGGGATTGAAACAATCACTTGATAACTAGAACTAATGAAGACCTTCTTCTAGGCTCCTTGGAAAAGAACTGCTGTTTCTTATCAGAGGCATTATAATCAAATCAGCATTTATTTCCCTGTACCACTCATCTTTCAGCACTTCCAATGGCCCATATCAAACTTTCAGGATGCAGCCTATTAGATCAAAAGCCAGATTAAAGACATCATCATTAGAAAAACAAGACTTACTTCCTTTGTTTGCATGATTTGTTTGAGGATGAATCTGCATCATTGCCACAGTTGTCCATCAAGGAGTGCAATAGCATTGCATGTCGGGGACAATGCACTTGGCTTGGAGCAAAAACAAAGGAAAATGATATAAAGTAAATACACTTTCAACAGAAAGTCTTAATTCCTATGAGAAGAAAATATTTGCACTGGATAAATCGTTTATTTATGCTGTTTTTAAACTCAAGGAAGTTTATTTTTAAATAAGAAAATCAAATGAAACAATGTAACTGACAATATCAATGTTGCTGTCCTTGTGAATTCTAGTGTAATGAACTGAAATTTATGCTGCAACATCCACAAAATCTTTTTGGATGTGTGAATGGGTTGGCTGTGATCCTTGTTCCTAATTTTTCTTTATTCCAGTGGGGGTTTACTTTAATCTAGTCTGCTTCATTCTCACCTCCAGACTGATCCTCCCAGGGCTGTTATATGATCGCAGCGGATCATTATCCTTTCAAGCACAGGGGTTTTTCCCTTCATTAATTTCTCTAAGAAGATTACAAAGTACATGTTTGTTGTTGTTTACGCATCTGATTTCCCTAAGCTCTTTGTTTTTCCAACTGGTTTACACTTTAATGCCCTTGATTGAATTTCAACGAGAAAGGATCAACTTCATTCACTCATGCTCCTGAAAGGATTGGAGGCAGTGTTGCAGAGAGGTTTATTGCTGCACCTCTTTAAAACAAAACTCAGATTCTAATGAAGTGCTCAAAAAACAATATCTCTTTTATCCTTTAACTTAGCCTGAGCTAAAATCATGGTCAGAATAAAGTGCTTTTACAAACACTCTGTGACTGACCTGAATGCAGCAAAAAACAAACCAGGATGGAGCAAGCTGTACAGACAGAGAGGTTTGCAGACCATTACCATTCATAATGAAATGTTTCCAATAGACACTACTCTCCAGCTAACATTGGAGCAAGACCACCACACTATAATGAAGAAAACCTCTTACATAACTGGGGTTAGGAATTGAATTGTGAAGGAATGCTAATGGAGCCAGGAAAAAATACTTCTAAGATGTAGGTTGTGAGGTAATAGTGCAGCTCTATAAAACCCTGTTTTTTTTGGAACACAACATTGGCATATTGTGTTCACTTCCTGTTGCCTCATTAAAGGAAGGATGTGGAAATTTTAGAGACTGCACAAAAGAGATTTACCAGGATGCTGCCTGGATTAGAGAGCGCGTGTTATGAAGATAGGTTGAGTGAGCTATAAATTTTCTCTTTGGAGCAAAGGAAAATCCAAGGTGACTTGATAGAGGTGTTCAAGATAGACGATAAGAGGCATAGATCAAATGAATAGCCAGAGACTTTTTTCCCTTCAGGGCAGAAATGGCCAATACGAGTGGGCATAATTTTAGGGTGATTGGGTGATGGGCCGGGGATGCCAGAGGTAAGTATTTTACACATAGAGTGGTGGGCGCTTGGCATGCCCTGCCAGGGGTGGTGGTAGAGGCAGATACATTAGGGACATTTAATAAATTCACATGTATGATAGAAAAATAGAGAGCTATGTAGGAGGGAAGGTTGGATTGATTTTAGAGTATGCTAAAAGGTCAGCACAACACCGTGATCCTAAGGTCTATACTGTTCTTCAGTGTTCATGGTATTTTGGATATCAAATGTTTATGATCTAACCTGACTTTTTAAAATCCCAATTTATCCCCACCTAAAATGCTGTCTAGTTGTTGAGTACATTTTCAGGGCTACAAACGTTTCTTCAGTGTCTTTCTGGTCCCACTGACCAACCTTCATAAGTCATTGCTGGCAGGCTATTGTACCATGGTAGGCATCACACACAAACCAGATCCTGCTTCACCCAGACATCAACACCTGCATACCCTCTGGTAGAGGGCACTGAAAAGTAATCAAAAAGGGAGAATCTTCATTGCTTGCTTCTCTTGTTGTGCTGGGGAAACAGAGCATCCAAACTGCTGTGCAATCCAGGCCCAGTTTATTTGTGTAAATTAGGTCTCCCTGGCTTGGAATACACTTGGAATGTTTTACTCTACAAGCATCATGACAGTGCCTAAACCAAATTATTTAGAATTTCCCCTTTGGGTTTGTTTATAACCTGTGTTTATGGGGACTGGGTTGTCTTTTGCTTAACTTTGACGCTTTGACTTTCAGGAAATATGGTTGCTTAACCAAGCAACACACATCAAAGTTGCTGGTGAACGCAGCAGGCCAGGCAGCATCTCTAGGAAGGGGTACAGTTGACGTTTCGGGCCGAGACCCTTTGTCAGGACTAACTGAAGGAAGAGCGAATAAGAGTTAGTCCTGACGAAGGGTCTCGGCCTGAAACATCGACTGTACCTCTTCCTAGAGATGCTGCCTGGCCTGCTGCGTTCACCAGCAACTTTGATGTGTGTTGCTTGAATTTCCAGCATCTGCAGAATTCCTCGTGTTTCTTGCTTAACCAAGAATCATTTTAGATTATATTCAAGGGGATTCCGTTGAATTCCTTGTTCAGTTGTTTAATTGAACTGAATCCTACAGAATGCATAGATCAATTCATGATCCACTGCTTACTTTGAATGAGTTCAAGACAATTAACAAGACAATTGGCTGGATGACTTTGAGCAGAAAATTTGGACAGCACTCTGCGGCTCTATTACTATTAGATTACTATTAAATTATGAGAACACTCAGTCCTCTTTTATTGTCATTTAGAAATGCATACATGCATTAAGAAATGATACAACGTTCCTCCAGAGTGATATCACAGAAAAACACGACAAACCAAAGACTAACACTGACAGAGCCACATAATTATAACACATAGTTACAGCAGTGCAAAACAATACCATAATTTGATAAAGAACAGACCATGGGCACGGTAAAAAAAAGTCTCAAGTTCCGATCGACTCCTAAGTCCCCAATAGCAGGCAGCGAAAGGGAGAAACTCCCTGCCATAAACCTCCAGGCACCGACAACTTGCCAATGCATTGGAAGCACCCGACCACAGCCGACACTGAGTCCATCCATCCGAAAACTTCGAGCCTCCGACCAGCTCCTCCGATACAGCCTCCCGAGCGCCATCCTCTGCTGAGCGCCTTCGACCTCGCCCCGGCCGCCGACACAAGCAAAGCTTAGGATTCGGGGCTTTCTGCTCCGGAGATTCCGATTACCACACAGTAGCGGCGGCAGCGAAGTGGGCATTTCAGGAGTTTCTCCAGATGTTTTTCCGTACTCTCACGTCTGTCTCCATCAAATCAGGATTGTGCACGGTACTCTACTTGACAGATTACAGATATCATTCACTGGAGAGGCAGCGCGTGCTGCATCGCGCCCTCATCTTCTCCTCCTCCTCTAGCATTCACTGAAGTCCATGGCAAGTGCTAAGGCCTGGGCAGTTAATGAAAAGTGTGATGGCAATTTAATAGAAGAACCAGTGAACACAACTCAGATACAATTTTCAACTGGCTTATTTAGAAATTACGCGCAACCGCAACCCAATAATTTTGAATCCAGCAATCATCTCCAACCAACTTTTAATCCATCACAGTAAGTCATTTTCAGGAGGACAGAGAAGAAGTCAAGCAAGTCCTCAAAGTTTCCTTGCATAATATAACATCTTCTACAACTGATGTGCATCCCCAACTTGAGACATCTTAAACTGATAAATGATATAATAAGGTAGTGATCACATCTCTCCAGTGGAAGCATTAGGAGGCAAACTGCAAACAGCAGAAAGAGAGCTATCTACCTGTCCCATCAACTCCACCTGCTATACCTCATAGGAATCATCAGGCAGAGAACTTACAGAACTGGAATATGTTCCTCAACCTCGATGGGCTGCTGAAGAAAACAGCCTCGCCGAAACCAAATACAGCAAGAATGGAAGACTGGCTTAAACCAGAGCAGCAGGGGGCATTGACAATTGGTTGTTTTTCCATTTGGAGAATAGTTGGAAACGATGTCCCCCAGGAGTTGGTACTGGGTATATATTTGTTATAAATTAATAAGTAATGGGTGAGAAGAACAAAATGTCAACATTTGTTCCTGACATAAAGCTTGGAAGTGAGAGGAGAAGAATAATGTTTTGCAATAAGACATGGTTTGGGTGAGTGAGCAGGGAAGTGGCAGAGGAAAGTTAAAACAGAGAAATTTGGAGTGATGTTTGTTGGGGAAAAAAAAGGAATGAGAATTTTGATTAAATGACTCAATTCCAAGGACAGACGGGAAACAGGTACATGTGTATAAATCCTTGAAACTGCTAACATGGGCAGAATGGTTAGTGAAACATATAGGATTCTGGGATCACACACAAGATGCTGGAGGAATCCTGCAGGCCAGGCTGCATCTATGGAATGAGTGAATACAGTCGACGTTTTGGGTCGAGACCCTTCATCAGGGCGGCCATAGGATTCTGGGATTCATAAACAGAGGCATAAAGCAGGAAGGTAATGTTGAATCCTGTACCAAACCCATAACATGGGCAATGAATTTAATTCTGGTTAGGTGCTCTAGATTTGTAAGCTGAGGGGGAATGGAAGACTGTGAGGAACAGGCCATAAGGTGGAGTTAAAACCAGGATCAGATCAGCCACAATCTGAACAAGTGACAGAGCGGGCTTGAGGGGGTATGTAGCTGATTCCTTCCCTCCTCCTACCTTTAAGACTCTTATATTCTTAAACAGGTTTTCATTTTCAAAAGTGAACAATGGTTACTTCACAAATTAATATTCAAGTAAATCTGCATTGCTTTCTAGTATGTTCGATTATTCACGATTTTATAACTAATTTGTATTAATTAGCTTTTTATTTCATTTTCAATTTTAATAATGGTCATGAACAAAATACACATACAAACACTTCAATTATTGCTTGTGCCCTTGCACCCAGATCCGCTCAGAATTAACTCATTCCCAACATGAAAACTCTCGAATTAAAATATCAGTTTTAATAAATCACTGTGAACGACTAAAAGGCATAGAGGCGTAAATCAAGGGAACAGCCAGAGACTTTTTCTCAGGTTAAGGTGCTTGGAGGAAAGTGTGGGGTGGATGTCAGAGGTACGTTTTTTACACAAAGATTCATGGGTGTGTGGAATGCCCTGCTGGGAGTGGTGGAGAAGGCAGATACATTAGGGGCATTTAAGAAATCCGTAGAAAGACACACGAATGATAGAAAAAGGGAGGGCTAAATAGGAGGGATTGATTTTAGAGCAGGTTAAAAGGTCGGCATAACATTGTGGGCCAAAGGACCTGTACTGTGCTGTAATTTTCTATGTTCTATGCACTTCAGGCTTTCAGCTATTCCTTTAAATTAGGGTGAAATTACTGTGCTTTCCCTGGCAAGTGGAAAGAATGGTGATTTGATAAAGAGTAACACACACAAAGTGCTGGAAAAACTCAGCAGGTCAGGCAGCATCTAGGGAAAGGAATAAATAGTCAGCATTCATAGTCATAGTCATAGTCATAGTCATACTTATTGATCCCGGGGGAAATTGGTTTTCGTTACAGTTGCACCATAAATAATAAATAGTAATAGAACCATAAATAGTAATATGTAAATTATGCCAGTAAATTATGAAATAAATCCAGGACCAGCCTATTGGCTCAGGGTGTCTGACCCTCCAAGGGAGGAGTTGTAAAGTTTGATGGCCACAGGCAGGAATGACTTCCTATGACGCTCTGTGCTGCATCTCGGTGGAATGAGTCTCTGGCTGAATGTACTCCTGTGCCCACCCAGTACATTATGTAGTGGATAGGGGACATTGACCAAGATGGCATGCAACTTAGACAGCATCCTCTTTTCAGACACCACCGTGAGAGAGTCCAGTTCCATCCCCACAACATCCCTGGCCTTACGAATGAGTTTGTTGATTCTGTTGGTGTCTGCTACCCTCAGCCTGCTGCCCCAGCATACAACAGCAAACATGATAGCACTGGCCACCACAGACTCGTAGAACATCCTCAGCATCGTCCGACAGATGTTAAAGGACCTCAGTCTCCTCAGGAAATAGAGATGGTTCTGACCCTTCTTGTAGACAGCCTCAGTGTTCTTTGACCAGTCCAGTTTATTGTCAATTCGTATCCCCAGGTATTTGTAATCCTCCACCATGTCCACACTGACCCCCTGGATGGAAACAGGGGTCACTGGTACCTTAGCTCTCCTCAGGTTGACCACCAGCTCCTTAGTCTTTTTCACATTAAACTGCAGATAATTCTGCTCACACCATGTGACAAATTTTCCTACCGTAGCCCTGTACTCAGCCTCATCTCCCTTGCTGATTCATGACCCTTCATCAGGACTTGGCCTGAAATGCCATTTGCATATTCTCCTCCATTGATTCTGCCTGACCCGTTGAGTTCCTCTAGCAATTTGTGTGTTACTCTGGATTACCAGCATCTGCAAAATCACAGTGTTTATGATTTGATACTGATCAGGTTTGCCAAAATTCAACATTGTGCAGTGAAGGTCCACATGTTCCATCATCACTCTCCTTGGATTCAACAATAGTGCACGTGAAATCAACCAGGCCACCTCACCTCTGAGGCAGCATATCTCCGGGGTGCCTTGCGTTGAGTTTGCATGTTCTCCCTGTGAACTCATGGGTTTATTGCAGGGGCTATCACGAAAATGTACAGGTTTGTTGGCTAGTTGTCCCTGGTGCGTGGGTGAGATACAGAATCTGGGATGTGGGGAGAATAAAATGGGATGAGTATAAATGCATACTTGATGGCTAGTGGGCTGAAGGGCATACATCTGTGCTGTACTCTTCCAAGTTCAACATTGTAAACTTCCTCCAGGTAGGCTCCAGAGGGGCACTGTGTCTGCCCTCCTGCCTATAGTTTTGTTCACAGGCAAAACATAAGCAACAACTGGCTGAAAATAAGTTTTTGGAAAATTAGTTGGCCTACTTGTAATTCTCATTGCACAACACTGTGAAACAACAAGCCACTATGATTCAGTTCCCTTCACCTAGTTCTAGTATGGTAGTATAGCTATATTGCATATATGAAAGGCAAAAGAACACTGTCAGTAGTTACTCTGGCCATCCAATAGACGTGCAGTATAAATGCGATAACTGCTAATATATCAGCTATTTTCACAACATATTTGCTTTTGAAAACATCATACAAATCAAACAACTTTTACATTATATAGTTTAAAAAATGTTATTTTTTTAATCAGTCAATTGTATAATGCTACTTATTATATTTCAAAGATTATGTTGAAATGGTATGTTTTGATGAGATACATAAACAATGTGAGGAGTATTGGCAGATGTGTAGAGTACATAAACAGCCTCTTGGTACAAACTAAACTTTAGCAAGTAATTTGATATGGAACGATTTAGCAAAGTTACAGGCTGGAGCGGTGGAGTAAGGAAATTGGTGGGATGCAAGAAGTTAAAATTAAGATTACTCAAATGTTACTCTCATGATTCATGTCATCACAGGATTACATTGAGATAACTGCTTTTATGCCAATTTAGTATTGCAAAAATTGAGTTCTTTAAATTTCATTTTTTTTCCACATATACCAATTGGAATCCAATTGAGAGATGCTCAGCAGATTGGCCTTTAAAATCTCCCTGGGGTGTACACTGTAAGAAGGCTGCAGTGTAGAATGCACTCAACCATCTATTTGCCTCAAGCCTTTGCACCACAGGAAACGAATAACTATCTAAATTGCTCTGACATAACCTAGAGCTCTGCAAAACAAAACTACAGAGTAAATAAACACTCCAGTTTCATGCGCTGTGGAGGATAAAATGATGTAGCAAAGTCTCCACTCAAAACAAAACTAGTTGGGGACTTTAAATAAATGCTGATAAGATAAGATTAGCTTTATTTGTCACATGTACATTGAAGAATACAGTGCAATACGTTGTTTTCATCAAATCAAATCAGCAAGGGTTGTGTTGCTACAGTTCCATGCCCACAACTCACTACCCTAAGTGTATGCCTTCGCAATGTGGGAGGAAATCGGAGGAGCCGGAGGAACTCATGCTGTCATGAGGAGAAAATAAAAACTAATTACAGACAGCACTGGGAATCGGACCCCTATATTACAACTGGAGCTGTGAAGTGACTGTGCTAGCCGTTACACTACTGTACCATCCCTTCTCACGCTGATGTGTCAAATTCCCAAACTTATCACCAACCTTCCCTACATTCAACCCATGCATTTTCCATATCCAGTCCACACATTTTTATCTCTAGTTATCCTCTCTCGAACTTCTTTCAGTTTGGCTTCTATTCTGACCATAAGCTAATCAACCTAATCAAAAATCCAAAGAACATTTCGAAGGATTGTACTTAACACATCTGGATACTGTCACCTTGATTACCTGGCCTACATTAGTCCTACTTTCCATGTGTAACAAGAAAGTGTACTGCTGACTTCCTTTCTAAAGCTGCTAACTATCTGTTGTTAAGGGATAATCATGAAGTCTGTCTACCACTGCCTTTTCTTCCAGTATTCCCCTCTCCTGGACAAAGCAGTTTAAACCATGGAGTTGGATTAGATGATTTTCCTTGTTAACACGGAGTAAAAATTAAAGAAATGTAAAATGCAATATGATCAGACCAATGTGCATTTTGACTTTCCTTCTGCAACAATCAGCTTCGCTGAGTTAGTCTCAGCGGGAGGTTTTACTGAGTCAAGGCTTTATCCCACTGATACTTACAGAGTTGGAGTCCTAGGATCACATTGTGAAGGGATTAGTAGTTCTCCCAAACACCATTGTGGAGAGAGGCAGCAAGGAGGGAAACAGAGAAAAGAGAAAGGACAAGATGTAATTGATTTGGTTTAGTGGACAATGACTTGTGTATCATAGCAGGATGAGCTAAGGCAGAAAACAAAAGACCTGGGCCACCAAGGAACAAAGTGCCTTTCCACAGGAGGAGGTAACTTATATTCATCTACTACAATTTAAAATAAATCAGAGGTAGACAAATCCAATCTTCCATTTGTACTACAATCATAGATTACTTGATTATTGATTTAACCTTTTAAGTGCTCACCATGAACAAAATACAGCTTTTGTCTTGTATTTCATCTGTCAGTCCCATCCTGTTTTCTTCCCAGATTGAAGGCATTATGTGGTAATTTTACAGTGAAGCACATCATTTTGTAATTATACTAAATCATTCACAACCTTAACTGAAACTATCTCATTATAATAAAATTATTTTGTCTGGGGTTAACAGGAACAATTTTTCAAAACTGGTCTATGCTAACTGGAAGAGACTTAAGAACACAGAAGGTTAACCTCAAGTGCAACTTGAACCTGTAGTAATGCCTCACTAATGTAATCAAGAGGCCAGTGATATTATGTCTATTACGTCTGGTTTTGCAGTCTATAGCATGGAGAGCGAGAAAATCGTTATCCGAACAACCTTAACAATAGATAACGATTCTCCAGTCCCCAAAAGGAAAGTAAGAAGGTTTCCCACAATCATTTCTTGAGTCTGGAATTGGTGAACGTAACCATCTAAAACAATCTTTCTCATTAAAAAGAACTCCGACTGTCACTGCCATCATTTTGATCGATGGTTGCTTTCCTGGCTTTCTTCAGCGTCGACCTATCGGCCATAAACAATCACAATTACAATTTGAGAAGAACTGAGAATAGGAAAGTATTAATAACAGGAGCAAAGGAACCAAGATTAGATTCTGTTACACCCCATAAATGAGTACCATTGTGTGTAACAGAACAGAAATCTAGATGGAGATCAGTTGCATTTAATCTTCACACTTAATATGTATCATGTGCACTTCCTGCACAGCAGAATCTTTCACCAGAAGTAGGCAAGAGCTTCATTTCAATATGGTGTGATTTACATATTGATGACATTTTCCTACCTTGACATAAGAAGTATGCAGCTTCATAATTCTGTGAGTGTCAGGATGTCCATTCAGGGTTACTGGGCTGTGCCTTTAGGTATGAAATTATTTAAAGAAACATTGAGAGTTCCATATGTGTGTTTGATGTGAGTAAGTGAGTCTATGTTCTTTTAATAGATTTCAGTACTTTTATTCAGCCAACTTAGTGGCCAAGAATAGTAACTGCAATGGAAATATCTTTATGGAAATTTCTCCACCTTTGAATTTGCATTTGTTGAACTAAGGAGAACTGACTTGAGCTTGTTATAGAATCATAGAGCACTACAGCACAGAAAGAGGTCCTCCAGCTCATCTAGTCGGTGCTGAACTATTAATCAAACTGCACCATAATACTCCTTTCCCCTCCCATCCATATACCTATCCAAATTTCACTTAAATGTTGAAATTGAACCCACATCCATCACTTCCGCTAGTGGTTGTCTAATAGTATCTGTAAGTAAAGATTCAAAAAAGTGTTATTCTGTAAAGTTTCACATGTTGGAAACTAAACTACTCACTAGACTATGCATGACTCTGCTAGCAGACATTCCACCTCACTCGGAACTTCCGGGAGTCTCCCACATATTAATAGTGGCTCCCTGATGCCCACAAATTATATACAATATCATGGAAATCAATTTTTCTGAGAGCGAGCAAGAGAAAAGCAAGAGAGAGCGTGAGAGCGAACACGGGAGAGAGCGCGCGCACGACAGAGCGAGAGAGAAAGCAAGCGAGAGCGAGCGAGAGCGAAAGCAAGCGAGAAAGCGAGAGAGAGCGAACGAGAGAGAAAGCAAGCGAGACCGCGCGAGCGACCACGAGAGAGAGAGAGCGAGTGCGTGAGCAAGAGCGCGCCATTGCAAAGTGTTCCAAAAAAATAAAAAGTACGTCACCCCAGACTACGCTAAAGTGTACCCCTGCCTAAAAGGGGTCAAAATAATGACAGTGTTGCTCACTGCACTGTTTGCAACAATGACTTTTCTATTGCCCATGGTGGGTTAAGACTGTAAAAGACATGTTGAGGTGAGTTTAACAGGTGTCATTCGTTCATTAGCATAGCTAACGTTATTTAAACTAGCTGGCCAGCTGCTAAGGAGCTACTCTATTGCAGACATCCCACCTCTTCCGGAAGTCTCCCACAAATTGATGGTGCTACCTCCCTGAAATGAGGTTTTGCAGGGTGGGATGTCTGCTGCTAGTGACTGACAAGGTCATTCCAGCACCAACCTCTATGGTCCTGGTTCATTCCATGCTGCCTGAAAGGACATCGGAAACATCGGTCAGTTCTCAGAGCATGGGGAGATCAGACTGACGAGTGTTAAAGTGGCTAGCACGTTTATCAATATTCTCACAGAGAAGCAGCTACTGGATGAAAATGCCACCATTCCAAAATTTCTAGATGCCCCGAGCATTATTGACAGCAGTCTTACGGCCTAAACGTAGTCCCTCACATAATAGTTGCACAATTCTAAATTCTAAATTTCACTCTATCTAATTGGAGACTGACTACGAATCATGAAGAGGAGTGCTGGCTTCCCATAGAGTAGCCACAATATCCATATGTTTGAGTGATGTCATATTTAAATCTAGTAAGCAAGTAGGCATGGCAATCCTTGAAGATAAAATAGTGATATAAAATAGTAAAATGAAATGGGATCTTCCCAAGTGCAAGATCAGTTGGGCAGAGCTTTGGAGAATGCAGCCCTTCCACATTTCTTTCCTCCGGCGGTCTGTGTGTGACACTCTCCCTACACCATCACAGCTGCACACATGGGGCCTGAGAGAGGACTCTAACTGCACGCTTTGTGGTCAGTGGGGTTCATTGGCACACATACTTTCAGGATGCAAAACTTCTTTAAGGACAGTATAGGTGGCACCGCAACAAGGCCCTGCTGTCCCTTGCTGACACACTGGAGCGGGAGAGGTGTAAAAAGAGACCAGCTGGCAGAGAGACAAACAGGGCAGTCGTTTTCATCAAGGAGAAGGCCACACCAGTCATATCAAAGACACCTAAACCCAGTCTGCTGCAAACTGCCAAATCATGGGAGATGAGGGTCGATGTGGGGAGGAAGTTGCAGTTCCCAGAGGTGCTGCAAACCACACTTCGACCAGACATCGTACTGTGGTCCACTGAAGTCAAGAAAATCATCCTGGTGGAGCTCACAGTTCCATGGGAGGGAGGATGCGAGGAGGCTCATGAGAGGAAGGCCCTGAAGTACCAGTCCTTAGTCCAGGAGTGCAGGGACAAAGGGTGGCAGATGTGGCTAATCTTCGTGGTGATCGGCTGTAGAGGGTTCCCGGTAAGCTCAGCATGGAGGCTGCTGTCTGTGCTGGGCCTTGATGAAAACAGCAAGATCCAAACAACTCGCAGGATGGAGGAAGAAGCAGAAAGAGCCTCTTGCTGGATATGGAGCAGGTGAGAGGAGTTGAGCTGGAAGTCAGGAGCAGATGTGCAGTGACTTGGCCATTACTACTGACCCACCAACGGGAAAGTGTAATGGTTAAGGATTGAAACACTCTAGGAATGTTGGGCACCACCTGACGACATCTGCTCCTGGCCAAAGGCTGTGGTTACCTCAACAGGTAACTGTAGAGAGCACCCTGGTGTATGATGCAAGCAAGTGATTGAGTTTAGATTAAATTCAATGATATGATGCGCTTCGCAGGATTTTCTTAAACACCTTTCATAATAAATCAGATAAAAATATTTATGTTTTCAGTGCAATAAGAAAACCATGTCCCTCTTTTACTGCAATTTGGAGCAATCACGAATGAATTTTAAGTACTTATACTGAACATTCAAATTGTGCCATTGATCGTGCTGCATTGAGTAGACTATTTCATTATTTTGAAAAATATTTCTTCAAATATCCCATCAGACTTCTCAAACATAGTCACCGATGTAAACTACATGTACATGGGGACAAAGGCAATGTGTAACATTTTACTAGCCCTGTGACTCTCACTCCACTGCCTTTGATACCTGCATTTCATCTTCATGGTGTTGTACCTCTGGATGGACTGTGTCACACTTACTCCTTGCCCTTGCACTTCCCCATCATTGGAAGTGTGCAGAGCTGAGGCCTTACTGTCCAAGGCATAGGTTGCCAATGATGTTTCTCATTTGCAGGGAGCTCACGGCCTGGCACATGGCTGAGTTGGCGGCCCACTCTCAGCCTGATCTTGTTGTGACTCCTGCTCGGTCTATTAGCTTGTCATCAGAGCCCCTCAGTGTTAACACAACTCTACACTTTGCCATCTTGAACTCCTCCGCTACCGATGACAATGGGAGCGGTAGCTGCCCTGATCTTAAGTAGAGCCACACTGAAGAAAAACTTGGGGGGGGGGGGGGAGTCCCAAGCCACCTCCGCAGGTGCCTGTTGACTTTCCTGTTGATGTCCTCTACAGTGGTAATTTGTACACTGTGAAAAGCCAGAGCAGCCTTGGTAGAAGACCATGTTGATTCAGCCAAGTTTGAAATTTGCCAGGAAGTCCAATTTTCTCTATCTTCTTCAGCCATTCTTCAGTCTGTTTTACAGTGTGGGTGATGTGGGCGCGGTCCGTCATTGCTGCCTCGGCTTACGCCTGTTGCTGCTGATATGAGGAGGTTCATACCCATGACAAACAAGATGGGGGAAGACGGTACAGCCGAATGGAATCCCATTTTTGAGATCTTGCCACCTGGTTGTAAAGTAGGCTGAAATGAAACGTTGCTTGAATCCTACCTAGCTGGTGATCATGTCTCGCGTTACTAGCGGGATATGGTAGTGGTCCAGGACAACTTGGATGAGGATGTGTGAAACTGATCTGTAGGCATTGCCAAGGTCTAACCAGATGACTGTTAGGTTGCCTTTCTTCTGCCTGGCCTCGCGGATCAATTGGCTGATTATTGCGGTGTGTTCAAGGCATCCAGAAAAACTGGGGATGCCACTGAATGTAATTGTCACCTTTGACCAAGCAGTGCAGTTTGCTAGATTTACTCTAGGTTCTCTGTGTACTCTTCACAAAAGACCACAAGATATGCATAGTGAGCATATTTCCAAGTAATTTGCACAAAACTAATTTGTCTAACAGTGGTCTGTGAATGGCCGCTTCCACAAAAGTTGGCTTTAACAACACAAATGAAACCTGACTCTGCACTAATTCAAGAGGAATTATCTTATTAATTATCTTATTATCTTATAAGGAATTACCTTATCCAGTCTTTGGCCATTCAGCCAGATAGGTCCTCTGCAACATTTATTTTATAGTTATTTACTTCCATGAACTCACCTGATTATCTTTCCCTTAACTGATTATATCTGCATTTCTTACCCACCACAAATGCATCCCCGTTCTTTGGAGATGCAACCCTTCATGCTCCAATGTGACACAAGTACTGGCCAGAGGCATTGTCACTCTCCCTCCCCCAGCCTAGCATTCCTCAAACCCTAAACTACCCCCTTGTGAAATTTGATATATAACAAATTTTAGTGGAAAGTCCCACCAGCTCTGTGCATTTTTGAAAAAAATGACACAGTACAGGACCAGCAATCTGGGTGATGTGACACTCTCCGTGTTCTACTCTGACCACTACGAGTTGCTATTCACAATACTGGCTTGCGCAAAACACAGCTTCCGCAAAGCAGTGAAGGGCCGTCCACTTTGTTACTAGCCAAATTTCACTTCTAGTTTGCTTATAAAGCAAAACAAATACAAACTGCCCCATAGGGCTGCAATAATACACTGGTTTTCTTGTGGGATGAGATTACTTGACCTCCATTTGAAATTCCAGCTCAGAACTTGGTTGAACAATGATACAGTATATGGTAAACATCTTCATTCTCACACAAAAAAGTTTGATTTGTAAGTTGATTATTAATATTTCTTCTCAGAATTATGAATTAGAGGAAGAGTATGAAGACTTTTATGCTCAAATTTATTAATGCACATGACCATGATGCAGTTTTGGAAATCAGAGTACAGCTCTAATCATATCGCAAATTAGAAATTTCAGCCTATAAGGCTGTTTGACATATTGTCCCTTTGATAGTTCCAGTCCCATGTTAGCACTATCTTCTTTGCTTGCGCTTTTCAGTATTTTCTTTTCAAGACTTCTTTAAACTGTCTTATTACCATCGTGATTAACATGCCTTTGATAGCCATTTGTGAAAACTCCGTAGGTGTCAGGAAAATGCAATTATCTTTATTAATTTGTCTGAACATTGGTTGTGGTAGGGATGGGGGGAGGGTGGGAAATAAGTGGTACATTCAAAATCTAAACTCACAACAAGGCATTCATCAAATCAATTTAGCTCATAACTTCAAATGTATATTCCTAGAAATAGAATGGTGCAGATTTTACAAATGAGATCATTTCATTTGCTTAAAAAATAAGATGTTTTTGAAAAGCGGAGACTCGTCACAAATGTTGTGTTCTGATTCTGGGGAATGAGGGCATCCTACACACTGGCATACAATCATATGCAGTGCTTGCCTGGATGCCATGTCTGGGATTCTGACACAGCAGACTTTCACAGAATCCTTCTTCTGCCATGATTTTTTTAAGGAACCTGCAAGTTCAGGTGCTAGGATGACACGCAGAACTGATTCCAGATCCCCAACCAACCCCTGAGCCTCTCAGCAAACTGAAGATCTCCTTCCTCTCACCCTTGCCTTATCTTGATTTATTTCTGATAGTGCATGTGAAGGGAACACTTTCCTCACATGAAGCTAAATTAGAGGTTCCGTGCTCCATTGAACTTCTTGTGGACAAACATTTTTTGTTGTCTTCATCCAACCACTGATTAATACAATGCCGATCAGTGACCAGGCCACTCTTCAGTAATATTTTGACAGTTGTGCTTGTAATGTTCTGAAAACTCTTAATGTTGAATTAGATCCAGGAAGATGGCTTCAATGGTCACAGTGAGGGATTATTCAATAGCGAACATTTTCAGCAACCTGCACTAACAAAAGTACTGTAATGCAAGTGTAGCCCCCCCCGGCCACCCTCAGGTTCGCTCGGCTCGTTGTGGTCTAGGGAAACAGCCCTCGGCCCCGCCAAACTGGGTAATTATTTTGTGTGGATGCTGTGTGATGTACCCCACCCCGCCCAAATAACAGACAATACACCAGATACGATTAAATGATTTACAGTTTATAGATATTACTGGAACTATATAATTAATAGAGAATAAGATATAAAAGGAAAATAAAAGGTGCCACACATATCAAAGTTCAATCTCTTCGTGCACAAACAGTTGGAGCTCAGGACCCTTCTTCTTCACCCTGCGACCCCTCGGACCACCTCGACCGACATTGTGTAGGTAGAGGGTATTAGTTTTGGGTTTTTAAAATTTACTTTTTAGCTGGTTCAGCACAAGATGATGAGCCGAAGGTGCTTGTCCTGTGATATACTGTGCTCTGTTATACATTCTTATAGCACAACATTAATATCCATCCTCTTACTAACTGGTTAAACACACTGCTGGATTACGTAGGAGTGGGAGCACAAACTGGAATCTCCGCATGGCCAAACTGACCTAGGCTCAATCTCACTGGCTCTCCAGATTCGGATAGTGACTAGACTTCAGGTAACATAGTCCAGAAAACCCATAAGGATGGAGTTCTCCCTGCCAAAGCTGACATAGATTTAAACAGTTTTAAAGATTTCTCATTGGCAATTCTCCTTAAAAAGTTTGAAGCTGAAGTAGAAATATTTAAAGTGTTAAAAATATAAAAGTTTAAATACATAAATAGCTTAGAAATAATTAAATCACAATAATAATGTAAAATTATTTTTTAAAAAGTTGCCTTCTGTCTCCTCACCCACAAGCTAAGCATCACTATTGAAATCAGTGAGGTCTTACATTCTGTGCTCTGCTCTAAGTGGCAATTCCACAGTGTAATACAGGGGAGTCCCACCACTCTGGGGTTTGCCATCAGGCTTCAGTGGAGTGTAGTGGCAGATGCAGTGCCATCTGTTCCTCAACAAGCCACAGAGGTCCACATACAACAACATGTATTCAGAAGTCCAAGAGGAAGAACCACCAAGGCTGCACCACCATCTCCAGCCAACAATATTCATCTCGTACAAATTTGCTTTCTTAAAAAGGGTGTATTTAAAATGCTAAGCTCTGCTAAAGAATTCATCTCCCTGAAGTAGCTGTGGATTTAGCCAAAGACTAGGTTAATGCAGTATTCATAGTAAAAGTGCCCTTATTGATTCAGGTCACACTGAATGATGCTAAATTCTACTGTATTTCCCATTTTCTGTTCTTTTTTTGCTCAAAGCCATTATAATTACTTCCTTCTGCTCAGTCATTATTGTTCTTAGTTTCATAAACCCTCTTACCATCATTCTCTTTCACTCATACCCCATCCACAAAATAAACTTATCCTTGACCAGGTTGTTCTTTCAAACTATTGTCCCGTTTCCATTTTGTCCAAGATGAGCGGTCATCTCCTAGATCTTTGTTCCCAACTCCCTGCAATATCTAATTTATATACCTCTTCCATTTCATAATTTTGTAGCAAAGTTCTGGATTAGTTCTCATTCTTCTCATCACTCTGCTACCTTTAATATATTCATCATGCTGTTTTCGTACAGTGTTTCTCCACCTTCATGCGCACACTGGGACTATGTTTGGTCCATTCCACCATCAAGACCCCATCATCAATATGTAGATCATGGTAAATAGTCATTTCCTCCACAATAAGCACATCCCAATTTTGAAATACATCACTGATCCTCCATCACCATTGGGTCTAAGCCCCTGAACTTCCTATTCAGTAACATCGCCAACTGCAGTGGTTCAAGAAACCTATTATCACCTCTTCTCCAGTATATTAAGAACATAGGACATAGCAGCAATGCCCACAGCACACAAAAGAAAAAGACACACATGCTACAATGTTGGCTCTCCTTATCCTTCCCTAATTACTGTTAAAGTAAATGTTTCATAAGTCTTTAGCCCACTCAACTGAAAATAAAACAAACCTGAAACTATCCCTGAACTGAATGGCTAATCCCATATATTACTCATTTTTGAGATCAGTTGACAGCGTTCTATGGAAATGAGATTATCCTGGGATATATATCTTGCCCATGCTTGCTTCTGGAATATTATGACAGTAATGCATCCTCTGAGGCTGGCTCGAGATTTGCTTGAGAGCAAACTGCAATGAAACACTTCTGGAGTGAAAAGGATCTAGTGATTTCCTGGCGTATATAATGAATAAAATCATCTTGGGCTTCCAGCCGGGTATAAATATCGATTACAACTGATGTTTTGACGACAAACGCTGCTATCTGCTTGAAAGAAGATGGCAGAGTTTGTCATTGAAATGTCAGTTATAGTTGACATCTGTACCCGGCTGGAAGCCGGAGAAGAGTTTATTCGACTTCTAGAGTGGTATTTAGCCATTAATTCCTTTTCCTAATCTATAACCATAAGGTTATCAACACAGTGTAGAGGACATGGTCCAATTTAGAATCCACAGTGTCAGTGGTGAGGAAAGAGCATTCACTGGAGAATAGGTGCTTGATTTTGGTCTACTGTCTTCAGGGGATTCCCTGCAGATTCCTGGGGAATTGCTACTTTTTCATGGCAGATTGTATATTTCACAGTCTATTATGCTTGGCCGCACAGATATCGAAGTGGTATACCTGCTCTCTTTCTGGCATACTTTGCGGAAGCTCTGAAGCATTTCTGGTCATTATTATGCGTCCTTCAAATTCACAGCTTCCATTGGGTGAACAGTTGAATGCCTGGCTCTGGCCTTTCATTCATTCTACTGTTGCTCCTCTTCAGACACTCTTTGCTCTTTCTTGCCCATGCTATGCTTTTCACTATGTTTCATTTCTGACCTCCTCTTTCAGATTCTTCCTTCCCTTTAGCAAGTTTCCAACCATCTGCACACTGCAAGTCTCCCTCCAGATTGTGATTATAACTATGTGCTCTTTAACACAGTCTGGTTAGGTCAAATGTCATGTTTTCGTATTTTAACTTGTATACTTTCCATTTCATTATACATCATGTCGCAATTACTTTATAGATCATTTCTTCCTTGTTCGGTCTACCTTCTACAATTTGTTATCTACTGGTGTAATTTACTGAACATTTGTTAATTAGCTTTAGGAACCAGCTATTAAATGTGATTGGCCTGCTTGCTTGTCTTTTTGTTGTATAGTAACATGAAATACACCACACATACTGAATGTGTACTGCAAGCATTTTCTTAAAATATTTTGCATAATTACTAGAAAAAAGTGAACCATTTAAAGTTGCATAAATTTGTTACAAACTTAAATATTCCCAAAGGGAAATGAGGTAATAACTTCGATTAAAAACAACTTAAAGCTAAGTCTCATCAATTTTAAACAGTACAGAAAATATGAACAATATTTGAAAAATATGTAGATACAATGTAACAGAAACGTAATTAAAACAATTTTGAGTGAAAATGTTCTGGAGCTGAACTTGATAATTGCGTATCACATTTTGATGTTTGATAAATTTATCGTAATCAAAGATAGAACACTTTTCTAGAATTGGTCAATTAAAAGATATCTATAATGTGTTATACAAAAATTAGAATGCTTAGGGAATTGTGATGTAAAAGTAAGTCTAAGCCTCAACATACCTTAAGAACTTGACCATTCAGCCTTTTCAACCTAGTCTATCATTTTATCAACCTAGATATAATTTCAAATTTTTATCTAAATTTGCTCATTTTAATCACATATTTTAATATCTCCATTATATGAAGGTATGTGTCTCCTTTTAAAGGTCAGAGTCAAGCATGCTTTCGTCTCATTGGGTGTTATTTCTTGCATTCTCACAAATGTTTTAGGTCAAGACTTTTTTTACTTTGTGGTTAACCAACTTAGCTTTAATTTGTAATTGTTCATATTTGCTTGTCATACTTTGCTTAAAAACCACTCATGAAGCAACAACTCTTGTGGTAAAACATGATATTAGACACATGCCTGTATTTAGGAATACAACAACACTGTCTTCATCAGGTCTACATTTCTGTTCTTCTAAACTTCTATTGTTTCACTTGCATTCTGATATTCAACATCAGTGATTTTTAATTGTGGGTGGATTTCTTTTTGCAAATATGTAGCAAAATGTGTTTGGGAGCTTGTTTTGTGAATGACATGGTCTTAGATAAAAACACAGAATGCCAATTGTCAATACTTCAGCTTGATCCCCTGGTGAGAGAGACTCATTCTAACTGTTTAATTGTCATTCTGGTGATTTTGTTGCCAGCTACAATTTAAAATGCTGTGTAATAAGGACTGTACTCTGCTGGGTAGGAAACACAGATTTTTTTTTTGTTTCATGGACAACTATAATTTTCTCAATCTGGGTTTACTTTCTTACAAAATAAATAAATAATCTTACTTCGCAGGCCCATGGTTATTAGGAAACAGATAGGTGGGATTGGCTAAACTCTGGCATCAACATGAGATTTTACAAGAAACACTATTGTGTTTTTATTGTTCTTAAAAAAAGAGAAATCCTTAGGGTACTGACCTTTATCTCATATTTAAAACATTGGTTTTAACAGAAGTACATTTTCAATTTATTTTTCAATCATATAAAATGAAAGAAAAAAAATAGTTCTGAGCCCTTTTAGCCAGGAAAAGGTTACAATAAGATAGTCTTGAGCCTTTCCAGGGAATAACCAAGGATGTCCCTATAGAACAATATGACTTGAATAAACTAATCTTTGCTGCAGAGATTAACTGGATGGGTTCAGTTGTGTAATATCAGCAGAATGCTAAATATCAGAACCATCAGCTGCTTCAAAGCTGCTGGAGGCAGTGGGAGAGTCTCCCTGTTGGACCCACCCCACTGATCCTGCAAATTTGGTAAACTTCATAGAAATTTAATAAGTCCTGCTGCTTTGTGTTTGCCTGCAGAGGAAACAGCCTGATGCTGTGAGGCACATATGTGACAATTTACAAGCATTTTGGAAACTACAACAGTTGTTGTAGGGACCCGGGGCCTATGCAGTTTAAGCCAATATGTACATCCTCAAGGTAAATACCTCTTTAAACAATGGAATGGTATAAAAGATCTTACCTATTTCGTATGTAAGCCACATTATATTGTAAGGTATATGTGCCTAAGCTTCAATTTCTATCATCTTTCAGCACTGCAGACTATTCTTCTGCACCAATGTGGTTACAGTATTCATCTACATCCTATCACTATCCTACATCATAGATGAGCAGATAAAGGAGTTGATGTCAGGACACTATTATGAAACATGTAGTTACACTCTATTACAATGGACAGCAGGCAGACCTTAGTAAATTAATAAGATTTGTCTTCTTTGTTTAAAAATGTGAATGTGTGTGTGTATCTCTCTCTCTTTCTCTCAGCAGGAGTGGGGAAACTGTACTGCTTGGTTGGTGGGAAGAAGCTAATGAGTACAAGGAAGGGGAAAGAGATGGTGTTGGTAATAATAGTAGTTAGGAACACAACAATAGAAAATCCAGAATCTTTACATTTAATATAAACTAATGTAATTTGATAAATCCTCTCTTTTCTTCCAGAATTCCCAGAAATATCTAAAATCAAGCCTTTTCTGTATCCCATCCACGCAACTGCTTTCCTTGCATGTCTGTGGTTAAAAAGATTGGAAGGTGTTTAGTTCCTTTAATTTCATCCTTGAAATTCATGATTGCCAACAGGACAACTTTTTTATTTGCTCTATTGTCTCGAATCCCATAGCTGACAATCTGTTCCATGAGGTAGGCTTTTTAATCAATCAACTAGATAATCAAATGTCACTGGCTATCTGCTCCATGTAATTACTTTTGCAATTAAACATCGACCTCTAGTTGCCTCATCTAATTAGAGGGATGGGCAGATTTTCATCTAGATTGATTTTTTAATAAATATTGACTTAAAATATCATGATCTCATCATATTCCTTCATTTCTTTGTACCAAAAATCAAACAAATGGTCAAATTAACAAGGAGACAGATTCTAGGACATTAGAGGCTTTTCTCAGTTCAGTATGCAGAATGATTGTGAACAGAAGCCCGGCCAATATCATGCTAATGATGATACTCAAGTGCTCCATTACCTTATGAGCGAAAGAGAATGAGAATAAAGTGAATGGCAGATTAAGTGTTCATTTTGAAAATACACAAAGAGGAGTAAGAAACCATGTTTCATTCTTCTGGAAATGCTAATTTAAATATTCCATAAATGTTAATAAATGTAGATGACTGCATGTGCCTACTAACATTAAATACTATCAAAATCTGCACTGACATGAAGAATTTATTTATATTAGTTATAATATAACATTTCTAAACGAACACAGTCTTACTCCATTGGGCAGAGGTTTTAAGATACGATAGCTTAATTTCTTTGTGGCCCCATAAATCCACCAGTATCATCGCAAGAATATACAAATACAATTCAATGAAGCAGGTCGGCTGAGGCTGCTACCATAAGAATTTACCATCTGGTAATTGGAATTAAAATTACAATAAATGTGTAACTATTTCAGATGTGATCATTTTGAATGCTATTTTGAGTTGACTTGTTATTCTGTTTTTATTTGCATTAGATCTACTGGATTCTTGCACGCAGCACATTATTGATAGAAAGCCAAATAATTTACGTGCATATTTTTGTGCAAGGATTAAAAAAATGTTAAGGATGTATTAAGTATAGAGTAAGCTTGAATATTTTTGAGCTCTGATTACAGTAAAGGAAACATAGCCTAGACTTGCCAGAATGATCACTGATATGAGAAAGGGGAGTTTTGAAGACAGGCCTGAAATATTGTCTTAATTCCAACAGAGCCAAGGTGGCTGTCAAGAAATGCAATAGAGATTTTAAAATTGCAGAGTGCATTGGAAAAGATCATCTTCTCTATTTGTGCTGTTTATGACAAAATGATTTTAATATAAAATTGGCACTAAGAAAATGAGAAGCAGTTTAGAAGTATCTTTGCTCAACTGATGGCAGAAGGATAGAATGGATTTGCTACAGAAAGTGGTTGAGACAGAGCAATGCACTTTCATATTTAAACACACAGAAAACAAAGGGGAGACTGTAGTGTTTTGAGAAAGAGAAGAATACAATAAATTCATTTTTGAATTGCTGTCATGGAGAAATGATGTAGATGGGATCAATTGTTCTGATGAAGGGTTTTCCCTTTCTACGGATGCTGCCTGACCTGCTGCTATTTTTTCAGCATTTCTGCTTCAGATTTTCAGTTTCTGGAGGTTTTTTAAAAAAATAATATTTGCAATTTGTTCTACCACCAACGCTGTGTGTAAATATATGTGATGGCAGCAGGGGTCAACCCATCACATTCACAACACACTTGTGGTCTAGATTATTATGTTTCCGCCTAAAGAGAAATTCTTAAAATATTATCTGAAGTTTAACATTTGATCTTTAGCACTGGAGGACTTAGCTTACAGACAAAGAGGTAAAAGAGCAGCATCTTACATATGACTCCCACCCTCATTTTCAGTCAACTGAAATTGGTTCTGGGCAGAAACCATAACCTAGGCGCCTCCAGTGAAAACATCATGGCAAGGGGATTGACCTGATGGACCACGTTGTGATGAGGATGCAATCTGAAAGGCCTCTTGCTGCAGAAATACCCAAGTGAAACTCCTCAGGCTGGGATGAGTGCTGATTCTTCCATTCACCAATAAGAAGAGTCTACGCTCAACAGCACTAGATAAGGAGACCTAAGAATCACGCCAATGGGTGAAACATGCTGCAGCATAAACCGCCCCTTTCCCTGCTCTGTTCCAGCTTTAGAAGTACACATTCAATTCCTCTCTCAACAATTCTTACTTTTGCACCCATCAACTATCCTTTCAGGAAACAATTCCAGATCTTCTAACTGACTGAATAACAACATTTATAACTCGCTGCCAACATTTTAAATATATTCTGCCTTACTGACTGATCCTCCAGCCAGTATGTGCTGAGCTGCTTCAATTAAAGTTCCCAATTTTAAAACACTTATCAGCAAAACAAAAAAAAAGGCCCTATAGTCCGGGTTCCAGGTCTCTGTTCTAGACTGTAACCCTTCACACACTTTAACTGATTGGTTTCAAGTTTATAAGAATGAGCATGATTTTCTTGTATCAAATATGGTAAACTATTTTGAAAGGGGGAACATTTACAGATTTTGACAACCCACCAAGCGCTATGGCTTTTGCCTTCAGAATCACTAAGTACAATATTGGTAACTGTTCTAGAAGCAATAGATAAAAGAATAATTCCTTTCCCCACTGCTTAGGAGGGCAGTGGTCAGAGAAGAGAGAGTGCAGTTACTCCCTGCTGAGAACATTTGACTTTTCAAGCACAGTATAAAAATTTTCAGCTACCAAGGCCCTTTGAAGGCATTTACATTGCGCTGTGCAAAATGGCTAGCATTATCTGAGTTGGGATCCCATCACAATAGAGCACCTGGATCTCAGAGCTCAGACACTGAATGTCACCAGCAACAGTGCAATTATTCATATACAGTACAGTCTAAGTTCTGCACTGTCTCAAACTTGTACCTTTCTATGCTTACAATGTAGCACAGGTTCCCAGAAGGTTCAAATGCTGCTGGTGGCTGTCTTGACAGATTCCCGGAAGGAAGCTCTTATCAGTCAGTTGTCTAGATATACAGGTAGTGGGTCTCAGGAGCCACTCTCATCACTGACAGGCATTTAGTAAACATAATAGAAGTGTACGCAAGGTCAGAGAGTACTTTCTATCAGTTAAGCAAAGCTTCCATGTTAAACTCAAGATATTTTCTGAGAGATTCTCCTAATCCAATGTGCCTGTGCCCACCTTTGACATTAGTACCTGTGAACTTTTCTCCAGGGTAAACAGATAATATGTTGAAATACCACCTTAAATATTTCCACAGAAATGAAGGGATTTGAGGTACTTTCCACTGGCATTTTCCTGCGCCTTTTGAGCTCATAAAGTAATGAAAGTAAGTTTCTCCTGCCAGTTTATTTTTAAAATAAAAGTGGTGTGGTAGCCAAGTTTGTAAACATATAAATGTCAATGCAGTAAGTTTACTTGTGCATACCATGACCTCCTTCCGACCAAACACGCTCAATTCCCCACAGTCCAACCAAACAATGACACAAGGAAAGTGGAAAAACTCTAGTGAGAAACGGGAGGGAAAACATTAGCAACTCCTGTCAATATCTCAATGGCGTCCAGAAACATTAACTACTTTGGTTATCTGCAAGTTAGGACAAGGGAGCTATGATGAGTCCTGTGTGTTCTTTTATACCAATTGATTAAAGTAACCACGCAGTTGCAGCAGGCATTTAAGGCGGCAAATTGTACGTTGGCCTACATAGCAATGTCTTACTGCGGTTTTACAGGGCCTAGCTGAGACCACACCTTGAATATACTGTGCAATTTTGTTATGAGGAAGAATATTCTTGCTATGGAGGGAGTTCAATGAAGACTCACCAGGCAGATTTCTGCCAAGCAGATAGATTGGAATGATTGATTTTATATTTCCTCGTATTTAGAAGAATGAAAGAAGCCCTTGTTGAAACTTGTGAAGTGGAAAGATTACAATGCCTATAAAAAGTATTCACCCACCCTCCCAGAAGTTTTCATGTTTTATTCTTTTACAATACTGAATCACAGTGGATGTAATTTGGTTTTTTTGACACTAGTCAACAGAAAAAGACTTTTGTGTCAAAGTGAAATCAGATCTCTACAAAGTGATCTAAATTAATTACAAATATAAAACACAAAATAACTGATTACATAAGTATTTATCCCCTTCAAGTCAGTATTTAGTAGATGCACCTTTGGCAGCAATTACAGCCTTGAGTCTGTGTAGATAGGTCCATCAGCTTTGCACATCTGGACACTGCAATTTTTCCCCATTCTTATTTATGAAACTGCTCAAGCTCTGTCAGATTGCATGGGGATTATGAGTGAACAACAGACATCCCACCTCTCCCGGAAGTTCCGGAAGTCTCCTGCATATTAATAGTGGCTCTCTGATGCCCACAAATTATATACAATGTCCAGCAAATCAATTTTTTTGAGAGTGAGTGAGCAAGAGAGCGCGAGAGCGACCACGAGAGAGAGAGGGAAAGAGCGAGCACGTGGGAGAGAAAGAGCGAGAGCACGAGCGATGAGAGAGAGAGGAGCGTGCGAGAGAGAGAGAGAGAGAGCACAAGAGAGAGCGAGAGAGAGCGCGCGAGAGTGACCACGAGAGAGTGAGAAAGAGCGCGCCATGGCAAAAAAAAATACAAAACGTACCTCACCCCAGACTATGCTAAAGTGTACCCCTGCCTAATGGGGGTCAAAAATAATGACAGTGTTGCTCGCTGCACTGTTTGCAGCTGTGACTTTTCTATTGCCCATGGTGGGTTAAAATGTAAAAGACATGTTGAGGTGAGCTTAACAGGTGTCATTTGTTCATTAGCATAGCTAACGTTAATTAAACTAGCTGGCCAGCTGCTAAGGAGCTACAGTGCAGACATCCAATCTCTCCTGGAAGTTCCGAGAGTCTCCCGCAAATTGATAGTGCTACCAACCTGAAATGAGTTTTTGCAGGGTGGGGTGTCTGGAACAGCCATTTTCAAGTCCAGCCACAAATTCTCAATTGGATAGAGGTCTGGACTCTGACTTGGCCACTCCAGGTTGGTGGTTGTTTTTAAGCTATTCCTGTGTAGCTTTGGCTTTATGCTTGGGGTAATTGTCTTGCTGGAAAACAAATCTTCTCCCAAGTCACAGTTCTCTTGCAGACTTCATCAGGTTTTCCTCCAGGGTTTCCCTGTATGTTGCTGCATTCATTTTACCCTTCACCTTCACAAGCCTTCCAGGGCCTGTTGCATCGAAGCATCCCCACAGCAGTCACCACTATGCTTCACGGTAGTATGGTGTGTTTCGGATGATGTGCGGTGTTTGGCCTATGCCAAACATAGCATTTAGTCTGATGGCCAATAAGCTCAATTTTGGTTTCATCAGACCATAGAACCTTCTTCCAGCTGACTTCAGAGTCACCCACATCCCTTCTGGCAAACGTTAGCCGAGATTTCATGTGAGTTTATTTCAATAGCGGCTTTTTCTTTGCCACTCTCCCATAGAACTGTGACTGGTGAAGAACCCGGGCAACAGTTGTATGCGCAGTCTCTCTCATCTCAGCCACTGAAGCTTGTAGTGGCTTCCCTCACTGATCTCCTTTTTGTATGGTCCCTAAGACCATAAGATACAGGAGCAGAATTAGCCCATCTGGCCCATCACATATGCTTGGCCATTTCATCATGGCTGATCCAATTTTCCACTCAACCCCAATCTCCGGCCTTCTCCCTATATCTCTTCATGCTCTGACCAATCAAGAATCTATCAACTTCTGCCTTAAATATACTTAAAGACTTGGCCTCCACAGCTGCCTGTGGAAAAGAATTCTACAGATTCACCACTCTCTGACTAAAGAAATTCCTCCTCATCTCCATTCTAAAAGGATACTCCTCTATTCTGAGGCTGTGTCTCTGGCCTTGGACTCTCCCACGATAGGAAACATCCTCTCCATATCCACTCTATCAAGGCCTCTCACCATTCAGTCACTTAGTTTTTGAGGATGGCCTGCTCTAGGCAGATTTACAGCTGTGCCATATTCTTTCCATTTCTTGATGATTGACTGAACTGTTCTCCAAAGGATATTCAGAGATTTGGAGATTATCTTGTATCCACCTCCGACTTACACTTTTCAGTGACCTTTTCACGGAGCTGCTTGGAGTGTTCCCTTGTCTTCATGTGTAGTTTTTGCCAGGATACTGACTCACCAGCAGATGGACCTTCCAGATACTGGTCTAATTTTACACAATCAATTGAGACACCTTGAATGCACACAGGTCTCTAAAAACAAATCTCCATTTAACAAATTATGTGACTTCTAAAACCAATTGGTTGCACCAGTGATGATTTGGTGTGTCATTTTAAGGGTGGGTGAATATTTATGCAATCAATTATTTTGTATTTTATTTTTGTAATTAACTTAGATCACTTTGCAGAATTTTTTTTTCACTTTAACATGAAAGAGTCTTTTTCTGTTGATCAGTGTCAAAAAAGCTAAGTTAAATGTATTGTGAATCACTGTTGTAAAACGATTAAACATAAACTCTTCCGGGGCGGGGGGGGGGGGGTGAATACTTTTTATAGGCAGTGTAGATGTGGGAAGGATTTTCTCAGCTGCAGTAAGTCCAAAGCTAGGGTTTACAGTGCAATGATACAGGCTGGGCTTTTTGGACTGAGATGAGAAAAAATATTTCACCAATGAATAGTGACGCTGTGGAGTTCTCTGCTACAGAAGGCAGTTCATGCTAAACTAGAAGCTTAACACTCAAGACAAAATTAGATTTTATTTGAAGTCTCGTGGGCTATGGGAGAAAATAAGAGCAGATTACTTGCTTTGGATGTTCATATTCAACAGTGGAGGAGGCTTTAAGTGCCAATTGGCCTGCTCAGACAGAACTCTGGAAAAACTCCCAATCCATAATGCTACTCCCTCTGTTCTCATTCTTTTCCTCCTATTTATATCTCTTCCAGAGAGATCAAATGTGATTAACAAACTTTCACTACCCTCTACCAGCACCATGCCATTCCTTATGGTCTCTAACTTATCACAGACATTCTCTGCCTAATTTTCATGAAACCTTTTTATGAAGGGTCTTGGCTCAAAGTGAAAGGTCTTGGCCTGAAATGTTGATTGTTCGTTTCCATCCATAGATGCTGCCTGATCTGCTGAGGGTCCTCCAGCGTTGTGTGAGTGTTGATTCAGATTCTGAACATCTTGCAGTCTCTTGTGTCCCTTTTCTCTCCACCCCTTCCCTTTCTCTGCTACTTACAACACCCGTGAACTCGAGTTTCCTCCAGCTTTGATGGAGGGTCCTCAACCCATAACAGTAACTCTGTCTCACTTTCTCTCCATAGGTGATCTCTGAGCTGCCGATTATTTCCATCATTTTCTGTTTTTATCCCCTTTTCTGATCTTGACTACAATGAAGGTCTTTCAGAACTATGTGCCTGACAATTTTTTGGAGTTGTTATCTTCCATATTCAACACAGTGTCAGAGAACACGGAACAGTACAGCCATTTCACCCATGATGTGCTAACCATTTAACCCAGATCCATCTAACTCTTCCCTCCCACATAGCTCTCCATTTTTCTTTCATCCATTTGTCTCTATCAGAGAGTCTTAAATGTCCTTACTCTTCCTCATTCAAGTGATTCATAAAACTCACAAAAAGCAGGAGTCCCAGAACAGATCCCAGCAGGACGCTACTAGTCACCGACCTCCAGGTAGGAAATGGTCCATCTACTACCACCCTTTGCGTAGAGGGCTGCAGTCCATATTCTAAACAAGATGGTAACTTTGGGCAAATAGGCAGTTATTGATTGGTGATAGCATAAGTGATAGCATTGGTGATACAATTGATGGAAATTTGAGGAAGATAATCAAGGGTGATACTTTTCCCTGTCAAATATACATAGAGTTTTATGTCATGGGCAGGGAGATTCTGCTTGAATGCACTGGTTTTGTCAGTGTTATTCACTCCAGTGTTATTCACTGCAAAAGACTGAGGAAATTCAAGAGCAAGCAACACATACAATATGTTGGAGGAACTCAGCAGGCCAGGCAGCATCGTACAATATACAACAAAGTACAGTCGATGTTTCGGGCCGAAACCGTTTGGCAATCTGCAGATTTTCTCTTGTTTGAGATTCAAGTGCAAATTGAGTTTATGCAATGTTTGGTGTTAATCCACACTATTTTACACTAGAAATATTCCCCATTCTTTAAACTGCCATGCTACTTTGTCTCTTCCCAACCACCCCCACAATTAACATGGATATCCACTTAAAGATTATTGAGCCTTTTTGGGTACAAGCATATCAAGAATCAGATTTTGAGCATACATTTTTTGAAAGCGATCAAATTGATTGCTATACCCTAACATCTCTTATAGTTGTTTAGCCTAGCCTTTTTAAAAATATTTTTTAGTTGTTTAAATCAAGGATGCCCACAGGTGAAGCAGATGAGAACAGGTAGAGCTACACTTGCAGTTTCAATTTAAATTTAATGTTTACGCCTTTTCACCTATATTAGCAAAACTGTGGCTGAATGATTCATTTGTCAGTTTTGATAATACTCTCTCTTTTGCGTCAGTAGGCTGTAAGTTCAAGTCTAACTCTAGAGATTTGAGCACAAAAATTATGCTGGCACCTCAGAGGTAATTCAGGGAGTGCTGCACTGTTGGAGATGCCATCTTTCAGATGAAATGTTAAGCTGAGGCCCCATTGGCCTCTGAAGTGTGTGTACAAATCCTGCAGCATTATTTCAAAGTTGAGAAGAAACAGTCTTCCCTGGCCAATATGTACCTCCTCAATTGAATCATTAACATCTTCCAGTTTCTGGATACTTGCTGTGCACAAATTAGCTATCAAGTTTTCAAATGCAATATGATATTGATGGACGTTGTGCCACATAAACAGAGGCCTTAAAAAGACTACTTTTAAATATATGAAGGGTTTTTTCTAGTTTTTAAAATTTTAAATTAAAACACTATTCCATTGTATTGGCTAATGGAAGATGTTGTATTCTATAATTCGCCAATGATGGTGATTGGCAATCTGAGCCTGAAAGAACAGCAAAGCTAGCAGATTCTTGGCTCCAAATTGCACCCAGATTTTTGATCCAGCCCAAAATAGATACACTTGGCATAGCAGAATTCCAGAACTGTTCCATGGAGGAAGCACTCTTCATTGTAATATAAGAAAATAAATGCTGTATGGGCTTGGAAGATTTATAAAAAGTTATCATCACATGGTTCACATGTTTTGTATTATTTTCTTGCAGATCAATTTTATTATGAAATCGTCTACTTTCTAAATATGGGGAATTGTAGTAAAATATGCCAAATACAAATCAGTTAACTTTTCAGAATTAGCATAACTACTATAAATTACTTAATCTTATAAATAATGTAATAAAATCAAATGAAAGTGAAATTTTGAGAAGTCTTATATACTAAGGCTTGCTTCACCTTTAATGGAAAGCTTCCTGCAGAAAACATTTCATAGCTCAGCATCCAAAATGCTTTGTATGATTCTTTCTAAAATTGAAGTAACTGCAATCAAATGAAAATCCCATCTGAGCATTTTTTAATGACATTTGCAGTGAAGGTACCTTTTCTGTACAATTCTGTTCCATACCAATGGAACTCAGTAGTCTTCCACTTTAGACCAAATTCATGTCTTTCTATTCCACATGGATATCCTTCAGAAATGAGTCACATGGCTTACTTGCATTGAATCAAAAATGTTTTCATTACAACAGTGAAAAATTGTTAAATACAACAGATTGTTCTCAACTGACATCACTAACTGCATTGCACAAAAGTAATGCATGTGCAGTATGCGAACTGTCAGTGTTTGAAATCTACAAACTGAAGTCTTCAAAGCCTTTAGCACCTAAACATAAAGGGCCTGAAATTCCACAGGGGTTCCCTCAATCTCCTGTTATAACTTCAGTAGCTACAGCAGGAGATCAAGACAGCCCCTGCAGAATTTCAGCACCAGATTATTATTTTTCATTCCTGCTGACTGCTTCTGTAACACTTCCTAAAATAACATGCTATATTTTTAGTATGCTCATTGAAAGCATATAAAACATATTCACCATAGCATACCACACATCTACTGTAGTTCACTTTACTCTTCTCATTAAGCGGTTTTGCCCTGATATCCGTCGAAGTCTTCCTTTAGTTCAGTGAGAGACTTACAGATCTCCCAAATAAAAATAAGAAAACAGTCATATTGTATCTCTGCCTCTTCCTTCAACATCTGATTTGATTTATAAGGGCAGAACCTCAATCTGGTTGCTTCAAATGACAAAGCAAATAATGTCCAATAGCAGTGACTCCCTGAGTAGGCAGATTCAACTGTTCATTGTTGAACGGTTTCGCATATCTTCTGGGGAAGGTATGAGCGGAAAAAAAAAAGGATGGATTTACACCTGAACCTGAGGGGGACCAATGCCCTTGTGGGCAGGTTTGCTAGAACTATTGGGGATAGTTTAAACTATTTTGGTTGGGAGATGGGAACTGGAGTGATTGGGCTGAGGATGGGACAGTTGGTATATAAGTTGATGCAATGTGTTGTCAGACTGTGAGGAAGGGCAGGCAGATGATAGAGCAAAATTACTTTCGGTCAGATAAGTTGAAGAGTAACATGCGGGCAAAATCAGCAGGGGTGATGAAAACAGGACTATTGTGTACATTTATATTTAAATGTACACAATATACAGAGTAAGGTAGATGATCTTGTAGCACAGTTAGAGATTGGCAGGTATGACATTGTGGTATCATCAAGTTGTGGGTGAAAGATCGAGGTGGGGTCTTAATATTCAAGGATGCACATTGTATCGAAAGGATAGGCAGGTAGGCAGTGGGAGTGGGGAGGCTCAGTTGGTAGAAAATCAAATCAAATCCTTCAAAAGAGATGATATAGGATTGGAAGATGTAGAAACTTGGTGGGTAGATTTAAGGCACTGCAAGGGTAACAAACCATGACGAGAGGTATATACGAGCCTCTGAACACTAGCCAGGATGTGGGAGACAAATTAAAATGGGAGAAAGAAAAGGCATGTGAGAAAAAAAGGAAATGTTACGATAGTCGTGGGGGACTTCCATATGCAGGTAGACTGGGAAAAATCAGATTGGTGCTGGATCCCAAGAATGGGTATATGTAGAGTGCGCATGAGATGGCTCTTTGGAGCAGCTTGTGGCTAAGCCCACTAGGGGAAAGGCAATTCTGGATTGGGTGTTGTGTAATGAACAAAATTTGATTACGGAGCTTAAGGTAAACAAACCCTTAGGAGGCAGTGATCAGAATATATTAGAAATCATCCTGCAGTTTGAGAGGGAGAAGCTAAAGTCAGGTGTATCAGTATTACAGAAGAATAAAGGGAATTACAGAGAGAGGAGCTGGCCAAAATTGATTGGAATAGGGCACTAGCAGGGAGACTGGGCAATGGCTGGAATTTCTGGGGGCAATTCGGAAGGCACAGGAGAGAAACATCCCAAAGATGAAGTAGTATTCTAAAAGGAGGATGAGGCAACTGTGGCTGAGAAGGGAAGACAAAGACAGCATAAAAGCAAAATAGAGGACATATAGCTAAAATTACTGGGTAGTTAGAGGATTGGAAAATTTTTAAACACTAACAGCAGGCAATTTAAAAACCCATAAGGAGAGAAAAGATGAAGTATAAAGTTAAGCTAGCCAATAATATAATAGAGGAAAAAAGTATTTTTTCAGATAAATAAAGAGTAAGGGAGGCAGACTACTGGAAAATGATTTTGGAGAAGTCGTAATGGGGGACAAAGAAATAGTGGATGAACTGAATAAATATCTTGCTTCAGTCTTCACTGTGTAAGACACTAGCAGTATGCCAGAAATTCGATGAGTGTCAGAGGGCAGAGGTGAGTGTAATTGTTGTTACTAAGGAGAAGGTGCTTGGGAAGCTGATAGGTCTGAAGGTAGAGAAGCCACCTGGACCAAATGGACTATACCACAGGTTTCTGAAGAGATTGTGGAGGCATTAGTAATGACCTTTCAAGAATCACTAAGTCTCCAGGCAACTAGAAAGTAAGAAATGTCACTCCACTCTTTAAGAAGGGAGGGAGGCAGAAGAAAGGAAATTACAGTATAGACCAATTAGTTTGATTTCAGCGGTTGGGAAGATGTTGGAGTCCCATTTTTAGGGATGAGATTTTAGGGTACTTGGAGGTACATGATAAAATAGGCCAAAGTCCTTGAGGGGAAATTTTCCTGACAAATCTGTTAGAATGCTTTGAGGAAATAACAGGCAGGATAGGCAAATAGAGTCAGTGGATGTTGTTTACTTGGATTTCCAGAAGGCCTTTGACAAGGTGCCACACTTGAGGGTGCTGAACAAGGTAAGAGCCCGTATAACAGGAAAGATACAAGCATGGATAGGAGATTGGCTGACTGGCAAGAGGCAAAGAGTGTGAATAAAAGGGGCCCTTTCTGATTGACTGCCGGTGACAAGTGGTGTTCCACAGGATTCAATGTTAGAACCCTGTATTTCATATGTCAATGTTTGGATGGCAGAATTGATGGCTTTACAACCATGTTTGTGGATTATACAAAGATAGGTGAAGGAGCAGCTAGTGTTGAGGAAGCAGGAAGAGTGCAGAAGAATTTAGACAGATTGGGAGACTGGGCAAAGAAGTGGCAGATGGAATATAGCGAAGGGAAGTGTATGGTCATCACTTTGGCAGAAGGAATAAAGCCATTGATTATTTTCTAAATGGGGAGAAAATTAAAAAATCAGAGGTGCAAAGAGGCTTGGGAGTCCTTTTGGAGGATTTCCTAAAGGGTAACTTGCAGGTTGAGTTGGTGGTAAGCAAGGCAAATGCAATGTTAGCATTCATTTTGAGAGGACTGGGATACAAGAGCAAGGGTGTAATGCTCAGACTTTATAAGACATTGGTCAGACTGCACTTGGGGTATTCTGAGCAGTTTTGGTCCCCTTACGTAGGAAAGGATAAGCTGCCATTGGAGAACGTTGAGGGAAGGTTCATGAGAATTATCCAGGGAATGAAAGGGTTAACACATGTTGAGCATTTGACGGCTCTGAGCCTGTACTCGCTGGAGTTTAGAAGAATAAGATGGGTTCTCATTGAAACCTGTTGAATATTGAAAGCCTATATAGAGTGGATGTGGCAAGGATGTTATAGCAGGACTGGGGGCACAACCTCAGATTAGAGAGACATTCATCTAGAACAAAGAAGGGTCATGAATCTGTGAATTCTTGGCCATAGACGCCTGTGGAGGCCAAGTTATTGATTATGTTTAAAGCAGAGGTTGATAGGTTCTTGATTAGACAGAATGTCAAAGGTTATGGAGAGAAGGCAGGAGAATGGGGTTGAGAAAGATAATAATACAGCCATGATGGAATGGACACGATAGGCCAAATGGCCTAATTCTGCTCCTATGTCTTCAGATGTCAAGCAATGTAAATAAATTAAGATAATGTTTAAGCTTGTATCAGTTGGTAAAAGCATAAACAATATAATAAATTAGCAAAAGGGAGTAAGGTGGTTAGTTAACAAGAACCCTGTGAGTGCACTGGAAAGTTAAGCATTGTGACTATTGTTCAGTAGCCCAACTTGGAAGAACCTAGCTATTTGATCCAGCATGCGTGAAATAGGAAATGTATAACTGCATATCTCATCAGTCAGGATCAGGTATAAATGTTTGTAAACTTAGTAGCCAGGGAATGAAGGAACCTAGAATAGTCACTCAGCACACTCTAAATCAAAACCTAGGCAGTCAGTTTTCCTGTTCTGATCTGGAATTGCGGTATTTGCTCATGTAGTGTCTTGGCGCTGTGTAGCTGAAGTGCTGTGAACTAACTATTTCCAGTAACAGATTCCCTTACCAATATGATTGCCCTTGAAAATTTAGCAACTAATATTTTCTATTACCTATACTGTTAGCATGATAACAAAGTGATCCCAAGTTACCTAAGCAATCAAACCCAGTGTTAGAAGACTGAATTATTCATAATTACTGGAATAAAGTTGAATGAAGGATATTCTTTGGTATATTCTCATGTATTTGATGCATTCAAATTAGCCTCACGAGTCAACTGGTTTACTTGTTGGAGAAGACAGCACGTTCAGACCACAGGGTGAATTAAGTCTTGCCGACAGTGAGGAGATGCGTGTCCTTTTTTCTCTTGTTGGTTGATTTCACTCAAGAGATAAGAGACAAAACAATTAAATGAGCAACAGTCTGCAATCAAATAGCAGAGAGGGATCATTTATCTTCATCTCTATTAGAACAATGGCTAGAAAGCCAAGACAAAGAAAATACTGTAATCGTCTTAAGTCTGAGGTAGAAACCTGGAAATGTTGAACTGTGCCATTTTATTCATGAACACCAAAAGAACCTGCTGTGATACTAATGCTTCACTGCTCCATTTTCAAGAATAAAAGTTAAGACCAGAAAAAATGAGATTTTCGAAGAATGGCAGGTATCACAGTGTTTGGAACATGCCCTGTTAATTTGGTCTGCTTTTGTGGATACTTAACATGGGCCAATCCAAGGTGAAAACTGAAGGATGATGAACAGATTGTTCTGTAAGTAATAATCCTGTCCTTTAATGGTGAACAGTAGCTCAAGTACTCACTGGAAATAACCAGTCCAAGGGCAATCAACTGAAGTAAACTGCAAAAGCACTGAGCACTGGTAAGTCCCTACTGACCACCCAGTTACCTTTGGCAACCACTTGGCAAATCCAAAACCTATTTGGCCAGTGGACCAAATTTAGGTACAAAGAGTTGTGTATACAGATGCATTTTAGGGCTTCCAGTCATCGATCAAAACTGATCCAGGTGTGTCATCAAACTGAATGTGAATTCAGCATGAATTAATGTTAAGAACATAATCCTTAGGCCACCTATGACAATAAATTCTACAGATACAATCCACTCTGGCTAAAGATGTTCCTCCTCATCACTGGTCTAAAGGGGCGTCCTTCTTTTCTGAGGCAGTGCCCTCCAGTCACAGACTCTTCCACTATTGGAACCATCCTCTCCACGTCTACTTATCTGGACCTTTCAATATTTCATATGTTTCATCCAGATCCTCCTTATTTGACTAAACCCCAGCAAGTGCAGGCTCAGAGACATCAAACACTGCTCATTGCTAGGATCATTCTTGTAAACTTCCAGCACACTCTTCCTTAGATATGGGCTCAAAATGCTGACAATACTCCAGAAGTGGTCTGACCAATCTCTTATATAGCCTCAGCATTGCATCCCCGCTTTTATATTCCAGTCCCCTCGAAATTAATAGTAACACTGAATTTGCCTTCCTTACTACTGACTCAACTCACCCTACAAGGTAACTTCTAGGAAATCCTGCATAAGGACTCCCAAGCCTCTTTCCACCTTCAATTTCTGAATATGCTTCTCATTTATAAAATAGTTTATGCTTCTTCCTCTCAGTTAATGTCAGCAAGACCAAAGTGCTGATTATTGAAGGAGGAAACCAGAGATCCATGAGCCAGTCCTCTTCAGGGGATCAGAGGTAGAGAGAGTCAGCAACTTTAAATTCATCAGCATTACCATTTCAGAGGATCTGACCTGCATCCAGCATGTAACTGCCATTACAAAGAAGGCACGGCTGTGCCTCTAATTTCTTAGACATTTGCACATTTTCGGCATACTTTGACAAACCTCTACGGGTGTGTGGTGGCGTGCATACTGACTGGTTGCATCAAGGCCTGGTATGGAAACACCGGTCTCCAAGGAGAAGAGAGCTTGGCCTTGACGGTAGTGTGCTTGATGATGGATGCTGCTTTCCTGCATCAGCACTCCATGTCGATGTGCTTAATGATGGGGAGGGCTCTACCCATGATGGACTGGGCTGTGTCCTACTTTTTGTAGGATTGTATGCTCAACGGCCTCAAGTCGCACACCACCAAGTTCAGGAACGGGTATTTGTCATGTGTGGTGTTTCATTGATCCTATTCTGTTTCTTGCTATTTATTGTGAATGTCTGTAAGAAAATGAATCTCAGGGTAGTGAATGTACTTTGATAATAAATTTATTTTGCACTTTGAATTTGATTCCTTCTACCAAAGTGTTATACTTCCCTACCTGACACTTCTTAGCCCATACTCCCAATCCGCTGAAGCCCTTCCGCAGGCTCTTTGTTTCCTCAATACTACCTGCCCCTTCACCTACCTTTGTATCATTTGCAAGCACAGCCGCAACGCCATCAATTCTGTTAACCAGATCATTAACATATAACGTGAAAAGCACTGGACCCAACACCTACCCTTAGGAAAACCACTAGTCATCAGCAGTCAGACAGATAAAGCCCCCTTTATTCCCTTGCTTAGCCTTCTGCCAGTCAGCTAATCTTCTATCCATGCTACTAGCTATCCTGCAATACCATGGACTCCAAACTTATTTAGCAGTCTCATGTGTGGCATCTTGTTCAACAGCCTTCTAAAAGTGTCCTTTGGCTATTTTCCTGTACTTTCTCAAATAACTCCAAAAGATTTGTCAGGCAAAATCTCCCCTTTAGGAAACCATGCTGAATTTGGCCTATTTTATCATGTGCTTCCAAAAAATCTGAAACCTTAAGCTTAATAATGGACTCTATATTGTTACCAACCACTGAATTCAGGCTGACTGGCCTTTCATTTCCTGTCTTCTGCCTCCTGCCCTCCTTAAAGAGTGGACTAACATTCGCGATTTTCCAGTATTCTGACTCTAATGATTCTTGAAAGGTTACCGCTAATGCCTCCACAATCTCTTCAGCTCCCTCTTTCAGAACCCCGGAGTAAATCCAGTTCAGGTGGCTTATTCATCTTATGACCTTTTAGGTTCCCAAGCACCTTTTTCTTAATTATAGTGACTACATTCACATCTGCCCCCTAACTCTCTCGAGAACACTGTCATTATATCTGATTCCACCAGCAGCTTGTTTCAGATATATAACCACCCTCTGTGTGAAAAAAATAACTTACCCATCCAGTATCCTATAAAATCCCTCTTGCTCATCTTAAACCTATGCCCTCTGGATTTTGATATTCCAGCTATTGACATTAACCAGGACTCCTTTGACCTTCCTCAAAGCCTTTGACTCTGGAACATAGGTCTTATCAAATGAGCCACATCTGCCACTTACAGCCACGATGGCTTTCTCCAAGCTCAAGGCTTTCCAATGAACCACTGCTGTTTGCCCTCTTTAGAGCCATTGGCCAAATACTAATCATCTTTCCACCCTTAACCTTGGTCTCAGCATCCAAGTCACCCTGACTGCTTCATCCTAGTTGAAACCACTTCCCCCGTTCCCTCTTCCTGTCTTTCCCCAGAAACCTCAGGATAATGTGGAGCCAACCACCTAGGGCTGTTCATTGACAGGTTACAGTTTCTCAAGACACTGTTAGAGTTCCTGGAATGCAGTTCATAATACTCCAGTTGATGGAGATGGATACTGCCTGTCATAGCAGGAACATCTCACTAGGCTATTATTATCAATTAACAGGGAGTGGCTGCAAGTTTTGGAGGGAGGAGAGAAGATATTAATAGTCGCTCTTCTTTACTTAATAATTGTGAGGGTGCAACTGAACACAGATCTAACTCATTCTTCCCCCTCCCCATCTCTTCATTAGTCCAATTATGGAACTATAGTATATATAGACAAAAAATTGCAATGATTGGCTAACAAAAGAAATGTGCATCTGAATCCAGGACTAACCTGGATTTCGTGCTTTAGTTTTTTTTTCCTTTTTCTGAAACTTATCACTTAGCTGCTTCTCCACAATGTTGGTCAGAATATTTTTTTTAGACAATTATCAGTATTATGGAATAAGAAGGAACAAGGTATCCTACTATCCTCCTGCCTAAGGGTCAGCAGCTAACCCAAGGGATAGGGTTAAGTTCAGGGATGCGCTGCCTCATAGGGACAGCTGATAAGAAAGCTACACATATTAAAAAGTCCAAGTGTGCAACTGTTTGTGAAATGTCTGTTCCAGTGTGTTTGCTAAATTGACATGTAATTCTGCGGTATGAAAATATGGAAATATAATAACAGATCACTTCACTCAAAGGTTAAACATAATGCGTGACAGTATAATGGTGTAACTAGCAAAACTGCTGTCGTGCAGCTACAGCAGCACAGGTTTAATTCTGACCTTTGGTGCTGATTGGGTGGGGATTGCATGCTCTCCCTGTGATGAAATGGATTTCCTCTGAGTATTTTGGTATCGTTTCACATCCCAGAGAAGTGCAAGCTGATTGGCCACTGTGAATTTCCCCTGTTGTGTTAGTGTACAATAGAACCTAGGGGTGGTGGGGGTAGGGAGGGGGTTGATGAGACCATGGGGAGAATAAAAAAGCGTGATTCATGTAAGATTGGTGTAAATGGGTGGTTAAGGCCAGCTGGGCCAAAGGGCTTATTTATATACTAGATCTATGTTTCTATACAACGTACCAAGATGGAGTCGTCGCTATTTGTTTACAATGCTATCAACCCTGCTACAGGAAGACAAAGTTCAGAAAACCAGTAAGGAGGTATTTGCCTGTTTTCTACTTTACTAATGAATCTGCTTCCATCAATCTTACAGGCATTGCATTTCATGTTATAATGCAAAGCAAACAATTATCTTTCTCTTACGTTGTGGTTCTTTTTCTAATTACCTTAAGTCCTTGTCATCTAATTATTCATCCTTCTGCCGATGAAAATAACTTCTCTGTATTTACTTGAACGAAATTCATCATAATTTTGAACATCTTTGCCAATCTCCTCCTAACTTTTTCTGCTCTAAGAATACTGATAATACTGAATGATCTGAGCCAGGTAATTCATGTATTAGTGCATCCTTTCTTTTCTAGCATATGGATTTATGTTCTGCACAATGAGCTTAGATGGAATGGTCTGACTTGTGCATAATCTCTCCCAAGGACTGTAGTACAGAACAGAGGGAAAGAGTCTGGAATGTTCCTCACCAATCCATTACGGGTGGCTGATTTTGACAGTTGGCAATATTAACATTAGAACAATACTGGAAGACTTATTGTCTTATGGTGCTTGAAATAGTGCAAGATACAGACTTATCCAGGGTCTACAATGCATCCCTAAAAAATCCTCCTTTTTGGAGCTCCCACCGTGGCTGCTCCTAACGGAATTAGGAATTCCTTCTTGAATCAGATTAAGTTTCGGTACTTTTAAAATTTTAAATGTTGCTTGGGTAAAATATGTTGACTTGGATCTACAAAGGTTTAGAAATTTTGAAATTAAGTTAGATTGGGATCACAAAGCTACCCGATTGCTACTGCAGTATTAGGATGGGACCGTAGATGATTCATTTTCTAACACATTTTAAAAAGATCATGAGTCTCAGTACTTCAAGTTATGAGATAAATCAGTTCCCAGTAGTGAGTACTAATCTATGAACCCTTGTCTGAACACTGACTGTATTTGGATATTGACTGAGAATACGATTGCATCTGGTTGCAATACTCTTCGTCCTTTGGATTTAGGTTGCCACTGCTTACTGTTCAGGCTCTTACTGATATTTAGCCTCTTGCATGAAACATAGGAAAATTGCTTAGTGTCTTGGAACTATCGTGTCAGCATTCGACTTCTTCAGGAAAGTTGTATTAGGATGTTTTCAAAGGGCATCTCATATTAATGGAATCCCAGGATTTACATTCTCCACTAAATTGAATTTTGCTGAGTTAAGTTGCTGAAAGGATAGTTGACTTGCTATTAAATTCTGTTGAATGATACATTCTTCACATCCAAACCATTTGTTTTTTTTCCTACCTTTTCCTCCTGAATATAAATCTGAAAATAACTTCTAACATCAAATCTGGTTACAGATAAAGAAACTCAAGGTATATGGTGTTCTTGGGTTATATAAGGGGTCCATTCCTGAGAACGATCCATGAACTGAACTTTCAACTCGTCAGAAACAACTTCCCCCAAAATACTAATGTGAGATGTTTCCCCTTGATAGCCATTAGGGACTGATTTGCAAAGAGTAGACTGGAGAAATTCATCAGAGGTGATAAGGGTTGTTACCAACAAGTAAATTGCCACAGATGGCTGTGGAAGCCAAGTAATTAGACATATTTGAAGTGGAGGTTGATAGGCAGGAGAATGGGGTTGAGAGGGAAGATAAATCAGCAATGATCAAATGGTGGAGCAGACTCGATTGGCTGAAATGCCCAAATCCATTCCTTTGTCTTATGGTTTTATGAGTTGTGGCAAACATTTGACTGACTACAGCCTGGGTGAAGTGAGTTGATCCACTGAAGAAAGAAAACTATTAGCATTTTAATCAAAGAAAGTGTGCATGAATGAGAATGACTGGGTTCTTGAAGTCTGATCCCACCTGACAGAGTTTGGAGAAGGCATTGTCTTTCATTTCTTATGGTTGTTTCCTTGTGAAGAGATTCAGGGACTATACCTGAAAGCAGGGTCTGGGAGATTTTGCAGAAAGTTAGATTATCATGCATCAGGTCTTCTGTAACCTGGAGCTCCCTGTACTCCACGTGCTGGAAATCTGAAATAGGAACAAAGATTGCTGCAAACTCTCAGCAGGCCAGGCAGCTCCTATGGATTCCTTTACTTTCATTTGTATGACTTCCACAGATGCTGCCTATCTTGCTGAGAGTTGCCAAAATATTTTGTTTTTATTTCTGCTTATAGACACTTAATTTATGCACTCAGCCACACAGTATTAAATCATGTGGTATGGATGGTCACGACAAATCCTGATATATAGTACAATTCTTACCGGTGCTCTATTTCACAAACAAAGTCAACAGCATAGGAAACCACAGGAGAAAATATCCTCCTCCTCCAAGTTTAATTTTCCAAAGCCATATACTGATGTTGCCTTTTCTCAGAAACCCATTTTAAAGATTGCTACCTATCTGAAACTCACAGAAACCAACACCATACTGACCCTGATTAACCTGGAAGTAGTTTTACTGAAAGCCCATTGTAGACCACCCCCTGCTGCACCACACTCCATTGCTCTCACCATCCTCATTCCCTTCCATTGAGTATTAAAAGTTCATGATGAGACCCTGGAAAGCATAAATCACTTTCCATTTTCATAAGCCATCTCTCAGCAGAATCAGAATCAGGTTTAATATCATCAACATATGTTGTGAAATTTGTTAACTTTATGGCAGCAGTACACTGAAGTACTTGGTAAATAAATGTAGAAGAAAAACTGAATTACATTAAGTATATATATATATAGAGTGTGTGCCTTCAGGCTTCTGCACCTCCTTCCTGATTGTAACAATGAGAAGAGAGCATGTCTTGGGTGATGGGGGTCTTTAACGATGGATGCCGCCTTTCTAAGGTGCCACAACTTGAAGATGTCTTGAATACTAGGGAGGCTAGTAACCATGATGGAGCTGACTAATATTACAAGTTTCTGCAACTTACATCAATCTTCGGCAGATAGCAGAGATAAAATTCTCCAGTCTCCAGTGCACCATCACCAACCTTGAAATTGAGGAACAGTGTGTTTAAAGGTCCAGACCTAAAACCCAGCGCTGAACTCAAAGTCTACACAACAGTGATCACTTCAACTGCTTATTCTTCTGAGATGTGGAGTACTTATAGGAGGCATCTCAAAGCAAAGTTGGCTTTGCACAATCTTCCAAAACCATCAGCAGGAAAAGGGAACCAGCATCAATACCATTACCCAGACAAACATTAAATCTCTGATTATAGATCCAGTGGGAAGGTCATATTAGATTATTAGATTATGAAGACACACAGTCCTTTTTTATTGTTATTTAGTAATGCATGCATTAAGAAATGATACAATGTTCCTGCAGTGTGATATCACAGAAACACAAGACAAACCAAGACTAAAAACTGACAAAAACCACATAATTATAACATATAGTTACAACAGTGCAAAGCAATACCGTAATTTGATAAAGAACAGACCATGGGCACGGTAAAAGAAAAGTCTCAAAGTCTCTTGAAAGTCCCATCATCTCATGCAGACAGTAGAAGGAAGAAAAACTCTCCCTGCTATGAACCTCTAGCGCCGCAAATTTGCCGATGCAGCACCCTGGAAGCACCTGACCACAGCCGACTCTTGAGTCTGTCCGAAGAGTTTGAGCCTCTGACCAGCCCTCCGACACTGAGCACCGAGCACCATCTCTGCCGAGCGCTTCGACCCCGGCCCCGGCAACAGGCAATAGGCAAAGCCGAGGATTTGGGGCCTTCCGCTCCGGAGATTCTCAATCGCACGGTAGCAGCGGCAGTGAAGCAGGCATTTCAGGAGTTTCTCCAGATGTTCCTCCATGTTTCTCACGTCTGTCTCCAACAAATCAGGATTGTGCACGGTACCTACTTAACAAATACCGATATCATTTCGGAGCAGCCGCGCGCACTGTGTCGTGCCGCCATCTTCTCCTCCCCTTTTGTCCTCCCCATATTGTGTGCATGCTCTATACTGGACTCCATAAACAGGCAACACACATAAAAGTTGCTGGTGAATGCAGCAGGCCAGGCAGCATCTCTAGGAAGAGGTGCAGTCGACGTTTCAGGCCGAGACCCTTCGTCAGGGTCCTGAAACGTCGACTGCACCTCTTCCTAGAGATGCTGCCCGGCCTGCTGTGTTCACCAGCAACTTTGATGTGTGTTGCTTGAATTTCCAGCACCTGCAGAATCTCTGTTGTTTGTGTCCATAAACAGGCACTTTATTTCAAGCTCTGTCATGGCTAGACACTGAAAATATTTCAAAGATGTTCTCAAAGTCTACTTGAAAAGAAAATGTGACTCTCTTACCTCCCTGACCAGGGAGCCCAGCAATAAAATGGCAGAAGGAGCATTCTTGCTTCATCGTGCATTTCCTGTCCAGCTTTGGCAGAACGTGCTGGTCTCACACTGACCTGACCTTATCAGTTACCTTAGAACCCACATGACTGAAATAGAAGCAGGCCACAAGGATATTCCAAAGAGACAATTACATGTCACTACAACTGAAGAGTTATCATAATAAAACTACAAACATATGCAAAACTGCAAAACCTGCGAAATATTTACACACAACCAAAATTAATATACCGATAAACACTATTCACCAACAACAGTTTTAGCAGGAGGTACAGATGTCTGAAATCCCACACCACCAGGTCCAAAAGCAGCTACTTCTCTTCAGCCAGTTGGTTCCTGAATTAACCGGCACAACCCTAATCACTTGAGTTTAGCAACACTGATCACTTTTATCACTCAACATGAACTTGTTTTGTTCTAATTGGGTTCTTTCTCGTGTATCATGCAGGTTTTCCTTGTGAATGCTACTTATATGAGGTATGTGGCTGTGATGTTGTTACAGGTAGGTTTTTCTTTACACCTGTGCATACATGTACTTGAGTATATAACAATAAACTTGACTTTCACATGGTGTAACATATGAGTTGAAAGGGCTAGTTACTCGAGTTGTCACATAAATGGACCAACAGAAATAATAATTTGCTTTGGTAAGTAACATTTTCAGCCAGATCCTGTAGACTACTTCCAGTTGTTATGAACAGAAGCACAGACACTGAGGTGACACAACTGCATTAGTCCTAGCCATCTGCACATACACTGAAAATGGAAGTGACATACTTACTGACCAATTCAGAGGGCAAAATCTTTTAGCTCAATACCCTGCTGATCAATCCTGTGCAGGGTCTGAGACCTACATTTCCACTGAGTTTCCACAGCAAAGGAGAAGGCATGTTTTATGTTAAAATTTATTTGGCTTTAATGTTTTTTAAAAATTATTTATGTGTTTTAAGGTGTTTTCAGTTAACTTTATTATTTTATTAGTTCTAAGTTATTCCGTTTACTAGATTTTAAATATATTTTGTTGTCAGAAATATTTGAACATTTATAAATCATTTATAACCTTAAAACAAGCAAAGCACTACCTACAGTTTTGCAAATTCAGGAGAAGAGCCTGTTATGCTTTGGGACAGACAGTGCTAGAGCGGTAGACCCGTTTCTTCCGCACCAGGATAATGCAAGCATAGAAGGACTGCCATTGGTGATTTCCAGCCCATGGAAATTGAGCTAGCATGTACTTCTGATCTGCTTTTCAGCAAAAATTAATTTTGTAAAAGACAAAGGACTTCATACACTAGCTGCGCATTTCCACCAATTTCTAGTCGTATTTTAGATCTTTTTTTGTGCTTTTCTTTCATATCTATTGGATACCTTTAGTTTATTCACTAATCTAAAAAGTTTTTCTCTACGAATGATCCTGTAGTCAGGCAAGCAATACCGCTATTGCAGTAGATACACACCATCCCATTACAAGTGTGTTCAAACAAGGGCTACATTTAAATTCGGAGTTGGTTCTATAGACTTTTAGAGGGTAAGAAAGATTTATGATGAATTATACAATGTCTCATTAACTTGTTGCCAAAAACAATGAATTGCAAATATCTCATGAAATATCTTTTGGAATGTACTGTATAAAAATAGATCACGGCATTAATTCTATTAACATCTTTGCAAAGTCTGCTAGATTTGCTGATCGTTTCCTGTATTTTCTACTTCTATTTCTGATGACTTTTTTGCCTTTGAAAGAATCCACCATCTATTTAAATCTAAATTAGAATTCTAATTGATTAAGCTAACACATGGTTTATTTGAAAACCTATTGATGCAGGCAAAAGAATTTTTTAACGTTGTTCTTGAGGATAATATATTAAAGTTACATCTCTTTAACCACATTTTCATTTTAGTTTGATAATTTGACTGAGCCTTTATTAAACATGATCTTACGTATATGAATAAAAGTTGTAAAATAGAGAAAATTTGAGAAAGCACTCTATAGTCAATTGTATTTTCCTTGATTGAGCATTAGTTACATTTTCACTTTGAAACCCCCAGAAAATCATTTCCTTTCCCTAGAAAAGGTAGAAAGTTTCTTTCTACTAAATTCATAGATGAAATTGAAAATGCTTGCTGATTCATATCTAGTCAACATGTCTTGTCTTGTCTTGTTCATACTGCACCAACCACCGCCGCTGGGCTATAAACGTGCAGGAGCAATGTGTGGTTAAGCGCCTTGCTCAAGGACACAACACACTGCCTCGGCTGAGGCTCGAACTCGCGACCTTCAGATCACTAGTCCAACACCTTAGCCATGCACCAACTACAACATGGCAACCTACAACAAGGAATCTAAAAATATAATTTTGTTAAAATATAATAACTGTTACAATAATTTCCACTGTTGCAGTTCCATTTATATGATGCAAATTGTTATGAAAGAAAACTTTGATACATGCTATTTTTACTGTATTCTACAAGTTTTATATTTGACAGGTTTTTATATGTGAACAGAACCAATGACTTTTCTTTCTGCTTTTCCACCATTACTTTTACTATAACCCAGTGATTCATCCCTGGGGTTCTCCTCTTTCTTACCTCTAGTTAGCCCTCCACATCTGAAAGTATGGTGATAATTTTTAGATAAAGACTGTCTTGTTACTGTTTCTCTCAATCCTTTCAAAACGTCTAAACTATGAGATGGCATTTTGATGCTAACTAATTGGAAAATCCAGCAAAATATACAAAAGCCTTACCCTGTTCTTCTTCCTTGACAACACTCTGACACTCAACTGGACTATGGAGTACTGCTGCATTTGGTGCTGAAATTAGTTTCTGGGGTCACTTAAGACTACTTAATTTCCAGTCCCATTTGGCTATTGCCCTGCTTTGATTTACATACTACTGATTCCCATACTTCTTTCCTTCAGGTGTCTGTGACAACACAATAGTAGCCAGCTTCCTTTTACACCATTTACAGATGCAAGGTATCTGAAACTGCCAACCACGTTTCAAGTTACAGAAGTCTTGATCATTCATTTGTTGACCTACATTGGCAAGTAATGAAAGAATATAACAGAAAGTTTGACATTTAGGGGAAATTTTTAAAAGAACCAGATGGAGAGATTTAGGAAGGGAATTCTGGAGTTTAGGCCTTTGGCTGTAAGCTCTAGAAACCTTAACCTAAATCTCTAACCAGTTTCCTTAATTATTTTTTCTAAATGGCAAGTTTACCATCATGACCAATCTTTTGGTCGTTTACCTTAACAGTTCCTTGTAAATTCTGTTTGTTATAATCTGAGGAAGCACCTCAGACATTTTACAGTATGGAAAGTGAGTGATAAACACAATTCATTGTTGTCATTGTTCTCCAGACTTTGAAACTGCTTAATAAAATAACAGTGTAAAAGACACTTCAGAAACTGCTTGATGTTTATGACTAACTGAACTGTTCTTCTGAATGGGGCAAGTAACCACATGGGTTGAGTTGTGTATGGTGAGGAAGGTTGTCAAATGATCTCAGAATCCAGATCAGTTGAAAATTTGGGTAGATGAATGGCAGATATAATTTAATCCAGACAAGTGTGAGGTGTTGCAGTCTGAAAGGTCAAATGAGGAAGGTATACTGTAATTGGCAGGAACCTTAGGAACACTATATGCTGAGAGATCTTGCTGTACAAGTCTATTGTAGTAAAGATTCAAGCTTGCCTTCGTCAGTCAGGACACTGAGTATAAAAGCCTCTGCATCCGATACATCATTCTCCACAACTTTCACTATCTTCAATGGGATCCTATCACCAAACACATCCTTACCACCTACCCCCACTTTCCACAGGGATCACTCCCTCCATGTTTCCCTTGTCCATTCATCCCTCCTGGGACATATCCCTGCAAGTGCCAGAAATGCTACATCTGCCCATTCACCTCCTCCCTTACCTTTACTCGGGGTGGCAAATAGTCCTCCCAGGAGAGACAACACTTTATCTACAAATCTGTTGGGTCATCTCTAGATTGATGAGACATAAACTAGGGGATCGCTTTTTTGAGCACCCCTGCTCCATCTGCCAAAGGCAGAATTTCCCAGGGGCCAACCATTTTAATTCCCCATTCCCATGCTGACATGTCGGTCCATGGCCTCCTTGTTTGCCACGATGAGGCCTCTTTCAGGGCAGAGAAGGAACACCTCATAGTCCATCTAGATAGACTCCAACCTGATGGTATGAACATTAATTTAACCTTCTGGTAATTTGTCCTTCCCCTTCTCTCTTCTATTCTCCAGTGTGGCCTTTTACCTCTTCTCCCCCCGGTGCCTCTTCTTCTTCCCTTTCTCACATGGTGCACTCTCCTCTCGTATCACATTCCTTCTTCTCCAGCCCTTTACCTTCCCTACCCACATGGTTTCACCTATCACCTTCTAGCAAGTCCTCCTTCTCCGTTCCCACATTTTTATTCTGGCATCTTCCCTCTTCCTTCCCTGTCCTGGATCGAAACATCGACTGTTTATTCATTTCCATAGATGCTGCCTGATCTGCTGAGTTCCTCCAGCATTTTTTGTGTGGTGCTCTGGATTTTCAACATCTGCAGAATCTCTTGTGTTACTGAGTACAAAATTTGGAAAGTTATGATCCAGCAGTAAGAAGCTTTAGTTAGGCCACATTTGCAGTACTGTGCACATTTTGGGTTACTGCAGTACAGGAAAGACGTGGAGGCTTTGGAGAGAGTACTGAAGATGTTTAACAGGATGTTGCCTGAAAAAGAGAGTATTACCTAAAGGAAAGGTTGGACAAACTTGGATTCTTTTAGTGGTACTATCAGAGGATGAAGGCTGACCTGATGTAAGTTTATAAAATTATGGGGGCAGAAACAGAGTGGGTAGTCAGTCTTCTTCCTCAAGAGTAGAAGGGTCGAATATTAGAGTCATAGATTTAAGGTGAGAGGAGAAAAGTTTAAAGGAGATGTGTGAAGCAAATGTTTAAAATAGTGAATGGTAGGCGCCTGGAACACACAACAATGGGAGATGGTAGACACAATAGATGTGTTGAAGAGGAATTTAGACAGGTATATTAAATATTAAATATTCCTGGATTTTGTTGCTTCAGGTGTGATAGAATCAGAGGGGCAAGAGAGGGAGGTGTTGCACTTCTTGCCAGAGAAAATATTACAGCGGTGCTTTGGCAGGATAGATTAGAGGACTCGTCTAGGGAGGCTATTTGGGTGGAATTGAGGAATGGGAAAGGTGTAGTAACGCTTATAGGGGTGTATTATAGACCACCTAATGGGGAGCGAAAATTGAAGGAGCAAATTTGTAAGGAGACAGCAGATATTTGTAGTAAGCACAAGGTTGTGACTGTGGGAGATTTTAATTTTCCACACATAGACTGGGAAACCCATTCTGTAAAAGGGCTGGATGGTTTGGAGTTTGTAAAATGTGTGCAAGATTTTTTTTGAAGCAATACATAGAGGTACCAACTAGAGAAGGGGCAGTGTTGGATCTCCTGTTAGGGAATGAGATAGGTCAGGTGACGGAGGTATGTGTTGGGGAGCACTTCGGGTCCAGTGATCACAATGCCATTAGTTTCAATATAATTATGGAAAAGGATAGGACTGGACCCAGAGTTGAGATTTTTGATTGGAGAAAGGCTAACTTTGAGGAGATGTGAAAGGATTTATAAGGAGTGGATTGGGACAAATTGTTTTATAGGAAGGATGTAATAGAGAAATGGAGGTCATTTAAAGGTGAAATTTTGAGGGTACAGAATCTTTATGTTTCTGTTAGGTTGAAAGGAAAAGTTAAAAGTTTGAGAGAGCCATGGTCTTCAAGGGATATTGGAAACTTGGTTCAGAAAAAGAGAGAGATCTACAATAAATATAGGCAGCTTGGAGTAAATGAGGTGCTTGAGGAATATAAAGAATGAAAAAGAATCTTAAGAAAGAAATTAGAAAAGCTAAAAGAAGATATGAGGTTGCTTTGGCAAGTAAGGTGAAAATAAATCCAAAGGGTTTCTACAGTTATATTAATAGCAAAAGGATAGTGAGGGATAAAATCGGGCCCTTAGAGAATCAGAGTGGATGGCTATGTGCAGAGCCAAAAGAGAAGAGGGAGATTTTGAACAATTTCTTTTCTTTGGTATTCACTAAGGAGAAGGATATTGAATTGTGTAAGGTAAGGGAAACAAGTAGGGTAGTTATGAAAAGTATGATGATTAAAGAAGAGGAAGTACTGGCGCTTTTAAGGAATATAAAAGTGGATAAGTCTCCAGGTCCTGACAGGATATTCCCTAGGACATTGAGGGAAGTTAGTGTGGAAATAGCAAGGGCTCTGACAGAAATATTTCAAATGTCATTAGAAACAGAGATGCTGCCAGAGGATTGGTGTACTGCTCATGTTGTTCCATTGTTTAAAAAGGGTTCTAAGAGTAAACCTAGCAATTATCGGCCTGTGAGTTTGACGTCAGTGGTGGGTAAATTGATGGAAAGTATTCTTAGAGATGGTATATATAATTTTCTGGATAGACAGGGTCTGATTAGGAACAGTCAACATGGATTTGTGCATGAAAGGTCATGTCTGACAAATCTTATTGAATTTTTTGAAGAGGTTACTAGGAAAGTTGACCAGGGTAAAGCAGTGGATGTTGTCTATATGGAAGTATGGCCTTTGACAAGGGTCCACACGGAAGGTTAGTTAGGAAGGTTCAATCATTAGGTATTAATATTGAAATAGTAAAATGGATTCTTCAGTGGCTGGATGGGAGACGCCAGAGAGTGGTGGTGGATAACTGTTTGTCAGATTGGAGGCCGGTGTCTAGTGGTGTGCCTCAGGGATCTGTACTAGGTCCAATGTTGTTTGTCGCATATATTAATGATCTAGATGATGGGGTGGTAAATTGGATTAGTAAGTATGCAGATGATACTAAGATAGGTAGAGTTGTGGATAATGAAGTAGGTTTTCAAAACTTGCAGAGAGATTTAGGCCAGTTAGAAGAGTGGGCTGAAAGATGGCAGATGGAGTTTAATGCTGATAAATGTGAGATACTACATTTTGGTAGGACTAATCAAAATACGACATACATGGTAAATGGTAGGGCATTGAAGAATGCAGTAGAACAGAGGGACCTAGGAATAATGGTGCATAGTTCCCTGAAGGTGGAATCTTATGTGGATAGGGTGGTGAAGAAAGCTTTTGGTATGCTGGCCTTTATAAATCAGAGCATTGAGTATAGGAGTTGGGATGTAATGTTGAAATTGTACAAGGCATTGGTAAGGCCAAATTTGGAGTATTGTGTACAGTTCTGGTCACCGAATTATAGGAAAGATGTCAACAAAATTGAGAGAGTACAAAGAAGATTTACTAGAATGTTATCTGGGTTTCATCTCCTAAGATACAGAGAAAGGTTAAACAAGTTGGGTCTTTATTCTTTGGAGTGTAGAGGGTTGAGGGGGGATTTGATAGTGGTATTTAAAATTATGAGGGGGATAGATAGAGTTGATGTGGATAGACTTTTTCCATTGAGAGTAGGGGAGATTCAAACAAGAGGACAGGAGTTGAGAGTTAGGGGGCAAAAGTTTAGGGGTAACACGAGGGGGAACTTCTTTACTCAGAGAGTGGTAGCTGTGTGGAGCAAGCTTCCAGCAGAAGTGGTTGAGGCAGGTTCGATATTGTTATTTAAAGTTAAATCGGATAGCCATATGGACAGGAAAGGAATGGAGGGTTATGGGCTGAGTGCAGGTTGGTGGGACTAGGTGAGAGGAAGAGTTCGTCACGGACTAGAAGGGCCGAGATGGCCTGTTTCTGTGCTGTAATTGTTATATGGTTATATGAACAGACAGTAAATAGAGAGACATAGACTGTCAGCAGGAACATGAGATTATTTTAGTTTGACCTCATGCTCAATGCCAATATGGCGTACTGAAGGGCCTCTTGCTGCACTGTTCTATATTCTACTTGTACATGACCTATCTCATTTAAGTTCATGGCCTTCACATTCTATGTAAAATAAAGTTTTCAGCATAGAAGGAAAATAAAGACTGTCAAGAGCATATTTCAGAGGAACTTCTGATTGGCCAGCTTTTTAATCTGAACACTTGTAGAATAGGGGTAAGTAAGAGTCATTTTCCTTTTGCACAAAGTAATAAGAGCAGCAGTTATCGCCTGTAGCCTCCAGCAAATGGCAAAAGGAAATTAGAAAAGTCCAATGAAGCTAAGAAGTAATTAATCATTATACAGTGCAGCCTGTCAAAACCCAGGGTCTTTCAGCTGATAATGCTGCCCAGCACAATTTAGGCTCATAGAAATAATATTTTTTCTCCTCTGGCAAAACAAAAAGACCACAGTTAGCACAAATGCTGCCAGCTATTTATATCTGTCTACTCATTGTGAACAACATATCAAATATTTCCTTATTTTCTAAAAATTTTAATAATAGTGGCAACTGGTAAAGGTAACCCCTTAATGTCAAGCTGCTTAGTGTAAAGATGAAACAGACATGACCATTCAATTATTCTTATAACTTACTTGATGTGAAGACCAGTCAAACCAAAAAAAACTTTTCATTCTCATATCACAGAATAAAGTCACAACTGGCCAATATACCATATGTAATAAAGTCAAAACATCTTAGTGTATGGTCTTCCAGTTATGTAGGTACTAATTGACATTTATGTCATACTTAATACATTGAAGTCAAATTTCCTCAGCAAAATTTGATACTTATGCTATTTTTTTCAACACTGAGAACAGTTTTAGCTAATTTGTTTGCATATTGTGTGTAAAAGCTAAATAATTGGTTTTTTAAAATCCTCCAGCCACACCAAGGCTAGGATAAGCAAACATTACACTTACACATTTAAATGGAAGATGAAAGGCAGCCATCTGCCCTTTAGCAGTCAGGAACCCTTATCTACTGACCGGAGTTTTTTCTGATTTGAGAAAGTACAAGTGACCTGCACTAAGCGGCTTGTTCAAAGAATTTTTTTAAGATAATACAATCAAAATGGCTGTCACTTAAATTATTCGGACAAATATGATATCTTGGTGATCCCAACACCTGAGCCCCCATCAAACACTAATACATACACCTTGTTTGTATGTTAGATTTTCACATGAAAAGAGTACCAACTTCACTCAACATGATATTGAAGAAATTCTTTTTCCATTTTGTATACAAACAACAAGCATAGCAAATTCAGTGTTTTATTTGTGCTATATAAAATGAAGATACAAGCCAAAAATCTCTGCCATATTAAAACAAACTGTAGTTTTGGTTACATGGTGTATTTTTAATGTCCAAGTGACATAAAATAATACATTTTATGTTTCATCATTTTTCTAGTACTTACCAAAGATGAAAATAATTAATTTAATCACTTATCTGGGTTATGAAAAAATGGCAAGTTTTTGCTCCATTTTGTTGTCTGTGAATTTGTAATGGCCACGCACACACCAATATTATTTATTTATTTATTTATAATAAATGTTTTTTGCAGTTGTATAGTTTTTGCCTTCTGTTGACATTAGTTGTTTGTCAGTCTTTGTGTGTAGTTTTTTCACTGATTTTATTGTAGTTCTTTGTTCTACTAGGAATGCCTGCAAGAAAATGTATCTCAGGGTAGTGCATGGTGACATATGCATACTTTGGTAATAAATTTACTTTGAACTTTAACATTGACATTATATTCAATCATAACAGTTTTGTCCTAAATACATTCCTCATATAAATACTTATTAACTTTACATGGAATAATCCCTGTTTATTCAGGTTATCAGGATATAAAGGAAATATGCGATTAATAATGGCAGGGTTTATTCCTTGCATTAAAGAAAATATTGTGAAAACTGAGCTATTTATTTTCTCTAAGTTCAACACAAGTTTCATTAGGGCTGAGTTTCTTCAATGAAAGTTATAGACTTGTGAACAAGTGGCAAAATATACAGGAGTTGACATCAATGTAGGAAACGTTGAAAAAAGTATATTCTTTATTCATTCTGATAATATAATCTCCATAAACTACATTAATTATAATAAATAGGGTTGGCCCTTTTTGCTGGAAAATTTCTTAACTTGATCCAAAGTAAGAGTGCAAGGTTACTAGCTTGGTGAGAGTACTGGCTGATTGGTAGCAGGCAGTGAGTGGAAATAAAAGATCCTTTTCTGGTTGGCTGCCAGTGACCAGTGGTGTTCTGCAGGGGTGTTGGGGCCACTTCTTTTTATGCTGTATTTCAATGATTTAGATGATGGAGAAGATAGTTTTGTTGCCAAATTTGCAGATGATATGAAGATTAATGGAGAGGTTGGTAGTGTTGAGGAAACAGGAAGGCTGCAGAAGAACTTAGATTAGGAGAATGGGCAAGAAAGTGGCAAATTAAATACAATGTTGGAAAATGCATGATCAAGCACTTTGGTAGAAGAAATAAATGTGTGGACAATTTTCTAAATGGGGAGAAAATTCAAAAATCCGAGATGCAAAGGGACTTGGGAGTCCTTGTGCAGAACACCCTAAAGGTTAACCTGCAGGTTGAGTCAGAAGGCAAATGCAATATTAGCATTTATTTCAAGAATTCTAGAATATAAGAGCAGGGATATGATGCTCAGGCTTTATAAGACACTGGTGAGGCCTCATCTTAAGTATTGTGAACAGTTTGAGGCTCCTTATCTAAGAAAAGATGTGCTGGCATTGAAGAGGATTCAGAGGAGGTTCACAAGGATGATTCTGGGAATGAAAGGGTTATCATATGAGGAATGTTTGATAGCTCTGGACCTGTACTTGCCGGAATTTAGAAGGATGAAGGGGGATCTCATTCAAACCTTTCAAATGTTGAAAGGCCTGGACAGAGTGGATGTGGAAAGGATGTTTCCCGTCTAGGACAAAAGTCTAGGTCGGGAGTCTCGGACAAGAGGGCGTAGACTCAGGATAGAGAGACGCCCATTTAAAACAGAGATGCCAAAAAATTTCTTTAGCCAGAGGGTGGTGAATTTGTGAAATCCGTTACCAAAGGCAGCTGTAGAGGCCAGGTCATTGGGTGTATTTAAGGCTGAGATTTATTGGTAACAGCATCAAAGGTAATGGTGAGAAGGCCGGGGAGTGGGACTGGGGTTAAGGGAGGGGGAAGGATCAGCTTTGATTGAATGGTGGAGCAAACTCGATGGACCAAATGGCTTAATTCTGATCCTATGTCTTACGGTCTTCCAATAATTTATAATTCTTCAAATTAGAGAAAAAATAATATGCAATAATTAAAGAATTATCACCTTGACATCAAATATTATACCAATAGTCTGAAGGTACATTTTCATCAATACCATCTATGTATAAATCTTACGAATGCAAATACTTTTCTTGTTTCACATTTGCAAGGATTATTAATTTCAGTTGATATTTTAATTATCCTTTGCAAATTATATAGTAAACCATTTAAAATATTAACATACCTCACTTCGAAGACTTTAAAATAACTTTTAGACACTGACAAGAACTGATTGAATTTTCATTCCCTAAATCTTGCCTTTCGTGATGCGAGTGCTGTAATCTGAAGTAAAAGGATCGTCAGAACAGCTGTGTTTCTAATAGCAGTAAAGTGAATCCAATCATGTTCCAGTGGATCAAACTGTAAGCATTTGAAAGGGCTAGGGATTGGGAGCATGAAGTTTAAAGATTTAGGAGAAGTTGGAAGGTGACAAGAGTTAAGCCACTTAAAGATCAATGAAGTAAAAAAAGATGTAAACAGAATTCCAGCAAGAATGATAACAGCAGATGAAGAGGGAGAAGACAAGGGTGATAAATTTCTTCAAGACAGAATTTCATTGTTTCCAACTAAATAATTCTTTCATGTCTTCGAAGATGGATGTTAAAAATAGCATAACAGAAGGTTAAACCTACAAAAGACATAAGTTATAAAATACAACATGATCAAAGCCATGATTTTGAGACGTATATGTTCACAAATGATGATAAATCAGTCCCAGAAGAACTGTAAGAAATGTACAAATGTAACTAGAAGAAGGAGAAAGTCAAGGGTTGGGAAAAGGAGAGGGAAGAAAAGAGTGGAAACAAATGTTGAAGTTAATTCTAATGATGCAGTGCACAGGTCAAATGATTTAGTCTTCCAGAAGAAAATCAGACAATAATGTAGAAAAACTCTGCAGCAACTGGAATAAGGAGGCAATTGTTGGTTTGACAGCAGGGAACTGCTGTGATAATTTGATCTGTGCTCTGTTAATAAATCACTGCACCATTTCTTCTAGTTTAGTATCTGTTTATGCTTCTACAAATTGAAACCCCACTGGCTATGCACTGCAGAACAACATTCAGCGCAATAACACATAGGCTTGTCGATTAGTTCAAGGTGGAGAAAGATTAGTCGACCATCCCAAATCTACAGTTACTCCTTCATATTTTGTCTTTCCCTGCTGAGGTAAAGGGGCTTAAACATATGTAAGTAATAAGGTAACAGCCCTCCATCTCCTAAGGGTTGACTCAAAGGAATGCAGAACAAAACCTATAAAAATATAATAGACAGCAAGGTAGAGTAGACTTGCAGAACACAAGACCACATCTGCACAGCTACTTGGTGATGCAAGAATGTAATGCTTCAATGAATGTTAGTTTTGATAAGTAGTAGTGCCCTTTTTTTGATCTCAAAATATATTGTTCGATATTACAACTTGCAATATATAGATGTGCCAAGAGGTATAAAGCCTAAAAAATTAAGGGAACATGGTTGATCTGACACTAAAATACCCTGAGCTGTTAAAATAGACAAAGTAATAATCATGTTTGAGAACAAATATTGAGAGTGCACATGTGTAAGCAGAGAGTTCGGACTAATATTTTTGCAATCAATAAAATATCAGTAGACGTATTTAAAAAAACTCATCTGAGTTTTTGCTTACTGCACTGATACCCCTTTCTCTTACACTAAGACTTCAGATCAAAAGATTTCCTCATCAATTGTTTCTCGGAATCAGAATCAGGTTTAAAATAACTGGCATATGTTGTGAAATTTGGTGCTTCGTGCTGGCAGGAGGTTGCAATACATGAGAACAAAAACTATACATTACAATAAGATACATAAACACAAATTAAATTAAGTAAGTTGTGCAAAAAATTACTGAGGTAGTGTAGTTGGGTTCGTTGTCCGTTCAGCAAACTGATGGCGGAGGGGAGGAAGCTGTTCCTGAAATGTTGTGTCTTCATGCTGTACCTCCTCCTTGATGGTAGCAATGAGATGAGGGTTTATAAAGGGTGTTGGGAGTCCTTAATGATCCTTTTTGAGGCATCGCCTTTGTAAGGTGTTCTGGATGCAGTGGAAGCTAGTGGCAAGATAAAGCTGACAGAGATAACATCTTTCTGCAGCTTTTCCCAATGTCTATAGAAATTTGCTACATACCAATTCCCCTCAAATTCCTAATGAAATCTAGTTGCTGTCATGCCTTCTATGTAGTTGCATCAATATGTTGGGTCCTCAGAGATACTGACACCCAGGAACTTGAAACTTGATCTACAGTATCTTACTCCTCTACGCCTCCTCATCACCGTCTGAAATCCTGCCAACAACAGTTGTGTTGTCAAATTTTTAGATTGTGCTTGAGCTGTGACTGGCCACACATTCATGGGTGCAGAGAAAGTAGAGCAGTGAGCTTAGCATGCATCTTTGAGGCCAGCCAGCGTTGATTGTCAGTTAGGAGGAGATATTAGTTCTGATCCGCACAGAATTCGCGAGATGTTATTTTGTCTCCTGGTGAGGAAGTCAAGGACCCAGTTGCAGAGGGAGATACAGAGGCCCAGGTTTTGAAGCTTGTTGATTAAAACTGAGGATATGATTGTGTTGACTGCTGAGCTGTAGTCAATGAAGAGCAGCCTGACGTAGGTAGTACAATTGCCTGGTGATCCAAGGCCGAGAGGAGAGCAAGTGAAGTTGCATCCGCTGTAGATTTATTGTAGTGATAGGCAAATTGCATTGGGTCCAGATCCTTGCTTAGGCAGGAGTTGATTGTAGCTGTGGCCAACCTCTCAAAGTACTTCAACACAATTGATGTGAGTGCCACTGGGTGATAGTTGTTGAGACAGTCACCCTGTTTTCTTGGGCACTGGTGTGATTATCGCCTTTTTTGAAGCAGATGGGAATGTCCGATTGCAGCAGTGAGAGATTGAAGATGTCAAGCTCGCCTGACCTGGAACACCTAGTGGTCAAATGTCGTCCTTTTTATCTGCCAAGGGAGTTTTCCACCATCACCCTGGTAGCTGTGTACGTTGCACCTCAGGCCAGCGTCAGACATGCACTAGAAGAGCTAAGCTCTAAAATCAGCAGGCCTGAACAGTGCACCCTGATGCTTACCCTATCATTGTGGGGGATTTCAAGCAGGCTAGCTCGAAGAAGTCTCTGAACAATAACCACCAACATATCATCAGTGGAATCAGAGGAGCCAACACACTTGACCACCATTATACAATCACCTGGCTATACTTCTACTCTCAGCATATAGGCAGAGACTAAAGTTTGCAGCACAACTGGTGAGAACCAAGGTGTGGTCAGGGGAGGCAGAGGAGTGCTTAAAGGATTGCTTTGAGTCGGTGGACTGGACCATATTCAGGGATTCATCTTCAAGTCTGAACAAATACACCACAGTTGTCACTGATTTCATCAAAACCTGTGTGTATAAGTATGTGCCTTCACAAGATATACCCAAATCAAAAGCCATGGATGAATCAGTAGATTAGTTCCCTGCTGAGGGCTAGATCTGTGGCATGCAAGACTGGTGATCCAGAACCATACAAGTAGTTCAGGAATGACCTGTGGAAAGCTAACTTTAGAGAGTAAAACAATTCTGATTGAGGCTAGAGGTGGAATCGGATGCATGTCAGCGTTGGCAGGGTTTGAAGGCCATTACTTCCTACAAAGTAATACCTAACATTATGAATGGCTGTGATACTTCACTCCCAGATGAGCTCAGCGTCTTTTATGCACACTTTGAAAGGGAGAATAAAACTACATCTACATGAATCCCTGCAGCATCTGGTGATCATGTGATCTCTGTCTCAAAGGTTGACATCAGAACACCTTTCAAGAGGGTGAATCCTCACTAGGTGTCAGGGCCTGATGGTGTACCTGGTAGGGCTCTGAAAACCTGTGCCAACCAACTGGTGAGAGTATTCCATAACATCTTCAATCTCTCACTGCTGTAGTCAGCACAGTTCAAACGTCATCTATAAATTTGCTGATGTGAAAGCTACTGTTGATAGAATTTCAGATGGTGACGATAAGGCATACAATAACGAGGTAGATCAGCTGGCTGAGTGGTGTCACAGTAACAACCTTGCACTCAATGTCAGTAAGACCAAGATTGTGGGCTTCAGGCCATCTTCAAAAGGCAATGTTCAGTAATAATTCAGGCCAGCATCTAGGACATCTTCAAAAGGCAATGCCTCAAAATGGTGATATCCATCATTAAGCACCCCCATCATCCAGGACATGCCCCCTTCTCATTGCTCATATCAAGGTGGTAGTACATGAGTTCAAAGACACACTCAACATTTCAGAAACAGTTTCTTCCCTTCTAAATGAACAATGAACCCATGAACATTTCCTCAGCATTTTGTTTACTCTTGCACTACCTATTTAATTTCATTTTTTTATATAGTCATTATAATTTATAGTTTTTATTACTATGTATTGCAATATACTCTTGCCACAAAGCAACAAATTTCATGATGTACTGTACGCTGGTGATATTAAATCTGATTCAGATTCTGATTTTGATGTCCTTGGAACACTCCTGCCAATTAGTTGGCACAGGTTCTCAGAGCCCTACCAGGCCTGACGCCTTGCAAGGGTTCATCCACTTGAAAGATGTTCTGACTTCAGCCTCTGAGACAGAGATCACATGCTCACCAGATGTGGTAGGAATTTGCACAGGTGTAGTCCTATTCTCTCTTTCAAAGTGTACATAAAAGGCGATGAGTTCATCTGAAGTGAAGCATCACAACCATTTGTGATGTTAGGTTTCAATTTGTGGGAAGTAATGGCTTGAAAAGTATGCCAAAGCTGATGTGTGTCCAACTCCGTCTCAACAAAAATCAGAATTTTTTATTTTGCTCTTAAAATAGCCTTCCATAGGTTGTACCTGGACTTCTTGACTTCATCCATCTTGAATGCCGCAGATCTAGTCCTCAGCAGACAACGAATTGTCTGGTTTATTCACAGCTGGTTTGGGTATGTCGGGTATGTCTGGTATGTTCTCAAAGGCACACACTCATCCACACAGGTCTTGGAGAAGTCAGTGATAACTGTGGCATATTCATTCAGACTCGAACCCCCGAATACAGTCTACCAACTCAAAGCAATCTGTTAAGTGCTTCTCCACCCTCCTTGACTAGACCTTCTTGGTCCTCACCACTGGTGCTGTGGTCTTTAGTCTCTGCCTATATGCCGGGAGTACAAGTATAGTCAGGTGATTGGACTTTTCAAAATCCTGGTGTGGGATGACATAGTAAGTGTTCTTTATGGTGGTGTAGCTGTGGCCAAGTGCGTTTGCTCCTCTACAGGTGACATGTTGGTGGTAGTTGTTCAGAGACTTCTTCAAACCAGTCTGGTTGAAATCTCCCACAATGACAGGGAAAACATCAGGGTGCGCAGTTTCATTCCTGCTGATTCCATTGGCCAGCACCTCCAGTGCCTGACTAATTATGGCCTGAAGTGGAACGTACATCTCAATGGGATGATGGCTGAAAACTCCTTCGGCAGATAAAATGGATGACATTAGCCTGCTAGATGTTCCAGGTTGGGTGAGCAGCACTAAGACATGACAGATGCCACACTTGTGCACCATCATGAGTTAACCTTAAAGCATACTTCATCTCCTCTGCTTTTAAAAGACTTTGTCCTGTCTTTGTGGAGAATGGTGAAGCTATCAGGCTGCAGGTGTGAGCCATGTTTTCATAAAACAGAGTACACAGCAGTCAATGATGCCTCTCTGGTACAGCAAACTTGCTCTGAGTTCTTCAATTTTATTTTCCAGAGGCTATACATTCACCAGCAGGATAGTCGTGAGTGGAAGTCTAAGGCCTCTACATTTCAATCATACTTGTAGATTGGCGTGACATCCCCACTTCCATTTTCTTAAAGAGGAACTGCTATCCAAAGTTCATTGACTTTGAGTATCAATATCTTAAAACAATGCTGCGTATGGAAGTACCCATGGAGGCTGTGGATTTCAGATGTAGTAGTCCTATATGGGAATACTTAATGACTCCCATCAGAGGCATGCAAAGAGTTGCCACTTAATGATATACAAACGGGTTTGTAATTATCTGATGCAATTACGAAGGATTCTAGTTAATTAGGCTATTGGTTCATCAGGGCAGCTGCTATTTGGGACAACTCTTAAACAATAACTAATCAGGAGAATAGCCAGGTTTCTCTTCATTTATTTGGGATAGTATGCTGCTTAATTGGGACAGGAGACTGTTGCCAAACAGTTTCTAACTTGTGAGGCCATTAGATACTACATTGTGCTTAAACTGAACAGATCTTAAATAGTGTCAGTTGTGTGTGTTTGCATTCAAAAAGCATTGTTTTTTCACTGGTTGTTAGTGAGAAATAAATAGCAAGACAACTCAGAACTGTTTTCCTCACTATGGTTTCAAACATTGAGGCTTGGAGATGCCAGAAATGGCCGAGATTGAAAATGAAATGATTTCACTACTTCAACAAGTTAGTAGCTATGAAAAATTTGAAGGTATTGGCAATTATCTTGAATGTTACAATGAAAATGAAGATTTAGGGGATGCAGTTGTTGAAGGCATTGTATGAAGGCAGACCATTATCTGCACTAGGCGCCTGCGCTGATTTTGTTCATTTACAGTCCATCAAAAGAACATGGCAATGCAGTATACCATCAATAACTATTAGAAACTAATACACTGTTTCATAGTACTGTAGTGTTTTGAAGTGTTCTAATTTGTTCTGTATTTCATTTAAATACATAATTTGTTATTCAGTTAAATGGTAGTGTGTCTTTTTTATATCTTTTTAACCATTTCCATGAAAATTCGGCTAATTGGGACAGCCACTAAATTGGGCCAAAATGTACTGGTCCTGATGTGTCCCAGTTAATGGGAACTGACTGTATTTTCAATGGTATATAGTTAATAGACATGCATTTTCTGTATACATTGAATGAATTTTCAAATGCTTTTATTAAAATAGAAGATGAAATATACATCATTTAGCTTCTACAACTCCATTGTAAAAAGTTCTTAGTCATTAAAACAAGTTACATGATAGAGATGTGAAATAGTCTAGACTATACAGTACTGATATTTAGAAGTGTTCTTTTACATAAATATGATGACATAGTACTTGAAAACATATCAATGAAGATAGCAGTCTATGTTGGACATCTTGACCATTTCCTGAAGAGTTAATTGCTATACTCCTGGCAATGAATGAAAGTTGCTGTATCTAGTGATTAATCTGTTTACTTAAGTCACTCTAGAAGCAATATAATCCAGACAAAATGATTTTCTTGTTGGAGCTTAATGAATTAATTTTGTCATCAAGGAACAAGAGGACTAATGATTTAATGGACAAGGTGTTAAATCAAATGCCTGCTAGGAGGAGAGCTCTTTGTTTTGTACCCTATTAGAACATACACGAAATAAACACTGACAACATGTTGCTAGGTAAACAAGCAGAACATGATTGATGGTGACAATATGTGGCAAAAATCAATATAAAATATTGGTCTCCCTTTCAAACACTCCCCCACGTGAAGAAACACAAGTAGGAAAACTTTTAACTGTAGCTGTGTTCCCTCAGTTCAGTACTAATTCTATCATCTGTTTAAGGATCAATTCCTTTCAAATGTGCGTTCCTCTAAATTGAATAGTTACCCCTTCTTAATGTTGACTGCATTCTTTGCAGTATTGGGAAACTGAATCCAAAGACAGTTTCACACACTAATGATGATAAATAGCGGAATTTTGAATTATATTACAAGGTCACTTTTTTCATCAGTGTTTCACTGTGAGATCAGTTTTCATAGGAGCAGGCACACAAAATTGAGTGAGCGATTCTATGTCATTAACAACCCAGAGAACTCTCAAGGCTATCATTGTTCCTGTACTCGATTTGTTGAATGATAAAGAACTGTTAATGAAAATTAAGCACACAAACACATCAATCCTGTCTGAGCCAAGAAAATCCTCAGGCATTTTGTTCTGAATGTATGTTTCAAACCCATTGAGCAGGTAAAGAAAAATTAGCTTAGAGTGGCTAGTTTTTTTGCATTATCAGTGGTCATTTTATTTTACTTTGTAACCTATTACAACATGCTCTCTGCAGCTTTCAAATGTTATTTTGCACGACAAAAAGATGTAGGAAGCTCACTTATGCTTAACAAATTGTTGTTATTGTAAACCACGTAGTAAATGAAAGTGTGTCTACGAAACAATACAGTGAAGTCATGCGTAATGAATTTGGTATGAACAGGTTTAAAGTAAAACTAGTTGGTCATGGACTGGTAAATAATTACTATAAACATAGCTAAAATCAGGGTTCATTGTACATAATAAATAAATTGATAAAGCAGCATTCATTCAAGTTTATGTTGGAGGGATGAAACTTACTACATTTTGAATCTATCTTTTTTAGCTCTAATTCCGAACAGGACTAAGTTGATATATTCACACAATTACACTGATTATTGAATATCTTTTGCTATAAATTTCACCTAGGGACAAAAATATCTTAAAGTTATCAACTGTGCAGATATCACTGAGCTGCAAAATCTTTCTTCCCTTTGTGTATATGAATTTGTGCTTATTGCCATGTAGTTTTAAAATAACAAAAAGAGTTTAGAAAATCATAAACACAGGAGATTCTTCAGATTCTGGAAACTGAAAAAATTCTGGAGAAACCCAGCAGCCTAGACTACATCTATGGAAAGGAATAAAGAGTTGATGTTTTGGGTGAGTCTGTGTATCTTTATTGAACTATTTGTATTCAATTGTAGGAGGTTATGTCTTTCTAATGCCTGAACAGAGGACAAGCTAGTATTATTCTTTAGTTAATATCCATTTGGTTAGGATAAAAGTTTGCATTCACTCATTTTCAGATAAGGTTCTCCATTAGTCTGGGTCGATCATCGATATTGTGTCCCAGCTGTCTATGTGATATGCAAGCTTGTATGAAAGATAGGGTAGTACAATATGGAAAACAAACTGTTGCCCATGCAGCAAGGTCTCCCTCTCCATGCAGCTGATAAATCCAAAGGAACAGCAGAGATCAATAAAGTTTGGCACCAGTGGCTTGCAGGAGTTGCTAGTCAGTGTTGAACTCAATGTAGGATTTCAGCTCTGGATTTTTCCTTGAGGTTTACTTCTGAAGCCTTCCCCATGAGTGGGTATAACCACAAGGCAGCAGAGTTTTCCTCCTCCTTGGTGAGCTGCCAACCATGACTGACGGGTCATGTCAGCCCAAAGTGACTGAATTTAAGGCACCAGCAATCCATCTATGCCCCTTCTCCTGTCAGTAGTAACAGTTCCGCTGGGTTTCATACCTAAACCACATGTGAAGGCCAGGAGCTGAACTTGGTTGTCATAGGTTATTGAGACACATGCCATTGGGAGTATTTAATAGGCACTGGGAACTTATCCCCACTACCTCCCCCATTTATGACAACCTTAAAGAACTGTTCTCAGATAAACACTCACGCATAGAGTTTCCTTTTTGCCCTTCTTGTACCATTTTGTTCTCTGGACCCTTATATCTAGCATAATTGGCTCAAATGTACTTAATTAAAAAGACATATACTTCTACTTTCACAAAACAGAAAAAAAAACAAATAAAATAAATTCCATTACATTTGTGCCACTGCTAACAGGAGTATTTTTATGCTTGTTTTACAAAAAGTAGGACTAATAAGTTCAGAAATTAACCCAAAACAATCTGTGTTAAAACTGCCAATTACAGGGAAGCACTGTAGCTCCTGCTGAGTTTTATTAGTCAAATGTATAATTAACAACAGTTGAGAACTATAATAGTTAGTTAGATTGGTTCCAACACAAACTTCCAATTTGAGGTCAGGTGGATACTCAATAAAATTTTATTGCTAAGGTCATAAGTAGTACTGTGTGGATAACTGCAAGCAAACCTGGCTTTTAAAAATGTTTCATGTTATCAACAGACGAGATTGTATATGCCTTGATAATTTGTATAGAACTACAAATGAAACAAGCAGTCTATATATTTCAATATAAACGATGCTTGGGGCAACCAAACCTCGATTTAATATTTTGAATTAAGTAAGCATTATGAAATTAATTCTATGATGGAATTTGATCTGCTATACTAATTGTCACGGGGAATAATAAATGTTTAATTTTCAAAATGGTATGCAACCAACTGGAAGAGTTTATAAAGATTTTAAGTTATACTCTAGTAAAATTTACCCTGCAGATCTACAAACTTTTTTGAAAAACTCTTTTAGCACAACTTCAGAGGTGCTTTAGAGCAGATCAAGAGGAGATTAGGTTATACTATCAGAGATTAGCTTTATTTTTCTACATAACAGAGGCTTTTGGGTTTTGTTATTCAATTTGCCCCTCAGGCCTGGGGATAATGCCATTAGAACCATTTTGCAGGCAGCAGGGTCCTGTAAATGAGGCCCTGATTTAAGTAGCTTCAAGCTGTGTGAGTGTCAAAGTTCTTGCCTGTTTACAGGTGACATCATAAGAACCTCGAATTGTAGCATGCCCTTATAGTGATCATCAATGCATTCATTACAATCACATTCATTAAAATAAACCCTTATTTTTGGACAATCATTCTACATTTCATTTATTACAGTACATACTGTCAGTACTTCTTTTCCTGCTGTAGTATGCAACCAAGGATAAAAAAAATGAGGGTTTTAAAACAGGAGGCCAGGAGCTACCCCTGAAATTATCAATTCTATTTATGCTTTGACAATAGGCTGGATATTTATACTAATAAAATGACAGAAGTTGGAATGTTTGTTAGACATCAGAAGTAATTTTAAACATGATCAGGAGTGTTTATTTCCTTTAGAAGAGTTTAAAAGCAATGGCAAAATTAGGCAATAGTAAGGATGTATTTTTACAAGATTTTTAAATAGCATCTTAAGTTCATTTGATGTGAGTTCAAAATTTGAAGTTTAGAAGTACTTAGATTTCTAGTTTAATACTCTGCCCAATGTTGCAAATTAAAAACAAAATCAATCACGTTTCCACAAATAAAGACCATCAATAAGAAAAAAAATCATGACCTCACATTTCTGGTCATCACATTAAAGCTACTCAATGGGCAAACAACTAATTCTGTCTATTCACAAATGGGAGAAGTTACACGTATTTGCTGATTTGCTGCCAAGTACAAGATATGCTTAGCACATAGCTTGTTGCTGCATTTTAATAAAAATCACATACATAATTCATGGCCATTTAACGCATGCAAGCATCGGAAGCTGGGAATCCTCTGTTGTCATTCCAGAAGTCACAAGTTCCTTACAGTATAAACTAAGGAGCAGACAGCCTGAATAGACCTCCTAACAATCTTGTTTGTGTAAGCAATCTGACCATCCTGACCATCCTTCCCTTCCTCAACCTTTCACAGTAAAGGCTTCTATTCTTGAGACAGCTTTTCAAACCACCAGCTTTATTCTTGGAGAAATGCTACTTTTGTGTTCTTAGTTGTGTTAATAGGCAGATTTGAATTGGCTCCTGTAGACTCATAAGGAGTGAAGCAATGAAAACTACCCACCCTATGGATACCCATGTTCCCTGACAGATAAAATGTGATGTGCTGCTATGGGTGTCTAACAGAAGGTCTTTGTCCCACAAATGCAAATGAATTGGAGGAAAAAAGTAATCTCAGACAATGAGCAGCATGAAGAATCCATAGAGACTAGACAGCCTTTTAACCGACTGTGGCTATATTGTTTGGCTATGTTTCTTACATTCCTTCTAGTATACATAATACTTCACTTTGACAACAGCTGCATATTGTAAACCCATTTATTTATTAGGCATTCAATTTAAAGCATTTACATTTTGTCAGTTGATACACTTTGTATCCTTCAGCATCAAACACTTGGCTTCAATGGTTAGAACTTTCACACATTTGATCAAACCAAAAGCCTGGAAGTGAAAAGCATATTGGCAGCAAGGATATAAAAATAAAGATAAAGCTCCATAAATAAGGCTCCACCAAGAAATGTAGTTAAACCAGTTTTTAACTTCCAGCATGTAACTAATGTAGATACATTTTGGATTGAAATAAACATTAATTAATTGGATCGAAGTGTGACTCTTATCCATTGTTCTCAAATGCTAATAAAATTATATGTTGTTGTTAGTTATATTAGAAAATATATCACAGAACTTTCATGTTCTTTCTTCTTGGTTGCTAGGACATTTGATTTAAAAAAGACACTTAGCACCATCAAGCAAAATCCAATAGGTTACACTCCTAATCCCTAACTATGATCATGTATTATCAATGATGATAGCTTCATAAAAGATTGTGGCTATTTACTTAGCTTGGCCTAGATCAACCTTTAAAGTGCTAAATATTTATTTGTAATTGTTTAGCCAAATTGGTTCCATTTTTTAAGTCAATTTAGAAATCTTGACTTTGTCATCCCCAGTCCCACGACTCCCAAATTATACCAAATTGATATACGTCACTTTTTAACTCTGCAGACATTGCCCTTTATTAAACTTTATCTCTACTACCAAATTACTCTTTGAAATCCATCTCACTCATAAAGCTTTTCCAGCCCAAACCACTTGGTCATGCTCTCCAATGTTATGAATTAATGTTAGGATCCAGATGCCTTTTAAAATTATTAATAAGTTGTGTAAAGTAATTAATACTTTATAAAATATTTTTAAACTAGCCTACATAACTAAGGCTGAAGTAAGAGAATGTGAGTACCCTTTGACCTCCAAATTGGTATTTGTGACATTATTTGCATCCACACTTGTAAACAGATCACATTAGATATTGTAACAGTAGACATCATATTGCAAGATGACTTAATACACAAGCAGTGACCGCAAACTAGAATTTTGCATGTGACTAGGGCAGAGTTAATGTCAATCAGCAAGAAAGGACCATTTATAGTGATCTTTGAATACTACCTGGTTAGTTGCTTTTAATCTTTCCTGGCTGTCCTGCTAAGGACTTGGCTCTATCTATTGTTGTGCTACATTAATCAAGTCTAGATGAAGTAAAGTGGCAGATGTTGAAAGGCATTTGGATAAACGGAAGTCATCTCCTCCCAGGCAGGACTGCATAGTGGGCCTATATCTGCAATGTGCCATCTGCTCCGGCTAAGTATTAAATCTGAGAGCAGATTAAGGGCAACATTGCTACCAACTACCAAAGATGAAGATCAACATTAACATGAAGATGAACTTTTGTGTGTTTGGCTCCTTCAAGTTGAAGCAAGAGTTATTGGAGTTTTCTTGGAGTTTGTCAACATCTATTATGCAAGACAGGGAGCTGAAACTTTCATTTTAAAGAACAAATCACATTTTGTGTTTTTCTATATAACAGCCTCTCAAGCATAGAGAATGAATTGTTTTGTTGAGATGACAGACATTTCCACAGCATTTCCCCATACTGTTGTTGCATGCACGCACATAGCTCTATATGGGCACCATATCTCAAATCTGCCATAAATCAAATCAAAATGGCTTCCTCTTTTTCAACGGAAACACAAGAAATTCTGCAGATGCTGGAAATTCAAGCAACACACATCAAAGTTGCTGGTGAACGCAGCAGGTCAGGCAGCATCTCTAGGAAGAGGTACAGTTGACGTTTCAGGCCGAGACTCTTCGTCAGGACTAACTGAAGGAAGAGTGAGTAAGGGATTTGAAAGTTGGAGGGGGAGGGGGAGATCCAAAATGATAGGAGAAGACAAGAGGGGGAGGGATGGAGCCAAGAGCTGGACAGGTGATTGGCAAAAGGGATATGAGAAGATCATGGGACAGGAGGCCCAGGGAGAAGGAAAAAGGGGGGGGGGGGTGGGAACCCAGAGGATGGGCAAGGGGTATAGTCAGAGGGACAGAGGGAGAAAAAGGAGAGTGAGAGAAAGAATGTGTGTATATAAATAACGGATGGGGTACGAGGAGGAGGTGGGCATTAGCGGAAGTTAGAGAAGTCAATGTTCATGCCATCAGGTTGGAGGCTACCCAGATGGAACATAAGGTGTTGTTCCTCCAACCTGAGTGTGGCTTCAACCCTGGCACTTATCCTTGTAAGCAGAACAAGTGCTACACATGCCCTTACACTTCCTCCTTTACCACCATTCAGGGCCCCAGACAGTCCTTCCAGGTGAGGCAACACTTCACCTGTGAGTCGGCTGGGGTGATAAACTGCGTCTGGTGCTCTCGGTGTGGCCTTCTATATATTGGCGAGACCCGACGCAGACTGGGAGATCGTTTTGCTGAACACCTACGCTCTGTCCGCCAGAGAAAGCAGGATCTCCCAGTGGCCACACATTTTAATTCCACATCCCATTCCCATGTCCATCCACGGCCTCCTCTACTGTAAAGATGAAGCCACACTCAGGTTGGAGGAACTCTCACTCTCCTTTCTCTCCCTCTGTCCCTCTGACTATACCCCTTGCCCATCCTCTGGGTTTTCCCCCCCTCCCCCTTTTCCTTCTCCCTGGGCCTCCTGTCCCATGATCCTCTCATATCCCTTTTGCCAATCACCTGTCCAGCTCTTGGCTCCATCCCTCCCCCTCTTGTCTTCTCCTATCATTTTGGATCTCCCCCTCCCCCTCTCAAATGTCTTACTAGCTCTTCCTTCAGTTAGTCCTGACTAAGGGTCTTGGCCTGAAACGTCGACTGTACCTCTTCCTAGAGATACTGCCTGACCTGCTGCGTTCACCAGCAACTTTGTTGTGTGTTGCTCCTCTTTTTCAATGTATGTATGTAATAACTTACAGATGTAGCACAAACTAGACTCCTCTGGCCCTGTGATCCACACCGCCCAGCAACCCCCGACAATCCTCGATTACACCCTAATGTAATCACGGGGCAATTAACAATAACCAATTAACCTACTAACTGTTACGTCTTTGGACTGTGGGAGCACTAGGAGACAACCCACGCATTCCATAGGGAGGTCATACAGACGCCTTACAGAGGACTCTGGGATTGAATTCTGAACTCTGATGCCCCCAGCTGTAATACCGTTGCACTATCCACTATGCTACCATGGCACCGTTGCACTCTTCCCTGACCTGGAATGTTCCAATCATTATTCTATTGGTACGACAATATACAGTGAACTCTGTGAATGAAAGGCAGCAGCCAAACTGCTTTCACTTCCCAAGCCTGATAGCCTTTGAGCCATCACAAAAAACCAGTGTGTTTACTGGGCTATCTGCTGATGATGCGACAAGTCATTCTGATGCACATTTGTGACATAAGCATCATGAAAACCATACTGCTGCCTCATATCTGATCGAACAAACACTTCTGTAGCCTGTTCCATATGGCAGTTCTTGGCAGAGATAGATAACAAGATTTAGGGTGGTCTGCTGGTTTGCACTCGCTTACTCTAGCTACACAATGAGCAGGTGGAGGTCAAAAGCACGAGGAAAAGAAGAATGCGGGAGAAAACAAAGAGGCTGCAGCTTGGACAACCTTTCCTTACTAAAGTTCTCTCAAATTAATTCAATTGTAGAACTTAATTATAATCCACATTTCTATTTACCATTAATTTCATAGTTTACTCACCCTCTGTTATGGACCATCAAAATATCCATAACCACAATTTAAAAAGACAACACTAAATAATCATTAAAACTAAATATGCCAAACACACAATTACTAAAGGCTCTTCTGCACTCCAGTGCCTGTCTTCTGTCTGTCAGGAGGACATATGAAAAGTGCTATATGGCTTATGGAAGCTTTTGACTTGGCGGTGGAGTAGCTTTGCAGGGTGATCTTGACAAGCAAACTTGCGAGTTTAGAAGGCTGAACATGGACTGGATATCACAGCACAGGCAGCAGCAGTCTGAGCCAGTGAACAGACATTGGCTACAGGACTAGAGGAGTGGTACTGGTGTATTCTTAATGCTTGTCATCCTGAAGACCTTTCCAATTGGCATGACACTTTCCAAATATAGTACCTAATTAGGATTCAAGATTTTTTAATGTCATTTCATGTACACAGGTGTAAAGGAGAACAAAATAATTGTTACCCCAGATCCGATTCCACACAAAAAAATGCAGAAAAGATAAAGAATACAGAATATTTTTTTAAAAAGCACAACAAATATCAATACATAAGATAGCTTATATACATAGATTGATTGTATGTCCATAAAGTGACATTAGGCTGTACATAAGGTGAATGACAAGAAATAATCAAGTCATGGTGGAGTCTGTGGATGGAGGTGTTGAACGGCCTTACTGCTTTGGGACAGTAACTGTTTTTGAGTCTGGTGATCCGGGCATGGATGTTACAGAGCCTCCTGCCTGATGGGAGTAATGCAAGTAAGGACATGTTGTTAGATGCTAGAAAATTGACCCTGCGTCATGGTTGGGTCTACATGTGGTTAAAGGAGTTAGTCAGCAATTCTACAATCGGAGGGATAGAGTCCAGATTTTAATTACACAAACTATAAACATCACGAAGACTACCTACTTCCCTAACTCTGAAATATCAACCATCCCCATATTTATCACAATCCATTTAGAACCTTCATCACCTACAGACATACCTACACCAAAGGTCTGCTTTCTCAGCAGAAATGTTTGCAATTTCAAAACCATCACTGCTGTTATTCTCAAACAAGAGAAAATCGGCAGAAGCTGGAAACCCAAGCAACACAAAATGCTGGAGGAACTCAGCATCTACGGAAAAGAGTAAACAGTTGACGTTTTGGGCTGAGACCCTTTATCAGAACTGCTGTTATTCGAACCATTTCCCGATCCAATTTATCCATTATTCTCAGATTTGGGTGACCTTTGCCACTTCGTTGTCACGCAGTGGAAGTAATTCAAAATTCTCGGTTTTATTTTCAGTTCTTTCATTGCTTTCTATTACTGTATCTTTTATCTCTCTCACAAAGACCATTCTTACGACAACAATTGTCACAACCTTGGACTCCGCTGCAAGGACTGCGCACCCTTGCAAGTGGGGTACAGAACAGGTTTAGCAATCACGCTCGTAGGTTTGCACATTCCAGCCAATTAGTGTTTCATAATGGCACTATTTAACTCCCTTCCTCTTGTTCTTGTCTGTCAAGGCTTGACCAAAAGCAGAGCAACATCTACTCTCCCTGCTTACCTTCATCCTTGTTCCAGGAAAGAAGACAATGGTTTCAACTGACATTGTAAAGGAGCAGTATTCGTTTAGTAATATGTTACTGCTTCCTAGCCACAGTGTTGGTGTTAGCTTTCAGTTTGAGAGTTTTAGTTAAAACTCCTGTTCACCTAGTGTTCATTGTTTTTCTTTTCTCTTGCACAGTTCTTACTAAAAGTCCGTAAAACTGTTCACCTGCTTCAGTGTCCTTCCCTCTGTATTTGGGCCTTAATCACACACTTGCGTCAGCAAGTCTTCACCAACTAAAATGGAGTCAGCAGAAACATGACAGCCCATCTCAGCCCTGAATTTTGTTGTGTAGGTGAGAAAGAGGTGAAAGTCAGTAGAGGCTGGTTTGACTGATGTGGCTTTTATGGTGCGACAACTACTCAGAGAGCAGCAAGTCCCATCCAAACCAAAGTTTGTTGGTCATGTGGAGGAGAAGTTAAAGTCAATGCAGTCTGGGTTGACTGAAGTAGCTCACGCAGTACGACAACTGCCCAGTCCAAACAGGAAGAACAGGTCTCAACAATCGCAGTGACAGTTCACAAGCTCACTACAGATAGCCAGAATCAGGTGGCAGCCATTACTGCTCTCACTGCCGCAGTTCAGAAGGTCAATACTGACAGCCAGAATCAGGTGGCAGATATTACCGCTCTCACAGCCACAACTCAGAAGCAGCAGTCTTTAACCGGGACAGCCCCACTCCCAGCATCTCTTCTACCTTCTCCAGTTACAGTCTCATCATTCTCAGCCACTAATGCCCTGATTCCCATAGCATTTTCCGGATCAGAGCTGAGTATTCCTCCACAAGGCAGATACTCTGGTGACCCCGATGGCTACAGGAACTTTATTCCCAACGTGAGCTGACTTCCCGAGCCTAGCAAGTTGGTTCAGGGGCGATTCGTGTAAACTGGCTTACATGATGAATCCCCCACTCAGCCTGTCCAACGCATCTCAGGAGGAATGAGATCGGCACGGGAGAACAAGCTCCTGCCCCTACTGTAGCAATCCACAACACTTTGAGGTATCATGTCCCAAGCGCCCAGTTAAAGAAGACGTGCGTTAGCAGGAAAGAGAATTCCGATGAGTTGATGGTCCCTGCAAGCATCGTTCCCTAATCACATAATGCTCCCGGTTTCCTTGTTATGGGGTTCCCAGACCCATCGGCTTCGGGCCTTTATTGACTCCGAGGCAGCCAGGAACCCCATGGATATCTCTCTGGTACAAAGATGGAGAGTCTAACTTCACAATTGAGAGAGACTATCAATGTCGAGGCTCTGGATTGCCAGCCTCTGGGGACTGACAAGATCCACCTTTCCACTTGTAGAGGGCAACCATAGAGAATAACTTTCCTTCTACCTTGTTGATTCGGCTGAACTGTTGCTGGTGATTGGCTTTCCTTAGTTACCTCAACACAATCTGTGGGTTGATTGGTCCTTAACGGCATCCAAAAGTGGGGCCCAGTACTAGTTCTCCCTGGGGCAAGCTCTTTTCCCTCTCTCGTCCAGAAACACTGGCTATGGAGGAATATATCAAGGAGGCATTGGCCTTAGGATATAGCCATCCATCAACCTCACCAGCAGGCACAGGCTTCTTTTTTGTGAGCAAGAACAATGGCAAGCTCCATCCCTGCCTTGATTATAGGCTCCTCAATATCATAGTGAAGAACCACTACCCTATTCCACTGCTTGCCTCTGCATCTTGACATCCCCAAGGAGCAACCATATTCTCCAAGACAGATGGAGAATCTATCTCCATCTGAGATAGCGTAATGCTCACAACCTGGTTTGTAGCTGAGAAAGGGATGAGTGGAAGACAGTTTTCAACACCTCCACTGCCCACTCTGAGTACCTTGTATTGCCATCTGGCCTGGCCAACACTCCTGCAGTTTTTCAGGCCGTGGTCACTGATGTGCTCCAGGACATGTTGAATCAGTTTGTTTCTGCATATTTGGATGACACTCTGGTCCATTTCTGCTCTTGCCAGGAACACGTTCAGCATGTCTAGAGAGGTCTCAGGCGGCTCTTCGAGAACAGCCTTTATGCTAAGCTAGAGAAGTGTGAGTTCCATAAAGAGCAGGTGTCGCTTTTGGGCTATATCCACACACCTTCATTTTTAAATGGACCTGTGTAAAGTTCGGGCTGTCAACGAGTGGCCCAAACCATCTATGGTCAAGAAGGTGCAGCACTTCATGGGGTCTGCTTCATCAGAAACTACAGTTCCATCACGGCCCCCATAAATACACTCACCAATAAGGCCTCTGCATGATTCCAATGGACAAGTGAAGTAGACCAAGTATTCTTGAAACTCCCGTGCCACTGCCCCAGTGCTGCAACACCCAGACTCATTCCGGCCATTCATCTTCAAGGTGGATGCAGCAGATGTGGGAATTGGAGCTGTATTTTCCCAGCACTCTTCCGCAGATAACTGGCTACATCCTTGTCCCTTTCTCCCCCCATCGCTCGTCTTCGGCTGAGCGCAACTACGATGTTGGGAACCAAGAACTTGGAAGTGTGAAGACACTGGCTGGCAGGGGCAGATCACTCCTCTTTGGTTTTCCCAACCTGGTTTAATTTCACCGTCACCTATCGTCCCAGCAGCAAGAATACCAAGACCATTTGGGGATAGAGGCAGAAGTGAGTGCCGTCCAACAGTTTGATCCAGGCCCAGGTAGGAAACCTCCCAACTGGTTGTTCATCCATGCCACAGTGCATCCTAGAGTGTTGGAATGGGGTTACTCCTCCTGGCTGGGTCATCCAGGAATTCATTAGACCCTGGAACTTATCAAGAGTCAATTCTAGTGGCCATAAATGTTCCAGGATGTCCACAAGTTCACCTACCCTGCACATCTGCTATGTCCACCGCATGTGCTTCATCACCCCTGGTCCCACCTCTTGGTAGTTTTCATCACTGATCTGCCCCTGTCTGAGGTAAACATTACCATTCTTGTAGTTGTGGACCGATTCTCCAAGGCTGCCTGCTTCATTGCTCTCCCCAGGCTCCTTTGATTGCCACCCTCATAGTTCAGCATGTGTTCAGGCTACATGGCTTCCCTCAGGACATAGTGCCTGATTGAGGAGCACAGTTCACATCCCATTGTTGGAAGGCCTGCTGTTCTCTTGTAGGAGCCACAGCCAGCCTCCCATCTGGTTTCTCCCCCAATCTAACAGCCAGAATGAGGGAATAAATCAGGAGCTGGAGACAACCCTGTATTCCTTTGCCTCTTCCAACCCCATGTGCCGGAGCTCCCAAATGGTTTGGGTAGAGATTGTCCACAATAACCTCCAGTTATCGTCCACTGGAATGCCCCTATTTGAGTGCCAGAAGGGTTTCCAGTCACTACTCTTCCTCGACCAGAAGATTGACGTGAGAGTTCCTGCTGCTGAACAGTTGCTTCAATGCTACAAGCACACGTGGAGATGGGCCAGAAGCAACACTGCCCAGCAGGCTGATTGGCTCCACTGACATGTGAAGCCTCTCAAGCCAGGGGAGAAAGTCTGGCTGGAATCTAGGGATCTTCCCTTGAAAGCTGAGAGCTGCAAGTTGGCCCCATGCTACCTGGCACTATTTGTAGTGAAGGCTATCAACAAGGTCTCATATAGATTGTGCCTACTGTCATCAATGAAGATCCACCCAGTGTTCCATGTTTCCAAGCTCAAGCTGGTGACTTCCTCCCCCCCCCCACCCCTTCCTACCCACTTGATGGATGGGTTCCTGGCATCTCACTGGGTGCAGGGCAGTATCCAGTATCTTGAGGATTTGGGAGAGGTATGGCCCCAAGGAACATTCTTTGCTTCCGGCCCATGACATTCTGGAAGAATCTCTCATCCGGGATTTCTGGCAGGCACAGGTCTCAGGTACCTCGGGAGTGGCGCCTAGGAAGGGGGGGGCCCTGTCACAACGTTGGACTGCCACAGGGTCAGCGCCCTTGCAGCCGGGCTGCAGAACCGGTTCGGTAATCACGCTCATGAGTATGCACATTGCAGCCAATTAGTGTTCTATTGTGCTGGCATTTAACTCCCTTCCTCTTGTTGTACTCGTGTCAAGACTTGACAAAAAGCACAGCAACATCTATGCTCCCTGCTTACCTTCACCCTTGTTCTGGAAAAGGAGACTACCATTTCAACTGACACTGTAAAGGAGCGATATTCATTTAGTAATAAGTTACTGCTTCGCAGCCACAAGAGTTGGCATTAGCTTTCGGTATGAGAGTTTTAGTTAATGATCCTGTTGGCCTAGTGTTTATTGTTTTTTTCCTTTTTCCTGCACAGTTATGATTAAAAGTCAGTGAACTGTTCATCCGCTTCAGTGTCTCTCCTGCTGCACTTGGGGCATAACCACACACTTGTGTCAACAATCTCCAATCTCGTGTTGACTATTGACAATTGTTCCTTCAGCAAGCAGGACCCAAGACATGCAGTTTCCCCCAAGAAATTCCCAATCTCAGTCTCTCCCTTTCCTTAAAACCCACCACCTTGACTGAATTTTCAGTTACATGCATGTAAGGCTTCATATCCCCATACTAATTTTTCTCTGATTCCTCGTCTCCAAAACATTTTACTACATCAAAGGTGCTTTAAAAATACAAGTTGTCTTTTAAAACTGTATTTATGGATCTTCCCACCAATTCAAACAATTTTCTTTACTTAAAATAAATGAAGTAGATTTTGTTTTCAATTCTGGAGCAGAATTTAAGTTAAGAGTGCTGATCTCTTTGGGGAATTCCATGCCTATTTGCGTGCTAACCACATAGAAATATGAATAGCTAACTGCAAGTAAGGGAAAATTATAAAGAAAAGTGGTAAAACTGGAGGAAAGAAAGCTTTATAGTACATCACGAGGAGCATGCTGTGATTTATCTGATCTAATGAGATTCCAGTTCCATAGCAGGCTGTGTTTCAAGTTCTTAAGGGTCTTGTGACCTTAAGACAAATAATTAAGGCTTTGAAAATACAAAAAGAAAGTTAGTTCATTAACTCTAGCTCAACAATAACCACTTCTACTGCCAAGCTTTCAGAGACAAGGCTGGTTTCCTTTTAAGTAATTGATGTAGACTTTCTTTAGTGGCCAGGCGAGACAACTTCTCAAATGTCAGTCAGGAAATCGGACCGTCAAAGGAAAACGATGCATTCCTTCCACCCGGTCTGGGTCAGATCAGCAAAAGACTGAATTTATGTCGTTTCTTGCAAGTGCTTACATTTTCATTCCCCCCTGTTGCTTAGATAAAGAAAACGTTTCTTCAGCTATGTAAGGCTCTGTCGTATATAACTCCAACTAAATTTGTGACAAAATCTGTCCTGTGCTTCTGAATTGAGAAAATGAATCCGTGTTTTACAGTTTGAAAGCTGTAAGGGTTATTGGATATCACCTGGGGAGCACAAAGCGAACAAGTTCTCATTTCTTATCCTGACCTTGTATGCATTTCCCCTTGCAAACTGTCTAGGCCTTCAGCCTTCATTTCTCATTCTCTCTGTGGTAGCACAGGAAGGACAGCTAAGGCTTTCTGTCCAGGTTTAAACAGATTGGTTTTTGTTAAAAAGATTCTTTAACCAGAAACAGAGTGGAATACTGTGAGCAAACTGGAATCTGGCAGAGCTATTACTTTTCATGGTTCACAATTCAGTGTCAATATGCAAAAATTCTTCTTATTCCTGGCACTGAAAATGACACTTGGTGCACTGTTACACATTTTCCCACAGTTAGTCTTAGGCAATGTCCAAAGGTCAAAGGAAACAACTTTGGTTTTAAAAATACAAAAGAGGTCACTTGGTGAAGCAGAACTGGCTCTGTTAAGACAGCAAATGTATCCATCCAGCTTAAAGAGATTCATTCCCTTTCTGGCAGTTTACTTAGGCTATGTTTCAGAAACAGCAGAAATAGAAAACTCATTGTCCTCAAAGTTGAATCCCTGCTTTGTTTCACTGCATTCCCTTAACTGTTTCTTCAACCTACTCCTTGATTTGAAAAAAAACCCTTAATGCATTCATTTAGTGCAAATGAGAGCTATTCACTGTACCCTTACAGCCCAGCCAGCCATACCTGAGATCAGTGCATTTTCTAGGATCAAGTCTAGTTAAATATGCATAATATGTCTTTAAATGCAATATTCCATCTTAAATGTCCCTCAAGGAACTGTACAAAAAGAGTGCCTAGGGTGCTCCTTTGCCAGTTCATAAACAGTAAACCACTCAGAATGAAAAGATAGCAGCAGTCTATAATATTGCTAACACTATCAACCAAATAAGTACTGCCCATGAAACTCCTGTACCCCATGTATGGCAAAGTATGCATGCCACAGAGGATTTTCCCTACTCTGTAAATCCAGTATTTGGAACGTCCATAGTAAATGCTGATTCTGTAGTAGAGCTCAATGTTGCATTTACTGTACATAACTTGTAAACTCAATAACCTTAAAAGGTTTCACTCAAAATTAACTTTAATAATATCAGCAGTGGGATTAAATTCATCATACACATGTATTCATTACACTTCTCTGTAGGAACCGTTATTTCTCATCTGGCTGGGGTGCCTAATGAAGGACCAGAGTCTCAGGTTACAGGACAAGATATTTAGGACTGAGATGAGGAGAACTTCTTCACCCAGAAGAAGGTGAGCCTGTGGAATTCAGTACCACAGAGGGTTGTGGAGGTACAGTCACTGAATATTGTAAGGAGATATTTCTCATTGCTAAAGACATCAGGGAATATGGGAGAACAGGAATATTATATTGGTACAGATGATTTAGCCATGTTTGCACTGAATAGCAGAACTGACTTAAACATCTAAATGGCCACTCCTGCTCCTATTTTCAAAGTTTCTATGTCTTTATGCTATCTTTATTGTTTACTGACTTTACAAATCAAAAACAGAATGAGGAGATCTTTAACATGCTTTGAAGGAGTCAATTTAGAAATCACTGCAAGAGAAGCATGGGGGGGGGGTGGAAAGGAAGAGAAACATGGCGAAGATAAGTGTATGCTCCCAGCTCAGATCCAGTGCCACCCTTGTGTGGAGAGCATTGGGTTCTTGCACAGTGGAACATCATTTAGAATAGGACAGTCAAGAAAATGCCCATTTATTGTGGCAGTCAACTCGCAAATAAACTTTTACCATGAAACATAGAACGTATGGTAGGCATCCACGTGACATATTCTCTTCCCAGAGTCATGGCAACACCAACAATTTAAAAGTAACAGTTGCACAATGGTTAGTTGCATGGATCACTAATCCCCTGAGATAATGCAAATAGTGCAGGTGTGTTTGGCACTTCCCACATGACTGTTCCACATATTAGGGTAGCTCAGGGGTAACCTTCTCAGAACTATAGTAGCAGTTCTTCGATTCTATCTCAGTTTCACCCTGGCTTGCCTCCTGCTTGCTCAACAGAATGTTTCTGCAAAAGATCTGATCATCATCAGTTTTACATTCACTTAAACTCTGGCTGACACAGTTATGCCTCTGGTTTCTTATGGGTAAACCTGCACAGTAACTGCAATTCTTGCCCCTTTCTGGGCTGTAGAATTCATTTACACTTATATTCTTTTCACCAAATTCTCTTGCTTTTTGTTTGCTACTTCATGGCCTTTATCTTCACTAGAGCTCTTCAAAGCAGGTTCTGAAACTGCCTGGTGTATGCTGATTAGACACAATTGCAAATATTACTACCTCAATACCCCTGCAATAATCCACCTGTAGCTTCCATAATACTTAGCATATCTGCAACTTGGCCAATAGGCTGGTTGGAAGTCAATTGCTCTAAAGATTTCAAGATACTTTGAACCTTACATTTTGCATAGCCTTGTTTTAAACTTGCCATTTGACCTCCGTTGTGGAATTTATCTCCCATAGGGTCATCAGGCCTACAATTGTTTATTTAGCATGGTGGATCTAGCTAATCCCATGCAGTTTATTTTTCTTTATCCTGTCTCTCCAGATCATTTGTCCAATATAAAAATATTTTTACTATTGTCATAAAACAAAGAACAGCACAGCACAGTACAGGCCATTCGGCCTGCAAAGTTGTGCCAAACATTTTTCTTTCATTCATTGCCTATCTAAAAGTCTCTTAATTGTTCCTGATATACCTGCCTCTACCACCACCCGGCAGTCCATTCCATGCACTATAACTCTATAAAAAATCTAGCCCTGACATCCCCCTACACTTCCCTTTAATCACCTTAAAATTATGCCCTCTCATATTAGTCATTGCCACCCACATTGATTGTCTATTTGATCTATGCTTCTTGTCATCCTATATACCACTATCAACTCACTTCTCATCCTCCTTTGCTCCAAGGAGAAAAGCCCAAGCTCATTCAATCTTTCCTCAGAAGACATACTCTCTAGTCCAGGCAGCATCCTGGTAAATCTCTGCACCCTCTCTAAAGCTTCCATATTCTTCTTATAATAAGGTGACCAGAACTGAACACAATATTCCAATTGTGGTCTAACCAGAATTTTATAGAGCTGCAACATTACTTCACAGCTATTGAACTCAATCTCCTGACTAATGAAGGCTTACACACCATATGCCTTCTTAACCAGCCCATCAATTTGCATGGCAACTTGAGGGATTTATGGACATGTACCCCAAGATTCTGCTGTTCCTCCACACTGCTAAGAATCCTGCCATTAACCCTGAACTCTGCCTTCAGGTTCCAATTGCCAAAGTGAATTACTTCACACTTTTCTGGATTGAACTCCATCTGCCATTTCTCAGCCCAGCTCTACATCCTATCAATGGCTGACTGTAATGTAAGACAATCTCCTGCACTATCCACAACACCATAACCTTTGTGTCATCTGTAAACTTACTTCGCAACCTTCCACTTCTTTATCTGGTCTTCATAAAAATCACAAAGAGCATGGATCTCAGAACAGATTCCTGTGGAACACCAGTAGCTACCAACCTCTCAGCAGAGTACACTTCATCTACTACTACCCTCTGCCTTCTGTGGGCAAACCAATTCTAAATCTATGCAATCAGGTCTCCCTGGATCCCATGCCTCCTAACTTTCTGAATGAGCCTACCATGGGAAACCTTGTTGAACACCTTACTAAACTCCATATAAATAACATACACCACTTTACCTTCAATTTGTTTTGTCACTTCCTTGAATAAGTCAATCAGTCTCATGAAGCACAACCTGCCCCTCACAAAGCCATTCCTACTATCCTTAATCAGACTATGCTTCTTCAAATGCTTGTAAATTCTATTGGTAAGAATCCTCTACAATAGTTTACCCACTGCTGATGTAAGACTCACTGGTCTAAAACTCCTATGATTATTCCTATTACTGTTCTGGAACAAAGGAATAATATTTGCCACCCTCTGATCTTCTGGTACTACTACTGTGGTCAGTAAGAATATAAAGGTCATCACAAAAGGCACAGCAATTTCTTCTCTCACTTCCCAAAATAATTTGGGGTATACCCCATCTATCCCCAGGGACATATCTATCCTAATGTTTTTAAAAGTTCCAGCACATCCTCTTCCTTAATGTTGACATGTTCAAGTACATTAGCTTGTTCTACACTGGCCTCACATTTGTCAAGGTCCTTCTCGCTAATGAATACTGAAGCAAAGTGTTCATTAAGGGACTCCCCTACCCCCTCCGACTCCAGGCACATTTCCTCTTCTGTTCCTGATTGATCCTACCCTCACGATAGTCATCCTCCTGTTCTTCACATAGTGTAGAATGCCTTGAGGTTTTCCTTAATCCTCCTCACTAACGCCTTCTCATGTCTGCTTCTAGCTCTTCTAAGTCCCTGGGTACGTTATAGCTCTCAAGAGCCCTGTTTGATCCTTGCTTCCGAAACATTAAAAGTGCTTTCTTCTTTTTCTCAATTAGATGTTGCACCTCTCTTCATCCTACCATCCTTTCAGAGTCTTAATGGGATGAACCTATCCAGAATCCTAAGCAAGTGCTCCCACATTACCATTGTATATATTTCTGACTTTACACTCCCATGTTTCTGACTAATAGCATCATAATTCTCCCTCCCCCAAGTATATATTTTCCTATACCATATTTGCCTATCCTCGCCCATGGCTATGCTAAATGTCAGGGACTTGTGGTCACTGTCTCCAAAACGCTCAATTACTGAGAGATCTGCCACCAGACCAGGTTCAATGCCGAGTACTAGATCTAGTATAGCCTCTCCTCTGATCAGCCTGTCTACATATTGTGACAGGAGTCCTTCCTGACCCTCCTAACAAATTCTGCCCCATTTAAACCTTTTGCACTAAAGAGGTGCCAATCAAGTTGAAGTCATCCATTACAACAATCCTGTTATTTGTGCACCTTTTCAAAATCTGCCTACCAATCTGCTCCTCAGTATCACTTTGGGGGGTGGCTGGGGAGGGGTCTATTGAATACTCCAAATAGAGTGATTGCTCCTTTCCTACTTCTGACTTCTACTCACAAAGATTCAGCAGACAATCTTTCCAAGATGCCCTTAATGCAGCTATACCATCCTTGATTAACAATGCCACAACCTTTTACTTACTTCCCTGACCCTTTTTGAAACATCTAAACCCTGGAGCATCCAGCAGCCACTCCTACTCTTGTGACAACCAAGTCTCTGTGATGGCCACAATATCATAGTTCCATGTACTGATCATGCACTAAGTTCATCACTCTTGTTCCTCATTTGTCTTGCATTAAAGGCAGCACATTTTAACCCATCCAAATAGTTGCTCTTATACTTTATCCACTGCCTATCCTTCCTCACAGCCTCTCTACCTTTACACCAGCTGTTCCATTCTCTGACTTATGACTCTGGTTCCCATCCCCTGCCACCCAGTTTAAACCCTCTTGAGCAGCTCTAGAAAACCTGCCCACAAGTATATCGGTTCCCCTTGAGTTCAGGTGTAGCCTGTTCCTTTTGTACTGTTCATACATTCCCCAGAGAAATCCCAATGATCCACAGATCTGAAACTCTGCACCAATTATTTAGCCACACACTCATCTGCCATTTCATTCTATTTTTACCCCTACTGGCACGTGGCACTGGTAACTACCTTTGAGGTTTTGCTGTTCAGCTTCCTACCTAGCAACCTATATTCTCTCTTCAGAACCCCTTCTCTTTTCATGGCAGTTTTTCATAAACCACCACCCTGCCTCCTCTCTCTCACCCAAACTGTCCTGCTCGCTCCCCTCCAAGTCCCACACCACCATCACATTGCCCCAGTCACAAGACTGTAGATTTTCCTCAGTGCCTTGAGTAAAGCCAAACTCAGAGACTAAGACATTCAAATACAAGGACACATTTGTATAAAGTGTTGGAGGAAATTCAGCAGGTCGGGCAGCATCCATGGAGGGAAATGGACAGTCATTGTTTCCATTCGAGCCCCTTCATCCGGACTCAGACAAATTGGCTTAAAGCTGAGTCTCTCTAGTGCTTTGTGCATTGCTCCAGATTCCAACATTTGCAGTCTTCTCTGTCTCTATATTAGCATAGTATTGATTTCTAAACTACAATCCAATCACAGAACACAATTCCATACTTACTGCACATAACTTGTAATGTAGCATTCAAAGGCTCCACATGGAATGCCTTCTACCTCTGTGCCCCGCTGTAAACCAGAAGCAGGAAATGTAGTTAACAGTCCGGGAAAACAAGTCCAATTCCAGGGGTACTTTGTGCACTTTCATCATCTTATATGTTATTCCTCTCCGCACCTTGTGGCACACTGAGCAGCAACCTTGCCATTTCTTTAGCATTTTGTCTGCTTTTTACGAGGCCGAGTTGCTAGCTCGATTCTCATCCCAACACGGATGGAAAGTGTGCAAGGAGCTGGATGGATTCAAACCCGGAACCACTGGCCTCAAAGTCTGGTGCTGATGCCACTACACCACTGCTTTGATCATTTTTAGTGGATCGACAATTCATTGGGACTCAGGTGCCAAGCCCACTGCATTTGGAAGTTGAGTAGCGCAAGAGAAGGCTTTTGAAAACTTTCAATAAAATTTTAAGTAGAAATACAGCACTGTGCAAGTCCTAGGCACATATATATATACTGTAGCTAGAATGCCTAAGACTTTTGCACAGTACTGTAGCAATTTTATGTACTGCACTGTACTGCTGCAAAAAACCCAACAAATTTTATGACATATGTGAGTGATGACAAACCCGATTCTGACATGAGTTTCCATTGTGAACTGAAAGTGGGAAGGGGTTAGGGAGTGGGGAATCAGAGGGACGGAAGCGGGAGGCAAAAGACCTTGCCTGATGTCTCAGGGATGGATGTGTCTGCATCCACACCACCCTCTGCCCTGGCACTCCTTATCTGCCATCTGTCCCATAGATAGAGAGAGGTAGGGTGTGGGTGGGTGGGTAAGTGTGTGTGTGTGTGTGTGTGTGTGTGTGTGTGTGTGTGTGTGTGTGTGTGTGTGTGTGTGTGTGTGTGTGTGTCTGTGTGAGTGTGTGTGTGTCCTGAACTAGTCTGGGACTTGCTTCCATTCAACAATTAACCAGCAGCAGACCCCTTTAAAGCCACAGCCACATAGGGCTCTATACAAAATGCTTCCACATTCATGTTTACCTTAATAATGCTTTCCAAACCCCATCGGGGCTAATTTGAAGAAGCTACCTTACTCAGGTACCCACGATTTCCAGTGCTAAAAACAAATGAAAGTATTGAGTCACTGCATGATCAAGAATTATAAAAAGTGTTTTAGCATGTTTATATCTAAAAATTGGTTGCTGACAGTTGTGCAGGAGGAAATGGTAGAAGTAATTGTAACAAAAACATGTTACTGTATCGTTTTAGTTAGAGACGTAAACACGACGCCAAACTGACCTTTCACTGTACCTGCCTCGGCTCTGTTTAGATAATCTGGATGCTCAAGTGTCTCAGGTTAAAGGAGGATCTATTTTACATGGCTATTGTAGATGTGATGTTGTTTTTACTACAAGATATATAGTTCTGTAATGGCTGAGAAAAATACTTTCAATTATATTTGAGATCTAAGTTTTTTCTAAAATAAAGTTAATTCAAGATATTTGCTGTTTACAAAAAAGATTAAAATCAAAATTAAAATCAAAACTTCTTTAGTTTCTATGAAATTCCAAATTAATGACTTCAAATAAATTCACTGATTCTTGAGACTTCGGCGAAAACATATCCCACTAAGAAAAGTGCTAATTCCGTTGAAAATGAGTAACATTTTCTTATTTAAAATAATCAGGGTTGATCATCTGAGGCTCTTTTGCACAAATGTAACATTTTTTCATATGTTTGTTTTTAATTTTATAAATTATATGATTACATGATAGCCCAGTACCCACAAAATCCGTTGTCCTCAGACAAGAGATTGTCATTTCAATATGATAAAAAAGTGTGGAAAAATAATTTAAAATGTATAATATACATGCCAGATGAAAGAATAGAGTGAAAAACCTCTTTAAAACTAAAAGCAGTGAATTTTCAACAATATTTACTCTTATTTTGTGGTTGCTCAAAACGTGTCCCAAGCTTTTGTCAGCAGCGTCAGATATTTATAAAAAAAAAGCAATAAAATCAGGCAACCACATGGTCAACTATATTCCTGAGGACCCCCTTTCCACCCTCCGCATCTGCTAAATGCAACAAGGTCAAACAAGCTCCTGTAAGTTTGCTATTTTTTTCAATAATTTTTACATGTTTATTGATGTTGCTAACTGTCACAATCATGACGTGTCAACACTGTCTCTTTTGTATAGAAAGAATTATTTTAAATTATGACATAGAGGCCAGAGGCAGCTAGCAACAGAGGGAAAACAAGATGGCTCCTGTATACAACTCATGCATGTCATGCAAAAAAGTGTGTTTTTGTCACTACCATCAGATGTCAACGCCGTCAGGTTTTCTGTCTGACGGTGTTGACAAAAACATCCAAATCATCCTCAGTGGAGGCTTGAATATAATTTATGATCACAATAAATAGTAATATGGCTTGTAATGTTTCATTAACCTCTTTATTTATAATATACATAATTTCCCCTTTATTTCTTCCACACACAGGCCTACATTTCCTTACTATATGTATCCCCAGTGACTAAAACCATAAATGAATTTAGTTGTACCATTTCATAATCATTTTATAAAATTTCACCAAATTAAACATAATTAAATTCATAGTAATTTTGCACAATTTCATCGTAATTCCATTAAATTCTTTTTATGTATTTTAGGAAGTTATGGCTAGGCAGCAGCTATCACTGGAGGAGCGAAGGAGAAGAAACAGGGAATACCGAAAAAAGGGGAGAGAGAAAATATATAGTGAGCCAGAGTTAAAGGAGGACTACCTGAGGAAGGAAAAGCAAAGATGAGAGTAGAGGATGGGAAGATAAAAATTATCAGTGATTTGAATGAAAGGGAAAAGAGGAGTAAGAGAAAGGTGTGGAAACGTAGACAGGAAGAGTCAAGAGAGCGTGAGAGAAAGGGCCCAGAACGCCCAGAAACTCCCCCAGATAGTCCATTGGATCAGACTATACAGGAGCCAGCTCGCAGCAGGCAGTCTATAGTAGGGGAACGGGAAATAAAGAAAACAAGAGCAAGATACTTGAGAGAGATGAAACCTTTGAAAAATAAACTTCAAGGGATATTAAAAGATAGAAACAAACTGAAAAAGTGTTGGCGACGAGAGCAAACTAGCAATACGACAGATATACCTGCTGGTGTCATTGTGGAGATCGGCTTGCAGTCATTTATGACCAAAATTGTAGGTAGCAAAGGCTGTCACTGTGGATGCTCATCAGTAAGATGTTCAAGTTTTCCACCCTCATGGGCCCAACACGCACTTCCATCCAAAAACCAGGTGGAAAGGATACGTGCTTCATACCATTTGAAGATATTCTGGTCAAACTGATGGAGCCATCATCACCAGGTCGTGCAAGCAGGACGAGGGAGATCTATCACCTGTCTGCTGAAGTCATGTACATAGAAGGAGAAGCATATTAATCGTCTATTTCCTGATAAAGCTGACTGAATGTTTTTGAAGATTTTCAAGCCCAGAAATGGATGGAATTGTTTTTTAGTTCCTGGTGTGTTTTCTGATGTTTATGCTTAAACATTGCAGTTGTACTGTAGTTTTTATTTTGCTCTTTACCTTTGTTGTTAATATTTGCAGAAGGATAAAATGTACATGACAAATTGTTATTTGTTGTACCAAATTGTTAAATAAAGTTGTTAAGCAAGGAAGCATTGACTTGAGTGGTGAAGAGGTTAGAATTGCTTGTTGTAATTAGGCCACTGCCACCACTGTCAGGTCTCAGTCACCACCGTCAGATAGAACTTTCTTTGTTTTAAATTGATATGCTTACAATCTGTTTCTCCGAAACTGTTGATTTATTAAAGTAATTGGCTTTTTAAAATTAAAAGTGAGCTTTTTATGTCCAAAATTGTCATTTTGTATAATTAATGCCAATGATAAAAGTTACATGATGTAAGTTTTTAAAGGAGTGCACGTGAAATAGTATAAAAAATGAACAAAATTGAATATTCAACATTTAACAGCATATATGTGTACCTATGGTGTAGACACAATGATTTAAAAGCTCTAAATCTATATAAAGACTAAATAAATAGGAATAATTAGCTTTTCATTGTGTCTGACTGTGTTGACAAAAACTAAGTAATGACAGGAAAAACACATTTTATGAAAAAAATTACAAAACCAGGAGGTTGCACCAAAATATTGCTTGATCGCTGAGACCTTGTTCTATAAACATAAGTTTAGATTTCTTTGTCTTTTCAAAATTAAAACCTGTTTTATCCAAATTCTCAAGAATCAGTGAATTATCATGATATGAGCATAATTTGTAATGAAACACTTTCCATGGCTGTCATAAAACACAATCAAGTAATTATCTGAATAAATTTCTGCTTCGCTCTACTTACCTGTTCAAAGGTTTTCAGATGACTTGGCATTTTCTTGGTTGTGTTCATAAAAATGCAACTAAATAAAAATCCAGCCTGGAATTTATTACCTTGTTACTAATGAAAAGAATGGACATGAAGGAAAACTTAAAACAACATTATGTTTTTCTTTGGAAAACACCCAATTTAAGTAATTATATACTCTCTCCATCTAATTTAGTATGAAGCAGAATGAACAATGATGAGTTTTCTTTTTAAACATTTACCCCTTCAATACATTCAAGATGCAGTTTTCCTATACATTTGCCATAAATTGCTAGAAACACTTGTAGAAATCTAGAAAGTGCAAGGATAATTTATGTAATTGAGGTACATATGCCACACTCTGATCTGTTTTATCACTTCCTTCAGAGCTACCAACAATCCACATGGGTGATATCATGTGCTTATTCCCATATACATTTAGAGCCATTAACTTGACAAGAAATTTCAACTTAATGCCTTCATCCAAGTCAATCATAAAGATGATAAAGTGCTCCTTTCTTACAAATTGCAGACATCATTAAACTAGTGGTGAAGCTGGGCAGCAATGATGGTTTTGGATGTTAGTCCACTGCATTAAATTTGTGCTATGCCTGAGGACTGGTCATTGCATTTTCTTGTAGCCAAAAAATGTGTGCACAATCCTCCTTTTCACAGGTGAGACTTGGAAGCTTTTCAGCTATAGACCCAGGGGCATTGAAACTTGTAGTTCAAGGGAAGGGAGTTAGGAGGATTTATGGGAGCAGGAGGCCAATAGAATGTTAGATGAAATCAGAGGAGCAAGAGGGATAGCAAATGTGGGAGACCATAATATCAGGGGTAGGTGGCAGCAGATTGAGAGGTCAGACTGGAGGGTGAGGAATTAAGGTTGTCGTTTTAATCAGAACAGGGTGGGGAGGTGAATGAATAAAAGTGATTGCTTCCCTTGTAGACAGCCCAGCTCTGCGTGTTGAAGATCATGTAATCCCGGGAATGGTCAATGATGTGTCCTGCCAGGATGTGGAAATCCAAACCCTGCAATGCTCCAGAAGGAATACCTTACAGCAAATGATGGCATCCTGTGGAAATGGTTGGAAAAGTGTTCAGTTTTCAAGGATGCTTGACAATAGAAGGGCCTCGTTAAATGATCCAGAAACAGTTCCTGTCTCGTTTCACTCCAAAAAAAAAATGAGTGTTCAATTGAATAATATGGATGGAAAAAAAACAGCTTTACGCAATTAATTTTCTAGGCTACCCTATTAATTCTGCCCTCAGGACTCCCAGAGTAGCATAGATCTATTCAAGCTATTATTATAGTAACTATCCTGGCCTACCCAAAAGCAAGCTATTCACTATCCAGTTTACAATCTGACCACCAATTCCATCAGATGCAAAATCATTTAGAAGCCTACTCTAAGCCACCTTCCAGGTGAGGTGACACTTCACCTGTGAGTCGGCTGGGGTGATATACTGCATTCGGTGCTTCCGATGTGGCCTTCTACATATTGGCGAAACCCAATGCAGACTGGGAGACCGTTTTGCTGAACACCTACGCTCTGTCCGCCAGAGAAAGCAGGATCTCCCAGTGGCCACACATTTTAATTCCACGTCCCATTCCAATTCTGATACGGCCTCCTTTACAGTAAAGGTGAAGCCACACTCAGGTTGGAGGAACAACACCTTATATTCTGTCTGGGTAGCCTCCAACCTGATGGCATGAACATTGACTTCTCTAACTTCTGCTAATGCCCCACCTCCCCCTCGTACCCCATCCGTTATTTATTTATCTACACACATTCTTTCTCCCTCTCTCCTTTTTCTCCCTCTGACTATACCCGTTGCCCATCCTCTGGGTTTTTTCCCCCCTCCCCCTTTTCCTTCTCCCTGGGCCTCCTGTCCCATGATCCTCCCATATTCCTTTTCTCAATCACCTGCCCAGCTCTTGACTCCATCCCTCCCCCTCCTGTCTTCTCCTATCATTTTGGATCTCCCCCTCCCCCTTTCAAATCTCTTACTAGCTCTTCCTTCAGTTAGTCCTGACGAAGGGTCTTGGCCCGAAACGTCAACTGCACCTCTTTCTAGAGATGCTGCCTGGCCTGCTGCGTTCACCAGCAACTTTGATGTGTGCTGCTAGAAGCCTACTCTATCTCCTTTTGCAAAAAAGAACTTTTGATGCACTGAAGTCCTCCAGGTCTTTGATTTCAGCAGTCATCTGACAGAATGTTTGGAAGTGATGGCTATATTCTTAATTTAAAGATTCTAAACCAACACCCATACTATTAAGAGTGTCTGGCATCTGAATCCTTAAGAGACAAAAAATCCGAAGTGAAAGTGCTTGGTTTAGGTTGGAGAGGGGAAAAACAGAAAGCCTCAAGGTTCTCCCTCAAAAAAGAACAAGTTACTCGGTGTAACTGACCTATTCTGACAGAAGTTAATCAAAATGGTCTAGTGTTTTCTTTTTGAGCAAACCAAGAAAATGCAACCATCTGGTTGCATACAATCTTTTTGCAAATACCATTGCACTATGCTTGAACCTAAATCAATATAAATTACCGGAAACAATTTAAGCCTAGGAAAGCATAGAACACACTGTGAAAACTACTTATAAACTAGAGCACAACAAATTACAGTAAGCCAATCAGGGTGAGACTTTTAAGCACAAGAGATTCTGCAGACCCTGGAAATCTTGAGCAACATCCTCAAAACAGTTGTTTATTCCCCTGCATAGACACTGCCTGGCCCGTTAAGTCCTGCCAGCATTTTGTATATGTTGTTTAAAGTGAGAGTTTGAAAGTTATTCATAGGGACCGAGGTGTTCTTGTACATAAATCAGCAGAAGTTGACATCCTGCGGTGTTAGAACACAGAACACAGAGAAGTACAGCACTAGACAAGCCATTCACCTCATTATGTTGCACTGATCTTGATACCAAATCAAGCTGTTATTATTAACAATATTTAGAAAGTTGAATGGCATGTTGGCCTTAATGGCAGGGTGAATGAGTGCAAGATGTCCCTCAGTTGTAAGGTGAGACGGGAGAAGTCGGGAGTGCTTTCCATAAAGCAAAGAAAGTTGAGCAGAGATTTGATGGAAGTATACAGTACCACAACAGGTTTAGATCAATTGATTGTAAGGAAAGCTGTTACTCTTATTTTGTAGTTAACACCCAGAGATCATAGGTTTTTGGCAAGAGACAGAAGAAGGATATGACGAACATCCAGATGTGCCCTGTTCAAAAAATGCAGAGCAAGCCAATCCAGCTAATTACCTGCCAAATCAATCAGCAAACTGACGAAAGGCATCTTTGACAGTGCTATCAAGCAGCACTTACACTCCAATAACCTACTTACTGATCTACAATTTACAATTCATCAAGACCACTTTATCAGACTCGTCACAGCCTCAGTCCACACTCAATGCAAAGAGATGAATTTCAAAGGAAGTGAGGTGGCTTTCCCCAATGTCAAGGCAGCATTAGAATCTCCTGCAAAACTGAAGTGAATCAGTGTCAAGAGGAAAACACTCCAGTGAATGAAATCAAACTCTGCACTAAGAAAGATGATTGTGATTGTCACGGGTCTATCATCAGAGACCCACAACACCTTTAGCTAATTCATCATTAATAATAATAATTATAATAAATACTTTATTGATAGTTAGAATTAAAGATGTGTGTTGACGATTGCATAATATTTGACCCCATTCACTGCTCCTTAGGAAATGAGGCATCTCATGCAGAAAGACCTAGACAACATGAGCTGATAAATGACATGTAAGCACCGGGAACCAAGTGCCAGGCAATCATTATTTCCAAAAACAGAAGAGCCAACGACCTACTCTTGTCATTCAATAGCATTATCCTTGCTGAATCCACCACCGTTAATATCTCTTAGGGTCTCCTTTGACCTGAAATTTAATGGGATCATCCAAGTAAGTACCAGGACTACAAGAGCATTTCAGAGGCTGTGACAAACAATTCATTTCTAACACCTTGAACCCCTTCCAGCATCCACAAGTATAAATGATGATTGTGATGGAATACACTCCACTGAATGAGTGTGGCTTCAACATCTCTCAAGCAGCTCAACACCATCCAGGACAAAGTAGTCCAATCACAAACAAGAGAAAATCTGCAGATGCTGGAAATCCAAGCAACACACAGACAAAATGCTGGAGGAATTTAGCAGGCCAGGTCTGATGAGTTCCGCCAGCATTTTGCCTGTGTTGCCTGGACAAAGTAGCCTGCTTTACCCACCAATTGTCCTGAAACAATAAACATAAAAAACAAGATGGAAATCCATAATATTATAATATATAATTAAAATAATTATTATACTATCATTAATATTTTTCATATTAAGGGTATCAGCAGAAACAGAGTTTGCTCAAGATGGCAGAGTGCAGAGTGATACAGCCACTGCCTCACAGTGCCAGAGAACTGGATTCTATCCTGAACTCAGGCCATGCGTATATAGAGTTCTCCCAGCAAATGTATGGGTTCCCTCCCAGGACAGTGTGGGCGAGAGGTAGGATCTGGGTGTGGGGGTGGGGGGGGGAACAGAAAGAGAGTTGGGGGAGGAAGGAAGTTGAAAAAAATCTGGAGAGAACAAAAAAAAACAGGACTAATGCAGTTTTGGTGTAGACAGGGAGCACGATGTTCAGTACATGCTTGATGGGCCAAAGAACTGTTTGCATGCTGTAACTCTCAGTGATTCTAGTATTAACCATAATTATATTGGATGGCAGTGTAGGCGTGAGGAGCAGGATGACCCACTCATGCTTCTCTTTCTTAAATTCTTCTGTTAAAAGTGGTAAGTTTCCTGATGGATCTGAAAGTCCTGTGGCAAAATTAAAATCTACGACCTCTTGCCCGTGAAACATTCACTAATAGGAACAGCTTTATGCAGTCTAGGACCATCACTACCTTGCATGTCTCTACCAAACATCCCATCAACCTACATCACTCTGCGGAGAAAACCTCCATTCTCACCACTGTAACCTCATAGGCAGAATCTCCCATTCTTGCAGTCACTCCATTGAATCTTTCCTGCGGCTTATTTCAGGACTTCATATCCTTCCTACAGTTGTGAACAGGATTGAATGCTGTACTCCCGATAGGCACAAGACGGTGCAACGTTTCAGCCATTGCAAATAAGCAGATGAAGAAGAGCCTGGCAACACACACACAACGCTGGAGGAATTCAGCAGGCCAGTTAGCATCTATGGAAAAGAGTACAGTCGACAGAGGTCTCGGCCCGAAATGTCGACTGTAGTTTCCATAGATGCTGCTTGTCCTGCTCAGTTCCTCCAGCATTTTGTGTGTGTTGCTTGCATTTCCAGCATCAGATTTTCTCTTGTTTGTAACGAAAAGCCTTGATTTTCCTTGTAACACACACACTAGGAAGACCACTCTTTAGTTACCATGGAGAGGCTCATGGGTGAACCACATTGGTAAGGGTGCTGAGGAAGAGGATTTCTTGGAATGTATGCGGGATGGTTTTTTGAACCAACATGTTGAGGAACCAACTAGAGAGCAGGCTATTCTAGACTGGGTTTTGAGCAATGAGGAAGGGTTAATTAGCAATCTTGTCGTGAGAGGTCCCTTGGGTAAGAGTGACCATAATATGGTGGAATTCTTCATTAAGATGGAGAATGACATAGTTAATTCAGAAACAAAGGTTCTGAACTTAAAGAGGGGTAACTTTGAAGGTATGAGACGTGAATTAGCGAAGATAGACTGGCAAATGACACTTAAAGGATTGACGGTGGATATGCAATGGCAAGCATTTAAAGATTGCATGGATGAACTACAACAATTGTTCATCCCAGTTTGGCAAAAGAATAAATCAAGGAAGGTAGTGCACCCGTGGCTGACAAGAGAAATTAGGGATAGTATCAATTCCAAAGAAGAAGCATACAAATTAGCCAGAAAAAGTGGCTCACCTGAGGACTGGGAGAAATTCAGAGTTCAGCAGAGGACAAAGGGCTTAATTAGGAAGGGGAAAAAGATTATGAGAGAAAACTGGCAGAGAACATAAAAACTGACTGTAAAAGCTTTTATAGATATGTAAAAAGGGACTGGTAAAGACAAATGTAGGTCCCCTACAGACAGAAACAGGTGAATTGATTATGGGGAGCAAGGACATGGCAGACCAATTGAATAATTACTTTGGTCCTGTCTTCACTAAGGAGGACATAAATAATCTTCCGGAAATAGCAGGGGACAGAGGGTCCAGTGAGATGGAGGAACTGAGCGAAATACATGTTAGTAGGGAAGTGGTGTTAGGTAAATTGAAGGGATTAAAGGCAGATAAATCCCCAGGGCCAGATGGTCTGCATCCCAGAGTGCTTAAGGAAGTAGCCCAAGAAATACTGGATGCATTAGTGATAATTTTTCAAAACTCGTTAGTTTCTAGACTAGTTCCTGAGGATTGGAGGGTGGCTAATGTAACCTCACTTTTTAAAAAAGATGGGAGAGAGAAACCGGGGAATTATAGACCGGTTAGCCTGACGTCGGTGGTGGGGAAACTGCTGGAGTCAGTTATCAAAGATGTGATAACAGCACATTTGGAAAGCGGTGAAATCATCGGACAAAGTCAGCAGGGATTTGTGAAAGGAAAATCATGTCTGACGAATCTCATAGAATTTTTTGAGGATGTAACTAGTAGAGTGGATAGGGGAGAACCAGTGGATGTGGTATATTTGGATTTTCAAAAGGCTTTTGACAAGGTCCCACACAGGAGATTAGTGTGCAAACTTAAAGCACACGGTATTGGGGGTAAGGTATTGACGTGGATAGAGAATTGGTTAGCAGACAGGAAGCAAAGAGTGGGAATAAACGGGACCTTTTCAGAATGGCAGGCAGTGACTAGTGGGGTACCGCAAGGCTCAGTGCTGCGACCCCAGTTGTTTACAATATATATTAATGACTTGGATGAGGGAATTAAATGCAGCATCTCCAAGTCTGCGGATGACACGAAGCTGGGCGGCAGTGTTAGCTGTGAGGAGAATGCTAAGAGGATGCAGGGTGACATGGATAGGTTGGGTGAGTGGGCAAATTCATGGCAGATGCAATTTAATGTGGATAAATGTGAAGTTATCCACTTTGGTGGCAAAAATAGGAAAACAGATTATTATCTGAATGGTGGCTGATTAGGAAAAGGGGAGGTGCAACAAGACCTGGGTGTCATTATACACCAGTCATTGAAAGTGGGCATGCAGGTACAGCAGGCGGTGAAAAAGGGTATGCTGGCATTTATAGCAAGAGGATTCGAGTACAGGAGCAGGGAGGTACTACTGCAGTTGTACAAGGCCTTGGTGAGACCACACCTGGAGTATTGTGTGCAGTTTTGGTCCCCTAATCTGAGGAAAGACATCCTTGCCATAGAGGGAGTACAAAGAAGGTTCACCAGATTGATTCCTGGGATGGCAGGACTTTCTTATGAAGGAAAACTGGATGAACTAGGCTTGTACTCGTTGGAATTTAGAAGATTGAGGGGGGATCTGATTGAAACGTATAAAATCCTAAAGGGATTGGACAGGCTAGATGCAGGAAGATTGTTCCCGATGTTGGGAAAGTCCAGAACGAGGGGTCACGGTTTGAGGATAAAGGCGAAGCCTTTTAGGACTGAGATTAGGAAAAACTTCTTCACACAGAGAGTGGTGAATCTGTGGAATTCTCTGCCACAGGAAACAGTTGACCAGTTCGTTGGTTATATTTAAGAGGGAGTTAGATATGGCCCTTGTGGCTAGGGGGATCAGAGGGTATGGAGGGAAGGCTGGTGCAGGGTTCTGAGTTGGATGATCAGCCATGATCATAATAAATGGCGGTACAGGCTCGAAGGGCTGAATGGTCTATTCCTGCACCTATTTTCTATGTTTCTATGAAGATGGTCATGAATACATAAATTATGCAATTCCTTGGAATACCCTCCTTCTCCCATATGTTCTCCTATATGTGCACAACAAGGGCGCAGATTTGTGACTGAGGTTTCTCACCACTAAGGTTAGGATTTCAGTGGGGATGCTATCCGATCCTGAGGCTTATCTGTTTCGTTATGACATTCATGACACTCGAAGACATTGAGGTGGTGAACATTGCAAGCTGCTCCTTGAATCCCAGAGCGGATTCTGTTCCTGCAGAGGCACAGAATGATCCTGCATGATCTTCACTGTGGAACCACTGTAAGAAAAATGCAAGGAGCATCACCAACATCCTTTTGACATCACCAAAACCTTTGAGTTGAGAAAGAGGGTACAATTTCCTTAAAATGGCCGTCTACAGGTATTTGCCTCCTTATACTTGCTCCATGATAGTATATGATATTCACAAACACAAAAGCAACATACGCAAGTCCTGAAGAAGGGTCTCAGCCCGAATATTACCTGTTTATTCCTGTCTCCATAGATGCTGCCTGATCTGCTGAGTTCCTCCATCATTTTGTGTATACATGATACTAACCAATGAGTCTACAATAGTGAAGTTAGGTATTGGTCAAAACTGCGAAGTTGTTCCAACACTTTTCACTTTCCTTTATGCCACATTGTTGTCTCTCACCTCCAATAAACTTCCCCAGGGAGTGGAGTTAATCTCCAGAACAGTGATTACAGTAACTTCAGATTTAGAATCTCCATGGAAATAGGCAAGGTACAAAGGGCAATATGTGAGTGAAAATACTTAACTAAAAGAGGATTAACTTCAGTGTGTTGAAATAGGATCTGACTCAAGTGGATTGAAATGAAAAATTGGTGGCAATACAGTATTTGAACAATGGGAACGACTTAAGGATGACAAGGTTCAGAGAAGATACATTCCAAAGTCAAAGAGTTTTCTGGCTAAAATGGGACTAGACAAGGTCTTGTGACAAACTAATAATAACAGTCCTAAAGAAAACTAATATAGAAAATGCAGAGAAAATCTAAAACATGTGATCAAGAGAAGCAAAGGGCTTTAGAATGAATTAGTAGCAACATAAAAATGAATCAAATATCTCTTTTTTGTATAAAACAGGTAAAATGACATTATAGATTAATAGTATTAGGTTGAAAAAGAAGCAAAGTAGAGAATATCTTTTGGAAGCAGATGGTACAGATAAAGTGTCAAATCAAAACTTTTGAAAATGCTTTTACTGAAGAAGTGGACAACATGGTAGTAAAGGAAGATACAGTATCAGATAGGACAAATATAAAGAGTCCTTAATACACTGGCTGTCCTCAGTGAAACATGTCACTCAATCTATATAGAATGCATCCAATTATCACTGAAAACGTGAGAGTGCATAATGACTGAAAAGTTGTAAATGTTCAATCCTTATTTCTGTGATGAGGAGAAAAATAGAGGTTATCCTTTGGCACTTATTAAAGTATGGGCTTTTAAGCAAAAGTTAACCCAGTTTTATTGAAGGCAAATTATATTTGACAAATGTAATAGTACTCCTTTGAAAAAGTAAATGCTGAAGAGTGTTGATGCTGATTGTGTTATGGGCATATGGACAGTGAAAAGGCATCTTCCAAAGTATCACAGAACATACAGCAGCAAAACTGAAGTCCACGTGATGAAGTGGACATGGCAGTAAGCATATGTTATAAGCTAATGGACAATAGTGATGGATGGATGCATCTCCAATCAGAAGATGGTATACTTTAGTGTCTACTGGAGGATGGTATGATGACCCTTCAACTTGTTGAAATGTACTGTGGGCAGTACAATGGCGCAGCAGTTAACATTCTCTTTCATAGACCCAGAGACTTAAGTTTAATCCTGATGTCAAAGCTGTCTACAGGAAGTTTGTATGTTCTCACATGGGTTTCTTCAAATGATCCTGTTTCCTCCTACATGCCAAAGATGTGCTGGTTTGCAAGTTAATCGATTTCAAAATCTTGTTCCTCATTTAAGTAGTGGTAGGAGAAATGGGTAAAGTTGATGGGGATGCAAGAAGGAAAACAGGATTAGTTTAGATAGGTGCCTGATGCTCATTGTAGACATGGTGGACCAAAGATCCATTTTCATGCAGTATGATTCTGTAACTGAGCAGAATGCTGTCAGTGACTGAACAAAATAGATTCAAGATCATTGGCAAAAGGCCTACAGGAAAAATGAGGATATGTTTTCTTCTAAAAGCAAAAAAACTATTGTGATGGAAGGCACAGACTGAGGTGGTGGTGGAAGTGGATCAATAGCAGCAGTCAAAAGTGAATTGGATGAATAACTCGGAGACTTCTTAAAACAATGGGACAGCTAGTGAAATCAATTAGGCTGCTGTATAAAAAAGCTTAAAATCACTGGCATATGTTGTGAAATTCTGCAGCAGCAGTGCAGTGCAATCCATAATAAAAAACTACAAATTACAAAAAATATATATTTATATGTAAATTAATTAAAATAAGTAGTGCAAAAACAAAGCAAAAAAGAAAAATATAGAGAGGTTGTGTACGTGGATTCATGGTCCACTCGGGAAATCTAATGGTGGAGGGGAAGAAGCTGCTCCTCAAATATTGAGTGGGTGACTTCAAGCTCCTTTACCTCCTCCTCCTCGATGAGGGTATTGTCCTGGGTGACTGGGGTCCTTAATGTTGGATGCAGCCCTTTTGAGGCTTTGCCGTTTGAAGATGTCCTCGATGGTCATGATGGAATCGACAGAGTTTCCAACTTCCTGCATCTTTTTCCGAACCTGTGCAGTGGCCCCTCCGTATCAGATGGCGAAGTTACCAGATAGAATGCTCTTTATGGTACACCTGTAGAAACTTGCTAGAGTCTTTGCAGACAGACCAAATCTCCTCAAACTCCTAAACAAATATAGCCTCTGCTGTGCCTTCTTTGTAACTGCATCAATATGTTGGGTCCAGGACAGATCTTCAGAGACATTGACAACCAGGAACTTGAAACTGCTCATCCTTTTCACTGCTGATGCCTGATAAAGGCTGGTGTGTTTTCCCTCAAATTCCCCTCCCTGAAGTCTACAATCAATTCCTTGGTTTTACTGCAGTTGAGTGCAAGGTATTTGTTGTGGCACCACTCAACCAGGTGGTCAATCTCAGTCCTGTACACCTTCATGTGTCACCTTCTGAAATTCTGCCAACAATAGTTGGGTCATTGGCAAAATAACAGCATTTGAGCTGTGCCTAGCCACACAGTCATGGGTGTAGAGAGAGTAGAGCCGTGGGGTAGTGTAAAATAGAGAGCATTGATAAAACAATGTGATTATTTGAAATTTAAAATATAGTTTCTTTAATTTAAAAATTCAGGTGTATATTGATGCTGCTGCTGTTCATAGAATTGCATATTATCATGCATACATCACTCAACAAAAATGAAAAATAGCAGATTATGGCTGACCAGAAATCTTTAGAATAAAAAATGAGAAGTAATTTAAGAGTAAAAATAAAAAGAAAAAAATTTCCAAGAAATAAGTAAGAAGCAAATAGACAAGTGGTGCACATAGGTCAAATAATAATGTAAGAAATGTCACAATATAGATGAAAGTGAATAGATAAAGGTATTCAGACACTTGGGTTTTCAAACCTTTTTCATAGGATTAATGATTGTGCCATTCATTCTGAAGCCCAGTATGAAAGTGTTTTCTCTAAATTCATTTAGCTGTGCAATATACAGTATATTAAAAAGATGAAATTTTCTACAACAGCCAAACAATTTTGTAATGCTGTTAATAAGGAGATTAAGAAACACCGTTTGACAATGACCACATTTAAATTTATCAGATAATTTGCTTGCTATGTAAACGTTAAAATAGGAAACAAATGTTTGAATAAAATACATGCATATATGTCACGCACTAAAGGATAAATATCAAGTATGAAGCACTACTTTTCATTAAACTTGCTTTGTCTGAGATATTTAAATTGATGGGGCAGATTTACAATAAAAATCTTCTTTCTATGTCACAAAGATCTGAAGTGACAAAAATAAATTGCCCCAAATGTGATATCGGAATATACTTAGACTATACTGCTTTATTACTATAGTTCAATTATTGGCAGTTTCGCATCCAAATAATGTAAGTATATGTACATAACACTAGGATATAGTTTTATAATGACTGTGCTTTATAAATAATGCATACAGAATTTACAATTATATTGTAGGGAAGCAAATACTGCAGCCTGAAATAGCATTCCATAATTGGTATTTAGTAGAAAACTGTTCTTTCATATAATAATGAGCCATATTATCATAAAGCACAAAATAATTGACATTGTAACACTGGGCAGTTCAGTATTTTGATTACATCGATTTTTAGTGCAGCCCTATTCATCTGGTTTTCAAGCACACTCATCGGTCTTTGTTGACCAGCCTTTGGCATGAGCTGAGCTGGGCTGATAACAATGACAAGATGAAATTAACAGCCTTCATTTTCCATTGGCAATTCCATGCAGCCAATTCACAAACATTTTCATATCAATATTGAGCAATTTCCCTACATTATAATCCATCAAAGTGGGCCATTAATCCTCTCTGCACTGTTCTCTTTTCAAATGCAAACAATTTCTTCTCACAAGCTAAAACATTTGTCCTACAGCCCTTCACACAAAGACACTGCACTGTCAGCAATGATTGATCAGAGGCTTAATATAAATGAGGAAAGAAATGTACATCATATATCAATGATGCTGTACATCTGTGGCAAAGGCACTTATTTTTAGAGTTGATTTAAATGTATAAGATAATGAAACCTTTTGTACAGGAAGCCTTTCATTTGTGTTATTTGTTCTTCACATGTTCATAGAGGAGAAATTGTTCCCACAGTAAGTAATTATAAAATCCATAATAACTTTGATTGAAGGCAGTGAAAACAGAAAATTTTGTTGCTTAACATTCAGACCTAATGCTTCTGACATTTTGAAGTCATCAGTCAACAGTACAGGCATCCCAGAATCCCCTGAGAACTGACTGTCATGGTTGGAGGCTCAGTGGGTGGATAATTATCTAAGATCAAGCTTCCTAGTTAGCACGCAGGAAAGAAGGCAAATGCCAAGGAACCAGCTGATACTTCAGAAACACTTGTTCAAGGATATCCTAATTACTGTAAGTGGTTACTTCAGCACTTCAGAGGCAGCTTCATTCATAGTATCATTAGTTTAAACTTTCCAATATACCACCAATAACTAAATGAATGACAATAAGATATCAGTGCAAAGAAGAAGAAAATGTCACTTTCTGATAAGGCCTCATTATATTTTGATTTAAACCCATTATACAAACAAAAATACCAAAGTTAGATTATTTTTCCTTCAGAGAAGAATTCCAAGAACAGAATATGTTATTGAAGTGCATTGTTACTATTATCAGAAATTTGCAAATGGCTACCATGCCTTGTCCCTTAGCGGAAAGATAACGATAAAATAAAATTATATTTTAGTTTCATTTTGTCAATGGATCTGTCTAACTTCTATAATGTCACTCTTAGCATAACAATGCCCATTTTTATACCCGACTAATGGTTCTCTAACACTAATGCTGAGAACTATTATTATTGCTCAGCCCTTTCACACAATCCTTTCAAACAGAACTATTTCACTTAATTCTTTTACCTCCTTCAGTTCAGATGCAATAAAAACCTTTCAAGGTCTGACAACTAAAAGGCAGAACAGCTTCCAACTGCTGTATAATTCAGGAGGTTCTTTCTCATTTTAATTGGCTGCCTAATTGGAATGTTTATGGCTTCTGTGATAGCTAGGATGAAAAGGCAGGCCAAGCGATTATGTGCTGAGCATTCCTATCGGTGGAGTTAATCGTCAAAAAGTTAAAAGTTCAGTGCAATGTATTGTAGTCATTCTCCCTAAAATACCTTGTTCTAAAACAATGTAATCCCCAAGCTAGAAATTACGTCAGCTGCATTTATCCAGAGATAGTTGCAGCTTCTAGAAACCTCTTTGTTCCCCTTTGATGTTGGCATAACGTGAAGGACAGGAGGCTATCTGGTGGCTGTCAAGTTTCTAACTGCTCACTCTCTCACTAGCTAAAGATAAGGCTGTAAAGCAGGGCACTTGATGGACTTGATTAATTCCCTGCAACGAAGGTTTGTCTTCCTTAGCTCAGTGAATGACTTCATTCGAGTAGATGAGGTCACACAAGTCAAGGCAATAAAGTAGCTGATATTCACATTAAAGCCACTTTTCAAAGCTGTCAGTTTATAGAAAGAGAATTCTGAGTTATTCTCAGTTAATATTAGAGAAAAGGAAAATATGATTACATAACAATAAATAAGCAAATGCTGAGTGCCTGTAGAATCAAAGAAATTAAAGTTCAATGAGGTGAACAAAAAAAATTAAGTGCTTCTAAAATCCATCAAAAATAAAGATTCAAACTTAAATTCCTATTACAGAAGATTAGATGCAACTTGTAGGCTTATTACTGTATCTAACACATCCTCTAACCCTCTTTCATACAGTTTACACAGATTGTAGCAAAAATGTCAAAATGTTTTTAGTCCAAGTGTATAGATTGTTAATATTTACTTTAAATATTTGGCAGAAAGATAGTTTTCAATAAAATTGCTAGACAGTTCAATCACTTGAAATAATCTTTTAGTAAACACCACTAATCTTTAGAATATAATGCTGCAAACTAAAAGATTTTGGAGGTTTTCTTTGAATTAACTCCCTACACTACATTTTCAGGTGATTACCGTTCTGTGTGAAGAAAATAAGAAACAAATGATGATTCGTACATAGATTATGCAAGATATTAAATGTTAATGTACAGTATAGAGCTAATATACATATTTTAATGCCGTTGCGCACCAAATAGGATAAAGAAATGAACGCCAAAATGCTTCCATTCTCAAATTATTTCAAAACATTGAAATAGCATTTTCCAATATTTGATGAATTTTGTTTGCTGAACTGCAGATCCTATTTTATCATGACAGTTTCTTTATCTACATAGTCCACTGAAATCTAGTCACTTCATATAATCTGAATTCACAAATCAACTGTCGTATTCACTCCACTGATTCATTGTTGATGGGCTTTTCAAAACATAAGAAATCCCTTACCAGTTGACAGGGATAATAAATGGAGAGGTGAGTGGCGTTTATCCATCCTGCTGTTCAGTGGTTCTGCCTGCAGTGATACATGGCAGAATAAGCTCATAAACTAACCTTGTCCTCTGACCTTTGCAGAAACAGTGGAAACACAAGGGTGTTGACGATAATCGTTGCATTTGATGGTCAATATCAGCTGAATCGGTCAATCTCTAAATCTTATAAACAAATGTTAACCTAACTAAGAGCTTATTAGTAAATATCGGGTATGCATTCATTTTCTAATGCAGTTACACATTTTGAGAAAGGAACCACAAGGAATAAACAGATTTTTGTTTTAAAAATTCATAATTTTCTACCAACTATTATCAGGCTTCTATATGAGGGAAAAAATAGCTTCAAGCATTGTGGAAATATTCACAATTTATAAATGAGGAGAAATTAATTTTAATGGTAAATTTTAATACCTTAAGCAAAAGCACTACCTTTAATCACATTATATATAAAAATAAACATTTTTCTTATATGCAATTTTTAGCTCTTTGGGATTTCAGCAATATCAACTGAGCATATTTTTGAGCATATGCTTTGCTTTATTAAGTGTTACTGCCTTTAATGCTTTTTTTAAGCATTGGAATTGAAAATATTTAAATGGATTGAAGTTTTATGCAATAGCTTTCTTTATAGTTGATGTCTTGGGCACTACCTTCTCACTACTTTATGAAAAAGGATAAAAATCATTAAAGAAATGTTAACCGTGTTTTTTTTTCTTTCTCTCTTTTTCTCTCCCCCTCTATATTTCCAGTATTTCCTGTTTTTACTTTAATTTTCAGCATCAGCAATAATCTACTTTTGGAGACCCTCAAAATAACTCAGTAGGTAACAATGGCACCTACTGTACTGGTCTAGGTTCTGTTAGCTAACTTTAGCTGGAGTATTGGAGCATGGTGCTTATAGCTCCAGAAAGAGGATACTTAACTGGGTTACCACTCTTGGTTATAATCCATTAACTCCTATCAATATCTGCTGAGAATATGACTGGGCTTCCACCATAATCCCGTCAATGTATACTGTAAAGAGTCACATATAAAAACTGACGAGCTAGGAAAGAAACTGTGGATTTACCTGCCCCTGAGGAATCATAAGTAAGATCAACCAGCACTTTCGTTGAAGAGCAGTTGGGTGGAAAAGGAAATCAAAAGTATAAATGTAGAATATTCTAGTGAAGGAAGGAAGACCAAGACAAATAGAAATAGGCATCTGTTAGTCTCGTGAGACTATGGATTTGCGCCTTGGAAGGTTTCCAGGGCGCAGGCCTAGGCAAGGTTGTATGGAAGACTGGCAGTTGCCCATGCAGCAAGTCTCCCCTCTCCACGCCACTGATGTCGTCCAAGGGAAGGGCACTAGGGCCGATACAGCTTGGCACTGGTGTCGTCGCAGCAATGTGTGGTTAAGTGCCTTGCTCAAGCACACAACATGCTGCCTCAGCTGAGGCTCGAACTAGCGACCTTCAGATGACTAGACCAACGCCTTAACCACTTGGCCACGCGCCAACGCACCAAGACAAATAGTGCTATACATTCAAGAAGTGACATAAAATTCTTGAAGCTTTCTCCCTCTAGAAATGTGCTAATTTGTTTTTACAAACTTAGATTTATCTGAACATCGACAGTATATTGAACTGTGCATTTATGCTGGCATTTAATCTTTGGAACAGACTTAAGAGTTCCATGTTCCATGAAGTTCATGTTTCCAGATTGTGATATACTGGGCAAAGAGTTCATAGTTGATGCACACGCTGAAACCATATTTACCAGCCTGAAAATTGTTTGTTATGAGGATCATTTGGGGGGGAAGAACTGATGATGTGTCCTCAAACGCTGAATATTTATACAATTCCAATCCCCCTTACAAAGAAGGGCAAGGAACAATTAAATATACTTTACCAATGAAACCACAATGCCAGATAACCTGCTGACTTCTTGAATTGGAGTTAAAATAATAGAATCACACATTTTAAAGAATTGGCAGCAAAGTCAATGTTTATTTGGGCACAAAGACAGACAGATGAAAGCAAGTGTTCTCTGCAAGACCATAACAGATACTTATTTACTGTTTTGGCACCATTTACTTTGGAGTACTTTGATTTTTTTCCTGTCTGCTTTCACTACATTTAAAAAGTATCACACAAATATAGTGAATGTCTTTACTAACTTCATAAGAAAAAGATATTGTATTTCAGTAGAGTTTAAATACAGTATCAATTTAAAATAATCACAAGTTTTCACCTGAAATCCTCGCATAAACAGCTGCATATAAAATATATAAGGGAGTAACTGAATTCAGTAAATTACACTAGAAGACCAAATCAGCCAGGGTGTGAAACAGTCTGAAGATATATTATTTGCTGTTTTTCATTTTCATCCCCAATAATATTTGTTAAAATATATCAAAAATACCAATAATCATAAGTAAGCAAAGTGAATGACCTAATGCTATTCTGGGAATCCAAAATCATGAGAACTTTCTTTGAAAAATGCAAACAACTACAGTATTACGACTAACAAAAAGGTAAAGTAAATGAAAAAAAAGCTGTGGTCAATAGTTCTATAATAGTTAGCCAAATGCTGCTCCTAGCACATTAGTTTAAGTCACATAGTAGAAATAAACATGCTACCTGATTTTATATAGAATTGATAGTAACATTTTGATCAGAAGTGTTCCATTAAATATTGTTGTTGTAACAAATTAATCTGTCATGAATGTGGATAGTTGCAGTGGTTAGACAGCCTTGGGTGGAAACATTAAAAAACATTGTATGTATTTGCAGAAATTTATCAACATTTAATGGAATTGTGAAGATGAAACAGAACACCAGCTACAAAAGATCAGCATGTGTAAAATCCGTGGATATACTTGGAATAAGTGGACAGTTATGTACGTCTTTAGCTGCATGAGGCGTTCCTAAATTGTTGTGCTCGACAAGGGCATTAGAAAGATGCAGCTAGTAAGAAATTAGAGTTTCTTTAACAATTACAGATCATTACGCTAGCTCCCCCTCATAAAAGAAAACACTTAATGAGATTGTATAGCATGGTGCACTATCCGAGACATTATATATTTTGCATCTCATTTCTTTTGTCAGATAGCTACGAAAAACTCCAGTTTGTCAAAGACACATAAGACAGAGCAAGCTGAAAAGCATCCGAATGATGGAGAATTGATGGAGTAAACAAAGTAACAGTATTTGAATTTGAATAATTTGAAAGATAGGATGACTACTGTACCTACACAAATGCTTCACCTGAAGGGATCAGTCAGAAATAAATATTGACCAATTGCCTTTCCCTCCAATGAACATGATTGACATTTATGAAGCTGAGCCACTGGGTTGCTGTGCTTCATCCAAACTGTTCTGCTTTATGCTTCAGAATCAATCTATTTCATAAATATTCTCTCAGACATGAGGAAGGCTTGCTTCCATTTCAGTTGTGAAGAAGGGAAGATGCCTATGTGTGAGCTCTATAAAGAGTGGATGGCTACCGTACAGCAGATGCCACATGTGGTCTTGCCAGAGCAAGATCTTGGTCTTATGGCACACAGGTCAAAGACAACAGTACTCTACAAAATCAGTGATATTCACTCTGGCCACTTTATTAGGTATCTCCTGTACCAAATAATGTGGCCACTGAGTGTGGTTGTCGTCTACTGCAATGTTTGAAGTATTGTGCATTCAGAGATGCTCTTCTTCACACCACTGTTGTAACATGTGGTTATTTGAGTTACCGTCACCTTCCTATGAGCTTGAACCAGTCAGGCCATTCTCGTCTGACCTCTCTCATTAATGGGGTGTTTTTGCCAAAAGACCTGCCACTCACTCAATTTTTTTTTCCTTTTTGCACCATTCTCTGTAAACTCTAGGGATTGTTGCTTGTCAAAATCGCAGGAGATCAGCAGTTTCTGAGACACTCAAACCACCCATCTGGCACCATCAATCATTCCATGGACAAAGTCACTTAGATCACATTTCTTCTTCATTCTGATGTTTGGTCTGAACCATAACTGAACATCTTGATCACTACATGCGCTTATACCACAAGATTAGCTGATTAGATACTTGCATTATTGAGCAGTTCAAACCTGCCCTAATTGCCTCCCTTTAAAACTCTCCCATCAACTAACCACACTTTCAGCTCCCTGCCCCATTCACTCGCTACCCTCATCTCAGCCCCATCACCTTCACTATCCAGCCACAGGTGGATCAAGTGCAAATTTTGCCATCTGAACAAGTGGAATTACTGTGGCAGCACCTCATCAACATTAGACTTTGGTGCTGTAGTGCAGAAAACATGGGTGACAATCCATGTTTGGCAAGATATGACAACTAATAAAGATAATATGGCCAGATGAGATTACCATTTGGACAGAGAAAGATTATAGAATGCCCTCAAAGCTTTCTTGAAGAAATACATCTGATTTGATTCCTGGGAACCAATGACCACTCACAATGAAGAAATATTCCAAATGTTATTGAGCTCTTGATGTCATATATCGAGAGCATGCAGAAAGAAGTCTTGCATATGTCAATGCCTCACAAGTTACCCATACCCTACCCCAACAGCTATTAACTTCCCTATCTATCTGTAATTCCCACACTGGTTTCATTAACCATCACAGAACCCACAATACCAGAGCGGAATCTAGTCATCTTGCATTCCAAGTGATGGATAGAATTGAAAGGGTTAAAAAAAAGTCAAGGGCTTGATTTTTTCCCCTAAGTCCTTCACTCATATATTTGTTTGTTATGACTTGTTAGTAGTTCAAGTTCAGAAATGGAATGCAAAGGCATTGGGACATTTAGGATCTCAGGGAATGGTGCAATCAACCTTGAGATTTCAGGATTGAAAGGAAAAGAAATGCAGAGTAGTTAAGTCAGGTATACAATATTAATGTATCCCAAGTATTGGCCTGGTCTAGAAAGAAATAATTTAAATTAGTTTGCTTCATTCTCATTCCTAATCACCAGTGATACTTTTCAAACATTGTTTTTACCTCTCTGCTTCTATCTATATTTTTACCAGATGATATTTCTTTCTGTACTTGATTTGACTTATTTGATCTGACAAAGGATCAGAGTCTGAGGAATTATTAGTTAACACTCAATTAACATGGAAAGAAAACTATCAAATTGGTCAATGACAGAGCTTGGTGTAAGACTATGTCCAGAAGGCCATAAGATATAGGAGCAGAATTAGGCCTTTTGGCCCATCGAGTCTGCTGTGCCATTTCATCATGGCTGATCCAATTTTCCTCTCAACCCCAATCTCCTGTCTTCTCCCCATATCCCTTCATGCCCTGGCCAATCAAGAATCTATCAATCTCTGCCTTAAATATATAAAAAGACTTGGCTTTCATAGCTGCCAATGGCAAAGAACTCCACAGATTCACCACTCTCTGGCTAAAGAAATTCCTCTTCATCTCTGTTCTAAAAGGATGGCCTTCTAGTCTGAGGTTGTGACCTCTAGAGTTAGACTCTCCCACTATAGGAAACATCCTCTCCACTAAACTCTATCAAGGCCTTTCACCACTCAATAGGCTTCAATGAGGTCACCGCTCATTCTTCTGAATTCCAGTGAATACAGGTCCAGAGCCATCAAATGCTCTTCATATGACAAGCCATTCAATCTTGAAATCATTTTTATGAACCTCCTTTGAACCCTCTCCAGTTTCAGCATCCTTTCTAAGAGGCCCAAGCCTGCTCACAATACTCCAAGTAAGGCCTCACCAGTACTTTAAGCCTCACCATTGCACCCTTGGTTGTATGTTCTAGTCCTCCTGAAATGAATGCTAACATTGCATTTGATTCCTCACCACAGACCCAACCTGCAAAATAACCTTTAGGAAATCCTGCACAAGGACTCCCAAGTCCCTTTGCAGCTCAGATTTTGTATTTTCTCTCCACTTAGAAAATAGTTATCCCCTTTATTTCTTCTACCAAAGTGTGTGACTATACACTTCCCAGCACTGTATTTCATCTGCTGTTTCTTTGCCCATTCTCCTAATCTGTCTAAGTGTTTCTGTAGCCTCTCTACTTCCTCAAAACTACCTGTCCCTCCACCTATCTTCATATCATCTGCAAACGTTTGAACAAAGCCATCAATTCCATCATCCAGTTCATTGACAAATGACCTAAAAAGAATCGGTCCCAACACAGACCCCTGTGGAACACCACCAGTCATCAGCAGCCAGCCAGAAAAGGCTCCCTTTATTCCCACTCTTTGCCTCTTGTCAATCAGCCTCTGATTTATCCATCCTAGAATCTTTCCTGTAATACCATGGGCGTGCAGCCTGTCAAGCGGCCTCATGTGTGGCACCTTGTCAAAAGCCTTCTGAAGGTCCAAGTACACAACATCAACTGATACTCCTTTGTCCATCCTGCTTGTTACTTCTTCAAAAGATTCCAACAGATTAGTCAGGCAAGACATTCTCTTGAGGAAACTATGCTGACTATGGCCTATTTTATCATGTGCCTGCAAGTACTCTGAGACCTCATCCTTATAATCGACTTCAACATCTTTCCAACCACTGAGGTCAGACTAACTTGCCTATAGTTTACGTTCCTCAGCCTCTCTCCCTTCTTGGAGTGACATTGCAATTTTCTACTCTTCCAGAATCATTCCAGAATCTCATGATTCTTGAAAGATCATTACTAATGCCTCCATGATCTCTTCAGCCACCTCTTTCAGAACCCTGCTGTGTTCACCATCTGGTCCAGGTGACTTATCTACCTTCAGAACTTTCAGTTTCCCAAGAACCTTCACTCTAGTTATGGTAACTTCACACACTTCATGACCCCTGACACCTGGAACTTCCACCATACTGCTAATGAAGTATGAAGTAAGGTGCCACACGAGGCTGCGTAACAAGTTACAGGCCCATGGTATTACAGGAAAGATTCTCGCATGGATAAAGCAGTGACTAATTAGCAAGAGACAAAGAGTGGGAATAAAGGAAGCCTTTTCTGGCTGGCTACTGGTGACTCGTGGTGTTCCACAGGGGTCTGTGTTGGGACCGATTCTTTTTAGGTTATTTGTCAATGTTTTGGATGATGGAATCGCACAGTGAAGATTAATGCAAAATACTTATACAGTTTGTTCACCATTTTGTTGTCCTCCATTACCATCTCTCCAGCAACGTTTTCCAGCAGTTGAACATCCACTCTCGCCTCTTTTACTTTATGTATCTGAAAAAAAACTTTTGGTATCCTCCTTAATATTATTGGCTAACTTACTTTCATATTCCATCTTTACCTTCTAATGACTCTTTAGTTGCCTTGTATTGGTATTTGAAAGCTTCCCAATCCTCTAACTTCCCAATAATTTTTTCTCTATTATATGCCCTCTCTTTGGCTTTTATGTTGGCTTTGACTTCACTTGTTAGCTAAGATTGTGTCATCTTTCCTTTAGAATACTTCTTCCACTTTGGGATGTATATATCCTGTGCCTTCTGAATTCCAGCCATTGCTGGTCTGCCGTTTTTCCTGCCAAAGTTCTTTTCCAATCTATTCTGGCCAACTCCTCTCCCATGCCTCTGTAATTCCCTTTACTCCACTGTCATACAGATACATCTGACTTTAGCTTCTCCTTCTCAAACTTCAGGGCAAATTTGATCCTATTATGATCACTTTTCCCTAAAGGTTCTTTTATCTTAAGGTCTCTAATCAATTCTGTTCCATTGCACAACACATAATCCAGCATAGCTGATCCTCTGGTGCAGGGATCCCCAACATTTTGCACACTGCAGACCGGTTTAATATCGACAATAATCTTGCGGACCTCGCGTGCGTTCAAGTTCAACAGTGGGCATGGCAGGGAATGAGGAAAGGTGCAGCTGACTCATATGGGTTCATATCACCAAATCATATCGTTTCCTCGTGGTCTGGTGGTTGGGGATCACTGCTCTAGTGGGCTCAACCACGAGCTGCTCTAAAAAGCCGTATCATAGGCATTCTAGAAATTTCCCCCTCCTGTAATCCAGCACCAACCTGATTTTACCAATCTACCTGCAAATGAAGGCCCCCATGACTATTGTTAACATTGCCCTTTTGGCATGCATTTTCTACCTCCCATTGTAATTTGTAGGCCACATCCTTAATAATGTCTGGGGGCTGTTTTCAATTCCCATCAGGGTCTTTCTCCCCTTGCATTTCTTTAGTTCTATCCACAATGATTCAACACCTTCCAACCCTATGTCACCTCTTTCTAATGATTTGATTTCATTTTTTTTACCAACAGAGCAATACCGCCCTCTCTGCTTTCCTGCCTATCCTTTCGATACAATGTGTATCCTTGGACATTAAGCTCCCAGCTATAATCTTTCAGCCATGATTCAGTGATGCCTACAACATCATACCTGCCAATCTGCAACTGTGCTGCAAGTTCATCTACCTTATTCCATATACTGTGTGCATTCAGATACAACATCTTCAGTCCTGTATTCACCCTTTTCAATTTTGTCTGCTTTTATATTGCAACTCATCCTGTTGACTGCAATTTTGTCCCATCTACAGCCTCTCCTCACTACACATTGCCTTTGTTTGTAAACCAGCTACCTCACCTTACCCAGGCCCCCTACCACAGCCACGTATCTTTCCTGGGAATCTTCACAGCCAGCTTGTCCTTCTGTCCTCTCCTGTCAGACTCACCCTTCTCCAGCCCTGTATCTCTTTCACCAATCAACTTCCCAGCTCTTTTCTTCATCCCTCCTGGCTTCACCTATCACCTTGTGTTTCTCCTCCCCTGCCCCCACCTTTTAACTCGACTTCTCATCATTTTCTCCAGTCCTGCTGATGGGTCCTGGGCCAAAAAGTTGACTGTATTCTTTTCCATGGATGCTGGCTGGCCTGTTGAGTTCCTCCAGCATCTTGTATGTGTTACCTCATCTTCAGCACTATTATCCGTCTTTCCTACGATACTTCTTGCATTGAAATTTAGGTAACTTAGGACACGGGTCACACCATGCTCAACCTTTTGATTCCTAACTTTGTCTGAGGTCTTACCAATATCTGTCTCCACAACCTCTCCACTAACAGTTCTGGCACTGTGGTTCCCACCTCCCTGCAACTCTAGTTTAAACTCCCACTATACAACATTAACAAACCTTCCCGTTAGGATATTAGTCCCCCTCACTGGGTACTCAACTATAACTCATTGCTGTTTTGGTTTATTATACCTTGGTTCCTATACAACATTGACAGTACTACAGACAGCCTTGAAAAAAATGGTGATTAGTAACATTTTACCTCAGAACAACTCTGAAATAGGTGGAGTTGAAATAGAAGTCATGAGTCACTTCAAAATGCAGGCTGGGTGACAGTGGTGAGCATTAATCAAAGGTGATATCCTGAGAAACATTTATCTTCTCTGTATGTTGTTACACCTATAAATAAAAAATGCTGGTACAACAAATCAAACGGCCACCAGGCTGCGAGGAAATGATATGATTTAGTAATCCGGGAAATTATAGGCTGGTAAATTTGACATCAGTAGTAGATAAATTATTGGAATGAGTACTAAGAAATAGGATCTACAAGTATTTGGATAGACAGGGACTTATTAGGGAGAGTCAACATGGCTTTGTGCATGGTAGGTCATGTTTAACAAATCTATTAGAGTTTTTTGAGGAAGTTACCAGGAAAGTGGATGAAGGGAAGGCAGTGGATGTTGTCTACATGGACATCAGTAAGGCCTTTGACAAAGTTCCGCATGGGAGGTTAGTTAGGAAGATTCAGTCGCATGGTATACATGGACAGGTAGTAAATTGTATTAGACGTTGGCTCAATGGAAGAAGCCAAAGAGTGGTAGTAGAGAATTGCTTCTCCGAGTGGAAGCCTGTGACTAGTGATGTGCCACAGGGATCAGTGCTGGGTCCATTGTCATTTGTCATCTATATCAATGATCTGGATGATAATGTGGTAAATTGGATCAGCAGATTTGCTGATGATACAAAGATTGGAGGTGTAGTGGACAGTGAGGAAGGTTTTCAAAGCTTGAAGAGGGATCTGGACCAGCTGGAAAAATGGGCTGAAAAACGGCAGATGGAGTTTAATTCAGACAAGTGTGAGATACAGATTTCCCCCGCCATCCGATGGTAGAGAGTTCCTATGATACGGTTCGTAAGCTGGAATGTCGTAAAACGAGGAAGCAATTACCATTTATTTATATGGGAAAAATTTGTGAGCATTTGCAGACCTAAAAATAACCTACCAAATCATGCCAAATAACACATAAAACCTAAAATAACAGTAACATATAGTAAAAGCAGGAATGATATGATGAATACACAGCCTATATAAAGTAGAAATACTTTTCCACAATAATTGCCTACACTGTTCTCTGTAGCAAAAACCTCATGCAAGCTCTCTCGGCAAAAACACGGCGCAAGCGCTCTCCAGTAACCTTTAAGCTATGAAGCTGCCAAATCACACCAAATAACACGTAAAAATACACAGCCGATATAAAGTAGAAATAATGTATGTACGGTGTAGTATCACTTACCGGAATCAGGAAGACACCGAGCACACTGATGATGGTGTGTTAGGCTGAGGTGGTGCAGTAGCCCCCACCCTCCAGGCAGCGAATTGATACTGATCCGCGAAGCGTGCAGCAGTAGCCGGGAGGCACCCAGCACATCTTTAAGAAAAAAGCCGAAATAAACAAGCTAATTAATTAGGTGCCTCCCAGCATGTAAATGTCGGCCCAGATCAGAGGCGATGCAATTGGCAATCGCCTCTGATCTGGGCTGACGTCTACATGCCGGGCAGCACCTAATTAATTAGCTTGTTTATTTCGACTTATTTTCTTAAAGATGAGCTGGGTGCCTCCCAGCCACAACTGCATTCTCCGCGAATCGGTATCTGTTCGGGGCCTGGGGTTTAGGGTGGTGGGACACTGGGATGTCATCTCATCGTCTGCTTCCATGAGGGTAGGCAGCTCATCTTCTTCTATGTCTGCCTGCCTCGATGTCGAAGGTCGAGGTTCGTCGTCTGTTGTGGCTGATGTGGAAGACTTGCTTGACTGCTTAGCTTCGCGCATTTTTCTATCATACAGTTCTTTGTAAGCACTCAAACCATCCTGCAAATATGTCCTAAACCGACGTACCCTTTCAAAATTAAAGTCGTACTTTATCATTGCAGCGAAAATCTCACGCAGTTGCCTCACGTTCAGTCCCTGGACAACTTTGCTACTGCATTCGGTTTTGATTGTTACCTTTTCCTCATGCAGTTCTTGATCATGGGATGCCAAAACCTCTTCAACATCATCTTTGTCAACTTCCACAAGCCAAACTCACTTTGTCCTTACTTCGTTCACCTTGATCGAAACGCTTAGTTATGTCTAGTTTTACGCTAAGTGTAACACCCTTACGAGCTCTTTCAGGCTCTTCCAATACCTTAGAACTCATCTTGCAAACGGCTGCTCATAGGCATGTGTTTTAGCAATGCCGGCGGGAATGCCGTTCCGTATCCGGGGGAGAGCGGCTGCTCGGGGCATGCTGTTTTTTTTCGCGCGCTGCTTTTTTTCGTAACAGTGAAAACACCTTCTGTTAGCGAAAACAGGGAACTAATGTAGGTCTTTCGTAACAGTGAGGTTTCGTAAAGCGAACGTTCAAAAAGCAGGGGAAACCTGTATTGCACTTTGGAAGAACAAACCAAGGTAGAACATACAGGGTTAATGGTAAGGCACTGAGGAGTGCAGTAGAACAGAGGGATCTGGGAATACAGACACACAATTCCCTAAAAGTGGTGTCACAGGTAGATAGGGTCGTAAAGAGAGCTTCTGGTACATTGGCCTTTATAAATCAAAATACTGAGTGTAAGAGTTGGAATGTTATGGTGAGGTTGTATAAGGCATTGGTGAGGCTGAATTTGGAGTATTGTGTGCAGCTTTGGTCACTAAATTACAGGAAGGATATTAATAAGGTTGAAAGAGTGCAGAGAAGGTTTACAAGGATGTTGCAGGGACTTGAGAAACTGAGTTACAGAGAAAGGTTGAATAGGTTAGGACTTTATTCCCTGGAGTGTAGAAGGAGGGGAGATTTGATAGAGGTATATAAAATTATGATGGGTATAGATAGAGTGAATGCAAGCAGGCTTTTTCCACTGAGGTTGGGGGAGAAAAAAACCAGAGGACATGGGTTAAGGGTGAGGGGAGAAAAGTTTAAAGGGAACATTGGAGGGGATTCTTCACAAAGAGTGGTGGGAGTGTGGAATGAGCTGCTAGATGAAGTGGTAAATGCGGGCTCACTTTTAACATTTATGAAAAACTTGGACAGGTACATGGATGGGAGGTGTATGGAGGGATATGGTCCGGGTGCAGGTCAGTGGGACTAGGCAGAAAAATGGTTCGGCACAGCCAAGAAGGGGCAAAAGGCCTGTTTCTGTGCTGTAATGTTCTAGGTTCTATGGTATTTTAGAAATAAAATATATGTGCTCTATTATATTCCACTAAAGAAGGCTGAGCCTCTTTTCATCTTTACTGTTGAAGCATTAAACATCAGTTATATTGAGAGCAAAGAAGGATCACAGGCCAGTTATCAAAGTCAAAGTCAAATTTATCAATTCACATATATGTTACCATACTACTTTGAGATGCATGTCCTTACAAGCATTCACAAGAAAATAATGAAATACAATAGAACTTATTTAAAAGAAACTATGGACAAGCAAAGATCAACAAACAACCAATGTGCCAAAGAAGATAAACTGTGCAAAGTTTAAAAAAATACTGAGAACAACAATTGAATATTGAGAAAATTAATACTTAAAAGTCCTTGGAAGTGAGCTTATAGTTTGCTGAAACAGTCTTGCGTTGTGGTGAATGAAGTGCAGTTATGCATTCCAGTTGGGAAAAACTCTAACATTACAATAAGTTCTTTCACACAGCATTGAAGTATCGTATATGTCAGCGGTCCCCAACCACCGGGCTGCAGACTGGTACCAGGCCACAAAGTATGTGCTACCAGGCTGCAAGGAAACGATAAGGTTTGGCGATATGAGTCAGCTGCACCTTTTCTCATTCCCTGTCATGCACTGTTGAAGTTGAACGCACGCGAGGTCATTACCCACGTGTCATCCCCCACACGTCATCCATGTCAGCGCAGGAAGATCAACTCCTCGAGCTTGCAATTGATGGCGGGCTGAAAAGTATGTTTGATATAACATCTCTGCCGGCATTCTGGATCAAAGTCAAGGCTAAGTATCCTGAGATAGCCACAAAATCACTGAAAACGTTGCTTCCATTTCCAACATCATATCTCTGCGAAGCAGGCTTTTCTGCAATGAATGCAACGAAAACTAAATTGCTGAATAGACTGGACATAAGGAACCCCCTTCGAGTATCGCTGTCCCCCATCACCCCTCGATGGCACCGTCTCGTTGCAGGGAAACAAGCCCAGGGCTCCCACTGATTCAGCGATATTGGTGTGTTGCAATGATTTTATATGTTCATACGGAGAAAATATGTGCTGTATGTTTAATATCCAAACGTTACTTAAAATGTTATGATGCTATTGACTTATAAGTGACTTATAATTGACTTATCACTATATTCATGCGCGTGTTACATAAAACCTAAAATAACACTAACATATAGTAAAAGCAGGAATGATATGATAAATACACAGCCTATATAAAGTAGAAATAATGTATGTACAGTGTAGTTTCACTGAACAGAATTGTCAAACACGATTTGTAGAAAAAAATGGGCACGTACATGCATGCGACACGCACATAGGTGCCTGTGCAAGGCTTCATGGTCATGGTAGTCTTTTTCGGGGTAAACACAACGTATCTGACTGATACTCTTGTCTGTTGGTAACCCTACCCCTACACGCCCCCCCCCCACCCAGTCAGCTGGTCTGCAAGAATATTGTCAATATTAAACCGGTCCGTAGTGCAAAAAAGGTTGGGGACCCCGATATATGATATATGGGCCAAGTAGGACTCGAAGCTTCACCCCATTAATTCAAAAAGTGAGTGCTTATCCACTGGCTGATATGCGTACAGGTATGTATGATTTCATGATTTCTTTGGATTTATTAGATCATTATTGTCAAAGATTTTTCAAAAAAAGTTTGTTTCTTTTCATCCAGTCTTTCTTGATCTCAAATTATTTCACTGCCGCTCAGAAGATACAGAATTGAATATTACAGCAACTGCTTCCTTCTTGGACTTCTAAGTAATGTTCAATGTGGCCTCCCTCCCTTGGGATCCTCAACCTAGTCATAACTGATATCATCTCCCTGCTTACTACACTCAGCTTACAAGACCCTCCCCTACAATCTATCAGATGAGCCCCTATATCATATGGTACAGGGGTTCCCAACCAGAGTTTCATTCCACTTGACTGACCTCTTAACTGGATATTTTATCTGATTCTCTGCAACTTCTCACCATGAAGTTTGTACACAACTCCATCAGCTGATACTTGCCTGCCCCTTCCATTAATCCTTACCAAGCCATCTTGAAACCCAACTGTCTGCACAAAAAATCTAACTAAGTCTCTAGATTCTGACGGCCTGAATGGATAGGTAACACTCTTTTCTGCAATTACCACCCCAGTCCCCTGCTCTTCTATTCATAACTTTCTTCCCATTGCAACCAATTCCTCACCCAGTTTGGATATGGACTAGCATAATTTTTATCCTGTGCTTCTCAAAGGCTAAGGGTAGAGGAAATATCTTTGAGAATGGGAAGTTTAATTGGTAGTAGACAATATTGTGTGTGCTGTCAAGGAAAACATATACTTTCTTTTGTGCATTGACTCTTTATCATAAATAGACACCATTTGTAGCATAAAATGTACTAATTGAATTTACAAGTTATAGGCAACTTCTCCCCAAGAATAGAAGAGCTGCTGTATCTACCTAATTCAAGAAGGAATCGCCACTTATACATGCCTATAAACCAGATATAAATAATTATAGCAAACAGAAGGATGTTAATCAAACAGCTTTGTAGTTTCAGTACATGAATATTCAGTTTTATCCATTTGATACCTAAAAATTTCATATTCTGCATCGTTTCCACAAAAGGATTGATCAATCACCAACAAATATGCAATTTACATGCAGATTCCCTTCAGCAATAAATCATTTAATATCACTATGTATCCTCAAGAAAAGGTAGAAACATTCTGAGAACTCTGCCAGCAACCAACTCTTTGAACTCTTTTTAATTACTGTTTGTAAATTAAATATATTCCCTACAGCAAGATTTCTACAATTAGCAATGCTACTCAAAAATTCCAAATTAATACACAACAAATCCAGATCACAGTTTCTTATAATATGTTTTGAGTAACTGAAACAGGTTACTCAATACAAATTATTTAAAATCTGCTATTTATGAGATACTGGGCCCAACGTTATTAACTCACACAACAGATTTCAAGGATGTACAATGCAAGGAAAAGCTGTAGCACTGCTTTGTTGGAACTATAAACTTAGCTACAGATCACAATACATACATACTCTGGAAGGACATGTCTTGAGGTTATACTTTAAGACAACACCTTTAGTTGTTTTGAGGGAAATAAGATAGTTCTCGGTTGTTCAAAACTACAAATGATATTGACATGCTATCACTACCTTAGCATGACATTATTCCGGGAAAGAAAAGTGTCTTCAGTTTGTTATTGACATAAATGGACCAGTGTCTTGTAATCTTATATCTCTTTACATTCACCTTCTTGGAAATCAGATACCAAATGCTCCCTGTGTTTTTTCTTTCTTGTTATTGTAAACTTCTGAGGTTTACATAATGTCACAAGACAATAACAAATGTATTGACAGTGAGTCTGAGAGCTCCTGCTCCCTAGAGGTAATTTAAAGACAAAACCTCATCTCAATACCACAACGTGTGCCAATGTGGTGAAAGTATTGTTGAATGGCTAGACATGGTGCTGTTTGCCTTGAATGAAATTTCCTATAGTTACAAAGAAAAGGGCAAATATAATGTTTTGCAGTAGACATTACTTTACAACTATGCTATTCAATCAGTAGAAGTGTGAAATCAGGAAAAAAATTAAGAAGCATATTTCTCAGTGCCATCTGCAGCCCAGCAGACTTGTAATACAATCCTACTTAACCTCAATATGATTGCTGACTGCTGGATTTGCACAGGCCAGGCTTTGGCATTTACACAAGCCAAAAATTTATGTTTGTTTAAAATGCTGGGATGTGCTCTTCCTCTAAATGTGAATTAAAATATTTATCATTCTCCAATAAACAATTTTCTGGTGACCTCAGTCTCTGGTGGAGCTACTTGGACCCCCCCCAAACGAAGAGAGGTATGATTTTCAATGTCTATGCTAATCACTCAATTCATCTGGGGTCTCAATGTGGCAGGAACTGGTATTATAGTGCATTCCTACTCCACCTTTTAAACTTTTACAGGGAAAGCTACCATTTTACAAGAGACTGCAGATGTTGGAATTTGGAGTAATTTTAGGTAACACAGTGCCCGTGTCCCTTTCCAACACCTATGAGTCCACCTGAGTTCTAAGTGGATTGTACGTGGTCAATCAGCAGCATCAACAGAGCTCTAGCAAGAGGCATTCCTCGCAGGTCAGCAGCAGTTATTTAAAAAGGGAGCTTCGAGAGCATTTGTCCATTGTACGTGATCTATCAGTGGCATCAACGGAGCTCTATGAATTAAAAAAAAAGTACAGAAGGATAAGCAAAGCAGCCATTGTCGGGAGTAGAAGCGACGGGCTTTGGCTCGGAGGAAACGTCAGCTGTGTAAAGCACCTGTTAAGGTTTCTTTTTTCTCCCCCTCTCTTACTGTGCCATTTAAATGGCTGTGGTGTGCTCTTCGTGCCAGATGTTGGAGAACTGGGAGACCCAGAGTCTCCCGGGGAACTATATCTGCGTGAAATGCATCCGGCAGCAGCTCCTTGAAGACTGGCAGTTAGAACAGAGCACTCCTGTGGCCATTCCCCTCAAAAATAAGTATACAGCTTTGGATACTTCCGTGGGGGGCGACCTCCTGGGAGAATGCCACGGCAACCGGGTTAAAGGCACTGAGCATGGGTCCGTGGTGCAGAAGGGAAAGAGAGAGAGAAGAAGGGAGCGGTAGTGATAGGGGACTCGATAGTGAGGGGAATAGACAGGAAATTCTGTGGACATGAACAGGACACCCAGATGTATGTTGCCTCCCAGGTGCCAGGGTTAGGGATGTCTCAGATTGTGCCCACAACATTTTGGAGAGAGAGGAGGAGCAGCCAGATGTCTTGGTACATATTGGTACCAATGACATAGGAAGGAAAAGCAAAGAGTTCCTGAAAAGAGAACTTAAGAGAGCTAGCTAGAAAGCTGAGAAGCAGGACCTCCCGGGTAGTAATTTCTGGATTGCTGCCTGTGTCACGTGCCAGTGAGGGTAGAAACAGGATGACTTGGCAGATAAATGAGTGGCTGAGAAACTGGTGCAGGGGGCAAGGCTTCAGGTTCTTGGGTATTGGGGATCTCTTCGGGGGGAGGTATGACCTGTTCAAAAGTGATGGATTGCCCCTGAACCCGAGGGAGACCAATATTCTCATGGTCAGGTTTGTTAGAGCTGTTGGGGAGGGTTTAAACTAATTTGGCAGGGGGTGGGAACTGGAGTGAAGGGACTCAGGAAAGGACGGATGGTAAAAAAGTGAAGATAGCATGCTGCCAGATTGTCAGGAAGGGCAGGCAGGTGATGGGACTTTGTTGCAGCCAACAGGTTGAGTCTCAAATCATTAGGGATACAGAGTCAGAAAGGACAGTAAATAGAGTACTCACAAGTGCTGTATCTAAATGCAAGTAGTATAAGAAATAAGGTGGATGATCTTGTTGTAATATTACAGATTGCCAGGTATGATGTTGTGGCCATCACTGAATCGTGGCTGAAGGATGGTTGTAGTTGGGAGCTGAATGTCCAAGGTTACACGTAATATCGGAGGGATAGGAAGGTAGGCAGAGGGGGTGGTGTGGCTCTACTGGTAAAGAATGGCATCAAATCAGTAGAAATATGTAACATAGGATCAGAAGATGTTAGCATAGAAACAGAGAAAACCTACAGTACAATACAGGCCCTTTGGCCCACAAAGTTCACAAAGTTGTGCCGAACATGTGCCTACCTTAGAAATTACTAGGATTACCCATAGTCCTCTACTTTTCTAAGCTCCACGTACCTATCCAAAAGTCTCTTAAAAGACCCTATCGTATCCGCCTCCACCACCATTGCCGGCAGCCCATTCCACGCACTCATCACTCTCTGCATAAAAATCTTACCCCTGACATCTCCTCTGTACCTTCTCCCAAGCACCTTAGACCTGTGCCCTCTTGTGGCAGCCATTTCAGCCTTGGGAAAAAGCCTCTGACTATCCACACAATCAATGCCTCTCATCATCTTATACACCTCTATCAGATCACCTCTCATCCTCCATCACTCCAAGGAGAAAGAGCTGAGTTCACTCAACCCATTCCCATAAGGCATACTCCCCAATCCAGGCAACATCCTTGCAAAACTCCTCTGCACCCTTTCCATGGTTTCCACATTCTTCCTGTAGTGAGGTGACCAGAACTGAGCACAGTACTCCAAATGGGGTCTGACCAGGTTCCTATATAGCTGCAACATTACCTCTCAGCTCCTAAATTCAATTCCATGATTGATGAAGGCCAATACACCGTACGGCTTCTTAACCACAGAGTCAACCTGCACAGCTGCTTTGAGCGTCCTATGGACTCAGACCCCAAGATCCCTCTGATCCTCCACACTGTCAAGAGTCTTACCATTAACACTATATTCTGCCATCATATTTGACCTACCAAAATGAACCACTTCACACTTATCTGGGTTGAACTCCATCTGCCACTTCTCAACCCAGTTTTGCATCCTATCAATGTCCCGCTGCAACCTCTGACAGCCCTCCATACTATCCACAACACCCCCAATCTTTGTGTCATCAGCAAACTTACTAATCCATCCCTCCACTTTCTCATCCAGGTCATTTATAAAAATCACGAAGAGTAAGGGTCGCAGAAGAGTTCCCTGAGGCACAGCACTGGTCACCAACCTCCATGCAGAATATGACCCATCTACAACCACTCTTTGCCTTCTGTGGGCAAGCCAGTTCTGGATCCACAAAGCAATGTCCCCTTGGATCCCATGCCTCCTTACTTTCTCAATAAGCCTTGCATGGGGTACCTCATCAAATGCCTTGCTGAAATCCATATACACTACATCTACTGCTCTAACTTCATCAATGTGTTTTGTCACATCCTCAAAAAATTCATTCAGGCTCATAAGGCACAACCTGCCCTTGAAAAAGCCATGCTGACTATCCCTAATCATATTATACCTCTCCAAATGTTTGTAAGTCCTGCCTCTCAGGATCTTCTCCATCAACTTACCAACCACTGAAGTAAGACTCACTGGCCTATAATTTCCTGGGCTATCTCTACTCTCTTTCCTGAATAAGGGAACAACATCTGTTGGCCTTATAATCTTCTAGATCTTTAACATTACCTAGCTCTCTGAACCTTTCATAAGCTTTTCTTTTCTTCTTGACTAGATTTATTACAGCCTTTGTACATCACGGTTCCTGTACCCTACCATAAATTCCCTGTCTCATTGGAACGTACCTATGCAGATTTCCACTCAAATATCCCCTGAACATTTGCCACATTTCTTCCATACCTTTCCCTGAGAACATCAGTTCCCAATTTAAGCTTCCAAGTTCCTGCCTGATAGCCTCATAATCCCCCTTACTCCAGTTAAACGCTTTTCTAACTTGTCTGTTCCTATCTCTGTTCAATGCTATTGTAAAGGAGATAGAATTATGATCACTATCTCCAAAATGCTCTCCCACTGAGAGATCTGACACCTGACTGGGTTCATTTCCCAATACCAAATCAAGTACAATCTCTCTTGAATCCTTGTGGGTTGAGTTAAGAAACTGCAAGGATTAAAGGATGTTGATGGCAGTTACATACAGGTCTTTCAACAGTGGCTGGGAAGTGGACCACAGGTTGCAACAGGAAATAAAAAAGGCCAGTCAAAAGATCAATGTTGTGGTAGCCATGAAAGATTTTAACATAAAGGTCGATTGGGAAAATCAGGCTGATAATGGATCTCAAGAGAGTGAGTTTGTTGACTGGCTAAGAGATAGCTTTTTAGTGCAATTTGTCACTGAGCCTACTAGGGGATCAGCTGGATTGGGTGTTATGTAATGAACCGGAGGCGATTAGGGAGCTTAAGGTAAAACAACCCTTAGGAACCAGTGATCACAATATGATTGTGTTCAACTTGAAATCTGATAGGGAGAAAATAAAGTCTGATACAGTATAGCAGTGGAGTAAGGGAAATTACAGTGGTATGAGAGAGGAATTGGCCAGAGTAAATTGGAAGGAGCTGCTGGCAGGGCAGCAGAGCAGCAATGGCATGCGTTTGTGGGAAAAATGAGGAAGGCGCAGGACATGTGTATTCCAAAAATGAAGAAATACTCAAATGGAAAAATAGTATAACCATGGCTGACAAGGGAAGTCAAAGCTATTGTAAAAGCAAAAGAAAGGGCATACAACAAAGCAAAAATTAGTGGGAAGGTAGAGGATTGGGAAGTTTTTAAAAACCTACAGAGAGCAACTAAAAAAAAATCTAAACTAAAAAAGATGAAATATGAATGTAGGCTAGCAAATAATATCAAAGTGGATAGTAAAAGTTTTTTCAAATATATTAAAAATAGAAGAGAAATGAGAGTGGATATAGGACTGCTAGAAAATGAGGGAGGAGAACTAATAATGGGCGACAAGGAGATGGCTGCTGAACTAAATGAGTATTTTGCATCAGTCTTCACTGTGGCGGACACTCGCAATATGCCTGATGTTGTAGTGTGTGAAGGAAGAGAAGTAGGTGCAGTTACTGTTGCAAGAGAGAAGGTGCTCAAAAAGCTGGAAGACCTAAAGATACTTAAGTCACCAGACCAGATAAACTGCCCCCTAGGGTTCTGAAAGAGGTAGTGTTAGAGATTGTGGTGGCATTAAAAATGATCTTTCAAAAATCATTTGACTCTGGCATGGTGCCAGAGGACTGGAAAATTGCAAGTGTCACTCCACTCTTTAAGAAAGGAGGAAGGGAGCAGCAAGGAAAATATAGACCGGTTAGGCTGACCTTAGTGGTTGGGAAGATGTTAGGGTCAATTGCTAAGGATGAGGTGATGAGTACTTGGTGACACAGACAAGATAGTGCAAAGTCAGCATGGTTTCCTTCAGGGAAAATCCTGCCTGATGAACCTGTTGGAATTCTTTCAGGAGATAACAAGTAGGATAGATAAAGGGGATGCAGTGTTGTATATTTAGACTTTCAGAAGGCTTTTGACAAGGTGTCACACGTGAGGCTGCTTACCAAGTTAAGAGCCCATGGTATTACAGGAAAGTTACTGATATGGATAGAGCATTGGCTGATTGGAAGGAGGCAGCAAGTGGGAATAAAAGGATCCTTTTCTAGTTGGCTGTCAGTGAGCAGTGGTGTTCCACAGGGATCAGTGTTGGGACCATTTCTTTTTATGCTGTATATCAGTGATTTAGATGATGGAATAGATGGCTTTGTTGTCAAGTTTGCAGATGATATGAAGATTGGTGGAGGGGCAGGTAGTGTTGAGGAATCAGGTAGGATGCAGAAGGACTTAGATTAGGAGAATGGGCAAGAAAATGGCAAATGAAATACAATGTTGGAAAATGCATGGTCATGTACTTTGGTAGTAGAAATAAATGTGCAGACTATTTTCTAAACGGGGAGAAAATTGAGGAATCACAGGAATCTGGGAGTCCTTGTGTAGAACACCCTGAATGTTAACTTGTAGGTTGAGTCAGTGGCGAGGAAGGCAAATACCATGTTAGCATTCATTTCAAGAGGACTAGAATACAAGAGCAGGGATGTGATGCTGAGGCTTTATAAGCACTGGTGAGGCCTCACTTTGAGTATTATGAACAGTTTTAGGCTCCTCATCATATAAAAAATGTGCTGTCATTGGAGAGGGTCCAGAGGAGGTTTTCAAGGATCATTCCAGGAATGAAAGTGTTATTGTACAAGGAATGTTTGATGGCTCTGGGTCTGTACTCGCTGGAATTCAGAAGGATGAGGAGGGATCTCATTGAAACCTTTCGAATGTTGAAAGGCCTAGACAGAGCAGATGTGGAAAGGATGTTTCCCATGGTGGGAGAGTCTAGGACAAAAGGGCACAGCTTCAGGATAGAGGGACGACCTTTCAAAATAAAGAGCGGAGAAATTTCTTTAGCCAAAGGGTGATGAATTTGTGGAATTTGTTGCCATATGCGGCTGTGGAGACCAGGTCGTTGGGTGTATTTAAGGCAGAGATTGATAGGTTCTTGATTGGACATTATGGGGTAATGAAAGGTTACGGAGAGAAGGCTGGGAACTGGGGTTGAGGAGGAGATACAAAAAAAGGATCAGCCATGATTAAATGGTGCAGCAGACTCAATGGGCCAGATGGCCTAATTCTGCTCCTATGTCTTATGGTCTTATGGGTTTTCTCTCCCTTTGCTCATATTTCCAGTCTCCATCTGCCATCACCCACACATCAATCCATGTAGGTCTCTTCTCCCCCATCTGTTTCCACCTGCCTATTAACTTTCAGCTATATGGTTCAACTTATTACTATCCAGTCTATAAACACCCTTTCCCCTTCTGGCTCTTTCTTTCCTTCACATGGTTCCATCTATCATCTACCAGCCCTTGTCTCAACCTTCCCCCCTCACCTCTTTGTACTGACTCTTACATTTGTGCCCTCAGTCCTGATGCAGGGTTTCAACCCAAAATGCTGATGATCCCTTTGCCTCCACATACTACACTGAACCCACTAGGTTCCTCTGTAGTTTGCCTTTTGCTACATTTTAAATGAAGACTTTAGTTGGTACAACCACTGCATCTCTCTTTTCTAGGATAAATGCTTAATAATCCTTCTGAATGTGTGTAGAGAATGCATGAAGAGACATGGATATAGGCTTACATTATCTTGCTGGGTGATTTTTTAAAATGTAAACTATACTATAAAATTAAGTCAATTATCATATGATACATCCCACAAGAATAAATACTGATCAACTGTACACTAATGACAGAATTACAAGTGACGCCTGTGCAGGAGAAAATGGGGCCTCCGGGTAAATTAACAGAGACACGTTTAACAACAATTAGTCTGCAAAGATCCAACATACTTCGCAAGACGTTATTTAAGCATTTGTTCTGGGTTTTGACCTAAGCTACTGAACTTGATCCTGTAGATGAAAATTCCCCTGCCAAGCATCGCCATCTGCAGTTCCTCCACACCTGTACATAGTTGCTCTGAATGCATGGGGCCTGTCTGGCTGGGCTGTAGCATGACAGCTTCAAGAGGTGTAATCAGTTTGGTGGCAGAATTTTTGGCAATAATGATTCCATCCACCCCAAAGCAACCCTGAAGAGCTTAACAGCCACGCAAACCCCATCAACTGTAAACACTGTGAGGGGTTTTAACATACTAAGATATCTTTAACAGTATTGATACAATACAAAAGTACTGATAGTACACCAGTAGTGGAAAGAAGGGAGCTGTTCCAATTGGATGGGCTCCTCCTGATGCCTAGTGAATCGCATTACTAGAGCTGTGGATAGGGCTTTAAATTAAGTAGTAGAGGGGAGATGGGATCAACAGAATGGAAAAATACAAATATAAGTAAAAAGGGAAGGAGTGCAGCAGAGGTTACTGAAGTGTCCAGAATTATGGATTTATTTATAATGCATGGGGTGGGGGGGTGGGTGGAGGTTAGTTCAACAGACTAGGAAAAAAATGTTTCAAGTAAAAGGGATGGAGAGTGCAGCAAAGGTGATTGAAGCTGAGTTCTCCAGAGGTTGGTGTTGGGTTTGCAACATTTCACATTATACATTCATGATCTGGATGACAGATCTGATGGCTTTGTGGCAAGTTTGCACACGATACAAAGATAGATCACGGGGCAAGAAGTGTTGTGGAAGCAGGCAGTCAGCAGAACGGCTTGCACAGGTTGAGAAATGGGCAATGAAATGGAAGACGGACTACAGAGTAGGAAAGTTTATGGTCATGCACTTTAGTTGAAGGAATAAAGGCATAGCCCATGTTCTAAATGGAAGAAGAATTCAGAAATCAAAGACATAAGGGAATTGGAAGTCTTAATACCCTAGAAGCTAACTTTCAGGTTGATTCAGTAGTAAAGAAAGCAAATACAATGTCAGCATTCATTCTGAGAAGACTAAAATATAAATGGATGTAATCCTGAGGCTTCATAAGGCCTTATTCTTACCACATATGGAGTATTGTGAGTAGTGGGTCTCACACCAAAGGGAGGATGTGCTGACACTGGAGAGGGTCCAGAACAGGTTTACAAGAAAGATCTTGAGGTTGAAAGAGTTATCGTATTAGGAGCATTTGCTGGTTCCGGGTCTATACTCACTGGCTTACACGTGGTACTTACTGTACTTCTGCCCTTACGTCTTATGGCCTTAACAGCACTGGAGGAGAGTGACAGATTTAGCATGTCACGTCAATCAAGGAAGAAACACAAGGTGATAAGTGAAACCGGGAGTGAGGGAAGGCTGGAGACGGGGAAGTCTGATAGGAGCGGCCATGGAAGGAAGAAAAGTGGGTGGAGCACCAGAGGGAGGTGATGGGCAGGTAAAGTGATAAGGTGTCAGAGGGAAATGGGGATGGGGAATGGAGAAGCGGGGGGGGGGGGGGGTGGGGGGGTGGTAGATGCATAACCAGAATTTCAAGAAATCTGTGTTCATGCTATCAGGATGGAGGCTACCCAGACAGAATATAAGGTGTTGTTCCTCCAACCTGAGTGTAGCCTCACCACAACAGTAAGGGAGGCCATGGTCTGACATGTCTGAATAGGAATTGAAGTGGAATTAAAATGGATGGCCACTGGGAGATCCTGGTTTTCTGCTGGGTGGAGCATAGGTGCTTGGCGAAGTGGTCTTCCAATCTATATTGGGTCTCATCGATATACAGTAGGCCACACCAGAAGCATCTTATACAGCAGATGACCCCCAACAGACTCACAGGTGAAGCTTTGCCTCACCTGGAAGGACTATTGGAATCAGTCTTATATTTATATTTATTCAAGGAGCACTGGGATACTTTACTAAAAGCTTTTATTGTTTTTATTTGGCGTCTTTGGTGCAATCAGTTGTCAACCTGTGCTGCTTCAAATTTACCTGATCATATCACATATTGGTAACTGTTTAATGATGTAAAAGAAAACACTATTCATCATACACTTATTCTTATCTATATTAAATGTATTCATTTATGCATATAAGAGATTCTGCAATGTTAGGAATCATCTTTAAAAAGTGAAATATATTAATCACTTTTCAAAAATCAACTTCATTAACTTTATTTAACTTCAAATTCCTAATACATTTATTACAATACACATATTAGGAACTTGTTGTTGATGTGACATGCAACAAAAAATAACAACATGAAACAATTATACAGAATAAAGAATTATATAAAATTAGAGATTAAAGTATGGATATTGAATAATATCTGCATAAATACCAGCTTGTAATTTCAATGTAAACAGCACTTACATAGTTTTAATGACACCATTTTGAACATGAGTGATAAACATGGTTAGTATACATTTTGTAATAAGTAAATTTGAGAACTGAGGCAACAATTTATTCATATAGACATTGGTAATTTACTCTCATGGACACAAATGGTCTGTATGTCAGTATACAACAATGTAATAATTTCCTGCCTGTGAATTTGCAGCCTGATGCCATTCGAGAGGACATGGAAAATAAAAACATATCATCGGACAGTCAGCAGTTGTAGTGCAAGACACAAAGCCCACTTTTCAGGTCAATGACCTTCTTAACCTTTTATCAATGCAGGACAAAAAAAATTGATCTGAGACTTCCATTTTCTTAAGTTAAATTATAACTTAATTTATAGTTATATTAATGATAAAAAATTGCATATTTTTATTAATGTAAAGGGCATGACATTTCCTGTTTCTTGTTGTATTTACATTATGTCTAACATAGGTACAGTCTAACTTGATAGCTTACTGAATCCCATTATAATATGTACATAATAATAAATAGGGTACAATCAAGATATTAGGTATTTGTTGCGTTGTACTATTTATTTTTATATTTGTTCTAAAACTACATTTTTGTCTAAGACATTTTAGCTAAGACTAAAACTAAAATGTAGTATCACAGCAAATATAAAAATCAATGGAACAACTAACACTTAATATTTTGACTGCCCATTCTTTATTTTGCTATACATCGTATAATGCTTCAGAAAATTACCAAACTACACACTATATTTTGCCAATTCTTTGCTACTGCTGATGCCTTTCACTTACGACACTGGGACTACAAACGGAGTGTAGGAGTCATAGAACATAGAATAGTACAGCACAGTACAGGCCCTTCGGCCCACAATGTTGTGCCGACCCTCAAACCCTGCCTCCCATACAACCCCCCACCTTAAATTCCTCCATATACCTGTCTAGTAGTCTCTTAAACTTCACTAATGTATCTGCCTCCACCACTGACTCAGGCAGTGCATTCCACGCACCAACCACTCTCTGAGTAAAAAACCTTCCTCTAATATCCCCCTTGAACTTCCCACCCCTTACCTTAAAGCCATGTCCCCTTGTATTGAGCAGTGGTGCCCTGGGGAAGAGGTGCTGACTATCCACTCTATCTATTCCTCTTATTATCTTGTACACCTCTATCATGTCTCCTCTCATCCTCCTTCTCTCCAAAGAGTAAAGCCCTAGCTCCCTTAATCTCTGATCATGATCCATACTCTCTAAACCAGGCAGCATCCTGGTAAATCTCCTCTGTACCCTTTCCAATGCTTCCACATCCTTCCTATAGTGAGGTGACCAGAACTGGACACAGTACTCCAAAGGTGTGGCCTAACCAGAGTTTTATAGAGCTGCATCATTACATCGCGACTCTTAAACTCTATCCCTTGACTTAGCTTTCATAAGTCTTTCTTAACTACCCTATCTACCTGTGAGGCAACTTTCAGAGATCTGTGGACATGTACCCCCAGATCCCTCTGCTCCTCCACATTGCCAAGTATCCTGCCATTTACTTTGTACTCTGCCTTGGAGTTTGTCCTTCCAAAGTGTACCACCTCACACTTCTCTGGGTTGAACTCCATCTGCCACTTCTCAGCCCACTTCTGCATCCTATCAATGTCTCTCTGCAATCTTTGACAATCCTCTACACTATCTACAACACCACCAACCTTTGCGTCGTCTGCAAACTTGCCAACCCACCCTTCTACCCCCACATCCAGGTTGTTAATAAAAATCACGAAAAGTAGAGGTCCCAGAACAGACCCTTGTGGGACACTACTAGTCACAGCCCTCCAACCTGAATGTACTCCCTCCACCATGACCCTCTGCCTTCTGCAGGCAAGCCAATTCTGAATCCACCTGGCCAATCTTCCCTGGATCCCATGCCTTCTGACTTTCTGAATAAGCTTACCGTGTGGAACCTTGTCAAATGTCTTACTAAAATCCATATAGATCACATCCACTGCACTACCCTCATCTATATGCCTGGTCACCTCCTCAAAGAACTCTATCAGGTTTGTTAGACACGATCTGCCCCTCACAAAGCCGTGCTGACTGTCCCTGATCAGACCATGATTCTCTAAATGCCCACAGAACCTATTTCTAAGAATCTTTTCCAACAGTTTTCCCACCACAGATGTAAGGCTTACTGGTCTATAATTACCAGTAGGGGACAGAGGGTCCAGTGAGATGGAGGAACTGAGCAAAATACATGTTAATAGGGAAGTGGTGTTAGGTAAATTGAAGGGATTAAAGGCAGATAAATCCCCAGGGACAGATGGTCTGCATCTCAGAGTGCTTAAGGAAGTAGCCCAAGAAATAGTGGATGCATTAGTGATAATTTTTCAGAACTCTTTAAATTCTGGACTAGTTCCTGAGGATTGGAGGGAGGCTAATGTAACCCCACTTTTTAAAAAAGGAGGGAGAGAGAAACCGGGGAATTATAGACTGGTTAGCCTGACATTGGTGGTGGGGAAAATGCTAGAGTCAGTTATCAAAGATGTGATAACAGCACATCTGGAAAGCGGTGAAATCATCGGACAAAGTCAGCATGGACTTGTGAAAGGAAAATCATGTCTGACGAATCTCATAGAATTTTTTGAGGATGTAACTAGTAGAGTGGATAGGGGAGAACCAGTGGATGTGGTATATTTGGATTTTCAAAAGGCTTTTGACAAGGTCCCACACAGGAGATTAGTGTGCAAACTTAAAGCACATGGTATTGGGGGTAAGGTATTGATGTGGATAGAGAATTGGTTGGCAGACAGGAAGCAAAGAGTGGGAATAAATGGGACCTTTTCAGAATGGCAGGCAGTGACTAGTGGGGTACTGCAAGGCTTAGTGCTGGGACACCAGTTGTTTACAATATATATATTAATGACTTAGATGAGGGAATTAAATGCAGCATCTCCAAGTTTGCGGATGACACGAAGCTGGGCGGCAGTGTTAGCTGTGAGGAGGATGCTAAGAGGATGCAGGGTGACTTGGATAGGTTAGGTGAGTGGGCGAATTCATGGCAGATGCAACTTAATGCGGATAAATGTGAGGTTATCGACTTTGGTGGTAAAAACAGGAAAACAGATTATTATCTGAATGGTGGCCGATTAGGAAAAGGGGAGGTGCAACGAGACCTGGGTGTCATTATACACCAGTCATTGAAAGTGGGCATGCAGGTACAGCAGGCGGTGAAAAAGGCGAATGGTATGCTGGCATTCATAGCAAGAGGATTCGAGTACAGGAGCAGGAAGGTACTACTGCAGTTGTACAAGGCCTTGGTAAGACCACACATGGAGTATTGTGTGCAGTTTTGGTCCCCTAATCTGAGGAAAGACATCTTTGCCATAGAGGGAGTACAAAGAAGGTTCACCAGATTGATTCCTGGGATGGCAGGACTTTCATATGATGAAAGACTGGATCGACTAGGCTTATACTCGTTGGAATTTAGAAGATTGAGGGGAGATCTTATTGAAACATATAAAATCCTAAAGGGATTGGACAGGCTAGAGGCAGGAAGATTGTTCCCGATGTTGGGGAAGTCCAGAACGAGGGGTCACAGTTTGAGGATAAAGGGGAAGCCTTTTAGGACCGAGATCAGGAAAAACTTCTTCACACAGAGAGTGGTGAATCTGTGGAATTCTCTGCCACAGGAAACAGTTGAGGCCAGTTCATTGGCTATATTTAAGAGGGAGTTAGATATGGCCCTTGTGGCTAAAGGGATCAGGGGGTATGGGGGGAAGGCTGGTACACGGTTCTGAGTTGGATGATCAGCCATGATCGTACTCAATGGCGGTGCAGGCTCGAAGGGCCGAATGGCCTACTCCTGCACCTATTTTCTATGTTTCTATGTTTCTATGTTACCTGGACTATCCCTACTACCTTTTTTGAACAAGGGGACAACATTCACCTCCCTCCAATCCTCCGGTACCATTCCCCTGGACAACAAGGACATAAAGACTCACAACACTAGCAGAACTTCTGAGAGTTAATCCCTCCATTGCCATGTTCAAGTAAGATAATATCATTATACATGCCAGTAGGAAGATCCATGACTTTGGGAGATATGTCGAAGAGGAACCGTGGCCCTACTAGAGTTCCTGAGGTGAACCATAAATATATTTAATATTAGTCCAAAGAACAGCAGGAGATCTATAACTCATACAGTGAACAATAATAAACTCTTAACCAAGAAAGCTTATCTGACCAGTATCATGTTGCAACTTCTAGATATTAAATTGTCATTCAATTTTCCAACAGTGCAATATAGTGATCCCACTTCAGAGTTATTTAATTAGCTGTAAAGTACTTTGGGATCCCAAGCTCATGAAAGCTACCTTAAAAATGTAAGTAATTCTTTTCTTCATTGTAAAGATATACATTATGAATGTAATTTGTTGTGCCAAATCTACTTTTTAATTTAATTCCATAATCAGTTCAATAACTCCAGGCAAGATGCAATACAACAAATTAATATTAAAATGTTTTAATCGATAATAAAATGATATACGAGTTATTTTGAAAATATAAGATTCAGGACAGATAGATGTTTATACTGAACTGCAAAAGTCCTTTAATTTTATTACAATGCCATTTTAAAATAAATTAGTTAATTTAGCACATTCAAATTCTTTTGAAGCAATGAGAAAACAGCCTTTGACAAGATTGCATTAATTGACTAGCTCAAATTTATTATTAGTACAGTACTCAAAAGCTTTTTTTACAGATCAAAGGACTCACAGTAGACAGTAAGGCAGTTGTTTCAGTTTCCTTGTTTTCTTAAAACTTTTATGAAAAATATTTTTATAATCATTATCTCTAAGCTGCCTTCATTTTCAAGTCAATTCAATTGTGAGAATAACTGGCTTAGCACAAATTGTGTTCAATTGTCAATAAATTTACCTGAGAAAATTTCACATATTTCACCTGAAAGAATCTCACATTTTTCTAGAAAGCATGTTTCATTACAAAACATCTGTCTAACTGTGAAATGCAATGTAAGGAATTCAACAGCCACATCAGATTACAACATCTTAAATTAGAAGCACCAGAGATTGTGCAGGTACTGGAAAATTTCCAGCGCAATATACACAAAATGCAGGAGCAATTCAGCAGGTAAGGCAGCATCCATGGAAATAAATAAACAGTTGACATTTTGGGCAGAGACCTTTCATCAGGACTTTCAAGATACCAGAATAAAAAGCTGGGGGAAAGGAAGGAGGACAAGGTAGAAGGTGATAGGTAAAGCCAGGTGGTTGGAAAAGGTAAAGGACTGGAGAATAAGAGATCTGACAGGAGAGGAGAGTGGACTACAGGAGAAAGGGAAGAAGAAGGGGCACCATGGGAGGTTAATAGGCAGGCGAGAAGAGACCAGAGGCCAGAGTGGGGTAAAAGAGAAGAGGCAATGAGGAGGGGGTAAATTACCAGAAGGAGAAATCGATGTTCATGCCATCAGGTTGGAGGTTACCTAGACAAAATATGAGGTGTTGCTCCTCCACCCTGAGGGTGGCCTCATCATGGCAAAAAGACCAATATATCAGAATGCGAATGAGGATAGAAATTAAAATGTTTGGCCACCAGGAAATTCTGCTTTTGGTGGACAGAGCCAAGGTGTTTAAATTATATCTGCTGTCCTTTCAAAAACGATCTTTACAAATACTATTTAACCAGAGTAGATAACTACTTCCAGGGAACAGCCACATGCAAACAAGACTGCAACACGATACTAGATTTAGACAAAGTTATTTGAAAACAGAAATTAAAATTGTGTCACTGGGAACCAAACTTCAAATATTTAAATATTAAATATTGCCTAACTTTAAGAAAGCTACCTTGAAGATTTAGCCATCTCAGTAGTGTAGATTACATTTCTCTCAATGTCAGTTGCAACCAGAAGTCAAGATGATCTTCGGAATTCTTACTGACAGCAAACCACGACGTAAAAAGCTCAAAATGTTTTAACTTTGTAATCATCACTAAAGAACCATGTATCATTCACAGCACCTTATGGGTTCTTCGTTTAATTGTGTACAAGCTTAACCCAGAAAATGAATGTTCTCCATTCTTCCAACATTACAAATTCACACCCTTTCCTCTATTCCCCATTCTGCCCTTTTACCTCTTCTCACCTGTCTATTACTTCTCCCTGGGTTCCCTCCACTTTCCTTTTCTCCAATGGACCACTTCCTCTTTTATTAGAGCCCTTCTTCTCTAGCTTTTGATCTTTCCCATGCACCTGACTTCACTTATCACTACCCCCCACCTTTCAATTCTGGCGTCTTGCCTCTTCCTTCTCAGTCTTGGCTCGAAACGTTGACTGTTTATTCATTCCTTAGATGCTGCCCGACCCGCTGAGTTCCTTCAGCATTTTGTGTGCATTAACAATTGAAAGTTATTTCTTCCCAGTTTCTGTGGGAGTATTAGCAAATAAAATTGATTATTATTGATTTCCTAATCACTTTTTTGATTGACTTTTCACAAAGGTGTTTGGACTGGAGGGCTTCAGTTATGAGGAGAGACTAGCCTGGCTGGGGCTGTTTTCCCTGGAACAAGGAAGGGTGAGGATTGGCCTTAGAGAGTGTTCTAACCTCACGAGGAGCATAAATTAGGTGAGCAGACACAATCTTTTTCCTAGGGCCAGAGAATCTAAAATCAAAGGGCATAGATTTAAAGTGAGAGGGGAAAAGAGGATCTGGGAGGAATATCTTTTCCAGGCAGAGGGTGGTGAGTATACAGAATGAGGAGCCAGAAAACATGCAGAGCTCAGTATAACTGCAACATTTTAAAAAACAATTTGACAGATTCATGATTAGGAAAGGTTAAGAGTTAAATGTGTCAATTGCAGACAAGTTGAACTAGTTCAGAAAGAAATCTTGGTCGGCATGGACATGGTGGACCAAAGGGCCTATATTCATGCTGAATAACTATGACTTTATGAAATAAGAGGTAAGTGGTTTCTTTGGATCAAATGTATTAGGAAAGAAAGCAAAAAAAAAGAGGATTAAATGCAAAATTAGAATCTGGAATGCAATTAACAATTAGTTTAGGAAACCATCACAAAAGTACAAGTGCTAAACTTCATACTTATCAGCTTGATTACCTTAAATATGTGATTTGACAGTGCCTGGTACAAAAATTTCACACAGAATTCAGACTGAATATTAAATGAAAAGAAAGAAAACACCTTTTATGATCTTAGAACACATCAAAACATTTTACAGCCAATCAAATACTTTAAAATGTAGCTACTGTTGTCATTTAGAAACTAAAAAGCCATTGTTAGCACAGTCAACATCAAAAGCAGCAATGTGCCAATGACTAGATATTCTGTTTTAATGATATTTGTTCTAAAGATACCTGCTTATCATAAGAACTGTCTACCTCTGAGGGCATGTGAACCTTGGCTTAATATCTCAACTGAAACATAGCACTACCAACGCTTCAGCTGTCTCTCAACATTGTAGTAACCTAGATTTTGTGTTCAAGTCTCGGCTGTGAGATTTGAATGCACAATTATTTGACACTGACACGAGACTACTTCCAAGTAAACTAAAAAGGGTAAAATTTCACAAACCCTGCACAGAAAATGTAAATGTTATTCTATCTCTTTTAAATAACAAATATTCATCAAAGATATATGGTATTGAAAGATACTGTCAGCAACATAAGGATGCATGTATAGATTGCCTTCAAAGTACAAAGTACAACAAAGCACTTTACAGAGCAGAAGCAGATGCTCAATAGGAGCAAAAGACTTCAGAATGACAGCCAAGCTCAAGGCTGCAAAGCCATGTTTTGAGCAGCATTTTAAATGCAGTGCAATAAATTGCAAAATGGGCAGGCTTAGAGTGGGAATTTCAAAAAGGAGGTTTAAGACTGATGAAAGCTTTGTCAATGGAAGACTGAACAGCAAAGGCCAAGAGAAAGGGTTGGGACAGTTTGCAAGTACAGGATAATGCAATATTTAAGAGTAGGTGCAAACTTTCAATCTATTATTTTCGGAGACAGGTATCAATGCACGTCTATCATTCAGTACCAGATGAACAGAAGTTTCCTCCAACATCATGAAGATCAAATTCCTTGTTTTCCACTCTACCAAAATGTGTTATCTAACAAGTGACTCCAATTTACTCCCTAACAACTAAGTTAAATTAATCTTCTTCTAACACTGGTGTTGCATGCAAAATTGAGATAAGCATTTGATTATATATCTGCTTCATTACCCAGATGAGCTTCTTTAACCTCGATGATTTTGCTCAATTTCAACCCAGCCTTCGGCCATTTGCTTCTGAAATTTAAACATTTTAGTACTGCTAACTTTGACTATTCCAGTCCTCTCCTTACCAGCCTCTCACCTCCTATCCTACATAAACTGGAGCTCCTCCATAACTCTGCAACCTGTGCTGGCTGGGCTGCATGGGCTTCCAACCTATCTGTGCTCAATCTTAAAATGTGCATGCTTATTTTCAAATTTCACTGCAATCTCACTGCTCTCTATCTCTTCGACCTCCTCTAGCTTTACTTTACTTTCTTTCAAGATTACAGTTCACCAATTCCATCTTCTTGAATATCTGTCTTGAACATCTGCTCATTATTGAGAACTACCTAGGCTCTAAGGTTTTGAATTTCCTCCATACACTAGTCTGCTTCTACACTTCTCTCCCTTCTGTTAAGGTTCTTTAAAAACTCTCTTTCACCATCTACAGGTGGCCCTCGTTTTCCGAACGTTCGCTTTACGACACTTCGCTGTTACAAAAGACCTACATTAGTTACCTGTTTTCATTAACAGCAGGTGTTTTCACTGTTATGAAAAAAGGCAGCGTGTGAAAAAGTGAAAAAAAGCGAAAAAAAGCAGCACACGATAAAAGGCAGCGCGCGCCCGAACAGCCAAGCTCCTTTCCCGGAATTGCATTCTAGCCAGCATTGCTTAAACACGTGCTTTATCTCGATTTATTTTGTGCATCCGTTAGCAAGATGAGTTCTAAGGTATCGGAAAAGCCTAAAAGAGCTCGTAAGGGTATTACACTTAGCGTAAAACTAGACATAATTAAGCGTTTCGATCGTGGTGAACGAAGTAAGGACATTGTCTGCGCGTTCAACTCGCCTGCGTCCACCACTTGCACTATTTATACACAGAGAGAAAGAATTTTGAAAGCTGCTGATGTTACTGTTGGTTTTGCTCATAGCAAAGTGGTCCCTCTTCGTCGGAATCCAGTAATAGATAATATGGAAAGTCTATTGCTTGAGTGGATTGATGGATGTACAAAGCGTGGTGTTCCGTTAAGTTTTCTTATACTTAAGGTTAAATCAGTCAGTCTTTTTAATATGCTGAAACAGAAAGCACTGGATGATGGTGATGAAATTGGAATTTAAAAGTAGTCATGGGTGGTTTGATCGGATTCTGAGGCGAGGGCAGCTTCGTATTTTAAGCAGTGGTCCCTAACCTCCGGGCCGCGGACTGATACACTGCCGTGAAGAATGCAGCGGTGCAGCAGTAGTCGGAATGCACCCAGCACATCTTTAAGAAAAAAGCCGAAATAAACAAGCTAATTAATTAGGTGCCGCCCGGCACATAAATGTCGGCCCAGATCAGAGGCGATTGCCGATTGCGTCAGGTGGTTATTTGTATAAGCAAGTGTTTAACTGTGACAAAACTGCAATTTATTGGAGTCTTCCCGATTCCAGTAAGTGAAACTACACTGTACATACATTATTTCTACTTTATATAGGCTGTGTATTTTTATGTGTTATTTGGTATGATTTGGCAGCTTCATTGCTTAAAGGTTACTGGAGAGAAGTGTTTCTGCTGAGAGCACTTCCGCGAGATTTTCGCTGTGCTAGACAGTGCTGCAGGAAAGTATTTCTACTTTATATAGGCTGTGTATTTATCATATCATTCCTGCTTTTACTGTATGTTACTGTTATTTTAGGTTTTATGTGTTATTTGGCATGATTTTGTAGGTTTTTTTTGGTCTGGGAACACTCAAAAATTTTTCCAATATTAATAAATGGTAATTGCTTATTCACTTTACGACATTCCGGCTTACGAACCGTTTCATAGGAACGCTCTACCTTCGGATAGCGGGGTAAACCTGTATTCTGTTATCTCTACTTAATTTGACATCAAAGTTTGTTTTGATAACGCTCTTTTGAAATGCCCTAGGACAGTTTACTCTGCTTTAGATGTTCAATAAAAAAACTGAAGATTGAAGACAAGTGAGTTTACCACCAAGAAACAAAATTTAGGATAAACGTTATTATATTTGGTGGGAATTTTAAATGAATTTGACAGATTTAATTATTGAAACCAGTTATATATAAAATTGCACCAGAAATTCATTCACATAATTCCAAAATGAGTGATATTGTCTTGCTGAAAATGGACAAAAACTAAAAAAAATTTAGTTCAGAAATATTTTATCAGTAAATTTATCTCCTCCTTTTATAGAATGCTTTTAAAATCTTTTCTAGTATTCCTCATGGTCTCCCTCAATTGATATCAACAACTGTGCAGAACACAAAATTAATCTGCAGTTGGATGCTCCAACTGAAGAAGAATTCCCACTAATACAAGTTTTACTAATCCCATTTCCTCAGAAATGATGCTATGTTAAACAATCACACTGCATTTTTTGCCCGGACTGCAACCTTTGAAATCCTACATTTCTAATTACAACCTCCCATGTTTCTTAACTGCTTTGTCATGGAATTCCAGGAAACCTTGATTATCACCTTGATTTTCAGCTCGTTCATTCCGGCTAGCCAATGCTGATCTATTCCATATTTGACAGTTAGCTGTTCATCACTGCATTAAGAAGACTGTGTGATCTCTATACTCAAGGAGAGAAGACTAAAATTTATTTCAGCATACAGGAGCAGGAAGAATGGGGACAAGGAATTTTCTGCATTGAGGTTTTCTAGTTTACAGGTATTCAGAAACTGTACAATGATATCTTCAAAGGCTGTGCTAGTTCTTTACAGGTAGAACATGTCTCCTACATGCACTATTATCCGTTATTCAGTTCTGATCGCTTTGAATCCCTCTTCCCCATCGCCTAAGAACATGTTTCCATCCTCACTGCAACCCATCATTGCAATATCTGGAGTGTTCTGGTGTTGTGCAATGATCAGGAGGTGATAGGAGAGCTTAAGGTTAAGGAACCCTTAGGGAACAGTGATCACAATATCAGCGAGTTCACTTTGAAATTTGAGAAGGAGATACTAGATTCCAATGTGTTGGTCCTTCAGTGGAATAAAGGAAATTACAATGGCATGAGAAGGGAACTGGTCAAAGTTGACTAGAAAGGGACACGAGCAGGAAGGACAGCAGAGAAGCAATGCCTGGAGTTCCTGTGAAAAATGAGGGAAATGCAAGACAGGTATATTCCAAATAAGAAGAAATTTTCGAATGGCAGAAGGACACTACTATGGCTGACAAGTGAAGTCAGAGCCAAAGTAAAAGCAAAAGAGAAGGCATACAAGGAAGATAAAACTATTGGGAAGACAGAGGATTGGGAAGCTTTTAAAAACCTGCAGAAGGAAACTAAGAAGGTCATGAGGAAGAAAAAAAGATGAATTATGAAAGAAAGCTGGTGAAAAGTATCAAAGAAGATACTAAAAGCTTTTTTAAGTATATAAAGGGTAAATTAGAGTTGAGGGTAGATATAAGACCAATAGAAAATGACACTGGAGATATTGTAATGAGAGACACAGAGCTGGCAGAGGAACTGAATGAGTATTTCGCATTGTCTTCACAGTGGAAGATATCTGCAGTATACCGGACATTCAAGAGTGTCAAGTGAAGTATGTGCAGTGAAAATTACGACTGAGAAGGTGCTCAGGAAGCTTAATGGTCTGAGGGTGGATAAATCTCCTGGACCTGATGGAGTGCACCCTCGTGTTCTGAAGGAATTAGCCGGAGAGATTGCGGAGGCATTAATAATGATCTTTTAAGAATCGATAGATTCTGGCATTGTACCGGATAACTGGAAAATTGCAAATGTTACTTCGGTACTAAATAAGGGTGGGAGGCAGCAGAAAGGAAACTGACCTGTTAGCCTGATATCAGTGATTGGGAAGTTGTTGGAATCGATCGTTAGGGATGAGATTATGGAATACCTGGAGGCACATGACAAGATAGGCCAAAGCCAGCATGATTTCCTGGAAGGAAAGTCCTTCCTGACTAACCTACTGCAATTTTTTTGAGGAAATTACAAGTACGGTAGACAAAGGAGATGTAGTAGGTGTGGTGTACTTGGTTCTTCAGAAGGCCTTTGACAAGGTGTCATACATGAGGCTGCTTAGCAAGGTAAGAGACCATGGAATCATAGGGAAGTTACTAGCATGGGTGGAGCATTGGCTGATCGGCAGAAACCAGAGAGTGGGAATAAAGGGATCCTATTCTGGCTGGCTGCCGGTTACCAGTGGAGTTCCACAGGGGTCGGTGTTGAGACCACTGCTTTCTACGATATATGTCAATTATTTGGACTATCGGATTAATGGATTTGTGGCTAAATTTGCCAACGATACAAAGATAGTGGAGGAGCGGGTAGTGTTGAAGAAACAGGGAACCTGCAGAGAAACTTCGATAGTTTAGGGGAATGGGCAAAGAAGTGGCAAATGAAACACAATGTTGGAAAGTGTATGGTCATGCATTTTGAAGTAAACAGAAGAAGTAAACGGGCAGACTATTATTTAGATGGGGACAGAATTCAAAATGCAGAGATGAAAAGGGACTTGGGAGTTCTTGTGCAGGATACCCTAAAGGTTACCCTCCAGGTTGAGTCTGTGGTGAAGAAGGCGAATGCAATGTTGGCATTTATTTCTAGAGGTATAGATTATAAGAGAAGGGATGTGATGTTGAGGCTGTATAAGGCACTCATGAGACCACACTTAAGACTATTGTGTGCAGTTTTGGACTCCTTATTTTAGAAATGATAGACTGACATTGGAGAGGGTTCAGAGAAGATTCACAAGAATGATTCCAGGAATGAAAGGGTTACTGCATGAGGAATGTTTGGCAGCTCTTGGGCTGTATTCCCTGGAGTCCAGGAGAATGAGGGGGGGATCTCATAGAAACATTCCGAATGTTAAAAGGCCATATTAGATATGGCAAAGTTATTTCCCATGGTAGGGGAGTCTAGGACAAGAGGGCACAACTTCATGATTGAAGGATATCCATTTAGAACAGAGATGCGGGAAAAAACTTCAGTAAGAGGGTGGTAAATTTGAGGAATTTGTTGCCACGAGCAGCTGTTGAGGCCAAGTCATTGGGTGCATCTAAGGCAGAGATAGATAGGTTCTTGATTATCGAGGGCATCAAAGGCTATGGGGAGAAGGCAGGGGAGTGAGGATAATTGGAAGAATTGGATCAGCTTATTGAATGGCAGAACAGACTCACTGGGCTGAATGGCCTACTTCTGCTCCTATATCATATGGTCTTATTGATTAATTCAGATCAAAAACACTCCTATAGCTGGAAATGTGCTGTTTGTGTTATGTGATGTCCCATTAGAACAAGCTACAATGATTGTACCTGCTATGCTACATGCTGACCACTGTGGAACTTGTGACCAACATTTCCTCTGATTTGTTTTACAGCTGCATGGACCAACAGGAAATCTGATCAGCAAACTTTTTTACATGTTCTGAAAACTGTGTATCAATTTAAATGTTTTTTTTGTAATATGCATACTAGAAATACTTGCTGTGCGGCAACAAAAAGCTACGTGCGCGGGAACATTTCAGTTATTTGATGGCCGCGCACCCACTTCTGACACATCCATAGGAAGCAGCATGCTGAAACTGACAATGAACCTGAACAATGTTGCTTTCAAAATTTCGCAACTGAAGTTCTGACTCTTCATATGACTTTCACTAAGAGTATCAAGATGATCGACAATACTGCTTTAATTCTAAAGAAATGACAAGGACTAACTTATAACACAAAGATTGAAGTGAAATTAAGGATAAGATAAATGTAGAGATTGGCGATGCTTTGTAGTAAAGTAGATATTGTGATGTAGGGTTAAAATTCAATAAAGATGATAAAATTATAAGGTGGTGAGCAGTTGATGTATCTCAAGTGAACAAGTAGGAAAGAGGAGGGAGTTATTCCACACAAATGAATTCCCAGAAACTAAGGTATGCTTATCTCGAGCTTCACACCAACTCTATAATATCAAACCATCTCTAAATTGAAAATCTGTATAAAACAATATGGTTGCTGACAAGTCATACTCTGCACAATGATTCTGTGCTGGGCTTGCCTATCTTCTTCCTATCACATATGGGAAACTTCAGACTAACTTTTTGGCTATGCTGGCAACTTTACAAAATCCATTATTAATTGTGCAGCCCAGAATTGTTTCATTTATTCTGAGGTAATGTACTGTATCCAACATATTTCAACAACTAGACAGGACACATAGATAGCCCTTACAGGAAGGGTTATCACTTGTATCAATGTTTCCTTAATCCTTTGGGATCAAGTTGAACATGGAGATTTCCAGATATTCAAAGTCCAAATATCGGTAAGATCCTGGGCCTTAACTATATCAACCTCACCCAATTCTGCCAGTGACTCAGGCTTCAAGGCAGACATTTTCTGCCACTCAAATCCTGTCAGTAAGTAAACTATATTTTCTGTATGTTTCACAGCGTATTTTTTTTCTAATATGTAGTGACTAGGTACCATATTGGTCTGCCTGAACAATATTAGCCTTGACACTTTCCAAGAGATAGTGACTTTATCACTATGTGCAATATGATACATTCAGTATTTCCACCTAAGTTTAACTTAATAACATCTGGTGAAATTGCTTTGTTAAAGTATAGAAACATAGAAAATAGGTGCAGGAGTAGGCCATTCGGCCCTTCGAGCCTGCACCGCCATTTATTATGATCATGGCTGATCATCCAACTCAGAACCCTGCACCAGCCTTCCCTCCATACCCCCTGATCCCCGTAGCCACAAGGGCCATATCTAACTCCCTCTTAAATATAGCCAATGAACTGGCCTCAACTGTTTCCTGTGGCAGAGAATTCCACAGATTCACCACTCTCTGTATGAAGAAGTTTTTCCTAATCTCAGTCCTAAAAGGCTTCCCCTCTATCCTCAAACTATGACCCCTCGTTCTGGACTTCCCCAACATCGGGAACAATCTTCCTGCATCTAGCCTGTCCAATCCTTTTAGGATTTTATACGCTTCAATCAGATCCCCCCTCAATCTTCTAAATTCCAACGAGTACAAGCCTAGTTCATCCAGTCTTTCTTCATATGAAAGTCCTGCCATCCCAGGAATCAATCTGGTGAACCTTCTTTGTACTCCCTCTATGGAAGGAATGTCTTTCCTCAGATTAGGGGACCAAAACTGCACACAATACTCCAGGTGTGGTCTCACCAAGGCCTTGTACAACTGCAGTAGTACCTCCCTGCTTCTGTACTCGAATCCTCTTGCTATAAATGCCAGCATACCATTCGCCTTTTTCACCGCCTGCTGTACCTGCATGCCCACTTTCAATGACTGGTGTATAATGACACCCAGGTCTCGTTGCACCTCCCCTTTTCCTAATCAGCCACCATTCAGATAATAATCTGTTTTCCTATTTTTGCCACCAAAGTGGATAACTTCACAATTATCCACATTAAATTGCATCTGCCATGAATTTGCCCACTCACCCAACCTATCCAAGTCACCCTGCATCCTCTTAGCATCCTCCTCACTGCTAACACTGCCGCCCAGCTTCGTGTCATCCACAAACTTGGAGATGCTGCATTTAATTCCTTCATCCAAGTCATTAATATATATTGTAAACAACTGGGGTCCCAGCACTGAGCCTTGCGGTACCCCACTAGTCACTACCTGCCATTCAGAAAAGGTCTCGTTTATTCCCACTCTTTGCTTCCTGTCTGCTAACCAATTCTCTATCCACATCAATACCTTACCCCCAATACCGTGTGCTTTAAGTTTGCACACTAATCTCCTGTATGGGACCTTGTCAAAAGCCTTTTGAAAATCCAAATATACCACATCCACTGGTTCTCCCCTATCCACTCTACTAGTTACATCCTCAAAAAATTCTATGAGATTCGTCAGACATGATTTTCCTTTCACAAGTCCATGCTGACTTTGTCCGATCATTTCACCGCTTTCCAAATGTGCTGTTATCACATCTTTGATAACTGACTCCAGCAGTTTCCCCACCACCGACGTTAGGCTAACCAGTCTATAATTCCCCGGTTTCTCTCTCCCTCCTTTTTTAAAAAGTGGGGTTACATTAGCCACCCTCCAATCCTCAGGAACTAGTCCAGAATCTAACGAGTTTTGAAAAATTATCACTAATGCATCCACTATTTCTTGGGCTACTTCCTTAAGCACTCTGGGATGCAGACCATCTGGCCCTGGGGATTTATCTGCCTTTAATCCCTTCAATTTACCTAACACCACTTCCCTACTAACATGTATTTCGCTCAGTTCCTCCATCTCACTGGACCCTCTGTCCCCTACTATTTCTGGAAGATTATTTATGTCCTCCTTGCCATCAAAAAGTGAAAAGTGTCTCACCGGCCTAAACGTGGAGCTAGAGGGTACAAGAATACTGAAAGACAAGAAATTCTGCAGATGCTGGAACTCCAGAGTAACACACACAAAACACTGGAGAAACTCAGTAGGTCAGGCTGCATCGATGGAAAGAAATAAACAGTAGACTTTCCAAGCCGAGACCCATCTTAAACTTTCCCTGACTTCTTGTCCCCACACTCACCATGAAGGACTGATGTAGTTGTCTCCACTCCAAAATTGTTCTTCTTCTTCATGACAGGCATGCTGCTTCTTTGGGTCTTCTGCTTTATCAGATCTGGTATGACTTCTTGAGCTTGTGACAAGATTCACGCTCTAAAAGAAACACAGAACAATTTCTAGGTGGCAAGAAGAGACAGATAAATTCACCATACCTTTCATGTGCCTTTCAGCTCTCATATGCTGTTTTACTATCTTTCATTTTTATCATACCTTCTATAAGGGAAAACATTTTATTTTAAATTTGTAACATAATTAAAACAATGTTCTTATAAAAAAGATACCCATGCAGACACATGGATGGGATCCACTAATGTTGAAATTTCTTTCCATAGATTTTCATTTTATTGCTTTGGCATGGAATTGAAAACAGTAAGATTCCAACTTCAAGTTCAGTTTATTTTCATTCAACTATACACATGTATACCACCAAATAAACCAACATTCCTCTGGACCAAGGCGCATAACACAGTACATATATCTCATACACTGAACACAAAGTAATATCACCACAAGTAAATTAACAAATAATAAGGCACATTTACGACACAAGTTTAACAATAAACGTATAACAGTTTACTTATGGCACATGAATGATGAGGCCTGGGGTGGTGGCAGGAAATCCAGTAGTCCTAAGGCCAGGGGAAGAAGCTGTTTTCCCTAACAGTTCTTGTCTTAATGCTACAGCACCTTCTGCTTGATGAGAGGGAGTCAAAGAGATTGTTGTGTAGATGGGAGGGATCATTGACAATGCTGAGGGCCCTGAGTACATACAGCTTCTGATAAATATCTCTGAAGGATGGAAGAGAGACCCCGATGATCCTCCCAGCGGTCCTTGCAAACCTTTGTAGGGACTTGCGGTTAAATGCCTTGTAATTCCCATACCAGATTGTGGTGCAGCTGGTCAGGACGCTCTTGATGGTACTCCTGTAAAAATTGGTTAGAATGGGGGAGGAGTGCCTCACTCACCCCAATCTCCTCAGGAAGTAAGATTTTAAAACAGTCAGCTTTTACATCTGATAGCGGATTATAAGACCTAGTGCTTTATGATCAGATTATCTGAGGATCAGTTGAACTAGAATGGAGATGAAACCGTTCGTCTGCTACTCCAAAGTAATACAAAAACAAGAATAGGTCATTCAGACTTCCTACTTACTCTTTTCTTTCAAGTTCTTTCCATGAAAGCCGTCTTCTCATTTTCTATGATCTTGGATTACCAAGGTTCTTCTGTAGCATTGAATTGAAAATACACAGTCCTTCTGAGTTCCTCCAGCAAACTGTCTGCTGTTGCACAGTTTTTTCTTTCTGCAACAATGACAGAACATAAGAGATAAAAAGGAATATTAAGGATATATCAACTTTGGGAAATTATGTATTTTTGACTTTCAAAGTCCAGTGGTTCACATCAGTTGAGACAGGATTTGAAACTTACTCAAATCCTTTTAAATTCCTAATTTGTTTTAAGTAGGAACAAAAAACAATCAGCACAGAGGGGATCCACTTCCTTCCTGCTTGATCAATTGGGAATGAAAAAAGCTAAAAAAAAACAAAATTTCTGTGGGGCATTCTTCCAGATTGGCTAGAGTGACATGGCATAAATCTAATGATCAGCTGACAATGTGGCTGGAATCACTGTTCCTGCCCAACATAGACAAAATGCCTCCCCGGCCAATGGCCATCTCTTGGACTGGCACAGAATCTCCAATTTGAAACACTTGTGCCAGTGAATTGGACAGGGCAGGAATGTCAAGTTTCAGGTTTTATTTAACAGATTCTTTCTGTCTAGGATTAGGTGAAAGAGCTTGTATTTATTTTTAGTTTTACACCCTTAAGATGTTTATTATACATTTAACAACCAACAAATTGTCTTTGAAATGTAATCACTGTTGTTCCATAGACAAATCCAACAATAAATTTGAACACAGTAATATACCACAAATAGTTCATGAGACAACTGACTGGTTAATCTCTTTTGCTACTGTTGGCCATGGAAAATTCCCTTATTGTGCCACAGAATCCTTTACATCCAACCATGCTTACAAAAAGTTTAAAAAAGGTCTTTTCAACTTAGCTTTTTGGTTGATTGGTTAATGCAAATTGCTTGCTCAGCCCATTTTGAGTCTTATGCATTTGATGGAAAGTTATATTCATTATCACAAAACACCCGCATTTTGAAATGTGGTGTTAGCTCTGCCATAGTGACACAGTTTGTTATATTGTTATATTATAATAACACAGCAAACAAACATTGACACCACCCATGTTTTGCAAAATTGTTTTTATTTGAAAGTTAATTATCCAGTTTAATCATAGCTCATTGAGTCACAAAACCATAAAAGGATGAAAATATCGCATGAATCTTATTAGCTGCTTTTCCCATCGAAAAGTTATCCAATTATCCAATAGGCAAGTAACTTAATCTGTTGCAATAATTTAATTATGATGTGTTTTAGTTTTGTATCTACTATAGGTTCAAATTTGAATCAAATCTCACAATTTTACCTACAAGATAGAAACAGCCAAAATCAATCTACTAAAACATTTTAATACAAATATTATAAAAACAATGTCCTTAATAAATGAAAGTGACTATGGTTAGTAACATTCTATTTCATGATCCATTGTAGTTAACTGCTTTTTATCCTTTCAATGCATGAGTAACCACAGGACTGACCTCCAGCGAGCTTTGGCACTTGTTTTATCAACCTGGTAGATTTCCTTACAGAAAATAAATTAAAAAGGTGTGACCTTGCTGAAGGCTTCAAGTGAAAATGAGGTACATCTTGTCAGAAGCTGAAGAGCTTTTTGAAACAAGGTTTGTTCAATTTGAAAGGCTGCTGCTTCACTTAGATCAGAAGTTGAGATAAAGCAGCAGAATGAAAAGGGGCGAAACATTTTCACCAAGTGAAATTAAAAAAGGACACCAAGAACCCACTCAGCGAAACACTAGTCTTTTTGTATATTTATCTGGGCCACATCAGCCACACCTTGTCCTTATGCTTCAAGCATTGCCCCCTGCTGAATATATAAAGGTTGTCATGTCAGGGAAATGATGAGGATTGCTTACAGATATAAATAGCTGGACATATTTGCCTGACAAATACTACACCCCTTCCTCTCAGCAGGTCACCTGAGAGACATCTCATCCACCCTTATTTGACACATATAATAGAAGAGATTGACACATCTCTTGATCTATGCAGCTGGACTATCAGCAATAGACTGTGTTAAAACTTTCTGGGGATTGTACTGAAAGAAAGGGATTTATCTTCTGCATGACTATTTCAAAATAAATTATTCAGTTTTAAAATAAGGCAAAATATTTCATCCACTTTAAGACTCAAATTATAATCTGTGCATCACTTCATTAAATTGTGCATTTATTTAACTTAATGGATAGCATAATGCCTCTCCTGTGAGATGAACAATAAATTGCCTCATTGACGCACAACTAAAAATACTGCTGACTACATTACTGAAATATTAACAATATTTTTCCCTTTTTGGATTTTTTGCAACAAGCACAAGCAGATTACACTCTTGGTAGCAATAATTCAATATTTCAAATGCAAGTATACTTTTATAAACAATGGATGCAGAAATGTAGTCCAAATCATAGAATGACATGACTTCAGGATACAGTCATTTACTGTCACTATTTCAATTTTCAGAATATTTCCATCAAATAGCTTAAGATCTCTTAAATAAAGTATAAACAAAAATAAAGGAATTGTTTTAGATTAAATAACCTTCAATAATGGCTGTAGTGCCATATTACATTTTTGGCGAAAAATTAGCTTTTATTTAGTATTTACAATATACATTAAGGTTTTACCAGCTTGATTTCATTATAGAAACAGTTCACTTCAGAGGTATGATGCAAAATTTCAAATAAAATGAAAAATTAGTTTACACAGCACACAACCAGACAACTAGACATGGGGTAAATTTCAACTCTCAGATTAGATAGCGGCCCAGTGAAGGGCCAGCCCATTTGTGAATAGCAGGGATAACTGATTCTCTTTGATAAGCTGCTGGCCAAATATCTTTCCAGGTTCTGTCCCCTCCTGATCTTACATGAACCCACCTTAAAACAGCAGTCGGCTTACAAGTCAATACCACCCAAGTTACTAACTTAACAAAGAATAACATCAGCTTTTGATATGCTCACTCTCTACAACTTAAAACTGGAGCCAACATGATCTGAATGTGAAATCAGCTTTTAAAACATCACTTTAATTATTGCTTTCATGCTTTTCTCTAGATAAGATGATAACACTTCCAATATACCAGTAAATGGAATTAGCATCTGAATTGTGTTTTGTTGTGCTTGTGGAGTGATAATTAATTGCTGATTATATTATTAGATGACCTTCTTGCAAGCACCTCAGCAATTTAAGAAATATTAACCAAGCATAGGTTCCTTGAGGTTGTTATAGCTGGCGGTAGCAGTGGGGATAAGCTCCCACTATCTATTAGATGCTTCTAATACATGTATCTCAAATGGCCTCTGACAAGTAAGTCCAGCTCCTGGTCTTCACGTATTACTTAGATACTAAGTCTGCCAAAAATGTTTCTACTGACAGCAGAAGGGGCAAAGACAGGTTATTGGCACTTTAATTGCAGTTACTTTGGGCAGGTGGGCTTGTCAGGTGTGGTTGGCAGCTTAACTTGGAGAAGAAAAACTCTGATCTCAAACCTCTGCTGCCTCACGGCTATACCCACTCATTGGAAATGCTTTGGGAGTAAATCCGGAGCTGGAATGCCTAAGGTGGTCCTACACTGACTGGCAACTCCTTTGACGCTGCTGGTGCTGAACTGTATTGGTCTCTGCGATACCTTTGGATTCATCAACCACATGGAAAGGGGAAGCCTGCTAAATAGGCAACAGCTTGTTTTCCATTTCGTACTGCCCAGGCTTGCGTATCATATAGACAATTAGGACACAATATCCATGGTCGACCCTGACCAACGGAGGGTCTCAAACCAAGCATAGTGATGATCAATTGCAAGGGGAAAACCAGAACGTACAGGGTAGATACATCCCAAAGATGAGGAAGTATTCTAAAGGGAGTACGGGGCAACCGTAGCTGACTAGAGAAGTCTAAAACAGCATAAAAGCAAGAATGCACATAATATAGTAAAAATTAGAGGGAAGTTAGTGGAGTGGGAAGCTTTTAAAAATCAACAGAAGACAATTATAAAAGCACAATGCACAATGAGAGAAAAGATGAAATATGAAGGTAAGCCAGCCAATAACATAAAAGATACCAAAAGGTTTTTCAGATATATAAAGAGTAAAAGAGAGGCGAGACTGGATATTGGACCTCAGAAAATGACGTTGGAGAGATATTAATGAGGGATAAAGAAATGGTGGACGAACTTGATAGATATTTTGCGTCAAAGTTCACAGTGGAAGACAGTAGCAGTATGCCAGAAACTCGGGGGTGTCAGGTTGCAGAAGTGAGTGCAGTTACTATTACTAATGAGAGGATGCTGATTGGTCTATAGACAGATAAGTCACCTAGATCAGATGGACTACATCCAGGATTCTGAAAGAGGTTGCTGAAGAGATTGTGGAGGCCTTAGTAATGATCTTATCACATGGTAGCGTCATGATGTATGCAGTTCACGTATTGTTACATATAACCTGTAATTAATTATTTAAACAAAGAATGCTTAATAAAACAATATATTTATAATATTACTCAAATATTACTGAAATATTAAATACACCACTCCTCCCTGCTTCAGTATAAACTCATATTTATTAAAGAGCATGTCTCAACTATATACACAGAATAAAATACAACTGCTATATACGGACATCCACAGCATATTAGAGGAGAAGATGGCAGCACGACGCAGTGCGCAGCGGCCACTCCGATGATGAATATCTGTTATCTGTCAAGTAGGGTGCTGTGCACAATCCTGATTTGATGGAGACAGACATGAGAGCACGGAGGAACATCTGGTGAAACTTCTGAAATGCCTGTTTCGCTGCCGTTGCTACTGTGTGATCCAGAATCTCCAGAGGGGAAGGCCCCGAATCCTTGGCTTTGCCTGTTGCTTGGTGGCTGGGGCGGGGTCAAACCGCTCGGCAGAGATGGTGCTCGGTGCTCGGCGTCGGAGGCTCGAAGTTTTCGGACGGACTCAGAGTCGGCTGTGGTCGGGTGCTTCCAGGGTGCTGCATCGGCAAATTTGCGGCGCTGGAGGTTCATGGCAGGGAGAGTTTCTCCCTTCTATTGTCTGCATGAGATGATGGGGTTATCGGGACTTTGAGACTTTTTTTTTTACCATGCCCATGGTCTGCTCTTTAGCAGTATTGCTTTGCACTGTTGTAACTATATGTTATAATTATGCGGTTTTTGTCAGTTTTTAGTCTTGGTCTGTCCTGTGTTTCTGTGATATCATACTGGAGGAACATTGTATCATTTCTTAATGCATGCATTTCTAAATGACAATAAACAAGGACTGAGTGTCCTCATAATCTAATCTAATGTAATCTAGTAAATTTTTAGAATGTCCCATTCAGGCCTGAAGATTTAATCACTGTGGAAGATGTTTTACTCTTGTGAGATAATACCTTTCCTGACAAGGGGGAATCACTCTGCTTGGCAGGTGAGACTTGTTGCTGTGAAACAATCTCAGGTTCTAGGGCCTTCTCAATGGTGATTGTAGCAGTTAACTCTGGGACTGCAGGAAGTGGTTCTAACAGTGGTAGCCACCTTTCTACTCTACAATTGACTGTGCTGTGATCAATGTGTTACCTCCAGATGATTTCAGATGCAATCTCCACAGTGCAGGAGACTGATTCAGTTCTGTACTTAATATTTCCAAGTACCCACTTATGATCACCTCTGTTGTTCCTTGGCAGGCCTGTTTGTCCAGGAATGAAACATTGAACCTCCAGGTTTGAGGAGACTTCAATCTGTCTCAGCTGCTTGTCCTGCATCTGAGAAGATCCAAGCGTGAGTGCAAGGGACAAGCAAGGAACAGCATAGTTGGAGGGTTGTTGGTTGTGGAGTGTGTTTCATTGTGATATGCAAGCAGGAAATTTGCGAGCTTCCGATTCAGTGTCAGTGCAGTGTCTTCCACTAACATTGTTTGCAGTGCATTCTTTAGACTCTGGATAGACCTTTGCACCAAGCCATTTACAGCTGTGCGATACAACTGTAATGGTCTGGTTCACATTTTTACTGTTATGCCACAGGTATTTCATTTAGCAGTCCTGTAAGAGCAGTCTGTTCCGCTTTCAGCCTGTTTGAGTTATGTTGAAGATAAGGGATGATGAAGAATGTGTGCCATCCAATTAGAATGGTGGAATGGGTGGGAGGTTTTTGGTGAGGGACACGAAGGCTGGTCTTGGGGCTTTTGTTCAGCGTGAGAGGAAGCAAGAAAATGCTGGAGAGAACTGGTCCTAGGATTCGACCCGGTGCGGGACCGTGATTCGATGCAGCCAGGTGCCAAGATCAACTGAGGATCGGTGAATATTGGTGAAGCACTGAGCTCCAACTTGTGCATGCTTGATGGTTTAATTAAAATGGTTCCTTTTGATTTTCTTTTTCTTTACTAACTCTTTAGTTAAGTTAAAGTTCATAAATATAATTCCTTTAATTGTATGCAGTGTACTGACTGTTACTTTGTGGCACACATTTGTAACAGGGTAGCAGATTACACAGCATCCACACAAACCGAGGTTTGGGGTGGAACAGCTGTCTCAATTTCATGGGTTTGGCGAGACTGGAGTGTGCCTTCTCTAGACTTACGCAGTCAAGGAAACCAGGGGGGGTTTCACAGTGAGATGTAATAAGCCTTATTCCATCCATTTTTAGGAATGACTGAAACTATTCCACCACAAACTGTGGTCAATTGTCACTGACTGGAAACCAGTCCTTGAAAAGAGGCTTCTCAACACATCAACAATGTGTGAGGCTGTAGTGGAGGTGACTGGGAATGCACCTGGCCACTTTGTAACTGCATCCACTACTACCAAGAAATCCGTGCTTGGCAAAACCTACATGAATCTACTGCCAGTATACTTGTGTAATCCTTGTGCTTCAATAGTGTGACTGCAGTAAGTGATTCTTGTTTTAAAGAATTTAAACTTGTTGCTTTGTGCTCTGAGCCCACAATCTTCTCATCTTTTTAACTCTGTCTTGAGGCTTTGGAGATGCTCCTTGTCATCCTTACCCATTACAATAATCTCATCCACATAACACCGAATGCCTGGGCAGCTTTGCAGTGCCTGGTCCATAGCTTTGTGCCAGAGTGCAGGTACCGATGCTACTCCAAAGCTTGTTATAGTGATAAGGCCCTTTGTCAGTGTTTGTGTTGAGAAATATTTTGGACTCCTCCCCATCTCCATCTGTGGATAGGACTCAGCTAAGTCCACGTTACTGAAGTGTTTCCCTCCAGAAACAGTTGCAAAGATATCCTCTATCCTGAGCAGAGGGGATTGATCTACTCTCAGTACTGGGTTGATGGTACCCTTAAAATCACCACAGGTCCTGATTGGTCTACTCTCCTTGGCTGCTGGGACCAACGGTGTTGCCCATAGGCTCTACTCCATCTTGGAAAGAATTCCTTCAGCCTCTATGGGAACTAGTTCACTTTATCACACATACTATAAAGAATCATCCTTATAGCATCATCCAGTACCTTTCTTAATTTGCTATCAGTTGGCTTCATTGCAGGGGAAGTGACATGCAAATGGTGGATGGGTCTCCAATCAAGTTGTAGTTGTCTCAGCCAATTACATACCCACAATGCTGATCCTCCTGCTTTTAACTTCATACAAGCTCATTGTGGCTTGTTGGTTGTTGTATTTCGCTGACACGAATGTCATTCACTCGGAAGTTATCTCTTCTCCAATATAAATTTGAAGTTGGTTGTCTGCAGGATTCAGTTCAGCATCTTTGAAATACTGTTCAAACTAATCTTGTGGAATGACGGAAACAACCAAACCAGTGTCCAAGTCCATTTTAACTAATTTGTCATTTACTTCTGGTGTAAGCCATATTGCTTGTCTATTGTTAGTTTTCACATTGTAAATATCAAAGGTACCCAGTCCTGTGTCACTCTCATCATTATCAGATTTTTCATCTACATGCAGATTAGAGCTCTATTTGAAACTGCAACTTAACTTTTTATCTTTATCTTTTCCCTGTGCAGTCCATTTAGTTTTGTCTGTCCAACATGCTCTTTGTATGTGTCGTACTTTGTTGCATTTTCTGAAGTTTCAACTTTAAATCTGTTTTGGTCTGGTGAATGTGAGTCCCTGCCACAACAGTAACACTATTTGTTCGGCCAGACCAGTTTCTGTTTGGACATTACAATTTTGTTCATGCTCACTCATTCCTGAGTACAACTCAATCATGTCTCTGTCAGTTGTTTCCATTGATACAGCAATTTCAACTGCTCTTTTAAATTTAAGTTGTGCTTCAGTTAGGAGCCATTTATGAATGCTTTCTTAAAAGGTTCTACAAAATAAATGAACTCTCAGTGCATCAGTAAGCCTATCGTTGAACTGACAAAGCTCAGGTAATCTCAATTCAGCCAAATTCACTAAAATGGACTCCCTTTCCTTTTGACTCCTCTTATGTGTTCTGCAATCAACAATGGTTTTCGTTCTAAGTGTTCCTATGTTATCTTTATGATATCAGCAAAGCTCATTTCTGTGGGCTTGGTTGAAGCAGTTAAATTTCAAAGTGAACTGTATGCCTTAAAACCCAATGCATTCTGCAAAATTGATACTTATTTCTCATTGGCTAATGTGCTTGCTTCAAAATACTGTTCAATTAGTTAAGTATACATGAGCCAGTTACCCATTGCACAATTGAACGCAAGCCATTTCTACTTCTATATACGATTATTATCACCCAATACCCACTGTTTATGAACCCATGAATTTTTCTGTTTTATACCTTTTTTAAAACTTGATGCCTCTGCACGTGCTGCATTTTTTTTACTCAGTAATTTCTTGCTGCACTTTTTTTCATCTTGAACATCAACATGTCAGTAGCCAGCTCAGTTTCATTTTAAAAATACCACATTGCTTCGAAACATAAAACTAATTCAAAGGAAACACAAGAGAGTCAGGAATGCAAATCTAACTTCATTCTTTACTTTAAACGAGGCACGCGCCTATTATGTGGTAGCATCATGATGCATGCAATTCATGTATTTATACTTATAACCTGTAATGAATTATTTAAATGAACAAGAATGCTTAATCAAACAATATATTTACAACATCACTCAAATCTTACTGAAATATTGAATACACAACAGTTTCCTTAAGGAAAAAATCTTGCCTGACAAATCTGTTGGAATTCTTTGAGGAAATAACAGGCAGGATAGACAAAGGAGAGTCAGTGGATGTTGTTTACTTGAATTTTCAAAAGGCTTTTGACAGGTGCACACATAAGATAAGAGCCCATGGTATTACAGGGAAGATGCGAGCATGGATAGAAGATTGGCTGATGGCAAGAGTCAAAGAGTGGGAATGAAGGGAGCCTATTTTGGTTGGCTGCCGGTGACTAGAGGTGATCCACAAGGGTCGGTGTTGGGACTGCTTTTTTTGCATTATATGTCAATGATTTGGATGGTGGAATTGATGGCTTTGGGGCTACGTTTTCAGACAACACAAAGGTCTTGAGGGGCAGGTAGTGTTGAGAAAGCAGAGAGTCTGTAGAAGGACTTTGACAGATTGGCAGAATGGGTAAAGAAGAGGCAGATGAAATACAGTGTTGGGAAACATGTGGTCAAGCATTTTGGTGTACTATATTTAGAATTTCAGTAATATTTGAGTAATATTGTAAATATATTGTTCAAACATTCTTTGTTTACATAATTCATTATAGGTTATAGGTACAAAGTCCGTGGATGGCATACTTTGTTATGTCACCACATCATATGTGAATGCCTCAGTAAAGTAAAACAAGGTAAACACATCATCCTGGGCTCCTGTGTTTTTCTTTTGATAATTTCTGGAGTTATTTGGTAGCAGAAATAAAGATGTGGACATTTGGTAGCAGAAATAAAGATGTGGACTATTTTCTGAATGAGGAGGAAATTCAAAAATCAGAAGTGCAAAGGGACTTGGGAGTCCTTGTGCAGGATTTTCTAAAGTTTAACTTGCAAGTTGAGTTAGTGGTAAGGAAGGAAAATGCAATGTATTGCATTTGGAGTATTGTGAGCAGCTTGGGCCCCTTATCTAAGAAAAGAAGTGCTGGCATTGGAGAGTGTGCAGAGCAACTTCGGGAATGAAAGCACTTGCTGGCTCTGGGCCTGTACTCAATGGAATTCAAAAAGATTTATTGGTGGGGGTGGGGGGAGGGGGAAATCTCATTGAAACCTATCGAATATTGAAAGGTCGAGATAGAGTGATGTGGAGGGGATGTTTCCTATAGTTGGTGAGTGTAAAACCAGAGGGCAGCGAATAGAAGGACGTCCCTTTAGAACAGAGATGAGGAGGAATTCCTTTAGCCAAAGGGTGACGAATCTGTGGAATTCATTGCTACAGACAGTGGTGGAGGCCAAGTCATTGTGCATATCTAAAGCAGAGATTGATAGGTTCTTGATTAGTCAGGGCATCAAATGTTATGGGCAGAAGGCAGGAGAAGAGGGTTGAGAGGGATAATAAATCAGCCATAACAAAATACAGATTCAATGGGGTGAATGGTTAAATTCTGCTTCTATGTCTTCTGGGCTAATAAAGATTGCATTGCCCATGCAGGAATCATTAACATTACCAAAAGACTGAGGGAAACTACCTTTAAAATTTCAAACAGAATTAGTCAAACATGCAGACTGGTTAATGGAAAAAATAGCTATCATATAACCCTTTTTCTGAATTTAAATCTAGAATAGCAATAATCAACATTAAAACACCAGTCAAGCAATACAGTAATAAAATTATGAAGTAATTTACATCAAATACCAACAAAGGTAGAAAAGTATTCTGTAAAAAAATATTGACTGACGTGCATTTTGAGACCATCCAATTCAGCTTTTGAGGAATAAAAGAATGCAGACTGTATCCAGTTCATTTAGTGCAGTGGCTGACCTCTACAACAGGCTAGAACGGTCTCTGTTTTGGGAAAGCAACATGATCCTGGTATACGTTCTGCTGATTGCTACATAGTTTCTGATAGCACTTACAGGTGGACTGTGAGTAGGTAGGGCGTCAGTCACCACTGTCAGCTGTAAACAATCCATCAGCACCCTGAAAGTCTATTCTCCTGTGTAAGATACTGTAGTTATAAATCAAGATATAGTAAAAGATTTAAACATTCTTACTTGTTTCTACATTCTTTCTAATTCCCCACAATCACTCTGAGGAGGATGGAGTAATAAATTTACAGGCAAATTTCTGAGAAGTACATACATATGAAGGGATTCTGTAAATAGTGAAAGACACCTCAACACCTCCACCCACTAACAACCCCACCATTACTATATATCTTTCCTGACCATCACCTCATGTACAGACACTCTTGTGTCTAATGTCACTTTATGTACATAGAATCAATCTAAGAATATAAGCTACCTTATGTACTTATACTTATTGTGTTCTTTATCTCAGTGTGTTGCTTCGGATTGAGAGTAACAATTATCTTGTTCTCCTTGTGCAATGGAAATTACATTTAACACTCTTGAATCTTGAAGTGCGAGATTTTTATCTGCCAATTTCCTTTATGTGGCTTTCACTGTGTATTGGTGGCATAAGTGTGGTCAAATGTGTGTTGTGTTTTAAGTTCATGACAACATTAGCTTAATGGGGGATTTCAATTACCCCAATATTAACTTTGGAGTGGTAGGGTGGAGATACATCGCTACCAAACGAAGTGTAAGTCATTCCTTCCCTCTGCTAGTCTGCAGATCACCCTTGGGCAAGGTGTAGTACCTGCTTAGCTCCCCCACAATCGTATGTGGATGGTTGTATGAGCAGATGGTTCATATCACAAGTCCTGGTTATGTGACCACTGACGCCAGGCAGACAATTTCTGAAGAGTATTGATAATGGCTGAGGTCACCTATCTCGTAAACCACTGCACAGAAGGTAATGGCAAACTACTTCTGCAGTAAAATTTGCCAAGAGCAATCATGATCATGGAAACCATAATTGCCCATGTCACATGACACATCACATAACGATGATAATGAATATTAGCTTGGAGACATTCAATGTAAAAAGTATAGAAGACGCAAGATTCCCAAGTTGCATGCCATCTTGGACAATGTCTCCCATCCACTACATAATGGACTGGTCGGGCACAGGAGTACATTCAGCCAGAGACTCATTCCACCGGGATGCAACACTGAGCGTCATAGGAAGTCATTCCTGCCTGTGGCCATCAAACTTTACAACTCCTCCTTTGGGCATAATTTACACATTACTATTTAATTATTTATGGTGCAACTGTAACGAAAACCAATTTCCCTCGGGATCAATAAAGTATGACTATGACTACATACTTTTTAGCCAGCGTATATGAAGCAAGTACAATAAGAGGGGTGGGGCGGGGGAGGTGTTACTATGATTTGTAATTCTGGATTTAGCTTTACAGAACAACACTCACCTAATGGAAAAATGGAAGAATCCAGTGGGAGAATATTTTTGAGGAAGTGATTTGGCCACTTCATAACAGTAGGAAGACCAACAAATTTTGATGGCAATCAAATCAGAGGTGGTTAAGGCCTGACACTTAATGAACTTCAAGAATTCATGAACAAGCAGAGAAGCAAAAGCTCATGGTAATGAGGCAATATCAATCACATAAATGTGGAGAAGATGCTAGCATTCTGGGGAAGAGTTCAGACTCTTGTAGTTAAGTGAATTCCTGAAAACGCTAAACAAGTGCAGATTTATTTGAATGCTTTGATGGAGGACTGAGAGCAATGTGGAATCAAGTTCTGAATATTGTATGTCACAATAAACAGAATTACTAATGACCGCCCAACATAACGAGAATACAAGAAGAGGGACTGAGAACAGTCTTCTCTGTAAAAGACTTGGAAAGAATTCAAAAGGTCCAAGGAGAAGACATTTTAACCATAAAAGAGGAAGGGTTCCTGGTTTACAGAAAGGAAGCTTGGGTGTCAAGATAGAGGATAGAAAGCGTTAAGAAGCAAATAAAGTATTGATTGTTTCAACTGAGGTCAAGGTATCAACTATTGTATCAAATAACATGTACATCTGTAACTACAATAGTTATTGATTATTAATTCTAGGTACTTTAGTGATACTAAACTGATGTCATGAGAATGCAAATAGTGTATTCACAGTTATGAAGTCAATTATGTTGAACCAACTATTCCAGAACAGGATGTGTGACCAGGTGTGTATGAGGATTATTGGAGAATCCTCATTATTGCATTATCGGAGAAACAAAACAAGGGAATATGAAGCCGATGTCTTTGAGATGTCAATGCAGTAATGTGCTCTTTGAACAAAGATACCAAGTGAATTCATAATTGATTGAATTTGTAGCAATAAATAGTTAAATGTGAATAGCTAACTGTATAATGTTACTTGAGTGAGTAGTTTATTTAATAGTATGAATTTTTTCCTCTTTTAAAGGAGAAGTAGCATATTTTACATTTAAGAACTGTTTGCATCATAAACAGCGTCTATAAAAAGTATTCACTCCCCGGAAATTTTCATGTTTTATTGTTTTACAACATTGATTCACAGTGGATTTAATTTGACTTTATTTTGACACTGATCAACATAAAAAGACTCTTTCTTGTCAAAGCAAAAACAGATCTCAACAAACTGATCTGAATTAATTACAAATATAAAACATAAAATAATTGATTGCATAAGTATTCACCCCTTTAACATGACATCTCAAATCATCACTGGTGCAGCCAATTGGTTTTAGAAGTCACAATATTCGTTAAATAGAGATCACTGTGTGCAGTCAAGGTGTTTCACTTGATTATAGTAAAAATACACCTGTATCTGTAAGGTTCAACTGCTAGTGAGTGAGTATCCTGGCAGAAACTACACCATGAAAACAAAAGAACACTCTAAGCAACTCTGCGAAAAGGTTATTGAAAAGCTCAAGTCAAGAGATGGATACAAGAAAATTTCCGAGTCACTGAATATCCCTTGGGGCACAGTTTAGGCAATCATCAAGAAATGGAAAGAAGGGGAAAGAATACGGCACAGCTGGCGTAGCTGAGGCTGTCCTCAAAAGCTGAGTGATCGTGCAAGAACAGGACAGGTGAGGAAGGCCGCCAAGACCTATGACAGCTCTGGAGGAGTCACAGGCTTCAGTGGCGGAGATGGAAGTGACTGCACATACAACAACTGTTGCCCAGGTGCTTCACCAGTCACAGCTTTATAGGAGAGTGGCCAAGAGAAAGCCACTGTTAAAAAAAAAATCTCAGTTAGAGTTTGCCAGAAGGCATGTGGGAGACTCTCAAGTCAGCTGGAAGAAGGTTCTATGGTCTGATGAAACCAAAATTGAACTTTTTGGCCATCAGACTAAACACTATGTTTGGCATAAGCCAAACACCACACGTCATTAAAAACACACCATCCTTACCATGAAGCATGGTGGTGGCTGCATCATGGTGTGGGGATACTTCACTGCAGAAGGCCCTGGAAGGTTTGTGAGGGTAGAAGGTAAAATGAATACAGCAAAATACAGGGAAATCCTGAAGGAAAACCTGATGCAGTCTGCAAGAGAACCGTGACTTGGGAGAAGATTTGTTTTCCAGCAAGACAATGACTCCAAGCATAAAGCCAAAGCTACACAGGAATTGCTTAAAAACAGCAAAGTTATGTTCTGGAGTGGCCAAATCCGAGTCTAGACCTCAATCCAATTGAGAATTTGGGGCTGGAGTTGAAAATGGCTGTTCACTCACAATCCCCATGCAATCAGGCAGAGTGTAAGCAGTTTTGAAAAGACTGGGAAAAATTGCAGTGTCCAGATGTGCAAAGCTGATAGAGACCTATCCACACAGACTCAAGGGTGTAATTGCTGCCAAAGGTGCATCTACTAAATACTGACTTTGAAGGGGGTGAGTAATTATGCTATCAATTATTTTGTGTTTTATAATTGTAATAAATTTAGACCAATTTGTAGAAACTTGTTTTCACTTTGATACGAAAGGGTCTTTTCTGTTGATTAGCGTCAATAAAGCCAGATTAAATGCTGTGATCCAATGTTGTAAAACAATAAAACATGAGAACTTCCAAGGAGGGTGAATACTTTTTATAGGCACTCTAGATTATATTTCATGCCTATCTACACCATAACACAATTCTGTTCAGTTGAGAGTTTACTGCTTTCAGTTTAGGATGTTCTGTTGATAGCTCTCTTCTCTGTTATTTGTCTGTGCTGCCCCCTCTCTTGTCCGGCTTGCTCTGTATTGGTGAAATAAGTGTTTCTTCTTGAATGCATTTAAAGAATTCTGTGCCTTCAATGTCAATTTTTATTTGTGCCTCCTCAGAAAGCTGCTAACACATTTGCTCTACTGAAAATCTCTCCAACTAGGGACCTAGTAGATATGCCCAGCAGTGTTATTTAACATTTTCTACTCCTCAGTTAAATCTATACTGCTTCATTTGTTGACCTTTCTGGCATTTAACACTCTCCACTCTATCTAGGTATTTCAATATTTAATGGGTTTCAGTGAGATCCGCCTCATTCTTCTAAACTCCAGAAAGTATAGGCCTAGAGATATCAAACAGCCATCATACATTAACCCTTTTATTCCTGGAATCATTCTCATGAGCCTCCTCTGAACCCCCACCAATGCCAGCACATCCTTTGTTAGATAAGGGGCACAAAACTGCTCACAGGTGTGGTCTGACCAATGTCTTATAAAGCCTCAGCATCACATCCTCGCTCTTATATTCTAATCCTCCTGAAATGAATGCTAATGTTACATTTGCCCTCCTTATCACCCACTCAAACTGAAGTTAGTCTTTAGGGAGCCCTGCACAAGTAATACCTCGTCTCTTTGCACCCCTGATTTTAGAATTTTCTCCCTGGTTGCAAAATAGTTTATGCCTTTATTTCTTATGCCAAAGTGCCTGACCACACACCTTCCTACACTATATTCCATCTGCCACTTCTTCATCCATTCACCAAATCTAAGTCCCTCTGCAAACCCTGCTTCCCCAACACTACCTGCCCCCCACCCAACTTTGTATCATCTGCAAACTTGGCAACAAAACCATCAATTCTGTCATCCAAATTGCTGAGATGTAATGTGAAAAGAAGCAGTCCCAATATTGACTCCTGGGGAACATTATTACACATCGGCAGCCAACCAGGTAAGGCCCGCTTTATTCCCACTCTGTCTTCTGACTATCAGCCAATCTCCTATCCATGCTAGCATAGTTCCTGTTATAAAATGGGCTCTCATCTTGTTAAAGCAGCCTCATGTGTGGCACCTTATCAAAGGCCTTCTGAGAATCTAAGGAAACAACATCCACTGACTCTCCATTGATATTTTTCCTGTTATTTCCTCAAAGAACTATAACAGATTTCCAAGGCAAGATTTCTTCTTAAGGAAACCATGCTGACTTTGGCCTTTTTATCATGTGCCTCCAAGTAAGCAGAAACATCATCCTTAATAATGGATTCCAACATCTTACCAACCACCGAAATCAGGCTAACTGGCCAATAATTTCCTTTCTTCTGTCGCACTCCTTTCTTAAAGAGTGGAGTGACATTTGCAATTCTCCAGTCCTTTGGAACCATTCCAGAATCTAGTGATTCTTTAAAGATTATTACTAATACCTACACAATCTTCTTAACTACCTTTTTACGAACCCTGCGCTGTAGTCCATCTCATCCAGGTAACTTGTCTACCTTCAGAGTTTTCAGCTTTCCAAGCACCCTCTCCTTAATAAAAGCAGCTACACTCACTTCTGCCCCATGACACACTCGAATTTCTAGCATACTGCTAGTGTCTTCAACAGTGAAGATTGATGCAAAATACTTAAGTTTGTTTGCCATTTCTTTGTTCCACATTTCTGCCTCTCCAGCAACATTATCCAGTGGTCTAATATCCACTCTCCCCTCTCTTTTACCCTTTATATATCTGAAAAAAACTTTTGGCGTCTTTGTTTATATTATTGGCAAGCTTATGTTCATATTTAATCTTTTCTCTCCTTCTGTTTTTTTTCATTGCCTCTGTTGGTTTTTAAAATCTTCCCAATCCTTTACCTTCCCACTATTTTTTCTACATGTCCTCTCTCTCTCGCTTTTATGCTGTCTTTGACTTCCCTTGCCAGTCATGGCTGCCTCAACCTCCCTTTAGAATATTTCTTCATCTTTGTGATGTATCTATTCTGCGCCATCCAAATTGCCCCAGAATCTCCAGTTATTGCTGTCCTGCTGTCATCCCTGCTTGTGTCCCCTTCCAAACAACTTTAGCCAGCTCCTCTCTCGGGTCTCTGTAATTCCCTTTACTCTGTTGTAATACTAATACATCTGACGTTATCTTCTCCCTCTCAAACTTCAGGATCCTCTCCCATGCCAACATAACATTACTGCAAGTGCAGTTTGACCAATGCCTTATAAAGCCCCAGTATTACATTCTTGCTCTTTTATTCCAGTACTCTCAAAATGAATGCTAACATTGCATTTGCCTTCCCTGCCACCAACTCAACCTTCAAGTTAACCTTAAGGGTATACTGTACAAAGACTCCCAAGTCCCTTTGTACCTCTGATTTTTGAATTTCTTGTCATTTAGAAAATCATCTACCAAAGCTTAAGACCATACACTTCCCTACATTATATTCCTTCTGCCATTTTTTCCCATTCTCCCAATCTGTCTCAGTCCTTTTGCAGACTTCCCGTTTCCTTAACATATTCTGCCCTTCTACCCATCTTGGTATCAGCTGCAAACTTGGCCACAAAACAATCAATTTTATAATGCAACTCATTGACAAATAACATGAAAAGAAGTGGTCCCAGCACCAACCCCTGTGGTACACCACTAGTCAGTAACAGCCAACCAGAAAAGGCCCCCTTTATTCCCACTCTTTGCCTTCTGCTAGGCAGACAATCTTCTATCCATGCTGGCATCTTTCCTGTTATACCATGGGTTCTTATCTTGTTAAGTAGCCTCATGTGCAGCACCTTGCCAAAAGTCTTCTAAAGATCCAAGCAAACAATATCCACTCACTGTCCTTTGTCTATCCTGCCTGTATTTTCCTCAAAGAATACAGGTTTCCCCTTAAGGAAACCATGCTGACGTTAGCCTTTTTGTCATGTGCCTCCAAGTACCCAAAACTTCATCCTTAACACTGGACTCCAGCTTCTTCCTAAACTCTGAAGTCAAGGTAACTGGCCTATAACTTCTTTTTTTCTGCCTCTTTCCCTTCTTAAAGTGTGGAGTGACATTTTCAATTTTCCAGAATTATTCCAGAATCTAATGATTCTTGAAAAATCTTTACTAATGTCTCCACAATCTCTACAGCTACCGCTTTCAGAACCCTGGAGTATAATCCAGCTGGTCCAGGTGACTTATCTACCTTTAGATTTTTCAGCCTCCCAACCAACTTCTCCTTAGTAACAGCAATTACATTCACTTCTGCCCCCTGACACACTCAAATTTCTGGCATTCCATCTTCTCTCAATAGTTTTTTTTAGTTGCCTCTGTTAGTTTTCTAAAGCTTCCCAGTCCTCTAACTTCCCATTAATTTTTATTACATTATATCCCTTCTCTTTTCCTTCCCTTGCCAACCATGTGGCAATTCCAATTGATATGTCCCAATCACTCTACATTCCTCTTCCTGCTAAAAGTTCCAATCCTAACATTGTGAAACATGAAGGTTAACATGCTTCTCTTTCTGCAGCTGCTGTTTGATCTGCTGAATATTTCTAACATTTTCTGCCTTTATTACAGATTGATTAGCTAATCATTTATAAAACATTTGTGAAATATCAAGGACATTGTATTGGTCCATTTGCTTTTGAGCACATGGGTGAAAAAGCAGATAAAATAACTTTTACTTTCATTTGACCAATCATATAGGATAATCAATCTGCAACAATACCCAAAATCATGTGTATGATTTTGACAGAAACATGGAATATACTCTATAGAGTGTAAGCAGAAGGCTAAAGAAATGGGAATGACTACTTGATGAAAGGACAGAAAAATAAACTTTATACGAAATGCCATATTGATATTGGTATTGCTTTATTAATGCCACATGTAGCAAGATACAGTGAAAAACTTGTCATACTGTTGATACAGGTCAAACCATTATATGGTGCATTGAGCTAGAATCAGGTAAAACAATACCAAGGGTTCCAACCTTGGGTCCATGGACTCCTTGGTTAATGGTAGGGATGCATGGCATAAATAAGTTGGGAACCCCTAAACTTAAACCCCTAAATAGGCATCGGGACCCTGAAGCCCCTCAGCTTCAATCTGACCAGCAGCCCAGCTCTTTTCCCACACTTCCTCGGTAAATTTGGCCTGTCCCCTAAAACCCTCACTAATTTTTATAGATGCACCGTAGAAAGCATTCTTCTAGGGTGCATCACAACCTGGTACAGAAGTTGTCCTGTCCAAGACCGGAAGAAGCTGCAGAAGATCGTGAACACGGCGCAGCACATCACAAAATCCAATTTTCTGTCCTTGGACTCACTTTACACCGCACGCTGTCGGAGCAGTGTTGCCAAGATAATCAAGGGCACGACCCACCCAGCCAACACACTGTTCCCTCCGAGAGAAGGCTCAGGAGCTTGAAGACTCGTACGGCCAGATTTGGGAACAACTTCTTTCCAACTGTGATAAGACTGCTGAAAGGATCCTGACCCGGATCTGGGCCGTACCCTCCAAATATCCGGACCTGCCTCTTGGTTTTTTTTTGCACTACCTTACTTTCCATTTTTGTATTTTCTATTTATGATTTATAATTTTAAATTTTAATATTTACTATCGATTTGTAATCCAGGGAGCAGGAAGCACAGAATCAAATATCACTGTGATGATTGTACGTTCTAGTACCAATTGTTTGGCGACAATAAAGTATAAACAATAGCAACGTAGGATAAAGCGTAAAATCTACTAAACAGGACAACAATAATGTGCAAGATTATAATGAGGTAGATTATGAGGTTAAGAATCCACTTTATCATACAAGAGTGTGATAACACTGGGATTGTAGCTGTCGTCAAGCCTGGTGGTACATGCTTTTAGGCATCTGCACATGGGAGAGGGGCTAAGAGAGAATGTCTGGGGTGGGTGAGGACTTTGATTATACTGGGTACTTTACTGAGGCAATGAGAAGTATAGACAGCGTCCATAGAGGGAAGGCCAGTTCCTGTCATGTGTTTGACTGTGTCCAGAACTCCCTGGTGGTCACGTGCAGAGCAGCTAAAATACTAAGTTCTAATGCATCCAGACAGAATATTTTGTATGGTGCATTGATAAAAATGTGTAATGATCAACAGGGATATGCCAAATTTATTTAGCCTCCTGAGGAAGTAGAGGAGTCCGTGAGGTTTGTTGTCCATGATCTCACCGTAGTTGGACCAGTACATGCTTGCTGTTGGTCATGTTCACAGCTAGGAACATAAAGCTTTCAACCCCCTCAACCTCAATCCCATTGACGGAGACAGGAACACATGTACCACCCTCTTCACTGAAATCAATGATTAGTTCGTCTGTTTTGTTGACATTGAGGGAATGGTTGCTGTCATGACACCATGTCACGAAGCTCTGTCTCCTTTCTGTACACCGACACATTGTTACTTGAAATGTGCCTACTACATCTGTGAACTTGTAGATGGGATTAGAGCAGAATTTTGGTCACACAATCATGGGGGTGCAGGGAGTACAGTATGGGGTTGAGGATGTAACCTCATTCTATTTTGGTGGCTACACCTTTGTGTTTTGTTGATGAAAAGAGAAGTCAAGTTATCTATGTATATTCCTGTAGTATCCATGTCACTTTATACGTATATCCAAGAGGAGGAAAGGATGAAGTCGGAAACTTTGGCAAATCTTAGCTCAGCACAGCCCTGCCAGAGGAGACAATGGAGGCAAGAACAGTAACAACATTTAAGAGGTACCTGGACACATACTTAAAGGAGCAAAGCATCGGTGGGGGAGGGGGGAATATCTAATTAACACAAACAAATGGGATTACTATAAATATGCAAGAGAGTCAGTGTTATGTGGTGACTGAAGGTGCTGTTGCACAAGCCTATTTGTCAAGATCTCTTACCTTCCTGAATTTTAAACAGGAATAGTCACAACTGGAAAACTCCATGTCAAATAGTCACTAAAGGGTCAATTCTTAGTCCCAATCAGAACAAGATGATAAATAAAAGACTGAAAGGTTGCTGACACCCACCCCCACCCCCTTGACAATAAAAATCACTGTTGAAGTTCTTAATTGCAACATGACTCCATTTTTTCACTTAGGAAATGGATAGCAAACATATACACTATTATCTGATCTGTATGCAAATTAATCTTAACCTGATCTATTTTATTGAATGACCTGACATTTCTTAGCCTGAAATCTATTTAAGAATATGAGGCATACCACGTCAAGAAGTAAAGTACTTTGGGAATTCGAGTTTTTGAGATCATGACTTACGATTTTAATGTTTACTCAAGTCATTATAAATCAACTACTGAGTGCCTCAAGCTTATTGTTATAAGGCAGTTAATAAAAATGCACTCATCTCTTGGGGAACAGTGTTCCAGATTTTGAATATTCTTTGCATAAACCAGTTGCTTGAAAATTCCAATGCATGAAAATGGCATAGAAGCTGGAAGCCATAAAATGCTTCAGTTGTTCCCCTGTCAGTACACAAAAACAATTTGTCTGGTCTTCTCTTTATTGCAGACTCAGAAGGGTGACCACAAAAGGCTCATTTGGGTCTGCACTGTAGTTGTAGGATGTGCAGTGATATTGGAGCAAAGGGTGGTGTCAGATCGCAGTATTGATAGAATGTCCTTGGAATCAGTGAAAGGGTTTGGTTAGACCAATCTCTCATTATAGAGGATGTAATTAGGTTTAAACGATCCTGATGGGGGAATCCTACAAACAGAGTGTGAATAGTCCTACAAAATTAGTGAATTAGGGTGGGAGAAAATCAGGGCGGTTGTGGTGGATATTTACTTTACAGGGCCCGAGAGACTTATTGCTAAGCCCAATTTTCCAACACAGCTGCATAACCTTTCTAAAGTATCAGAGTTGTTGGTGATAAAGTTAAACATTTATCAAATTTCTTGTTGGATGCACAGCTTTGCGAAGCAAAGTGACCAGGTGACTTCTCTCCGTTAGCCAATAACAAGACAATGGGGTTGTGTCACTTAGCACATCAAACATAGCTACGAATTGGGTTGCTTGTGTATTTAAGGGCTGAGTCCTCACAGCACGACAAAGAAAATGAGAGAAAGAAAGGATTACAGATAGAACTATTCATTCCTCAGCCTCCAGTTTCTGCAACATACGACTTATTTGTCTGCCACTCATTGGTATGTTCTTCTAGTTCGTAAATATTTTACCTACGTTTGTAAATCCTTTGTAGTTTGTAAGTCTTTTGTATTCGGAATCTTGATAAATTAGAAAGCAGCTGTGCATGGTAAGAATTATTTGTCTGAATTTAAACGTATATCATTAAAAATAAAATATCTGTGTTTAAACTACTTCAATAGCTAGAAGTACCTCCTCAGTAGGGAGGAGGGACTCACCACTCAAGCAGTGGGTATTGGCAGCTAAACCTTTCCGCAGAGGCTAGTCCTTGAAGGGTACGCTGATACAGAATAACCTTCTTATTGTGAGGGTACCTGTAGATTTCTGTATCGGATAGGGCTTAAAATTTTCTTCTGAGTTTTATGCTTTGCAAACAGGGAACACAATAACATCACATTCAGCCTGTAGGGAAACAGCCCCAAAAATCATAGGCGAGTATTTACTTCCTTTGCAATCTTCCAAGTCAAGCAGAATGCTGGTGAGACCACGTTGTCCCAGGAATGCTAACAACGCCCCTATTGCAAAATCCCCTGCAATCAGAGGGCAACATGATAAATTGTATCACACCGAACAGCCCAGAGGTAAAAAAAAATCAAACATCCAAATGGCAAGATACAATCTGTAAGTAGTTGCAACTGTAATCTATTTCAAGTAAATTTTCAATCATAAAGTACTATACTATAATTTATTTTCAAGGAAGATGTTTTCTAATTTCTCTCATAAACAGCAAAATTGAAACTTTAAGGATCCTGCCTCTTCGTTTCATAGCCACTGCTGGTGAAATTAGCTTTTCTGTATCTAACTGGCTTTTCTGGATCTAATCATTTTAATTACCTCAATTAGATCATCCTTCAGTCTTATAAATTCAAGGGAAATATGTATCATTCTTTGTAATTTAATGCTTCAAACAGCATTATCGTTCTTTCCCCTCTGAGACCAATATATCTTCCCTGAAATTTGGTTCCCAAAACACAACACAGTACTCCAAATGACATCTGACCAAGGCTCTGTACCAACTGAATTTTAAATCCATCTTTCTTGAGCTACATCTGACATTTTATCAGCCTTTACAATTATTTATTTTTATTTATTTATTTGCCTCATGAAACAGTGCAGAATAAGCCCTTCTAGCCCTTTGAGCCGTGACACCCTACCAGTCCTCAAAAACCTGTGCATTAATACTTTATGGTACATCAATCCTCCCTCATTTGCCAACAGGCCCAACACATGCTCGTAGGTGTTCTTGTACATCAGTCACTGAAAGCAAGCTTGCAAGTACAGCAGGCAGTGAAGAAAGCTAATGGCATGCTGGCCTTCATAACAAGGGGAATTGAGTACAAGAGCAAAGAGGTCCTTCTGCAGCTGTACAGGGCCCTGGTGAGACCACACCTGGAGTACTGTGTGCAGTTCTGGTCTCCAAATTTGAGGCAGGACATTCTTGCTATTGAGGGAGTGCAGCGTAGGTTCATAAGGTTAATTCCTGGGATGGTGGGACTGTCATTTGTCGAAAGATTGGAGCGACTGGGCTTGTATACTCTGGAATTTAGAAGTCTGAGAGGGGATCTTATTGAAACTTATAAGATTATTAAGGGATTAGACACGCTGGAGGCAGGAAGCATGTTCCCGCTGATGGGTGAGTCCAGAACCAGAGGCCACAGTTTAAGAATTAGGGGTAGGCCATTTAGAATGGAGTTGAGGAAAAACTTTTTCACCCAGAGACTGGTGGATATATGGAATGCTCTGCCCCAGAAGGCTGTGGAGGCCAAGTCTCTGGATGCTTTCAAAAAAGAGATGGATAGAGCTCTTAAAGATAGTGGAATCAAAGGTTATGGGGATAAGGCAGGAACTGGATACTGATAGTGGATGATCAGCCATGATCACAGTGAATGGCAGTGCTGGCTCAAAGGGCCGAATGGCCTACTCCTGCACCTATTGTCTATTGACTACTCAATGTCCATAACTTCACATTTCCTCTTCCAGACATTAGCCTTTTCCCTTGTAATTTGCCCATGAAACTTGCATTAACCTTGTACGTGATCCATTTAAGATACGTTGTTCTAGAAATTCATCCAGGCTGAAATTCCGATGTTAGTAACCCCCATAACGCAATTGTGGAAAAACTCCAAGTGAAAGATGGGCAAACGTAGCTTAGCGAATGTGAAAATGAGTGCACTGACAGAGTTAGAAAAGGCAAGTTCGGAGGAGTGGAAGAAAAGGTCAGCATGAACTGATTGAGCCATTTCCTGTATGTAATTCAATGTGATCTCAAATAATAGTAAAAGTCAATTGGAAAAAATGTTGTCAGACTCCATCATTTGGGCACCAGTTAGCACAACGCTATTTCGGCTGGGAATGTTCTGGAGTTCGGAGATCAATTCCAGCACAATTCTGTAAGGAGTCTCTGTACGTCCTCCTCTTGGAATGCAGGGGGTTGCTGGGGCGGAGTGGCTCAAAGGGCCAGAAGGGTCTTATTTGGACTGTATCACTAAATAAATAAATAAACACTATTCTGCTTCAGCAGCAGTGAAGGTTATTGAGCAGATTTACAGCTTGTTATGTCATAGTTCTGAGTTCAGGGAGAAGTCTGCAGACTGCAATCAGCGTAAGAGGTCGTTCATGGTGACGTAGCGCAAGGTTTAAAAAGAGCTCCAGACCTATCAGCTTTTTTTCGGCAGTCTGCAATCAGCGCGGGGCCAATAAAAAGAAGGGAGGTGTATGCTGACTGATCACTGTGTGAGTGGGCCAGTGTTAGAGTGTCAAGCTTTGGCTCAAGAAGCTTAGGTGAGAACAGGTTTAGGCAGACACAGGTGGAGGTTCTGAGTAAGTATGTAAGTTAGTTTCTAGTAAGTTTATTTTTTTCTGCTAATGCATAGTTAATGCGCTGAGAATGTGTTCCTATATAGGAATATGTTCTTTGTGTGAGGTAACTACATCTTCATGAAGTGCGCTGAGCTGCAGCACCTTAGAGACTGTGTTAAGGAGCTGGAGCTGGATGACCTTTGGCTCATACAGGAATCAGAATCAGAATCAGGTATATTATCACTGGCATGTGATGTGAAATTTGTTAACTTAGCAGCAGCAGTTCAATGCAATACATAATCTAGCAGAAACAGAGAAAAAATAATAACAAATTAATTAAAACATAATAAAAAATAAATAAATCAATTACGTATATCGAATATATTAAAAATGCGCAAAAACAGAAATACTGTATATTTTTAAAAAAGTGAAGTAGTGTCCATAGCGTCAATGTCCATTTAGGAATTGGATGGCAGGGGGAAGAAGCTGTTCCTGAATTGCTAAGTGTGTGCCTTCAGGCTTCTGTATCTCCTACCTGATGGTAACGGTGAGAAAAGGGCATGCCCTGGGTGCTGGAGGTCCTTAATAATGGACGCTGCCTTTCTGAGACATTGCTCCCTAAAGGTGTCCTGGGTACTTTGTAGGCTAGTGCCCAAGATGAGGAGGTGATAGATACATGGAGCCAGTTGCAGGAGACAGGTACCTGGGTGACTGTCAGGAGAGGGAAAGGGAATAGGCAGCCAATGCAGAGCACCCCTGTGGCTCTTCCTCTCAATAATAAGTATACCACTTTAGATACTGTTGGTGGGTTATCCTACTGGGGGAAGCTGTAGTAGCCAGGTCTCTGCCATTGAGTCTGGCTCCGTGGCTCAGAAGGGAATGGGGGGTGGGGAGAAGAAGAGTGCGATAGTGATAGGGAATTCCATAGTACAGAGGAGAAGAAAACAGATTCTGTGGACGTGAAAGAGACAGCCGGATAGTACTTTTGTGCCTCAGGTGCCAGGATCAGGGATTTCTCGGACTGAGTCCATGACATTCTAAAGAGAGAGGGTGAACAGCCAGAAATCGTGGTACATATTGGCCACAGCCACATAGGTAGGAAAAGAGAGGAGGTCCTGAAGACAGTAGATAGGGAGTTAGCCAGAAAGCTGAAAAGCACAATCTCAAGGATAGTAATCTCTGGATTGCTGCCTGTGCCATGTGCCAGTGAGGATAAGCATAGAACGATTTGGCAAATGAGTTCATGGCTGAAGAATTGGTGCAGGGGGCAGGTTTTCAGATTTCTGGATCATTGGGGTCTCTTCAGGGGAAGTTCTGACCTGTACAAAAAGGACAAGCTATACCTGAACCCGAGGGGGACCAACAAGCTTACAGACAGGTTTACTAGAGCTGAGGGGGAGGGTTTAAAGTAATTCGGCAGGGGAATGGGAACCAGAGTGATAAGGCTGGTGCAAATGGTATACCAGTAGATGCAGTATGTAGTGACACTGTGAGGAAGGACAGGCAGACAATAGGGCAAAATTGTAGTCAGTGGAATGAGTTGAGGTGTAACATAGGGGCAAAATCAAAAAGGGGTGATGAAAGCAGGACTGAAGATGTTATATTTGAATGCAGGCAGTATATGGAATAAGGTAGATGATCTTGCAGTGCAGTTAGAGATTGCCAGATATAACATTGTGGGTGTCACTGAGGTGTGGCTGAACGAACATCATAGTTGGGAGCTTAACATCCAAGGAAACACATTGTATTGAAAGGAGAAGCGGGCATGCAGAGGGGGTGGGGTGCCTCTGTTGATAAAAAAATGAAATCAAATCCTCAGAAAGAAGTGACATAGGATTGGAAGATGTAGAATCTTTAGGAATAGAGTTAAAGAACTGCAAGATTAATAAAACACTGATGGGAGTTATATACAGGCCGCTAAACAGTAGCCAGGATATGGGGTTTAATTTACAATGGGAGATTAAAAAAAGGCATGTAATAAGGACACTGTTACAATAGTCATGGGGGATTTCAATATGCAGGAAGATTGGGAAAATGAGGTTGGTACTGGAACCTAAGAAAGAAATTTATAAAATGCCATTAAGGTGGCTTTCTAGAGCAGGTTGTGGTTGAGATATCAAAGGGAACTGCAATTCTGGATTGAGTGTTATGTAATGACAAGATTTGATTAGGGAGCTTGAGGTAAAGAAACCCTTAGGAGACAGCAATCCTAATATGATAGAAGTCACACTGCAGTTTGAGAAGGAGCAGCTAAAACTGGATGTACAGTATCAGTATTACAGTGCAGTAAAGGGAATTACACAGGCATGAGCAAGGAGCTGGCCAAAGCTGTTGGAATGGGTCACTAGCAGGGATGATGGCAGAACAGTAATGGCTGGGTTCTGAAGAAATTTGGAAGGTGCAGGATAGATACATCCCAATGAAGAGGTATATTAAAGGGAGGATGACGCAACCATGGCTGACAAAGGAAGTCAAAGACAGCATAAAAACAAAAGAGAAGGCATATAAAATGGCAAAAATTAGTGGGAACTTAGAGAATTGGGAAGCTTTTAAAAACCAATAGAAGGTAACTAAAAAAAAAAGCCATAGAGAAAAGATGAAATATGAAGATAAGCTAACCAATAATTTAAAAGAGAATACATAAAGTTTTTTTTCAGATAAATAAAGGGAAAAAGAGAGACAAGAGCTAGTATCAGACCACTGGAAAATAATGCTGGAGAGGTAGCAATGAAGGACAAAGAAATAACATATGAATTTAATAAGTATTTTGCATCAGTCTTCACAGACATTAACATAAATTCGAGAGTGTCAGGGGCAGAAGTGAATGTCGTTGCTGTTACTAACAAAAAAGTACTTGGAAAACTGAAAAGTCTGAAGGTAGATAAGTCACCTGGACCAGATGAACTACACCCCAGTGTTGAGAAAGAGGTAGCTGAACAAATTGTGGAGGCATTAGTAATGATCTTTCAAGAATCATTAGGTTCTGGAATGGTTTTGGAGGACTGGAAAATTGCAAAGGTCACTCCACTCTTTAAGAAGGAAGGGAGGCAGAAGAAAAGAAATTATATGCAAGTTAGCCTGACTTCAGTGGTTGGGAAGTGGTTGGAGTCCATTATTAAGGATGAGGTTTTGGGTTAGATGGAAGCACATGATAAAAAAGGCCAAAGTCAGCATGGTTCCTTAAGGGGAAACATTGCCTGACAAATCTGTTGGATTTCTTTGAAGAAATAACAGGCAGGGTAGAAAAATGAGTCAGTGGATGCAGGTTACTTGGATTTTCAAAAGGATTTTGAGAAGTTGCCACACATGAGTCTGCTTAACAAGTTAAGAGCACATGGTATTACAGGAAAGGTATTAGCATTGAGTATATTTAAGGCGGAGGTTGATAGGTTCTTGATTAATCATGGTGTCAAAGGTTACAGGGAGAAGGCAGGAGAATGGGGTTAAGAGGGGTAATATATCAGCCGTAATGGAATGGCAGAGCAGACTCAAAGGGCCCAATGGCCTAATTCTGCTCCTACTTCTTATGGTCTTAGTCTTAAGACTTAATGGTTGCACTACTATTAAGCACCGCTGTTCCAGCTTCTGGGAGGTGCAGCCAAGGAATGACCACTTTGGGAAGGGATGTACCAGTAGGTACAAGGGAGGGGAACTGTTATATAGGGAGGTGGTCTATAATATAGTTCCATCAACGTGTTCATACCTTTCTTATTCCTCTGTTCCACCCATAACGCCTCACTAGATGAGTCCTCCAGTCAGTCCAGACTGAGCACTAATGTTGATATTTTCCCCTCCCCCTTTAATCCCTCCCACTGTCACATCTAAGATAACCGAACCCCAGAATATTGAGCTGCCAGTCCTGCCCCTCCTGCAACTAAGTCTCACAACATCATAATTCCATGTGTTGATCCATGCCCTGAGCTCTTCTGTTTTTCCTACAATACTTCTTGCACTAAAACATATGCAGCTCAGGACATTAGTCACACCATGCTCAATCTTTTGATTCCTGACCTTGAGGTCTAAACAACATGTTTCCACGATCTTTCCACTACAGTATCTGTTTTGGCACTCTGGTTCCCATCCCCCTGCAACTCTAGTTTAAACCCCCGCCATGCAGCACTAGGAAACCTTCTCGCATGGTTGAAGGAGCTAGGGGTTTTCACTTTGGATCAAAGGAGGTTGAGAGGAGATTTGATAGAGGTGTACAAGACGATAAGTGGCATTAATCGAGTGGATAGCCGGAGACTTTTCCCCAGGGTGAAAATGGCTAATACAAGGGAGCATCATCTTAAGGTGATTGGAGAATATATAGAGGGATGCCAGAGGTATGTCCTTTACACAGAAAGTAGTGGATACATGAAATGCCTTGCCAGAGATGGTGGTAGAAGCAGATACATTTGGAGTACCTAAGAAACTCTTAGATAGGTACATGGATGATAGAAAAATGGATGCCTGTGTCGTATAGTTTCCTTAATCAGTACGTAGAAGTCCCAGTGGGAGAGTATGTAATACTTTTCTGCTATTAGGGAATAAGAAAGGGCAGGTGACAGAAGTTTGTGTAGGAGAACACTTTGCATCTAGTGATCATAATGCCATTAATCTCAAAGTAAAAAATGAAAAAGATAGATCTGGTCTGCCGATTGAGATTCTAAATCGGAGAAAGGCCAATTTTGATGGTATCAGAAAGGACCTAGCAAGTGTGGATGAGGCAGGCTGTTTTCTGACAGCCTGTCTCATCCACACAAGCGGAACAAGTGCTACACATGCCCTTACACTTCCTCCCTTACCACCATTCAAGGCCCCAGACAGTCCCTCCAGGTGAGGTGACACTTCACCTGTGAGTCAGCTGGGGTGATATACTGCGTCCGGTGCTCTCGATGTGGCCGTCAACATATTGGCGAGATCCGACGCAGACTGGGAGATCGTTTTGCTGAACACCTACGCTCTGTCCGCCAGAGAAAGCAGGATCTCCCAGTGGCCACATATTTTAATTCCACATCCCATTCCCATTCTGACATGTCTATCCACGGCCTCCTCTACTGTAAAGATGAAGCCACACTCAGGTTGGAAGAACAACATCTTGTATTCCGTCTGGATAGCCTCCAACCTGGTGGCATGAACATTGACTTCTCTAACTTCCGCTAATGCCCCACCTCCCCCTCGTACCCCATCCGTTATTTATATACACACATTCTTTCTCTCACTCTCCTTTTTCTCCCTCTGTCCCTCTCACTATACCCCTTGCCCATCCTCTGGGTTTTTCCCCCCCTCTCCCTTTTTCCTTCTCCCTGGGCCTCCTGTCCCATGATCCTCTCATATCCCTTTTGCCAGTCACCTGTCCAGCTCTTGGCTCCATCCCTCCCCCTCCTGTCTTCTCCTATCATTTTTATCTCCCCCTCCCCCTCCCACTTTCAAATCTCTTACTAGCTCTTCCTTCAGTTAGTCCTGACGAAGGGTCTTGGCCTGAAACGTCGACTGTACCTCTTCCTAGAGATGCTGCCTGACCTGCTGTGTTCACCAGCAACTTTGATGTGTGTTGCTTGAATTGCCAGCATCTGCAGAATTCCTCGTGTTTCTGTTTTCTGACAAAGTTGTACTAGGTAAGCGGACACTCAAAAGTGAAATTTTGAGAGTACAAAGCATATATGTGCCTGTCAGAACAAAAGGTAAAGATAACAGGTATAGGGAATCTTGGTTTTCAAGACACATTGAGGCTGTGGTTATGAAAAAAGGAGGTGCATAGCAGGTATAAGCAGGGAGAGACAAATGAGCTGCTTCTGGAGCATTAGAAATACAAGAGAGCACTTAAGAAATCAGGAGGGATAAAAGAATGAGTGAGATTGCTCTAGTAGACAAGTTGAAGGAGAATGCTAAGGGATTCTACAGATATGTTAAGAGCAAAAGGATTGCAAGGGACCAAATTGGTCCTCTGGAAGATTAGAATAGTAACATGCTTGGAGGTGAAAGAGATGGGGGAGATCTTAAATGGGCTCTTTACATCTGTAATTACTCTGGAGAAAGACACAGAGTTTATATAAGTGAGGCAGCAAGCAAGGTCATGGACCCTATACAGAACCAGAGGAGGAGGTGCTTGCTGTCTTGATTCAACTAGTGTGAATAAATTCCCAGGGCCTGACAAGGTGTTCCGTCAGACCCTGTGGGAGGTAAGTGCAGAAATTGCAGGGATCGTAGCAGAAATATTTAAATCATCCTTCGCAATAGGTGAGGTACTGGTGGATTGGAGGATAGCTAATGTTGCTCCATTGTTTAAGAAAGACTCTTAAAATAAACCAGGAAAATTATAGGTCGATGAGCCTGATATCAGTAGTGGGAAAGTTAATGGAAGGTATTCCAAGGGACTGGATGAAGGCAAGGCAGTGGATGTTGTCTACATGGGCCTTTGCAAGGCATTTGACAAGGTACTACATGGGAGATTGATCAAGAAGGTTCAGTCGCTTGGCATTCAAGATCAGGTATTAAACTGGATTAGACATTGGCTTTGTGGGGAAAGCCAGACAGTGGTTCTAGATAGTTGCCTCTTTGACTAGAGGCCTGTGACTAGTGAAGTGCCATGGGGACCGGTGCTGGGTCCGTTTATGTTTGTCATCTATATCATCGACCTGGATGTTAATATGATTAACTGGATCAGCAAATTTGTGGATGACACCGAGATGGGGGTTGTAGTGGACAGCAAGGAAGACTATCAGAGCTTGCAACAGTATCTGACCAGCTGGAAAAATGGGATGAAAACAGACAAATGGAATTTACTGAACAGAAGTGTGAGGTGTTGCACTTCAGTAGGACCATTCCAGGGAGCAGGTCGATGGAAGTAAGCAGTTTAAATGGCTTGACATGAACTAGATGGGCCGAAGGGCCGGTTTCTATGCTGTACTTTTCTATGACTCTATCTTTATAAGACATGCCCTCTAACCCAGGCAACATCTTGTAAATCTCATCTGCACCATCTCTAGAGCTTCCACATCCTTCCTATAGCCTTGGAAATGGATTAGAAGATCTCTTTCAATGCTTGCATTTTGGGAGTCCTGCAGTGAACAAAAACAAAGAGCAAAAATAAAAGGTTCCCAATTTTGCAGGTTGAGATTTTTTTTCTGGACTCTGAGTAAAACAAAAATAACACAGACATTCTGAAAGGATCCTGAGACAAAGTTTCCAAGAGAGAGTGAGTGAGTGTGAGTGTGAGTGTGTGTATGTATGTGTGTGCTCAAAAGAATGGTTCATGGGTTGGGGAGGGGGGGAGTTAAGAAAGATGCTTGAAAGAGAGTGGCTGATCAAAATTTAATGGTAATCTCAAACTCACACAACCAGTCAGAAGACTTGGAAGTCTACAGGCTGCATACAGGGAAAAAATGTTCTGTAAAGTAATTCCCAGCTGCTGTAATTGCTCCTCAAACTACACACAAAACCTTCCCCTTCCACCAATCACAGCTGAAGCTGGCAGCAGCTGCACCTTATATTTCTCATTCTCAGCTACCCCTTGTGCATTGAGAGTATAATTTGTGGAAATTCTAGGCTACAGCTCCATTGACCCTCGTGTCATAAAGAATAATTAGGTGGCGAGGGACTTGCTGGTAAATCGTAGTGTTTGGGATTGACTTTCATATGGAAAAATCAGCAAAAGTGGCTCCTATCCTAACTTCATGTTCAGGAAGAGCATTTGCCCCAATTTTACAGTAAATTTTGGAACTGCACAGCCTCCATTAGGCCATATGCTTTTTTAATTGTAAAAGCAAACTTTACAGAAAGAAACACTCTCACAGCTGTTCAATGAAAACATTCTTCAAAGTGCTTTAGAAACTGAACTGTGAGTAAAAAAATCAATTGATGCAACATGCAGGTGTAACAATATTTCTAGAGTTTACTGTTTACATAATGCCTTATAAATTTTTAAGCTTACAAGTGCCATCACAAAATTAAACCCAAAATGCAATTGTATAGGTTTTACAAAACAAAGGTCAATTTGACCTTAAAATTCCAGCAATGTCAGATCATTAAGTCCTAAACCATACAAACAATCTTTGACTTCCAGGCACACAAGCATAAGAGGATTAAGGCTGGTATCCCAAAGCTTGATTTCAACACCTCAAGAAAACCACAGCATATGAAATGCTAACTTGGGGATCTCAAAGAATATAGTTCATATCCTCCTGTCCTAAATAAAAAAATAGCTAAAGGTGTTTGCAGATAATTGGATTACTAATCATCCCATAACTAGTTACTGTCTAAGCTTGGAATTTCAAGAATCCTTGGTTTCTATTTCTCAATTACAATGGAATCCATCACAATGTGTGTAAGTACTTTAGGGGTCTCAAATAAAAACAAGATCCATTTACTGGGATTGATGAAATTGCTTAATCTAGTTCTTCCTTTAAGAGGAGAGTTGTGGTACCAGAAGTCAGACTTGATACCGATAGTCTCAATGTTAAACAACTATCACTAGCTTTGCAATCAATATTATTTGGAAACATACTAGAAAATTTAGATGCATGGATAAAATATTAGTTAGGTATTTGTTAGAACTTAACTATAATGCAAGTTCTGAACTAAAATGTCCAGAAACTTCAATGTGAATAAACTTACATCTAATAAAAAAATAGCTAACTATGGAAATTACGAATTACCAGACAAGATAAAATTTTTTAATGCAGTGATGACGAGAGGAATATGAAATATTCAGGAAAAGGTCATCAAAAGATGAATAGCTACAAAAGGTGAAAGAGCAGAAAAGAAAAATTACTTAAATATTACCCATTTCGATGCAGCAATTGGGCTCAAGAACAAATAATTAGAGATTACCCAAATATGAATGTGAAGCTGGGAGTGAAAATCAAAGAGGTGTAATTTCAGACTATGTCAATAAAACTTTAATGTAATCAAAGGAATAGGACTTATGTATAAAAGAAGAAAGAGCTGCAAATACAAAATATTAGTAAGGATCTTTGGGGAGAGAAACAAAAGTTAATGTAAAGGGTACCCTTCATCAAAACTATACACTATAAAAAAACCGAAGGGGGGAAACAACAAGGAGAGAAGAACGTTTTCAAAATGAGCACTGGTGGAACAGTAATTAAATAGTACAACACTTCAGATGCTAGAAACCTGAAATAAAAACCAAAAATACTGGACTTAATACACAGGCAGCACCTGTGGAAATAGAATGGAGTTAACGTTTCAGGTCCAAGGCCATTTTTATAGAGCTTACCTTACATTATCTTCTTCTGAAATGTTTTATAAACTGTACAAGTTAATGTACAACAAGAACATTTGAATTTTGATTATCTATAAATATTCAGAACATACTCCTAGCCATTGATAGTTCAGAGATAGCAAATGATCCTTGCTGTAGAACAAGTTAAATACCTCTGTCAGTACCTCCCACATCAGCTGAAACCACACCCTACATCTCACTCTAATGTAGAGCATGTAATGATTCAAATTTGTACTATGCCATTTGTCTTCTATAATATCTTTTCCATTATGTATATGACCGCTGTATCTGTTTTAAGACAGAAAACTCTTCTTATGAGGCAAGTAGTATTTCCTAATTTTCAGTTTCATAATGTTCTGCAAGATCTTACTTTCCCATGAGACTCTTACAATGGAATGCTGTATGAGTTACTCTTTAATGATCCTGAACAAAATCTCAAGACCTGCTTGATGCAAAATTCCGCAGCCTTCTGTAATTGTGTGACACATCTGTATATAATAACAGATCCTATACAGTATATGCCATGCTACATACTAAATGTGTAACAAAAGGACAATAAATCTCTGTGGGAGAAAATGCAAAATGCTATTCTTCCCAATTAGCCCCCATAAGAAACCTATCTATACTAATTCACTGAAGAATAGTTTTGCAAACAGGCCATGGAAAAACAACTACTCAAATGCTTGCACATGACTGGTTTTATCTTTCAAGGCAGCTTTAACAATTATTTTCACTTCAGAATTTATGGACATATGAAACCACAACCTTACAAAAATGTACGGATTAATTAATGCTCTAAAGTTGTTAAACTTTATCGTGCAGTTGCCTGAAAGATGTTGCTCATTCATGGACTACTGTTTCTTCCAGGATCTCAGGGACTTGAGACCTTTTTTTCCCCCCTCTGACTGTATTATGTTACCCATTACTTTGTGTTACAGCCAGTCCATACCTCACGTGCATAGACAGGGACCCTGTTCTCTGTAAGTGCACAACCTTTTGACCTTGCATTTAGAACAAATGTGTCTGGTACTTTTGTCCGTATTCCACTGCAAACTTTTGATCTAACATGCTCACTTTTCTGTATGGTTGTTGTTAACTCGTGCTTTTCAAATTTGCCTTGATCGTGCATATGAGATCAAAATTGACCCTCCACACCTCTATTCACAAGCACTCATTTCGCTGGGGGGTAAAGTCCGGCCAGCATTCCCATCAGTCAGCCTCAACACACAGTTAGCTTTTAGATGATTATGGATTACATTAAGATGTATATAAAATAAAAGTAAAGAGGTAAATTAGCAAATCATAAACACAACACATATAGTAAAACAATTGGAAGGCATTAATGAGAACAATACACAGGAATAAAAAGAGATTTTTTTACTTTAATTTTCTGTATCAACTACGCGATAGAAATTAAAGTATATGCATTAGATTTGTGGACTGTGAAGCAGGAATATCATACTTGTTTTTTCCTGAGTATACCTAATTTCCTATCATCTTACTCACCATTATATTCCTTTAATTGAGAGAAAAGGTTAAAAAAGTACTGCTAAATTCAAGATAGGGCCACTTAATGGAAGAAGATGCATAAGTGGGGAAGCTAACAAAGAGAGGAGGTAAAAATTAACATGAAATGTAAACAAAATGGTAACTCACCAACTTGGAAGAAGAACCAAATCTATCTGTTGTAGATTTCTACGTCAAATATACAACAGGTAAAGCTCAGGGAAAGAAAATCACAGCATTGGCAAGGTGAGAAAAATGTTCAATGTATTTTCTGCACCTTAACATGTGAACTGACAATGCTGGTGAATAGAACATTTGGTTCTAGCACTCAGCAACCATCCGTGAAATCAATTCAAATGCATTTCTAGGTGATGGTAGAGACTTGGATGACTGGTTTATTCCAGTTCAGTCCCAAAGCAATCTGTACCTCCAGCTGTCTTAAAGGAATTTTTTTTCCACTTGAATCTTATTTACTTATATAGAAAATTTAAGTAGAAGTCATAAAAGACTCTTACTAGGCAACCAGCAACAAAGCCAACCGAATCTGTGGATTACAAATGTGGACAATCAATATGGAAGTTGGTTTTGAAATCACAGAATATTTGCATCATGTAACTGAAAAGTCATTGCAAAATCACTTTATCACTGGAAGAGAAAATTACTTAGAAGACTTCACCATCAAACACTTCAAATTCAAACAAACTGCAGACAATATTGGAATTTGCTTACTGCCCGAATGGTTTAAGAAACCAATAGTAGAGAGAGGTAATAATTTACAAGTAAGATAATATACAGTTTAAATTGTGGCATGGTGCCATGGTAGTGTGGCTGTTAGCGTTACGTTATTACTGGTCAGGGTGTTCCAGAGTTCAGAGTTTAATTCTGGCGTCATCTGGAATGCATGGGTTTTCCCGGGTGCTCCAGTTTTGTCTCACAGTCCAAGGGTTGGTTAGTTCATCATTGTAAATTATTCTGTAATTAAATTAGGGTTAATTGGGTTTGTTGGGGGTTGTTGGGGCAGTGTGGTTCGAAGGGCTGAAAGGACCTACTCCACACTGTATCGCTAAGAAATAAATATGTCAAAGACATTGCAATTAAGTTTTTATACAAGTAATGAAAAGGGATTGGTATTAACAAAGGAAAAACCATTAAGAAAATAATTGAAAATACAATTTACCATAAGCATAAAGAAAATAGAAACACAAAACTTGCCCCACATAAATCCTAAAAAAAACTACATGGTATGAACAAAAAATGTCATGCTCAATGGATGTATGCACAAATTGACCAGTTACTCTTTGGTTTGGTCTCCACCGTTTCCAGAAGACATTGGATTCCTCAGTAACAAGTAGCATCTCCAGCATCACAATCTAGCCCTTGCTGGAGGGAGAGATGGAACATTTGACAGTCTGAAGTAAATGGAGGAGGAAGAATAGGTGGGGATTTGGAGTAAATCCTTGGCAGCACAACTACTAAACCTGATAAGGATGTAGAATTCAGAACATTTGGAAGTTAATGTACAGATGGATGCCAGAGTGCCCATCTGATTCATATAGATGACATACTTTCTTTCCCACTAACTCCACAAACTCCAAATGGTTGGGTGGTGGTGGGTCAGTGCTGGAAAATACCATCAAAAGCAAGTCAGAGTGAGCTACCAGAATAGAGACCCAAGGAAATTCAATGCTATAGCATACATGAACAACAAGTTTTCTGGGCATATACAGTATGCCAATTGGACAATTATATGCATTGGATAAGCATAGATCTACTATTGAGTAATTTGAGGAAAGATAAAGCAGTAAATCTTGAAATAGTTACCTTTACAGTCAAAGTTATGACTTAATTCAGAAGATTGTTCATTTAAACTCTTAGTTGCATCACAGACTCACACCTGCTATATGCTTCTCATTTTTGAATTCCCTTTTGTCACTCCTCTGCGGAAAATCAAAGAAATGCATTCAGTTCAATTGTTTTTCTTCATTCAAATAGATTTAAGCATCAATGTTCTGAAATTAAAATAGGAACAAAATCAGTTGGATCTCTTGCTAATACTATCTTTTTTCTTTTTGAAAGTACAGACTTCCATGCAAAAGTGTGACCTTAATTCTTACAGTTCAATTCCTTGTTGACCAAAACTTGCTTTAGAGTTTTGGAGAATTAGATTCCTGTTTAATTCTATTAATTATTGAATGAGCTGAAACAACAGAAGCACCACACCAGTGTTTTGAAAAGGCATCCAGTTAATTTCACCATTGTTCTCACAGAAGTTCAATGTCAATGGGCAAATAGCATCAATTCTGAATGCCGCTTCTATAAAATAACTATTTACTATATTTTTTAGAACGCCTCAATGATCAATTTTCATCAATGGATCCATCTCCTAATTGCTGGAGCTTTCACTTCACTATTAATGCATTTTTCAATTGACCTAACAATGGTCATTCTACGCAAAGAAAATATTAAAGCAAATACTTAAATTATATTTTTGATCATCTAATCACTTGTTATCATAGTAAGCTTCAAAATACAATTATAAGGATTAGCATGTTGGAATTTTGAAGAAAAGGCATTTATTAATTACATTTTCACCAAAATTAGTATCTTATTAATGCTCTGAAGCATTATTAAAAGGCAAGACTTGTATTTTTTAAGGGTGTATAAGTTTACAAAATGAAGACGTGCCGATTTTAAATTTAAATACTTAAAATTATTACAAAACAAATATATGGAATCATATAAAACTATAATATTATAAAGTCTCAGAAGGAGTTTCTCTTCTATGTCATTAAATTGGAAAATTACACAGATCATTCTAAGTATACGATGTACCAGTGCTCTACCACAGTTGAAAATAAATATGTAGAAATTTTAATAAAACTGCTGGCTTTGAATATGCTTTAGTGTACTGAAACATTATCAAATTATAATCTATTTACCTTCATAAAAAATTCTCTTTGTGCACAAAATGCATGTCCATTGCAACCGTGACAAAAATGAAAATCTTGTATTACTTGTTGCATAAAATTAAACAGTGAATTATCAACAATAGGTTCTGTTAGGCAGCTTAATATTTCATAGGCTGTAATTATTCTTTAACTGTTAGAATGTACTGTCCCCATGGAACTAATTACAGAAAAGCAATTATATTGAGAAAATATAAACAAATCCTTCAAGCACGTAAATGGTTTCTACTGTTAAATGTTAAAGAGGGTTGTACTGCAGGTATTCATACCAATCAGTTGATCTGGTTCATGAAATACTAATTTGATTTGGGTTTTACTATGTATATTAGATAATTATGATGCACAATCATAGCTGTTAAAAAAGGATAGCCACAAGCTATGAAAATAAAGATCTATTAATCAGCAGAACAGTAATCCAGCAAATTTCAAGACAAGAACAAAAGTAGGGTTTGTTATAAATCTAAATGATAAAGCTTCTGGCAAAGACAGTGCACTTAATTCAGAAAATCTGTTTGTGCCAAGAGCACAGCTTCCCCCATGTTAGCATCATGCGTATTTTAACTAGAGGTTAAAATAATTAGCCCACGGCTAACAAGCTTCCATGACATAGCTTCTGCAACAAACAAAACTCAAAATCCGATTTGGGTCAGAGGCTATACAGTTGCTAAATTGTAAAAAAAAAGCACTCAGTCTACTTCTAATACTGATAATGGGATGTTCTAGTCTAAAGAGATGCAAATGTTAATAATATGATTTTCTTTCAATCCTGGCAATAGTAGTTTTACATTACAGTGTAAATGGTTTTCCCTCACTCAAAATGGGGGAGGGTGAAGAAGTTTTATGGCTATATGAAAATTATCATATTTGTGGAATTTGTTTCACCTTCCTGTTGTCAGTCAATTACTATGCATTTTTTTCCTTATGAGTGAGTAACTTACTGTTAGCAAATAATGAAAAGGCAATTACAGGAAGCTGTGTTCATATTACACTGTTCATTTTATGCAGACTGTAATTATTCTCAATGGTACAGGCTTACTGTACCATGTAAGTGGCACTAAGGAAGAAAATGGAGTGGGCTGGTGCAGAGAAAATTGCAAATGTCACAGATACCTTTATCATCACTGCTGGATTTCTAAGATTAAAAAAGAGCAATAAAAAGGCTCTCTATGTGTAGCGCACCCTTTGCACCAAGCTGTTGTGTTGACTGAAGTAGCAGTGGCACAAAAATTTCAGACGGCACTTTTGTTCTTTCAAATAATTCCCCCAAGACAGCACTTTCAGCCACTGACTGCATGGGAACAAAGTCATGGAAATATTCCCTTTGCCATGCCTCTCATTAGCTGTCTCCATGCTGTTCTATAATGGGGAGTGGCATATAAATGATCCACTTTATAGGTTTTGATCTGTTATTCCAAGAGGAAATTTGCTGCATATGGATACGCTTCCTGGAAAAGGTAGTGACACACTTGACAACAATATTGCAGTGCTATTTTTTTTAATGGGTGACACTGACCATCGAAAACACATTTCATCAATGTTTTCCTTTGTACCTGCTCTGAAGATGCATCAAAATGTCCTAACATCAATGAAAAACTTGCAAATAAATACAAAACATGCTACAGTAGCTCCCAAAAAGTCTCTCATCAATAGACTGCACAACATCAGCTGAAAATCAAAGAGAATAAACAATTTCATTAATATTCCATGCCTAGGCAGCAAGAACCTAAAGGGGGAAGAAAACAGTTACAAACATTGTTTTGACAACTGGTGTGCTGAAAGGTTATCTCACAAACAACTCACAAATGTGTGTGTAGTTTAAGGAAGTACTTCTTTCCTAATATTGGTTTAACAAAAACTGGAGCCCAGTTATTCCATTCCCACTGTATGTTTAGATGTTAGTACAATACTTTAAATAAATATATTATTTTCAATAGCGTTTTGAATAGTAAGTGGGATTTAAGAGAGCGAATGCATTTACAAACTGCCTTTTATATTAACAAGAGACTCTGCAATCTACCACTAATTCAAAAAATTACTTTGGAGTTGCTGTCACTCAGACAAGCGCCAGAACCAATTTGTGCACACATCAATTACATGCATCAATTAAATAAACAACCAATAAGCAGTTTTTTTTTATCCTTTAAGGAATAAATGTTGACCATTTCAGGGGTTTAATTTTGTACACGTGATCCCACATATGATCTCATCAATGCCCACTACAACAAATATACATCCTCAAACACGAGAAAACCTGCAGATGCTGGAAATTCAAGTAACACACATAAAAGTTGCTGGTGAACGCAGCAGGCCAGGCAGCATCTATAGGAAGAGGTACAGTCGATGTTTCAGGCTGAGACCCTTCGTCAGGAACGTCCTCTTTCTTTTAGTTTCAATTCCTCTTGCAACATTCTGTAAGCTTTCTCGATTACTTCTTGTATTTGCACATCCGCTTTTGGTTAATCATGTACAAGGATATCAAAATTCTTCGGCATCTCAGATCTCTCTAATCACTCACTATTTTCAAAAACAAAAACTATTTTTCCTGCCAGAATGAACAATTTTGCGTCTTTCCATACTGGATTCCATTTGCCAAATCTTTGCCACTTATTTAACCTACCTAAATCCCTTTGTAATTTCTTTAATCATCTTTGCAACTTATTATTCTATGCACCTTTCTATCATAAGCAAATTGAGCAACCATACCCTTGGTCTCTTCATCCAAGCCATAGAGTCATGTAACACCGAAATAAACACTTCAGCCATAATCCACATAATTTACATACATTAGAAAAACTTGAGAACACAGCACTGGTTTCCGCAGCATACCTTTTATTACACTTAACAATGACACAAAAGGATCAGGGTAAATTCATTTTCACCATCTATTCTATGTTCCAACAATTCAATCCAATCAGGAAGAACATAAGAAATAGAAACAAAGATAGGCCACATAGCTCTTTGAGCTTACTTTTCCATTTAGTAAGATCATTTCTGATCTCTCACTTCGATTGCACATTCCTTTGCAATCCCCATAATTCACTCTTTATCTAAAATTCTATTGATTTCAATCCAGTTTAAATCCCACCAAGGCAGATGGGGAATTTAAATTCTGTTAATTAAATAAATCTGCAATATATTAATATTAGACCTGACAACCAGGAAATTACTGAATTGTTGCAAAATACCATTTGGTCTAAATATGTCCTTTAGGGATGGACATTTGTTGACCTTATCCAGATTAGTATAAGTGTGATAAGACCTGTTGCAATGTGCATTATTACCTTCTGAAAAGTCTTAACAATATGCTCAATTATCAATCAGGCAGCTCACTACCAACTTCTAAAGCAACCTCTCAGTATTCAACTGAATGCCAGCTTTGACTTTGCGTCTCTGTAGTGAGGCTTCAACCTGGAGGTTTCTGACTCAGAAAGTAAACATGCAACTTGAATGACAGTTGAGACCATACAAACAAATTGTCATTGCTTAATGCATAACCTTTTCTCTTTCAATATTTTTATTAGTTTCTACATGGAAGAATACAGAGTACAAGAAAGTGTATATATATATATATATAAAGGTCGAAAAAAACAACGACCAATTACATTATATATATTCACAATAACAACCTCATTACCCCGTATTCATGTAGGTTACTCAAAGTTATATTGAAATATACTAATTTATTCCAAAAAGGAGTCTAACTCTAACCAAGACCAAAGTTGTTTATTAAGGAAAAAAAAGGTTAAATACCTTCTCGTATAATAAATATTAATAATAGCCAACATCTAATTTAAACAACGAATTGAGAGTTGACTGAGGTCCTTTAACATCTGCCGGACGATGCTGAGGCTGTTCTACGAGTCTGTGGTGGCCAGTGCTACCATGTTTGCTGTTGTGTGCTGGGGCAGCAGGCTGAGGGTAGCAGATACCAACAGAATCAACAAACTCATTCCTAAGGCCAGTGATGTTGTGGGTATGGAACTGGACTCTCTCAAGGTGGTGTCTGAAAAGAGGATACTGTCAAAGTTGCATGCCATCTTGGACAATGTCTCCCATCCACTACATAATGTACTGGGTGGGCACAGGAGTACATTCAGCCAGAGACTCATTCCACCGAGATGCAGCACAGGGCATCATAGGAAGTCATTCCTGCCTGTGGCCATCAAACTTTACAACTCCTCCCTTGGAGGGTCAGACACCCTGAGCCAATTGGCATAATTTACATATAACTATTTAACTATTTATAGTTCTATTACTATTTATTATCTATGGTGCAACTGTAACAAAAACCAATTTCCCCCAGGATCAATAAAGTATGACTACAATGTTTTGAAAATAATTCAGAAAGGGTCCCCACAATGTTTGAAAGTCGACGACATTCAGAGATTAAACAACGAATCTTCTCTAAATCCAAGCATGACATAACGTCGTATAACCATTGAGCATGAGTAGGAGGAGAAACATCCTCCCATTTAAACAAAAGCACCCTCCTAGCCTTTTTAATATACATTATCTTATATTTTGGTTATATTATGTTAATTGTGTAGACTGTCTGATATGGGTTTCTTTAGAAGCTAATTCCATTAATAAATTTTCTATTATTTCTCTTCTTGGACCCTCACTTCCTTTATTTTTAAGTAAACTAATTGATAATTTAATAGTTAAGCATACTCTGAGGATCTGGATACAATTTAGAAAACATTTTGGTTTATTGAAATTTTCCCCTTCCAGTCCCATTTATTCTAATTTTTTTTAAAACCCTCCATGACTGATTTAGTCTTTAAAGAATGGTACATAAGACCTTAGACAAAGGAGCAGAAGTCAGCCATTCAGCCCATCGAGTCTGCTCCACCATTTTATCATGAGCTGATCCATTCTCCTATTCAGTCCCACTCCCCCGCCTTTTCACCATAACCTTTGATGCCCTGGCTACTCAGATACCTATCAATCTCTGCCTTAAATACACCCAATGACTTGGCCTCCACTGCTGCCCGTGGCAACAAATTCCATAGATTCACCACCCTCTGGCTAAAAAAACTTCTTTGCATTTCTATTCTGAATGGGCACCCTTCAATCCTTAAGTCATGTCCTCTCGTACTAGACTCCCCCATCATGGGAAACAACTTTGCCACATCCACTCTGTCCATGCCTTTCAACATTTGAAATGTTTCTATAAGGTCTCCCCTCATTCTTCGAACTCTAAGGAATACAGTCCAAGACCGGACAAACGTTCCTCATATGTTAACCCTCTCATTCCCGGAATCATTCTAGTGAATCTTCTCTGTACCCTCTCCAACGTCAGCACATCCTTTCTTAAATAAGGAGACCAAAACTGCTCACAGTACTCCAAATGAGGTCTCACCAGCGCCTTATAGAGCGTCAACATCACATCCCTGCTCCTATACTCTATTCCTCTAGAAATGAATGCCAACATTGCATTTGCCTTCTTCACTACTGACTCAACCTGGAGGTTAACCTTATGGGTATCCAGTACAAGGACTCCCAAGTCCCGTTGCATCTCAGAACTGTGAATTCTTTCCCCATTTAAATAACAGTCTGCCTGTTTATTACTTCTGCCAAAGTGCATAACCATATACTTTCCAACATTGTACTTCATTTGCCACTTTGCACATTCTTCTAATCTATCCAAGTCTCTCTGCAGACTCTCCATTTCCTCAGCACTACTGGCCCCTCCACCTATCTTCGTATCGTCAGCAAACTTAGCCACAAAGCCATCTATTCCATAATCCAAATCGTTGATGTACAATGTAAAAAGAAGCGGCCCCAACACCAACCCCTGTGGAACACCACTGGTAACCGGCAACCAACCAGAATAGGATCCTTTTATTCCCACTCTCTGTTTCCTGCCAATCAGCCAATGCGCTATCCACGTATGTAACTTTCCCGTAATTCCATGGGCTCTTATCTTGTTAAGTAGCCTCATGTGTGGCACCTTGTCAAAGGCCTTCTGAAAATCCAAATATACAACATCCACTGCATCTCCCTTGTCTAGCCTACTGGTAATTTCCTCAAAAAATTGTAATAGGTTTGTCAGGCAGGATTTTCCTTTAAGGAATCCATGCTGAGTTCTGCCTATCTTGTCATATGCCTCCAGGTACTCTGTAACCTCACCTTTGACAATCGACTCCAACAACTTCCCAACCACCAATGTCAAGCTAACAGGTCTATAATTTCCTTTTTGCTTCCTTGCCCCCTTCTTAAATAGCGGAGTGACATTCGCAATCTTCCAGTCCTCCGGAATCATGCCAGAATCTATTGACTTTTGAAAGATCATCGCTAATGCCTCCGCAATCTCCACAGCTACTTCCTCCAGAACACGCGGGTGCATTCCATCTGGTCCGGGTGATTTATCTACCTTTAGACTATTCAGCTTCCTGAGTACTTTCTCTGTCGTAATTGTGACTTCGCACACTTCTCTTCCCTGCCACCCTTGAGGGTCCGGTATACTGCTGATGTCTTCCTCAGTGAAGACTGATGCAAAATACTCGTTCAGTTCCTCTGCCATCTCCTTATCTCCCATTACAATTTCTCCAGCATCATTTTCTATCGGTCCTATATCTACTCTCACCTGCCTTTTACTCTTTATATACTTGAAAAAGCTTTTAGTATCCTCTTTGATATTATTTGCTAGTTTCCTTTCATAGTTAATCTTTTCTCTCTTAATGACCTTCTTAGTTTCCTTTTGTAAGGTTTTAAAAACTTCCCAGTCCTCTGTCTTCCCACTAATTTTCGCTTCCTTGTATGCCCTCTCCTTTGCTTTAACTTTGGCTTTGACTTCTCTTGTCAACCACGGTTGTATCCTTTTTCCATTCGAAAATTTCTTCTTTTCTGGAATATACCTGTCTTGCACCTTCCTCACTTCTCGCATAAACTCCAGCCACTGCTGCTCTGCCGTCTTTCCCACCAGTGTCCCTTTCCAGTCAACTTTGGCCAGTTCCTCTCTCATGCCACTGTAATTTCCTTTACTCCACTGAAATACCGACACATTAGATTTCGGCTTCTCTTTTTCAAATGTCACAGTGAACTCAATCATGTTATGATCACTGTCTCCTAAGGGTTCCTTCACCTCAATCTCTCTAATCACCTCCGGTTCATTACACAATACCCAATCCAGTACAGCCGATGTCCTAGTGGGCTCAACAACAAGCTGTTCTAAAAAGCCATCTCGCAGACATTCTACAAATTCTCTCTCTTGAGATCCAGTGCCGACCTGATTTTCCCAATCCACTCTCATGTTAAAATCCCCCACAATTATCATAACACTGCCCTTCTGACAAGCCTTTTCTATTTCCTGTTGTAATTTGTAGTCCACATCCCTGCAGCTGTTTGGAGGCCTATGAATAACTGCCATCAGGGTCCTTTTACCCTTGCGATTTCTTAGCTCAACCCATAAAGATTCTGCACCTTCCGATCCTATATCACCTCTTTCTAATGATTTAGTATCATTTCTTACCAATAAAGCCATGTCTCCCCCTCTGCCTACCTTCCTATCCTTCCGATACACCGTGTATCCTTGGATGTTCAGCTCCCAGAGACATGCATCCTTTAGCCACGTCTCAGTGATGGCCACAATATCATACCTGCCAATCTGTAGCTGTACAACAAGATCATCCACCTTAGTCCTTATGCTGTGTGCATTTAAGTATAACACCTTAAGACCAGTATTTGGTACTTTTTGCTTTGATTTCACTGCAACTTTATTGCACTGCAACTCATCCCATTGGCTACAAATTTGCCCCATCACCTGCCTGTCTTTCCTGACATCTTTACTGCTCACTATCTTAGATTTATTTCTGTTTTCCCCTTCCTCCGCTCTGTCATTCCGGTTCCCATCCCCCTGCCAAATTAGTTTAAACCCTCCCTTACAGCTCTATTAAACTTTCCCACCAGGATATTGGTCTCCTTCGGGTTCAGGTGTAACCCGTCTTTTTTGAACAGGTCATACTTCCCCCCAGAAGAGATCCCAATTATCCAAGAATCTGAAGCCCTGCCCCCTGCACCAGTCTCTCAGCCACGCATTCATCTGCCTAATCCTACTATTCTTGCCCTCGCTCGCACGTGGCACAGGTAGCAATCCCGAGATTACTACCCTGGAGGTCCTGCTTCTCAGCTTCCTTCCTAACTCCCAGAAATCTCTCTTCAGGACCTCCTCCTTTGTCCTATCTATGTCATTCATTGGTATCAACATGTACCAAGACAACTGGCTGCTCACCCTCCCCCTTCAGAATATTCAGGACCTGATCCGAGACATCCCGTACCCTGGCACCTGGGAGGAAACACACCATGCAGGTATCTCTATCAGGCTCACAGAATCTCCTGTCCGTCCCCCTGACTATGGAATCCCCTATGACTACCGCATTCCTCTTCTCCCTCCTTCTCTCCTGCACAACAGTGCCAGGCTCAGTGCCAGAGACCCGGTCACCATGGGCATCCCCCGTCAGTCATCCCCCTCAACAGCATCCAGAACAAGATATTTGTTGCTGAGGGGTCAACCACAGGTGTGCTCTCCACTATCTGGGCATTTCCCTTCCCTCTCTTGACAGTGACCCAGTTTTCTGACCCCTGTAGCCTAGGCATGACTACATCCCTGTAGCTCCTGTCCATCACCTCTTCACTTTCCCTAATAAGCAGTAGGTCATCAAGCTGCAGCTCCAGATCCCTAACACGGTCTCTGAGGAGCTGCATCTCGGTGCACCTGGCTCAGATGTGGCCATCAGGGAGGCTGGAGGTCTCCCAGGATTCCCACATCTGACACCTTGAACAAAGCACTAACCCTGCAGGCATGCTATCTAATTCTACAGGAATGAAACAGGAAAAATAAATCTACTCACCCACTTACCTCGCCAAACAGACCAACTTTTTAAACCGTTAGCTCGTCCGTTAGCTGTGAGAGCCCTGCTGTTCCTGTCTGTCCGGGCCGATTCGCAAAACGCGGTGGGGGGGGGGGGGGTAAGAGAAAAAAAGAGTTGGTGCTTCGCTCTCACCTCTTCCCATTTACTGCCGGGTTGGGACAGGTTGGGTATCAAATGTTTTTGGGATTTGTTTGTTGGAGGAAATCTTTTTTCATTTGAGCAACTGTCAGCCAAATATAGCCCACCCAAAACTCACTTTTTTAGATATCTACAAATCAGAGACTTTCTAAGATCTCAATTATGCACATTTCCTATAAGCTCAGCTAAGAACTTACTAAATGTAATTTTGAATTTGACACCTTTTCATAATGGTTCAATATCTAATATTTATAGTATGTTACTGGAGACGAGGAATGTTCCTTTAGACAAAATCAAGAATCTCTGGGAACAAGATTTACAGACATCAATATTTGAGGTAACTTAGAATGAAATTTTTAAACTGGTTAATACTTCATCGCTATGTGCTCGCCATTCTTTCATACAATTTAAGGTGGTACATAGAGTCCATATGACTAAAGATAAGCTATTATCTTTATTCGGATATATCTCCCTACTGTGATAGATGCAATAATGAAGAAGCTTCATTAATTCATATGTTTTGGACTTTTCCCTGTCTTGAAAAATATTGGAAGAAAGCAAGTTTTTCAAACTTTTTCTTTACTTTTCAAAGTTAATTTTAAGTCCAACCCTCTGACAGCCCTATTTGGTATTGTTGCAGGACAAGATATCAAGTTGAAGACATCTGATTTACATATTTTGGCCTTTAGCTCTCTTATGCACAACCGTTTAATACAAGTCACAAATCCTACCACTGAGCACAACGCTGACATGTATTCTGTGATAATAAATAAAAGGATTAGCAAACATATTTCCATGAACATAATGCCTCTCAAGGTTCAAAGTAACATATATCTCACCCTATACAATCCTGTAATTCTTATTTTTGCAGGCGTTCACAGTAAATACAAGAAACACAACAAAATCAATGAAAGACCACACCCAACAGTACAGGCAAACAACCAATGTGCAAATGACAACAAGCTGTGCAAATACAAAATGATAGAAAAAGAAAAATATTAATAATAAATAATAAATAAATAAATATCGAGAACACGAGATGAAGAGTCCCTAGGAGTGGGTCCATTAGTTGTGAGGACAGTTTAGTGATTGGACATGTGAAGTTAAGTTATGCTATCCTCTCTGGTTCAAGGGCCTGATGGTTGAGGAGTAATAACTGTTCCTGAACTTGGTGGTGTGGGTCCTGAGGTTCCTGTACCTTCTTTCTGATGGCAGCTGTGAGAAGAGAGCAGGGCCTGAATAGTGGGGGTCCTTGATGATGCATACCGCTTTCCTGTGACAGCACTCTGTATTGTTGTGCTTAATGGTGGAGAGATCTTTACCCATGGTGGACTGGTCCATATCCGCTACTTTTTGAAGCCTTTTCCATTCAAGGGCATTCATGCTTCCAAACGAGGCTGTGATGTAACCAATCAATATAATTTCTACCACAGATCTATAGAAATTTGTCAAACTTTTAGATGGCACACAAAATCCTCACAAACTTCTAAGAAAGCAGAGGCACTGCTGTGCTTACTTTGTAATGGTACTTACATAGTGGACTCAAGACAGATCCCCTGAAATGAAAATACTGAGGAATTTTAAGTTGCTGACCCTCTCTACCTCTGATCCCCCGATGAGGACTGACTCTTGGACCTCTGGTTTCCTCCACCTAAAGTCAATAATCAGTTCCTTGGTCTTGCTGACATTAAGTGTTAGGACACCACTCAGCCATATTTTCTGTCTCCCTCCTACATGCTGATTTGGCCAATGTCAGCAAACTTACATATGGCATTAGAGCTGTGCAAGCACAGTACCCATAAAAAGTATTCAAATCCCTTGGAAATTTTTATATTTTAATGTTTTTCAATATTGAAGTGGATTTAATTTGGTTTTTTTGATAATGATCCACAGAAAAAGACACTTCATGTCAAAGTGAAAACAGATCTCTGCAAAGTGATCTAAATTAATTACAAATATAAAACACAAAATAATTGATTGTGTAAATAATCATCCCCTTTAATATGACACACCAAATCATAACTGGTATATCCAACTGGTTTGAGAAGTCACAATTAGTTAAATGGAGATCACCTGTGTGCATTCAAGGTATTTCAATTGATTGTAGTAAAAACACCCGTGTCTGGATGGGCCTGCTGGTGAGTCAGTATCCTGGCAAAAATTACACCATGTAGACAAAAGAACACTCTAAGCAACTCTGCAAAAATGTCACTGAAAAGCAAGAGTCAGGAGATGGATACAAGAAAATTTCCAAGTCACTTGGAGTATAGTTAAGTCCACCATCAAGTAATGGAAAGAATATGGCACAGCTGTAAATTTGCCTAGGGCAGGCTGTCCTCAAATACTGAGTGACTGTGCAAGACTCTTGGCAGTGTGGAGGATCAGAGGGATCTTGGGGTCCATATCCACAGGACATTCAAAGCTGCTGCGCAGGTTGACTGTGTGGTTAAGAAGGCATATGGTGCATTAGCCTTCATCAACCATGGGATTGAGTTCAAGAGCTGAGAGGTAATGTTACAGCTATATAGGATTCTGGTCAGACCCTACTTGGAGTACTGTGCTCTGTTCTGGTCACCTCACTACAGGAAGGATGTTGAAACCGTAGAAAGGGTGCAGAGGAGATTTACAAGAATGTTGCCTGGATTGAGGAGCATGCCTTATGAGAATAGGTTGAGTGAACTCAGCACTTTCTCCTTGGAGTGACAGAGGACAAGAGGTGACCTGACAGAGGTGTATAAGATAATGAGAGGCATTGATCATGTGGATAGTCAGAGGTTTTTTCCCAGGGCTGAAATGGCTAACATGAGAGGGCACAGTTTTAAGGTGCTTGGAAGGAGGTACAGAGGGGATGTCGGGGTAAGTTTTTTTTAAACGCAGGGAGTGGTGAATGCGTGGAATGTGTTATCGGCTACTGTGGTGGAGGCAGATACACCAGGGTCTTTTAAGCGACCCTTTGATAGGTATATGGAGCTTAGAAAAATAGAGGCTATGGGTAGCCCTAAGTAATTGCTAAAGTAAGTACATGTTTGGCACAGCATTGTGGGCTGAAGGGCCTGCATTGTGCTGCAGGTTTTCTATGATTCTATGTTAAAACACAGGAAAATTCTGGAGGACAAGTTGATGCAGTCTGCAAGAGAACTGCAACTTGGGAGAAGATTCGTTTCCCTGCAAGACAAGGGCCCCAAGCATAAAGCCAAAGCTACACAGGAATGGCTTAAAAACAACAAAGTTCATGTCCTGGAGTGGCCAAGTCAGAGTCCAGACCTCAATCCAATTGAGAATTTGTAGTTGGATTTGAAAAGGCTGTTCACTCATGATCCCCATGTAATCTGACAGACTTTGAGCAGTCTTGTAAAGAAGAAAGGGGAAAAATTACAGTGTCCAGATGTGGAAAGCTGACAGAGACCTATCAACACAGAGAGGGCTCTAACTGTTGCCAAAGGTGCATCTACTAAATACTAATATGAAGGGGGTGAGTTAGTATGCAATCAATTAATTTGTGTTTAATAATTGTAATACATTTAGACCAACTTGTAGAAATTTGTTTTCACTTTGACATGAAAGTTTTTTTCCTATTGATCAGTGTCTAAAAAGCCAAATTATATCCACTGTGATTCAATATTGTAAAACAAAAAAGACATGAAAACTTCCAAGGTCGGTGGGGGTGGGGGGAGAAATACTTTTTATAGGCACTGTATAAAGTGAGTAGATCAGAAGGCTAAGCACACAGCCTTGTGGTGTACCTATGCTAACGGAGATGTTGCCAATCTGAACTGACTGGGGTCCGCAAGTGAGGAAAATGAGGATCCATTTACACAAGGAAGTATTGACGCCTAGCTCTTGAAGTTTATTGATTAGTTTTGAGGGGATGATAGTACTGAATGCCAAGCTACAGCCAATAAAGACCATGCTGATATATGCATCTTCCCTGTTCAGATGTCTCACGGTTGAGTGAAGAGCCAATGAAGTGGCATCTGCTGTTGACCTGTTGTGACAGCAGGCATATTGGAGCAGATCCAAGTCGCTTATCAGACAAGCGTTGATATGTTTCATTACCAACCTTTCAAAGCACTTACGACAGTGGATGTAAGTGCTACTGGATGATAGTCATTGAGGTAGGTTACCACGTTCTTCTTAGGCACCTTGGATCTGCTTCAATTTGCCCACCGTCACAACCAGTCATTGAAGCCTGCTTGAAGCAGGTGGGTACCTCAGGTTTCTGAAACAGAGGTTAAAGATATTGATGAACACTCCAGCCAGTTAATCAGCACAGGTCTTTAGCACTCAGTTAGGTACCCCGTCTGGGCTGCCTGCTTTCTGTTGGTTCACCCTCCTTAAGGATACTCTTCACACTGGCCTAGAGACTGAAATTAAAGGACCATCGGGGGATGTGGGAGTTCATGAGGTTCCTCTATGCTTTGACAGTCAAAACCAGCATTAAAGGCACTGTGGTCACCTGAGAGCGAGGCCCTTTTGTCATCTGTGTTGCTTGGTTTCACTTTATAGGAGGTGATCGTATTCAAGCCCTGCCACAGTTTCGAGCATCCTTCAGTGATTCAGGTTTGGTCTGGAATTTGCAAATGAAACGGCTTTCCAGAGATCATACCTAGACCTTTGTATTTTTATTGGTCACCAGACAAGAATGCCACTGATCTGGCGCTCAGAAGATTGTGGATCTCATAGCTCATCCAGGGCGTCTGGTTGGGGAGGACACTGGATGATTTTGTGGGGACACACTCATCTATGACTGCTTTTATGAAGTCCGTGACAACTCTGGTGTACTTATTCAGATCCTCTGAGTTCTTGAACGTGGCAAACACACCAATTCATAGCTGCTCATCTGCCTCTCACAACCACCTTTCTGCTGTCCTTGTCTCTGGAGCTTTACTCTTTAACTCCTGTCTGTATGCAGGTAGGAGGAGGACAACGAAGTGATCAGATATCCCAAAATATGGTCCAGGCACCGAACAGTAGGCATTCCTAATGGTCAAGTGTGTTGGGATACCTAGAGGTGATGTTTTGATAATAGTTGGACAGAGATTTCTTTGAATAAGCCTGACTGAAGTCCCCAACAATGATTTGAAAAGTGTTGGGGTAGGCTGCTTTCTGTTTGCTGATAACAGCACTCAGTACTTCGTGGTATGTAAACTGCGGTCAAGATCACGGAGGAGAACTCTCTTGGTAAATAGAACGGTCAGCACTTAATCATTACTGTTGCAGGGCGGGGAACAAGAGTGCAACAAGACCTCTACGTCTGAGCACCACAAAGAGGTTATCATGAAACACAGACCCCACATTTTGCATTCTCTGAATCAGCACCCAAGTCCATCCTGTGCATCAAGAAGCCCTCTGATCTTACCAAAGTAAACCATTTCTCTATGAAACAGAGAATACAGCAATTTCTCATTTCCTTCCGATGCAGCAATCTTGTCCTTCGGTCCGCAATCTTGTTCCCTAGATACCGTACAATTGCTAACAAGATGCTGGGTTGAGGAGGTTTCATATCCTGACTTGGAATCCTCCCCTCCTCCCTCTCTTTTGGCTGTGATGTACCTTTATCTGGTTAAAGGTGCCATATCTTCATGATTGAGAGTTAAGGGCAAGTTCTTCAGAAGATCGTGAAGTCGCCATTTTGTTAAGACAATTCAAAAGAGAAGTTCTGTAAGTTCTCCACAACGTTACTGTGGTTCACCAGCAGATTATCCAATGAGAAAGAAAATTTTGCAGGTTCATTTCAATGTCTGTGCTATGAGAACAACCATGAAGAACATTAACTAATTATCTATTTCAGTACAATTTTTTTCCTAAACCATGTTATAACTTAATTTCAGGTTACAAAAGCCTTTCAACAGAAAATCTGAGTTGTTTCAATGTCTTAATAGGGAAGTGATCTGAAATTTAGAAATAATCTGGGCATAACAAAATCTTTAATTATATGCAAACTGTGTTGATAAGATAGAAGGGGTTGCCAAAAGAATAATTATTAAAATGAGCACATTTCACTCAGTATATCCTTTTTCCAATTGATCACCCATCAAGGCTGACACTTCAGAGCAGTAATAGGCCATGGTGTATTATCAAAGGTGCCATTTTTCAAATGAGGCATTGAGATTGAGATCCACTCTATTCTCTCAAATAAATATAAAAGATCTCCTTGCACTGTTCTGTAGAGTGCAGAAAGCTCCAGTAAATATTATCCTTTACCAACTCTTGTACAATTATTTTCCTTTTTTTTGTTTCAAAAATCACATAACTATAATGACTTCACGATACATGCATAGAAGTAACAAAATACATTAAAGAGTGTTTTATTTTGAAGTGGAAAGTTTAAACTTTGTTAGATTATTCCTTTACAGACATTAATCATTCAATAAACCTTTTGCAATTTATATAAAATGGTTATTGTCTAAGCAATTCAGACGAAGTCAAAGCTTTTACTTTGTGTGATATCTATCCTGTATCATCAATAATGTCATTAGTTTCCTCCATTAATTTTACATGAAATCCTGTGAAGACAGGTTCAGTTAATTGATTTCCAATTAACCAATCTAAAACTATTAATTGGTTAATTGCTGTTGTACATCTTAACACTTTTAGTAGAAGCATTTAAAACATCTCAGTTTGTGAGCCTGATGGACTATAAATGACTGAGCAGATGGAAGGGTGAGGACTAAAACAAAGTATGGATATCACTTATGTCTATGGATCCCAGCATTTATTATCTGCCAAGATCTCAAAGTTGTAGCATAACTGTGATCATCCATTAAAAAGTGATTAAATGGTTGCAAAATCACATATTGCCACAGCTATTCTTGGAGTATTTCCTGTAATTCACAGCTTCATAATCTGATGTCACATAAATGATGCTATCTGATTCTTTAGCTTCAAATTGGTATGGAAGCACATATGAAGTTTTGGTATAGTCCCAGACCTCATTAAAACTGTCTTAGATATTGATCACCATTATGCCTTAATATGGTTTACATATTCCTGTGTATTTCATGGCACAAACATCCATATGCAATCTCAAAACACTGAGTTGTAGTAATTTAATGCATATTGCAAACAGTATTGGGTAGACAGTGAAAGCCATTTAGTGAGTGCATATTTTTTTAAAGTAATGACCAAGTTATTACATTTTTCCTTCAGCAAATCATAATTTTACTATGCTACTTCAAATTTTAAACAAATAAATGTCACTACCATAAGGCAGATGTCTTTGTGTATTTGAAGTAAGATTCTCTGTCACCACCATTTACAATAATAATATTTATAAAAAATATACATTTTCACATTTCAAATGGTTCATAAAATTTTCAGAAAATTAAAATGAAATAAAATAACTAATTTTTAACAAAAATATTTAAAATGGAGGGAACTTAAGTAACAAAATATTTAATCCTCAAAGCACAAGCTTATGGGTGGAATAAACATATTAATTTATAATTGATTCTATACAATACTTTTCCTAATATGTTATAAATTTACAAAGTTGTGGTTGAATAAAACATTTGACAAATATTAACACTCAAATGTTAACACCTGTGAAAGCAATAAACTAGTTTGAAGTTCTATTTTTGTCAGAATGCTACATTAACGAAAACCGGCTCAAACAAGTAGATCTAAACAAAACACTTAAGTATAAAAAACTGAGTGCACCTTATCAAAATAGCAAGAGGGCAATATAAAGCGCTTTTCTAAGCTGTACAAGCGTACTTGGAAAACACTGATAGAGACATAATAATATTTTCATTAAATGTGTTAAGCCAAAAGATTTAATGAAAGTATATTAGTTAAATGTAAAGAATGTTGATAGATTAAATATAGATATAATACTTACCCTATCTGTTTCATATCACTGTTGATAAAACTCAGAGCAGCACATTCATTTCTGCAGATTTACTTATTTATCCTCATTTTAAAGTTGTTTTTAATTTGAACTCCCACATCTGTCTGATCCAGAGTGAAGTTGTACAAATACCTGAAATAAGGGGCGAGGCGCATGATGGATTATATACTGTATATGCATATATGTATAAAATAAAGAAGCAAAGGAACTGCGCAAGATGGTCTCCCCCTTTGCCATAAATTTCATTTTGATTCAAAGCAAAGTTAGAGGCAGTTAACATTTTAACCTGGAATTCACACAGATATAAAATGCACTGTTGATGGGGAATAATTCAGGAAATGTGCATTAAAGTAGAAGAGTTACTAACTGAGTCATTGTAAAGAGACTGAATCAATACTAGTTTAACACATGTTAGGTGCTCCATGTATATTGCTCATCATACATGGAACAGATGATGCCAATTATGTTAATAGTCCCAATTTTCTTCTAGCATTCTGCAACAAATAATACCATTTAAAAAATATGACATAAGACAGCAAATAGTTACAATAGCTCCTCAATGAGAGAACTTTGCTGCCAAAGAAAGCAGATGCATTCTTTCTGTAATTAGCTTGTTGGAGTGTGATTTGCATTGCATGCCTTAGATTATATTTAATTTCATCAATCTCCTAAAAGCCTGAAATGGAAGCTGGCCTACTTTCAAGTTTGACCCCGCTTTCAGCATGCTGAGGCCTTTGGTGACCCCATGGTTCCCTTTTTCAATCAACCATTATTCTTCTTACATCCTTTAAACCAAACTTTTAGGAGATGGAAACTCTACAATGCTCCACAGAAATATCAAATTCACTATTTGTAGGACATGCCAATTCTAATTAAGTGCAAGTTCCTCCATGAATTTGTAACAAGAGCAGAGTAATGAGAACTAATACTGCAATTTTTTTGTATTATTAATTAACAGATTAATTGAAATTCATGTGCACATACATAATAGAAAAAGTAGTTGTTCTTTGTTCTTACATAAAGACAAGGGGAAAGGCACCACCTGGGCTCCACATTCTCATAAACTCCTTCATAATCAAAGTATTTCCTGCCTATCCACAGAAACGTTTTGAAGAATATGCTATATATAGCTCCACCATAAACCATGTAGCAGATACAGCCTCAACCACAATATTGTGCACCCAGATGTAGCAAGGAACAAGACAAAGAATGGCCACTATGAAGCTTTTCTTGCTGGTGACATCATGTTTCCATTCAATTTTTCAATCAAAACCACAAAATCATCAACATGGAATCAATTAATATTATCTCAGTTAGTATTTTAACCTATGATAAAAAAAGAAATAAAAAGCATTCAAGATTTGAAACAGACACTGATGAGTTTGCCAAATTGAGGTTCACTGGTTTTAGCCAATTAACTTTATCAGTAGCACTGTGTCAGCCACCAGCAGGCACGGAGAATAAACTATATTCAGCAGAATATAGTTATTTTCTGACATCAAAGAAAAATGGGAAGAACAGTTGGAAGCAATAAAGTGGTAATATTAGCACAACAGCTCATTATCAGTATTGAAAATAAAACTTTTACATTATCAAATCCAATGTTGGTTGTAAACTGACAGTAAAGATGATATTGTGGAAGATTCTTTAAAAACTAATAATGATGAATGAGCAATGATGAGCTTAACTGAGCAACATTGCTGTTGTGTTGAAATTTTTAGCCCTCTCAGAGAAAATCTGAGAGTTGATCTATTATCTGAGCAATGAAATGCACTTCACAAATCAATGAAAAGTCACTTAATCTCAATGCATTGACTGAATCTTTTACAGTAATACATTTTCAAAAGTGTTCATTCCATTTGAACTACTAAAACGATCAGTTGCTAACATATTTTGTGAAATATATAGTTTCAGGATGGTTCACAAACATATGAGACAAAGAGCACAATTTCTTTATTAGATTAGTCAGAGAATCACCCCGAATCAACTCAGCAATCTTAAGTTGACTCAGTGTTACTCTAAGTGAACATGACTAGCATAGCTGCTTCAATGAGCTGTCAATAATGTTGTTCTTACATATTTACTGTAAAATATCAAACCTACTTAAAAACAATTCAGGCTGACTCTAAGTTAAGAACACCCAACTTATTGTCTTCCCTGCATACGAAAGGGCTGCAATAATATTATTAAATTCAGAAGTCCTACACGCATACATTCATTCCTTTGAACTGCAGAACTAGTTTCCTCTCTCCATTTTTAGTAAATGTTTTTTCTTATCAGTCACACGTGCTTTTGATTCCACTCATTAAAATACTCTGGACATATGGTTACTATATTGAGTAATATTTGGTTATTTCCCTACTTACGGACATCTGTAAAAACAGATCCCATTTACTACCTGAGGGCAGCCCATAGCAATAATTCCAAATTTTCACAAAAGGTATTATATTTTATTAATTTTCAGTATTTTAAAATATTAGGCAAAATATGTCTTACCTCAATAAATGGATAGTTTCAGGAATTCACCTGATTAATTGGACTAGCAGTGATATATCAACCTTCTGAAATTCTTCCATTAATCTTTGCACACCAGGATACATGTGGGAATACCTCCCCAGTAGAGCCATTACTGAAAATGCCAAACATAAGCACAAATTGAAATTGTGTTGCAAAATTTGGGGAAAATTTTATTAGAATTTCTATCAACTTTTTGACTTCATTTTCTATACGGAGGTGTACACTTTATAGTTTCCACAGCTACATCACCACTCATGGTGCTCACACTTCAACATTGTGGAAACAAGAGAATCATGAAACACCCTAAAAGAGAAAACATTGCAAATGAGAGACAGAATCAGGAGATAGATGCATCTTGCAAAGGTTTTGCTCACTACACAGGATAAATAGCAAGTGTCTGCACACTGGCTTAGAGATGGTTGCATACTAGGTGGTTACAGATATATGCTGCATACAAAACCTTCTGACATCCAAGCAAAGTACCAGTGTATTGTGACCATCATTTTCAACCATTTGCCTTATAATTGTTCCAAAATTCTGTCATAGATCAATGCAAGTTTCTGCAGTTAGTCACATTCAAATACAGCAAGTGGAAGACTGATTCCTTGTTCTCCCAAGCTGGAAAATTATTTTCTCCCTTTTAAGGAGTCCATTGGGGCTGAGGATGACTTAATTCTATTTACGTTGTATGGATTCAATAAAAGTGAAGAACCCTATGTAGGGTGCACAGGTTCTGCCGAAGGACAGGCAGGAAGCTCTCAAAATAGTGTGATTTGGGAGATTTATCCCCCTTCGTAACATTTTAGCTTGTCACCTGGAAGAATCTCAATGCCTTCCCAGATGCTCTATCTTCTTTTGAAGTTCTGTAGCAAGGATTCACATGAGATGTTAAGAATTTTATATATTTTTTAAACATGATGAAAAAAACCATTTAAGTGTTTTCTCCATTCTCTTGGAAAACCTTTGCCCTAATGGTGCTTGGAGAAGAGTACCTGTGTCTTGTGTCAAGCATGTGAATAATGTGGCCTGTACAGTGAGTCAAATTCAAAATAAGCAGAACGCTTGGACTGGTAAAGGAAGATGACTTCAACTCATATCCCACAAATAGATTTGGAATATTTGAGATAATATCTGTACTTGCATCTCTCTTATCCTTTGGTGTGACTAAAGAAATCAAATTTCAGCCAAACATCTAACTAGAAAGAGTCAAGGACAGTGGAAGTAGACAAACCAAATGTCTTTGTTCTTGCCATGCAGAAAACAATGGAGACTACCACTTTGTGAGACTTCTTGAGGCCACCGTATTGTGAACTGGTTCTGATCAGGGATAGTTTATCCAGAGCAATTGAAAGTAGACACAATGAAGTCCCTACCGATATTCTGCTAAACCAGAGATAATTTCCGAATAAGAAGCAGTTTGTGATCTCACTTGGGAAAGTAGAAACTGCAGGCTTATAAAAAGAACAGCCTGTAACCTGAGCACAGTGTTTGGTTGGCTTGGCTTGGCTGAACTGGGCTGACTCAGGCAAAACAAAGAAAGCGACATGAAGCACAAGTCCTGATCTGGTAAAAGAGCAATAAAGTAATGCCGCCTGTAGTACTTGGGCTAGATCTAATGAGAAGCTGACAAAAGCTAGCCAAATGAGCCAAAGCCAAAGAATTTGAAATATAACAGTTCAATCTGATAAGAAAGGGATAACAACAGAGGATTTCAGGTGTAGCAACAGCAAAAACTTTGGAGACTTACAAATGCTGAAGTGGATAACCCCACATTAGAAATGTGGACAGAACACTGAGATCAATAGGAATACCTTTCCTATTCTTTGACTATTTAGAGTGGGTCAGAAAAACCGAGTGAGTGTGCACACTGAAACTTAGTTTTGTATGAATTGAATGTTTGTTTTTAAGAGATACAACAAAGGAAATTGTCAGTTAATATAGATTCTGTTTTGCATAACCAATCTAGGGCGAATCGCTGCTATGCAGTGGTACTGGTGACTGCATCCTAGAGGAGTGTTTGTCAGCAGGATGAGCTTCCTGTCTATCTATGTGTATCTGGATCCATCATCACAAGATTGCTTTTACACTAATCTGCAAAACTTTACAATAAACTCAAGGTAGACATAGAATCAGAATTAGATCATGTTTAATTATCACTAGCAAGTGTCAAGAAATTTGTTGTTTTGCATTAGCAGTACACTGGAATAAATAAATACAAAATATAAATGACAATTTATATAGAAGCACTTTTCAATGTGCATCACCTTGAATCTCCAGAACTTTGGTGGTCTACTGCATTGAAATAGTATAGTGTTAAGAGTTAAAGAGATAAATTGTGAAGCCTCTGCTGACGGAGGAAGTGGAACAACAATAAGAGAACTGTAAAATGGTAATAGTTTAGATGGAGCCATTCAGCCTCTGATTCCATATAGTTCTCTGCAAAAGCAAACAGATAATCACAATCCGTCTTTCCCATCACACGGATTGTGTTTTTTTTATTCAAATACTGAAATAGTTTTCTTTTAGAAACCCATGACTGAATCAATCTCCATCATTCTGCCATGCAATATGTTCCAGATGCTAACCCCTTGCTGCGTAAAGAACTTCTTCCACGTGTCACCTGTGTTTTTTTTAAAAACACCTTAAATATTGACCTTTCCAACAAGGAAGAACAGTTTCTTTATATCTGCACAAAAAAAAATCGTAAAGAAATAAAGGTGGTGCATAATGCTGCCTGGGTTACCCTCACTACTTTGAAGTTCAGAGCCTCCAGCATCTGGAGACCAAATCCTATTTCACTCTCTTCCAATTCCAGAAACCAGTCCTGCCAGAGCCATGCATGCCCTGCCTTCTCCCATTCCCTAGGATTGCTCTACATGCTGCAATCCACATTAAAGCCACACTAGAACAAAACATTTCAAATATCTTTCTGTGAGTCCAAAGGCCAAAAAATTGTCTTTAATGTAACAAACACACAACCACAACTTCATTCTGTTAAATTCTTACATTGTGCAACCTGTGTGGCTTCAGTTGAGATGAATGTCATCCCACAAATAAGATACAAAATGTGGGTGCTGCATACTTCTGTGTAACTTTGATCCTAGGTTTGACTGTTGAGACATTTTTGGCTAAAGGCCTCTAATTTAGAGTCCATGAGAATCCCACAGTAACGCTGCACCTCCCTATTACAGTTCTCATGAATGGATAACAGCCTGATACGCAACTTCCTTTTGCTCTGCACATGGTGCCCATCATGCTGAATATTCCAGTGCTTCTCTCTTTTTCATACTTTTGTGGTAATTTCAAAATACATGGTGTTTTAAAAGGAGAATATTTATGAGTAGTGTTTCAAGCAATATCATAACATTGTATAAAGTTGAATGTCCCCAAAAGCTGGTTAAAGGAAATGTAAGATTTAGAACTGTGCACTGCAACCGACTGAAATGTGTTTAGAACTGTGCCCTGCAACAGACTGAAGGAGTTGAGATAGTTAAATGAAGCTTTTAGTTAACAAGTTTATAGAACATAGAATAATACAGCACAGTACAGACCCTTTGGCCCACAATGTTGTACCGACCCTTAAACCCTGCCTCCCATACAACCCCCCACCTTAAATTCCTCCATATACCTGTCTGTTAGTCTCTTAAATTTCACTAGTGTATCTGCCTCCACCACTGACTCAGGCAGTACATTCCATGCACCAACCACTCTCTGACTGAAAAACCTTCCTCTAATATCCCCCTTGAAATTCCCACCCCTTACCTTAAAGCCATGTCCTCTTGTATTGAGCAGTGGTGCCCTGGGGAAGAGGCGCTGGCTGTTCACTCTATCTATTCCTCTTAATATCTTGTATACCTCTATCATGTCTCCTCTCAAACTCCTTCTCTCCAAAGACTAAAGCCCTAGCTCCCTTAATATCTGATCATAATGCATACTCTCTAAACCAGGCAGCATCCTGGTAAATCTCCTCTGTACCCTTTCCAATGCTTCCACATCCTTCCTATAGTGAGGCGACCAGAACTGGACACAGTACTCCAAGAGTGGCATAACCAGAGTTTTATAGAGCTGCATCATTACTCCGCAACTCTTAAACTCTATCCTTCGTCCTATCAAAGCTAACACCACATAAGCTTTCTTAACTACCCTATCTACCTGTGAGGCAACTTTCAGGGATCTGTGGACATGTGCCCCCAGATCCCTCTGCTCCTCCACACTACCAAGTATCCTGCCATTTACTCTGCCTTGCAGTTCGTCCTTCCAAAGTGTACCACCTCACACTTCTCCGGGTTGAACTCCATCTGTCACTTCTCAGCCCACTTCTGCATCCTACCAATGTCTCTCTGCAATCTTTGACAATCCTCTACACTGTCCACAACACCACCAACCTTTGTGTCGTCTGCAAACTTGCCAACCCACCCCTCTACCCCCACATCCAGGTCATTAATAAAAATCAAGTTTAGTTAAATGTAGGCTTTATTAAAACTTACTCATAAAGAATAAAGCATGGCTTAACTAAAATGAATGATCACATAAAGGAGGCACTAGAGTGACGTAAAAGCAGATAAAATTGAAGTATAGTGAATTATGGGAAAAGTTTAAATACTCAATGGCTTACCTTGACTCCTAAATCAGTAGGAAGGTTTTAGCCAGTTTGTGTGTCTTGGGCCACTAACTGGCACTATGAAGTCTCTGAGTCAAGTTGATTCTGGATTTAACTCTATATCAAGCTGTCAGAGCACAATGTAGACTGACAGTCTTGTATAATTGACATAGAAATAAAATCAAGATTCCACATATGTCCATGTTCATGTTAAGAATAACAATATTCTTTAGAATGGCAATAACTACACAATATTACATCAGGGTGCATGAAGTGTGGTGGATCAATTTAGAGAAAAATACCCTAAAATACCGAATTTGTCAAAGACAATCTGTGTCAGGCCTGCACAGGCATCAATCTCTCATTCTCCACCCAGCTGACAGGAGTGACCTGCCACTCGCTTTCAACACATAACCTGAAGCCTATTTAAACCCAGCTCTCATCCACAATTCTTCACTCATACAAACCAGCCCGCCTTAACCAGTTGCTCCTAGCCTTCAGTTACTTACCTTGTTCCCTTGTTGTGTTAAGTATCTGTTCTCTAATTTTGTGGCCCTTGTAATTTGTTATTTTGCTGTTTATTAGTAAAATATTATTTACCGCTAAATCATTACCACTAAATCATCTTCACTGCTCTGTGCTTGGGTCTAGTTTCATCTACATTTCCTGACAGGATGAGTGAAGTAACAATTGACCCAGCAGAGTATGCTCACCTAAAGGAAGTCAACTGTCAACTAGAGCACACAATATCGATTGAAGTAGCAGAAAACCATTGACAATCTGCTCACAACTCTCAACCAACTCTACGTTTTGATACAACAACCTCATGCCAGTCAACTTCCTTCCTCAGAGCCCATATTTCAGTGTCCAAACGCTTCAACACATCCCCAACACAATGCCGTAAATTCTGGTTTCAGTGCATCTTACCTTTCAAGCTCCAGCCACTCTGTATTCTACATACCAAGCCAAAAGTGCCGACATCATCACTTAACTGGACGAGCTCTGACCTGGGCCACCGCTAAATGGGACAATAAAGTCACTATTTGTGATAATATGAGGAATTCAGCGCTGAGGTGCACCAGATTTTCAACCACCCAGGAAGTGGAAGGGGAGCAGCAGATCAGATATTTCACCTGCATCGAGGCTCACATTCAGTGCTGGATTACACTGCAGAATTCACAGCCTCTTAGAGAACTTTAAAGATTGAACTGGCCACTTGGGAGATGCCCACTGACCTTGAAAGCCTCATCACTCTGGCCCTCCAAATTGACAAGCGTCTTGTGGAACAACCCTCCAGATCATCAGCCAGAACCATTTCTGGTTGCAGGACCCTCATCAGCAACACCTTCAGAACCTATGGAGTTAGGGAGAGCTCCCGTAACACCCCCCCCCCATGCAAAGAGCGTGAGTGTCAGTGGAGAAACAACTTGTGTGTTTACAGCAGCACACAGATCACCCACACATCAGATGCCCACTGCGTCCAGGAAAAAGGCACCACTAAGTGGATACAAGGGACCTTCTATCTGGTAAGCTACCCCCAGCCTCTTGTTGCCGCGCCATAGCCTGACTCACTCTCTCTCTGTCCTCCTCCACACTCTGATGGCTCTATGCACACAGGAAGCTCTGCTGGATTCTCCTGTCACAGGCAATTTTATGGACCGGAGTCTGTGTATGCAGCTTGAATTCCCTACCAACACTATCTCTCACCCCTTCTTCATCCAGGCCAATGATGGACATCCCTTGGGGTCTGGGATGGTCTAAGCGTGCACGAGTATCAGAGAGTAATGCGAGTCCATCCAATTCCTCCTTATTGACTCACCCAACTTTGGTTACTGCTGCCTCTCCACTCATAACTCTCAATTCGCCTGGTCATCCGGTTCACTGCTAAGTGGGGACATGCATGTCAGACCACCTACCTGAATCCTCATTTGACTTCACCCGGTAAGTCCATGGAGATGGAGGAAACCCTCGACCTCACCAAACTCCCACAGGAATACTAAGACTTAGCCATCACCTTCAGTAAAACGTAGACAAGCACTCTACCCCCTCACAGACCACATGGCTGCATGATCCACCTCCTCCTGGGCACTACCCCTTCCCGAGATCATCCGTTCTCCCTCTTCCCTCCTGAGCCCCATGACATGAACAATTAAATCGCCAAGGAGCTACAGCACAACTTCATTTGACCATCCCAGTCCCAGCCAGTGCAGAATTCTTCCTTGTTAAGCAGAAAGATTGGAGTCTTTGTCCCTGAATTGACTACTGTGGACTCAATAAAAATCACCATTATGAACCGCTACCCTCACGCTTTGATGGATAGCACATTTGAAACACTCTGTGGGGCCCAGATCTTCACCAAACTAGATCTACAGAGCACTTACAACCTGATCCTCATCCTCCAGGGGAATGGGTGGAAGACTGTGTTCAAAACACTCACTGGCCACAACGAATACTTGGTGATGCCCTTCCAACTTTCCAACAATCCAAGCCTTCATCGACAAGATCCAAGACATGCTGCACAGGTATGTGTTCATCTACCTCAACAACAAAGACCCCCAAGACCATGTCTGTCACATCCAATCAGTCCTTGAGCATCTCCTTGAAAACCAACTGTACTGCAAATTAGAGAAATGCCGGTTCCACACCCCAATCATTTCCTTCCTGGGTTACGTTCTTTCACCCCAAGGAATAACCATGAACACAAAGAAAGTGCGTGCTGTCATTGAATGAATCTGACTGGACTCCTCAAACAACGATAGTGTTTTTTTGGGATTTTCCAACTTCTACTGCCATTTCATCCGAAACTTCTCACCTCCCTCAACAAGTCACCTACCTCACAAATAACTTGGTCTGCTGCCACGGGCCATGCTTTCAAGGAGCTCAAGGGATACTTCACCACTGTTCACATTCTCCTCTATCAGAACCCTTCCAGACCTTTTGTGCTAAAAGTGGACACATCTGACGTGAGTGCCAGAACCATTCTCTCCCAGCAAGGACTGGACTGGAAGACACCCCTTTGTGCCTTCTACTTGTGCAAGCACAGTTATAGAGTAGGGGACATGGAGCTACTTGCCAAAAAATGGGTCTTCAAAGAATGGAAATATTGGCTGATAGGAAACACAGAACCCTTCCTGATCAGGACTGACCACCAGAACCTCATCCACACAAAAGACCCGATAACTCAACCCACGTCAGATTCGCTGTGCCTTCTTCAAGCAATTCACCTTCACCATCCACTACTGACCTGGCTCCAAAAACGCTAAGGCGGGCACACTATCACAATAGTTTGGCCCAGCTGAAACTGAGATTGACCCTTAGCTCATCTTTCCATCCTTGATTGTTTGGGATCTTGAGAACCAGATCTTCAGCACGATCCTGCTCCAGCTGACACACCTGACAACTGCATGTACATGCCAGAAGCCGAGCACCTCGAGGCACTCCAATGGGCCCACTCCTCACCCCGCTCTGTCCATCTGCATTTTCTGCAATGCTGGTTCTGCTGGTCCATCATGATCACAGATGTACATTATTAGAACATCACAGCTTGCCCTCAACGTGCGTAGTCCAAGTACTTCAACTAGCAGCCCTCTGGGCTCCTGTGGCCCCCATCAGTTCCCAAATGCATAGGTCCCACATTGCCATGGATTTCATCAGGTGTTTGCCACCCACTGATCAGGCCACAGTGATCACGAGAGTGGTGCATCCGTTCTCCACTTCATTATCCTCCCCAAACTTCCATCAACAGCTAAGATGGTGGACCCGGTTCTCCAACAACAAGACATTGTTTCAGACTGGGGCTGACAATTCATCTTCCACTAGCCTCAAACAGTTGCTCCTAGCCTTCAGTTGCCTTGTCATGTTAAGTATCTACTCTCTCTTGCTTTGTAGCCCCTCATGGCTTGTTACTTTGTAGTTTATCAGTAAAATATCATTTACCGCTAAACCATCTCCACTGCTTTGCACTTGGGTGAAGCCTCCTCTACATTTCCTGACAATCTGTAGTTATTGTTTAATTCATAAATTATACAAAACGTACTGTGCGTATTTTCAAGTGCTGCACCTATTTCTGGTGGAAGTCTGTCCCACTGGAAAACTGGAACAAGCAACACTTGCCAAAATCCAAAGTGCAAATATAATTTTCCAGTGGTTGTTGTGAAAATATAACTATAGCAACAAACATTGCATCAAACAACTACCTATCTTCCATTTTCATTCACAGTGAAACAATGGACAAATCATGCACCAAGTCAAAAATCATCCATGAACTGAAGATATCACGTGGGATCTGATATATGCAGTAGCAGTGTTGTTAATTGTTTGGATCCACAAATTGTCAATACCTTCAAATTCTTTGTTGTTCCGAACGTGTTTCATTTTCACTCTCAGCCATTTCAGGAATCTGCAAGTCTGAATGCTTGAAACCACAGTGAGCAAAATATTTCCAGATTGTGTTACTGCTTAATTCTCACTAACTATCTGTGACAAAAATCGCTACTTTTCTAACACAAACACATGCAATTGATGCTATTTAAAAACTGTCCGCTTTAAGCACGGTGCCGTGGCTAATGGCCACATAGCACATGCAACTGACGCTACTTAGAAGCTGTTCGGCAACAGTCCCCTGTCACGAGTATGTGGCATACTGTCCCAAATAAATGAAAGGAGTCCTGGCCATTTTCTCGATTAATTTTTGTTCTTTAAGATTTGTCCCAACTAATCGATGGCCCTATTAACCCAAATCCACTGTAATTTCTCTCTCCGATATTGTGTAATCTGTTTACAAACATGCATCTAAAGACCGCTATAAGTGTTTTGGTCAAATATAATGCTCCTGATGAAGTCTGCAGACATTCAGAGGCATGTGAACTTGGCCACATCACAACTCGAAAGTCCTACAGGTAATTAACCCTCTGCAAGTTTAAGTCAGCCACAGTTCTGGTGTAATTATTTGTGCATGACAACAATCTTTTCCCTCATTATCGTTTTGTCTGCATTCAAACAGCATTTAGGAGATAGATATCTCTCCTACTTTAGAACTTTAAAATCAGGGTGCAGACTATGGTGAATTTGACTTTTATCTCAAGTCTGATGGCTTACATCAACATGAGACAACATCTACACCAATGAAATTTTGAAAACTCAATCCCTATGTGCCATGGATCTCAAAAATAATTTTTTTTTTTAGCAAAAACATCTGGAAAACATCAGATCCAAATCATCCAAGATTCCCTGGCAAATACCTAATGTTAGGTGCTACCCTTTGGCCTGTTTTCTATGAATCTGAACCACATAGTACAGTAAAACTGCGGTTCATTTCAATTTCTTTATTCATAAAAAGAATAGATGATATACAGTGCTGTGCAAAAGTCTTTGATATATATATATTTATATAGCTAGGGTACCTGAGATTTTTGTTAAAATAGGAAGATGGTTGGAAAACAGAAGTAAAAAGTACTTAGCTTTGTATTTGCTCAGTAGTATTGAGCATTACTTAGTAAATGGAAAGACATAATAAACAGTACTATTCTCTGTCTCTCTCTAAAGACTTTAGCACAGTATTGTACAAAAACTAACAGAGTTCTTGCATGAACTTCTAGCAAGAGTTTTCCAATGCTCCATTTATAACTTTATCATGAGAGTATGTGTTGGGGTGGGCTTGGAGTTTTACATCGTTTTTTTAAATTATTCTAAGATTTTGTTGCAGCACTATGATGCAGTACCTTTTTGGAATGATCCAATTTCTTTCCCCATTGAGTTACAATGTATCTGTGTACAGAAAAAATTCACTGGTTTTGTTTTACTTGCATACTTCTTTCACTCATTCTGCCAGACGATGGTGCCAGAGTCTTGGATCTTGGGCGAGGTTTAATTGACACCGTTTGTGACCTGGACTCTGTAGTTTATGTTATGATGTGATTATGGTTTCTGGTTGCTGCTTTTTTGTTGCTATTTTGTGTGATTTTGATTAGGACAGGCTGGCTCTGCGACCTGCAGTCAAAGAACAGCACAGCACTTGATTGAACTGAACTGAGCTGAAACTGAACATTCCTGGACTGTTTTGTTGACTTTATGGTTGATGTGTTTTTCGCTCTTTTTCTTTGCTATTTGTGCGATTTGTTTTTTTTTGCGAGTTGGGGGTTTGACATTTTTCTTTGAACAGGTTTCATGGCTTTCTTTGTGTCATGCCATCTGTGGGAAGACAAATCTCAGGGTTGTACACCGATACATACTTTGATAATCAGAATCAGAATCAGGTTTATTATCACCGGCAAGTGACGTGAAATTTGTTAACTTAGCAGCAGCAGTTCAATGCAATACATAATCTAGCAGAGAGAGAGAGAGAAAAAAAAACATAATAAATAAACAAGTAAATCAATTACATGTATTGAATAGATTAAAAATGTGCAAAAACAGAAATACTGTATATTAAGATTGAGGTAGTATCCAAAGTATACTTTGAATACTTGAATTAATTTAATTTGATTTTTCTTCCCCTACGTGAAGGCAGAACTAACAATTTTGTAATCAGTTTAGGTGAGCAGCTTAATTAGCCTCAGTTTGTTAAATAGCAATGATATTTAAATACATATAATTGTAAAAGTCCATTTACTTGTATTAAAATATGAACAGGAAAAACAAAATATATTGAAAATCCATACTGCATGTCAGTAAGCACTAACATTACACAAGCAGATGTACAGCACTGAAGATTGGCATTTACTGCTGCATAAAAGGTAAGTTCTATTCATGTTCAGAAAATAATTTCAATTATCAGATTATGAACTTCTATAATTTAAATAGTTTGAACAAGATGAATAAAAGGGCATGCATGCATATCTATAAGATCATAATTTCTCAATTCACATTGCGGTACTGTACATGCATCATTGAAGATTAGCCTTGATTAGGTATGAGAAGAATGTATTTCTCATGATGAATTTAATCTTATACATATTTATATAAAACAGGAACATTTCATAATTACTGCACATGTGAATGTATCAAAAATGATCACCCAGACTGCAGGACCTGCTGATAATGGCTTTGTTAAGGGGTAGTGATGAACATCAGAAGATCTAGGAAAGTTCAGAATGCAAAGAATATGAAGAATGTTCAGGACAATAGTAATAAAATGGCCAACATAAGGAAAACTGCAATGAGAGATCTCAATTTAAAGAAAGAATTTTGTATGACTTCATAAAACATAGAACACATGTAGAACGGCACAGAACAGTAACAGGCCCTTTGGCCTACAATATTGCGCTGAATCAATTAAATCAGTAATCAAATGGCTAACTAATCTCTTCTGCCCACACAATATACATTTTCCTCACATTCATGTGACTATCTAACTGTCTCTTAAAAGTCTTTGATTTCCATTATAAAGGTTTCTCATTTCTGAGTTTTAGTATGTGCATATCAAAAATATTGCTTTAAATATCCAGTTTTAACATTATTTAACAAAATAATTATGATACTATACTTTTAAAATTAATGACAAAGCAGCTTAGAAAACCACAGAACATTTTGTATTGATATTTTAACAATTTTCAGTGACCTAACATTAGAAATTCATGTCATTTAAAGTAAATTTTTTTCTAATGGAGAAGAAAACTGGAAGATATAAAATTAATGCATCAATAAAAAGCCTACTCCTTTTGACAATGCAGGTCTCATACAGATAGACTGTGGTCATGAGGAAAATGTCCATCAGTCAGACAACCATATCTGATTTTAATGCAAAATAATTTTTTCCCTGTATTCAGTATGTGACAGACTTCACTGATCACTGGGTTTCACCATTTTGGAGCAGCATTCATGTTATTATATATTACTCTACGCAGCTAGAATAAATTCTGTCTTAAAAAATTAGAAATGTGGTTGTCTGCAACAACTTGAATTCACCATATACATCTTTCTCGAGCAGGTGCTTTAAACATCTGCATACAAACTGTCTTCACATCCAAATGGTTGTATTTCAGAAACAAGATTTAATGCAAAAATTGGGGATCACAATGAGCAAAAAATAGATACAGAACTGTAAACATCGCAATTCACAAGAGCAACAAAATATTTTAAAATTATAAAATACAGTTTTAGAATGTACATTGATTATTGTTTTATTTTTTAGAAAGATGAATTGCTGAATTGTTGGTTTCTGGATATATAGAGCAAATGCATTGAAAAATAGCAAAAAGAATAAGAAACAAAAGAGAAATTGGAGGAACTCAAATTGATGCTTTATCCATACAAAGATGATAACCTTTTGCGGATGCCAAATTAGTACTCATGCTTGATTATGCCTGGCAAAATCTTAATAATGGCTCTTGGCTGCTCACCAAGATGCACAACAAATCGGGTGCAGTGTTGCCATTTTGAGGCTGTGCTTCTCTTGAAGGATTGACAGTTAGATGTTCATGACATACATTTACTGCAGATAAGTAAAAATAACAGCTAGGCCAAGTTCTGTGGTAATTAACTCAACTTCTGGAAACTACTCTGAGAGCTTTAAGAATGTAATTAGGAGGGAATAATTCTTTCCAGTGGGATAAGACACATAATACAGAACATAAGAGTTAAGCCTGTAATACAAATCAGTGGAAAGCGTATTCTTCTATGGAACTTTCTCCAGTTCTTTTCTCCCTCATTTATTTCTCAGAGAACTTCACTTTATCAGGTGTAAATGGTGAAATTATAGTGACTTTGATCAACGGCTGTGAGTGGAAACATTGGCATTCAGTCACTGAAAGTCAATCTCAGACATCCTCACAAACTCAACACTTGAGAGTCTAGGACTCACTGATAGATCCAGAAGGTAACAGGAAAAACACATATACATATTACCTTCTAAAAATATTCTGTATTACATTAACATCTTTAATTACTTATAAGTATTTCAGTCAATTTTTATATTTTAAAATAGCCTTGCTTTAATTATTTAATATACAATAATTTCTTGAAGTCCTTGAGTGTCAGAATATTCAAAATAATTAAAGTTAATGACAACTTTCACAGATAGTACAGCTCCATATGCCTGGTGTAAATACTGTCTGGAGCATTTTGGCAATAGGATTTATGCAACACACCAACTTGTGTTATTTGCCATCAAGACCAAACTGCTAAACTTCAAGATGTAGGAAATTAGCAAACTAGACTCTGCATTTGGCTTAGTTAATTTTTTGACTAAGAAGGATCACAGCAACCAATTTGGGGGTAAGGGATTGATCGATTCTAGTCACCAAAATCTATCATTTAATTTAGGAAGAGGTGCAGTCGACATTTCAGGCCGAGACCCTTCGTCAGGACTAACTGAAGGAAGAGTGAGTAAGGGATTTGAAAGTTGGAGGGGGAGGGGGAGGGGGAGATCCAAAATGATAGGAGAAGACAGGAGGGGGAGGGATGGAGCCAAGAGCTGGACAGGTGATAGGCAAAAGGGATACGAGAGGATCATGGGACAGGAGGTCCGGGAAGAAAGACAAGGCGGGGGGGGGGGGGGACCCAGAGGATGGGCAAGGGGTATATTCAGAGGGACAGAGGGAGAAAAAGGAGAGTGAGAGAAAGAATGTGTGTATAAAAATAAGTAACAGATGGGGTACGAGGGGGAGGTGGGGCATTAGCGAACGTTAGAGAAGTCAATGTTCATGCCATCAGGTTGGAGGCTACCCAGACGGAATATAAGGTGTTGTTCCTCCAACCTGAGTGTGGCTTCATCTTTACAGTAGAGGAGGCCGTGGATAGACATGTCAGAATGGGAATGGGATGTGGAATTAAAATGTGTGGCCACTGGGAGATCCTGCTTTCTCTGGCGGACAGTCCCGACGAAGGGTCTCGGCCTGAAACGTCGACTGCACCTCTTCCTAGAGATGCTGCTTGGCCTGCTGCATTCACCAGCAACTTGTATGTGTGTTGCTTGAATTTCCAGCATTTGCAGAATTCCTGTTGCTGTCATTTAATTTAATAGATTACTATATTAAAATTTAGTTGTTGCATACATTTAGGACATACAGTACATTTTAATAAGATTTATTAACTCACAACTACATGAAGAAATGCACCAATAAAAACAGTGGGTTATGAGTAGAAGAGTATCACAGTTGGTTAGGAGACAGGATATGCCACAAGCCTTTAATTTTCCCACTGAAATACAAAATAGTATGACTTTGAGGTGTAGTTCACACTTTTGCAAAGTTCTGGGTCCTTTTTCCCTCTTTGGGTCAATCATAAGTAACGCCTCTTCTGCAGCTGATAGAAAGGATAGCAGCACCTCTAAAGACATAACAATTCAATTGACATCTTGAATGCAACATTATAATGGGCCAAATAGAGGCTCTTCGCTGAAAAAAAAACCTCAATTGTGGGGAAAAAAAAGGGTAGCTCAGAGATGTTGATTTCAAGCCTCCTAACTGTGGGAGAATGAATAGAGTACAGTGATAACTCCACAGAGTATTGAAATGTCTGCCAGCAAGGTTCAAATGACATTTTCACCTACAATGTATTGGCATCGCCATGAAAAGACAGAATTGCCATCTTAAAGATTGTGGTTCTCTTTATGTATACTACAGCAGAGCCTATAGTAATACAGCCTTTTGTGATGGCTCTGCCAGCTGCAATATACTGTAGGTTTCCTGGGTGCTGGTAGAATAGGTGATACATCCTATTTATCTGTTTTTGCATCCTGGAACTTTTCTTCTTCCCATTTCTCCGCTTCTTCAAGCGTTGTAACCTTTGTCTTATTTGCTGGGCAAAAGGAAAGAACATAGAACTCCACAGTGAGTCAGAGATTCACTAGCCTACATTTGGAAAATATATTTTCCTGGAATTTATTTTTTCCCTAGAAAAGGCACTAAATGTTTACTTAAATATAAGAGAAGCATAACTCTGATGTCGAACTTCTCCATGTTTGTATTGGGACCCCTAGCACTTAGTCATTCACTTATCCTCAGTTTTGTTCTCAATGGACTAGAACAGATGGAGGATAGAATTCAAACACAAAATAAACAAATTCCAAAAAAATACAACTATGGAGACACAAATCTACATGCCATGCTGCCTCACATGCCATCTGAAACAAACTGAGCCTTTCATGTTGGTGCATACAGAAAATATTTGATATGGAGCACACAATGCTATGTAAATGAAATCAATTACATACTTTGCCTACAAGTAGCTCTTCTGCACGGGAAAAGAATGCATTCCTTGTGTTTTATACGGAGCATCTCTACGTATTGTGAGATGACAGATATTGCAAATGTCATCTTCTGCAGCCTGGAATGACCATAGAGAATAGAAATTTAGGTCACAGTAGGTTTTAGAGGTAAAAGTAATCACATTATCTGGTGATGGACTCCGCCTGTCACTTCAATTTGTGTCATTGCTCCATCACAGCCTCAGGGCCATCCTCACGTAATTATAGAGAAGACCCATTTTTCTCACACGCTGCTACAAGTCCTCCTGTATTATTCCCTCTTCCACATGTTCTTCCAGATATTAGTGTACCGATATCCCTTCCTCTCATTTTACAAGCATGGTGGCAGACTGAACAGCATATCAGACTGAAGAAGCAACAGAAATGTACAACCCTTTCAGCAGAGAAGGTCCTGTACTCCAAACACAAACTCTGCATAATGTTTTGCACTCAGCTCAAATTGCAAAGATGATCAAAACAACCAACTAAGTACACATTACAATTATCCAGCATGTTTATCTGAGAGATTGATGGTGGTTTATATCTAAAGATCATTAAGTAATGACATATTTTCTGTATTCTCATTTCCTGCAACTTTCTAGCTTTCATCTTTCAACTTAAGTTGCTTATTATTGTATTCAAGGATTTTCTTTTTGAATGAAATGTAGACAGTTTCATTCACAAAGCATATATTTCACAATGTTATCAGTATAAAATTAAATGCAAAGTTCACTGCATTTGCTAAGAAGATATTTAAGAATTCCTCCTTTCTTAGTCCAGCTCACAATAATTAATAGCGAAATGCAAAATTAAAAACTAAAATGAAACGAAATACAAGATCACCAAAACCAATAATCAGAAAGTGGAATCTTAGTTTCCAATCTTCTAGTGCCAATTGATCAACAAGATAGTCAAACAATACATCTCAAAAGATGCAAATACTCAGATTTTAATCAGATGCATGTGATTCTGACCAATAGCATTTGGAACCAAGTATTGTAATGTACTACTCTTGATATTTTTAAGTAGGATATACAGTTTAATAGCTCTGAACCAGTAATGAATTATAAACTCAAACATTCTATGTTATTGCTAAGCTAGTTATACCAGTGGTTGGCTAAAATATAGACAATGAACCATTAAAGTTGAGATGATTCACATCAACAACACTGAACATTTCTAGAGAACGATGAAACTGAAAAAAAAATCATTATACAAATTCTAATTGATATGCACATGTCAATTAAAATGGGTTATTACCTCATGCCACAGGGTCAATGTGGCAAATATATTTTCCCACTAGTCAAATTTTATAAAAATTAGACATTTGTACATGCATGTTAAAGTGAAAATCATAATTAGTGCTACTTAGACACATTTTACATGTATTAGCTAAGGTTGTTACCAAAATTGCATAACGTGCTCATTCTAAATTGTTATTTTAAATGGCCAACAGTATCCATATTTCACTCATTTAAACTTACTGTTTTACTACAAGTTTATTAACTATTTTACAAACGATTAATGTTTGATTAGGCTACAAACGATTAATGTTTGATTAGGCTACAAGTTCATTTTTCTAGCTCACTCTTTCTATTTTGGGTTCTCTGATACGATTCAGAGTGATTGGTTAAGGAGATACACAGTTGATTGCCTTGGTCAGGTTGATGTCCTTTACAGGATGATAGCTGGATGTTACACTAAAAGCAACTTGCCATGCAAGACCTGAACCAAACTATTCTTTTCTTCCAGCGACAATGCAGCTTTTTTTGGAAATCAGAGTGAATGCTCCTCATGAAGCTTGGGCCTTCCATTCGTATGTATGCTTTTAAGTACCCTGATGCTCAGACAGAATTACCAGCATTTCTCTAGAAACTCCAAACTATTACTTTTATTGCACTTGCTGCATGAATGAGATTATGGGCAATCAAAGTTCCAGTGAATGGGAACTTGCTTTCAGCACAACATTTCAATGAAAGTCCAAAAGCAAAGTATTACAGCATAACAGATTACTTCACAATGCTGACATTATCTGTGAAAAGAGAAACAGAGTTAACATTTCAAGTCTATGACTTATCAGAACACTTAACTGTTCGGTTTAAAAATCAGCTCAATTTTACATAACCCAATTTGCACCAGTCTTAGATCTGTACCTGTTTCACATTGACTAAAAATTTCCTGCTAGTTGCTTGTTACCCTGTTAACCGACAGACAAAACCTGCCTTTGATATTAATTTGCATACAAAAGCTACCTAATACTCAAAGGTAATAACCTGCTCATATCAAAGCTTAGCACACACAAATACCATCATGGGAAGGGGTGGAGCAAAACAAGCCATGCATTCAAATCATTTAAAATTATTTAACATTTTAAAAAATCTTTACAATTAAAATAAGCTAAAGAAAAAGGTTGTGTATCAATAAAGATTTACCCTCGATTCTTGCAGCCATTCCTCTCCACTAAAATTAATAAAGAGACTATTACTGCAACAGATCTAACAACATTGCTTTGGCAGACTCCTCAGTGTAATCTCTGGGGAATAACTATAGATTTTGAATTTTGGCATGAGAAATGTTCCCTCTAATTTATAATAACCAGCTGCGCAAAAATCTTGTGCTGTGTAATTTTTTTGCCCAGTAACAACAATGTGTATGCATTGAACCTTATATATAGAGGTATTCATTTTAACAGCTAGCAAAGCACTGCCAATAAGAACTGTGATCTCCTCTGGGTTTGACCATTTTCACTCTTGTTCATCTGCACTCTCACAAAACATAGTGATGCTAGACAGTTTGTGAATCCTTTAGAATTTTCTCCATTTCTGCAAAAGTATGACCAAAAATATGGCCAGATCTTCACACAAGTCCTGAAACTAGATAAAGAGAACCCAATTAAATAAATAACACAAAACATTATACTTGTTTATCTATTGGGAAAAATTACCCAATATTGCATGTATTTGTTGGAAAAAGTATGTGAACCTCTTGGTTTATCGGTTCATTTAAAGGGAAAATTAGAGTCAGGTATTTCAATCAATGGGATGACAATCAGGTGTGAGTGTGGGAAGCCCTGCCCTATTTAAAGAACATAAACCTGGGTCTTTACTATCAAAGACTGATCTGCACCACAAAGGTTTTTGGAGGTGTGCCATGCCTCGATCAAAAGAGGTTACTGAGGACCTCAGAAAAAAAGTTGTTGATGCTCGCCAGGCTAAAAAAAAATACAAAATAATTTCTAAAGAGTTTGGGGCTCCACCAATCTACAGTCAGGCAGATGGTGTAGAAATGGAGGAAATTCAACATAGTTGTTACTCTCCCCAGAAGTGGTTGACCAACAAAAATTACTCCAAGAGCGAGGCGTGTAATATTCTAGGAGGTCACTAATAACCCCAGGGTAACATCTAAGGAGCTACAGGCCTCTCATGCATTGGCTAATTTCGGTGTTCATGAGTCTATCATCAGGCAAACGCTGAACAACAATGGTGCGCATGGCAGGATTGCAAGGAAAAAGCCATTACTCTCCAAGAAGAACACTGCTGCCCAGCTAAGCTTTGCTAAAGACCACGTGGATAAGCCAGAAGGCTATTGGAAGAATGTTCTGTGGAATGATGAGTCCAAAATAAAACCTTTTTGGCTTAAATAGGAAGCATTATGTTTGGCAAAAAGCAAACACTACATTCCAGCATAGGAACCTCATCCCATGTGTGAAACATGGTGGTGGCAGTGTCATGGCTTGGGCCTGCTTTGCTGCCTCAGGACCAGGACAGCTTGCCATCATTGATGGTACAATGAATTCTGAATTGTACCAGCAAATTCTACAGGAAAATGTCAGGGTATCTGTCTGTGAGCTGAAACTCGATAAAGTGGGTTATGCGACAAGACAACGACCCTAAACACATAAGTCAGTCTACCAAAGAAGTTTCACATTTTGGAATGGCCAAGTCAAAGTTCTGACCTTAAAATCCTGTTGAAATGTTGTGAAAGGACCTGAAGCAAGCAGTTCATGCAAGAAATCCCACCAACATCCCGGAGTTGAAGCAGTTTTGTAAGGAGGAATGGCCCAATATTCCTCCAAGCCGATGTGCAGGACTGATCAACAGTTACCAGAAGTATTTGTTTGCTATACAAGGGAGTCATACCAGTTACAGAAAGAAGTTCACATGCTTTTTCCAATAAATACATGTTATATTGGATCATTTTTCTCAATAAATAAATGAAAAAGTATAATTTTTGTTATTTGTTTAATTGGGTTCTCTTTATCTAGTTTTAGGACTTACATGAAGATCTGATCACATTTTAGGTCTTATTTATGCAGAAATTCTAAAGGGTTCACAAATTTTCTAGCACCACTGTACTAGCAGGCCTGTAGTGGATAATGAAGGATTTTCTCGTCAGACCTTTTGCACTCCATCCATATGTGATTTGCTTGCTAAATGATGCTTTAAAATAATCAAGTTTCCAAATATCACTCCACTTCTTCCCAGTTGCAAATTCTCCAGCAACTTTTGCATCACAGCCATACACGAAGGTAACACCTGTTTCTGTATTGTACATAAATATCTCTTGTAGTTGCACTTTTCTGACCTTGTGAGCTCTTGGTGTAGCAGTTTATACTGTTTTGTTACGCCATTCCACTTTAAATTAACCAGTAGTTCATTTGCACTTCACACCCTTTGCGTCTTTGGAATTCGACATAGTGGATCCATTATTTCTTCAATGAAAGCTTAATAGATAAGGCAATTCTAAAATCTGCAGACAAATCATTGTAAACTCCACAGTGTCAACACCATCAGCATCACAAACTAGAAAAGGAAATGTGATTGTGCATTGCCGTGAGATATAGTTAACATGCCAATGAGGTAGAGGATGACAAGCTTTTGTGCACAGTTTAAATTTCTTCATGTGCTAGTAGCAAAAGATATGTGCAAATACACACGTACACAGCTTTGAGGGAACGCTGGCCAGGAGTCTTTGCAAGTAATCTAATATCAGAACATATTCTTCAAAAATACCAGAAACAACTGACAGTCATTTGGGACTTCAACATTCCTGTTGTGAAAAACCCAAGGTTATTGTCAGTTATACTGGGAATGTCAACAGTTACAGGGGTAATGGTCACTGTGTCCCTCAAACCCTAGGCCATGAAAGTGTGTTGTTAAAACAATAAACACATATATTTGAAGTTTGATGTTGAAAACTGTCCATTTTCATTTTACAGTTTTGAAGGGGGAGGGGGTCAATTTTGAATGAATGTAATGCACTGTATGGATTAGATTTTCCAAAACTACTCCGAATGAATGAGAAGTGTGTGGCAATTTCAAGCTGATATGATTGTGTGCTGCAACAGAACCCAAAGTTGCCACTTTCATTTCATAAAGTTCTCAGCCCACAACACTTAATAGAGTGACTCTTGATACAGTGTAAATCCTGACAAAGTGACTTTCTGTCACACCAAGCAGGATTTCAATATAACGTGTCCCACTGTGTTTCAATTCCCTAAACTATAAATTGAATAAAGTAAGCTTTATAATAAAAATATTTGCAGTGAACTGTCTGGGCTGTCAACATGTATTACTAAGAGAAACAAATAAAACAGTACTCTGAAGTAGTACTTCAATTTCGGAAAAAGAACAATAATTTCTTGGAATTTTTGAAATAGTATTGAAATAATACAATCTTTGTTCAATATGATCTGATAGTTGGTTAAAGATAAGTTATATTTTAACTTGCTTTCTATTTATTTTCAACTAAATCTATCACCATGAGTAGTTCTCTGAATTCAATGTGTCAAAGTAAATTAAACATTTATAAGTTCCCACAAGACACAAATGGGAGCATGGGCCAGTGAAGCATAGGCATTCAAACTATGAGCATAGGACCTTAATGGGAATGGGAATCACAGATTCTGCACTTCAATATTATCAGCAGTCACACATAGAACCCATGTCATATCTTAAAGGAAAAGTGTGCAGTTATAGCCAGTCACCAAACATTCGATTCACAGAGAACCAGCAGCTGCCTCCTTAAATACTTTCATATTCAAGCACTTGACCATCCAAATTGAATCTCACCCCTCTGTATTATCAAAAACAACAACTTGTTTTAAGACAAACAAAAGAAAATCCGTAGATGCTGAATATCCAAGTAACACACCCACACAATGCTGGAGGAACTCAGCAGGCCAGGCAGCAACTTTGTAAGAGTACAGGAGATGTTTCAGGCCAAGACCCTTCATCAGGACTGGAGGAAAAAAAGATGAGGAGTCAGTTAGAAGCTGGGGGAAGGGGAGGAAGAAACACAAGGTGATAGTTGAAACCAGGAAGGGGGAGAGGGGTAAAGTAGAGAGCTGGGAAGTTGATTGGTGAAAGAGATACAGGGTTGGAGAAGGGAGAATCTGACAGGAGAGGAAGGCCATGGAAGAAAGAAAAGGGGGAAGAGCAACAAAGGGAGGTGATGAACAGTAAGGAGATAAAGGGAGAGAGGGACATAGGAATGCAGAATGGTAAGGAGGCGGGGGGGGGGACACTACTGGAAGTTCAAGAAATCTATGTTCATGACATCAGGTCGGAGGCTACTCAGACGAAATATAAGGTGTTACTCCTCCAAACCAAGTGTGGCCTCATCGCAACAGTAAAGGTGACCACAGACTGACATATCAGAATGGGAATGGGACATGGAAGTAAAATGGGTGACCACTGGAAGATCCCGTTTTTTCTGGCAGACAAAGTTTAGGTGCTCGATGAAGCGATCTCCCAATCTACATCAGGAATCACCGATATACAGGACACCACACTAGGAGGACCGGATACAGTAGATTACCCCAGCTGACTCACAGGTGAAGTGCGCCTCAACTGGAAGGCTGTTTGGGGCCCTGAATGGAAGTGAGGGAGGGGGTGTAGGGGCAGGCATAGCACTTATTCCGCTTGCAAGGATAAGTGCTAGGAGGAAGATCAGTGGGGAGGGATGAATGGACAAGGGAGTCACATAGGGAGCAATCTCTGCAGAATGCAGAAAGTGCGCTGGGGGGGAGAGGGGGAAGATAAAGATGAGCTTTATGGTGGGATCCCATTGGAAATGGCGGAAGTTACAGATAATTATGTGCTGGATGTGGAGGATGGTGGGGTGGTAGGTGAGGACAAGATGAGGGCAGATGTGCACAAAATGGAAGAGATGTGGTTGAGTGCAGCATTGATGGTGCGGGAAGGGAAACCCCTCTCTTTGAAGAAGGATATCTCCTTAATTTTAGAATGAAAAGCCTCATTCTGAGAGCAGATGCAGTGGAGAAAGAGAAATTGAGAGAAGGGATGGCATTTTTACAAGTAACAGTGTGGGAAGAGCTATAGTCCAGGTAGCTGTGAGAGTCACTGGGTTTAAAATAGACATCAGTAGATAAGCTGCCTCCAGAGATAAAAGACACAGGGATCGAGAAAGAGGAAGGAGGTGTTGGAATGGACCAGATAAATTTGAGGTCAAGGTGGAAGTTGGAAGTAAAGATGATGAAGTCAACGAGCTCCGCATGAGTGCAAGAAGCAGCACAAATGCAGTCATCGATGTAGCATAGAAGTTGTTGGGAATTATACCAGTGTAGGCCTGGAACATAAACTATTCCACATAGCTGACAAAAAGGCAGGCATAGCTGGGACCCATGGCTACACCTTTTGTTTGAAGGAAGTGGGAGGAACCTAAGGAGTAATTATTAAGAGTGAAGACAAGTTCCGACAGATGGAAGAGAGTGGTATTAGAGGGGAACTGGTTGGGACTGGTGTCCAGAAAGAAACGGAGAGCTTTGAGGCCTCCCTGGTGGGGGATGGAGGTGTATAGGGACTGGACATACATAGTGAAAATAAAATGATCAGGACCAGGGAACTTGAAGTCATTGAAAAGATCAAGAGCGTGTGAAGTGTCATGGATGTAGTTTTGATATCCATCTTGGAGCATCCATTTTCGAAACTGGTCTCATTGCCGTCTCCCACCTCTTCAGTGTACCAGTCAAAATTAAATGTTATCCTGGGTGGCTGACTGCAGCTTTCCTGTCATCCTCATGGTTTCTTCTGTTATTCCTCTATACCCCTTGAGTAGCTTCAGTACCTTCCTTTCTTTCAGTTCATTCCTGTGTTTGGCCCAATAACTGTGCTACATTGTTTACATTCAAAGGTAAATCACTTTGCTAAATGAATTTGTAATTCACATTTAGCACTGCAATAAATGCTAACAATGTACCCCATATATTTTGCTTTTAATATTTGTTTTCCATTTTAAAAAAAGACAGGCGGGCATTACCGGTAAGGTCAGCATTTAATTGATCACATCTAATTGCCCTTGAGATTGCAATGGTGAGCAGCTGCAGTTCTTTAAGACAAAAACTCCCATGGTGCTGTTGGCAGTGAGTTTCAGAATTTTGACCTAGCCGTAATGAAGAACAAGTGCTATTGATCAAATCTAGAATGTGTGTAAAATTTGGAGGAGGCTTTACAAGTCAAAGTGATTGTTCAAAGCAATATTGAAACTGCCCTGCTTTTCAGAATGTACTCATATTACTCCAAAATGTAAAATACAGTAGATGCCAATGCCAATGATATGGGTGGAACAGCTTGGCTAGATGCATATTTGGAGCACAATATTTGCAACATAGTAGCTATTTGTAAAATAAACTGAGCTTTCAAACAGTTCTTAATATCAAACAAAGGCAAATGAATTATAGATTGGCTTCTGTAATGACTGGGACTACTGGAAAAGAAAAAGCTTCTGAATGAAAACTCTTGTCTTCTTGCAGGCTGGGCAATTCATAGTAGCAGAAGTTAACGCTAATATGTCACATTGACCACTCCTTTTCCACCTATCCACAATATCCTATACTTGCCTACAGTTTACTCATGTGCAAGGATATATATACACCTGAATATCGCATAAAGTTAAGGAGAAACACAGGGTCCCAAACTATTAAATGAACCAATTGATCTGCTTTTGTAACATTGCTTCTACCATTCTTTAACCTAGCGATACTGAAGTCTTTCTTCCAGATAGCAGTTCCCTCTCCTTATCCAGCATCATTTAAAGTGTAGTGAATAGTATTGCTCTTCAATATAAAGAACTCAAATCTAACCATTATCCCAGATGTATTCTTGCCTGACCAGTTGCCCACCAATCCTGTGACCACCACTCCCACCCGCTATCCATTTCTTAACCATACTCAACTCTGAAGACGATTAGAAATGGATAATTATGGCCTACACTCAATTATAGACTAATTTTAATTAAATTTATCTGGATGGATAATTTATGTTATATATACACTTTTCCAATTTTAAATGCTGTAATTGGGATTGGTAACTTTTAGTATTTCTAAGCATTGTATACGCATATGATTCAACAATCTCTTCTATTTTTTAAAATAATTTTGTGTGAAATTTTCCTCTGACCTTTTAGTGTCCATCAACTTTATCCATAGAACAAATCTACCATGTTTGGTCTTCACTTTAATTGAGAAAATCTTAAGTACACATAACATTGAACAGGATAGCACAGGAGCAGCCCTTCAGCCTTGAATTGCAGTAAATTGTCAAACTAAGTCAATGGAGGAAGTAAGGCTTACACAGCCTTCAAAAGTCTTCCTCCACTCGTGCTCAAAATCACAAGACATACTTTTCCAATCCCACCTTGTACAATTGCATTCAATTCCTCTCGTTGTTCTCTTCCACACATCTAAACTTTTCATCACCTCTATTACACCTTATATAAAAGAACAAATTACAGGAGGACCTCAGCCAGTCAGGCGCTTCTGTGGAGGGTAACAGACAGCTGACCTGAAATGCATCCATCCATTTCCCTCCATAAATGCTGTCTAACACATTAAGATTCTCCAGCAGTTTGTTTTTTTTTGCTCCAGATTCCAGGATCTACATTCTCTTGTTCCCCCTTTCCTATATCCATTGATATCAATTGCATCCAGAAATCTATCATTTTCTTTATTAATGAATCATCAATTGATCCTTTAAAGCCAAGGTGCATAGGAGCAACTTGTCACAGAGGAAGTAAATGTTTGGAATTCTTTATCCCAATGGCCTCTTGAGGCCAGACCATTCAGGGTATCTAAAGAGGGAGATGCTAAACGTTTGAATGATCAGGATAGTGGAAGCTATGGAAAAATGGCACAGTAAAGAAGCCTAGGGTAAATCAGCCAGGATCATATTGAACAGGCAAGAGGGACCAAACACTGCTTTTCTTTCCTTCTGCAATTATCTCAGTAATTATATTTCCAGAGCCTTCTGGGATAGACAATTCCAAAGATTCACCATTCCCTGTTTAGAGAAGTTACTCGTCGTCTCAGTTCAAAAAAGACCTATCCGTTACTCAGACTAGTAGTTCTAGGTTCCTTAGCCAGAGGAAACTTCTCGCGGCTCCCACACATAAAGCCCTGTAAAAATATTTCAACTTACAATGACATCACCTTGTGTTCTAAATTTGAGATACTACAGGCATAGTCTATTCAATCTTGCCTCAAAACCAGCTATTCTAGGATAGTCTAGTGCATCTCCATGTCTTCTCTTTGTAAAGTAGTAAAATTCCTCCCTGTGTCTTGTTTGGAGCAATTGGGGGGGGGGGCGGCAAACCCTGCCATTTCTTTAGCCTGCGTCTGTTTTATGAGGCTTAGTTGCTAGCTCGACACTCAACCCAGCATGATGGAAAGCATGCAAGAAGCCGGCTGGATTCAAACCTGAAACCTCTTGTTCTGAAGTCTGGGTGCAGGTAACACTACCCCACTGGCACAAATGTCTTCTGTTTGGCCTCCTGGTTTATTTAAGACAACCAAAGCTGTACTCAATACTCAGGTGTGTCATCAACACTCTATTTAATAGCAGTAAGACATCTCTAATGCTGCGCTTAAATCCTTTCGTATTAGGAGCCAACATATCCATTTTATTTCCTAACTGTTTGCTGCATTTGTCTGTTAATGTTCAGTGACTTGTGTACAATGAAACACAGACCCCCTTTAAGAATTAACATTTCCCTAAATACAAGTTAAAAAAAACTTCAAGATGTCAAGACGAAATAGATCACTAAGAATGAAAGAGTACAGAGAAAATTTACAAGGATGTTGCCAGGACTTGAGGATCTGAGTTATTGGGAAAGGATGAATAGGTTAGCGCTTTATTCCTTGGAGCACAGGAGAATGGAGGGAGATTTCAGAGAGGCATAAAAAATTAAGTGGGGTACAGATAGGGTTAATGCAAGCAGGCTTTTTCCAGAGAAGGTGGGCGAAACTAGAACTAAAGGTCATAGATTAAGGGTTAAGGTGAACTATCTAAGTGGAACCTGAGAGGAAACAACTTCACTCAGAAGGTGGTGTGTGAAAAGAGCTGCCAAAGGAAGTGGTGAATATTGGTTTGATTTCCATAAGACATAGGGACAGAATTAGGCCATGTAGCCCACCGAAGCTGCTTCACCATTCTACCATGTCTGATTTATTAGACCTCTTAACCATCTCCCTGCAGCCTTTGACTCTCTTCCTAATGAAGAACCTATCAATCACCGTTTTAAATATACACAATGACTTGGCCTCCACTACTGCCTGTGGCAAAGAATTCTACATATTCACCATCCTCTGGCTAAAGAAGTTCCTTTTCATCCCTGTTCTAAAGGGATATTCCTCTACTCTAAGGGTTGCCTTCTTGTCCTAGACTCACCCACTATAGGAAAAGTCCTCCCCATACCTACTCTGTCTATACTTTTCAATATTTGACAGATTTCAATGAGATCTCCCTTCATTCTTCTGAACTCCAGCGAGCACAGGCCGAGAACATCCAATGCTCAGCATAAGTTAACCATTCATTTTCAGAATCATTTGCGTGAACCTCCTTTGGACCCTCTCCAATGCAAGTGGTCTGACCAATGCCTTAAAGAGCCTCAGTATTACATTCTTGATTATATATTGTCCTCTCAAAATGAATGCTAACTTTGCATTTGCGTTCCTTTACCACCAACTCAACCTGCAAGTTAATGTTCAGGGAATCTTGCATGAGAACTGTCAAGTCCCTTTGCACCTCATATTTCTGAATTTGCTCCCCATTCAGAAAATAGTCTATGCCTTTATTCCTTCTACCAAAGTGAATGACCATACACCTCCCTTACACTATATTCCATCTGCCGCTTCTCTGCCCAGTCTCCTAATCCAAGTCCTTCTTCAGACTCCCTGCACCTTTACTTATCTTCGTACAGTCTGCAAACATGGCCACAAAGCCATTAATTCTGTTATTTAAGAGAAGTTTACATAAGTACATGGATGGGAGGAATATGGATGGCCATGGTCCTGGTGTGGGTCAATGGGACTAGGCAGAATAACAATTTTCAATAAAATGGCATATTTCTGTGCTGTAGTGCTCTACCACTCTGAATCATTTTTTCTATTTTGTACACTGTAGTAGTGGATGACCTCATATTGATCTACATTATATTCCATCAATCGTGTTCTCACTCATTCACTTATCCTGGTTATAGCAATTAGGAGATAGAAGATAAAAGGTGATGAATGAATTCAATTAATAGTTGAAACATGTCTAAGAATTAAGACAAAACTTTCATTAAGCGATGTTAACAAAATAGTAAGTTTATGTAATATTTGCATAATATATGGTAATTGTAGTCACCATAGTTCATTCATTACTACCTCTCAACATCATGACACAAACAGTTAATAATCTTTACTTTCATTCATGAACAAAAATGCAGTATAAGAGAGATGCACTCAAGGTCACCATGATATGGCTGCCAGCCTGAAAAGGCCTGCATAACATTCATAGTGACATTAGCAAGTGACAGGTAGCATTAATTCTTCTAATAGCAAACCCTGCTTATCCCCTTCAGAATCAGATTTATTATCACAGGCATATGTCATGAAATTTGCTTTTTTACCTCAGCTGTATAGGGTAATACATAAAAGGTACAATGAATTACAGTAAGAAATATACAGTACATTTATTTAATTTATATATATTAAATAAGTAGTGTAAGGCTACTTAACAAGATGAGCCCATGGAATTATGGGAAAGTTACATACATGGATAGAGCGTTGGCTGATTGGCAGGAAATAGAGAGTGGGAATAAAGGGATCCTATTCTGGTTGGCTGCTGGTTACCAGTGGTGTTCCACAGGGGTCAGTGTTGGGGCCGCTTCTTTTCACATTGTACATCAACGATTTGGATTATGGAATAGATGGCTTTGTGGTTAAGTTTGCTGACGATACGAAGATAGGTGGAGGGGCCAGTAGTGCTGAGGAAACGGAGAGACTGCAGAGAGACTTGGATAGATTGGAAGAATGGGCAGAGAAGTGGCAAATGAAGTACAATGTTGCAAAGTGTATGGTTATGCACTTTGGCAGAAAAAATAAACGGGCAGACTATTATTTAAATGGGGAAAGAATTCAAAGTTCGGAGATGAAACGGGACTTGGGAGTCCTCGTACAGGATACCCTTAAAGTTAACCTCCAGGTTGAGTCAGTAGTGAAGAAAGCGAATGCAATGTTGGCATTCATTTCTAGAGGAATAGAGTATAGGAGCAGGGATGTGATGTTGAGGCTCTATAAGGTGCTGGTGAGACCTCACTTGGAGTACTGTGGGCAGTTTTGGTCTCCTTATTTAAGAAAGGATGTGCTGATGTTGGAGAGGGTACAGAGAAGATTCACTAGAATGATTCTGGGAGTGAGAGGGTTAACATACGAGGAACATTTGTCCGCTCTTGGACTGTATTCCTTGGAGCTTAGAAGAATGAGGGGAGACCTCATAGAAACATTTCGAATGTTGAAAGGCATGAACAGAGTGGACGTGGCAAAGTTGTTTTCCATGATGGGGGAAGTCTAGTACGAGAAGGCATGACTTAAGGATTGAAGGACACCCATTCAGAACAGAAATGCGAAGAAATTTTTTTAGTCAGAGGGTGGTGAATCTATGGAATTTGTTGCCACGGGCAGCAGTGGAGGCCAAGTCATTGGGGGTATTTAAGGCAGAGATTGATAGGTATCTGAGTAGCCAGGGCATCAAGGGTTATGGTGAGAAGGCAGGGGAGTGGGACTAAATAGGAGAATGGATCAGCTCATGATAAAATGGCGGAGCAGACTCGATGGACGAATGGCCGACTTCTGCTCCTTTGTCTTATGGTCTAAGAGTGCAAAAATTAGTGAGATAGTGTTCATTGGTTGGTTTATTATCCATTCTGAAATCTGATGGTGAAGGGAAAAATGATGTTCCTAAAAAAGTTGAGCATGTCTCTTCAGGTTCCTCTAACTCCTCTCCGATGGTAGTAATAAGAAGAGAACGTGTCTTGGGTTATGGGGGTCCTCATTGATGGACACTGCGTTTTTGAGATATCACTTTTTGAAGATGTCCTTAATGCTGGGGTGCCTAATGCCCATGATGGAGCTGGCTGAGTTTTCAACCTGCTGCAGCCTTTTCCAATCCTGTGCAATGGCCCCTCCATACCAGACAGTAATGCAACCAGTAAATGTTCTCCATGGTACATAATAGAAATTTGCAAGAGAGTCTTTGGTGACATACTAAATCGTCTCAAACTCCTAAAGAAATATAACCGCTGGCTTGTCTTCATAATTACATCAATATATTGGGTCCAGGATAGATCTTCAGTGATGCTGACACCCAGAAACTTGAAACTGTTCACCCTTTCCACCACTAATCCCTCGTTGAGGACTGGTATGTGTTCCCTCGACTTCCCCTTCCTGAAGTCCGCAATTAATTCCTTGGATTTAATGACATCGAGGGCAATGTTTTGCTTCAACACCACTCAATCAGCTGATTCATCTCACTCCTGTAACTTCTTTGGCACCATTTAGCATTCTGCCAACAACAGTTCATCTTCAATGTCAGCATGAGATTATCATTGACAGAAGCTGGTTTCCAGGTTTCAACCAGAACACAAACAATACTGAGCTGATCTTATCTCACATTCTTACGTTGTCATTGGCCCCCAAAAAGCCTCTTTCTCTTTAACAGAGCACAATTACCACAAGTACTGCTGCAGGAAGATGGTACAGCAGCAAAGATAGCGGGGAAGCACAAACGGCAACAGATGGAAAACACAGGGTTTTCACTAGGTTTTAGATCTGAACGTATTAAGGCCATGGAGAGGTTAGAGTATATCCAGGAAAGTTTTACTATTCAGGCAATGGCACAACACTCTTCAGGAAGCACAGACTGTGAAAAAAGTGGTCTTTTTCTGATTGGCTGCTGGTGACTGGATGCGTGCTACAGGAGTCGGTGTTGAGACCATTTATTTTCACATTATACTGTATGTCATTCATTAGGATGAAGGAATTGATAGCTTTGTGGGCAAATTTGCAGGGTGTTTGCAGAAGACGAGACAGATTGGGGGAATGGGCAAGGAGATGGCAGATGGAGTATACAGCAGGGAAGTGCACGGTCATGCACTTCGGCAAAAGGAATAAATAAAGGTGTGGATTATTTTCTAAATGACGAGAAAATTCAAAAATCAGAGGTGCAAAGGGACTTGGGAGTCCTCGTGCAGGATTACTAAAGGTTAACTTGCAGGTTGAGTTGGTGGTAAGGAAGGCAAATGCAATGTTAGCATTCATTTTCAGAGCACTAGAATACAAAACCAAGGATGTCATGCTGAGGCTTTATAAGGCATTGGACAAACCACACTTGGAGTGATATGAGCAGTTTTAAGCCCCTTATCTAGGAAAAGATATGCTGGCATTAGAGAGGGTCCAGAGGGAGTTCACAAGAATAATCCCAGGAATGAAATGCAACACACATAAGGTGTTGGAGGAACTCGGCAAGTCAGGCAGCTTCTAAGGGGATGAATAAACAGTCAGCGATTTGGGCTGACACCGTATCTTCAGGACTGGAAGGGAAGGGGGAAGACATTGCTCCTCATATGTTCACCATAAAATGGTTAACATATGAGGAGCATTTGAAGGCTCTGAGCCTGTACTCACTGGAGTTTAGAGGAATGAGGGGAGATCTCATTGAAGCCTATGGAATACTGAAAGACCTAGATAGAGTGGATGTGGAGAGGATTTTTTCAATAGTGGGTGAGTCTAGGACGAGAGGGCACAACTTCAGAAGATAGGGATGTCCCTTTAGAGTAGAGATGGGAACTTTTTTAGCCAGAGGGTCATGAATGGCTGTGAAAGCCAACTCATTGATTCTGTTTAAAGCAGAGGTTGATAGATTCTTGGATTTGTCATGGCATCAAAGGTTATGGGGAGAAGGCAGGAGAATGGGGTTGAAAGGGATAATAAATCGGCCATGATGGAATGGCGGTGCAGACTTGAAAGTCCAAATGGCCCAATTCTGCTCCTGTGTCTAATGGTCTCATAATGGATAATGAATGAAACATGTGTCCTGCGTGTGGTGTGTATGCTCATGCACGTGTCTGTATTTATAGTATCTGATGGTCTTTGTTGACATACACATGTAGTTGCATAGTTGCGAATGCATACTCATGCACTGCATTACAGTAGTGAGTAATAAGCTAGAGAATCAAATTTCAGAATATGGCAAGTAAATTAATCCATTTTTGATGAATGAAAAATGTTCTTGTCAAGAATTGTGAGACGTTGTGCAGATTTGAAGATTGATGAATTTTGCCAATTTTTCCTCACATTTAAATGAATTGAAAATTGAATTAAGGAATGTTGGGAAACCCTTGATGTTATGCTTGATAATATAAAAGCCTTTAAAATCAAACTGAAAGTATTTAAATGTAATGCTGAAAGAGAAAACATGAAAGACGTTCAAATTATTGAAAAGACAAACATTCAGAGCTTTCCGATACAATTTTGGAGTATCATTGATTCAACTACTGAACAATTTTCTTTAAGATTCACTAAGTTCAGGTAATTGACAAACTGAATTTGGAAATGTTGCAGTGGATTGATTTGGATAATTTTGAAACAGAACTGAATTATTTACAAAACAGGTCAATTTGGAAACAAAATTTATTGACTTAAGAGTTGAACAAGAAAATATTTGAAGAGATTGGTTAGTTACATTAAAACCAGTCCAAGAGGTTCTGAAACTCTGGAATTCCATTCCTGAAACTTTTAACTGTCTGAAGAATGCAATAGTAATTTTAACAGTATATTCATCGACACGTTCATGTAAGTCATTGTTTTCAGTGACGAACTTAGTCACATCCACTTATAGGAGTAGGCTTAATGATAAACTAATGCTATCTTCATAGCTCTCAAACAACCAAATACAAGACAGATATAAACTACTTGTGCATTAGAGCAGCAACACAAGTCTCACTGAGTAAAGTGTGTTCATTTCTCTTTTCTTTATCTTCTATGAATATGCACCAAAGCTTATAATTTCACCTTCGCATTTCTTATATATGAGGCAGAATAACAATTCTATTTAGAAATTGATATTTTTCAATTGTCTTCTAAAAAGATTAATATTTTGAATAGGTTTTCTAAAATGCTTCCTTTAGACTTTCATGCTTCATGTTTACTTTGATTAAAGGTAAAACAAAGAATACAAAGAATATGCAAAGAGTTCATCCTATTTTCTTTCTTTTAAAATGCCATAATTCCTGTTACTAATTCATCAATCATGATAATCTCTGCTCAAAATTACCATGGCACATGAGAGAATTTTTTTTAGAAGATTATCACCAATTTGTGTACATGCTCTCAAAATGGTTCACCACCCTTGGTCTGGTTTGAACACATCAAACACTAGCCTTATGATAAAAGTTGACTCATCCTTAATGTATTATAAGAGTCCGGATCTTTTGCAGTAGAAGATCAAGTGACAGCTGAGGAGCCTGGTATTTGGCTCTTCATCATCACTAGTGCCTGGTTGGTACATTTTAGCTAGCTATTGCTTCTCCTTTCCCTGTGTTTAATTTTTTGTGCTCAGTGGTTGTGCTCTTTCAAAATTATAATTGCTTCATAATTCGACTGAATAGGCCTGGATAAAGGTAATTCATCGGTGGAGAGGATATTGCTTCAATTAACGTGGATTACACATGCTTTGAAAATATTAGAGATGTCAGAACAATTTATACAATCTAAGTGCAGCTTAGGGATAGGAGCATAACCCTTTTCTACTGCTAACATTATTTCATGAAGAAGTCATACAGTGAAAAAGAAAAATCTCATAAACAAAGCTCACATAAATGGAAAAAATAGCATTTTTGAAAAGGAATCGCTGATCAGCATACATACCAGATGACATTTTAAATGACAGGACTGAAGAATATTTTAATACGTGGCAGCTTTCCAACTAACATCATCACTGTTATCTCAAGTTGCATCTTTGATTCATCAATGATTACAAAATTACCATATTACATAGAATTTCTACTATTTTTACCTTTCATTGTACTTAAAATGTTTCCTGAAATATTGTGGATGAGAAAGCAAACCATTCAGTGAAAAAAAGGTTCAATTATCTCACATAAATGTTTATTTCATGACCTCTATTTCGCAGTCTTTATCAACAATTTGTTCTCTCTTAATTGATAATACTGACTAATTTTAACCCTGAGTATAAGTTGAGTTTGTGTTCTAAGATAATGAAATTACATTTGTGCATACAGGAACATATAACATTTCTAATCAATGAACTTGCCAAAGATGGCAGGTTACAAAAACAAAAATGTTAACCATTATGCAAAACATGTTCAAGGATATAATGTCATAACTTTAATGCTCTAGTATTTGGGAATAGTTAAGTTAATCTTCACAATTACTTGTGGTCAATGGTACAGCAATTTCAGGTGATAGGAGAATGTGAAGTTGAATGAAAATATCCAACAGCTAAATTATAAATTCAAAATTTAGATTTGTTAAATCAGCACTTTGACTTTTACAAACGTACAATTGGCTGTTCTGTTCATAATTATGGGAACCCCATTTTGCTTATTATATACTTTTTTCAACAGATCTTCCCAAGCATTCTTAGAGAAGGCACCCAATAAACACCACAATCTTTGGAACGGCTTTTAATGTCATTACAGTATGTTAATTATTCAAATTTGTATTTGCAGTTGAAACTTTAAACATTAGTTTGCATTCTTACAAAAATAACACCAAATTGATACTTCCATGTTTGGTAGCAGCAAGGACAGCTTCCATTTTTACTTGCTCATACATATTGTCTACTACCATTTACTGCCTACTTACTTACTTCCCATACGCTGCTGGAACTTATCAATGAAGGCCTTTCATCTTTCTCTCTGTCCTTGGTTATCTTCTCTATCATGTCCCAGGTGTGGTTCAGGGTCCTCACTTCCGCCTCTACCATACGGCGCTAAGTTGTCTTTAGTCTCCTGCGTTTCCTCTGCCCTTCAAGGGTCAAATGAAGTGCTGTCTTGATGATGCAATTGGCCTCTCTTATGCAAGTGCCAGTGGAGACTCAAGAATACTGAGCACACAGTTATAGAAGGATTCTTCATTACCATTTCTGTAACAATTTTTTGACCAATCAGGATTGTTAGCCCCGAGCTGAACCCCCAAAGCTGGAGGAACGGTGTACCACTCTTAGTCTGACCCCTTCCCTTTGATCTATTTGGCATGGGTGATCCCACCAAGAATCAAAGCACAAGGCCCTGACTCCAGCCAACATAGCTCTCCAGGTTCATTGAGGCACATAAAAATATTTTTATAATACAAAATTTTTTCATACACTGGATATGAGTGACCCTAGCAAGGGCTGCATTTATTTACTTTCACAATTGTTCTACAGAAGTGCTGGGAGGCCATCTTCTTAAACCTTCGAAGGACTTCTGTAGATATTTCCTAAGTGCTGTTGATTAGGAAGTATCATGATTCTGAGCCAGCAACAATGAAGGAATGGTAATTAATTTCCAAGTCAAGATGGTGTGCAACCTACAAGGAACATGCAACTAATGAAGATCCCATACACCTGAAGTCATTGTCTTTCCTGGTGGTAAAAAATCAAGGTGTGAGAAATGCTGTTAAAGGCAGGTGAGTAACTGCAATACATTTTGTAGATGGTACACACCGCAGTTAATGTGCATTGGTAGTGAGGACAGTGAACATGCAAGAGGATGGTTGCTTAATGGCTTCATTTAAAAACTGTAAATACAATCAGAATTATAATCTGTTTTCAATAAAGTTTCAACTTTTACTTGCAAAACATTCATAATCAAAATGAAAGCAGAATAAATGAATGGAAATTCTTTACTAGAATGTTGATTAATTTAAATGAATTTTAAGATATAAAATATTCCAAATAACATGGAAAAACAAGGACTTCCACCAACAGGTATGGTCATTGTTATAGGTAAAGTCAAAATATATGAATGATTAAATCTTGTCAAATTTGATACTTTTAAAATATACATATCCTGTATTATTTGGCACATGTTCTGATCGTATTCACTAGAACATAAGCAAGCTTCAATATAGCAGCTGTTCAAACAGATATGATTCATTTGTCTTATTTTGATAGTTTCATATTTCCCACATGAATGAAACACCAGTATCTTAGGAGGATGCTAAAATGGCCAGATGACCTGCTGGGAATAAAGAAGTGATTACACTATGAAAGCAATTGTATTAGCTTACATAAATAGTTTAAATGGACATATCCATTTACTTCCTCTAACAAACTTCAAAGCACATCAGTCTAATCCAAATCCTCTCCATCGAAAATCACTGCTTGCATATTGCTCACCAATTCTTACTCAACATGTTGATTATTTCATTTACTTCATACAAACATTTTAAAATGATCATTAGTTGATTGTATTCCGAAACAAGAAGTTGCTCCTTTGCTCCATTTATACAAGAAATCTTTTTCAAGATAGTTTGTATAGTAAATTCTGAAATATATTATAATGGAAACACAGCAGTATGGTTATAACAGGAAAAGTCACAGCAAGCAGCATGAGAGTAAATGCATCCTATTCCCAATTCATCTGTTGTAGATCAAAAAGGTCTATTATGCAGCTTACCATAAATTTGCATATCCTGTTGAATCCTCCTTATTTGCTACATTTAGAATGTTTGCAAAATGATCAGCAATACAAATACTGTATATGGACGATATAATTTATATTTGAAAAATATTAAATCCAAATTCAAATGGAACATCAGGATTTACTATCGATGATCGGGCTTAATTACCAAAAATCTTCATATGATTGGCTGTGTACATATTGTCTAAAAAGCAAAATGAATTAATGCCTTAGACACAATGAATTACTTTGAAGTACAGTTATGTAGTTGAATATAGCAGCTGTCTTGTGCAAGGCAAAATCTAACAAATTACAAAGTGAACAATTACTTAAACCAAGTTTCAGTGACGATAGTAATGAAGAATGCCAGCTAGAATGTTAAGAGAAACACCAGCTTTGAATGCCTAATTCTGAATCACTAAAGGAGGAAGCTCTGTTTTATTATGTCATCTGAGGATAGCACTTGACTCAAAAGTGAGCCAAGCTTGATAACTGTATCTATTGAAACCTCATCCTGTGAATTAATTTCCTCTCATTGGTTTCATTTTCCATTTAGTACTTTTCATTTATAATATTTCTAAATTTTGGAGCATTTGTCCATAAGATTTATTTCCAAAAACATTTCTTAAGGTAAAGGAAGTGTTAAAAAAAATAATATCTTTTTACAGTACATTATATAGAAAGGCCATCAGCAGTAATTCTACCATTGCCATTTGATTCAGAAGATGGCGGGTACCATCTCAGAATGCCATGTGGAGCTGAACTCACTCCTCAGTACATGACTGAGGAAGTGTTACAATTTTGCGAGGTGCCAACCACTTGATGAAATATTAAATTGATGCCCCATTTGCCCATTCAAGTACCTGCAAAGTATTTCAAAATACCATTTCGAAGATGAGCAGATAAATTATCTCCGTTGTCCCGGCCAACAATTACCTCCCAAAAGAGATCATCTTTATCAGATCTAATTCTTGGATGAAGTTATTTGTTGTGAAAAACTGGATTTTTTTTAACATAACTGTAATTATACCTCAAAATTATGATATAAACTGTAAAACATTTTGGGAAACCACAAATTATGAAAAATGCAAAAGAATTGCAAGTCTTTTTCTTGGATGATCCCTTGGTTAGTTTTTGTTAATTCACTCCCATTTGAATTGAAGATTATTGTGAATGAACTACAAAACCATGGAAGAGAACAGCATTGAGCAAGAATACCAGGCCCATCGAATCTGCCCAGCTCTTTCTAAAAGCAATCCAGTTAGACTCAATACCCAATTTCTTTTTTTGATGTATATTACAATTTTGTAATCATTGAAGTATTTATCTAATTCTTTTTGGAGACAACTGTTGAATCCTGATCTATACCCCAAAACCAGTGACTTTGAAATTGAAATCACCTTCAAAATTTACCAATATTTAATCTGATGAAGGGTCTTGGCCTGAAACTTCAACTATTTATTCCTTTCCATAGATGCTGCCTGACCTGCTAAGTCCCTCCAGCATTTTGTGTGTGTTACTCTGGATTTCCAGCATCTACAGAAACTCTTGTGTTTCCCAATATCTTGTCTATTTCCTTTGCATGTTGCTTCTTGGTCATGCTTTCTGGTGAGTGACCTTTCAGCCATTGGAATTAGTTTCTCTTCATCAGTTGTTCCTTTCACTGTCAGGAAATTGTCAGAAATTATCTAACATCAAGTGAAGGTTAAGTAGATGTTTTCTCAACTCTTTATTTGGAAAACCAAGGCAATTGGTTTTGAGCCAGTATTGTATGGATCAATTTCTAATGACTCTCCCCCCCGCCCCCCGTGTGCACTGTTGTCTACGGATGCGCCTTGTTCTCTCTCTCGTTGTAATGTGAATACACCAGTTTGCACTTCATGTGAGCTTGATAATTTCCCTGAAATTTCTCTGCCTCTCAACTGCAGGTCTATGTCAAACTACAGAGAAGCATTGAATTTAGTTTTTCCATCTGTTGATTGTACAGCTAATACCTAGTGAGATACTGCGTTCAGAAATAATAATAACTTTTTAATGAGATTAATACTTATTAATAGGAATTGCATCATCTGCATCTCTAAACAATACACATTTCCTTCAAGCCAGAAATGAAAACATATAGCGAAGGGATAAGACTTATTAAAAGCCAGTTAGAGTTTGGTATATAACAGTAGATACATCAAAAATCAAAGGAGGGCTAATATCAAGTAGCTTCTCATTTTAAAGCCTGGTCTGCTAAATACCCATTTAGAAGATGTTGATCTTGCTTGGGAAATCTGGTTCTCTCGAGAGGGACCTCATATTTTGAGAAACAAATGGTCAAAATTGGAGACTATGTTTGATTAATATGCTGTAAATAACACTAATAACAACGAATGCAGGGAGAAATGTTCAACATCTACCAGCAGTATTTTTCTACCTTTGCTGAAATTAGCTTAATGTATTACAAAAATAAAAAGACTCAACAGTAAATTTCAGCTGTGTTTATCCTTCAAGTATACATGCACGTATACATACAGTTAAAAGATAGAATTCAAATGTAGCTATTCTTCAGTTTCAATACGACTTGATGAGTTCCTAATAAATCTCAGAGAACTCTGCTGGCAATACAATCTCATCAGCAGAACAATGTTGCAGCCATTTTGCCCAATTAGCAGTGACTAGACAACTTCTATAACACACAAAAAAATTTACAGTAAACAATTTTGCTCAACATCAGGAATCCTCTTGGGCTTGCATCTCGAAGGCATATACAGTTGAAGTCAGAAGTTTACATACACCATAGCCAAATACATTTAAACTCAGTTTTTCACAATTCCTGACATTTAGTCCTAGATAACATTCCCTGTCTTAAATCAGTTAGGATCACTACTTTATTTTAAGAATGTGAAATGTCAGAATAATAGTAGAGAGAATGATTTATTTCAGTTTTTATTTCTTTCATCACTTTCCTAGTGGGACAGAAGTTTACATACACTTTGTTAGTATTTGGTTGCATTGCCTTCAAGAACACCATCCCAACCGTGAAGCATGGGGGTGGCAGCATCATGTTGTGGGGGTGCTTTGCTGCAGGAGGGACTGGTGCACTTCACAAAATGAAGATGGCATCATGAGGAAAGAAAATTATGTGGATATATTGAAGCAACATTTCAAGACATCAGCCAGGAAGTTAAAGCTCGGTCGCAAATGGGGCTTCCAAATGGACAATGTAAACTTCTGACCCACTGGGAAAGTGATTAAAGAAATAAAAGCTGAAATAAATCATTCTCTCTACTATTATTCTGACATTTCACATTCTTAAAATAAAGTAGTGATCCTAACTGACCTAAGACAGGGAATGCTTTCTAGGATTAAATGTCAGGAATGGTGAAAAACTGAGTTTAAATGTATGTGGCCACAGTGTATGTAAGCTTCTGACTTCAACTGTAGTTAAGGAACCAAAAAGACAAGTACTGACCTAATTAGGATCCACCACAGAACTGCCCTCAAAAAAGATTCTTCCTCAACAACCCAGGATTTTAATTGGAAGACCGAATTAATAAACTGCAGTGGCACGGTAGTGTAGCCATTGACGCAACACTTTACAGCACCAGCAATCACCTATCGGGGTACAATTCCCACTACTGCCTGTAAGGAGTGTGTGTGTTCTCCCCATGACCATGTAGGTTTCCTCCTACGTTCCAACAATGTAGAGTTAGGGTTCATGAGTTGTGGGTGCGCTATGTTGGCACCAGAAGTGTAGCTACACTTGATTCTACTAGCATGGTCCCGGAGGACTGGAGGATTACAAATGTCACTCCACTCTTTACGAAAAGGGAGGAAGGCACAAGAAAGGAGATTATAGGCCAGATAGCAAAACCTTAGATGTTGGGAAAGTGTTGGAGTCTATTATTAAGGATGAGGTTGAGGTACTTGGAGACTAATAATAAAATAAGTCAAAGTCAGCACAGTTTCTGTAAGGGAAATCTTGCCTGTTGGATTTCTTCGAGGAAGTAACAAGCAGGGTGGACAAAGGAGAGGCAATGGATGTCATTTACTTAAGATTTTCAGAAGGCATTTGATAAGGTGCCACACATGAGGCTGCCTAACAAGATAAAATCCTATAGCGTTACAGGAAAGATACTGATATGGCTGACAGGCAGGAGGCAGTGAGTGGAAATAAAGGGGACCTTTTCTCGTTGGCTCCCGGTAACTAGTGGTGTTCCTCAGGGGTCACTATTGGGATTGCTGCTTTTCACGTTGTCAGTGATTTAGATAATGGAATTGATGGCTTTGTGGCAAAATTTGTGTATGATATGAAGATAGGTGAAGTGGTAGGTAGTGCTGAGGAACCAATGCGTTTGCAGCAGGACCTAGACAATTTGGAAGAATGGACAAAAAGGTGGCAGATAGAATATGGTTTTGGGAAATGTATGATAATACATTTTGGTAAAAGGAACAATAGTGTGGATGATTATCTAAATGGGGAGAAGGTTCAAACATCTGAGCTGCAGAGGACCTTAAGAGTCCTCGTGCAAGACTCCCAGGAGGTTAATTTACAGGTTGAGTCTGTGGTAAAGAAGACAAATGCAGTGTTGGCATTTATTTCAAGGGGAATAGAATACAAAAACAAGCGTATTGTCAACAGTTTTGGGCCCCATATCTCAGAAAGGATGTGTTGTCATTGGACAGAGTCCAGAGGAAGTTCACAAGGATGATTTTGGAAATGAAGGGGTTAACATACAAGGAGCGTTTGGCAGCTTTGGACATGTACTCACTGAAATTTAGAAGAATGTGGGGGGATCTTATTGAAACCTGCCGAACATTGAAAGGGCTAGACAGGATGGATGTGGAGAGGATGTTTCCTGTGGTGGGGGTATCCAGAACTAGAGGGCACAGCCTCAAAATTGAGGGGTGACCCTTTAGAACAGAGGGAAGGAGGATACTTTTTTTAGCCAGAGAAGAGTACATTTGTGGAATGCTGTGCCACAGACTGTGATGGCGGCCAACTCCATGCATATATTTAAGGCTGAAGTTGATCATTTCCTGATTGGTCAGGGCAAGGGTCCCCAAATTTTTTTGCACTGCAGACCGGTTTAATATTGACAATATTCTTGCGGACCGGCCGACCAGGGAGTGGGGGCAAGGGTGGTTGGGGTAGGGGTGGGGGTGCTCAAGTAGGGTTGCCAACTTTCTCACTCCCAAATAAGGGACAAAAGTAACAGTCAAATACGGGACACTTGTGTTTACCCCAAGAAAGACTAGCTTTGTGCAGCCACCTGTGTGCATATACGTGACGTGCGCATGCATGTATGTGCCGGGTTTTTTTCTACAAATCGGTTTTGGCTTAATCTTCCCGATTCTGTTAAGTGAAACTACAATGTGCATACATTATTTCTACTTTATATAAGCTGTGTATTTATCATATCATTCCTGCTTTTACTACATGTTAGTGTTATTTTAGGTTTTATGTGTTATTTGGTATGATTTGGTAGGTTATTTTTTGGGTCTGGGAATGCTCAAAAATGTATCCCATATAAATTAATGGCAGTTGCTTCTTCACTTTTCGCCATTTCAGCTTATGAACAGTTTCATAGGAACGCTCTACCTTAGCGGGGAAAATACAGGACAGGGGCAGTCCCATATGGAACAAACCAATTTAGCCCAATATACGGGATGTCCCGGCTAATACAGGACAGTTAGCAACACTATGTTCAAGTTCAACAGTGCGTGACAGGGAATGAGGACAGGTGTAGCTGTCTCATATTGTTTCATATCGCCAAATCATATCGTTTCCTTGCGGCCTGGTAGCATATGCTTTGCGGCCCGGTACCAGTCCGCGGCCCAGTGGTTGGGGACCACTGATAAGGCGAGAAGACGGGTTTATGGGGGTTGAGTGGGATCTGGGATCAGCCATGATGGAATGGTGGAGCAGACTCAATGGGCTGCATGGCCTAATTCTGCTTCTATGTCTTATAGTCTTATGGACTCTTGCGGGCTACCCAGCACAATATTTGTTGATTTGATTTGATGCAAATGACATACTTCACTGTATGTTTTAATGTACATCTGACTAATAAAGCTAATATTACAAAAATCTTACGTTTTCATTTAATTGTCTTTATCTCCAAAATAGTTGACTGTCAGAAATTTGTAACTGACACTGAACTGCAGAGTGTTTTCATGCTCTCAGTCTAAATATATTAGAGCTGAGGGAAGAGTGTCTGGAAATGCATACAAATCAGCTCACAGATAAAATTATATTTCAGATAATTTTATCATTAAGAACCATGTAATTGTCACCATCTTGCCTATTACTCTTCACACTGCCTCGACACATAATGTCCAATACCAATAAAATGAAGCCTCTTCAGTGATGATACTGTCCATTAACTAGTGATACTTTTAACCATTCATTTATAGTTTAGTTTACAGGTAGAACCTCTCTCAAGAGTGAAATTCTATGCAAGATGTAAATAATATACCTTGGTACACCAAAATAAATATTTTTCGTCCAGTGTATCTGATTGTCTGTATATGCCTGTAAATGAAAACCAGTATAGACACCTAGTGTAGATAATGGACAGCCTTCATATAATGCTATCGATAACTGCATCCTCCAAATTTTCATTTTCATTGTAACATTCAAAATGATTGCCCATACCTTCAGAATTCTTAATAGTTCCTAACTTGTTGAAGTAATAGAATCATTTCATTTTCACTCCCAGCCATTATAGGCATCTCTAAGCCTGAATGCTTGAAACTGCAGTGAGCAAAGCGGTTCTGAATTGTCTTACTTATTATCTCTCAGTGACAAAAATCACTGTGTTTTGAACACGTGCAACTGATGCTATTTAAATACTGTTCATTCTAAGTACGGTGTAATGTCTAATGGCCACATAAGTACATGCATCTAACTGTAGTTAGAAATTGTTCAGCAACATTTCTTGCCCCAATTAAGTGGCATAGTGTCCCAAATAAACAAAAGGAATCCCGGGCATTTTCTTGATTCATTTTTGCTCTTTAAGTGTTGTCCCAAATAAGCAGCTGCCCCGATTAACCAATGGTACAATTAACTATAATCAAATGTTTCATTTCCCTACACCTATCTTCTGCAAAAACCTATCCACTTTGATTAACGGATATGATGATGAGAGGCATTGATCATGTGGATAGTCAGAGGTTTTTTCCCAGGGCTGAAATGGTTGCCACAAGAGGACACAGGTTTAAGGTGCTGGGGAGTAGGTACAGAGGAGATGTCAGGGGTAAGTGTTTTACGCAGAGAGTGGTGAGTGCGTGGAATGGGCTGCCAGCAATGGTGGTGCAGGCAGATACGATAGGGTCTTTTAAGAGACTTTTGGATAGATACATGGAGCTTAGAAAATTAGCAGGCTATGGGTAAGCCTAGTAATTCCAAAGGTAGGGACATGTTCTGCACAACTTTGAGGGCCAAAGGGCCTGTATTGTGCTGTAGGTTTTCTATGTTTCTATATCAGCATGTGATTTTTCCAATTCTTCAATTATTTTATGTTTTTGCTTTACCTTATAGTTAATGGCATAATTCAATAGCCTAAGTGACCATGCAACAATGAATCATGCGGAAAATGCCATATTAATATTTCTGTGATAGCAGTGGGATTGCAACATAGGTACTGCAGAAACAGTTCAATGGTCAACAAAAGAACCATTTCACTCAATGTATTTCATTCCACTGACTTGCATGCTGTATTATGCCAACTATTATACCAATAAATTACAATTATACTGACACTGTGATTCTACATTTATGCATAAATTAAACGCGTTTTTACATTTAATGAGATCTGACACAAAAAACTACTCATCAAACCAAGTATTTCTGAGGATAGCATTTAAAAGGTTTCAACAAAGAAACACTGGAATCAAAACCAACTAAATTTAAGAAAAGCGTTTTACAATCTATAATTTAAAAAACTGACAGGTCTTAAATTTTACTGCTGCCAACCACAAATATGAAGAATAACATTATAGTTTATAACAGTTGTTTAGTATTTAAGCTAATAAAAGGGAACTAGAAACTAATAATTCTATCTTAGAAAAGCTAACCATCTTGACGTAGATCCAGCAGTTATTGTAACTGGATGGAAAGGAATTGGGGTACAAGTTTCCATGTTTAATAAATAGGAATGTATTACAAATGAAATTGTTTTATTATGATTTTTCAATGCAAAGATGGCATTTTATCCCATAATATTTCTCATTCTGGATTAAGATTCGAACTGTAGCATCAGTTAGCAACAAAAAGAGAAACTGTGATCTCTGAACCAGGCACTGATACTTTGAGACTTAAGACCAACGATATACAATGGTACTTTCTGTGGAGCATTTTGTATAGTGGGAAGGTTAATTCAAATTACACTGACAAGACTGCTTAGGTATCCAAGTTCAAATCAAAAAGCACTTGCAAACACAGAAACTCTCAAATAAAAAAAAGCAGAAAATGGTGCAAACAATTGGTCAGTATCAATGAAATAGAAGAATTAATTTTTCAATTGGAAGACCCTATGAGAATTAGGAATGAGAAAATTCAGGATAACAATGTTTTCTCCCCTTTTTCTTAGTTCTAATAAAGGGTCTTTGACTTGACTTTCTATTTCTCTCATCTCCTGATTTGCTGAGTATTTACCAGCATTTCTCTTTAAATTTTGCTTAAGTACCCATTTCAGGCATGCATGGCATAACAGTTATTTCAAAGGAATTAGTGTTCCCCTCAAATAACCCTCTACTGTGCCAATATCTTGATGAAGAATTATTGACTTGAAATGACGACTCTGATTCTCTTTCAATACATGTTGTTTAACTTGCTGAGTATTTCGACTATCTTGTTTTTATTTCAGATTTCCAGCACTGCAGCTTTCTTTGCCTTTTAATATTGATACATCATATTATCTTTGTTTCTTTGTTTTCATTTTGAATGTGGAGAGAATTAGTCCTATCGTGGGGCGAGTCTAGCACATTCTGAGGCTGTACCCTCAAGCAAGGACCTTTATAACACGATGAGGAGGAATTTCAGAAGATGGTGAATCTGTGGAATTCATTGCCACAGGTGGCTGAGAAGGCCAAGTCATTGGGTATATTTAAAGCAGAGGTTGATAGGTACTTGATTAGTATGGGTGTCAAAGGTTACAGGGAGAAGACTGGAAAATGTGGTTGACAGAGATAATAAGTCAATCGTGATGAAATGGCAGAGCAGACTCGATTGGCTGAATGAGCTAATTTTCCTCCTACATCTAATGGTCTTATTTTCTCCTAAATGCAGCATTTTACATTTATTTACAGCAGTACCACTTTTGGAAAACAAGATTCCTAAGTTACAGACCAAGTACCAAAGACTTGGTAGCCCCGTGGAAGGGGTAAGAGAATGGGTAACAGGTAAAAGCAGAACAGTCGACCTTCACTAATCCGACTACCTGTAATCCGGCACTGATTATGCTTAATGTGATCCTTCTGTAATTCAGCATTTTCACTAATCCGGCACTCCTCAGGTCCCAATGGTGCCGGATTAGTGAAGGTCAACCTGTAATGAGAAAATCCATGAGCTAGGAAGAGAAGGACGGAATGAAAGTATGAAGGAAGCAGGTAAAGACACAATGAGCTTCAATAAACCACCTGCACATACTGCTGACCTATATGGCTAGTGAAAGATTATGTTTTGCCTTGTATTCCTCACAGCTGTTTATCATCTTCTATGCAATTGGAAGAGTGCTTCAATGGCAGGTATAACCTGATGCAGGCAAATTCCAAATGGAAACTTCAGATTTCCACCATTTATACATAAATATCTGCTGTCAGGCCAAGCTAGCACTTTGATCCTGAAATCTACTTGCAGACAAAAGTCATTGATTTACGAAGTGGGAGGGGTCGCTTAGAAGAAGGAAATTTTGCCCAAATATTGACAAAGAACTCATATCCCTAAGTCAGATATTCTAGTTTTAAGGCACTGTCTCAAACATGAAAACGTAATCAAGATTGTGCAGTACTAAAAGTGTAATGTACTACCAAGAGTGTTATCTTTGGAATAACATTAACGCTTGTTACAGTAATTGTTTACAGGTGTCCCCCGCTTTTCGAACGTTCGCTTTACGAAACCTCACTGTTACGAAAGACCTACATTAGTTACCTGTTTTTGCTAACAGAAGGTGCTTTCACTGTTACGAAAAAAGGCAGCGCGTGCCCCGAGCAGTCGGTCTCCCCCAGATTTGGAACTGCATTCTAGCTGGCATTGCTTAAACACGTGCCTGTGAGCATCCGTTAGCAAGATGAGTTCTAAGGTGTCAGAAAAACCTGAAAGAGCTCGTAAGGGTGTTACACTTAGCGTAAAACTAGACATAATTAAGCGTTTCGATCATGGTGAACGACGTAAGGACAAAGTGAGTTTGGCTTGTGGAAGTTGACGAAGGTGATGTTGAAGAGGTTTTGGCATCTATGATCAAGAACTGATAGATGAAGAGCTGATGCAATTGGAAGAGTAAAGGATAACAATCAAAACTGAATGCAGTAGCGAACAGTGTGCTCAGTGCTGTCCCAATTCCGGTAAGTGATACTACACTGTACATACATTATTTCTGTGTATTTTTGGGTGTTATTTGGTATGATTTGGCAGCTTCATAGCTTAAAGGTTACTGGAGTGCACTTGCGCCGTGTTTCTGCCGAGAGCACTTGCGTCAGATTTTCACTACAGAGAACAGTGCGGCAATTATTGTGGAAAAGTATTTCTACTTTATATAGGCTGTGCATTCATCATATCATTCCTGATTTTACTATATGTTACTGTTATTTTAGGTTTTATGTGTTATTTGGCATGATTTGGTAGGTTATTTTTGGGTCTGCGAATGCTCACAAATTTTTCCCATATAAATTAATGGTAATTGCTTCTTTGCTTTACGACATTCCGGCTTACGAACCGTTTCATAGGAACGCTCTACCTTCGGATGGCGGGGGAAATCTGTATTATCTAAAAGCCCTATTAAAGAACTTACATTGTTAACATTAGTTCCTCATAGAACATCAAGAAAAGTAGATTACCTGGTTATTTACTCCATTGATTCTGTTAGTTTCTTATTGAGGCTAAATTAGTTCTGTGGTTACCTAAGCTGTAGTGACAGTGATTTTACAAAATCAACTTCAAAGCTTGCTGTGCTATTGAATACCCTGAGAATGAAAAATGCAGTTTGCAATGGAAAGTTCTTCCTATAAAATAAATCTGAGTTTTTTTTAAAGCACCTAGTGAGCTGGATGATAATATTGAATCTTAGGACTTGTCTTTAAATCTATAATATGATTACAAAAGAAAAGTAAAGGAAAAACAGTTAAATAGTCAAATAAAAAACAATCAGGCAAAAAAATTATTTGTTGAGTGACCATTATATTACACAAGGTAAAGTTATTCATTCAGAAAGACAGAAATTGCTGAGCATTAATAACAAGAAACATGAAAATTAATTCTCCTATAGGTACAAAACTTCCAGTTACTTATACAAACACACAGTATAACTAATTTTATTAAGTTTCCAGGAGAAATATCATTGTTGAAAAATACTAAGATAAGTCAAAATAAAGCTGGGAGCTTTCATTCATTGTGGTGTAGCTTACTGGAAATTGCAGACATTCTTCATTTAATATGCAAAAAAATGCTTTACTATTAAAACAAATGTATTTCCTATTTAAGAAAACAGCACAATGAAGATTACAACAAATCAGAAATTGTAAAGAAATACAAAATTGTTTATCAAATTTGTCATTATTAAAATCCACTCAGGCTGGAACACAATCCAAAGGTTTGTACAGATACCAAATTAAGCACTATATTTTTTTTACTACACTGCAGGAAATAGATATGATACATGGTTAGTAGATTATAACTCCAAAGATCTGCAGGCTGCAAGTCAGTATTGTTATGCTGACAATATACATTGCAATAATTTGCAGGCTTTCTAACATGGGCCAGCAGATGCCAATGGCACCATAAGGTGCAACTGTGACACTTGCTGCCCTATCAGCCAGAAAATATGGTGCCTGTGTGATGTTAAAAGTTAGATTTGCCTAGACAACCTTCGTATCCTATCAAGACCACTACACCCTTCTTTCTTAGGAAGGGAAATTTTTAAAATAAATTATAGGTAGAGCATAGGCATAGCAAAATACAGATGGTCAACTAGGATATAATGAAATAATACAAGCAAAACAGCTTTCTTTCTGGAAAGGAAATTCAGTGTAAGGCAAGCAAATTTACTCATATTTAAAGTAGCTCATTCGCAAAATACACGTGAAAGAAACAGTAAGAAAAGACACTATAAATATGTGATTTATAGTCTAAATCTACAGCACATGAACCACAATATGTGAAAAGTAACAACTGATCAGTATGTTAACTAGTATCTTGCATACAAATAACCACAGATAACAGTGAATTTTACATCAGTCATTGTCTATCACATACCTTTTCTGCCTTTGTGATCACACTGGCTGGTGTGCAGTTGCTTCTGTCATCTTTTTCATCTTCAAGTATTACTTCCTGTTACTACTTGAGTTGATGGGTCCAAAACTCACTATTCCAGTACATTTGCTGGATTTCCACCAGTGAAGATGATGTCAATAGATCCCTTTGAATCATCTCCAAAAGATGACAACAAATTTTCCACAGCTACAAAAGCAATATCCCAGTATGTTTTAGGATAACAAACTTGGTTCCCTGGTTAAAAAAAGAAAACAAAAACATATTTTAAAAAATTATACAAACTGCCACATTTTAAATGAATGAATCTATGAATGAAATTTATTTCAGTCAGTACAAACATAACAAAAAGCATCATTTTCAACGATGATTTCCTAGGACAAAATTACAACAAAAAGCATAGATATTCTTTAAAACAGACCGAAAGGGTTAGGCTGAAGCTACAGCTTATTATGCCTACACCTTACTTATACAACAACATATTTGGTGTCAATCATCACATCAAAACAAAAAATTTCATATTCTTATAACACAAAATCCATTTCCAAGTATCATTTATTTACATTACTCCCATTCATTTTAAATCATGTATTTTATATTTGTTCATTGAATTATTTTAAAATAATTTTTTAAACTTAAGTATGGTGCATGTTTTTAAATTCTCACTACAACTGTTCCATAGATTCACCCCTCTGACTGAAATACAATGATTTTTTACATTTGTTCTTATCCTTTGTTTTTAAAATATACATGTTCCTCTCAAATCATGCTGCTTTTCTCTCATTTTAGACAACCTTTGGATACTTCGTGGTAGTTGTCCATTTTTAAATTTACAGATAATTTGTATTATTTTAAAATCTATGAAATCTCTGAATTTTAAAGTGTTTAGTGGACTAAATAGTGGATTGCTTAGCTCATAATAACTTGTCTTATTTACAATGCATATGACTTTCTTTTGGAGTAGAAAAATTGAGTTTGTACTTGTTTTGTATATATTTCCCCATACCTCTACACAGTAAGTCATGTACGGGACTATAAGTGAACAGTATAATGTATACAAAGTTTCCTGATTTAAGAAATCTTGCGCTTTGTACAGTATTGCAATATATCTTGACATTTTTGCTTTAACATAACTTATATGTAGTTTCCAACTTAGTCATAGTCATACTTTATTGATCGCGGGGGAAATTGTTTTTTGTTACAGTTGCACCATAAATAATAAATAGTAATAGAACCATAAATAGTTAAATAGTAATATGTAAATTATGCCAGTAAATTATCAAATAAGTCCAGGACCAGCCTATTGGCTCAGGGTGTCTGACCCTCCGAGGGAGGAGTTGTACAGTTTGATGGCCACAGGCAGGAGTGACTTCCTATGACGCTCTGAGCTGCATCTTGGTGGAATGAGTCTCTGGCTGAATGTACTCCTGTGCCCACCCAGTACATTATGTAGTGGGTGGGAGACATTGACCAAGATGGCATGCAACTTAGACAGCATCCTCTTTTCAGACACCACCGTGAGAGAGTCCAGTTCCATCCCCACAACATCACTGGCCTTACGAATGAGTTTGTTGATTCTGTTGGTGTCTGCTACCCTCAGCCTGCTGCCCCAGCACACAACAGCAAACATGATAGCACTGGCCACCACAGACTCGTAGAACATCCTCAGCATCGTCCAGCAGATGTTAAAGGACCTCAGTCTCCTCAGGAAATAGAGACAGCTCTGACCCTTCTTGTAGGCAGCCTCAGTTTTCCTTGACCAGTACAGTTTATTGTCAATTTGTATCCCCAGGTATTTGTAATCCTCCACCATGTCCACACTGACCCCCTGGATGGAAATAGGGGTCACCGGTACCTTAGCTCTCCTCAAGTCTACCACCAGCTCCTTAGTCTTTTTCACATTAAGCTGCAGATAATTCTGCTCACACAATGTGACAAAGTTTCCTACCGTAGCCCTGTACTCAGCCTCATCTCCCTTGCTGACGAATCCAACTATGGCAGAGAAACCCGAAAACTTCTGAAGATTACAAGACTCTGTGCAGTAGTTGAAGTCCAAGGTGTAAATGGTGAAGAGAAAGGGAGACAAGACGGTCCCCTGTGGAGCCCCAGTGCTGCTGATCACTCTGAACTTAATTCATTATCTATTACCACTCCTAAAAATTTTGTTTCAAATACCTTATCAATTTCAACATCATTTATTCTAAAGTTTACTATATGAGTTTGGTACACGGTTTCCAAATATTATGAATGTAGTTTTACTTAGATTCAGTGATAATTTGTTAGTATCAAACCATTTCTTTATAGTTTTTCATTCTTTCTCCACTGTATCCAAAAGTTGTTTCAGATGTTCCCCACTGCAAAATATAGTTGTATCATCAGCAAATAATATACATTTTAATGTCTGAGAGACCATACATATATTGTTTATATTCAAAATGAACAGCAATGAACCAAGCACTGAACATTATGGAACCCCACAGGTTACCCTCAAAAGTCCTGAATTTGAGTTGTTTATATGTATATACTGATACCTGTCTTTCAAATAACTACTTAACCAGTCATGTGCCACCCCCTCTAATACCATATCTTTCTAATTTTGTTAATAATAATTTATGATCAATGGTGTCAAATGCTTTATTTAGATCAAGGAATATTCCGACTGTGATTCATTTCTTTCTGTAGCGTTTGATATTTCTTCTACAAAATCTATTAATGGTATCGTAGTGGTTATGTTTTTTCTGAAACCATATTGCTGTTCACAGAGTATATTATGGTTTGTTCTGAAATCATTTAACCTTCTTACAAATATTTTTCCAATATTTTGGAAAACTGTGAGAGCAAAGAAACTGGTCTATAATTTGAAAATGCATGCTTATTCTTCAGCTTTGTATATTGGAATGACCTTGGCTATTTAGCTGTATTTTTTTTTTCAGATTTGGTTTATTGTAGTGTCTATGTTGTTTATAGCATTCAACAATCCAATTTGTTCATTTATCTAGTTTTTTAAATTTTCAGATCTACTCACATTGTATCTTCTCAATTAAATTACATTTTCTTAACATTGCACTATTCTAGTTAAGTAATTTTAAAGTACATATCCTAAAAGAAAGCCTGAGTGTTTTAGAAATGCTGCACAATAAGTAATCTGCAGAAATTATATTAATTTTTGGAATTTAAAATTTCCAGAGAGAAATTTCATTACAGGTGTCCCCGGCTTTTCGAACATTCGCTTTACGAAACCTCACTGTTACGAAAGACCTACATTAGTTCCCTGTTTTCGCTAACAGAAGGTGTTTTCACTGTTACGAAAAAGAGCAGCGTGCGATTAAAAAGCAGCCGCTCTCCCCCGGATTCGGAATGGCATTCTCGCCGGCATTGCTTAAACACGTGCCTGTGAGCAGTCCTTTGCAAGATGAGGTCCAAGGTATCAGAAAAGCCTGAAGGAGCTCGTAAGGGTGTTACACTTAACGTAAAACTAGACATAATTAGGAATTTTGATTATGGTGAACGAAGTAAGGACAAAGTGAGTTTGGCTTGTGGAAGTTGACGAAGATGATGTTGAAGAGGTTTTGGCATCCCATGACCAAGAACTGATAGATGAAGAGCTGATGCAATTGGAAGAGGAAAGGATAACAATCAAAACCGCATGCAGTAGGGAACGGGCCGCGGACAGATACCGATTCGCGGAGAATGCAGCAGTAGCCGGAACGCGCACAGTACATCCGCAGTTGCTTCTGATCTGGGCCGACATTTACGTGCCAGGCGGCACCTAATTAATTAGCTTGTTTATTTCGGCTTTTTTCTTAAAGAAGTGCTGTGTGCCTCCCGGCTACAGCTGTACCCCTGCATGCTTCGCGGATCGGTATCGGTCGGCAGCCCAGAGGGTGGGGGCCACTGCACCACCCAAACTCCGACGACTCAGCCTAACACACCATCATCCGTGTGCTCGGTGCTGTCCCAGTTCCGGTAAGTGAAACTACACTGTACATATATTATTTCTACTTTATATCGGCTGTGTATTTTTATGTGTTATTTGGTATGATTTGGCAGCTTCAAGCTTAAAGGTTACTGGAGAGTGCTTTTGCTAACAGCGCTTGAGTGAGATTTTCTGCTGACGGCGCTTGCTCTGTGTTTTTGCTGAGAGCGCTTGCGTGAGATTTTCGCTACGGTGGACAGTGCGGCAATGATTGTGGAAAAGTATTTCTACTTTATATAGGTTGTGAATTTATCATATCATTCCTGCTTTTACTATATGTTACTGTTATTTTAGGCTTTATGTGTTATTTGGCATGATTTTGTAGGTCATTTTTGGGTCTGCAAACGCTCAAAAATTTTTCCCATATAAATAAATGGTAATTGCTTCTTCGCTTTACGACATTCCGGCTTACGAACCGTTTCATAGGAACGCTCTACCTTTGGATGGCAGGAGAAACCTGTATTCTTAAAATTTATGAATGTGGATTCTACTGAATTAATTGCTCCCAAACCATCGAGAAAAAGATTTAAATAAACCGTACAGAAAACCACACAAAGTGCAAACGTTTGTAATAATAAACAAATAACAACTTTTTTAATGGAGTGTTAATCATCATTAATCTTACTAGTCTTCAAAAAGGGAAACATTGTGTCATTATCTTTCACTAAATGACTTCAAGGATTGAAATTTTAACTAGCTACTCAGAAATTGCCTTCAATCTAACCTTGTTTAATTTTAAATATAGAGAGAATTATAATTTGGATAATGTGAACAATCGCATAGGAAATTAAAAGATAAGATCATTTCTAAGATGCATTAGAAAGTTGCAGAAAAGGGTAAAGCAAAAATGTAAGAGAATGGAATACTGGAGAGATTAAACAATTCAAGGGATGTTGGTGCAAAGCAACAGCAATTGCATTTAGCATGTAAACTTCAATAAGTTGCAAAAAACTGTAAGTGTTTACCTGTTTTTAAGTTGAGTCAGTACTCTAGCTCTCTGTAAAGCCATCACGTCTTGCTGAATTCATAAATTACATTTTGTCTCATGGATTATACAAGAGCTTGTAATACTCAGAGGTTTCAAAGGTACATTTAATGTTGGAGAAATGTATACAATATACATCCTGAAATGCTTTTTCTTCACAACCATCCACGAAAACAAAGGAGTGCCCCCAAAGAATGAACAACAGTTAAATGTTAGAACCCCAAAGTCACCCCCCCAGCTCCCCTTCATTCCTCATGTAAGCGGCAGCAAGCAACAATCCTCCTCCCCCGCTGGCAAAAAAAAGCATCAGCACCCTCTACTGAGCTCTCAAGCGTGAGCAAGACAACAGCGATGACACAGACTTGTAGTACTCCAAAGACTACATTGTTCACTCAGCATTCAACATACCACAGGATCTCTCTCTCCCTAACAAGGGAGAAAGAGATGTCTCCATTTCACAGCGAGAGGGGAGACATAAACAACTTGCTGGTTTATGATGTTAAAGGTCCGTTGCATCACTTTTTCCGAAGCTCTGTGCCTGAGGATCTCAGGTCGCTGGCCACACAACCTTAGATCTTCTATCTCCCATGACACACCAGTCTTCTGCTCAGACACCGACCTCCGAACCCCACCCCCACCCCGCCTCCAGAGCCACGAAAACCCGGTCCTCTGAAGGCGAGCAGAGCTCTTAGGTCAAGCCTTAGGTGTGCCGAACAATGACCAGTTATGAAACCCGAGAGTGGGTCCCATTCCCACAAAGAACTGTAGACAGTGTGTAACTCCAGTTCACCATATATAAAGGAAAATGCCATTTTTGTGTTTCAAACACCTTTATTTCAATTTCATTCCCTCTTTAACTCACAGCCTTTTAAAAGCTGGTTCTATCAGCCAATTATTATTTCCAGAATTCATAGCAAGCCTCCATTCGGAAAAGCAGCAAAGAAATAAAATGGTCTAAATTAGCAGACACCTTACAACTGCTATTAGTTATTTCTTTCTATTCGACATCAAATTGAAGATATTATACATTCTTTCATGTCACTTCTGTAGGTTCATCTATGTCACTAGTTAGTAAGCAAATAACAAAGACAAAGCTCAAATACCCTAACACAGAAAATGACCAAATGACATTGGTTGATGGCATAGCATTTTCTTTCTCTCATCTTGTATCGGATCTAGGCCGTACCCTCCAAATATCCGGACCTGCCTCTCGGTTTTTTTGCACTACCTTACTTTCCCTTTTCTATTTTCTATTTATGATTAATAATTTAATTTTTTAATATTTACTATCGATTTGTACTCCAGGGAGCGCAAAGCGCAGAATCAAATATCGCTATGATGATTGTACGTTCTAGTATCAATTGTTTGGCGACAATAAAGTACCTCACTATAAAAAAGGGACTCAGCTGAAGCAGGTCACCAGAATTTCCCTATCAGTCATCTGGGAAAAAACATAAGCATGAAAAGTTTTAAAAATTTTGATATTTTGTGCCAGCTTCTCCCTTCATTTATTTGTTTACCTGAAATACCTTGACATGTTGGCTGGTATTTTTGAGCAAACAACTATAATGGGCAATGCTATATCTCAAACAATTTTTTCACCCAACCCATAAGTTCCAGACTGAACAACAAACCTTGGTAAAGCCTAGAGGCTCACTCAACCAAAGGTCCCACACTGCACACCCAGACAGTTGCAGAGCTCAACCACTGAGTAACAACAAAGGCCAGGAGATTTCACCTCCCAGAGATGCTGGGAAAGATTAGTTTCAGCAGCAAGGAGGCAGTAGGAAGCTTGCTGGCTGATCTACCAGCAATCTACAAGATTCAAGATTGTTTAATGTCATTTCCAGTACACAAGCGTAAAGGAGAATGAAATAATTGTTACTCCAGATCTAATGCAGCACAAAAAAACACAAGATAAAGAACACAATAATAAAAAACACAATAAGTATAAATATGTAAGATAGCTGATATACAGATTGTTTGTATGCCCATAAAGTAGTGCTAGGCACAGGAGGGTCTGAACATAAGGTGACTGACAAGAAATTATAAGGTGATGGTAGTTATGAGTGTAGAAGGGTGGGTTAGTGGGTGGAGGTGATGATCAGCTTCCTGCTTAGTTTTTGAGTCTGGTGGCTCTGGCACAGATGCTACATAGTCTAAAGACAAAACACTCTGCAGATGCTGGGGTCAAAGCAACACTCACAACACGCTGCTGAGTTCCTCCAGCGTGTTGTGAATGCTACGTAGTCTTCTCCCTGAAGGAAGTGGGAAGACAAACAGACAGTCCATGAGCAGGGTGGTTGGGATCCTTCATGATGTTACTGACCCTTTCCAGCATCCTTTTGTATATATGTCCTTGATGGTGGGTAGGCTGCTGCCAGTGATGCTTTGGGTAGCTTTGACTACCCATTGTAGAGCCTTCCTGTCCGCCACAGTGCAATTTCTGTACCATGCAGTGATGCTGTATGTTAGGATGCTCTCTAATGCACATCTGTAGAATGACCCGAGTATGCATGGGCTAAACTGCCAACATGATTTGTTTCCAACCAAAAACAAATACAAATCCCAGAGTATAGATGGATGCCCTGAAGGAGGCAATCAGTTCAATGTGAGCCTGCTTCGGGCCTATTAATGTCTCCATGAATAGTGGTAGGCTCATAGACACTATGGCTTTTTGAAAACTTGCAGAATCTTTTTCACTAAAGAAAGTCCGGACTGACTGAGGGAGCAGCACCTCCAGCACCATCACACTGAGCACGGGGGCCCCCCAGGGCTGTGTTCTCAGTCCACTGCTGTTCACTCTGCTGACCCACGACTGTGCAGCAATACACAGCTTGAATCACATCATCAAGTTCGCCGATGACACGACCGTGGTGGGTCTCATCAGCAAGAACAATGAGTCAGCATACAGAGGGGAGGTGCAGCAGCTAACGGACTGGTGCAGAGCCAACAACCTGTCTCTGAATGTGAACAAAACAAAAGAGATGGTTGTTGACTTTAGGAGACCACGGAACGACCACTCACTGCTGAACATTGACGGCTCCTCCGTTGAGATCATTAAGAGCACCAAATTTCTTGGTGTTCACCTAGCGGAGAATCTCATCTGGTCCCTCAACATCAGCTTCACAGCCAAGAAAGCCCAGCAGCGTCTCTACTTTCTGCGAAGGCTGAGAAAAGTCCATCTCCCACCCCCATCCTCACCACATTCTTCAGAGGATGCATCGAGAACATCCTGAGCAGCTGCATCACTGCCTCATCCGGGAATTGCACCATCTCGGATTGCAAGACCCTGCAGCGGATAGTGAGGTCAGCTGAGAAGATCATCGGGGTCTCTCTTCCCGCTATTACAGACATTTACACCACACGCTGCAACCGCAAAACTAACAGTATTGTGAAGGGCCCCACGCACCCCTCACACAAACTCTTCTCTCTCCTGCCATCTGGCAAAAGGTACCGAAGCATTCGGATTCTCACGATCAGACTGTGCAACAGTTTCTTCCCCCAAGCCATCAGACTCAGAGTCTAGACTGAAATCTACATAATTTATTATATTGTAATTTGTCCTCTACTGTGCCTATTGTCTTGTTTATTAATTATTATACTGCCCTGCACTGTTTTGTGCACTTTATGTAGTCCTGTGCAGGTCTGTAGTCTAGTGCAGTTTTTATGTTGTTTTACGTAGTCTAGTGTAGCCTTGTGCTGTCTCACATAGTCTAGTGTAGTTTTGTGTTGCTTCATGTAGCACTAGGGTCCTGGAGGAACATTGTTTCGTTTTTACTGCGTACTGTATCAGCAGCTTATGGTCAAAATGACAATAAACTTGACTTGACTTGACTTAACACCATCCAGTCTGATTGAATTGTGTCATAGAATCACTGAGGTGCTTCTCTCCTCCTACCTTTCTGCTGGACTTGAAAAAAATAATGTCATTATCCTACCACTGTTTTGTGTCATCTAAACACATCACAGAATCCACTTCCAAACAGGTCAGTATTGAAGACCGCACGTACACCAATCACTCAGTGAAACCAAGATTACTGTCTCCAGCTCCAACTCAAAAAGTTCAGACACAAGAGAGACAGTTGATGCTCGAAATCTGAAGTAACACACACAAAATGCTGGACTCAACATGTCAGCCAGTACCTATAGAGGGAAATGAACAATCAACGTTTTGGGCTGAGGAGCAATCAACATTTCAGGACTGGAAAGGGAGAGAGGTCAGAGTCAGAATAAAAGGGAAGGGAGAGAGTGAGAAAAATGAGTTGCAGGCGATAGATGAGTCCAGGTAACTGGGGCAGGAAAGGAGGAGGGTAGGGGAGGGAGTTTAAAAGGGAATGATGTGAGAAGCTGGAAGAGATAAAGGTTTGAAGAAGTAGAACTCTGATAGGAGAGGAAACCATGGAATAAAGGGAAGGAGGTAGGGAACAAGAAGGAGGAAGGTGTGGATGATAGACAGATCGCAAGAGCAGGGGAGAGGAAAGATAAAGGGTAATGGGGCCATAGGGATAAGGGAAAACAGGGGTGAGAGTTCATAGAAAACTGTGGGGAGTGGTTACCAGAAGTTAGAGAAATCAATGTTGATGCCATCAGGTTGGAAACTACAAAGATGGAATATGAGGTGTTGCTCCTCCAGCCTGTATCTGGCCTCAACATGACAGTAGAGGCGATCATAGGCAGACTTGTCATTTTGGGAATGGGAAGTGGAATTTATATGGCTAGCAGCTAGGAGGTCATGGTAGTTCAAAAGTGTTGTGTCTGTGCCCAACTACATATCAATTAAATAAATACACGCACAGAGGAGATGGCTTTAACTGGTGTATTCAAATTGCAGTGAGAAAGAAAGAGAAATAAACATTCAATTTCCCTTTCATAAACCCATGAACAGAGTTCCAATACACAAAAAGTCAGTTGTCCACCTTGTGCTGTAGAGAAATGTCCTCCTTGTCCATCGTTTTAACGGACTTGTTGAAGGTTTGAATAAACCTTTCAGCTAACCCATTCATTGCTGCTTGGTGAGGAACTGACTTGAAATGTCTGATGCCATTTTTCTTCATGAACAAGCATGTTCTCCTGACATGTATTGTGGCCCATTGTCACTCACAATTTGCTCAGGTAAGCCAGTTCTGGTGAAGATAATCCTCAGAGTGGTATGACCGCCCGCCACTTTGAATGAGCATGTACAGCAAACAGAAACATGGAGTCCATGAATGACCCAGCAAAGTCAACATGTACTCTTTGCCATGGTGATGACAACCACTCCCACTGGTGTAACAGTGCCATTTTGAACTTCTTGGCATCCTGAACAGCTTTTGGCCAAGTCTTTCATCTGTTTATCTATTCCCTTCTCAAAAACCTTCTGATTAGCATGAAGCATCTGTGATAGTCTTTGGTTAGTGCTGCCATTTGGGCTGAAGTTGCCTGTTGATACCACACTGAGAGCTTTATGAGTGGCAGTCTAGTTGGATTTTTCCTCAACCATTCAAGTTCAAAAAGTGCTAGCCCTCCACTTTTCAATACATAAAGCTCTAACTGTTGTGCCTGGCCTCCATCTACCACCTTCACTTTCGGTTTGCCTTTGGGGGACACTTTTTCACTTGTGTAGGCCCTCTGCGTCATTGAGGTCTTCTCTCATGTTATCTTAGAAAACAGTCTGTTATAGTCAGCCTCTGGAATTATGGACAAAGCTGTCCCTGTAAGCAGCTCCATTTCAGTTTTACACCAGACACATCTATGGTGATCCAGATGATTTTGTTATCTGATATAGTTATAGTCTGCAGTTCTAAGCATGACCATTCAGCTTCGTCAGACTCTATGTTGTCTGATTCTGTTTTACATTTGGTAACTTTATGCTTTTGCTTAGTTTTGTGTTTGAGACTTTTCACTTGGTCGAGCTTTTTGTCTGCCTTGCATGCTCTATGTGACCACCTCTGTGACACTTCCTGTATACTTTTTCTTTGCACCAAGTCATTTGCATCGTGAGAAGATTTGCTACATCGATAACATCTATGGCTTTTTGCACCATTCAGAGACATTTTGTGCATTTCACATTCTAACTTACTTTTCTGTAGTTCTACTACATCCTTTGCTGCAGTCTCCAACAATATTGCAATGGTCAATGCCTGTTCTAAGGTTAGTTCTCTTTTGGACAAAAGCCTCTTTTGAGTGCTTTGACTATGCATGCCACATGCAAGCTTTTCCCTTAATGCTTCATAAAATCCATCTCTAAAGTCACAGTACTAGGAAAGCTTGCCCAGTTCCGCAATGTATTCAGAAAGGCTTTCATCTTTTGACTGATTCCTTTTGTAAAATCTAAGTCTCTCAGCCATTGTCAGCAGTTTAGGGCTCAAGTGATTTTGTAAAATTGTAACAATTTCATCAAACATCTTGCTTGCTGACTTATCAGGGGTTACTAGGTTATATAACAGGCTGTACATCCTTGCATTCATTAAGCTAAGAAGCGTAGAGGCCTTTCTTTTGCTCTTCCAAGTTGTTTGCGTTACAATACAGTTCAACCCTCTCACACAGAGAGTGGTGAATCTGTGGAATTCTCTGCCACAGGAAACAGTTGAGGCCAGTTCATTGGCTATATTTAAGAGGGAGTTAGATATGGCCCTTGTGGCTACGGGGATCAGGGGGTATGGAGGGAAGGCTGGTGCAGGGTTCTGAGTTGGATGATCAGCCATGATCATAACAAATGGTGGTGCAGGCTCGAAGGGCCGAATGGCCTACTCCTGCACCTATTTTCTATGTTTCTATATATGACTCCCAGACTTCATCAGCACTATCAAATTCGTCAACTTTCCCGACTGAAGCTATTGCCACATTATATTCATTTTAAATTCAGCGAGTCTTTCACTATTACTCACGCATTTGTTAGTGTGTGACAGCCTTCTTAGAAACATAGAAAACCTACAGCACAATACAGGCCCTTCGGCCCACAAAGCTGTGCCGAACATGTCCTTAGAGAAGTTGCTGAGGGTTACCCATAGCCCTCTATTTTTCTGAGCTCCGTATACCTGTCCAGGAGTCTGTTAAAAGACTCTATCGTATCCACAATTTATGCTATTTATGCTATTCCTATGCTATTTAGCTCTTGCTATTTCGTCCTGTAACTGTTGGTGCAATTTGCGATATTTTCTGACGTTCAGGTCCATACTTGTCACCAGTTTGTTGTGTCTGTGCACACTAGGTATCAATTAAATAAAAGCATGGATACAGGAGATGGCTTTAACTGGTGTAGTCACATTGCAGCAAGGCAGAGAGAGGAAGGAGAGAACAATGTGCATGTCTAGACAACAGCGCATGTGCAAACAACAGATCAATACATAGTGCTAAGGGGAGAGGTGGTCACTGGTCCAAAAGAAATAGATCCATACATTACACAAAGGTACTCAACAATGTGATCCCCAATCTGTGTAAGGTCGCACCAATGTAGAAGTCTCCACACCAGGAGCACTGGATCACACTGATGGATTCACAGCTGAAGTGCAACCTCACCTGGGCAAACTCAAAATGCCCATGAAGCCTTACAAGGTGTCAGACCCCGATGATATATCTGGTAGGATACTGAGAACCTGTGCCAACCAACTAGCTACAGCGTTCAAAGACATCTTCAAACTCTCAGTGCTCCAGTTGGAGGTTCTCACCTACTTCAAAAGGGAAATCATAACAGTGCCCAAGAACATGGTGAGCTGCCTTAAATAACTATCGCCTGAGAGCAGTCGCATTGATTGTGATTAAGTGGTTTGAGAGGTTGGTCATTCTAGAATTAAGTCCTGCCTGAGCAAGAACCTCAACCACCTGCAATTTGCCTACAGCCCAACAAGTCTACAGCAGATACAATCTCACCGGTTCTCTGCTCAACCTGGACCATCTGGACAACAGCAATACCTACATCAGGCTGTTGTTTATTGATTAGAGCTCAGCATTCAACACCATCATCCCATCAGTACGAATCAACCAGCTTCAAAAACTGGACTCTGTACCTCCCTCTACAACTGGAGCCTTGACTTCCTCATCAGGAGACCACAGACAGTATGGAACAGAAATAACATCTCCTCCTCACTTAGAATATATGTACACCTCAAGGATGCATGCTTAGATCGTAACTCTACTCTCTCTACACACAAGACTGTGTGCATAGGTACAGCACAAACACCATCAATGGATTCACCAGCGACACCACTGCTGTTGGCAGAATCTCAGATGGTGATGAAGAGGCGTACAGGAGTGAGATAGATCAGCTGGTTGAGTGGTGTCACAACAATAATCTTGGACTCGACATCAGCAAGACAAAGGAATTGATTCTGGAGTTCAGGAAGGGGAAAATCGAGGAAACACACGCCAGTCCTAATAGAGGGGTCAACATCGGAAAGGGTGAACAGTTTCAAGTTCCATCACAGGTAGATATTGGCGTCAAACATTGTAAAGAAAGCTTTTGGCATATTAGCCTTCATAAATCAATGTATTGAGTATAGAAGATGGGAAGCTATGTTGAAGTTGTATAACATGTTGGTGAGGCCAAATTTGGAATATTGTGTGCAGTTCTGGTCACCTATCCACAGGAAAGCTGTAAGCAAGATTGAAAGAATACAGAGAAAATTTACAAGGATATTGCCGGGTCTAGAGGACCTGAGCTATAAGGGAAGGTTGGATAGGTTAGGACTGTATTCTTTGGAACGTAGAAGATTGAGAGGAGATCTAATAAAGGAAAACAAAATTATAATGGGTATAGATAGGGTAAATGCAAGCAGGCTTTTTCCACTGAGGTTGGTTGGGACTGCAACAAGAAGTCATGGGCTAAGGGTGAAAGGTGTGAAGTTTAAGGGGAACAGGAAGGGAAACTTCTTCACTCAGTGGTTCGTGAGAGGGTGGAATCAGCTGCCAGCACATAGTGTATGCAAGCTCAATTTCAATGTTTAAGAGAAGTTTAGATAGGTACATGAATAGTGGGAATATGGAGGGTTAAGGTCCTGGTGCAGGTTGATGAGTCGGCAGTTTAAATGTTTTCGGCATAGAAGATGGGCTGAAGGGCCTCTGTTTCTGTGCTGTACTTCTGTATGACTCCATCTATCCTACGCCAACTATATTGATGCAAACATGAAGAAAACACGCCATCAGATATGTTTCATTACGAGTATGAGGAGATTTAGTATGTCACCAAATACTCTTAACAAATTTCTACAGAAGAACCATTGAGAGCATTCTGATTGGTTCCATCACCGTCTGGTATGGAGATTTCAGTGCACTGGATGGGAAAGAGCTGCAGAGGGTTGCAAACTCAGCTAACTCCATTATAGGCATTTGCCTCCCTACCATCGAGAACATTTTCAAAAGGTGGTATCATCATTAAAGGCCCTCACCGTCCAGGAAATGACCTCTTCTCATTACTACCATCAGGGAAGAGGTACGGGTGCCAGAAGATGCAGCTCAACATTTTAGGAACAGCTTCTTCCTCTTCGCCATCAGGGTTTTGAACAGTCCATGAACACTACCCTCTTAATTTTGCTGTCGTTTTGCTCTACCTATTTATGTTTATATTTCCTATTGTAACTTATAGTAACTTTTTATGTATTGCACTGTACTGCTGTTGCAAAGCAACAAATTTCATGACTATGTTAGAGGTAAAAAACCTGATTCTAATTCTGAAGGATTGTTTGTCTCTCCAAGACATCACACTGTGACCTCAATTCCTGATGCTATTAAAGCCACTTTTTGGTGGCCTCTGCAGATGCTCCCACAATTGTCATCATTGACCCAAATATCTACCTGCCATTTTATGGCAGTAATTTCTTCCTGCCCTGCAGTGAAGACGACATGTCAGCAGATCTTTATGGTAAATGTTCAAACAATCAACAATGCAAATCCTTAGATTTTGAAAAATATTCTAACAAATTATGATACCAGGAAACTGCATTCTACCCCTCTTCACTCTGCTACTTCATATCCGTGAGTATGAATTTGCCTACACTACAGAGAAATTCCACTACAGCCTTTGGCTCTGCATCATTAGATTTTTAGCAATGTCTTGTACATGCATTGACCCACCTTTCAAATTCTTCATGATCAATAACAGTTTTTTTTTGTCATCACAAGCTATGCACACCTTTACAGATGAGATCCATCTGAACTGGTGGTTATATATTGTTCTACACACAATGATTCCAGCTGCACTTAAATCCACGAATGGAGTCACCTGTGTTGACCACGCTCCCTGTTGTGTGTTTACAACTACATACCTATTAAATAAAAGCAGGCACACAGAAGATGCCTTTAACTGGTGTATTCAAATTGCAGGGAAAGGGCAATGCATATGTGCAGACAACAGAATCAATACATAGTAATGCTAAGTAGGGTCTTTGCTCTGAAAGAAATAGATCCATACATTGCACTTCCTCCTCCTTTAGGTTAATGCAACATAAAACTGTATACGTACAAAACATTTAATTTCCCTTTCATAAGCCCATATTCCAAATAAACATGCTTTCACAATAACAGTCCATAATTAACTTCACAGTTCTAAAGGTTCAGTCTTTTGAGTGGTGTTCTGGTTCTTTCAGGATAATGCCTCTGGAACTGTGGAGTAGCATCAGGTTTGGTAGGTGTCTTGTCTAAGACAACGTTCTTGGTTTCTGGTGTCACGTTGCTGTCAGTGACAGCATCGCTGAGAGGTAAATTTGGTGACGGTAATGTGCCTGTCTTGTTGGATGCAGTCAATTCAGGTGTGCTCTTCGATTGAGCACCAAGTATCTGGTCCATGTGACACCTCCATGTCTGATTTTTAATATCCACTGTGTACATCAGTGGTCCAATTCTCATACCTATCCCACCAGGTGTCCACTTGTCTTCTCGGTAATCATGCACTAGGACTTCCTGCCCAATCTCAAAGCTCCTTGCTGCTTCACTTGGCAACTGGCTGAACTGTTTATTCTGCACTTCCCTCCGTAGATCTGGTTCAGCAGGTCTATTTGAGCTCTCATATTCCTGTTCATGAACAGCACTGCAGGTGTTTGATTAGTCGACGCATTAACAGAGTTCTGATAAACAAAAAGGAAGTTGTCCACCTTGTGCTGTAGAGAAATGTCCTCCTTGTCCATCACCTTAATGGACTTCTTGAAGGTTTGGGTAAACCTTTCAGATAACTCATTCATTCCTGGGGAATGAGGAGCTGAATTGAAATGTCTGATGCCATTTTTCTTCATGAACAGGTGGAATTCTTCTGACATGTACTGTGGTCCGTTATCACACACGATTTGTTCTGGTAAGCCGTTTCTGGCAAAGATAGTCCTCAGAACGTAGTCAGTCTTTGCTGAGGTGGTTGGTTTCATTGATATAACTTCTGGCCATTTTGAATGAGCATCCACAGCAATCAGAAACATGGAGAGCCCAGCAAAGTCAATATGTACTCTTTGCCATAGTAATGGCAGCCACTCCCATGGGTGTAATAGTGCCTGTGGTGGTACTTTTGAACTTTTTGACATCCTGAATAGCATTTGGCCAAGCTTTCAATCTGTTTATCTATTCCCAGCCACCACACGTAGCTTCAGGTGAGACTGTTCATCTTGACCGTATCTAGGTGTCCTTTATACAGAATTTCTAACACACTGGTGCTCAGTTTAGAGGGAACCACAATACGGGATCCAAACATCAGCATTTTTTGACATACTAACAATTGGTCTCATCTCGCTGAGAACTCTGGAAACAAAGGATTACCATGAGCAGGCCATTCTCGCGTGGTGATTTCACAGACTTCTGACAACATCCGGTCATTCCTTTCTTCCTGATGTATTTCGGAATTTGTTACCGGCAACTGGTCCACCAATGCTGGGTCACAGTGTGAAGACTTTTCTTCAGTTGCCAATAGAGGATGACGTGACACCCCATCAGCATTGCTGTGTTGTTTGGTACCTTTGAACTCTATGGAATAGTGCCCAATGTTATAACCGGATAGCAGTTATCACTGGAATTCCCTTCCTGGGATTGAAAATGGACTCAAGCAGCTGGTGATCTGTCACTAGAGTAAACTTTTGTCCGTAGAGGTAGAGGTGGATCTTCTTTATTCCCCATACTAGACTAAGGCCTCTTGGTCAATCTGTGTGTGGCTGCGTTCTGCACTCATCCAAGATCTTGAAGCAAATGCAATCAGGTGTTCAGATCCATCTTTCATAACGTGTGACAAAACAGCTCCAATGCCATAAGGGGACACATCGCATGCCAGTCTGATGGGCAGGGATGGGTCATAATGGGTGAGCAGTTCATCTGATGTTATTAGTCTCTTCGTTTTCTGCAATGCTTTTTCACATCTTTCTAACCATTCCCACTTTGCTCCTGTCTATAACAGTGCATTCAATGGATGCAGCACTGTAGCAATGTTTGGGAGAAACTGGTGACAGTAGTTTACAAGGCCCAAGTATGACCTGAGTTGTGAGACATTTTCCAGTTTGGGTGCCTGTAGCACTTTTTCAGCCTCCTCTCGTTATTTATGTAAGCCATGCTTGTCAATGACATGTCCACTATATGAGATTTAATTCTTGAAAAACTCACATTTCTCTCTCTTTGTGCGCATATTCACTCAGCCTAGTAAGCAGTTTATCAAGATTCTGGGGGTGTTCTTCATGATTTTTGCCAGTCACAATGATGTCATCAAGATTACATTGTGTTCCTGGGATATCCTGGAGCACTTGGTCCATTACTCTTTGCCAAATTGCTGGAGCTGAGGTGACGCCAGAGACGAGACGATTATACCAGAACAGTCCCTTGTGTGGAAATTCCTCTTTGACTCCTCAATCTCCATTTGCAGATAGGTTTGTGACAAGTCAATCTTTGAAAACCTCTCTCCACCTGCCAAAGATGCAAAAATGTCTTTTATTTGTGGCAGGTGATATACACTGTACAGTGTAAACAGCACCAGATTGATATTCACCTCGAAATCCCACATATGCGAACAGCTCTGGCCTTCCCTTTCTTGATCATTGGGAGAATGGGTATGGCCTAATCACTCCACTCAACCTTGGAGAGAATTCCAGATGCCTCCAAGCTCTGCAATACAGTGTCCACTTTACGATATAGTCCGCAATGCACTGGACGTGCTTTATGGAATTTTGGTGTTGCTGTTTCATCAAGTTCAATTCTGGCCTTCATGCCTTTGAGTTTACTAATTCCCTTCTCAAATACCTTATCAGCATTAAGCAGCTGTGCCAGCCTCTGGTTAGTGCTACCATATGGGCTCTAGTTGCCTGTTGATGTCACACTGAGCTTTGATTGAACACCATTCTAGTTGGATTTTTCTCAACCATTCACATCTGAAAAGTGCTGGTCCTTCACTTCTCAATACATAAAGCTCTCACTGCTGTGGTTGGCCTCCATACGTCACCTTTACTTTCAGTTTGCCTTTGGGGGACACTTTTTAGCCTGTGTAGGTCTTTAGCATCATGGAGGTCTTCTCTAATGGTACCTTAGATAACAGTATGTTGTAGTCAGCCTCTGGAATTATAGACAAAGCTGACCCTGTATTCATCTCCATTTTCAGTCTTATACCAGACGTATCTGTTATGATCCATACTATATTTCACAACACACTCAAAGTGCTGGAGGAACTCAGCATTTTGGCCCTTTTGGCCCGAAACATCGACTGTTTTTTTTTCCCGTAGATGCTGCCTGACCTGTTGAGCTCCCCCAGCATTTTGAGTGTGTTGCTCGGATTTCCAGCGTCTGCAGATTTTGTCTTGTTCATATTATATCGCGGTCTGCTTCAGTAATACTATGCAGTTCTAGGCATGGCAGTTCATTTTTGTCAGATCCTATGTTGTCTGATTCTGTTTTACATTTGGTAACTTTATGCATTTGCTTAGATTGTGTTTAAGGCTTTTCACTCAGTTGTGCTTTTTGTCTGCCTTGTTTACTCTATGTGACCTGGTCTGTAACACTTTCTGCAGACTTTTCCTTTGAACCAACAGTCATTTGCGATAACATTTTTGGCTTTTTACACCATTCAGGGACATTTCATGTATTTCACATTCTAACCTTTTCTGTAGCTCTGCTGCATCCTTCGCTGCAGTCTCTAATAATATTGCAATGGTCAATGCCTGCTCTAAAAGGTCTCTTTCTGCCAGTAGCCTCTTTTGAGTGCTTTGACTATGCAGGCCCCATCCATGACTGTCCCTTAATACATCAGAAAGCCCAGCTCTAAAGTCACAGTACTGGGAAAATTTGCACAGTTCTACAATGTATCCAGAAAGGCTTTCATCTTTTGACTGGTTCCTTTTGTAAAGTCTAAATCTCCTAGCTATTACCAGTGGTTTAGGGCTCAAGTGATTTTGTAAAATTATAATAATATCATCGAACATCTTGCTTGCTGGCTTTGCAGGGGTTACTAGGTTGTGTAAGAGTACGTACATCCTTGCAGCCATTAAGGTGAGAAGTGCAGGGGCTTTCTTTTGCTCCTTCATGTTGTTTATTTACAATACAGTTCAACCTTCTCAATATACGACTCCCAGCCTTCATTAGCACTATCAAATTCACCAAATTTCCCGAATGTTCCCACCATGTTACTTTCATTTTAAATTCAGCACATCTTTCACTGTTACTCACGGGTCCTTTGGCTTTCTTATGCTGCTTAACTTTTGCTGTTTTGTCCCGTAATGTCGGTGCAGTTCATGATAATTTTAGATATTCAAGTTTGTATTCATTAAATAAAACCATGCACACAGAAGACGGCTTTAATTGGTATATTCAAATTGGAGGGGGGAAGGGGAGAGGGAGGGGGGAGAACAATGCGGATACGCAGATGTGTAGACAACAGTGCATGCACAGACAACAGATCAATATGTAGTGCTAAGGAGGGGAGGGGGAACATCGCTTTAAAAGAAATAGATCCCTTCTCCAGGTGTACCTTCTCAAGTAATGTAAGTACTTCATTCTCCATGATCACAGATTGAAACCAGGTAAGTTGGCCTTGAGTGACTACATGTGTGAGCTTGAGGTTTCTTGGTGAGGCTAAAAGACTCCACAATTTGAGTCATGCCAGTTACCTTCCATTATTTCACTCTTTGAGACTCACAATTGCTCAACTCGAATGGCACAACCCAATGTTGTAACTGCAGATAAAAGGCTGTGAGCGATCGTGTGGTAAAAGGACCCAGCTGCCCCTACAGCCAACGCAAAAGTGCATCTGCCCCAGAATGCAGTTAGTACTTCTTGCCTGTCCCTAGAACCAATTTACTTTGCCTCGAAGAAAAAGCTCAAAATTTGTTCTATAATCATCTTGCTCTCTTTCTGTCCTTCTCTAGTAGCTCCATGAAACATTTTCTCTTTGGAATATCTCTACATGTTCCATGCACAGAATACATGGCTTCAACCTGTCTTGTTTTTCTAGTCCACCAACATATCAGTCATGATTGCCTATCACCACAATACATCTACAATGGGCACGATCTCAATGGCTTTCCATGTGGCCTTGGATCACTTGGACAATACAAATACCTATGTCAGGATGCTGTTCATTGACTATAGCTCAGCGTCTAACACCATCATTCCTACAGTCCTGATCAAAAAGTTACAGGACCTAGGGCTCTATACCTCCCCCTGCAACAGGATCCTCAGCTTCCTAACCGGAAGACCACAATCTATGCAGATTGGTAATAACATCTCCACCTTGCTGACAATCAATACTGGCACACCTCAAGGATGTGTGCTTAGCCCATTGCTCTACTCTCGCTATTCCCACGAATGTGTGGCTAGACCTAGCTCAAATGCCATCTATAAATTTGCTGATGATACAAACACTGTTGGCAGAATCTCAGAAGGTGACAAGAGGATGTACAGGAGCAAGATAGACCAGCTAGTTGATGTCATAGCAACAACCTTGCATTCAATGTCAGTAAGACCAAAGAGCTGATTGTGGACTTCAGAAAGGGTAAGATGAGGGAACACAAACCAGTCTTCAAAGAGGGATAAGAAGTGCATGGAGTGAGCAATTTCAAGTTCTCAAGATCTCTGAGGATCCAACTTGTTGCTAACATATCAATGCAACTATAAAGAAGGAAGACAGTGGCTATATTTCATCAGGAGTTTGAGGAGATTTGATTTGTCAACTAAAGCACTCAAAAACTTCTACAGGTCTACCGGGGAGAGGCTACACCACTGTCTGGTGTGGGGAGGCTTCTGCACAGGATCGAAGTAAGCTGCAGAAAGTTATAAAATTCTTCGGCTCCATCATGGGTACTAAACTCCAAAGTATACGAGACATGTTCATGGAGCGGTGCCTCAGAAAAGTGCCTTCCATCATCAGGGACCCCCACCACGCAGGATATGTCCTCTTCTCATTGTTATCCTCAGGAAGGAATAGAAGCCTAAAGGCACACACTCAACAATTCAGGAACAGCTTCTTCCCCTCTGTCATCCAATTTCTAAATGGACCTTGAACCCTTACATGTATTGCATTAGGCTGCTGCCACAAAGTTAACAAATTCCATGACAAATGCCAGTGATATTAAACCAGATTCTGATATTACCCCCACTACATCCAGAGGATCTTATTCACTTTTCCTTGTAACTTGATTATGATTCTTTTTATACTTCCTCTGCAGAAATATACCATCCTTATCTCCAATATGGCCTCTGTAGGTTCTGCTATGTTGCTATTTAGCAAAGGTTTGCAACAAGAATACAGCTTTCAGCTCAATATTGTTTAATAAGAATGAACAACAGTACACCACACAGCTGATGTATTACAGACTTGTACCATTTGATTGATCAGGTGAAATCACTATTTCTCAGCTTGGTAGTCTATAACAGGTTGAGAAATTCCCCTATTTCTGATCTGTTCTCCACTCAGCTCAGTTGTTACGAAAGATTGTGTGTACTTCATTATCCGTAAATCTTTCCTGAACAACCAAGGTCAGTCTAATCAAATTTCAGATGCAGAGTACAACTACACAGAGTACATTTAGTACTAGCAACCATGGATGAATTTTCAACATATTGCAAGGGATATCAAATTCAGCCCCAACAACAGAATGGAAAGAGAACCATCTGTTCATTGTTACCTATGGTAGCATATAGTTTCAATTATATCAATTTAAGCATAATGTTTTAAGCATCTGTACAATAATTTGAAAAATTTGTTGGATTATTTGACATTTTATCCCATTTTCATCCTTTTGTGGTTGTAAGTGGTACAAGTATTGTACATATAATTTTCCAGATGTTTTAATAATTATTCTTACCTTCCTTGACTTGTTAAGATTAGTACCTGTGCTGCAGAACAATCTGAATAGAAATTCAATTGTGTGCCATTCTTCTCAGTATTAAACAACTGAAAATCAAATTTATTCTAGAAAATCAAAAACAATTTCTAGATCCTTGCACGTTAATTCATAAATTCCAATCCCTGACACATGTCAATCTTTTGATTACCACAGGGGCATCTGGAATGATGACTATCCTCATAAAATACTCGTTTAAGGATGGTAGTTGGTTGCAGGGTATCTTAGGTCACATTGTCCTGAGAGCACCTGTCTTTGGTCTTCCTAGTACGTACAATACTGCATAGAGACATGAGCTAAATTTTTAATCTTGGGCACTGTCCTCAACCACACAACCCACCAATCCCTCCATTAACTGATCCTCCAGAACTATCTCCAGCCTTCATCACTACACCCAATCTGCTTCCATGACCCCACAAGCGTCTCCACTTCATCCAGTGCAGACAAACATTTCCTGTTACCCCATTTATTGATGGCCCAGTAACTAGATGATAATGTGCAAATTTCATGTCCACCTCTACATTCCATTTCTAGATAGAATGACTTTGTTCTTCACTAATCTATCCCAAACAGAAATTTTATATACTCTGCATATGATCCTTATAGTGGATCAAATGCAGAGTAGATAATGTAGCCTTTCAGAGAGATGGATGAAGCAATGATTTGTGTTCTGCTAAAGAAAACAGATTTTTTCAGATACAAAACTTCAACACCTTATGTCCAGTACTTTTTAAAAATCTGTATACACACACATACATAGAAACATAGAAAATAGGTGCAGGAGTAGGCCATTCGGCCCTTTGAGCCTGCACTGCCATTTATTATGATCATGGCTGATCCTCCAACTCAGAACCCTGCCTCAGCCTTCCCTCCATACCCCGACCCCCGTAGCCACAAGGGTATACTGTATGTACTGGAGAAATATATTAGTATGGACCTGACTAATGTAATGGTGATTTAACTGTCAGATTTCAGTATCCTGTCAAACTAATGGCACTTCTTAGCATAGGAAGATGTGCAATTAAACACCAAATTCCAGAAACTGTTGTCAATGATACCTGGATTGTTCATAAAGAATGCCCTGTAACACGCTGTAAGGTTTCACTGCTAATGTAATAGCCTCTCTGTAAAGTTTCACTGCTAAGGTAATGGTTTCTCTGTAGCAGCAATGTTTGGGTTATGACTAGAGATATCGGGGGCTTTGGAAAGTGCACTATCCAATGAGAGATATATTGTTCTTTCTTGTGGATCTGGGAGCAGGGATTTTGCGGTCTTTTGTCGGTAAGAGATGAAGAGAGAAGACGCAAGTGGAAAGAGTTGGTAGTTCGCCAGACGGAATGAACTGGGAGTGAAGGTCCGAAGGTCAGCGACGCTGGGAGGTCGATGAGGAACAAATGGACAAATCTGTGAACTCTAATGTGCAAATTGGACGGTTTCATTAAAATAGGCCCTTTTTCTTTTTTGTCCTGAGGAAGGGTCTCGGCCTGAACCGTCGACTGCACCTCTTCCTAGAGATGCTGCCCGGCCTGCTGCGTTCACCAGCAACTTTTATGTGTGTTGCTCCTTTTTCTTTTTATTTTCTTTACTAGCCCGATAGTCAGATTAAGATTTATAAAGTTCAATCATTTAATTGCATATGGTGTACTGTCTGATATTTTGCAGTTCGGATTTGTAACCGGGCAACACATCACGCAGCATCCACACGAACGAGATTTCTCAGTTTGGCTGGGCCAGAGGCTGTCTTCCCCTAACAAATGCATGCTGACCGAACCTGGGGCTTTCGGAACCTTCCCCTGCGCAAACAAATAATTAGGGATATTTCCCACTTTAAAAAATAAAGTACTGTACATATGTTGCACTTTGCCAACATTGCAATGTAATTAGGTATTTCATCATATAAAACTCTGGTTAGGCTTGGAGCACTGTGTTCAGTTCCGGTTGCCTCATTATAGGAAGGACGTGAAAGCTTCAGAGAGCATGCAGAAGACATTTATCAGGATGTTGCCTGGATTAAAGAGCATGTCTATAAGAAAGGTTGAGCAACCTAGGGCTTTTCTCTTTGGGGCAAAGGAGGATGAGAGGTGTCTTGATAGAAGTATGTAAGATGATAAGTAACATATATGGAGTTGACAGCCAGTACCTTTGTTCCAGGGTGGCAATAGCTAATATGAGAAGCTATCATTTTAAGGTAATCAGAGGGAAGTATAAAAGGGATGTCAGAATAGATGCATGGATTGCACTTCCAGGGTGCTAAGACAGATACATTAGGGACATTTAAGAAACCCTTTGAGAGACATGTGGATAAAAATAATGGAGGGCATTCTGGTTCAGAAGTGTTAGATTGATCTTGGAGTAGATTAAAAAATCAGCACAACATTGTGGGGCAAAGGCCTGTTCTGTATGTTCTGAATTTTAGATAAATTTATAGTGATTTCACTCCACAAACTTTCATCAAGTATACTCTTTTTTTTTTTAACTTCACACTCTGTAAACTGTCAAAAATATTTGAAAACATACTTATCTTTTGGTTTTCTGTCAGTTAGAATCTTTCAGACGATTGCCTTTCCAGCTTGCCTGAATGATATTGAGTCTTGTTGCACACTAGAGATCACCCTAATCTATTTTCTGACAGCATTTAATCTCAGTAAAGAGAAATTCACAATGTTGTGATCACTAAATCATCGTTGAAATCAACAGTGAACATTTTTGCTGAATGCAGAACCTTAACCACTGCTTCCCAAGTGCAAATAATCAAGTTTAAAATGACGGGGGGGGGAGGGAGAAGAGGGGGGAATTTAATAGATTGATTCCTTTGATGTTATTTGCCCTTAGAGAAGATACAGCAGAATAAGTTGATATTCTTCTAAAGTTTATTAGAAAAAGGTAGCTTGACCTGAAATGTCAACTGCTTATTCCTCGATTGATACTGCCTGACCTGCTAAGTTCCTCCAGAATTTTGTGTGTTGCATCTGATTCAATGATAATATTGCAAACCTGTTGACAGGATGGATAAAATAATGATGGTTGTCTTAGTGTAAGAGTTTGCAACTATAGAGCATAGAGTAAAGAGATCATTTCCAAATTTTCCTAGTATTTATCAACTTCTATTTGAGGCTCTCACAAATCTCTGTCCCTCTCACAATAACTCCTTGCCTGCTCTCCATCTTCCTCTGGCGCTCCCGTCCCCTTTTCTTTCTCCCTATGCCTCCCGTCCCATGATCCTCTCCCTTCTCCAGCTTTGTATCCCTTTTGCCAATCAACTTTCCAGCTCTTAGCTCTATCCTTCCCCGTCCTGTCTTCTCCTATCATTTTGGATCTCCCACTCCCCCTCCCACTTTCAAATCTCTTATTATCTCTTCTTTCAGTTAGTCCTGACAAAGGGTCTCCGCCTGAAATGTCGACTGTGCATCTTCCTATGGATGCTGCCTGGCCTGCTGTGTTCCACCAGCATTTTGTGTGCGTTGCTTGAATTTCCAGCATCTGCAGATTTCCTCGTGTTTGCGTCTATTTGAGGCACATAGCTTTGCTTCTTCTTATTCATGGCTGAGCTGCTTCATTCCAGCAACGTTCTGATGAATCTCCTCTGCACTCTCCAGTACTATCACATACTTCTAAAAGCATGGTTAACCAGAATTGCAGGCAGTACTCCACCTGAGGTCTGATTAATTTTTTTTATATAAAATTGGTGAATTACCTCCTTGTTTCTGCTTTCAATACATTGACAAATGAAGGCCAGTATCCAATATGTCTTCCCAACCATGCTATCTACCTGCATTGCCATCTTCAAGCATCTATGATCTGTTACTTAATACTCGCCAAGATCCTTGTGCACAACCTTAACTCAACAGTACTCCTAAAATGCATTATCCCACATTTGTCTGGATTAAACACTACCTTTCATTTTTAGCCCCATTTCACCACCACATCAATACCTCTCTGCAGCTGAGCCTACCTTCCACATGCAGCAGCTCTGCCAATAGGATTATCTGTGATAACGTCTACCACATCTAAGTTAAGTGTGCATAATACAGATAACGATGGTCAAGGCATTGAGGAACGCCACTGGTCACAGGCATCTGATCACAAAAATAACCCTTTTTCCTCACCCTCTGCTTCCATTACCAATGGCCCCTAGATCCCATGAGTTCCAACTCCCGAAGCGGAACCTTGTAAAAGGTTTCACTGAAATCCATGCAAATCATGCCTATCGCCCTACTTTGGTTGATACACTTTGTCATCTCATCAAAGAATTCAACAAAACTGGTTAAGCAGGATTTGTCATTGATAACACCATGTTGGCCATCTCTGATTATTCCCTGCCTTTCCAAGGATTGTTAATCCTCATCCTCAGAGTGTTTTTCAGGATTTTTCTGACCACTAATAATCAGATACACGGGCTGATACATACTAGACTACCTACAGGAAAAAAAATCATGGTGAGGCATTTCTAAATGTCAAAGATTGACACTGTGATTATTCCTTGCATCTAAATCTCAAGATTGTGAATGCAAACACCATTCCTAAGACAATTGTCTGGTATTTCAATGCAGTAATATTATTTTGTTTAGAGATACAGTGCAGAACAGGCCCTTCTGGTCCAAAGAGTCATGCCACCCAGCAACTCACCTATTTAACACAAGCCTATTCACTGGACAATTTACAATAACCAATTAACCTACTAACCAGTATATCTTTGGACTGTGAGAGGAAACCAGAGCACTCAGGGGAAACCCAGACAGTTCACAAGGCGAATGTACCACCTCCTTACGGACGGCACTGGAATTGAACTCGGAACTCTGGAACACCCTGAGCCATAATAGTGTTGCACTAACTGTTAACACTACCATGGTGTCCACAGGACCCTCCGAGATCCCTCAGCAGATTGCTTGTTGCTCCAGATTCAAGCATCTCCAGCTTCAGTGTCTGCACATTGAACCAGACTCGACCTGTCAAATTATATGTTTGCATTTACACAAGAGCAAAGGTTGAACTGCATCACTGTCTCAGGCCTTTGTTCTACAAGCCATGAATAGTCAGCAGTAGTAGAAAGCAAGGCCCTACTTAACCACTCCACTGAAGATTAGAGACATTTGGAAATAGTTAAACAAAATTAAAAGTTTAAAAAGTCAAAAATTAACAAAATGAATACTGTAAAGCAGATGAAGTAAAATTAAAAAATAAACCAATAATTTTCCAAACTTAATATTTAAGAACTCAGTAGCCATACATAACTGAATGATGTATCAAATGCAGCAACTTCAGCTGAAATAAACCAAGGTGCCAGTGCAGATCTGCTTAGCAATGAGCAGACACAGAGTTCTGGAATGCACTACTGCATATTCTACTGCCAACCAGAAATTTTTCACATACTCACCGGCTGCACATCAGCACAGTCCAGACCATAGCTGTCCATTTTTGATCTACTTGATTACACAAGTGATTCCCACACAGGCTGTGCAGTTGCATAACCACTTGCCAATACACATATCACTCCCCAACCCATACCAAATTCTCTGTAGTCGCCTGACTTCCAATACCCATAACTCAGGCTGAATGTTCATCTTGAATATTTCCTCTTGTTGTCCTCCTATCTAATTGGTTCATGACTTCCATAGAAATAAAACACAATTAAAGATGAAGTTTAAGAGAGCAGGAAAATTATACAAAAATGAAATGAGAGAGAATGAAATAGAAACAAAGTGAAGATATGGAAATTAAACACAATATATGATTAGAAAACAAATGAAGGAGGACCAACAGGGCATGGTAAAAAAGAAAAAAACAAAACAGAAGAGCCTGGTGAGAAAGATGAATAAAATTATACTTCTGTTCTGCAGACTCACTATTACAAATGATTTTAGCCAAAGAGATCTTGGGACTTATGGTATTAATAGGACTTCTGATGATGCCAGAATAAAAGAAGACATTAATCAATCTGCTGAAAGGAACTAGGTGGGTTGAGCAGCACCAGTAGGAGAAAGGGCACTGTCAAAGTTTCTAGTTGAGACCCTGCATCAGGACCAAAGGTGGAGAGGGAACATAGATAGTATAAAGAAGAAAGTGTGGGGCAAAAGGGTATGAGACAGGGGCTGTGGGCAAAGCAGACACTCTCCAATCTCAGTACTGATGCAGATCATCATTCCAAAATGTTAACAATTACGTTACTCCAGCAGATTGTCTGTTGTTCCAGATCTTAGCATCTGTAGCCTCTTGTGTCTCCAAAGGAAGAACATGTTATTTAAGCCTCTTACCCAAATTCTTGTAGGCATTATAGTTGTTCTTTGGCACTGAAATATTCTCAGGTTCCAAGAAAGAGCACTCCATCTGCTGAAAAGAAAAAGATGCCAAGTCCATCAAAGTTGAATTATCTCTTCAATCTTTGCTTATCCACAAATATCATATGACACATACTAGTGCAATACGCTTTGAATTTCAGCTCGGGATAAAAACATCCATGAAGCTCCTCTAACAATTAAAACCAAACAAATTTTTGAATTGTTACTAGTTACAAACAGAAAAGTTTGTCAATGTGTAGAAATAATCTGCATGTGCATTCAAGTATTGAGCAGTTAGTTACACCTTATGAAAAGCCTTGCTGTATTTTTCCACCAGTGAATATTCTTAATGCATCTGTATGTATATCTAACTGGAAACAATAGCTGATTAAAGATGCCAAAGCAATATGAATTAATTATTTAAGCAATTTCATCATTTTTGTGGTATTTTCTCATGAAGCAAAACTGAAATTAATTTATTTACATTCTACTTGTGATTAGGTTCTCAAGGACCAAATGTGAAGTAAACACGTATTTGAGTTGAACCTATTTAATCAAATGCTTATTTCAGCTAATAACTAATTTTGGCCGAGAGATATGACACTTTGTTTTATGATATCCTCACTGGGATTATACTATACAACAGACATGCATGGATACATTGCCTTTTTCAATATCAGGATGTCAGAAATTGCTCTATGATCAATGGAGATATGGAAGGCTTTGAAGTGTCACCCAGAAGTAATTAAGAGTCATACAATTTGCATGTTATGGTCTCATAAAAACAATGCCTTGGGGAAATTATACAGTGCTTTTAATATTATAAATTGTCCAAAATATATCAGAAAGCCAATACTATGCAAAGTCTAATACACAGCCAGGTACTAGAATTGATGAAAATTTTAAGCAGCATTTTCAAGGAGCAGGCAAATGGACAGGTGATGTTGGGCATTCCAGAATCTCGGACAATGGCCACTAATGCAGCAATTAAACTGAAGATATGCAAGAGGCTAGGAAAGTCAAGCAGATAATTTTGAGTCTGGATAGTCCTTGGTTGGAGGAAGTAACAGAGAACAAATAGGATATCATGGGACTGATTTAGAAATAAACTGAGAATTTCAAAACAAGGAGTTGCCAACACTTGTGTCAGAAGTGAAGAATGAGGAGAATTAATGAAAATCAAGAATCCTGCACCAATTTATATGTGGAAAATAGGAAACTTACTGAGAAAGCATTGGAATAGTGAAGCTGAGAAAAGGGAAAGATGAGCATTTCAGCAGGAAATGATACTGGAGAAGATAGCACACAATGATGAAGATTGCTTGATGATGGCAGAATTGGATGATAGCTTAACTTGCAGTCAAATACGAAAGCACACTGTAAATAGCCTGGCTTGGTTGAGATGATTACCAGAAAAAGTGATGGAGCAGCTGGCCATGCAATGTAGGAATGACAGTGAACTCTTTAGTTTTCCCAATACTTCATTAGAGAATAGTCATATTAGGCAGTCAGAAAAGCTACCTGATAAACTAGAGGCAGTGGAGGAATTAAAGATGTCATATAGACCAGAATCAAATATTGTGAGCACAGTTATGAAATCTATTTTAGTTAACATCAATAAGGAGCAACATATTTAAACTGAAGACGACAATTACTTGGGACCAAAGATGGCACTTAATGAACTGCAGCGATAATTTAAGATGGTCATGGGATTAATCCTGCTCCTAAAAGATCAAATAAAAAATATAATCTAGTATTTCAGAGAATGTCAAAGGTGTCACCTTTTGCATGAGAAATTAAAGCTATTCTGAGTGACCAGCCGTATGGTGAAACTCAAACTGAGGAAATAATCATGTTTAATTGGTAAACTGAGCAAAGAAAACACATTTAGAATATATAAAAAAGCTAAAGGGGAATGGAAGTTCAGAACTAGGGGAAGGAGACATATGAAAATGGCCAGATAATCAAAGTTAGTTAAGCTTGCCCTATCTTACATCTATACTTGAGGGCAGACAGGGGCTTTGTTTACTTAACCCCTGACACTCCCTCAGCACGACACGTAAATATTAAACTGAAGGGTCTATGTGAGCTTCTGGAGTGGGATTTAAACACACAAGCTTAAACCATGCTGAACTACCACAGCATTTCATAAACTACTGAGAATGAATAAAGAGAAAACAGAATTCCCACACCGTCAGTCCTCATGTTAAGTTTTTTTTCCCCCATCACTGGCCATTGGCCACTAAATATTGCCTTCCTATATTGGTGTAAAATTTGGTATTGGTTTATTATCAAATGTACCAAGATACAGTCAAAAGCACATCTTCCATACTGTTCATTACACGGTGCATTGAGAGTGAACAAGATAAAACAATGACAATACAGAATAAAGCATAAAAGCAACAAAAAAAAGTGCAAGTGAACAATACAGTACAAATTCATAACAAGATTGTGGGGTTGACAGTCCATCACTGATCATACACAATAAGATGGTGGCACACTTGGTCACAGTGGACTCTCTGGGTCCAACCAATGGTGTAATTGTTCATCCCTTACATCTTTCTTATGATCGCAAGACATTGTTGAATATTAAGAACACTAAGTACTCAGGTCTACCTCACTAGCAAGTTGCTGGATAGCGATGCAGCATGGGTTTTCTGAGAATCATGTTATCACCTGCTGCAGCCACCCAGGGACAAATTGTCAGAGTGCAGCCCAACAAGATGCAAATGATTGTTTTGGATTTTTTTTGCATGTGATCACAAGACCCTGTTGTAGACTGGCAGTGTAATACTGCAAGTCCGGTTCATTGGTGAGACTGATGGTAGGGGAGCTGTGTGACCCTCTTGCCGCAGTATCATCTGTTGAAGCTGCCCTGGAGAGAAGACACCAGAGGTGGTGTGGGAGACAGCCAGAGTGCAGGGAGCGCACTGGAATCCGTGTTGGGTTAGAGGCTGGCCTCTCCCATCAGTGTTGCCCTCTAGCGTTTGCTCAGTGGAAGACAAGCTGGATTGCATTCGCCTGTGGCTACACTAGCACACGATGAGGAACTGCAGCATAATTGTTCCTGCAGAAACGTAGCTCCAGTACAACATCCCATGCGTTGTCAATCTTTGGGCCATGCCACTCAGGGACTAATGCTAATATTATTACTTTTTGTGACTGTATTTTTCTTCTTTTGCCTGCTACACTGCTGGTGTTTAGGGCAGCAGTGAAGGTCCTCCATCTCTGACAGCGTTCACAGCTTCCTCTCAATTTACTCTTAATCACGCAATTCCTGGGTAAAGACTCAGGAGTATCACTGCACACAGATGTAGAAGGGCTCTTCATCACTATTTCTGTTACAGTTTTGACTCACTAGTCAGGGTTGTTAGCCCTCAGCTGAACCCCCGAACCAGGAGGATTAATGGAACTATCTGGCCTCTACCCTTTGATGTGTTTGGCATGGGTGACTCTATCAAGAGCCAAAGCATAAAGTTCTGCTGTGTGTGATTAGATGCACTGTGTTTTGCACCTTGGAACTGGAGGAACACTGTTTCAGTTAGCTGTTACATGTGTTTGGTTGAATGACAATTACACTTGAACTTGATCTTATCCACCAAAAGTCCATTCAGGAATCTGACAACACTGGAACGACTCGCCTGTGGAATGAATAATTTAGAAATGGGTGGGGGGTAAAAGAGAAGACAGGTTAGGAGTGCTTCTTAAAACCTACCGATCTCGTCTTGTGGCTTTAAACCTCTTCAAAAGGATTCTGGTAAACCTTCATGCATGTGGCAAAATCTCAAAGCATTAGCTGAACATCTCATAGCAATTGTGAGACTTGGTGACGAGGTTCACAATAAGAGCTTGAGTTACGATATCAGTTTTGTTTATTTCAATAGGTACACCTTTTCTTAAGAGCACTTGACATATGCTATCAGAGAAACCAATACAATTCACAATGCAAGCTTGCACACGTTGTTGCTTGGGGCAACAATTTGCCACAGGAACTCAGTTGGTCGAAGGTTTTGCAGGGTTTTGACCAGAATCATTGACATCAGGCAAGAAAGCCAGCACAGAAGAAAAGACAAGTGAAGAGATACTCCTATTTGATTTAATTTCAAAAAATATTTTACAAATATAATGTATGTGCACAAGTGCACATCTCACCACTACCCTTCTTATCTGCATAGAGGCTCTCTCTCCTCTCCACTCTCTCTCACAATGCAAAGTTTTGACCCAAAACACTAACAATTCCCTTTCTCTCACAGATGTTGATTAGCCTGCTGAGTTCCTCCAGGAGATTATTGGTCCACATTTCAGCATTTGCAGTCTCATGTCTCTGTTCTGACAAGGGGTTCAAGCTAAAAATGCACACAGCAGCAGCAAAAGTACAATACCTGTAAAATAACATGGTCTATAAAAAAAAGCACTAACACCTTTTTAAGACTTGCATTTCACTCAGCTGTGTGAAGGTATTTAGTGATTGTTGTCATGCCATTTATAATATTTTACAGCAAAATTTTGAAAAGTTCACCTGCTTTTAATTTTCCAATCAGTGCTGACAGATGTGAACAGACAAAGTCTTCAGATGCCACAATAGGTGACAGATTCATTAAGAAAAGCAAGCTCAACTTGTAAACAACAGGAATTCTGCAGATGCTGGAAATTCAAGCAACACACATAAAAGTTGCTGGTGAACGCAGCAGGCCAGGCAGCATCTCTAGGAAGAGGTGCAGTCGATGTTTCAGGCCGAGACCCTTCGTCAGGACTAACTGAAGGAAGAGTGAGTAAGGGATTTGAAAGTTGGAGGGGGAGGGGGAGATCCAAAATGATAGGAGGAGGGGGAGGGATGGAGCCAAGAGCTGGATAGGTGATAGGCAAAAGGGATACGAGAGGATCATGGGACAGGAGGTCCCGGAAGAAAGACGGGGGGGGGGGGGGACCCAGAGGATGGGCAAGAGGGACAGAGGGAGAAAAAGGAGAGTGAGAGAAAGAATGTGTGTATAAAAATAAGTAACAGATGGGGTACGAGGGGGAGGTGGGGCATTAGCGGAAGCTAGAGAAGTCGATGTTCATGCCATCAGGTTGGAGGCTACCCAGACGGAATATAAGGTGTTGTTCCTCCAACCTGAGTGTGGCTTCATCTTTACAGTAGAGGAGGCCGTGGATAGACATGTCAGAATGGGAATGGGATGTGGAATTAAAATGTGTGGCCACTGGGAGATCCTGCTTTCTCTGGCGGACAGAGCGTAGGTGTTCAGCAAAGCGGTCTCCCAGTCTGCGTCAGGTCTCGCCAATATATAAAAGGCCACATCGGGAGCACCGGACACAGTATATCACCACAGCCGACTCACAGGTGAAGTGTTGCCTCACCTGGAAGGACTGTTTGGGGCCCTGAATGGTGGTAAGGGAGGAAGTGTAAGGGCATATGTAGCACTTGTTCCGCTTACACGGATAAGTGCCAGGAGGGAGATCGGTGGGGAGGGATGGGGGGGGGGACGAATGGACAAGGGAGTTGCGTAGGGAGCGATCCCTGCGGAATGCAGAGAGGGAGGGGAGGGAAAGATGTGCTTAGTGGTGGGATCCCGTTGGAGGTGGCGGAAGTTACGGAGAATAATATGTTGGACCCGGAGGCTGGTGGGGTGGCAGGTGAGGACCAGGGGGAACCCTATTCCTAGTGGGGTGGCGGGAGGATGGAGTGAGAGCAGATGTACGTGAAATGGGGGAGATGCGTTTAAGAGCAGAGTTGATAGAGGAGGAAGGGAAGCCCCTTTCTTTAAAAAAAGAAGACATCTCCCTCATCCTAGAATGAAAAGCCTCATCCTGAGAGCAGATTCAGTTAGTCCTGACAAAGGGTCTCGGCCTGAAACGTCGACTGCACCTCTTCCTAGAGATGCTGCCTGGCCTGCTGCATTCACCAGCAACTTTTATGTGTGTTGCTCAACTTGTAAAGTAAACTTGCCTCTAACAAATGTAACAGAATTATTGAAGGAAATACACATTGCATTTATCAAGAAAATGTGAATCTTGAGGAGAAAAAGAAATTTATTTTCTTTGGGAATGTGCATGATGTCAGCTAAAGACAGGAAATTTGTTGAAGATAAATGAGTCAGGAAGACCATACAGACTGCAAACTTCTTTAGCGGGATGTTTGATCTGACTTTCCAAACACTCGAGATGGCTGGAGCACAGGGAGAGAAGCTGAGAGGAATCAGCTTAGTGTTTCTGAAACTCGCTTCTCCCATGCCGGTAATACCAAGAAAATATCATGCTGAGTCTCAAAGAGAAACCAAAGTCTTGAAAAATGATATGAAATGGCACCTAACATTTAAGACCCAAGGAGCTACAGCTAGTCATGCGAGGCTTCTACTCTCCTACAGCACACTGAAAACATATAAACAATTTTCAATATAAAAGAGAATAAGGATCTGTAATAGACAGTAGAATAGTTTGATTAATAGACAAAATCTGTTTCCCGCCCCCCACCACCCCCCTCCGCACACAAACGTATGCATATGTTTTTTTTCTACATTATTTTAATTTTAAGGGTGAAAGTGGAGGGTTAGAAATCTAAACCGGTGCTGAAACCATATTTTTCAAGGATTAATTGGCTGCTTTGTGGCCATAGACTATATGCAGGCCATTTAATTACTTTGTTTAAACAGAGATTTAGCAACTGTTTTAAAAAATATGACTGTGGGTTTCATTTCAGTGCTAATAGTGCATTGGATGGATGCTCTATTTGATGAAGTTCTGTGCCCAATGAAGGTTTCCTATAATCCACAAAGAATACCCAAATTCACATTTTCCATTCATTTAAAAATTAGTTAGTAACACTCCTCACAATCTGCTTTTCCCCTGCTCTCAAATCCCAAAAACTAGTTGAGGGAAATATTCCCTGACATTTGACAAGAGCCAACAATAAGTGATGGAGAGATTGGCTTCCATTCAATGCTTCCTTTTGTTCTAAGATTGCAGTTGTGCCTCTTTAGAAATCAAGGCTATCAGAATTTCACTAGCCCAGGATTCTGGGCAGATCACCTGTACACTATCTCAATAATGTCACAGTGTACCCTTAATAAACATACAGGTTCAACTTTCAAATTGGCTCTGTTTGCATACTGCTGACACACATTGGCCAGGGAATCATCTCTGTACCACAGTAACTGATCTCAGCCAAGCAAAGTTTGAGAACACATACTTTGACAATAACTGTTATTCTCCTTTCTAACTCTGAACCAAAATTTGCACTCCTGGCATTATTCATTGGAGCAAACAATAATGTTGCATCTTAAACACAAAATACTCTGCAGATGCTGGGGTCAAAGCAACACTCACAACACACTGGAGGAACTCAGCAGGTTGGGCAGCATCCGTGGAAATGATCAGTCAACGTTTTGGGCTGGAACCCTTCGTCAGGACTGAAGAGGGAAGGGGCAGAGGCCCTATAAAGACCTCTCCTTCCCACCCTCCCCCCAACTTCTCTATGGGGTCTCTGCCCCTTTCCTCTTCAGTCCTGACGAAGGGTTCCAGCCCGAAACGTTGACTGATCATTTTCACGGATGTTACCCGACCTGCTGAGTTCCCGCAGTGTGTTGTGAGTGAATGTTGCAAATCTTCACACTATTTATTAATACAACCTATTCATTGATGATCAACTGTGTTTTAATTTTTATTTTCCTATTTTTAAAAATATGTTAAGTAAATGCACTTTCCGCAGGGATACAGCTTAACTAGGATACCAATAAAATTATTTCTTACAAGGACCAATTGTTTATTAAATACCGCCAAATTATATGACCTTACATGTGTGCAAATAATTTAATTTACTGTTGACAGAGCGTCAAAGGGCAACTGTGTTTTAATTCAATGCAAAGGTTGTAGAAACCTAGCGTACTAAACATGACAATGCTTTGGAAGAAGTTAGCATAAAAAGAGAGTGAAAGGTTAGTGTGCTGTCAAAAATGATCCACACACCCTAATTATCAGGAAACTCCTTCAAAAAGAAACTGACAAGTGAAATGTTGTCTAATTATCTATTGTATGGTGGACTTCAAAGATATGTATCTCCATGCAACTTAGTGACCAAGTAAATAAAAGACCCTGTGATTTATCAGTCAACACAAACTTCCAATCTCAACAGACTGTTACAAGGTTATACGGTTTCATTTTGCTGCATCTATCCTTTCAATTTACTGAAAAAGTTGATATAGTAAACAGTTTCCTACAATGAGGTGTGAAGGCTGATAGAACTGTATTCAATGGTTCTGAATTCCCCTGATGAGCTGCCAGAAGTCGTTATGAATGGACCAGTTGATGGGTTGATGACTGATAACAGCAAAACAAGTAGCATAGGTAACACACGCAAAATGTATAGGTAAAAAGTAGCATAGGTAATTTAAGGAAACATTTGCCACCAAGATACAACACACAGCACATTACATTATAACTTCAATAAACAATGATCACTATTAATGCATTTTACAAATTAAGTTATTATAAACATCAAAATCCCTCGGGAGATCTCTGTATAACAAAATCAATATCATTGTGTTTTTCTCCCAAGATATGTTCAAAGAATTTCACTTTTAACCAAACAATAATGACTAGATTGTTTTGTAAATACAGTATTACTGAAAGTTTACACATCTCTACACAGGAGTCCAATTACTTCTCACCATAATGCTTCTTTATAGTCGAATAAAAAGATACAGAGTTATACAGCATAGAACTGGGCCCTTTGGCTCCATTGGAGCATGCTTACTAAGTTGCCTACCTGAGATAGTCTTATTTGTATGCATCTGGCTTATACTCTAAACACTTCCTTTCCATATACCCATCCACATACCTTTTAAACATTGTAATTCCTCTGCTACTTCCTCTGGCAGCTTGTTCCACATACTCATGCTCAAATACCCCTTAAATCTTTCCCCTCTCATCCTAAATCTATGCACTTTAGCTTTAAATTCCCCTAGCTTGGGAAAATGACTAACAGGCACCCTATTAATACCACTGATGATTTTATACAAGGTCACCCCTCAATCTTCTATACTCAAGGAAAATTAAAACCCAACTTGTCCTATCCATTAAGATTATAAAACAACATACAAAATCATATGATTGTGGATTACAAATTATCAATGATGAGAATAGTTGTAAATTATTTACAAACTATATCACTCTGTTCTGGTTGTTTCCACACATTAGAAATGATCACAAGAATGAAATACATCTTTTTTTGCAGTCCTGATGAAGGGTTTCAGACCAAAACGTCGACTGTTTACTCTTTTCCATAGACGGTGCCTGGCTGCTGAGTTCCTCCAGCATTTAGTGTGTTGCTTGGATTTCCAGCATCTGCAGATTTTCTCATGTTTATATACAAATTAGTTAGGGATTCATATGATCACCATATTTCATTGCATCGTATCTGAAATGAATTCAATAATAAATTGTAGTTTACGATCAATTTTGCATTACATATACTTCAAAATTTATCTTGTCCAGAAAGTTAGAAGAATGTTGTAAATTAAAATGATTGAGTTAAAACATCTGAATATTTTAAGAAATTCACTCAAATGTTACCAAACTAGAGATTTTTATATCTTTAATAATTTTTATATCAATGAGCAAGACAGAAACTGCTGTGGAATATTCCTGGAAAGTTATTTTGTTTGAACAAACATTTATAGTGACATCTTTAGATAAAAGAACTTAATTCAGCTGTTTGAATGCAATACAGAAAACTCAAGATAGTTCTGTAATTGTGCTTAACCAACATCTAAGAGGCAGAGTCCAAACCAAATACTGCAGTAGAGTTAATTTAGTGAATGAATCCCTCAGGGTCTTCAGCCATCCACTACTGCAGCTCATTAGAGCCCAATATCCGACTTTTCATGTTGTATCAGAAGAAGCACTTATGCTCAAAATGTAATTAAACTTAAAACAAACAAGATCTTTTTGACATCTATGTTTTTACTGACAACAGCATGAACCGATGTCATGTTACTTGGTGAGAACTTCATGTTTCGGCCACTTAAGGCAAGACATTTGGCCAACTGTTCATCCTATTTGCAATTAGAAATCTCAGTACTTTTGGTGATGCATTACATTTGGGAATTGAACATGCAGATCTTTTACCAGCAAATAATGTGGTAAAGCTTGCCATCAAATGAAAAGTCTTATTGAAATAGTCCAGACTGTTTCCCTTGTCACAGCTGTCATTGCAGCCATTTGCACTTACAGTAAATCCCTTTCATTACTGAAATAGAAATTTGTGTCTTAGTACTGCTACATTACTAATGCTAAATATTTAATTCCCCAGTGTACCAATTATGGTTGCGTACTGGCAACACTGATTCTAATTTTTAATAACAACTTACTGCAATATAAGCATTTTTCAATTAATTAAACAGTGCATGAGTAACCCCTCATCATCTTAGCCTCCAAGACCCTGACTAATTTAAACTGGATAACACATTTCCAAATCAGCCATTACTATCATGCAGTTCCTTTTAGTTCAATACACAACTTTGTGTCTCTGTTGACATGAAAAAGAATGTTTCAGAAAAGCATCGTTACCCATCAGCTTCTAGGCTTACAACTTTATTTGCACCAATTGCTATACAAAAGAAATGAAAGGAAACATTGAAAATATTTTCATTAAAAAGTTGTCCAAATAAGTATGTTGCTATTGATATAACTAAGTAATAATACCAAATGTTTTTCAAATTTAGGAAAAATTGAACATTATGTAGGCCTTGGTAGTAGAATATAGCTACTTCTGCAGTTTCGAAAGCTAACTGGCAAAGTGATTTATTCACACTTAAACATTCACAAATATTAATCTACTGTGCAGTGTTGAAGTCACCTTTTAGCACAGCGTTGATTGATACATTAAAAACATTTCTTAACTATATATTAAACTCTAGTATGAATTCACTTTTCAAATGACCATTTCTAAATCTGATAAACTACAGTATGTTTGGAGGCTGTGGAGATAATTGTGTGTATCACATCTGTTGTACACCATTTTCAGTTTGTATATCACCATACTAAATTAAATCATACTCTTTTTGAATTAGTGTCACAGAAGTGAAATGCAAAATGAAAATTAAGTGGTAAAATTTTACTAAAGTTGAAATACTAAATAGGACAAATGGCAATAAAAGATTGTAGCAGTGCAGCATGAAACCATGCAGGATTGCTTTTAATCAGTAATGTTATATCACATTTATAAGCTCACAAGATGGTCCCAGTTATAGAGCGCATTTCAGCATCCATATTTGCCATTACCTACCATGTGAAAGAGTAAAATTCCTTGTGCAGTGAAAGCCTGGGGAAGGTAATCTTTAGATAAAACAGTCTACTTTTATTTGAGCAGTTAAGTAATCAATAAATATATCCAGAAACACTAATCAAAGTTCCAAATGTCACAGCACAGCTCTTCAAAGTATCTAAAAATTTCACTCAACACATATCTTTTAAATGATATAGAACCAAGATTTGTTCAATATTAAAAAGATTTAAAATTGCACTATCCAGCACAAACCAACTCAAATTGATAGCTCCTTTGAAATTACTCCCTCCTAAACTTAAAATTAATTTGCATACTATCTAGTGTAACATAAACCAGAACAATCAGTATTTTAAAAAAGATGTTTTTTTCCAAAGAATGCTTTAAAATATTGTGAAATATTAAAAGAATTAACTCAACAAGAAGTTTGATCAATACTGCTGAAAATGGGTCTATCGGAAAACAAAATCGCAGCATCAATCCTAATAATAACCAGATTAGAGAAAAATTATATTTATTGAGATATAGCACAAAACATGCTAACCGCGCCATTCAAACCATGCTACCCAGCAAAACCTGATTTAACCCTGGCCTAATGATGTGATAATTAACCTACCAACCAGTATGCCTTTGGACTGTGGGAGGAAACCACAGCACCTGGAGGAAACCCATGCCATCACAAGAAGGACATACAAACTCATTACAAACAGCAGTGGGAGTTGAACCCAGGTCTCTAGTAAAGTACTGTGCTAACCACTCTGCTACCATGCCACCCCATACAGATTGAGGTTTAGATCTCAGTTCATTCATAACACAAAATAAGACAGTATCTTTCAAAATGTGGATAGAAGCATTGTGTTAAAAGATATTAGATGCCTCTGCAGAGGTCTGCCTATGAACACAAATTACAGAAATGTACGATGAACTGCTCTTAAAACCAGCACAAACTCAATGGGTCAAATAGTCTCTCCTTTGATGTCATGAAAAAGTATGAAAATATGAAAAACAATCACACTGCCTCAGTGTTAAGGGGGCTGGCAACTAGCATGGTATATTGAAAACTATGACAAACCACTGCATAGATGTGTAAAAAAGACATTTTTTTTCAGCAAAGCTCAGTAATTCAGGCAGCATCTGTAGATAGAAAATAACTTCCATGAAAATTTCGAATTGATCTGACACATTAACTGCTTCCTTCTCCACACACACTGCCTGATCGGTTAAGATGTTTTCAGAATTCACGCTTTTAAATTTGGGTTTCTATTTTTGCACAACAGTGTTGCACTTAAGCAACTTCACTTAAATTCAGTGTTTGTGTCAGCTATAATGAACAGATGAGAAAGTGTAACTGTGAGAACTCTTAAGCAAGTGTGATTACTTTTTAAGCCTTCATTTTAAAAACAAATATATAGAGACTAATGCTAAACTTTAAACATGTCTTAATATTGCAGTTGTTTTCACTGCCTAAACTGATTAATGATTCCAATCATTGTGGTAATGGTGGCTAGTTATTGATGACCCATTGCATAGTTCCTTTCAAATAGTTCTTTTTAATTAGAAGGATTGGTTTGGCATCTTCCAGTGATATCTACAATGAGGGCTAGTTTTTGAGTCAAAAATAGTTTGAACCCCTTTTGTTTGTGAAAATGCCAGCAGAGTACTTTAGGGTAATCTTTAATGCACTTCAGAATCAAAATCAGAATCAGGTTTATTATCACTGACATATGTCATGAAATACGTTGTTCAGTGGCAGTAGTGCAGTGCAAGACAAAAAAAATTACTATGTTACAATAAAATATAAAATAAATAAATAGTACAAAGGAGAAATATAGTGAGGAAGTATTCATGAGTTCATAGACCATTCAGCAATGTGATGGTGGAGGGGAAGAAGCTGTCCCTAAAACATTGAGTGTGCATCTTCAGACTCCTGTATCTCCTTCCCGATGGTAGTAATGAGAAGAGGGCATAGCCCAGATGAAGGTCCTTAATGATGGATGCCACCTTCTCGAGGCACCACCTCTTCCAGAGTTCTCGTTGGTGGAGGATTGTACCCACGATGGAGCTGACTGATTCTATGATCTTGTGCATTCAAGTCTCTTTACCAGGTGGCAATGCAACCAGTCAAAATGCTGTCCATGGTACCTCTGTTGAAATTGCTAAAGTCTATGGTGACATACCAAATCTCCCTAAACTCCTAATGAAGTATAACTGCTAGCAAGCCTTCTTCATGATTGTATCAATATGTTGGACCCAAGATGGATCCTCTGAGATGTTAATGCCCAGGAACATTAATTTATTTATCCTCTCCACTGCTGACCTCCAGATGAGGACTTCCCCTTCCTGCAGTCACAATTAATTCTTTAAGTCTCACTGACATAAAATGCAAGGTTGTTGTTGCGACACCACTCAACCTACTGATCTATGTCACTCTTGCACACGTCCTTATCACCAACAACTCTGGTATCATAAGCACATTTACAGATGGTGTTTGAGGTGTGCCACACAGTCATGATACTGGAGAGAGTAGAGCAGTGAGCAATACATCCTGGAAGTGTACCTGTGTTGATTGTCAGCAAGGAGATGTTATTAAGAATTACCATACTAAACCGTAGCTGTTCCTTAAAGGAAGTCAAATAGATGAGAACTAGTAAGATAGAGAGATACTTTACTGATCCCAAAGGAAATTATGTGTAGTGACTTACCTACGTAAGGCAAACATTGAACAAGGGACTTTGCTCCAACATTCATTTTTTCTAATTAAATTTTCATCATCACTTGAATATAAGAAAGTAAATATGAATGAATGAAAAGATCCCAGATGCTGCATAAGTGATTTACTAGAATGGATGCAAAACAGCCAAAGTAGTTCTCTCCATGGGGGTGGAGGTGATTTTCACAAAAATAGGACTTTTTGACATATGGGTATGATCTTCAAATTACTGGTGGAAGAGTCAATCAGGCTTTGAAAACGTACTCAGAGAAGCATTTGTCAAAAGAAATAATTTGCATGACTGACATGAGAGCACAGGGACAACGGGGCTGAATAAGGAGCAACCATAAAATTATTAAGCTGAATGGTCTCCTCCGTAAGAATTCTATGATTACGTTTATTTTTCATTTGATCAGAAAGTTAATACTAGGTAATATACATTCATATCAAAGGGCTTTCTTTAGATTATCAGCATAATTCTTTTCCTATCAAATTTTTACTGCTGTCACTTAGCAAAATAAACAGCAGATACATGCTTACTTCAGCGAACAATAGTTATCTTTGTATTTTATCCTTTGAGACTTTATCCACAAATAAAAAGAACAGCAGTATAATGCTAATCCAATGATCAGTTAATTACAATATTGTATTTTCTGCAGATTTCTTTCCACCATAAATTACAAATAAAATTGAAGGCCTTCTGGTAAGGTACAAACTTTTCAAAAAAGTGACAATTTTAGTTGCACTAAAATAACTGATCTTTAACTAGTAACAATACCATAATTGGGTAAATAATTAGGTTACTTTTTCCTGCAGACATCAATTTTTTCATATGTTTCCAATGATCTTGTTAGCAGAATCCATATTACTTTTCTCATTAACATTTCAAAGGTTTCAAATGCAAATCTGCTCAATGGAATAATTACTAGGCCCCTATATATTTATCCAAACAAAATTTTCTTAATTGTTGAAATGACAGCTGGCTGATTGGCTGACAGCTCACAATTTGTTGCAAGAACAGATCAGAAGATTTTGACATCCCATACTTTGCTGATGACAAATGAAAAGTATTCAATTAAAGTCATTTCCTTGTCAAAATTGTTTTTGTGGCTAGTTTAACAAAAATAAACAATTTCAATCAGAACTCCTGCATTACCGATTTAAAATATTACATCACAGAGAATTGTTTATCTGACTGTAAATCTGTAACCAATGTACCAAAAGGACCAATGCCAGGACATTTGTTATTTGTCATGCAATTTGGTTAAGAATGTCTGTGGTCTGATAAGCAAGTATGCCGATCACATGCAGATGGGTAGAATTGAAGATAGTGAGGATGGTTGCCTGTGGATACGCAGAGACACAGATCAACTGGGCAATTGTGTAGAGCAGTGGCAGATGGAACTTAATCCAGTCAACTCTGTGTCATCCAACACTGGCCAGATTTGTACATTAAATGGCAGGGACCTTAGAAGTGTTGGTGAATAAAAGACCTTGTGAGGCAAGTTCACAGCCTCCTGAAAATGGTGACAAAGTGACTTAGGGACTTGCTTGCCTTCACAGGGAGGGATATTAATGTTGGGACATTATGGTGCAGCTGTACAAAACACACTTGAACTACCATGTCCATTCTGGTCACTGCACTATAAAAAGGATGTGGTAGCACTTGAAAGAATGCAGAAGAGATTCACCAGGATGTAACTATAGGAGAGCTATAGTTACAAGAGTTTGAATAGACTAGGATTGTTCTCACTAGACCATAGTGGACCGAGATACAGGTCTATTTTTCACATGTACATTGAGATATACAGTGAAGTGTGTAGTTTGCATTAACAACCAGCACATCCAATTATGTGCTGGAGGTACCTTGCAAGTGTCCATAGAACAACGCAAGTAGCAACAAGAACAACAAAACAAAACATCAGAAAAGCAAGCAGCTTTCCCATCCCTCCCATCCACCCACCTAGACAGGCCATCTCCAGGCCTCCCGTCCTTGTCCCTGGATTCTCAGACTCAAAGGCATTGGGCCATTGAACTTCAGACTTCATCCCAAGACAGGTTCAATCACGGGTTTGACCTCTGGGCCTTGACTTCAGGACTCACACAGACCTATGACTACAGTGACCTGGGTCCTCATAACTCCTTCAGTCCTCCACATTTGGTCTTCAATCTTTGGACTTCAACTTTCATCTTCTTCTGGACTTTGCCAGTTTGATCTTTGAGCCTTCATATCCGGACTTGCATGGATTTCTGACCCTGATAAACCTGGGGTGGGGGTGGGTTCATTGGTTCTCATGATTGCTACCTATACCCTTGACTTGCCACCTGTATGGACTTCCAACCTGAGAATCACTGGTCTCCTCAGTGCCTACAGCACGACTTCTGGGACCACAGACCCTCGACCATAGGGTGCTTCGACCTGGACTCCTATCCAGTCTTTTCGAGTGACTGACCTCTAACTCCCTCTCATCCCTGTGCCTAAACCCTAACCTGACCCCTAACTCCTCACTCTAACCCAAAAGCATCCCTAAGAGCCTAAAAGAACACAAAGTCTGAGCCATGACCTCAACAGACATCACAGCTCAGGACCATCTTGACCAGACATCTTACAGATGTTTATCAAATTATAAGAGGCATAAATATGATAGTTTGTCGCTGTCTTTCCTCGAAGAGTAGGGGAAATAAAAGCTAGAGGATTAGGTTTAATGTGACAAGCAAAAATTTAAAAAAAGTATATCTTTACCCCTCAGATGATTGTGGGCATATGGAATAAGCTGCCAGAGGTGATGGGTGCAATCACGGTGTTAATAAAGCATTTAGTTAGGCAGACAGATAGCAAAGAAATGGATCTATGTAGTCAAATGCAGGAAAATGGGACCAGCATAGATAGGCATCTTAGTCAGCGTGGACCAGTCAAATGAAAGGGAATGTTTCTGTGCTCTATAACTGTCAATACCACTAAAGTTATCATATTGCAATAGAATTAACAGAGTTCCAAATTAGAAATTGTGGACAAGATTGCTGTTGATTGAAGAAAACCAAAGCATCAGTTATAATAGGCACTACATAGAAATTTAAAAATTTTTGCTGTTATATTTTTGTGACCGATCTAGCATTCATTTTCAGGACTGATCAATTTGCAATGACTTCTAAGGGACAGGATATAAAAATATTTGGATGGACAGGACCTGATTAGGAATAGTCAGCATGGTTTTGTGCATGATAGGTTGTGTCTAATCAATTTCAAATTTTTTCAAGGAGGTTGCCAGGAAAAGTTGATGAAGGAAAGGCAGCAGATGTTGTCTACATGGACTTTAGCATGGTCTTTGACAGAGTCCTGCATGGAAGTTTGGTCAAAAAAGTTCAGTCACTTGGCATTCAGGACAAGGTCATAAATTGGATTCAATGCTGTTTTCTAAAGATAATACAGGGAGTAGTAGTAGATTGTTTGCTTCTCTGACTGGAGGCTGGTATGCTGCAATGAGTTGGTGCTGGGTCCATTGTTATTTGTCATCTATTTTAGCAACCTAGATGATAATGTGGTAAACTGGATTGGCAAATTTGCAGATGACACCAGAAGGCTATCAAAGCTTGAAGTGAGATCTGGACCACCTGGGAAAATAGGTTGAAAAATGGGAAAAGGGGAAACTTCTGTACTTAGAGGCTGCTGTGAATGTGTAATGAGCTGCCAGTGGAAGTGGTGGATGCTGCTTTGATTTAAACATTTAAGGTAAGTTTGGTGAAGTACACAGACAGGAGTATGGAGGGCAATGGTCCAGATGTAGTTCAATGGGACTATAGGCAGAACAACACCTTGGCATGAACTGAATGTGCCATAGGGCCTGGTTCTGTGCTGTAGTGTTCTCTGACCCAACACAAAAATCTGACAAATCCCTCCAAATGATGCTACTTGCATCCTTAATAGAATGTTTCCAAAATATCAGGAAGCAGTTTAGACTCTTGCAACTACAAAAAGCTCCGGTTGAAAGACAAGGAAATACTAGCTAATTCACTTCAAAGAGTGAAAAGCAAACTTTTTGTAAAATACTTAACAGTTTCCTGTTAATATTATACTTATCAATACAAATACAGATGAGTTCAACAAAGCTACGGATAATTTCGTTATTCCACCCTATTAAGGGGTTGTGGAAGAGAAGCTACATGTTAAATTTCTCTTCTCTCTTTCAGGCAGTCCCTTGGTATCAAGGATGACTTGCTTTCACTCCAAGTTCATGGATTCTCAAGTAACTGATGAGGCCAATGTGGGACCCATAGATTATTGCCACAGGTAACCAATCATTTGGCAAATGAAGCACTTTTATATGTTCGCAACTCATGGGCTTGAGGTTCCCATTGTATACTTTAATTGCTTACATGTCAGGGATTCTCACACATCAGTAAGAAGATTGAATTTTTTCAAGTTGGCTTTGAAAATATTCTTCAATATTTTCCTACATGCAGACAGAGGCCTAAAGTGCAAAGCTCCAGAGATTAGGACAACAAAGAGGTGGTTGAGGGAGACAGATACTATCTCTGGAAAGCCATCTCACAAGTGAAGTAGAAATTACGGACCAAATTTGAATCTACAAGGGATGGTTGACAGATGTGGAAGGGCTTGAATGATATCAGCTGTTATAAAACTAAATCAAGCAATATGGGAGGCAGCAAGGCTTTGCTTCCAGATGAGCTCAATGCCTTCTATGTTCATTTTGACCATCAGAACATGAAAGAATCATCGCGAACTCCCACATCCCCTGATGATCCTATGATTTCAGTCTCTGATGCCAACGTGTGGGCTGCCTTCAGGAGGGAGAACCCGCAAATAGCATTCAGACCAGACGAGGTACCTGGCAATGTACTAAAGACCAGTGCTGATCAACTGTCTGGTGTGTTCACTGAGAGGGTTAACTTTGGCAGTGTGTGATACCCACCTGCTTCAAGCAGGCTTCAATTATACCAGTGCCCAAGAGAGTGGTGACCTGCCTCAATGACTATTACCCAGTTGTACTTATATCCACCGTGATAGAAGTATTTTGAGAGGTTGGTGATGAAACATATCAGTTCCCGCCTGAGATGTGACTTGGATCCATTTCAATTTGCCTACCAGAGCAACAGGTCCACAACAGATGCTATCTCATTGGCTCTTCATTAAATCCTGAAACATCTGGACAGCAAAGACACATACATCAGGTTGCTCTTTATCGACTACAGCTTTGCATTCAAACGATCATCCCCTCAGAACTAATCAACAGGCTCCAAGACCTTGGCCTTAATACCACCTTCTGCAATTGGATCCTAAATTTCGATCTTGTAGACCCCCAATTAGTTTGGATTGGCAACATCTCCTCCACAATCTCCATCAGCACAGGTGCACTACAAGGCTGTGTGCTTAGCCCCCTGGTCTAATCACTTTACACGTATGATTGTGTGGCCAAGCACAGCTCCAATGCCATATTCAAAGTTCAAAGTAAAATACATGTCACCACAGACAACTCTGAGATTCTTTTTCTGTGAGCATACATAGCAAATCTATAGAAAAATAACTGTAGACTCTAAACATCAGGAACTGTTGACTGTGCAAATGCAGATATACAAACCCCATTTCCAGAAAAGTTGGAATATTTTCCAAAATGCAATAAAAACAAAAATCTGTGATGTGTTAATTCACGTGAACCTTTATTTATCTGACAAAAGTACAAAGAAAAGATTTTCAATAGTTTTACTGACCAACTTAATTGTATTTTGTAAACATACACAAATTTAAAATTTGATGGCTGCAACACACTCAACAAAAGTTGGGACAGAGGCATGTTTACCATTGTGTTACATCGCCTTTCCTTTTAATAACACTTTTTAATGGTTTTGGAACTGAGGATACTAATTGTAGTAGATTTGCAATCGGAAATTTTGTCCATTCTTGCTTGATATAAGACTTCAGCTGCTCAACAGTTCGTGGTCTCCGTTGTCTAATTCTCCTCTTCATGATGCGCCATACATTTTCAATAGGAGATAGATCTGGACTGGCAGCAGGCCAGTCAAGCACATGCACTCTGTGTCTACAACGCCATGCTGTTGTAGCCCGTGCAGAATGTGGTCTGGCATTGTCCTGCTGAAATAAGCAGGGACGTCCCGGGAAGAGACGTCGCCTTGATGGCAACATATATCTCTCTAAAATCCTAATATACACCTCAGAGTCAATGGTACCTTCACATACATGCAACTCACCCATGCCGTGGGCACTGATGCACCCCCATACCATCACAGATGCTGGCTTTTGCACCTTTCGCTGATAACAATCTGGATGGTCGTTTTCATCTTTGGCACGGAGAACTCGATGCCCGTTTTTTTCCAAAAACTAGCTGAAATGTGGACTCATCTGACCACAGCACACAGTTCCACAGTCTTTCGGTCCATCTGAGATGAGCTCGGGCCCAGAGAACTCGCCGGCATTTCTGCATAGAGTTGACGTATGGCTTCCTCCTTGCGTAATACAGTTTCAAGTTGCATTTCTGGATGCAGAAACGGACTATGTTGAGTGACAATGGTTTTCCAAAGTACTCCCGAGGCCAAGTGGCTATAATTGTCACAGTAGCATGACAGTTTCTTAGGCAGTGCTGCCTGAGGGCTCGAAGATCACGCGCATTCAACAGTGGTTTCCAACCTTGCCCTTTACGCACTGAGATGTCTCTGAATTCTCTGAATCTTTTCACAATATTATGTACTGTAGATGTTGAAAGACCTAAATTCTCTGCAATCTTGCGTTAAGAAATGTTCGTTTTGGACTGACTAACAATTCTCTCACGAATTTTGGCACAAAGGGGTGAGCCACGACATATCCTTGCTTGCAAAGACTGAGCCTTTGATGGACACTACTTTTATACCCAGTCATGACACCTCACCTGCTACCAATTAGCCTGCTTAATGTGGAGTCTTCCAAACCGATGTTACTTGAATATTCTGTGCACTTTTCAATCTTATCTTAACTCTGTCCCAACTTTTGTTGAGTGTGTTGCAGCCATCAAATTCTAAATGTGTGTATGTTTACAAAGTACAATTAAGTTGGTCAGTAAAACTATTGAAAACCTTTTGTCAGTTAAATAAAGGTTCACGTGAATTAACATATCACAGATTTTTGTTTTTATTGCCTTTTGGAAAATATCTCAACTTTTCTGGAAATGGGGTTTGCAAATAAATAGCAATAAATAATGAGCAGGAAATAACAATGTAACAGAGTCCTCAAATGAGTGTAGCTATCCCTTTTTGTTGAAGAACCTGATGGTTGAGATGTAGTAACTGTTCTTGAACCTGGTGGTGCGAGTCCAGAGGCACCTGTACCTTCTATCTGATGGCAGCAGCGAGAAAAGAGCATGGCCTGGATGGTGAGGATCTTTGATGATGGATGCTGCTTTTCTACGGCAACCTTTCATGTAGATGTGCTGAATAGTTAGGAGGGTTTTATCTGTGATATACCAGGCCTAATCCACCACCTTTTGTAGGATTTTCCATTCAATTCCCATACCAAACCATAATGCAGCCAGTCAGCACACTTTCCACCACACATCTGTAGAAGTTTGCCCAGGTTTCTGATGACATGCCAAACCTCCGCAGACTCCTGAGGAAGTAGAGGCGCTGTCATGCTTTCTTCACAATATTTACATGATGAGTCCAGGACAGGCCCGTGACACCCAGGAATTTAAAGTTACTGATCCTTCAATGATTATTGGCTCATGGACCTCTGGTTTCCCTCTCCTGAAGTCTGCAATCAGTTCCTTGGTCTAATTGACATTGAGAGGTTGTTGTTATTACACCACTCTGTCAAGGTTTCAGTCTCCCTCCTATATGCTGATGATTACCCCCTTCAATACAGCCCACAACTACGATGTCGTCAGCAAACGTGTATATGGTGTTGGAGCTCTACTTAGCCACACAGTCATAGGTGTAAGGCAAGTAGAGTAGGGGGCTAAGTACACATCCCTGCAGAGCTCCAGTGCTGATGGAGATTGTGGAGGAGATGTTTTGCCAATCTGAAATGACTTCAGGTGAGGGAAACCAGAGGACCATAAGCTAGTCCTCGTTGGAGGATCAGAGGTAGAGATGGTTAGCAACTTTAAATTCAGAGATGTTACCATTTCAGAGGGCCTGTCCTGGAACCAGTGTAGAAGTGCAATTGTGAAGAAAGCACACTAGCGCCTCTACTTCATTAGGAATTCGCAAAAAAATTGGCATGACATCTAAAACTTTGAAGAACTTCAATAGATGTGTAGTGGAGAGTATATCAACTGGCTGCATCACAGCCTGATATGGAAACACCAAATCCCTTGAACGGAAAATCCTACAAAAAGTAGTGGATTCAGCCCAGTACATAACAGGTAAAGCCCTCCCAACCATTGAGCACATCTACATGACGCGCTGTTGTAGAAAAAGCAGCACCCATTATCAGGGATCCCCACCAGCCAGATCCTGCTCTCTTCTCGCTGCTGCCATCAGGTAGGAGGTACGAGAACCCCAGGACTCGTAATACCAGATTCAAGAACAGTTACTACCCCTCAACCATCTAGCTCTTGAACAAAAAGGGGTAACTTCACTTGCCCCACATTGAAAATGTTCCCACAACCAAAGGACTCACTTTCAAGGACTCTTCATCTTGTTCTCATTATTTATTGCTATTTATTTCTATTTGCATTTGCAGTTTTGTCTTCTGGACTCTAGTTGAACACCTTAGTTGGGCAGTCTTTAACTGATCCTGTTACAGTTAGTATTCTATAGATTTATTGAGTATGCCCACAAGAAAATGAATAATTTGATTGTATATGGTAACATATATGTATTTTGATAATAAAATTTACTTTGAACTTCGAATATTCTATATATTTTTATGTATTTAGGATACAACATGGTATCCTTTCAGCCCAATGAACCCATACTGCCCACTTACACCCATGTGATCAATTATTGTCCTAACCTGTACTTCTTTGAAACATGGGAGGAAACTGGAGCACCAGAACGAAACACGAGTAGTCATGGGGAGAACATACAAACTCCTTAAGCAGTAGAATTGAACCTAGGTCACTGCATTGTAATGTTGTGATGCTAACTGCTATGCTTTCTTCCTGTGTGAGAACTTGGAATAGAATGTGTATTTCAGGAATCTAGTGTTGAGCCTGTGAAGGGTTTTACATGCCCAACTGAATGTGGTCAGGGCTTTAATGTTTTATGTTGGTCTCAGAAAGGATATCAGTGTTGGCTTGTTCATCCATGTGGCTTGAAGGATTTTGTGGAGAGATAACTGGTGGCAACTCTCCAGTTTTTTTGAAGTGCATGCTGTAGGTAGTCTAAGCTTCAGAAACAGACAAGAGGGCAAGAATTGCTTCTGTCCAATAGATTTTGACTATTATACTGAGATTGAGGTTGAACACTTTTTTTTACCTCAGACAACAAAATGCATAATAGTGCACGTGAAAACAAAAATGTATTTCATCATAAACACGAGTACTGGCTGACATCTGAAGCATGGAAGATAGTGCATGTTTTCCAGGGTCCCATTGTGGAACCTGATTTTCAGAGGATGTTGCTGCATCTAAGGGCAGGTTTCAATTCTTAATGGCCATGTGTTGAATATATTCGCTTTTCTCTTGTATGCAAACACAGAAACGTAGAATGCATATTGCACCTTGATTACTGTAGTTGATGTAACTTTGTTTCCAGGTATTGTTAAAACAAACAAGATATTCTGCCCTAACAATCTCTACAGATGGTCCATTCCAGCTTTTGAATGAATCTTTCAAATCCCCTCTATTTGTTGGAATACCATACTCACCATTGCAGTAATAGCACATTTATTAGTATAATAAATATGTAGCACTTTAGGGAATGTAAGAATACTCTTCAGGTATCCCATGTTTCTCTATACATCGCAAGATCATATCATTCATTTTGTATTTTCATACTTCATTTCCCTTCTCCACATAACTATATCTCACAGTTTTCTGGATTGAATATCCATTTACCACACTTTAATTCATCTCATTAATCCATTCATTTCTTCATATTCAATACAAATTTGAATACATATTCAATACTAATTTGTAAACAAGCAGAAGCTTTGATACAATCCTTCAAAGAAATCACAAAACTACTACTGGCTGCTACAAATGTGGAAAGTGTGTCCAGGTTCAGCTCCTAAAGGACCATGTTGAGGCACTGGAGAGGCAATGCATGACCTCAGGTTCATCTGGGAAACAGAGATTTTTCTGGACAGGACCTACAGTGGGAAGGGGAGCGACGATGAGGAAGGGATGGATGCTTGGAGTACAGGAGACCACGGGGGATGTGCCTCTTGAAAACAGGTTCACCCTCTTGGAAGCTGTCCGGACAGGAGATAGTGCCAGTCCGAGAGGCGGACGGGTCTGCGAGTCAAAAATTGGCGCTGAAGTAAAGCCGAGGAGACAGACGTCAGGCAGAGCCATGGTAGTAGAGGACTCCATAGTGAAAGGTACAGATAGGGGTTTCTGAGGCAACAGGCGAGATTTAAGGATGGTGTGTTGCCTCCCTGGTGCCAGGATCCAGGACATCACGGACCGATTGCAGGGCATCCTCAAGGGAGAAGGTGATCAACCAGAGGTGGTGGTGCATGTCGGCACAAATGACGTCAGGAAGAAGATGAGAGACATTTGCAGCGTGACTTCAGAGAACTCGGAAGAAGGGTGGTTATCTCGGGTTTGCTTCCAGTTCCTCGTGCTGGAGAGGACATGAACAGGGAGATAGGGGATCTGAATGTGTGGCTGAGGAGCTCGTGCAGGGATTTAGATTCTTGGACCACTGGGATCCGTTTTGGGGTAAGGATGAATTGTACAGAAGGGACGGGTTGTACCTTAAAAGATGGGGGATCAGCGTTCTGGCAGGCAGGTTTGCCACTGCTAAACGGGTGTGTTTAAAATAAGTAGTGGGGGGGGGGAGGGGATGAACTGGAAATATAAGAATGGAGTTAAAGAGAATGAGAGAATAAGAAAAGTTAAGAACGACAACAGAATTAAAGGAGCAGAAAGATCAGGAAGGGATCGGAGAGTATGGGCAAGTGCAATAGGAATCGATGTGAAAGGTGAGGGGAGTAAAAGTATTACTTTAAAAGGATTAAAAGTATTATATATGAATGCACGAAGTATAAGAAATAAAGTGGATGAGCTTGAGGCTCAGTTGGAAATTGGCAAGTATAAATGTTGTGGGAATAACATAGACATGGCTTCAAGAGGACCAGGGGTGGGAAATGAATATTCAGGGTATACATCCTATCGAAAGGACAGACAGGTTGGCATTGGGGGTGGGGTGGCTCTGTTGGTGAGGAATGAAATTCAGTCACTTGTGAGGGGGAACGTAGAATCAGGAGATGTAGAGTCAGTATGGATAGAACTGAGAAACTGTAAGGGCAAAAAGACCCTGGTGGGAGTTATCAACAGGCCCCCAAACAGTAGCCTGGATATACGGTGCAAGTTAAATCAAGAGTTAAAATTGGCATGTCGCAAAGGTAATTCTACAGTTGTTATGGGGGATTTTAACATGCAGGTAGACTGGGAAAAACAGGTTGGTACTGGACCCCAAGAAATGGAGTTTGTGGAATGCCTCAGAGATGGATTCTTAGGGCAGCTTGTATTAGAGCCTACCAGGGAGAAGGCAATTCCGGATTTAGTGTTGTGTAATGAGCCAGATTTGATAAGGGAACTCGAAGTAAAGGAGCCATTAGGAGGTAGTGACCATAATATGATAAGTTTTAATCTACAATTTGAGAGGGAGAAGGGAAGATCGTAAGCGTCAGTATTACAGTTGAACAAAGGGGACTATGGAGACATGAGGCAGAAGCTGGCAAAAGTTGACTGGAAAGATACCCTAGCAGGGAAGACAGTGAAACGGCAATGGCAGGTATTTCTGGGAATAATACAGAAGGTGCAGGATCAGTTCATTCCAGAGGAAGAAAGGTTCTAAGGGGAGTCAGGGGCAACCGTGGATGACAAGGGAAGTCAAGGACAGTATAAAAATAAAAGAGAGGAGGTTTAACATAGCAAGGATGGGTGGGAAGCCAGAGGATTGGGAGAATTTTAAGGAGCAACAGAAGATAGCTAAAAAGGCAATACAGGGGGAAAAGATGAGGTACAAAGGTAAGCTAGCCAAAAATATAAAGGAGTATAGTAAAAGCTTCTTCAGGTATGTGAAGAGGAAAAAAATAGTTAAGACCAAAGTTGGGCCCTTGAAGACAGAAACGGGTGAAATTATTATGGGGAACAAGGAAATGGCAGACGAGCTGAACAGGTACTTTGGATCTGTCTTCACTAGGGAAGACACAAACAATCTCCCAGATGTAATAGTGGCCAGAGGACCTAGGGTAACAGAGGAACTGAAGGAAATTTGCATCAGGCACAAAATGGTGTTGGGTAAACTGATGGGACTGAAGGTTGATAAATCCCCAGGGCCTGATGGTCTGCATCCCAGGGTACTTAAGGAGGTGACTCTAGAAATCCTGGACGCATTGGTAATCATTTTCCAATGTTCTATAGATTCAGGATCAGTTCCTGTGGATTGGAGGGTAGCTAATGTTATCCCACTTTTTAAGAAAGGAGGGAGAGAGAAAACGCAATTGTAGACCAGTTAGTCTGACATCAGTGGTGGGGAAGATGCTGGAATCAATTATAAAAGATGTAATAGCAGCATATTTGGATAGCAGTGGCAGGATAGGTCCGAGTCAGCATGGATTTACAAAGGGGAAATCATGCTTGACTAATCTTCTGGAATTTTTTTGAGAATGTGACTTTGAAAATGGACATGGGAAAGCCAGTGGATGTAGTGTACCTGGACTTTCAGAAAGCCTTTGATAATGTCCCACATAGGAGGCTATTGTGCAAAATTAGAGCAAATGGTATTGGGGGGTAGGGTACTGACATGGATAGAAAATCGGTTGGCAGACAGGAAACAAAGAGTAGGGAGTAATGGGTCCTTTTCAGAATGGCAGGCAGTGACTGGTGGGGTATCGCAAGGCTCAGTGCTGGGACCGCAGCTATTTACAGTATACATTAATGATTTAGATGAAGGGATTAAAAGTAACATTAGCAAATTTGCAGATGACACAAAGCTGGGTGGCAGTGTGAAATGTGAGGAGGACGTTATGAGAATGCAAGGTGACTTGGACAGGTTGGGTGAGTGGGCAGATGCGGTTTAATGTGGATAAATGTGAGGTTATCCACTTTGGTGGCAAGAACAGGAAGGCAGGTTACTATCTGAATGGTGTCAAGTTAGGAAAAGAGGAAGTACAATGAGATTTAGGTGTCCTTGTTCATCAGTCACTGAAAGTAACCATGCAGGTACAGCAGGCAGTGAAAAAAGAAAATGGCATGCTGGACTTCATAAGAAGGGGAATTGAGTATAGGAGCAAAGAGGTCCTTCTACAGTTGTACAGGGCCCTGGTGAGACCACACCTGGAATATTGTGTACAGTTTTGGTCTCCAAATTTGAGGAAGGACATTCTAGCTAATGAGAGAGTGCAGCGTAGGTTCAGGAGGTTAATTCCCGGGATGGCGGGACTGTCATTTGTTGAAAGATTGGAGCGACTGGGGTTTTATGCACTGGAATTTAGAAGGATGAGAGGGGATCCGATTGAAACATATAAGATTATTAAGGGATTGGACACGCTAGAGGCAGGAAACATGTTCCCGATGTTGGGGGAGTCCAGAACCAGAGGTCACAGTCTAAGAATAAGGGATAGACAATTTAGAACAGAGTTGAGGAAAAACTTTTTCACACAGAAGGTTGTGGTTCTGGGGAATGCTCTGCCTCAGAAGGCAGTGGAGGCCAATTCTCTGGATTCTTTCAAAAAAGAGTTAGATAGAGCTCTTAAAGATAGCGGCATGAAGGGATATGGGGAGAAGGCAGGAAAAGGGTACTGATTATGGATGATCAGCCATGATCACAGTGAATGATGGTGCTGGCTCGAAGGGCTGAATGGCCTACTCCTGCACCTATTGTCTATTGATATCAATCGCATCTAATACAAAGCATGGCCAAGAAATAGTAGTGATATTTCTATCATAAAACATATTTCAGAACTTCTGATGAATATCAGTTGCTGATGGAGCTCAAGAAAGACAAATAAAAGTTAAGAAGTCTTAACTTCTATGATAAAGTAACAAGATTTGTGCATTGCAAAGCCTAAAGAATTGACCCAATTTATGTTTTCAGTTTGTGCCATCAAAGTAGTTGAAATACTACAATTATCAGCTAATTAGGGAGAGGGGAAAAAGGAAATTTGTTCTCCAACTGCTAACCTACAACTCCCCAAGATAAGTGAAAACTTTGGTCAATACACAAAACAGAATCAAGCATACCTCAGATCTGTCCACGAGGGATAATTGTTCCTGTGCTCACCATCCTGGATTACATGAAAAATAATTTGGTGAGGAGTCAGTACTGCCAGCAGATGGAGGACAAGAAACACACAAAATGCTGGTGGAACTTACCAGGTCAGGCAGCATCTATAGAAGAAGAATGAGTGTTTAGGCTGGTAGAATATATATCTATTAAGCTGACTGCATTGTCCTGATTGGTATAAAGATTGTTACGTATTGTTGTAAATGCTCTCAGTATTGACTCTGCCATCATTCTCTTAATTTGCAGCTTACAGTTGATGGAGAGTGTACATGGAATCTAAAGATGAGTCACTTACTATAAATTATTTAACTGCTAACTTATTCAAGTGGCTATGACACATAAATGACTGAGTTTCTGATTAATGATATATGCAAGGCACTGATAAGGGGGTGTGGGATCATGTACTGAGTGACAGTATTGACAGGTTGAGCTGGTTAAGCACTCACCAATTAGAAATTACCTCACGAGGCAAAATTATTAATTTCCGCTCATCAGTCCTAGACTGAATATTACTCTCATAAGATGTTATACTTGCAAACCACATTATATATTGAAAAAAACTCCAAATAGAGCTACACACAGCTCAATAGCCAGTAAGAACTCTTACTCTTCTGAACTTGCGATAAAAATTCATTGAAAAAGCAGCTGATATGTTGCAACTACTAATGGTGGAGCTGCCTTACAATTCCAAGTGATTGAGGGTCAATTCTGACCTCTGGTGATCACTGGACCCAGGGAGCTCTAGTTTTCTCCCATAACCGAGAGATGGTTGTTGGCTAAAATCAGAGCGCTAAATGTGTGGCTCAACGATTGGAGTAGGAGAAGTACATTTGAATTTGTGGAACATTAACATCAGTGTTGCGAAAGGAAAAAGCTGTTCTGATGGGATGGTTCACCTGAACCATTCAGGGACCAGAGTCCAGGCAAATCACATAACTAGGGATGTAGACAGGGCTTTAAACTACACAGTGGGGGGCGGGGGGGGGTTCAACAACTTCAAAAAGTGTGGATAAAATAAAAGGGAAGGAGAGTGTAGGAGAAGTTAGGGAACTCTCCAGAATAAAGAACAAAAAGTATAGAAAGGGTTAAGAACTTAACTTCAAGCAACATGAAGACGAAGTTGAAAAGCGTGGTGAAGACAGGACTGAAGGTGTTATATTTGAATGCACACAGTATATGTAGTAAGGCAGATGCTCTTGAGGCAAGTTAAAAATTAGCAGATATGTCGTTGTGAACATCAATCTGGACTAAAACTGCAAGCGGGGGGGGGCAGGGGGGAGTGAGCGGGCGAAGACCTGGGACTGTTCTTGTTGGAATTCAGATGAATTAGAGAAGATCTCATAGAAACCTGTAAGATTATAGGACATAGCCTCAAGATTCAGGGGAGTAAATTTAGGATGGAGATGAGGAGGAACTGCTTTTCCCAGACAGTGGTGAATCTGTGGAATTCTCTGCCCAATGAAGCAATGGAGGCTGCCTCAAGTAAATATACTGAAGACAAGGTTGGATAGATTTTTGCATAGTAGGGGAATTAAGGCATATGGGGAAAAGGCAGGTAGGTGGAGATGAGTCAATGGCCAGATCAGCCATGATCTACTGAATAGCAGAGCACGCTCAACGGGCCAGATGGCCGACTCCTGCTCCTATTTCTTATCATCTTATATACTATGGATCCCAAGCATCTTCATATTCTGGATAAGCCTCCCATGAGTGACCGAGTGAAACATCTCTAAAAAAAAGTACAAGTAGACAGTTCTACCTTCATCAATCACCCTCATCACATTGTCAAAAAAACTCAATCAAGTTAGTATGACATGACTGGCCCTGCTCAAAGCCGTAGTGGCTCTCCCTAATTAAGCCATAGTTTTCCAAATATTTTTAAGGGGAAAATTCCTTAAGGGGAAATCTTACCTGACAAATCTGTTGGGATTCTATGAGAAATAGCAGGCATGATAGACAAAGCAGAGTCAGTGGATGTTAACACGAGGAATTCTGCAGATGCTGGAAATTCAAGCAACACACATCAAAGTTGTTGGTGAATGCAGCAGGCCAGGCAGCATCTCTAGGAAGAGGTACAGTTGACGTTTCGGGCCGAGACCCTTCGTCAGGACATCTCGGCCCAAAATGTCGACTGTACCTCTTCCTAGAGATGCTGCCTGGCCTGCTGCATTCACCAGCAACTTTGATGTGTGTTGTCAGTGGATGTCGTTTATTTGGATTTTCATAAGGCCTTTGACAAGGTGCCACACGAGGTTGCTGAACAAGTGTCCATGGAATTTCAAAAAAAATAGCAGCATTGGCAAAAGATTGGCTGACTAAAAGGCGGCAAAGAGTGGGAATAAGGGGGGTCTTTTCTTGATGGCTAGTGGTGTTCTACAGGAGTCAGTATTAGCAGTGGCATATCTAAGGTATGCCAGGTATGGCACGTGCCCTGGGCACCATTTGAAGGGGTGCGCCACTGAGCAGTTTCTTTTAAAGTCAGACAAGACATCCTCGGATAGTGAAAAAATAATTTTCTTCAGGTGTATGATCTGCCTTTGATTATCATGGGTGAGAAGCAGCAGGATGGCCTTTTTTCGGAGCATTGTGTAGGAAGACCATGAAACATTTCTTCACGAAGAAGGAAAGTGGAGCTGAAGGACGGAAGAGACGGAAGAGACGAAAGTTGGAGGTGGAGGAAGCCAAAAAGTCGAGCAAATTCTTCATGCCCTTCTTTGAAAAGACCGGAACAAGTAGTTCGACACGTTCCATGGAACGCCTACACCTGCTACAAGTTTGTTAGAATCCGAAGGTGGATCAAGTACAAGTGCATCACAAGCTGAGGAGGAAGTCAAGTCAGATAAATCCGAGTATGATGAGATTAAGAGTGAGGCTGCCACAGAGAACGTGGACATGGCAGGAGGGGAAAACGATGGTGGTGGTGGTGATGATGTTGAGTTTATTGATGAGATTTTACCTGACAAAATTGAACATGATGACACTGAACCTAGTGAACTGGATGGTGTCAAAGAGCCTCGAACTGTCATACCAGAAGTGATTGAACAGCATGACATTGGACTTCTGAAGTTCGACAAGGATACTGGAAAAGCAATTCTGCCTGATGGGTTGAGAATGGAAATAATAAAGCTGGGTTCGGAAAAAAATAATAAAAAGCTTTGAAAAGAAAAGAATAAAGCTGGGTTCGAAGTATTTCCAGAACAGTGAGGGGCCTTTCCTACCAACAAATAACCGCTCAATGAACAAAACTTGGTTCAAGAGAAAATTGGGAAATGGTCATGGTGAGGAAGTGACTCGTTCATGGCTGGTCTATTCCCCTTCTGTAAAGACTGCATTTTGTATCTGTTGTCTTCTCTATTCCAAGTCAGACCATCGATCCTCATTGGAGCAGGAAAGTGGATTCAACTAGTAGAAAGCACCTGAAAGGATTAGTGTTCATAAAAATGCCAAGAATCATCAGGGATGCTACACATAGTGGAAAGAAATGGAAAGAAATTTAGCTGGAAACAGAGGAGTTATTGATGTGGTATTTGAGTCACAGATTGAGAAGGAAAAGCAGAAGTGGTGTGATATCTTGCTGAGAATCCTTCACTGCATAAAATTCCTTGCGACTCAAAACCTGGCTTTGCGAGGACACAGTGCGTCACTTCAGCTAGACAATGACTCCAATGTGGGAAATTTCCTTGGCTTACTGAAACTACTGGCCATCTTTGACCCTGTCATAAAAGAACACCTCACTCATTTGGAAAGTCATCCTGGATCCACGTCTCATCTTTCACTGGGTGTCCAGAACGAATTCATCCACTTGATGGCATCCACTGTTCGCCAGAGTTTACTGAGAAGTATTCATAAAGCCAAGTACTATGGTCTCAGTCTCATGTTTGACTCGACTCCTGAGCAGATGTCAGAAGTAGTGAGGTATGTGGAAGTTGATTTTGAGAGGAAAACAGTCCGTGTTAGAGGCACACCGTGAGCAGATGTCAGAAGTAGTGAGGTATGTGGAAGTTAATTTTGAGAGGAAAACAGTCCATGTTAGAGAGCCCTTTCTTGGTTTTATCCCGATAAGCCAGAAGGATGCTGAGAGCTTGGTTGAAGACATTTAAAAACAGCTAGAGAAGGACGAAATGGAGCTACCAGATTGTTGGTCACAGTGCTATGACAACGCTGCTGTGATGGCTGGACACAGAAGTGGTGTTCATCAAAGAATAAGTGAGAAAAACAACCTGGCAGTGTTTGTGAATTGCAACAATCACTCACTCAACTTGATGGGTGTACATGCAGCCAAGCAGGACACAATGATGGTCACGTTTTTTGGAACCATCGAAGCTCTCTATGCGTTTTTCTCTCGTTCAACACAGCGCTGGGAAAAACTCAAAAACGCCGTGCCTATGGTTGTTAAGTTGGAGTCCAAAACCAGGCGGAGTGCAAGGACAGAAGCAGTGAAGCCAACAAGTACCTTGAGGAGATACTTCAAGTTCTCCAAGACATGATAGACAATGAAAACGAGACCAGTGAAACAAGAAGTGACGCAAGGCAGCTGCACAACCGCATGCCGAGTTACAATTTTCTGATTTTGCTAGGATTTCAGAACAAAGTACTCATTCGCTTTGACCGTATTCAAAAGAGTCTGCAGGATCCTAGCATGAATTTCCACGATGCTGCCCTAGATTTGAAAGCCCTCCGAGATCATTTTTATGATGAAAGAAAAGTGTTGGTCAGTGAGTCACTCGAAGAAGAGGTTGGTCTCTGTCAAGAATGGAAATATTGAAGTTGAAAGATGTCAGAGACGAAAGAAACGAATGGCTGATGAGAACTCAAGAGACGCTGAGTTAACAGCTAAGGAGGAAATGGAAAGAGTCATGAAGGGAACACTCGACTGTCTTCACAGAGAAATGGACGAAAGGTTTGCTCGTTTGCACGACACTGACGCCAAGTTTGGGTTCCCTCTCGATGTCAAGGGACTGTGTTACGGCGCCAACAGTAACAACCTAAAGAAGAAGTGCAAAAATTTGAGCGAATTGTACAGCTCTGATGTTGATGGACAGCAGCTATATGAAGAAATTTTGGATTGCAGAATAAGTTGCTATCAAGGCGGGTCAACATGAAAATATCAAGACCTGAAGAGCTTCTTGAATTTATTGTTCAGTATGGAGATGAGAGTGTCTTCCCCAATCTTCACATTGCTATTCAGATAATGCTAACCATCGCAGTTTCCATCGCCAGCTGTGAGAGATTACTCAGCAAGTTAAAACTAATACTTTCGTATTTGAGAGCCTCCGTGGGTCAAGGCAGACTCTGTGATCTTGCTCTGCTGAGTGTAGAAAGAGAAGAAACTGATAAAAACTGACTTTGATCACATCATAGACCAATTTGCATCAGTGAAAGCAAGGAAGGTGCAGCTATAATTTTCGTGTAGTGCCATCATTTAACTAAAAGATTAACAAGCTTGACTTGTATTTTCGAGCTGATATTACGGTAAAGTTATCTAAAAGATGGGTGTCAGATGTTTGGACAGGGGCGCAATTTCAGTGCTTGTCAGAGGCGCTATTTTCCATAGATACGCCCCTGAGTATTAGGTCCGTTACTTTTCATATTACATGTGAATGATCTGGGATTTTTGGCCAAGTTTACGGATGATAGAAAGATAGGTGGAGGGGAGATAGCATTGAGGAAGCAGAGAGTCTGCAAAAGGATTTGGACAGATTATAAAAATAGGCAGAAAAAGTGGCAGATAGGATACAGTGTAGGGAAGTGTATGGTTATGGACTTTGGTAGCAGAAATAAAGGCGTATGGTAGACTAGTTTATAAACAGGGAGCACATTCAGAAATCATATGTGCAAAGCATCTTGGGAGTTATAGTGCAGGATGCTCTAAAGGTTCAGTCAGGAGTACGGAAGCCAAATGCAATGTGAGAAGTCATTTTGAGAGAATTAGAATATAAAAACAAAACATAATGCTGAGGCTTTATAAGGTCAAAGGATATTTATTATTAAAGTATGTGTGCAGTATACAACCCCAAGATTTGTCTTCACACAGACAGCCACAAAACAAAAAAACACCATGGAATCCATTCAAAGAAAACATCAAACACCCAACACGCAAAAAAGAGAACAAATCGCGCAAACTGCAAAATGCGAGTGAACAACACAATATAAAACATCAAACCAGAGTCACTGAAACAGAAGGGTCTCGGCCCGAAACGTCGACTGTACCTCTTCCTAGAGATGCTGCCTGGGCAACTTTTATGTGTGTTGCTTGAAATTCCAGCATCTGCAGATTTCCTCATGTTTGCATCATTAAAACAGACTATGAATATTCAGTTTACTTCAAATCAGTTCAATTTAGTGATGTGCCCTTTGTTGACTGCAGGCCACAAAGCCAGTCTGCACCAATCAAAATCACACAAAATAGCAATTCAATAAAAAAAAGAGAGTAACCATAAACACATCATAACATGGCCTACAGGGTCCAATCCACAAACCCTGTTGATTAAACCTTGCTCAAGACCCCAGTATCATCCTCAAACAGCATTGAGAGAGACACACTCTGGTCAAATGCAGGCACCTTCCTCTGGCAGCAGTGAGCGAGAGGGAGACCAGCCAAACACAGGCAGAGGACGCTGAACACCCACTCGGCATCTGCTCTAATCGTTGTTGATTTCCATAAGACAATAAGACACAGGAGCAGAATTAGGCCATTTGGCCCATCAAGTCTGCTCTGCAAAGTCTGCTCAATCATGGCTGATCCTTTACTTCCCCTCCTCAGTTCCTCACCCTGGCCTTCTCCCCACAACCTTTGATGCCTTGGCCAATCAAGAACCTATCAATCTCTGCCTTAAATACACCCAATGATCTGGCCTCCACAACTGCCTGTGGTAACAAATTCACCACTCTCTGGCTAAAGAAATTTCTCCACATCTTTGTTTAAATGGACGCTTCTCTATCCTGAGGCTGTGCCCTCTTGCCCTAGACTCCCCCACCACGGGAAACATCCTTTCCACATCTACTGTCTAGGCCTTTCAACATTCGAAAGGTTTCAATGAGATCTCCCCCTCATCCTTCTGAATTTCAGCAAGTAAAGACCCAGAGCTATCAAATGTTCCTTGTATGATAACCACTTCATTCCTAGAATCATCCTTGTAAATCCCCTGTGAACCCTCTCCAATGCCAGCACATCTTTTCTTAGATGAGGAGCCCAAAACTGTTCACAATACTCAAGGTGAGGCCTCACCAGTGCCTTATAAAGTCTCAACATCACAGCCCTGCTCTTAAATGCTAGACCTCTTGAAATGAATGCTTACTTTGCATTTGCCTTCCTCACCACCAACTCAACTGCAAGTCCTTTTGCATCTCAGATTTCTGGATTTTCTCTCCATTTACAAAATAGTCTGCACATTTATTTCTACTACCAAAGTGCATGACCATGCATTTTACAACGTTGTATTTCATTTGCCACTCTCTTACTCATTCTCCTAATCTGTCTAAGTCCTTCTGCAGCCTACCTGTTTCTTCAACACCACCTGCCCCTCCACCAATCTTCGTATAATTTACAAACTTGACAACAAAGCCATCTATTCCATCATCTAAGTCATTGATATACAGCATAAAAAGAAGCGGTCCCAACAGCAAACCCTACGGAAAACCACTGGTCACTGGCAGCCAACCAGAAAAGGATCCTTTTATTCCCAATTGCTGTTTCCTACCAATCAGCCAATGCTCTAACCATGGCAATAACTTCAATCTTGCTCAACGTTTTAATCAGCGAGATTAGTAAACAGTCAATCAGCCCAAAAACACACCATCAAAATGTAAATCACAGGTTTCAATAGTAGCAGAATCATATCTGAAACAGGTCACAGTAAAAAAAAAGTAGTTTTGTGAACTGTCTGAAGGACGTTGCCTTTGGTGGCTTTGTTCACTAGCACCATCTTCATGCAGACTACATTTGGAGTATTGTGTGCATATTTGGATGCCATATCTAAGAAAAAAATTAGCTGCCATTGGAGAAGATCCAGAGGAGGCTCATGAGAATGATCTCAGAAATGAAAGGATTAACATATTAGGAGGCTTTGCTGGTTCTAGGCCTGAAATTAAAGGTTCAAAGGCCGAATTTAATGTCAGAGAAATGTATACAATATACATCCTGAAATATATTTTCTTCGCAAATATCCACGAAAACAGAGAAGCGCAACAAAGAATGAACGACAGTTAAACGTGAGAACCCCAAAGTCCCGCCCCGTTCCTCCCTCCCACACGTAAGCAGCAGCGAGCAATGATCCTCCCTCCCCCCCCACCACAAAAAAAGGCACATTGGTACCTTCACCAAGCCCAAGCATGTGCTAAGCAATAGCAAAGACACAGACCAAAGTTATCCCAAAGGCTTCGCATTTCATCCGACAAACCATAGGTTCCTCTCTCTCCTTGGCAAGGGAGAGAGAGATGTCCCCCATTTTCACAGCCAGCGGGAGACATAACAACAACCTGCTGGTTTACGATATTAAAAGTCCATTTCATCGCTTTTTTCAAGCTCTGCGTCCAAAGATCGCAAAGACCTCAGGTCTTCGAGCCCACAGCAAAAGGTTTTCCAGCCTCCCCGATGACACACGAGTCTCCTGCCGTGACACCGACCCTCGATCTGCTCGTCTCCAGAGTCCTGAGATCTTAGGCTTCCAAACACGATCGAGATTCTCAGGCCAAACCCTTGGCACGTTGAATAATAGCCAGTCGTGGAACCCCGAGAATGGGTCCCATTCCCACAAAGAACCGAAGCTTGCGTGTAACTCCAGGTCAGGGTCTTTAAAAGAACCCTGAAAGGGAAAAATAAAGACATTAAAGGTGGAAATAGAGCTGTTTCCAAAGATGAAAGCAAAGGAGTCGCCGTTAGGCGCCATTATCCCTCCTAAGCTTACTGGAGCTTAGAAGGATGAAGGGGAATCTCATTGAAACCCAGCACATATTGAAAGGCCCAGATAGAGTGGAAATGGAGAGGATGCTTCCAATAGTGGGAGCCTCCAACCAGAAGGCACACACCCCAGGATACAAGGACGGCTCTTCTGAGTCTGTGGAATCTATGGAATTCATTGACACAGATAGCCATGGCAAGATCATGGGGTATATTTAAAACAGAGATTGATAGGTTCTTCATTAGTAAGGGTGCTAAAGGTTACAGGAAGAAGGTAGGAGAATGATGTTGAGAGCAAAAAGAAAATAGCCATGATCAAGCGGCAGAGCCGGCTCGATGGACCAAATGGCCTGATTTTGTCGCTATGTCTTATGGTCTTTAAAAAATCCATTAAAGGCATACCCACTTCATCAGGAGAATATAATTCTTAAAACAAGCTTAAAACCTATTTTCACTGCACATCATTAAGCCACTTTCATTTTTACCAGCCATCAAATATTGGTTCCTAATATATACTTTTTTTTAAAAAAGCATATCCATGCAGATTATGGGATTAGCCTTCCACTTTTTCTCCATTATATGCCATCAAATTCACCTCTTATAGGTGGCTAATAAAATATTTAAGACACATCTTGTTCTCAAAAAAAATTGCAGCACAAAGCTAAAAACTTATATTACTTCAAAAAGCTGATAAGTGAAATAAATTACCTCCCAAAAAGCTTGAAGCATTTCACTTAATTTACCAAATCATGTGAACAAAAACACCCTTATGCTTGTCATAGCCTTCCCTAAAAATAAATAAAATTAACTACAAAAATAGTTTAAGACTTAGAACACAGTACATAAAACATTCAAAAACTTGGTGAGTTATGGCTTACATTTTCAGTCTTGATGAAGGTCACAATTTATTCAATCTGTTATTGGTCACAAGCCATCAGTACCGCCTGATCTCTGGAAGTAAAAATATTTTTCTGCCCTCTAAAGCATGACCTCAATGTACAGGTTTCAAGTTTCAGTTAGTTAATGGTATACACAATTATAAAAGTTTCATTTAACCACATCATATAATGCTCTAACTTAATAAGTAATATGTCAGCATTGCAACAATTTAGTATAATTTAATTTTTCCTGTTTCTTCATTAGATTTTGCTGGTTAGCTAAGTAATGCACCTTGGTCATCATTCAGCTGCCTTCAAAAAAGTTCTTAACACTTTGCATGAAAATGCAATTTCCCCAGGTTATTTTTCTACATAGGCAAATAATTTAACTAAATCTACACTATTACAATTAATGTTTTACTGATATTTAAATGTAGTTCATTGAAATAATTTATGAAGCACTATTAAGTAGAAAACATGACATTATAACATGTATGTGAATTCTGCACTGATACCTTTTAAATTAATACTACCTTGCGCAGTTAATAGGAGCTATTTTAATTATTGAAACAGCAACAAAAATGTTTATTTTGGATACTTTTACTCCATTCTACAGCATTAATTGAGAATGACATCACAATAAGACCTCTCATCATGCTGAATTTCATGTGGTGATTTGTTAAGTAGTTTCTGTGTTGTAATATCTCCCATAGGACTTTGAAAATACTGCCTCAAACTCAGCAATTGCAGTGGCTTTTATTATTTATTATTTTCTGCTTTATTCCTTCTTAAGTATACATTGTAGCACTTAAAACCCAGGACAATTCATTGACAGGTTTTGTTGCAAATGCACCTCAGTTCTTTAACAATCAATGCTACAAGAATCCAAGTAGATAGAAGCTATGCATATTTTCTGGGATTTGTGGAACATTTTGCCTTAGTCCTCTCAGGTGTTCTTACTCAACTCTCTTTCTATTTCATCAATTGCACCAATTTCCACCATACTCTCGTCCTCACATCATCCATTTCTGACCTTCTTTATCCTCAATTTCATACACTCCACTTTAGCAGTTAAGCCAATGAGCAGTACCTTCTACGGCAAATATGACCATTCTTTTCACCTTTGGTAATTCCATTCCATTCTCCAATTCTTTTCCTTTTCTGCTGTTATCTTGTCACCTCTCATAGGTAGTACTTTGAATACAACTTTTTTCCTCAACCAATGATCCTCTTTACCAAAGCTGGCAGGATAAAGCGCAATAGTTCACAAGGTGTAAGGTTAAATTAAAATTATGGGAATCATATATAGGCCTCCAAATAGCTTTCCTTCGCCTAGGTGGGCTGCTGTCCAAGGCTGACAAGCCCCACTTGCCCGAAGAGAGTCAGATATAGGCCTCCAAATAGTAGCCAAGATGTGGGGTACAATTTGCAAAGGGAGCTGGAAAAGGCTTGTTATAAGGGTAATGATACAATTGCAAAGGGGGACATCAATATGCAAAGGGATAGGGGAAAATCCAGGTTGGTGTCGGATCACAGGAGAGGAAATTTGTTGAATTGAATTAGATTAGATTCAACTTTATTGTCATTGTGCCAAGTACAGATACAAAGCCAATACAATTAGCATCTGACCAGAAGTGCAAAAGAATAGTACTATTTACAAAATAACTGCAAATAAAAAGCAAGTGCTACAGCATACAAATATAAAAGTACTGAGACAGTCCAATATGGGTGCAATACTGCTTACCGCTGTGATGTGAGGTTCAGCAGAGTCACAGCCTCAGGGAAGAAGCTCTTCCTGTGCCTGCTGGTGCGGGAGCAGAGGCTCCTGTAGCACCTACCGGATGGGAGGAGAGTAAAAAGTCCTTGGTTAGGATGAGATGCATCCTTGATGATGCTTTTCGCCCTACCCAGGCAGCATTTATGATAGATGTTCTCAATGGTGGGCAATTGGGTGCCGATAATCTTCTGGGCAGTTTTCACCACCCGCTGCCTATGAGATGGCTTTTTAAGAGCAGCTTGTGCTTGAGCCTACTTGGGGAAAGGTCATCTTAGTCATAGTTATAGTCATACTTTATTGATCCCGAGGGAAATTGGTTTTCGTTACAGTTGCACTGTAAATAATTAAATAGTAGTAAAACCATAAATAATTAAATAGTAATATGTAAATTATGCCAGGAAATAAGTCCAGGACCAGCCTATTGGCTCAGGATGTCTGACCCTCCAAGGGAGGAGTTGTAAAGTTTGATGGCCACAGGCAGGAATGACTTCTTATGATGCTCAGTGTTGCATCTGGGTGGAATGAGTCTCTAGCTGAATGTACTCCTGTGACCAACCAGTCCATTATGTAGTGGATGGGAGACATTGTCCAAGATGGCATGCAACTTGGACAGCATCCTCTTTTCAGACACCACCGTCAAAGAGTCCAGTTCCATCCCCGCAACATCACTAGCCTTACGAATGGGCTTGTTGATTCTGTTGGTGTCTGCTACCCCCAGCCTGCTGCCCCAGCACACAACAGCAAACATGAATAGATTCAATGTTGTGTAATAACCCAGATCTTATTAGGGAGCTTAATGTAAAGGTACCCTTAGGAGACAGTGATCATAATGATAGAATTCATACTGCAATTTGAGAGGGAGAAGTACAAGTCACATGTATCAGCCTCATAATGGAATTAAGGGAATTAGACACATAAGAGAGGAGCTTGTCCAGATAGATTGGTGGAGGATACTGGCAGGGATGACAGCAAAGCAGAGATGGCTGAAGTTTCTGATAATAGTTCACAAGGTGCATGACAGATATGTCCCACAGAGGAAGCAGTTCTCAAATGGCAGGGGTAGGCAACCATGGCTGTCAAGGAAAGTTAGGACTGCATAAAAGCTAAGGAAAGGGCATATAAGGTAGCAAAAGTGAATGGAAAGTTTTAAAAAGTTCAACAAAGGCAACTAAAAAAGCTGCAAGGGAAAAGGTGAAATATAAGGGTAAACTAGCCAATAATATACAGCAGGATACTAAAAGTTTTCTCAGTCATGTAATGGGGGACAAAGAAATGGCAGAAGAACTTAATGGGTACTTTGCATCTGTCTCCACTGTGGAAGACACTAGCAGTGTGCCAGATGTCCATGAGTGTCAGGGAGCAGGAGTGAGTGCCATTGCTATTACAAAGGAAAAAGTGCTAGGCAAACTCAGTCAAACTCAAACACAAATGTCACTTCACTCTTTAAGAAAGGTGGGAAACAGAAGAAAGGAAATTATAGGCCAGTTTGCCTGACTTCAGTAGCTGGGAAGATGTTGGAGTCAATTGAAAAGGCTGAGGTTTTGGAGTATTTGGTGATACAGGACAAGATAGGACAAAGTCAGCATGGTTTCCTTAAGGGAAAGCCTTGCCTGATGAACCTATTGGAGTTCTTTAAGGAGATTACAAGTACAATAGCTAAAGAGGATGCAGTGGATGTTGTACTTCTGGACTTTCAGAAGGCCTTTGACAACTGCCATACATGGGGCTGCGTACCAAGTTACAGCATTGGCTGATTGGAAGGAGGCAGTGAGTTGGAATAAAAGGATCTTTTTCTGGTTGGCTGCCACTGATTAGTGGTGTTTTGCAGGGGCTGCTGTTGGGAACGCTTCTTTTTATGCTGCCTATCAATGATTTAGATGATGGCACAGATGGCTTTGTTGCCAAGTTTGCAGATGATACAAAGATTGGTGGAGGGGCAGATAGTGTTGAGGAAATAGGAAGGCTGCAGAAGGACTTAAGGCAGATTAGGAAAACGGGCAAGCGAGTGGCAAATGAAATACATCATCATGCACTTTGGGAGTAGAAATATTTCATAAACGGAGAGAAAATCCACAAATCTGAGGTGCAAAGGGACTTGAGAGTCCTTGTGCAGAACAACCTAAAGGTTAACTTGCAGGTGGAGATAGTGGTGAGGAAGGCAAATAAAATGTTAGCATTCATTTCAAGAGGTCTAGAATACAAGAGCAAGGATGTGATGCTGAGGCTTTATAAGGTACTGGTGACGCCTTACCTTGAGTATTGTAGCAGTTTTGGGCTCCTCATCTAAGAAAAGATGTGCTAGTATTGGAGAGCGTTCAGGAGGATGATTCTGAGAATGAAAGGGTTATCATACAAGGAACGTTTGATGGCTCTGTGTCTGTACTCACCGGAATTTAGGATGAGGGAGGAATCTCATTGAAACCTTTCAAATGTCGAAAGATGGCTTTGTTGTCAGGTTTGTAAATTATACGAAGATTGGTGGAGGGGCAGGTGGTGTTGAAGAAACAGATAGGCTGCAGAAGGACTTAGACAGATTAGGAGAATGAGCAAGAGAGTGGCAAATGAAATACAATGTTGTAAAATGCATGGTCATGCACTTTGGTAGTAGAAATAAATGTGCGGACTATTTTGTAAATGGAGAGAAAATCCAGAAATCTGAGATGCAAAAGGACTTGCAGTTGAGTTGGTGGTGAGGAAGGCAAATGCAATGTTAGCATTCATTTCAAGAAGTCGAGCATTTAAGAGCAGGGATGTGATGCTGAGACTTTAAAAGGCACTGGTGAGGCCTCACCTTGAGTATTGTGAACAGTTTTGGGCTCCTCATCTAAGAAAAGATGTGCTGGCATTGGAGAGGGTTCACAGGGGATTTACAAGGATGATTCTAGGAATGAAGTGGTTATCATACAAGGAACATTTGATAGCTCTGGGTCTTTACTTGCTGAAATTCAGAAGGATGAGGGGGAGATCTCATTGAAATCTTTCGAATGTTGAAAGGTCTAGACAGTAGATGTGGAAAGGATGTTTCCCGTGGTGGGGGAGTCTAGGACAAGAGGACACAGCCTCAGGATAGAGGACCGTCCATTTAAACAAAGATGTGGAGAAATTTCTTTAGCCAGAGAGTGGTGAATTTGTTACCACAGGCAGTTGTGGAGGCCAGATCATTGAATGTATTTAAGGCAGAAGTTGTTAGGTTCTTGTTTGGACATGGTATCAATGGTTACAGGGAGAAGGCCAGGGAGTGGGGCTGAGGAGGGGAAAATGGATCAGCCATGATTGAATGTGGAGCAGATTCAATGGGCCATAGACTAATTTTGCTCCTATGTCTTATGCTCTGAAGGTGGATAAGTCACCTGGACCAGATGAACTACATCTCAGAGTCCTGAGAGAGTTTGCTGAAGAGATAACAGATACATTGGTCATAATCTTTCAAGAATCACTTGATTCTGGCATGGTCCCAGAGAACTGGAAGATTGCAAATGTCACTCTAGTCTTTAAGTGAGGGAGTAATCTCAGTGTTTGGGAAAATGGTGGAGTCCATTATTAATAATGAGGTTTCAGGGTACTTGGACATTTATGATAAAATAAGTCAAAGTCTGCAAGGTTTCTGTAAAGGGAAATCGTGCCTGACAAATCTGTTAAGAGTTCCTTGAGGAAGTAACAACAAGAGAGTAGCGAATGTCGTTTACTTGGATTTTCAGAAGGCATTTGATAAGATGCCACATGAGGCTGCTTAACAAGATAAAATCCTATGGGGTTACAGGGAAGACTACTTTTTTTTTTTTACAAGGAGTTAATGCTGAAACTTTATAAGGCACTAGTCAGGCCACACTTCGAGTATTACCAACGGCTTTGGGCCCCATATCTCCGAAAGAATGTGTTGTTAATTGGAGAGTCCAGAGGAGGTTCACGAGGCTGACTCTAGGAATGAGAGGTTAACATATGAGCAGCAGATGGCAGCTTTGGGCCTGTACTCACTGGAATTTAGAAGAATGGCGGGGCGGGGGGATCTCATTGAAACCTATCGAATGCTGAAAGGACTAGATAGGGTGGATATGGAGAGGATGTTTCTTATGGGGGGTTATGCAGAACTAGAGGGCACAGCCTCAAAATTGAGGGTTGACCTTTTAGAACAGAGGTGAGGAGGAACTGTCTTAGCCAAGGAGTAGTGAATCTGTAAAATTTCTGCCACAGACTGCGGTGGAAGCCAAGACCATGGGCATAGTTAAGGCAGAAGTTGATTATTTCCTGATTAATCAGGGCATCAAAAGATATGGCAAGAAGGCAGGTGTTTGGGGTTGAGTAGGATCCGGAATCAGCCACGAAAAAATGCTGAAGCAGAGTCGATGGGCTGAATGGTCTAATTCTGCTTCTATGTCTATGGTCATATGAACTCTAGACCTTCTCTTGTTCCATTTATTTACTTCTCAGCCCTCGCTCACCTTCTGCTTTCAACAGATCAGTCCCCACTTATTCAAATACCTTTAATGCAAGGCAAGAATCACTTCTTCCCCTACCTTCAGCATTCTGTAGGGATAATACCCTTCAAGATATTATGGCTCGCTCGTTTAACACCACCGATACCCACTACCCTGAACACAACAGTTTTCATGCAAATGCAGGAGAATCAATATTTGCCCCTTTACCTCTTTTGTTTCCTCTAGATATCTAAGCAGTTGTTTCACAATGCACAGCAGAAATGTATCCCAATCAAAAAGAGGGACTCGATTGAAAAAAGTGAAATATCTATGGATAACAAAAAGTCAAGGGAAATGTTAAATCAAAACCTAGATCAAACAAAGTGGCAACAGCAGTATGAAGACCAGAGGACTGAGAACTTTTTGGGAAATAGCAGCAGGAGACTAGTTAATAAGGAGAGAGAAAACTGATCAAGTTAATTGTCTAGTAATATTAAAATAAACAGCAGGAGCTTCTACAAATATATAGAAGGGAAGAAGGTAGCTAAAATAGAAGTGGAATATATGGAGACAGAATGTAGAATTCTTGGTAGGAACCAACAGCTAATTTCAACCAATATTTTGCTTCCGTCTTCACAGCGGAAGAAACTGCAAATATCTGGAGGGCAACAGATGGGCTGGTCTTGAATAAAAGGGGGAAAAAAATCTTTTATTTCAATTATAAGGGCAAAGTATTAGACAACTTGTTGAGACTAAAGCAGGAAAGTTAACAGGCCCAGACAGACTCGAACACATTTGAAAAGAAGCCATACAAAGCTGTGACTCAAGATAAGAGATTGTAGTATTGAGGGGGATATGATTTATGGACTGAACACTGGTCATTACAGAAGTCAGAAAGTCGGAATAAATTCACATTGTTCTGATTAGAACGATGCAACTGGTAGGGAGCCTCAAGGACAAGTTTGGTTCTCAACAATTTACTACCTACAAGGCTCAGTAACATGATAGTAGGGATGAAGGTAGGCTTGAGAACAATTTGCCAAGACCATTCTTGCACTTCACAGCTGACTACAGATAGGTGAGTAAATGGATGAATATTTGGCAAAGTGCAGAGGAGGGAGGAGAAAATGGTGGTGCGACGCAGCACGTGCGGCCGTTCCAAGCGAACATCGATTATGTGTAACTAGGGGCCGTGCACAATCCAGATTTGATGGAGACAGCCGTGAGAAGCGCAGAGGAACATCTGGAGTAACTTCTGAAATGCCTACTTCGCTGTCGCTGCTACTGTGCGATCTAGAATCTCCAGAGACGAAGGCCCCAAATCGTCGGCTTTGCATATCGCCTGTTGCCAGGGCCGGGGTCGAAGTGCTCGGCAGAGATGGTGCTCGGTGTCGAAGAGGTGGTTGGAAGCTCGGAGTTTTCGGACAGACTTGGAGTTGGACTGTGGTCGGATGCTTCCAGGGTGCTGAATTGGCAAATTGGAGGCGCTGGAGGTTTACCGTCTGCGTGAGATGATGGGACTTTCGAAAGACTTTGAGACTTTTACTGTGCCATGGTCTGTTCTTATCAAATTACGGTATTACTATTTTATAATTATGTGGTTTTTATTAGTTTTTAAGTCAGTTTGTCATGTGTTTTTCGTGATATCACTCTGGAAAAACATTGTATCATTTCTTAATGCATACATTACTAAATGACAATAAAAGGGGACTGCGTGTCCTCATAATCATAATAATGCAATTTGGTAAAGTAAATCAAAAGCAGACTATTGCAAAGTGTGTGGAGTACAAAAGGATCTACATTTCTTTGTGCAGGGGACAACAAGTATACATGTGCAGCAAGTAATTGAGAGGAAAAAGAAACAATGACTTCTATTACTAGGGATTTGTAGTTTAAGATAGATGCACTGATGAAATTGTTTAAAAATAGAGAAGCATGGATGGACATCTACAGTGCTATGAACACTTCAAGAAAGGTTAAACTAGCACTAGGCCAAATCCTAAAACCGGCCTAATAACATGATGCCTGCCCTACCACAAACATCTAAAAGAGTTGTACTTTAGCTAAATTGTATCTTCTGGATTTTCGCAGAATATATAGTTAATCTTAACGGAACATTCATAGAAGATGCTAAGGGGCATGGCAAAGGGGAGGCTGATGTGCTTTCATTTAAACTGACGCATATAGGAATTTATTCTCACAGCAAGTGAAAAATCTCTGGAATTCTCCACCCCAGATAGATCACTGGAGGCATCTTCAGAAGGGAAAGTAGATACAAGGAGATCTGCAGATGCTGGAATTTCAAGCAACACACATAAAATTTGCTGGTGAACGCAACAGGCCAGGCAGCATCTATAGGAAGAGGTACAGTCGACGTTTCGGGTCGAGACCCTTCATCAGGACCAACTGAAAGAAGAGCTAGTAAGAGATTTGAAAGTGGGAGGGGGAGGGGGAGATCCAAAATGATAGGAGAAGACAGGAGGGGGAGGGATGGAGCCAAGAGCTGGACAGTTGATTGGCAAAAGGGGATCATGGGACGGGAGGCCTAGGGAGAAAGAAAGGGGGAGGGGGGAAGCCCAGAGGATTGGCAATAACAGATGGGGTACAAGGGAGAGGTGGGGCATTAACAGAAGTTAGAGAAGTCAATGTTCATGCCATCAGGTTGGAGGCTACCCAGACGAAATATAAGGTGTTGTTCCTCCAACCTGAGTGGCTTCATCTTTACAGTAGAGGAGGCCGTGGATAGACATATCAGAATGGGAATGGGACATGGAACTAAAATGTGTGGCCACTGGGAGATCCTGCTTTCTCTGGCGGACAGAGCGTAGATGTCCAGCGAAACAGTCTCCCAGTCTGCGTCAGGTCTCGCCAATATATAGAAGGCCACATGGGAAGCACCGGACGCAGTATATCACCCCAGCCGACTCACAGGTGAAGTGTCGCCTCACCTGGAAGGACTGTCTGGGGCCCTGAATGGTAGTGAGGGAGGAAGTGTAAGGGCATGTGTGGCACTTGTTCCGCTTACAAGGATAAGTGCCGGGAGAGAGATCGGTGGGGAGGGATGGGGGGGACCAATGGACAAGGGAGTCGCGTAGGGAGCAATCTCTGTGGAAAGCGGGGGGGGGGGCAGGAAAGATGTGCTTAGTGGTGGGATCCCGTTGGAGGTGGCGGAAGTTACGGAGATTAATATGTTGGACCCGGAGGCTGGTGGGGTGGTAGGCGAGGACAAGGGGAACCCTATTCCTAGTGAGGTGGCGGGAGGATGGGGTGAGAGCAGATGTGCGTGAAATGGGAGAGATGCTTTTGAGAGCAGAGTTGATGATGGAGGAAGGGAAGCCCCTTTCTTTAAAAAAGGAGGACATCTCCTTCGTCCTGTAATGAAAAGCCTCATCCTGAGAACAGATGCGGCAGAGACGGAGGAATTGCGAGAACAGGATGGCATTTTTGCAAGAGACAGGGTGAGAAGAGGAATAGTCCAGATAGCTGTGAGAGTCCGTAGGCTTATAGTAGACATCAGTAAGATAAGCTGTCTCTAGAGATAGAGACAGAAAGATCTAGAAAGGGGAGGGAGGTGTCGGAAATAGACCAGGTAAACTTGAGGGCATGGTGAAAGTTGGAGGCAAAGTTAATGCAGTCAACGAGCTCAGCATGCGTGCAGGAAGCAGGGAAAGTAGTTAATGTTTTGAAAGATGTGAGAGTTAGGCTACACAGAACTGGCATAGAACAGGTGGTGAGACCTTCAGCAGATCAGCAATGATTGCAATGATTACATCAAACAGCAGCATAGCTTTGAGAGGTCAGGGCAGCTTCTCATGCTTTTGTTTTCACAAGATCTCATCTTATACTGTCAGAGGTCCCAAATACCCTTTCCAGGTAAAGCAGCAGTTTAAATGAAATTGCAGATGATAGAAATCTGGAATAAAACTAGAAGATGCTGAGCAAAGTGTCTCGCTTGAAAACATGTTTTTTTAATTTTCTACCCACAGCTACCACCTAACCATCAAACTAAATTATTAGATTAGATTATGAGGACACGCAGTCCTCTTTTATTGTCATTTAGTAATGCATGCATTAAGAAATGATACAATGTTTCTCCAGAATGATATCACAGAAACACATGACAAACCGAATGAAAAACTGACAAAACCCACATAATTATAACATACAGTTATAACAGTGCAAAGCAATACTGTAATTTGATAAGAACAGACCATAGGCATGGTAAAAAGTCTCAAAGTCTCTCGAAAGTCCCATCATCTCACGCAGACGGTGAACCTCCAGCGCCGCAAACTTGACGATGCAGCATCCTGGAAGCATCCGACCACAGTCCGACTCTGAGTACGTCCGAAAAACTCCGAGCCTCCGACCAGCTCTCCGACACTGAGCACCATCTCTGCCGAGCGCTTCGACCCCGGCCCTGGCAACAGGCAATAGGCAAAGCTGAGGATTTGGGGCCTTCCCCTCCGGAGATTCTCGATCACATAGTAGCAGCGGCAGCAAAGCGAGCATTTCAGAAGTTTCTCCAGGTGTTCCTCTGTGCTTCTCACGGTTGTCTCCATCAGGATTGTGCACGGCCCCCTAGTCAAGACATACGATATCATTTGGAACGGCCGCGCGTGCTGCGTCACACCATCTTCTCCTCCCTCCTACTTCTTTCATTATTCTGATTCATTGCACACTGCAGTTTCACTCAAAGAGAGAAATCAAAACACTGACCAAATGAATGCTTTGAAAAATATCTTTATCATTATCACAAGTTTTCCATCAGTATCATTTTTATTTTTTTTTTAAATCACACCCCAACTTAGTTTTGTCTTCGTCCTGCATACATGGTTCAAATGAAGCTCAATGTTGAACTTTGCCTTAAAGTTAGTGGTAATGGTCTCAAACAGAAGCGATCAATTTCAGTTAATGAGCATTTCCACCATTTAATGTTTTTATATCTTTTATAAAATAGATAGTTTTTCTTTTTATTATTTCACATAACTCTCATTTAGTTGCTTATCCTAATTTTGATATCAGGTCATTGATTTGAAATATTCATCTGTTTCTCTCTCTATTGATACTAGCTGATGGATCGAGTTATTGCATTTTTGTATTTATCCCTCAATATTTGAATGCAGGTTGTTGTATGTGACAGGAAAAAATATTAAATTCAAGTTCAAGGTCCAAATTAAATATATTATCAAAATATGTACATGTCAACATATGCTACCTTGAGATTCATATTTTGCAGGCATTTATAGGAAAATCTATTGTATTTCTTTATTTAAGAAAGAATGACAAACAACCAATGTGGAAAACTAATGTTGCAGATTTTCTTAACATTCTAAATGAGCCACCGTATGCAAAATTTTGTATTTTTAGCAGTTCTGTATCCTTTTAATTACACATCATAGACCACTTCTTCTAAAAAGAAAAGATGCCACAATCTGCCTTATCCTTCAGTCAAAAATTGACAGGCAAAAAACACTGACAAAAGTTCTGTTCTCCTTTCCTTTACTAACTTTTTAAAAGGTTAGCTTTATTTGTCACTTAACATTGAAACATACAGTGAAATGCATCACTTGCATAAAATCAAATCAGTGAGGATTGTGCTGGGTAGCTCTCAAATGTTGCCATGCTTCCAGTGCCAACAGAGCATGCCCACAACTCTCAAATGTTGCCATGCTTCCAGTGCCAACTCACATTGTCACATGGAGAATGTACAAACTCCTTACAGACAACAACGGGAATCGAACCCTAATTGGTGTTCTCTGGCACCTGCAACACTACTGTGACACCCTTGTTGTAATTTAGCTACAGAATCCCCAGTATTTTTTTGTGTCTTGGTCAAACAAGCATTTTTCTTTTTAAAAAAATTGTGACTGAGAAGTACTGACAACACTGTGAAGTTCAATTAGTACCAGAATTTAACATTTTAAACAAAGCGGTTGCACTCTCCATGTTGCACAGATTGTGCTGACATCAGAAATTTTATAAAAATCAATTTTCAAATTCATAAGCAATATTTTGTACCTCTTATAAAATATCCAATTGTTTAAAGAATGCTACTATAAGAGATTACAGGAATAATGCATACAGCATAATCAGTGACATGATATGAAATGTACAAATAATTTTGCTGTTTGTTTTCTATGTGGAAACAATACACGATCATATAAAGAGTGTGCAATATAAATTATATGACTGTAATATAATGAAGTCTACATGCATCATTTATTGAATTATGTTCTACCAAAATAGTAATTTTACATCAACCATGCTTTAAACTCAATGCAGCCTCAATTCTGAAACACACATTATTGGCAGTGTGGTAATCACAGTGGAGTCAGAGTGTCTGTTGGTTATCAACCCAAGATTCACATTAGTAACTAAAAATAGTTATTTTTCACATTCTAAAATGTATTTGATCACATGACAAGAACCAAGTGAAAAATCATGGCCATTGATGCCCTTTAACAAAGGAGTCATTGATCATTAAATTAGATGTGAATGAGAAAGAAAAATATTGCAAGAAAATGCGAACACATGAATTTTCAATTATTGGAACTGTCCTCAATACCACTATCGACACAGGGCTTCAACCCAAAACATTGACAATATCTTTCCTCCCACAGATGTTGTTCAACCCACTGAGTTCTTCCAATTGGTTATTCAGAGTACTTCCCTGATCTTTTTCAAATATTAATTTTTTTGGCCACCTAAAATAGCAAAGACATTTTCTTAAAACCAGAAAGCAGTTTTGCTGTGCAGTGCACCCTGATCATTGAAATTGAAACTACAGATTTAAATGCTCTCTGGGGATGAGCCAGTTTCTACGACCTAACTTGGGAGACAAGAATGTTACCAATAACAGACATCCAACTAGAGAGCAGGCTATTCTGGACCAACTAGAGAGCAGGCTGGACCAACTAGAGAGCAGGCTGAACCAACTAGAGAGCAGGCTATTCTGGACTGGGTTTTGAGCAATGAGGAAGGGTTAATTAGCAATCTTGTCGTGAGAGGCCCCTTGGGTAAGAGTGACCATAATATGGTGGAATTCTTCATTAAGATGGAGAGTGACTTAGTTAATTCAGAAACAAAGGTTCTGAACTTAAAGAGGGGTAACTTTGAAGGTATGAGACGTGAATTAGCGAAGATAGACTGGCAAATGACACTTAAAGGATTGACGGTGGATATGCAATGGCAAGCATTTAAAGGTTGCATGGATGAACTACAACAATTGTTCATCCCAGTTTGGCAAAAGAATAAATCAAGGAAGGTAGTGCACCCGTGGCTGACAAGAGAAATTAGGGATAGTATCAATTCCAAAGAAGAAGCATACAAATTAGCCAGAGAAAGTGGCTCACCTGAGGACTGGGAGAAATTCAGAGTTCAGCAGAGGAGGACAAAGGGCTTAATTAGGAAGGGGAAAAAAGATTATGAGAAAAAATTGGCAGGAAACATAAAAACGGACTGTAAAAGCTTTTATAGATATGTAAAAAGGAAAAGACTGGTAAAGACAAATGTAGGTCCCCTGCAGACAGAAACAGGTGAATTGATTATGGGGAACAAGGACATGGCAGACCAATTGAATAATTACTTTGGTTCTGTCTTCACTAAGGAGGACATAAATAATCTTCCAGAAATAGTAGGGGACAGAGGGTCCAGTGAGATGGAGGAACTGAGCGAAATACATGTTATTAGGGAAGTGGTGTTAGGTAAATTGAAGGGATTGAAGGCAGATAATTCCCCAGGGCCAGATGGTCTGCATCCCAGGGTGCTTAAGGAAGTAGCCCAAGAAATAGTGGATGCATTAGTGATAATTTTTCAAAACTCGTTAGATTCTGGACTAGTTCCTGAGGATTGTAGGGTGGCTAATGTAACTCCACTTTTTAAAAAAGGAGGGAGAGAGAAACCGGGGAATTATAGACCGGTTAGCCTAACGTCGGTGGTGGGGAAACTGCTGGAGTCAGTTATCAAGGATGTGATAACAGCACATTTGGAAAGTGGTGAAATGATCGGACAAAGTCAGCATGGATTTGTGAAAGGAAAATCATGTCTGACGAATCTCATAGAATTTTTTGAGGATGTAACTAGTAGAGTGGATAGGGGAGAACCAGTGGATGTGGTATATTTGGATTTTCAGAAGGCTTTTGACAAGGTTCCACACAGGAGATTAGTGTGCAAACTTAAAGCACACGGTATTGGGGGTAAGGTATTGGTGTGGGTGGAGAGTTGGTTAGCAGACAGGAAGCAAAGAGTGGGAATAAACGGGACCTTTTCAGAATGGCAGGCGGTGACTAGTGGGGTACCGCAAGGCTCAGTGCTGGGACCCCAGTTGTTTACAATATATATTAATGACTTGGATGAGGGAATTAAATGCAGCATCTCCAAGTTTGCAGATGACACGAAGCTGGGTGGCAGTGTTAGCTGTGAGGAGGATGCTAAGAGGATGCAGGGTAACTTGGATGGGTTGGGTGAGTGGGCAAATTCATGGCAGATGCAATTTAATGTGGATAAATGTGAAGTTATCCACTTTGGTGGCAAAATTAGGAAAACAGATTATTATCTGAATGGTGGCCGATTAGGAAAAGGGGAGGTGCAACGAGATCTGGGTGTCATTATACACCAGTCATTGAAAGTGGGCATGCAGGTACAGCAGGCAGTGAAAAAGGCGAATGGTATGCTGGCATTTATAGCGAGAGGATTCGAGTACAGGAGCAGGGAGGTACTACTGCAGTTGTACAAGGCCTTGGTGAGACCACACCTGGAGTATTGTGTGCAGTTTTTGGTCCCCTAATCTGAGGAAAGACATCCTTGCCATAGAGGGAGTACAAAGAAGGTTCACCAGGTTGATTCCTGGGATGGCAGGACTTTCATATGAAGAAAGACTGGATGAACTGGGCTTGTACTCGTTGGAATTTAGAAGACTGAGGGGGGATCTGATTGAAACGTATAAGATCCTAAAAGGATTGGACAGGCTAGATGCAGGAAGATTGTTCCCAATGTTGGGGAAGTCCAGAACGAGGGGCCACAGTTTGAGGATAGAGGGGAAGCCTTTTAGGACCGAGATTAGGAAAAACTTCTTCACACAGAGAGTGGTGAATCTGTGGAATTCTCTGCCACAGGAAACAGTTGAGGCCAGTTCATTGGCTATATTTAAGAGGGAGTTAGATATGGCCCTTGTGGCTATGGGGGTCAGGGGGTATGGAGGGAAGGCTGGGGCGGGGTTCTGAGTTGGATGATCAGCCATGATCATAATAAATGGTGGTGCAGGCTCGAAGGGCCGAATGGCCTACTCCTGCACCTATTTTCTATGTTTCTATGTTTGTATTCCACCTCTCCCGGAAGTTCCGGGAGTCTCCCGCATATTAATAGTGGCTCCCTGATGCCCGCAAATTATATACAATATCACGGAAATCAATCTTTTTGAGAGCGAGCAAGAGAAAGCAACAGAGAGCGCCAGAGCGACCACGAGAGAGCGCGCACAAGAGCGACAGCAAGCAAGCGAGCGAGAGCGAGCGAGAAAGCAAGCAAGAGCGCGCAAGAGCCAAAGCGAGAGCGCTTGAGAGCGCGCGAGCGACCACAAGAGAGAGAGAGCGCGAGTGAGAGCGCGCCATGGCAGTGTTCCAAAAAAAAATATAAAACGTACATCACCCCAGACTACACTAAAGTGTACCCCTGCCTAATAGGGGTCAAAATAATGACAGTGTTGCTCGCTGCACTGTTTGCAACAATGACTTTTCTATTGCCCATGGTGGGTTAGGCCTGTAAAAGACATGTTGAGGTGAGTTTAACAGGTGTCATTCATTCATTAGCATAGCTAACATTATTTAAACTAGGTGGCCAGCTGCTAAGGAGCTACTCTATTACAGACATCCCACCTCTCCCGGAAGTCTCCCGCAAATTGATGGTGCTACCTCCCTGAAATGAGTTTTTGCAGGGTGGGATGTCTGCAATAAGACAAAGCTTTACAGGAAAACAAACAAGAATCAAGTACTTCGAAAAAAAGAGAGAAGATTAAGATACCAAAAGAGCAGTAGTTATAACAAAACTCCTGTTGGAATATCAAATCCTTAGTCAAGATGGAATAATTCAAGAAGGTTGTTTATAAAGCACAGGACCCAATCACTACAGAAAATTACTTTTATCTTTCAATGATTTGAACATAAGCTAAAATTTCCAAATTTGACACAAAGCAGTGAGAATAGTAATAGTCTGCAAGATAAAGAAAACAAAGATTAATGCAGTAAAGTACGAGGTGATGTACTTTGAAAACAAAAAATATTAAAAAGTGAGTTAACAAAAACATTAAAATGAGAAGCAATAATATGAAATTAAATATTTGTAAAGAAATCAACAACTTTTTTCTCCCCAGAGAAAAATAAACAGAATAAATGGAAAGCTAAATCACAGGATTGTATACATCGACTATAAGGAAAAGTTGGACAAACTGGGCTTATTTTATTTTTCTGGAGTGTCAAAGGCTGAAAGGTAACTTGATGAAAGTATATGAAAATGAGGCATAGATAAGGTTGTTAGTCGGAATCTTTTCTCCAAGGTGGAAATTTCAACAAGTACAATGCACAGGTTTAAGCCGAGCATGGGGAAGTTTAAAGATGAGCGAGGCCCATTTCCTTTTCACACAGAACACAAGGCCAGAGAAGGAGATAGAAGCAGATACAATAGCAATGTTCAAGAGGCATTTAGAGGGATACATGAACAGGCAGGAAATAGTGAAATATGGAACATATACAGGCTGATGTGATTCGACTGGCATCATAGTCAATACAGACATGGTGGATCAAATGCTTTGTTCCTCTGCTGTTGTTCTATGATCTGGAATTCATTAGCTGTAAGGATGGTAGGAACAGGTCATATCAGAGCTTTCAAAACCACATTAATCAGTGATGTGAGAGAAAATGATTGGTAAACCAATGGAAAAAGCAGGGAACAAAATCAGAATCACTTTTAATTTCACTGGCATATGTAGTGAAATTTGTTGTTTGTGGCAGAGGTACAGTACAACACAATATATACACTATAAATTACAATAAAAATGTATTATATATATAAAACATTAAATTAAGTAGAGCAAAAAGAGATTTTAAAAAAATAGGAAGGTAATGTACAGGGATTCATCGTCCATTCAGAAATCTGATAGCAGAGGGAGAAGAAGCTGTTCCAAAAGCAAGCCCTATACATCCTTCTTGATTGTAACAATGAGAAAAGGGCATGTCCTGGCTGATGTGGTTCTTAATGATGCCACCATTTTGAGGCATCACCTTTTTAAGATGTCAATGATGCTCAGAAGGCCAGTGCCCATGATGGAACTAACTAAGCTTGCAACCCTCTCTAATTTTTTCTGATCCTCTGCAGTGACCCCTCCATTCCAGACAGTAATGCAACCAGTTAGAATGCTCTCCACAGTACATCTTTAGCAACATAACCAAATCTTCACAAACTCTTAATGAAATCTGGTGCTGTCACTCCTTCTTTGTAATTGCATCAATATGTCAGGTCCAGGATAGATCTTCAGAGATACTGACACCCAGGAACTTGAAACTGTTCACCCTTTCCACCACTAATCCCTCGGTGTTCCTCCAACTTCCCCTTCTTGAAGTCCACAATTAATTCAATAGCCTTGCTGATGTTGAGTGCAAGGTTGCTGTTATGACACCACTCAACCAGCTGATCTATTATACGCTTGTACATCTCCACATCACCATCGGAAATTCTGCCAACAATGGTTGTGTTATTGGCAAATTTATAGATGGCGTTTGAGCTGTCCCTAGCCACACAGTCATGGGTGAGTTGAGCAGTGAGCTGAGCAAGCATCCTTGAAGTAGGCCAGTGTTGATTGCCAGTCAGGAGATGTTATTTCTGATCCACACAATGATCTCCCAATGAGGAGATCAAGGATCTAGTTGCAGAGGAAGGTACAGAGACCCAGGTTTAGGAGCTTATTGATTAATACTGAGGGTATGATGGTGTTTTGACGCTGAGCCATAAACAGTAAACAGCAGACTAATGTAGGTACTGTAATTGTACATGTGGTCCCAGGCTGATTGGACAGCCAGGGAGTTTGTATTCACTATAGACCTATTGTGGTGATGGGCAAACTACACCAAGTACTGTTCCTTGCTTAGGCAGTTGATTCTGGCCATGACCAACCTCTCAAGGTCCTTCATCGTAGAAGGGGAGAGTGCAACTGGGTGACATTTGTTGAGGCAGATCACCCTGCTCTTCTTGGTTACTATGATCGTCAACCTGCTGAAGCAAATGGGAATCAGATGACAGTAATGAGATAGTGAAGATATCCTGGAGCACTCCTACCAGTAGGTTGACACAGGTCTTCCCTGACTTACCACTGGTGCCCGACACCTTAGAAGGTTCATCCTCTTGAAAGATTTTCTGACTTCGGCCTCTGGGACAGGGTCACAAGATGCTGCAGGGATTCATACATGTGTTTTTATTCTCCTTTTAGATGCATGCATAAAAGACATTAAGCTCATCAGAGAGTGAAGCATCACAGCCACTTGTGATGTTAAGTTTCACTTTGTAGAAATGGCCTACAATCCCTACCAGAGCTGGCATGCATCCAACTCTAACTTAAAATAAATTGTTTTCTCACTCTTAAAAAGTCTTCCAGGTTAGAGCAAACAAGATTGACAGGTTTGCTCTATTATGGGCCACCACAGACTTAATGGCTGAATAGTTTTCTCTAACAATTTTAGATATCCACAACAATGTGTTGCGAGTAAAAGCCTCCACAAACTTCAACTTTTCTCAACAGGAATAAAATAGATCTTGTAGGCTTGTCAGTTCTCAGGGGGTTTTGCACTGTTCAATGTTATGCCATTACTTAGGGCCTTATCAATAGACTTTGTGACACTTCAGGGCAATAAAATGGAACTTCCACATCTGGATTAGTTTCTAGAGTAAATCCAAAGGCTCCATAAAAGCAATTCAATCTTCTACAACAATCAAAAAAGTGCTGGGGAAAATAAAAGTCTACATTGCTGTACCTCATACCATCAGAGAGAAAAGCCACAGCTCTCAACAAGCAAACACCGGGCTGCAGTGCTTTGTACTTTTCGTGAGCATGTCCTTACATTATGTCACTTATTAAGAATATTTACAACAGCAAGTGATATGAACAATATTACCATGAACCTTATATTTGACCTGGACAAAGAGTAATGGAAAACTGGACGTGATACAATCAGTGCATCTTAAGAGACCAGAGCTTTAATGCTTCACTCTTCCAATCTACAACTGGGAACCACTGCTTTCTTTGGTACACATTCGCAAACTATTACTTGCTTGATATTTGCTGTAACTAACCTTACAGTGCACATTGAAAATTGTTTATTTGTAGTTCATGACACTTCACTTCCTGCTGAGTATAACACATGAAGAGATATCAAAGAGTTATGGAAGGGTCATAGTATATTCATAATTTATTATTCCCATGTTTTCCCTTTACACTTATTTATAGGCTGGGTATGTTTGCCTTGTTATTAAGTGGTCCATTAACACTGGTTTGTGCCACATTCTAGTGCAAATGCGCACTGATACAGAAGCACTCTCTGACTCTGTGACTAATTTTTTTTCATCAGAGCTAGGGGACTCAAATTCTTACAAGTGACAAGTCTTAGCTCTGTTTAAACCTGCTTGATGGTACAAGAATGCAGTTAGCTGTATTTGTGCTACTCTATGCATCTCACTATTACTGGCTACATTATATGCAGGATATCAGGTGAAGAAATCATTGGGAGAGCTTGAGTTTTTCTTAAATATTTATTAATGACCAAGATGCCAAAAGGTTGAAGCTAAACCACAACTTCACGTTGGGGTAACCCTATAGCTTTGTTTACAACAGTATGAATGTAACAATAAAACTGGCTGCAAAAGAAGCTTTTTGATCTGGGATAAAAGTGAAAGTGTTAATGACAAATGCCATTGGTAGTCATGTGACAATTACAGATTACAGAGCAAGAAACTGCTTTATAACATTAATTGATAGAGCATTGAAGAATCTTCCCATTCCAATGGTCAAAGCCTAGTCCTTGCCCAAAACAATTCCACTCCTCTGCTTTATATTTCCTCTGTAACTTTCTTCCATTTACTTATTCAATCTTCCTTTGCTACTCATACAAAAAGAAATTGGTGAACTCTTTTGTAAATGTCACATGCAAGAGATGAGCAACTCTTAATGCTCTACTGGCCCAGTGTATAAAGAAGCACTATAAAAAACAAGAATGTCACACTACATGGCAACTGGCTCATCTTCATCTAACAGTATATTTCAAATGCCTTAGCTCTACATTTGGTATGCGTCTTCCTGAATTAGATCTAAATCCCGACAACCTGCAGCCACTTTGCTGTCTGCTTCATGGGAGAAGTATGTGTAAGTTAACGTATAATTTTGCTATGTTCATTTCAACAGCTCATTGATATGCACGTGAAAATATTGACAAGTGCTTTGCAGGCAGTTGTGAGCACAGCTGCTGTGCAAGTCAGAATATATTAGGCAAATAAGAGAATATCCAAGGTATGATTTATCAAGGGTATTGTCTTCTCTGATCATAAGACAATGAACTTTATTAGACAAAAGGAACCCATACAGCCATGATGCCTAGACAAATTAAACCCAACTACGCCATGGACAGTGCCACGCCTAGTTGCAAAAGGAGGCGGATTGGACATAGGGCCAGCAGCCCTATTCCATAAAACCCATAGTTACTGAAACGCCAACAAAACCTCCGGAGATCTCATCCCTGGGAAAAGAAGAACCTCTGAAGATGTTCTACACTTGGGGACAACCTTAAGGACTAACCCAAGACATAGGAGAAGAATTAGGCCATTCAGCCCTCAAGTCTGCTCCACCATTCCATCATGGCTGATCCCATATCCCACTCAACCCCATACACCTGCCTTCTCACTATATACTTTGATGGCCTGACCAATCAGGAAACGATCAACTTCCACCCTAAATATACCCACAGACATGGCCTCCATCGTAGTCTGTGGCAGAGCATTCTATAAATTCACTACCCTCTGGCTAAAAAAATTCCTACTTACCTCTGTTCTAAAAGGTTGCCTCTCAATTTTGCTGCTGTGCCCTCTAGTGCTGGATATCCTCACATAGGAGGCATCCTTCTCCACATCAACCCTATCTAATCCTTTCAACACTCAGTAGATATCAATGAGATCCCCACACATTCTTCTAAATTCCAGTGAGCACAGGCCTAAAGCAGCCAAACGCTCCTCAAAACCTATTCATCCCTGGAATCATCCTCGTGAACTTCCTCTGGACTCTCACCACTGACAACTCATTCTTTCTGAGAAATGGGGCCCAAATCTGTAGACAGTACTCCAAGTGTGGTCTTAAAGGCTCAGCATTATCTCCTTGCTTTTATACTCTATTCCCCTTGAAATAAATGTCAATATTGCATTAGCCTTCTTTATCACAGACCCAACTACAAATTAACCTTCTGGGAGATTTGCATGAGGGCTCCTAAGTCCCTCTGCACCTCAGATGTTTGAACCTTCTCCACATTTAGATAATACTCTGCACCACAGTTCCTTTTGCCAAAATGCATTATCATACATTTCCCAACACTGCATTCCATCTGCTACTTTTTTGTCCGTTATTCCAATTTGTCCAAGTCTTGGTGCAAATGCATTGCTTCCTCTGCACTATCTAACCCTCCACCTATCTTTATGTCATTCACAAACTTTGCCACAAAGCCATCAATTCCATTATCCAAATCATTGACAAACAATATGAAAAGTAGCAGACCCAATAATGATCCCTGAGGAACACCACTAGTTGCTGGCAGCCAACCACAAAAGGCCCCCTTTATTTCCACTCACTGCCTCCTGCCTGTTAGCCATTCCTCTATCCATGACAGTATTGTTAAGCAGCCTCATGTGTGCACCTTATCAAATACCTTCTGAAAATCCAAATAAATGACATCCACTGCCTCTCTATTGTCCACCTTGCTTGTTACTTCCACAAAGAACTCTAACAGATTTTTCAGGCAAGATTTCCCATTACAGAAACCATGCTGACTTTAACTTCTTTTATCATTAATCTACAAGTAACCCGAAACCTCATCCTTAATAAGAGACTCCAATACTTTCCCAACCACTGAGGTTAGGCTAACTGGTCTATAATTGCCTTTCTTCAGCATCCACTCTCAGGATTCTGGGATGTAGTCCATCTGGGTCCAGGTGACTCATCCACCTTAAGACCTTACAGTCTGCCTAGCATGTTTTCCTTTGTAATAGCAATGGCACTCACTCCTGCCCCCTGACACTCACTGACCTCTGGCACACTGCTAGTGTCCACAACAGTGAAAAGAGATGCAAAAAACCAATCAAATTCATCTGCCATTTCCTTGCTCCCCCATTACTATCTCACCAGCATAATTTTCTAGTGGTCCAATATCAATTCTCACCTCCTTTTTCACTCTTTATTTAACTGGGAAAAAAAAACTTTTAGTATCCTGCTTTATATTATTGCCTAGTTTGCCCTCATATTTAATCTTTTCATGTCTTATAGCTTTTTTAGTTGCCTTTTGTTGAACTTTTAAACTTCCCATTCACTTTTGCTATCTTATTTGCCCTTTCCTTGGCTTTTATGCAGTCCTTAACTTCCCTTGTCAGTCATGGTTGCCTACTCCTGCCATTTAAGAACAACTTCTTCTGTGGGACATATCTATCCTGCACCTTGTGAACTATTCCCAGAAACTTCAGCCAACTCTGCCAGTATCCTTCACCAATCCACCAAGGCAAGTTTCTCTCTCATACCTCTAATTCCCTTAATTCCATTGCAATACTAATAGATGTGACTTATGCTTCTCCCTCTTGAATTGCAGTATGAATTCAACCATATTATGATCTCTGCCTCCTGGGGGTTCCTTTACATTAAGCTCCCTAATAAGATCTGGGTTATTACACAACACCCAATCTAAGATAGCCTTTCCCCAAGTAGACTCAAGCACAAGCTGCTCTAAAAAGCCATCTTGCAGGCATTCAACGAATGCCCTCCCTTGCAATCCAAACACCAACCTGATTTTCCCAATCCCTTGCATATTAAAGTCCCCTGTTGCAACTGTGTCATTACCCTTATTACAAAACTTTTCCAGCTCCCTTTGCAATCTTACCCCACGTCTTGGCTACTATTTGGAAGCCTATATATATAGTTCCCTTCGGGCAGATGGGACTCATCAGCCTTGGACAGCAGCCCGCTGAGGAGAAGGAAAACTGATTTTAAACCTCCGCTGCCTTTTGGCCATACCCACCCACGGGAAAGGCTTCATGGGTAAGCCCCGAGGAAGAAATCCAGAGCCGGGGTCCCTAAGGCAGTTTGATATTGTTACAACTTCACTCTAACAACCTCTGTGACGACACCAGTGTCAAGCTGTATCGATGCTTGCTCTTCCCTTGGACTACATCAGTGCATGGAGAGGGGTAACCCACCGCATGGGCAACCAGCAGTTCTTCAAACCTTCCCACCCAGACATGCGCCCTGGAGACGACACAGTCCACCAGAGGCGCAAACTCATGATTCCCTGGGATCAATGGTTGCCCACTACTACTATTTGATTCCCATAATGGTTTTTTTTTTTGTTTACCCTTGTGTTTCTTCACTCCACCCACAGATTCAGCATTCTGACCCTATATCACCTCTTTCTTAAGATGCAATTCCATCTCATACCAACAGAACTGCACTACTGCCTATGCCTTCCTGCCTGTCCTTTCGTTACAGAGTATGTCCTTTGACGTTAAGCTCCCAACTATGGCCTCCTTTCAGCCATGACTCAGTGATGCCCACAACGTTAAACCGACCAATCTCTAATTGTGCTACGAATTCGTCCATCTTATTCCGAAAGCTACATGCATTTAAATATAGCACCTTCAGTCCTGCATTTTTGAATTTTGCCTCTGTGGTACAATTTAACTCCTTGCTCTGTCTGCATTTGTAAACAATCATTGGCTTGCCCTTCCTTACATTCCTGTTACATCCATCATCTACTTGTAAACCTGCTGGTTCATCCTCAGCTCCATCATACTGGTTCCCATTCCCCTGCCTTATTAGCTTAAACTATTCCCATCAGTAAGCTTGCCTGTCAGTATATTGGTCCCCCTTGGATTCAAGTGTAACCCATCCCTTTTGTACAGGTCCCACCTGCCCCAGAAGAGGTCCAAATTATCCAGCAATCTGAATCCCTGCTCCAATTCTTCAGCCACACACTTATCTGCCACCTCATTCTATTCCTATCCTCACTGTCACATGGCACAGGCAGCAATCCCGAGATTACTACCCTTGAGGTTCTGCTTCTCAGCTTCCTTCCTATATTCTATTTTTCAGGACATCCTCCTTTTTTCTACCCATATCATTGGTACTACTTGGTACAATAATGAGAGGCAATGGACTAGGTTGAGTTACGCTGAGGCCAGAAAAAGAGCGCAAGATCGAAGAAGATGGAGGTGCATAGCTGCCAATCCCGGATTCGGAACGGCACCCACTGACTGACTGACATTGGTAACAACATCTCAAAAGACCATTTTTCTTGTTAGTAAGAGGTCTCGTCTCCTCAGAGAAATTGCTGAACTTACGAGTAAGCATAGTTTTCACCTTCTAAAGCAAAATTAAAATTTCTCATGAGCAATGTATATGTTTAATAAATTAATCTTCTGAAAAGACAACAAAATCCAACAAGTGGATGCTTTCCTGGTGTCATGGATTATTGATTACCTGACTGGCAGACCACAGTACGTGTGCTTGCAACACTGTGGGTGCGACAGAGTGATCAGCAGCACTAGGGCTCCTCAGGGGGCTGTCTTGTCTCCCTTTCTCTTCACTATTTACACCTCTGACTTCAACTACTGCACAGAGCCTTGTCATCTTCAGAAGTTTTCTGATGACTCTGCCATAGTTGGATGCATCAGCAAGGGGGATGAGGTGGGGGATGAGGCTGAGTACAGGGCTACGGTAGGAAACTTTGTCACATGGTGTGAGCAGAATTACCCGCAGCTTAATGTGAAAAAGACTAAGGAGCTGGTGGTAGACCTGAGGAGAGCTAAGGTAACGGTGACCCCTGTTTCTATCCAGGGGGTCAGTGTGGACATGGTGGAGGGTTACAAATACCTGGGGATACGAATTGACAATAAACTGGACTGGTCAAAGAACACTGAGGTTGTTTACAAGAAGGGTCAGAGCCATCTCTATTTCCTGAGGAGACCGAGGTCCTTTAACATCTGTCGGACGATGCTGAGGATGTTCTACGAGTCTGTGGTGGCCAATGCTATCATGTTCACTGTTGTGTGCTGGGGCAGCAGGCTGAGGGTAGCAGACAGCAACAGGATCAACAAACTCATTTGTAAGGCCAGTGATGTTGTGGGGATGGAACTGGACTCTCTGACGGTGGTGTCTGAAAAGAGGATGCTGTCCAAGTTGCTCGCCATCTTGGACAATGTCTCCCATCCACTACATAATGTACTGGGTGGGCACAGGAGTACATTCAGCCAGAGACTCATTCCTCCAAGATGCAACACTGAGCGTCATAGGAAGTCATTCTTGCCTGTGGCCATCAAACTTTGCAACTCCTCCCTTGGAGGGTCAGACACCCTGAGCCAATAGGCTGGTCCTGGACTTATTCCATAATTTACTGGCATAATTTACATATTACTATTTAACTATTTATGGTTTTATTACTAGTTTATTATTTATGATGCAACTGTAATGAAAACCAATTTCCCTCGGGATCAATAAGGTATGACCTTGACTATGAAAATGTTGCTGCTCAAACTTAGTACAATGGGCGTAAAATACTACCATCATTTTGTTCACATTTTACCAAAATTATGGTGTCTTGAAAACAGACTGTCACTACAATTTACATACGCACACACACGCACAAGCAACATGGATGTCATCAAGCTGTATGCCAAAAATGAAAGAGACATTGACTCATTAAACTGCCTGATGAAGGTGTCTATCAGAGACATCGGGATGTCATTTGGACTGGAAAAGCGCAGCAGGATGGTCGTGAAAAGAGGCAAAATCATCACTACTGAAGGAGTGGAGTTATCTGAAGGCCGCATACCAGATGCACAGGATAACTACAAGTAACTGGGGATCCCGCAGGTACATGGAAGCCACAATGAGGACACAAGAAAGGCTGCAACATCCAAGTACCTCCAGAGAATGAGACAGGTCCTAAAAGACCAGCTGAATGGGAAGAATGAGATCAGAGTCATCAACACCTTCGCCCTACGAGTCATCAAATAGCCAGCCGCAATAGTGTGCTGGCCAACGAACAAACTGGAAGCCGCTGACATCAGACCCAGAAACTACTGACAATACGTGCAAGATTCTACCTAAAGTCCAATATCGAGTGACTGTACACCCACCAGAATAAATAAGGACGGGGACTTGGAAGTGTCAAGGCCACAGTCCTGGAAAAAACGTTAAACATCCATGAATATATCGGGAAGATGGCCCCTAAGGCCAACCTGCTAGCAGAATACGTCAGACAGCAGGCAGGGGACTTGGAAGTGGGTGAAGCAGAGCCAAAGGGCCAGAGACCATGGCAGGACAAGCCACTGCACAGGCTGTACCATCGCCAGACATCAGAGGTGACTGACATAAAGTCCAACCAATTGCTGGAAATGGCAAAGACCAAAGAAAGATGTAGACTGTGCAAGGAATTCACTGAAACCATCCAGCACATCTAGCAGGGTGCAAGATGCAGGGACAGCAGACACTGAAAGGCACAGAAATTTGTACGGGATTGGCCAGTCCAAAGTCCAAATGCGAAACATTGGAGAAGGTGGTGGAGAACGACAAAGCCAAGATCCTGTGGGAATTCCAAATACAGACTAATAGGAAGGTACTGGCCAACCAACCAGACATAGGAATACTGGACAAGCAACAGAATAGTAATAGCTGTGACTATCCCAAATAACAGTAACATCAGGAAGAAAGAATATGAGAAGCTGGAGTAATACCAAGGATTGAAAGAGCAGATAAAACAGATATGGAAGGTTAAAGCCAGAGTAATCTCAGTGGTGACCGGAGCACTTGGAGCTGTGACACCTGGACTGGGAGAGTGGCTCCAACAAATCCCAGGAACAACATCTGAGATCTCAGTCCAGAAAAGTGCACTGCTAGGAACAGCAAGGATACTGTACTGAACCCTCAAGCTCCCAGACCTCTGGTAGGGAACCAGAGATCGAGAGTAAAATACACATATACACTACCCCTAAAGGCCGAGGAAAAAATCTTCTCTGTTCTCACTCGCTACCCTCTCCCTTCCCTTTTACCCTAACTACAATGTCTCACTTCCTGCCCCTTCCCACACAGTCCACAATGAAGACCCATATCAGAATCAGGTTCATCAATTACATAATGTACGTCATGATTTTTTTTGTGGCAGTACAGTACAATAAAATTACTACAGTATTGTGCAAGTCTTAGGCACCTTAGCTATATATGTGCAATTACCTGGTTTTCTGCATTAATTACTCACAAAATGTGGCCTGATCTTCATCTAAGTCACAATAATAGATTAGCTGGAAAGGTAGGCTGAAAATTGGCAGATGGAATTTAATGCAGACAAGTCTGAGGTTTTGCACTTTGGGAGAGCCGACCAGGGTGGGTCTTACACAGTGAGTAGTAGGGCACTGAGAAGAGTGGTAGAACAAAGGAATCTGTGAATACACATCCATCATTTCTTGAAAGTGGCATAACAGGTAAATAGCTTTTGGCACATTGGCCTTCATAAATCAATGTACTGAGTACAGAAGTTAAGATGTTATGTTGAAATTGTGTAAAATGTTGGTGAGGCCTAATTTGGAGTACTCTGTCCAGTTTTGGTCACTAATCTACAGGAAAGATGTATATATGATTGAAACAGTACAGAGAAAATTTACAAGGATGTTGCTGGGACTTGAGGATGCAAGTTATTGGGAAAGGTAGAATAGGTTAGGACTTTATACGCTAGAATATAGGAGATTGACGAGAGATTTGATTGAGGTATACAAAATTATGAGGGGCATTTTTCCACTGAGGTTTGGTGAGACTAGACCTAGAGGTTATAGGTCAAGAGTGAAAGGTGAAATGTTCAAGGGGAACATGAGGGGGAACTTCTTCACTCGGAGGGTGTTGAGCGAGTTGAATGAGCTGCCAGCACAAGTGCAGGGTCAATTTCAACATTTAAAATAAATCTGGATAGGTATGTGGATGAGATAGGTATAGAAGACTATAGTCTGTGTGCAGGTTGATAGGACTAGCCAGATTAATGGGCAACATGGACTAGGTAGGCCAAAGGGCCTGTTTCTGTGCTGTAGTGTTTTATGATTCTATAACATACACATATATACAAACACACACATTTTTATATTATATATTACACATATAATATATACATTATTTATATTATAAAAATGGATATATATCTCACACACACACACACATCACAATAGTTTTGCTAGTAACTACTCAACAATGAGGGGAACCTTCCAGGTACTGAGAATTAAGAAAATTAATGGATTAAAGGGAATTTCAGGTTAGTGCAATAAAGTGACCTTTTTGTTGCTTACATTTATAAATCTTGTCTACAAAAAAGCAGGATCAATCCAATAATTATCCTCTATCCCAAAATAAAGGATGATGTTATAATCACGACCTCCATTTCAACACTTACTCAGTCTTGCTCACTGAAGCTAATTAAGACTTTGCCACAGCCACTGGACTGAAAACTTCATCACCTGCTTGGTCCAAACATGAAATAAAATGCAAAATATCAGAGGTGTAATCAGTGATTGCCTTTGACATCAAGTTAAATTTGACCACAGATAATATTAAATAATCCTGATAAAACTGAAATCATTAAATAGGTTAAGGGAAAATACTCCAGTGATTCCAGTAATACCTCAAAAATTTTTTTACAAAGATTATGGTTCTTGAAGATCAATTATCTCAGCTCCCTGCTGTTGCTACAGCAGCTTCCTAGATACTGATAAATCCCAACCATCATCTGCTGTTACTGAAAGGATCTCGTTTCCATTATTTCATCTGAAATGTCCATTAATGATTGCATAATGCTCAATTCCATTAAAAACTTAGAGAAAATGCAAACTCTTCAACTTCATATACAGTTCAGCGTGGACTACATTTTAGCATGGGCTTATACATGGGAAGGAACATTCATACAAGCTCCAGACATTAGGGCACATTTTGGTGTGTCCATTACAGTATTACATTTATTGTGACCTCCATCACCAACATCCTGGATACTACCACTAACCATCACCTCTTTATATTCAATGGCAAAGCATAACATAACTTCTGAAAATCAACCCCTTATTGATTACAATTGACAAAAACTCAGTTGAACCAAGCACACAGATATTTAGGTTACAAGAGCAAGTCAGAAAATGGGTATACTACAGTGGATGTATCACCCCAAGATTTCCATAAAACCTTTCCACCATCTGCAAGGAACATGATGGACCACTCTCAACATCTAGATGAATGCAGTTCCAAGGACAAAAGAAGACCAATGTGAACTGGGACAAAGTAATCCACTTAATGTGTCCCCATGATTGGCACACAAGAGTTATTCCTTCCAAATTCATGACCACTAAAACCAAGAACGATGTGGCGGCAAGTACATAGTTACACCAATACCTCAAGACCTTAAACCTTCCCAAAATCTTTTCATTTTTGGAATTAATCAAAATAAATTACAGAGTACCATCAACATTTCTGATGTATTCCACAGCCATCTCCTCTCAGGAAGGGTATAGATTCAAATTTGCATTGAAATAACAAAGTGATGTAATGGCTTTCTAAATGTAGAGGCAAAGGAAAAGAAGAGAAAGAATTTATGTAGTTTGCTCAGAAGAACTTCCTCTATCAGGAAACATGTTTTGAGAAATAAGAAAAATCAAATCAGAATCAGGTTTATTATCACCGGCATGTGACGTGAAATTTGTTAAATTAGGAGCCGGAGTTCAATGCATTACATAATATAGAAGAAAAAAGAATAAAAATTAATAATAAGTCAATCTTATACAGTATACGTATATTGAACACATTAAAAATCGTGCAAAAACAGAAATACTATATGTTTTTTTAAAAAGTGAGGTAGTGTCCAAGGGTTCAATGTCCAGTTAGAAATCCGATGGCAGAGGGGAAGGAGCTGTTCCTGAATCACTGAGTGTGTGCCTTCAGGCTTCTATACCCCCTACCTGATAGTAACAGTGAGAAAAGGGCATGCCCTGGGTACTGGAGGTCCTTAATACTGGACGCTGCCTTTCCGAGACACCGCTGCTTGAAGATGTTCTGGTTACTTTGTAGGCTAAAACCCAAGATGAAGCTGACTAAATTTACAACCCTCTGCAGCTTCTTTGGGTCCTGTGCAGTAGCAACCCCCCCCGCCCCCCCACGGTACATCTATAGAAGTTTTTGAGTGTATTAACATACCAAATCTCTTCAAACTCCTAATAAAGTATAGCTGCTGTCTTGCCTTCTTTATAACTGCATCAATACCTTGGGACCAGGTTAGACCCTCCGAGATCTTGACACCCAGGAACTTGAAACTGTTCAAATGGATAAGATTCAATGAGGAGACATTAAAGTCACAGTGATCATAATACAAGATTTAGATTTACCATGGGGGAAAAAATTAGATTAAAAATACCCAAATGGAAGAATGTCAAATTTAGCAGAATGAAGACAGATCAGGACAAGGTAAATCAGAATCAATGAGTGGCAGGCAAAACTGGAATTAAACAATAGGAAGTTTTAAAGAGAAAGTGTTCTTCTACAGCCTTCAGGGGAAGAAGGTGGGGCAGTCAAAGTCAAAGCTCCCTGTATGACAAGAGATGGAAAGCAAGATAAGGGAGAAAATGCAATGCATGACACATGTCAAAAAAAAAGCATGTGTAAAATCAGGCTATATACAGAGAGATCAGATAACACATAAAAATAAGGCTAAAAGAAAAAATGAGCATAGGCCAACAAATAATAAAGGGAATCAATGTTTTCAACTGGCATATAAATAATGAACTGTAAGCAAAAGGAGGAGTACTGATGACTAGGGACAAAAAAATGAGATCTATGATATTACTAAATGAGTATACTTGATGGCCAAGAAAGAAGCTACTGCCAAAATCATTGTAAAGAGGGGCGGTATTTGAGACTCTGAAGAAACTGAAGGTTGATAAAAGGATGCAGTGAAAAGGTAGTCAATTCAAACAACTAAGGCTTCAGGTGTGAATGAAAGGCATGAATTCTAAAATAACTGAATGATGTCAGAGGTTCAGATGACTGTAAATATTGTATCTTTTTGTTCCAAAAATGCTGCAATAATATACACAGAAACTGCAGGAATGCTACTATAGACTGTAATATGGGAAAAAGTCTAAAACTCATTTGGACAAATATGGATGAACTTGCAAAGCCTGAATGCATTTGTTAAAAGACAAATGCTGCTTAGATAGCCTCCCTGAGTTTTTCATGAGATGGAGAGGATTAATGAGTACAAAGTAGCTGTTGTTGTTGATTGGTCTTTTAAAAGACACTGGATTAAAGTAAATTTATGAGCAAATTGGTGGGCATGGAAAAAAGGTCAGAGTAACAGCATACTTACAACAGTGTCTGATAGAGACAGGTTAATTTGAACAGTTGTTTCCTAGGCTACAGAAACATATGCTGTGGTGTACCCCAAGGTTTTCTTGATACATATTGGCAGATATGCATCTACAAGCAATATTTCAAAATTTATTGATGACACATCCCTTAGCAAATGTGGCAAACATTAAGAAAGATATTGACAGACTGGTAAAATGGATGGGCTTGAGATATAGCAGAATTAGGCCATTTGGCCCATCAAGTCTGATCCACAGTTTCATCATGGTTGCTCTATTTCCCTCTCAGCCCCAGTCTCCTGCCACCTCCTTGTATCCCTTCATGCCCTGACCAATCAGGAATCTATCAATCTCTGCCTTAAATATACCCAATGAATTGGCCTCCACAGCCACCTGTGGCAAGAAATTCCACAGGTTCACCAGTCTCTGGCTACATACATTCTTCATCTCCATTCTAAATGGACGTTGCTCTATTCTGAGGCTGTGTCCTCTGGTCTTAGATTCCCACAGCATAAGAAACATCTTCTCCGCATTTAATCGAGGCCTTTCAACATTTGGTAGACTTCAATGAGATGTCCCTCATTTTTCTGAATTCCAGTAAGTACTAGCCCAGAGCCATCAAACACTCCTCATACGATAAGCCTTTCAATCCTGGAATCATCTTCATGAACCTCCTTTGAATCCTCTCAAATGTCAGCACATCTTCTCTTAGATAAGGGGCCCATAACTGCTCTTAACACTCTAAGTGAGGCCTCACTAGTGTCTTACAAAGCCTCAGCATTACATCCTTGCTTTTAAATTCTAGTCCTCTCAAAATGAACACTAACATTGCATTTGCCTTCCTCACCACTGACTCAACCTGTAAATTAACCTTTAGGGAATCCTGCACAAGGACTCCCAAGTCCCATTGCACCTCAGATTTTGAATTTTCTCACCATTTAGAAAATAGTCTACACTTTCATTTCTTCTACCAAAGCACATGACCATTTTTTTAACCTATTCTTCTAATTTTCTCCTCGTCCTTCTGTAGCCTCCCTGCTTCTTTAACACTATCTGCCCCTCCATCTATCTTCATATCATCCGCAAACTTGGCCAAAATGCCATTAATTCTGTCATCCAAATCATGGACATATAATGTAAAAAGCAATCCCAACACAGAGCCCTGTGGAAAACCACTAGACACTGGCAGCCAATCAGAAAATTCTCCCTTTATTTCCATTCTTTGCCTCCTGACAATCAGCTAATGCTCTATCCAGGGTATCTCTTCTGCAATACCCTGGGCTCTTAACTTGTTAAGCAACTTACGTGTGGCACCTTGTCAAAGACCTACTGAAAATCCAAGTACATTACATCCACTGATTCTCCTTTGTCTATCCTGCTTGTTTTGCCCTCAGAGGATTCCAGCAGGTTTGTCAGGCAAGATTTTCCTTAAGGAAACCATGCTGACCTCAGCCTATTTTATCATGTGCCTCCAAGTATCCTGAAAAAACATCCTTAACAATCTCCTCCTAACCACTGATGTCAGTCTAATTGGCCTACAATTTCTTTTCTTCTGCCTCTCTTCCATCTTAAAAAGTGGAGTGACATTTCTAATTTTCCAGTACTCCAGAACCATGCCAGAATCCAGTGTTTCTTGACAAATCATTACTAGTGCTTCCACAATCTTTTTAGCCACCTCCTTCACAACACTGGAGTGTAAACCATCTGGTCCAGGTGACTTACCTACCTTCAGACCTTTCAGTTTCCCATGCATCATCTCCCTAGAGGCACACTCAAACCTCCAGCATACTGCTCGTCTTCCACAATGCAGACCAATGCAAAATATTCATTCATTTCATCTGCTATTTCCTTGTTCCCCATTACTACCTCCCCAGTATCATCTTCCAGTGGTCCATTATCTACTCTTGCTTCTCTTTTACACTTTATATATTTGAAGAAACTTTTGATATCCTCTTTAATATTATTGGCTAGCTTATCTTCATATTCCATTTTTCCTTTATAACTTTTTAAAATTCCCTTCTGTTCGTTTTCAAAAGCTTCTCAATCCTCTAACTTCCCACTAATTTTTGTTCTATTATTTGCCCTCTCTTTGGCTTTTATGTTGGCTTTGACTTCTCATGTCAGTCATGGTTTATCATCCTGCCTTTAGAATACTACTTCTTCCCTGGGAAGAATCTTTCTTGCGTCTTCTGAATTCCTCCCAGAAATTCCAGGCATTGCTGCTCATGGCCAGCTCCTCTCTCATGGTTCTGTAATGCACTGTAAAACTGACATCTGACTTTTAGCTTCTCCTTCTGAAACAGCACGGTTAATTCTATCATATTATGATCACTGTCCTCTAAGGGTTCCTTTACCTTAAGCTCTCCAATCAATTCTGGTTCATTGCACAATAGCCAATCCAGAATACCTGATCCCCTACTAGACTCTACCACAAGTTGCTATAAAAAGCCATCTCATAGGCATTCTAAAAACTACCCCCTTCTTGGGATCCAACACCAAACTGATTTTCCCAATCTACTTGCATATTGAAATGCCCCATGACTATAGTAACATTGCCTTTTTGAGGTGCCTTTTCTAACTCCCACTGTAATTTGTAGATCACATCTTTGCTACTGTTCCGAGGTCTGTAACTCCCACAAGGGTCTTTTTATCCTTGCAGTTTCTTAGCTCTACTCAATGATTCTACAATCCTATATCACATCTAATATTTTGATTTCATTTTTTACCAACACAGCCACTCCACCCTCACTGTCTATACTTTTGATACCATGTGCATCCTTGGACATTATGCTCCCAGCTATAATCTTGTATCAGCCACGACTCACTGATGGCCACAACTTCACACCTGGCAATCTGTAACTGTGCTATATGTTTATCTATCTTGTTCCATATACTGTGTGCATTCAAATATAACACCTTAAGTGGAGTATTAATCACCCTTTTTTTTTTTACTTTATCCCCTCCCCCCATTACATTGCAACATATCCCACTGACTGCAATTTTGCCCTATCATCAGCCTTTCCTTGTCAGTTACCTGTTTGTAAACCAACTATCTTAGGCCTACCACTCTAGTTCCCATCCACATGCCAATTTAGTTTAAACCCTCCTGAACAGCTCATGCAAACCTGCCCGCAAAGATATTGGTCCACCCTCGGTTCAGGTATAGCCCTTCCCTTTTGTACAGTTCATACCTTCCCCATAAGAGATCCCAACAATCCAGAAATCTCAACCCCTGCCCCTTGCACCAGTTCCTCAACCACACTATAATCTGACAAATCATCCTATTCTTACCCTCACTGGTGCATGGCAAAGGCAGCAATCCAGAAATTACTACCCTGGAAGACCTGCTATTCAGTTTTCTACCTAGCTCCCTAAAATCTCTCTTCAGGACCTACTTGCCTTTCCTACCCATGTCATTGGTGCCAATATGTACCAGGACTTCTGACTGCTCACCCTCCCCGATTAAAATTACATGGACCAATCCAAGACATCCCTGATCCAGGCACCTGGAGACAACATACCATCTAGGTGCCTCTATCTTGTCCACAGAATTGCTTCTCTATTCCTCTAACTATGGAATCTACTATTACTACTGCAGTCCTCTTCACCCCACTTCTCTTCTGAGCCACAGCACCAGGCTCAATGCCAGAGACCTAGTCCCTGTAGCTTACTCTGGTAAGTAATCCCCCCAACAGTATCCAAAGTGGTATACCTATTATTGATGGGAACAGCCACAGGGGTACTCTGCACTGGCTGTCTATTTTTCCCTTGCTTCTCCTGACAGTCACCCAGCTACCTGACTCTTTCAACCTAGGGCTGACCACTGCCCTGTAGCTCCTATCAGTTTCTCAGTCTCAAGTATGAGCTGATGGGCATTGAGCTGCAGCTCCAGCTACTTAACATGTTCTCTGAGGAGCTGCAGCTCGGTGTATCTGGTGCAGGTGTAATTATCAGGGAGGCTGGAGGCTCCTAGAATTCCGAAATCTCACACACAGAACAATATACAGCCCCTTGAGCCCTTCTCACTGCACTAACTGTGGCAGGGAATGAATGAAGAAGAAAAGAAAGCTTAACAGATAGTTACCTCACCGAAGTCTGATGAGCCAGTCACTCCAACACTGGACCACTCACACAATGGCTGCTCTATTTAACCCTGCCTTACTTTTATTCATCCTTTCCAATGAATCCCATTCACTGATTGCACACAAACTCCAAAAACTGTCCTGAAGCATTGCTTTTATAATCTTCAGCAGCATACCCAAATAAAATTGCCGCTTCTTCTTGTGGTCGCATTCATTATCATACATTTCCTAACACTGTATTCCATCTGCCTCTTTTTTGCCCATTCTTCCAATTTGTCTAAGTCCTGCTGCAATTGCATTGCTTCCACTGCATCACCTAACCCTCCACCTATTTTCGTATCATCCACAAACTTTGCCACAAAGCCATCAATTCCATTAACCAAATCACTGACAAATAATGTGAAAAGTAGTGATCCCAATACTGACCATGAGGACCACTAGTCATTGGCAGCCATCTAGAAAAGGCCCCTTTTACTCCCAATCACTGCCTCCCGCCTGTTAGCCATTCCTCTATCCATGACAGAATCTTTCCTGTAATGCCATTGGATTTTATCTTGTTAAGCAGCTTCATCTGTGGCACCTTATAAAAATGCTTTCTGAAAATCCAAGTGAATCACATCCACTGCCTCTCCTTTGTTCCTTCCTCAAGGAACTCTAACAGATTTGTCAGGCAAGATTTCCCGTCACAGAAACCATGCTGACTTTGACTTCTTTTATCATTAATCTACAAGTACCCCGAAACTTCATCCTTAATAAGAGACTCCAACACTTTCGCAACCACTGAGGTTAGGCTAACTGACCAATAATTGCCTTTCTTTTGTCTTCCTCCCTTCTTAAAGAGTGGAGTGACATTCGCAATCCTCCAATCCTCTGGGACCATGCCAGAATCAAGTGATTCTTGAAAGATCATGACCAATGCATCCGCTATCTCTTCAACAAGCTCTCCCAGGGCTCTGGGATGTAGTCCATCTGGTCCAGGTGACTTACCCACCTTAAGACCTTTCTGTTTGCCTAGCACTTTTCCTTTGCAATCGCACTCCTGCTCCCTGACACTCACGGACCTCTGGTACACTGCTAGTGTCTTCTACAGTGAAGATACCTGCAAAGTACCCATTAGGTTCTTCTGCCATTTTGTTGCCCCCATTACTACCTCACCAGCATTATTCTCTAGTTGTCCAATATTAACTTCCACCTCCTTTATACTTTTTATATAACTGAAAAAACTTTTAGTATCCTGCTTTATATTATTGGCTAGTTTGCCCTCATATTTTATCTTTTCCCTTCATAGCTTCTTAGTTGCCTTTTGTTTGATTTTAAAAGCTTCCCAATCATCCAACTTCCCACTCACTTTTGCTACCTTATATGCCCTTTCCTTGGCTTTTATGCAGTCCCTAACTTCCCTTGTCAGCCACGGTTGCCTACCCCTGCCATTTGAGAACAACTTCCTCTGTGGGATATATCTATACGGTGTCTTGTGAACTATTCCCAGAAACTTCAGCCATCTCTGCTCTGCCCTCATCCCTGCCAGTATCCTCCTCCAATCCACCTAGGCAAGCTCCCCTTTCATGCCTCTGTAATTCCCTTTATTCCACTGCAATACTGATACATGTGACTTATGTTTTGCCTTTTCCAATTGCAGTATAAATTCAATCATTTTATGATCACTGCCTCAGGATTCCTTTACATTAAGTTCCCTGATAAGATCTGGGTTATTGCACAACAGCCAATCTAAGATAGCTGTTCCCCAATTAGACTCAAGCACAAGCTGCTCTAAAAAGCCATCTTGTAGGCATTCAACAAATTCCCTCTCTTGCAATCCAAACACCAACCTGATTTTCCCAATCCCCTTGCATATTGAAGACCCCCCCATTACAGTTGTGTCACTACCCTTATTACATGCTTTTTGTAGCTCCCTTTGCAATCTCAACCCCACACCCTGGCTACTATCTGGAGGCCTATACATTATTCATATAATGTTTTTTTTTACCCTTGCAGTTTCTTAACTCCACCCACAAAGATTCAACATTATCTGACCCTATGTCACCTCTTTCTAAAGATGTAATTCCATCTCTTACCAACAGAGCCACACCACTGCCTATGCCTTCCTGCCTGTACTTTCAATACAAAGTATATCCTTTGATGTCAAGCTCCCAACTACGGCCTTCTTTCAGCCACGACTCAGTGATGCCCACAACATCATACTGACCAATCTCTAATTGCGCCATGAGTTCGTCCACCTTATTCGGAGTGCTACATGCATTTAAATACAGCACACTTTTCACCCTTTTGAATTCTGCCTCTGTGGTACAATTTAACTCTTTGCTGTGTCTGCATTTGTACCTAATCATTGGCTTGCCCTTCCTTACATTCATATTAAATCCAACATCTACTTACAAACCTGCTGTCTCTTCCTCAGCTCTATCATACTGGTTCCCATCACCTCGTCATATTAGTTTAAACTATTCCCAACAGCTCTAGTAAACAAGCCTCCAAGAATATTGATCTCTTTCAGATTCAGTGCATCCCATCCCTTTTGTAGAGGTTCCACCTGCCCCAGAGGAGGTCCCAATTATACATAATTCTGAATCCGTTCCGCCCTCTGCTCCAATTCTTCAGCCACGCATTTATCTGCTACCTCATTCTATTCTATCCTCACTGTCACGTGGCACAGTTAGCAGTTCCAAGACTACTAGCACATCTGACACCCAGAACAGAACACTGGCTCTGTAGACATACTCCCTATTCTCTCTACAGTTAATTCAAAATAAGAAATAAGAAATGTACTTACCTGCTTACCTTGCCTCCACCTGTTCTCTTGAAGGTTTGTGGAGCCAAAGCCTTACTACTCTGCCTCAGACTACTCCCACAACGACCGCTCCCACGATGACTGCTCCGCTAGGCAGTACCTCTCTTTTATAGAGAATGGATCTTTAAAGCTCTTTGTCAGACCTGTGCGGGAATGCTTCTGCTGCATCTGCGCAGTACTCCCATCAGGAATGAAGGCTATAATATGATACACAGTGGATTCCAGTTAATTGGGATTCCTCGGGACCAGTACATTTTGGCCCAATTACACCACTGCCCAAATAGCGGAAGTTTCATGTAAATAGTTAAGAAGGTGTAAAAAAATTACTGTTTAGATGAATAACAAATTATGTATTTAAATAAAATTCAGAACAAATTAGAACACTGAACCAAAACTACTATAGTACCATGAATTCTGTATTAGCTCCTAATAGTTATTAGAGGAATTAATCTAGTGCGCACTGAAGTATTCTTTTGATTGACTGTAACAGAACAAAATCAGCCCACCTGGTGCAGGTAATGGACTGCCTTCAAACAATGCTTTTGACGATTACATCTTCCAAATTCTTATTTCCATTGTAGCATTCCAGATAACTGCCAATAACTTAAAATTTTTCATAGTTCCTATCTTGTTGAAGTAGTAAAATTATTTCATTTTCACTCCTGGATGTTTCTGGCATTTTCAATCCTGAATGCTTGAAACTTCAATGACCTAAACAATTCTGAATTGTCTTACTGTTATTACTCACCAACTATCAGTGACACAAATCACTACTTTTTGAACACTAACACATGCAAGTGATACTATTTAGAAACTGTTCAACAGTCTCCTGTCTCAATTAAGCAGCATGTCTCAAATAAGTGAAAGGAATCCTGGCCATTTCCTTGATTTGTTTCTGTTCTTTAGTTGTCCCAATAAGCAGCTGCCCCTATTAAACAATGGCATAATTAACCAGAATCCACTGTACTTTTAAAGGATGTGCAGAGATCTAGTCGTACAGTTGCACAAATCTTTGATGCTGTAAAGCAAGTTGAGAATCTAATTTTTAAAAAATGGTATCCTTGGCTTTATAATGAAGCAGACAAAAGCAAAATAATCAAAGCACTTTTGGAAGGTCACAAAAATGCTTAATATCACAATTTTTAGTAAGTTTCTTTTTGCCCCTTTTTCATTGTACAGTTTACCTTTCTCAACCTTAATTTATCCATTATACTTCACTCCTGACTCTAACTCAGTTCCCCACTTTATGAATCACTCCTAATACACACTACCACTGCTTCATGCATTCTTTTTGTAATTTACACTTTCAAAGTTTACACTCAAAAATATTGCAAAATTGAAAACATAAAACCTTTTATATAAAGGCATCCATTAGTCTTGCGAGACCATGGATCTGCGCCTGGAAAGACTTCACTCTCCAGGGCACAGGCCTGGGCAAGGTTGTATGAAAGACCAGCAGTTGCCTATGCTGCAAGTCTCCCCTCTCCATGACACTAATGTTGTCCAAGGGAAGGGCAAGGGCCGATACAGCTGGGCACCAGTGTCGTTGCAGAGCGCTGTGTGGTTAAGTGCCTTGCTCAAGGACACAATACGCTGCCTCGGCTGGGGCTCAAACCTTTTATAAATAGTATTTTTATCATAATCTCGCACAACATCTGAAAATGCAATAGATGTATCACTTCAGTTATAAATTTTGTAATTGTTGCTTTGCAAGCAATCTTTGCAATTTAGTTGCACATCAAAAGTTACTTTATCTGGTGAATTAGTAATTCACTACATAGTCCACTGGAGATTATGTAATTGTGAAGAATGAACTGCTGGACAAGTCACTCTATTAACTCATTACATTCATAATTTTTCTATATATCCTCCAGTTGCCTGAGGAAACCTAGGATCTGACAATTCATAGGATCTTAAAATCATGCACCACTGGGTAAAAGGCAATTCTAGCAATACAGCATTACCTCGGTATTGTACAACAGCATCAGACTGGATTGTGCACAATGAAGATCAAGCTCAGAACCACAACTTGGAGCCTCAGTAATATTGTCAGACAAGTGTTGCCTACCAAACTAAGCAGGATAAGCAATTCTATTTAAAGTTCAATATTTCTGCTACCAGATTAAAAACACAATTGTGTTTTTCCTACTGTTTACTAGATCAACTCCAATTATCTGAAAACAATTTTTAAAATGTTTCCAATTATATTGAAATAATGTACCTCTTTTCTCCCCATTTTGTAACATTTCAAGATTTCCAATTCAGCACTACTTCTCTCTTTTCTAAATGGTACGTTAATCAGTATTTGGCAAAAATTTGAAGATTCCTTCACTGATGATCTAAATTTCATTAGCTATACAAACCCTCATCTCAATTTATCAAAGGTGCTACTAGCATCCACACAAATTACTTCATGCTGTCTTTCCACATCTCAACACAACCCCTCCCTTTCTCCCCATGACCTATTAAGGACTTAGAATATGGAACTAGCTACATCACAATGTTCTGTTACAGTCTACAAGGAAGTCTTAGAAGACTACTCCTACTTAGAAAAAAGAAACACATGGAAATTTCTTGAGAATCTCACGACCAATAGCCAATAACAAGTTTACATTAAGCACACAAGTCAATACTACAAAAACATACAACAAAAACAGAAACTGCTGGGAAATCTCAGCAAGTTGGGCAGCTGCCTTCTGTAGAAAAGGAATTGGCTAATGTTTTGGATCTGTTAGGTTTTGTCAGAACAGTTCTAAACCAGCACACACAAAACTGTATTCACATGCAAATTATGCTTTACCTCGTCTAATAAGGTGTCATATTTCAGTAGATACCAGTAATACAATTAACATTGTACTGGTTACATTTTATGGATTTATAATCCAGACTAACAATCCAAAGTAAACAGATTCAAAACCCACCACTGGAGTTTGAGTTTAAATTTATTTTTTTTTAAATATGAAAATTGTAAAGAAAGTACAAGGAAGGATGCTCATCAAGTGGTCAGATTGTCATAAAGCAATACAAACATTAGAATGAATGCTCTTAACAATATATACAGCAATTTTGCATTTTTCCTCAAGGCATTGGTGAATTAAATATTCAAATCATTTATTCTGTCAATTTTCCTGCATTTCACTGTTGCTTCTGACAAGAAATCATTGAACAACTTGGGAGTATGGGAGAAATATTTTATTCCATGAATGTAAATGATTAAAAGGTATGGGTTGATGTCAAAATGACTTTTGGCAACAACTCACAAAATAAACAGGCCTTGCATTAATATTAAAGGTGTTTTCTGTGTACATAATATAAATACTGGAATAAAAACATGGACCAGCAGGGCTATCTATCACTTACAGTAAGCCAATTTTCAGTCCTCGTAGTGAGATAGGGCACTGAATTTTCTAATGATTTGTTCCTAAGCAGCAGCATTTCATGACCCAGCAGTGAAGAATGGAAAACCTCCTGCTATGAGCTGAATGGAACCCTTTAGTAGGTTTCTTGAAGAGCTCATTTTCGCATTACTCAGGCTTCATTATGCTGAATCAATATTCGTTTAGTCACTGGGGTTATTGACATATTTTAAAATAAAAGTATACCCTTCAGCTATTGCACTCATTACAGGTAATTTGTCTTGTCAGGAGCAGGGAATATTATCCCAGTCTTTCAAGGGCTGACAGCCCATGGAAATACCTCCCCATGGTTACAACTGTAAATAATTTTTTGGTAAAATATTGAAAAATCAATGACTGTTTCCTGCAATCTGTCACAAACAAATCAATCATAATCTGCACAGCCAAGGAGTGTGATATAAGGAGGGAAAGTAGCAGATGCAATCTTCCAGTGAGATCTCTCATTTTAAAATCACTTCACATACTGTAATGGTGTCATCTTTTAAACACTTAACAGTCATTGCAACTGCTGCTCTCAACATGGAATGGGAAAACTATGAGCAGAAGATAAACCACCACTGTTATATAAACAAACACTTAATTTAAAAGGTTTCTGCATTAGTTAGCTGTATGTGAGGCCAACTGTCTGTCAATAATACATAGCAGTTTTCTTCCTACTAATCAATTATGTATGCCTCACATGAACAATTTCACTGCAAATTAGCTCCTGCAGGAACTTAAAATGTTTGCTATCCATAGGTTCTATAAAAGTAAGATTCTACTTAAATGTTTTTTCTAGATGTTATGCCTACAACTATTCCATGTTCTATTCTTCCCAAAATAAAAATATTCTTACCTTATGTGTAGCACAATTTAAGCTGATAATCAATTAATATATAAATTCATATAATCACTCTATACATGGTTGCATGTATCTATACACCGTATAATAATTCGGTGCAATGTGAAAAGAACATTGTCTTTCACCTCAAGAGTCACTAGGTTTCAATGCCCAAAGGAGAAAAATGATGAAAAAGTCTCTATCTATTGCCTCAGGGCAAATGTATTGGACGGGTGACTATTATCCAGCTACTTAAAGGACTAAAGGTTGCATGAACAGCATGGTAGAGAATATTATGATAGATATGGTATAGAGCACAGCCTCTCCTCTGACACTGATTCAAGGGTTTCACAGTAGGTTTGTTTCTTTTAATACATATACAGAACTTTGCTTCCCCTGTCTCTTTAGTTTATCTCACCACCTGAAATCTAATGTAAATTTACTTTAACAAAAACAAACATAAAGGAACTCCAAGAGGCAATAATTATTCAGTTCTAATTAGGAGTTTGTATATAACAATTAGGAGTTCATCATTTAATACAAAACAAGGTCCTCAACTATTTCAAGTAACTGCTGCCATTCTGTTTTAAAGCACTAAACATTTTTCAGATCATAAATGTAACAACACAGTACCAATACATTTTTAATAAAGATACTTGTGTGTGTATCAATATGTAAAGATGAGGGGGTTAAAAAAGAGGGGGGGGTTGGGAAGCAGAAGTGAAATCATGGCAATCTGCTCAATACTGAAACTGCCACAAGCAATGTTAACCTAATATTCTTAAGCAACATAAATCAAGTTAGAGTCATCCTCAGAACTGAAAATAAAATTCATACTCATGTCTGCCTAGGTCATATTTTGTTTCAAATAACTAAGCAAAATGTCATTTTACAATGATGGAGTTGATCAATTTCCCAAACAGACATAATAATAATGGAAGATGTTCAGGATTAATAAGTTGTATTCATTTTGAAACCCATTACGTGAGATGGCACCCAGAGTTTTCATTAAGGAAAGATTGCACAATCTGGGAGTTTCCAGGAAGGAAAGGGCAATACAGGCGACCTTATGGAGGACAACAACAGTTAAGATAGACTTGAGAGTCTCAAAGAGACACAGGAGGTGGACAAAGGTATGTTATACACAGAAATAACTCCTAAAATGCAAAACGTCACAAAGATAATCAATAGAATTAGGCTTTTTCTACATCATACAAGTACAGCTATATTTGAACTAAAAATATCTCCAAGATCTGAGTTCATTATTAAAGTAAATACTTCCTTAATCCCACAGCATTCAGGATCAATTGGACTTTTCCTTCCAAGTCAAATGGTCATCATTCAGGTGTAACTATATATGAACAAAAGAAAAATCCAAACTCTGAGCTTAAATCGGTAAATATATACAGTATTCCTTTTCCACATTAGTAATCAAATTTGAGAGACAAATGCATCTGCTTCCAATGTGCTTAAATAAAATCAGTTTAGATGTTCTGCCGCTTTTCTGGTGACATGGGACAAAGATGAAAGACTTTAGTTGAACTGCAATCTCAAGTCGATAGTTAAGGATGATGGGTGCAGAAAATAGAAATGTTATGTTAATCCGGAAAAATGAAATGTAAAAGAAAAATATTGCTTATATTAAAATAGGAACAGAGAGAGGCTTATTCTTAAGTTACTGTAATTCTGAACTACAACTGACTTGGAGTAATTGTGGCCCATATTGATGCCAGAAACTAAAAGAAAAACACATTTTATTCCACAATATGTGCATCCATGAATAAATGCAAAATCAAAATAGAAAAAAAAATTGTATGATTATATTGTAAACATTCAATGACCCACAGGCAAAGAAAAGTTCGCAAATCGTAATGGAAGTATAAGGAATTATTAAAGAATTACAATAACCTGGACTTACAATAAACTACCTCTTGTAAGTAACAATTAAAAATAGCACCAAGACTTCTTCACAAAAAAAATCTGAATACATCACATGTCAATGTCATTAACATTTTTACCTATAATCATGAAGTTCACATAGGCAAATTATTCATGATGGATGAATTTAATGCTGCTTATACATTGTATCAATTATTAGTTGACACTTTTTTTTCCAATATGTCGAGATCAATTGCATGATACGGGTACGGTCGAGATCAATTGCATGATACGAGTCTTCAACCTGAAAAGTTAATCATTTCTCTTTCCACAGATGCTGCTTGACCTCCCGAGAGTTTCTAGTTTTTTCTTTCATAATTCCACCATCTACTTTTCCTTCATTTTAATTGACTGATAGTTGATCTTTTTTAAATTTCAAAATCAGTAGCAGCTGTAGTCACTGAGATTATCACTCACAAACACCAATTTATCGGATGTTAAATGTAATTTACTGACTAGTTAGAAACCCATACACACTCAGAGCCCACTTTATTAGGTACATGAGTGGAACCCAATGTAGCCTTCTGCAGCAGTAGACATCCACTTTTCAAGGTTCAATGTGCTGTGTGTTCAGAGATGCTCTTCCGCACAGCGGTGTTTAAATACATAGCTATTTGAATTACTGTTACCTTCCCGTCAGCTTGAGCCTCTCTGGCCATTCCTCTCTAACCTTGTCATTGACAAGCCACACACATCAAAGTTGCTGGTGAATGCAGCAGGCCAGGCAGCATCTCTAGGAAGAGGTACAGTCGACGTTTCGGGCCAAGACCCTTCCTCAGGACTAACTGAAAGAAGAGCTAGTAAGAGATTTGAAAGTGGGAGGGGGAGGGGGAGATCCAAAATGATAGGAGAAGACAGGAAGGGGAGGGATGGAGCCAAGAGCGGAACAGTTGATTGGCAAAAGGGATATAAGAGGATCATGGGACAGGAGGCCTAGGGAGAAAGAAAAGGGGGATGGGGGGGGAACCCAGAGGATGGGCAAGGGGTATAGTGAGGATGGGCTGGGGTGATATACTGTGTCTGGTGCTCCCAATGTGGCCTTCTATATATTGGCGAGACCCAACGCAGAATGGGAGATCGTTTCGCTGAACACCTACGCTCTGTCCACCAGAGAAAGTAGGATCTCCCAGTGGCCACACATCCCATTCCCATTCTGATATGTCTATACACGGCCTCCTCTACTGTAAAGATGAAGCCACACTCAGGTTGGCGGAACAACACCTCATATTCCGTCTGGGTAGCCTCCAACCTGATAGCATGAACATTGACTTCTCAAACTTCCGCTAATGCCCCACCTCCCCCTTGTACCCCATCCGTCATTTATTTATATACACATATTCTTTTTCTCTCTCTCCTTTTTCTCCCTCTGTCCCTCTCACTATACCCCTTGCCCATCCTCTGGGTTCCCCCCATCCCCCTTTTCTTTCTCCCTGGGCCTCCTGTCTCATGATCCTCTTATATCCCTTTTGCCAATCAACTGTCCAGTTCTTGGCTCCATCCCTCCCCCTCCTGTCTTCTCCTATCATTTTGGATCTCCCCCTCCCCCTCTCAAATCTCTTACTAGCTCTTCTCTCAGTTAGTCCTGACGAAGGGTCTCGGCCCAAAACGTTGACTGTACCTCTTCCTAGAGATGCTGCCTGGTCTACTGCGTTCACCAGCAACTTTGACGTGAATTTCCAGCATCTGCAGATTTCCTCGTGTTTGTGTTGTCATTGACAAGACATTCTTGCCAACAGAACTGCCACTCACTGGATTGTTTCTCTTTTTTTTTCTTAACTCTGGAGATTTGTAAGAATCCCAGGAAGCCAGCAGTTTCAGAGATACTCAAACCACCCTTTCTGACACCAACAATCATTCCACAGTCAAAAATCACTTGTATCACATTTCTTCCCCAGTCTGATGTATGGTTTGAACAAACGAACCTCTTGGTCATGTCTGCATGCTTTTATGCATTGAGTTGCTGCACATGATTGGTTAATTAGATATTTGCGTTGAGCCGGTATCCAGATATACCTACTAAAGTGGCCACTGAGTACATACTACAATATCTGGAAGTAATTTCCTGACGTAAAGAATATTAGTTTTAGTAACCAAATATAAATGAAGCACAGAAGTCAATCTCAATATACAAGTTTGTTGATGACGCCACAATTGTAGGCCCTATCTCAGGTAATGATGAGTTTGAGTACAGAGGGGAAATTAAGAACCTGGTGGCATGGTGCGAAGACAATAACCTATCCCTCAACGTCAGCAAGACGAAGGAATTGGTTGTTGACTTCAGAAAGAGTAGCGAACCGCACGACCCCATTTACATCGGTGGTGCGCAAGTGGAACAGGTCAAAAGCTTTAAGTTCCTCGGGGTCAATATCACAAATGACCTGACTTGGTCCAGCCAAGCAGAGTCCACTGTCAAGAAGGCCCAACAGCGCCTTTACTTCCTGAGGAAGCTAAGGAAATTTGGCTTGTCCCCTAAAACCCTCACTAATTTTTATAGATGCACCATAGCAAGCATTCTTCTGGGGCGCATCACAACCTGGTATGGAAGTTGTCCTGTCCAAGGCCGGAAGAAGCTGCAGAAGATAGTGAACACAGCCCAGCACATCACACAAACCAATCTTCCATCCTTGGACTCACTTTACACCGCACGCTGTCGGAGCAGTGCTGCTGGGATAATCAAGGACACGACCCACCCAGCCAACACACTTTTCGTCCCTCTTCCCTCCGGGAGAAGGCTCAGGAGCTTGAAGACTCGTACGGCTAGATTTGGGAACAGCTTCTTTCCAGCGGTGATAAGACTGCTGAACGGATCCTAACCCAGATCTGGGCCGTACCCTCCAAATATCCGGACCTGCCTCTCGGTTTTTGTGCACTACCTTACTTTCCCTTTTCTATTTACTATTTATGATTTATAATTTAAATTTTTAATATTTACTATCGATTTGTAATCCAGGGAGCACAAAGAGCAGAATCAAATATCACTGTGATGATTGTATGCTCTGGTATCAATTGTTTGGTGACAATAAAGTATAAAGAAGAAACAACAGTGATAACACTGATGCCTTAAGAATTGTTCCATTTCATTTTAAAGTGAGCTGCTAGATACATGCCCAGCTCTTACACTGACTTAGAATCCATTACTCATTATGTGTAAAATTGGCATTGTGCACTCAAATAAAGTGTTGCATTCTCAATACCAAGGTCAGGGGGTAGCTTTCATTCTATTAGTCAGAGTTAATAACTAGTGTTAATTGGAGAGTTATATTATTTTTCATACAGCAATTAAAAGGGAAGGTGGAAGGGTTATATTGATTCCAAATAATTTGGGCATAACACTGACATTAAATTATATCTGGAAAAAAAATAACTGCAGGAAGAAAGGTCGTTTCTAAAAAGAAAATAATACCAAGTACAAAACTTGCAAAGTAATATCAAAAAATATTTAATTACACTTCATTCTGTTAGACATTCAAATTATTTTAAATTGTTATAATAGTTTCAAACATTTAATGCATTCATTTATAGAACAATATTAGAAAGCAATCAAAACCTGGTAATTAAAAAGAACAATTGAAAACAAAAACATACCAATATTTTATGAGCACTAGAACCTTTATTTGTGGATATTGACATGTATATAGAACCTTTATTTGTGGATATTGACATGTATATAGCTACAAGTCTTTTAGTGCTTAAATCTTTAAAGATAAAACTCTAAAACATTTAGAGGATTGCATAATGAGACCATAAAGGCACTTGATCCATTAAAGATAGTGAATGAGTACAGAAGGAATGTTGTAATTAGTAACTGGATAGATAAGGGCTTTTAATTGATGAGAAAAACAGATATTTATCCTTTCATCCATTTTCTTGGTGAAATGCTGATATGGGAGAGGTCATGCACATGTGGTGAAAATTCAAGATTAAGCAATCGAGATTAATAGACAGGCACTTGGACACGGCTGAATATCTATCAAATGAATGTTATTGTATCCAACGTACATTTTTTCATGAGCTCTGCTTGGTCCAAATTCTAAACCACAGTACTTGCATTCAAACAAATAAGTGCACAAAAAACTGATTATGAAGGACATGGAGATATAGCAATAAGTGTCTATCCAGCAGACAAATTCAGACAATTTTTTTTAAACTACTAATGGTGTATTGTAAATTTAATTTAGCTAACACTTTACCATCAAACCAATGCTGGATCTGGATATGGGTGTCAGAAAATAAATGTAAATTATGAGACAGAAATAAATGCATAAGATGGAGCATTTTGGTGGTTTGGATTGTTCTACAGCTTCGTCAGTCCTCTACATTTCCAACAGAGTTACTCCAGACACTCCCTAATAGTAAAGAACAGCAATAAAATTTCTGATACAGTACAAAACTCCATTGAAACACTCAATAAACATCAAACAATTTTCTTTGACAGGTTCTGTTCTTCTCCAAGCTCAGTCAACAGTGGTGGTGGGAGGAGAATCAGTGTATGTAAATGGAGAAAAATTAAATCCTGAATTACTTTAAAGTTATCTTAACAGAGTCTCCAGGTATGTAGAATGGCATGTTTCCATCAAGAGAAAGATACCCATGCACAAATTCTTCTAGTCTGTGGACAACTGTTGCACAAGAGCTACCAGACAGTCCTGACAGAGAGAGATCTTGGTCCATTGATGTGAGGCACCAACTCTTGAACACAGGCATACACATACAAACACAAATGCAATCTATCCCTACTCATAATCACATGCCTTTGATTCCATCAAAATCCAAAAAACCCCAACCCATACTATCCCTCAGACCTACTCTATTACACTTTCATTTCCTATTATATCTCACACACACATACACAAACTTCCCATCTCCTCATTCTCCTCCCCAGATTTTCCTTCAGGCTAATCAGATTTTCTCAAGAGCCTGTCGGTCACCACACCTTCCCCCAAATACCTGCCCTCCTATCACTCAGAACTCCTTTCTCTCAGAATCTCATTGCAATCTTGCCCAAATAGCCCACACCTCCCCTCTCCTCCACAACACTCCTCCCTAGAATCCCATCCACATATTTCCCCAACCCACCCACAAAGCCTAATCCTAGCCCCTTCCTTAGAACCTTTCTCCCTAGGTGCTCGCCTCCTATCTCTTGCCATTTCAGAATCAAACCCCCAACTACCCCTACCCTCAGTCTTACACAATGACACCACTATTCTCAATTCTCCCCAGTCCACTTCCACCCCAAGAGCCCAATTCAATACTTACTCCCAGAACCATCGACCCTGCCTCTCACAGGGAACCTCACACTCCCCTAGGGAGTCTTCCTCCTGTTCCCTGCACAACACCTCAGAGATCCCTGTAACTAACCCCAACAACCATTCCTCAGACACCCTCCAATCCCACCTCATACTCTCCATTCTCCCCAATCACAGATCCCACCATCCCCACTCCCATCAGCAAAACACTCACCCTTGTCTTCCTTTTCCTCAGGAACACTTTCCCTTCCACATCCCTCTGTCTACACCTTTTTTCCTCAATCCTTCAAAGGGTCACACCCTGGAACCTCTCAGCAGGCTTCTCTCCAAACCAACAACCCCTCTGCCCTTCCATCTTTCCTATACTCCCCATCTCCTTTACACTCCAACTGTTCCACCCTTTTTCAGTCTCCGTCCTTTCCTCGTACTGCAGCTCTCTTTCCTCTCAAACCTTCCCTACAAATTTTATCCAATAATTTACCTTACCACCCCACCTTCAGAATAATTTCCTCCACTTTATCATACCATCCCTCCTTTCCCTCCTACTCACCATCCTCTCCGTCAGTCATCCCATCGCCTCCCAATTGTTACCTTTTCCCTGAATTGGGCCTATTCTCCCCATCAAACACCCACAAAACCACCCTATTCATTCTGCTTCAGTCACTTTTTCAACAATCTTAACACTGATCCCACCTGCTCATTCTACACCATCCCCCATATCCCCATGCCTCTCCTTGAAATGCTCTTAACCCACTTCACGAAGAATATTTCCCTCCATGAAAAATCCCTCAAACAGCCCTGTCTCTACCTTACATCTTGCTTTACAGTCCCTTCTTTCATCTAACAATTGCCACATAGGCCTACTTCTCCCTATTCCCTCCACCCTCCAAGATTCCCACTTCAACTAGTGCCCTGCTTCCCCTTTACCAACCTCTCCCATCCTCAGAACTTCATTACTATCAACTCACCTGCCACCCCCTACCCCAGACCTCTGCAAAACCTCCACTTTTCAGCTATACCTCCACACTACAATTCAAACATTCCTGATCCCAGTCAAGTTTCTCAAGCTACTCTGCCTATCATGTCCTGCATTTTCCCTCACTGTTCCTTCACTCGACTTCTTGTCTCCCCTTGTCCAAATCTTCCTTTCTCTCTATGCCCTCCCCACCTGCCATGACACCATTCCCACTTCAGATACCCATTCACCCCCTTACCATCCGCTCCCTTCCATTTTCCTCTTCTTACCATCCCCAACCCCACCCAGCTCAGAATCCTTTGACTTCCTCTAGCCATCCTCTCTCTTGTTCTCCCTTACCATTTCCTCTATCATCATCCCTTCCCTTTTCACCTCTCCCATTCTGTCCTTACATTTCATTCTGTAGTCACCTGCCCCTAGCTCATTGTCTTCTCAATTAATATTTTAAATCATAAATTTAAGGTTGTAATGACATCAAAACATGAGTATTCAAAATGAATTTGTTACTTTGCTATTTGAGCTACAAAGATGGAGAAATGAGCATGCTTGGCTTTTTTTAAATTTCCAGTTGTCCTCTTTCCTTAAATTTAATATGCTGATTACACAAGAGTAATTTGAGAAGGGCTTTAGGTGTTGTCATATATAAAAACATTAGCAGTAAAAAGCCGATAATGATTATTCTTTAAGCTGCAGATCATTCTGCTGCAGCTAGGCTGTAACCATCTCCAAGGCGACATGCCTTGAGGAGGATTAGGCAAATCTAAATGCAGTTTTCCAGGTAACATGTGGCCAGGGCTCATCAAAACTATAGAATCACTGTCACTTCAGTTTTACAATTATCTCAAGAAAATGTTCAACATTTCATAAACCTTACTGATCACTTTTGATCACTATGCAAAGATTTGTTAACAACTTGTTTGCGTGGACATCAAAAACTCTTAATTCTTCAATAGTTCTGTCTCACATCATTGAAAAGTATTCCAATGTGTTTTGATTTGAATGCATGTGATATACTTTCATTTCCCCACTTACAATACATCTGCCATTGTTTTTTCTCTTTCACTCAAATTGGTTTATGTCCGTATCATAACAATGAATGAAAATTAATTAATAACACGTTTATGTAATGCAATGTGGCAAGGAAGAGCAGAATTCAGATGTATTGACATTATACCAACCTTTCAGAATTCAAGTATTGATACTACTTAGTATCCTGAGTTTAGGCATTATTAAAACAAGTTATTTTATTAAATGAGTACAGAAAGGCCATTATCTCAGAAAGTATAAAATAAAGTTGAAAAACTATAAAACGTCTAAAGCGTAAGATGTAAATAGTCACAAGGAGGTCATATTAAAGTGCACATTAACATTAAATGGTGGTTAAGCCTATATTACCTTACAGAAAGAGGCATAAGCATAAATTAAAAATTGGAAGAAAATTTGGAGTGAGCAGAAGTCCTGATTACATTGGAAATAATATATCAAATAAGCAACAGAAGTAAAACCATTCAAAATGGTAACTATTACACATGACATGATGACCCAATTCACATATTTGAGCGAGGCAACTTGCTGGAGGTCTAAGGGAGTTTACTGAGTGCAACCAGAAACGACCTGCTCAGGGTGAAGCGTCCAGCTTTCTGATACCTTGGGGCCCCCTGCAGGGGCCACAGAGGCCATCGATCTCTGTGGGACCCATGCAAGTCACCCTTAGCTCTTCTGATATTCTTAACTAATCAAAATACTCTTTTCGATCCCCAATTGTTTTATTTTTATTTTTCTAAATTCAAGTTTCAAACTTGTATAACTTCATTTCCAGGAAATAAGAAATCATAAGAACACCTTTTTCACCTAGATAGAGACACTTATAATTTGTAATCTCCATAAGAAAACTTAAAAATGGCAGATAGTAAAAGGTATGTTACAGAAATATTTCAAAGAGTAGAAATCTAGACACATTTTCATGTTAAGTTTGTCAGAATGGCTGAAATAAAATGTAGGAAACATAACATTGCACTTCTATCTTCAATTATATATTCATGCAATGCTATATTCAACAGTTCACAGAAGGTTGGCTTTACCCACAACATTCAGTTTTGTATTTCTTCCAAGGGAATTTCAGCTTCTGACAATCTGTTTATATTTTCATCACACTAGCAAATTGTATAAATTGTTTCAAAATCACAGTGAACCTTTTAAAATATATTGTAACTTAGTAGAGTATACACAAGGTTGAATTTGCTCTTAAAATATATCTCATATTGTAACTTGAGACAATTCTAATTATACGTAATTATTTGAATTGTAAAAGTCGGGATCTTTCGTTTATTTTATGCAATTAATAGCAATTATGATTCTCCTTTATTTTGATTTAGCATTGCATTCAGTCCAATTTTCCCCATTTTTATTTTTAAACACAGTATTTCGACAGTACTACATCTATGTCGGTAATATTGAAAATTCAGGAAACCACAACGTGACGTTAATAATTTCAAGATAAATAGAAAATAAAGAACACTACAGCATAGAAAGTAGGTCCTTCAGCACATCTAGTACAAATACTTTTCTATTTCTAGTTTCCTGTAAGTGTATTCCTGCTTAACTGAAAAAAAAAATCAGACAAAAACTAATGCCAAAGAAATAATCTGAATGAGCTTTAGACAACCTATCGGCATCAATCCAATTTCACTCATTTAACATTGCTCAATTTCACTCATTTAACCTTAACCCCCATCTCAGTTTAACTGATGTTGAAACCTTGAACCTCTTTAACTACTCCAAGTCTATATTATTGCAACTGGCTGTGAGCTGCTATATTTTCTTTAATTCCACTGTAAACCAGAATTTACCATAAGAACACATTCACTTTTTCACCCTCCAAATGGGTCACAAAGCCTCCATTTTAAAATTGTGTTTTTCTCTCCATAAAGCCACCTCTTGCCCCTTCCTCTTTCTGTGATCTCCTCCATTCTTAATATACTTTGGAATATTTGCAATTCTTCAATTTATTGATTAACAGCAAAATGAATGACTCCACCACTGGCATTTGTGCCTTCTGCCCCTACAAGCAAAAGCTATAGAATTCCCTCCCTAAATCTCCCCACCACTTCAATATTTTTTCCTTCCATAAAATGTTCTGTAAAACCTACCTCTGTTAATATTATGGTTATTGCCCCAATAACTGACTAGGTACAGTGTCATATTTTGTTTAATATCCCTAGAATAGGCTATTCAAATATGGGCCAACCAATCACTAATGGAAGACAAGCTAAATCTCCAAGAGATCTGACAAAGATGGAATTAAGAAAATCTGCACTTCAGTATCATCAAAGTCATGAGAAAGAGCAAATCTTGTATTTTTGTACATGGACTTACTACAACAATAATTTGATATTTTGATAACCAAACACTCTAAACTTGCTTCTAGCAAAATTGGTTTCAGTTTGTCTTACCTCATCTTCTGCAACAGATCCAACTTAAGCAAAACCACATCTGGAATATTTTGTTTCTGAAGGGATGAAGTTGTTCAAATAAAGCTTATCTATAAACATTTTTAGTATCTTTGACAAAATTATTTTTTATTAAATTACTTTATTCACATTGTAAATTGTTGATCCCAGAATAAGCCTCAAAACATGTTGATTTAACAGTTTGCTGTCTCAAGATGGAGCATCTTCTCTTAGCATGCAGTACAGTAGCAGCAACTGAGCAGTAATAAAGCTCAAGCAGTGGCAGGCAAATGTAATTGACAGGTTTAACTGTCACTTTAACTTGCAGTGTTCTTTTATGGGTCAAGAATTCTACCACCTGTGATAGGTTAATAGCTGCTTCAAGCACCAGAGAGAAGCATTATCAATGTTTTGTAGTAGAATTCCAAGTTACAGTTTGAAAATGCAACTAAAATATGAGTTAAGATAATTATGAGCTGTCACTCTGAGCCTCGAACCCAGTTTACATCTCCATTAACCTAGTGTCCCTGTTGGAATATTTTCAAAAAATATAATTTGCACATTGCGATCTGCTATGCATAAAGTCAATCTTGACAATTGGTCCCATTTCAATTCTAACCAAAATGTATGTTTATAAATGCATTAGTCATATTTGCTTGTTTTACAACATTTAATTATGAAAGTTTCCAAAATGTTACAAATGCGTATAAAGATCAGATAGCAGGTACAGGTATTCATTTTCAGGATTGTAATAGTGACTTCTGGTAACCCCTGAAAAATGAAGGCCATTGTAAAATCATTTTAATCTTAAATTGAGGGAGTTTAGATACAGTATTATGTTGCTAATTTACATAATTATATAATTTCCAGTAATAAAATTTATCAGGAATTGATCACACTTCAACTGTAATTAATAATCTACAGTGTATTATACAGACAGCCACTTTATAAATATTCTGAAGTAATATGAACTTTGTATACCTCCATAACGGTAGCAAGACATACTACATTTGAAAATTGTCTCACCCTGTAAAGTTGTGCCACAAAAATGCGACAGGTATAAATAATCATTCTCAGTTTTTGGTGTTTCATTTTTATCTTGCAAAGCCAACACTGATAGGTTGAATCAATATGATAGACATAGTAAATTTAACCATCAAATTTACTAAAACACTTCCATAGTCAATGCAGTATATATAATGGTGGTAAGCCAGATTTTAGGTTAGCTATAAATGTAATGACTGACTATATCCCAACGATTAAGCAATTTTTTGGGCCAACAGCAAATAACAATTCAGTTTATTATCAAGGTTAAAAAAACAAAAGTGTACTTCCTTAGAAAACATTTTAAAGCAAATGTTGAAGATAAAATCTTATTCATATAACTGCTGAATAAGCAAATAAAACATTATGCATTCAATTCCTCCTTTAAAGAAATAAAAAAACAGGAAACGTTACAACCAGTATTGTGTTTTAGATTCAATCTTCTGCAGATTTATTTCCTTCAAGAAATATTTTGCAGTATATAAGTATTTCAACATGAAATGTATCTTAATGATATACAGGTTTCACGATAGTTATATTCACTTTATATAAAATGGGAACTATGCCGATATTTACAGTGAATTCTGTGATGTACAAAATTGGAGGAAGGGGAATGACAATTTGTTTTGAATACATACTTACACGTTCTTAATTATTCCTGCGTGGAGGATTTTAATATCGCCTTTGTTTCTCGATACACGTACTGTGCTACTGCAGTGGTAAAAACTAGCACGGCGGCGTCTGTTTACTTGACTGTTAACAAAAAGGTGCTGGCGAGTGCCAGTTTCATCAAAGCAAACCTGCGGGTTGCAATCAGTTTCAGGTCAAGAATTTCAAATGAAGGGGTAAGTTCCCCTTGACGGCTTTGCTCCTGAGCGTGCCTTTTGAAAAAAAGACCCGCGGCAACGTCCCGGTACTTACCACGCATTTGTCCAGAACCGAAGTGTTCACTGGAAGTGTGCTATAAGTGAAACTACACCCGCTCTCAATCCTAACTGAACCGCTTGCTCTCCCCGTTTTATTCATAAAAAAGTCTTTTTTCTTCATGTCTCTGATTGATAACAGTCCACAAACACCGAGCCAACAATTGGAGAAAACTTTAAACATGCGACAGAGAGCATTTATCGCATCCATCTCAGAAAAAAAGCACTATTTAAATCGCTGTCACAATGTAATGCATACTTCACTCAGATTCGTTTTTTAATCGCCTGTCCATTTCCCGGGATTAAGCGCAATGCAGCTGCATGTGTGTGCATTGGAATAAACAGCGCATGGAGGATGTAAAAAAAGAGGCTTCGGGATGAACACAAGAGTGACTTACCCTTCAGGTCTGGCGCTGTGGTGCAGGCCCGCCTTAAACACCCTCGAAGGTGAACGAGAGTTAACATGAAAGCCGCATTTCGCCGCCCAGCCGCCATCTCTCAGCGTCAGGGTCTCAACTGCACCGGAACACTTCCGGTCGCCCGACCTGCTGCCTTGGCAACCACCCAGGTAAAGCGGAAGTCGGTGGGGGGAGCCGCACGGGAGAGGCGGGGTTTGCAATATGAGCGGTCTTTCCCCCCGCCTCCGACCCGGCGGCCGGCGTTTGCAGCGTCCAGGCCGCTGGTTACCAGGCGATGTAAAGGAGTGGCGCACCACCAATCAGCGAGAGGACGGTGGAAGGGCCGCGCTGCATTTCGGGATTTGTTGTTCAATCATGAGTTGCTCTCGGCAGCGAACTACATTTCCCAAGCGGTCTAGCGCTCCTGTCAATCAGGATTCCCCGATGATAATTAGATGTATTGCAAAGAGTGTCGTTACCTGCTCAGCGCTCCGAGTGGTTTCGTTCGGTTTTCGTTGTGGGTAGTTTACTTGCACAGACATATCTAAATAATAGAGATAGAAAAGATGATAGTTTACTATATATCATTTGCAAACATTATATTTTTGTGACACGAATGCGCAATGATGAGCCAAGCCTGAAAAACAGTGGAAATTCCGATATTATAATAAGAGAAATAATATTTTGCGGTATAAACAAATTACAGGGAATGATAAGGATCAATTTAAGGGAGAATTGGAAAAGCATATGAGAGAGAACAGAAGACTATTATATGTTGATAGGTTTAGATAAGTAATCGAGCTGGATAAGTGATCGAGTTCAGAGCTGGTATGAACTGTTTGGGCCGAACGGCCTGTTTCGGAGCGGGATATCCTCTATCTTGTGATGCACGAATAATTCCAAAACACATTTACGAATTGTTTTTCGTGAAATTCCCGGAATGTCTAAACGTTTGGGATTTGTTAAGAATATCTTGCCAGTTCGAAGTAATTTTTTTAAAGAAGTATTAATGGACTTAGAAACAAATGTAACAATAATGAATACTTGTAATTGTCTGTTTACGCAATACGTTAAAACAATGAAACGCACATTTAAAATACGTGCACGCTTCGACCGTCGTCATTTGCTTGTATAAATATAGCGATACCCAAAGATGATTTCAGAAAGATGTAGCATTAAGCCTTTAATCCAAGCCAAAAAAGTAATTGAAAGTAACAAAAACGGATTATAAACAGATGAGAATATGAACAAACATCTCAATCAATCATCCACATAGAGTGATATCAGAGCATAGTATTGTACAATTAAAGAACCTTCTTATAATTGAGGCGCTATAGGCAATATGCAATGCGTTGATTAATTTCGCAGGGCAAAAGACTTAGAAAACTATCGATTTGCGAGATTTCCCGCTGAGATATGGGCTTGGGCAGAATAGCTGCTATAAGCAGACAAAGAGAATTAAATAAACCGGGATATGTTCGTGTTGGGAAATATATCTGGTGGAATCAAAGGAGATTACATCCGTTGATCGGCAGGGATTTATCCCAGTTCATATGGTTTTAATCTGCTTTCGCTTCTACCCTTTTATGAGTTTTCGAGAGGAGATACCTGGTTCGTTTATTCGCTTATATCCACCAGTAAACACTCATTTTGAGATTAAGAGTATGAGAGGCAGCGAATCAGCTGGTTTGCGTTGCATTGTGAGGACCCTCTTCTAAATTCTGAATGGTCCAAGTAATTAGTATTATTTGGAACTTACATAATGAAGCTTGTCCAAAACGGTTTCCGCTGAATGGACGGCTGAGTAGGTTATTCATTTTCCTTCGATCTGTTTAAAAAAAGATCTTTTCCCCATTCTTCAAAATAAATGGAGACAATCCAAACTACATAATTTACCTGGTGCTGAGAATAGCGGGTAGACAATTTCGGCTGTTTTGCAGTTGAGGTAAAGCTCGAAAGCAGAGGCATATAACTGAAGCAGCCACCGTGTGTATTTCAAATACATATTTCGCGAAGAATTCAACTGACGTACCTACTAAAACACAACAGGCAACGAGGTATCTGCTTTATGAGTTTTAAGTCTCGAAGTCGATTACAATTAAAGGTAAATACTACAAACATTTCCTCCTTGTATTATCAAATCGATCACATCTATAGATATGGCCAGATGGCATCTTGAGTAATGGTTTAAAACTGAAGGCTTTGAACTACATATGCATCAATGTATACTATGGATATGAGCTGAATACACGTAGTCAACGTCAAGAAATTGTTCACTGGTGGTCCTTTAATCAATTGATAGGAAATTTCTTTGCTGTTAAAATTATAAAAGAAGATATGTATAGGCTTGTGCCAAACTGGTGCCAAAATAGTATCCTGCTAATAGCAAAACTAACATTAGAAGAAATACTTAATCATTGTAGGACCTTGTATGAACAAGATTCTACAATTCGGCCTCTGTTTAGATCTGTGTTGAATTCATATTATGATTAAAGTCTGAATTTTGGCAGTCCATTCCTCCTTCCCTTATTTAATCTCCCAACCCCATAGCATAAATTGGACTGATAACAATAATGTAGCATGACTCTATCAAATATATCAGTAACTGAGAGTGTTTAACCACACCAGCACCGCCTTATTACAATATAGTCTGCCCCCCTCCATCTCCAGCTATGTGCTCAATAATTACAAGAACTAAAATAGGTTATTTTCCACACAGAAAATATCAAGTGGTCCACTGCTCTACAAAACCAGAATAGCCCCCTTATAGAGGAAGGGTTAGGAGCATTAACTAAAGTTAATAAAACATTCTAAGTGCCAAAATGCAACAGCAAGTGCAGTGCCCCTGAAAGCACAGATGTTGTCAACAGCTGTTGCACAACTGTGCAGCAGCTGGAGGGAAGCACTGCTGTCAACTTGTTTCAAATTGTCCAATACAAACTGAGATCTGACCAGGAATACTTCTCTTAAAACTTGCAATGCCTAAACATTTGACCAAGTGGTTGGAATTCTTATTTTCCCATGTCCTTTCAGGAAGGTTAATGTATATAAGAAAAAACAATTACTTTTCAACTATAGAAATAGGTAGTCAACATGTCAAACTACCTGTTCGTCATAGCAAAAGGAAGGGAAACACATGATAAGAGTAAGTGGGGAGTCAGATTAGGAAGTAAATATATTTGCTCTTCTCATCACTTTGTGTGTGTCTGTAAATATAATGCACTTGGACTCTAAGCATCAAACAAAGATCGATTGAAAGCTACCATGTGTTAAAATGGATTTTGTAGAAAGTAATAAAATAACTACAATAGGCATTTTTCTTAAGTGGGTTATATTAGAAAACAATAAAAACTGTCATAAAACAGATTATATCGTCTTCTCGATGTATGGTTGTCACTTAGCTGCAAAACATCTAACTCTTATGTCTGTTCTGAGTCTATCATTGATGGCCATACAATCATTGTGAAGTTCTGTGATTATTGTACTTCTGCTTTCTGCAGTTAATGGGAAAAGTTATGGGATTTATCCGGACAAGTATGTAAACTCAGCCTTGAAAAGATCATGTAAATTGTGTAACAATCTGATATAGATTGTGGTGCCAGCACCTTTTGCCCTAATACACCAAATATTAAGTGTAGTTCTTAGAAAAAAAATTCAACTTTTTCCATTTTCACAAATACGTATGTGCATTATGCTAGAGACTATTATTTCAACAGAATTCTAAATCCTAATACTTCTACTTTACTAACTAATTATCATTTAAACAGGCTATGGTCACATGATAAAACTAATGTTTCTATGCATAATACAAGGTGACAGTGCAGTAATAAAACTTCAAAAATTTGCTTCACTAAGCCTCTTAATAACCTGTAACTATTTACAAGACAGTTAAGTACACAAAAGTACACAATTAAATAGGAACTGTTGATATGACAATTAATAAATTATTATTTACACACACAAATGTGACTGAAATCATACTGGCAATGGTGGACTGCAACCAGAAAAATACAGATAGGCATTAGGTATTTGGATTTGGATACTAACTGTCTTCTGAAAGCCTTAAATACAAATGTTATTAATTCAGTTATAATACCTAGAGTCTGCAAATGAGTTCTTATAAATATATCTTAACACATAGGACATTTTTATTTCTTTCTTTAGAGTTATAAGATGATATCTTTGATGCAAAAGAGGACGAGGGTATCAAGAATACTCAGACTATTCTGATGTGTCATTGTCCTATAGTCTACAATGGTTTGTACAAATGATGGAATGGGTAAGCATTGTCCTCTTCTTCATTTTTAGAAGGATCTTCACAAAATAAACAAACCTCCAACACTGGATAATTTCTGAATTGCAGAATAACAACATATTAAATAGATTAGAAAAACATTTTGCTGTGCTAAAAGACAGATTTGTAACTTAGCAGTTACTTTCACAATGTGCTGGGCGTGTTTTGCAGTCAATGAAGTACTTTAGATTGTCTTTTGATTGGAAATCACCAGAAACACCAACATGGGTATAGCATTCTCCCATAAACCACAATATGATAATGACCACACAGTATAATCTATTTCAGAAATGTTGTTTGAGAGATAAATAGTGGAGAATATCAAGATTATTTCTCATGCTCTTCTCCCAAATTATGCCACAGTACCTTTTATGTACATTTAAGAAAGCCAGAAGTTCCTTGGGCTTAACGTTTCATCCAAGGTATACCATTCCTGATAGTACGAATTCCTTTAGAACCAAACTAGATAACTGCACTCAGCTTATTGAGTGGCACAATAAATGGTGAACTCTCTGACTCCGGTGAGTGTTACTACTCACTGAACTACTTCTGCTGGCAACTTTTGAGCTGCCATTCCCCGTGACAGCAGTCAAATACATTGGGGAGAAAGGGGCGGTTACAAACATAGACAAAGGACAACAAGGACTTCTTTTTAAGGGGAATTATGCCTTGTTTTAGTGCATATTAGTCCAAACATCAAAAGAAAAGCTCATATGAATCTAAATTCAGTAGGTATCCAATATTGATACATTACAGGCCACTTTAGGGTATAAATTCAATTCAATGTTTCATTTGTAAGAACATATTATAATTTCTGAAAGATTGTACAATGAAATATACAAATTGAAATCATTGCCCAATTACCTGATTGGAAATGAATAATTAAAAAACAACACATATGGAGCTCAACTTAATTATACCTCATCTTCTAAAGGTGAAATTGCTTACCATAGAGGCAATCCATTAGGTAGGCCACCAACTCAATTTCTTCTCTAATATGAATCCATAAAGGATCATGAGTATGTTTGTAAAATAGCTTTAATATAATCCATTGTGTGTTCATTTCCAATTAATACTTGTTCATATGTGCAAGAGTACCTTGTAATCAAAGAATAGATTTTGTAATCATTGTTTATTTTTATTTAGAGTTCTTGGATAGGCATCTATTGTTGCAAAAGTAATTCTTCATGTACATTTACGCGTGCACTGTCTACACATTATGCTTAATCGTAGTCTGGCATGGCTTTTTGATGATTACTATATACTGATGTCAATAGGTAGCCAAATTTGAAAATTAGCTTCCTTCAATCTGCAACAATCAAACACAGCATTTATTTTAAAGGTTTTTGTAGAACGGAATGGAACACTAGGGGTGGTGGGGGTGTGGGTGGGGGAGGTGATTCTACTGAGTACTCCAGCACAGGATGTTCCATGCACCTACTGCAAATTATTTCTCAATAAATTTTCAGTAATGACATCACAATTGTTGATCCTTCACTGCCAGTCTCATTTTGCATTAATGTTATAGACTGCACTGACAGCTGCTGTCAGAACAAAAAAAAAACAGACAGGCTTAAAATTGAATCAAATCACCTCATCAGATTAATAGTACGCTGTTAACGGCATATAAAAATAGCCAATACCCTGGAGTGATTTCAAGATAACCCTTAGTCTTTTTTAAAATTTATTGTTGATTCCTTCACTCTATGCCTTCTCTATGGTGGGGTGAGCTTCCACGAGGCTGGCCTGTTATTCAAGTGTGGCAGTCAGCTGGTGGCAAGTGACATCACAGCCAGGCCGATCTTGTCTTCGCCCAACGTTCAAAGACACGGACCGCACATAATTCTAGCAAAGCTGCTGGATGGTAATCACGAGTGCGAAAACGAGATGCTCTTCCCTTTCCCTTTCGCAAGGCGCCGAAGCTAGAGTCACTGTCTATCATTTCGCATTAGCACCGGCCGTGTTCTGTTATTACTTAACCGTTGACTGAATAATTAGCTGAACCACGTGGGCACGGGGAGAAGGGGTGGGTGAGTTGTCGATGCATTTTAAAATTAGTTTAATCCCAATTTAAAGCATCACATTTGTTAAATTTATTTTACAGTGAACCGTCTAAAAATAGCTTCCGCTTCGCAGCATTTTCTACAATAGTTATACACCTGTAACATTACAGAATCTTTAGCACACGACAGGATTGTAATTAATTCCTGGCAGTCAATTTAAATTTCAAGGAAAGTTTAACAAACGTACTTTGGAGCGTAGAATTGGCATATATTTCCAGTAAGTTTAAATTTGTCCCCGATTCGACGTGATCTGATTCGCCAGGCTCCGTCACGTACTACATTAGCAAAATAAAGTTAAGTTGCTGGAGCCTGGTAAAAGATTGCCATCCAGGGGCCGGCGCACTTGAGCCTTGAAATGAGTCTTGTTCCGCCAAATAGATAGATAGATAGTGAGAGAGGGGAGGGAGGGAGGGAGGGAGAGTGAGTGAGAGAGAGATACAGACGCAGCTCGGGAGAAGGAGGGAGAGAGAGGGGAGGTGGAGAGAGGAGGGAATCGAGAGAGAGAGTGTGTGTGTGTGTGTGTGTGTGTGTGTGTGTGTGTGAGAGAGAGAGAGAGAGAGAGAGAGAGTGTAGCAGGCTCTCATTAGGTTGGTTGTGGCACCCCAGCATTGTTGGTGCCTCTCTATTGACAACACCCTTATAGGAGGAGCTGCGAGTGCGTAGAAGGCGTCAGAAATCCTGAATTTCTAACTTGCATCTTGCAGGACCTTTTCCAAGCAGCCCCATCTAAAGGAAAACTTCTGCAAGCAAGTAAACACTGGGAGTCAGCTTGCAGCTGACAGCGCGGACCCAGGCAATCTGCCGGTGTATGACTCCGCTTCACACAATTCACATAAAAGCCTTGGAAATAGGGGGCTGATTCACACAGAGACACACAATCACTAATCTTAGCCATGTCGTATCCTCAGGGTTACTTGTATCAACCGTCAGCTTCGTTGGCTCTTTACTCATGTCCAGCGTACAGCACGAGCGTCATATCGGGACCCAGGACGGATGAACTTGGGAGATCTTCTTCGGGATCTGCCTTCAGCCCATACGCCGGATCTACGGCGTTCACAGCCCCTTCCCCAGGCTATAACAGCCACCTCCAGTACGGCACAGACCCGACCGCTGCCTTCACTTCCTATGTGGTAAGTTCAGCTTTCTAGACACCATGAAAATGCATTTGTAACTATTGCTGTGCACAATGGTACTTCGCTGAGATCGTTTAACAAAACGATCGCACATCCCTCTACAAACTTTTCAGGCATCTCAATTTGTTATTTGAATGTAATTTTGATTTACTTAAGAACAATTTGAGGCAAATTATTATTAAGATCACCCGGCTTTATTAAAAGCATCAACAATCTGGCAGATTAAAAATGTGTATGTATCTATTATTTCACAAGGTTAAAGGATTTACAGTTGAATGCTTTTGGTACAAAGCGCGATTTTGACGGGTGTTTGTTGTCCCAGGGCTCTCCCTATGATCATTCGACGGGCATGGCTGGATCTATAGGATATCACCCGTACGCCGCTCCTTTAGGCTCTTACCCCTATGGTGACCCAGCTTACCGAAAAAATGCCACCAGAGATGCCACTGCCACCCTGAAAGCCTGGCTCAGCGAACACAGGAAAAACCCTTACCCCACTAAAGGCGAGAAGATCATGCTGGCCATCATCACGAAAATGACCCTGACCCAAGTGTCCACCTGGTTTGCGAACGCCAGGAGGAGGTTGAAGAAGGAAAATAAAATGACCTGGACCCCGAGAAATAGGAGTGAAGACGAGGAAGAAGAAGAGAACATAGATCTGGAGAAAAACGACGAAGATGAGCCACAGAAACCTTTAGAAAAGGGGAACTCATCGGAACCAGAGCCTGGTAAGAAAGTAATGAATATTTTAGAGAAATCATTTCCAATAAAGACGTGGAGTTGATTTTGGTTTATTATTTATAACGCACGCATATGCAAATAACAGACATATTTTCGTTTGAATTGTAATTTTCATCACATGTGTAGTTAGGAGACGTTTCTGAAAACTCAATATCGTAGCATCCATCAGAAATATTGTCTACAAGTAACAACATTTATTGAGTTAAGAAATGTGAATAATTACGAGTCTCCCCATGAATAAATACAACAATTAGAGTGTAATTGAAATATTTGATTTATATAATGTGATTTTTTTCTCTCTTTTGTCAACTGATTCAAACAGGAAATCAGAAAACGAGCGTAGTTGAAATTGCTTGCGAAAGGTTTGAGGAACAACATTCCAGTAAAGATGAGCAGATCCTCAGCGATTCGGAATTCAAAGACTCGGAGGAGAAAGAGATCCTTCACTCCCCCAAAGCTACCACTTCTTCCCTGGTTGTGCCTCACGGAACTGAGCTCTTGCACGAAAGCCACGACTCCGATTTGGAAAATGTACATACAAATCTAGCTCATGCTCTTCCCAGCAATACAGCGAACTGCAGCGTGACTTCAGTCATTCATTCGCCCCCGGCAACAACCTCCAAACCCAAACTCTGGTCTCTAGCAGAAATTGCCACTTCGGACAAGTCGAAAGAACAGAGCGAACAACAGCCGAGTACGTGCCCAGGCCATGGCCGTGCCGTGTCCGCCAGCGCCTCCTCGCCGTCCCGTTCCCCTTGCCCTTACCCTAACAGCGCGGTGCTGGGTCGGCCTCTCTACTACACCTCTCCCTTCTACACGGGCTACACGAACTACGGCACTTTCGGACACCTTCACAGCCACCATGGAAGTAGCAGCACAAATCACTTCAGTTCTAATGGATTAAGTCAGACTGTCTTAAGCAGAGCAGAGGCACTGGCCAAACTCTGCCCAGAATCCAAAACAAAGAGCCCGGCACCAGTAGATCATTGCAAGGACACATCGTCTTATGAGTTGAAGAAAGGTATGTCGAACATTTAATAATGGGGTTCTTCGCCGAATCTCTGGACACTATTTATTTTACCATGGCAAATTATTTCCCCGTCAACGTGGTATAAAGTAACAAAGCAGTTTAATTTCTGATAAATTCCAAACGGTTAATTCAAACTGTTCAAAAGTAACATCCGGAAAAGTCTTAACCAACCACGAATTAATTTGTATTTAGACTAATTCTGTATATTTAATGTAGCTTTTTTTGTATTTAAAAAGGATAATACAGCCTCTGAAGTAAATTATGAAACGAGTCTCTTGTACAGATATTAATGTTGTTCTTTCGTATAATATATATACATATATAATATAAATCTGTGTTTTTGAAATGTTTCATAATTAACACAATGGCAGTTTAACTTAAGATGAAATCTGTTTCATGGAAATCGGGGGAAGGTTTCAACAAAACTAAAAGACATACCAGAAACAAAATAATTTCAAAGGTCGCTGCTGAAAAATTGTAAATATTTAATTAAAACACAGTTTTAGCTTACACATCCAGGCAAACATTGTTGTTTGGCTTGTTTTGTTTTATTTTAGGTGACGAATCGTTATTTTAAAAGAAAATTAATACAGGGAAGAGTGTGTGGCGCTTTTACAGAGCAGCTGGTGGAGTATAAAAACTGGCTGGAATAATACGGCTAAAACTAAAGTGCCATCCTTTAACCTAATTACATCTAATCAGTGTCGTGTTTTATGCAAAGCAATCAGCTGGTGAACTTTGCTAATGAGTTCGATTTTATGCCAAATTTAGTCCTCATTACTATCGCAAAAAAAAGCATAGCGGTGCTATATATGAGGGAATGAGAGCGGAATATGTCGTGACATCCGTATAAGATAACGTCGCCTAAACCCTTCTCATCACTAACTCTCAACCACCCAAGTTATTTTCGTAAACCATGTAAATTCGTTTAATTTTCCGGTTTTGGCCGCAAGCTTTCCTAGGCTCTGTTTTCCGCTGCTCATATTTCCCCATCCTGTATGTTACGATACTGGAGTTCATTCAACTAAGAGTGTTGACTTGAACTTTTCCCAGATTCGCAGGTAGGTGTCACACTTGTTCTGAATAGAAAACCGACATCCTCCAAATAAGTGCCAAAAAAGCATTTTTTTTATTGGAGAAAAAAAATAGCAACATCAAATAGCACTCTTTGTCATATAAACCTCCCAGTTCACAAACGGATGACTAACAAATTAACATAAATTTTAAAGAAATATGGAAAAGAAATACAACTCATTATTTGTTGTGAATACGGCCAATGACCCGAAAATGTCACCGTACTTGGAAGTGTGATGCGACGAAAACCAGATTTTTTTTTGTGTGTATGAAATATTGTCTCTGTGCATCGAGTGTGTTGGGAGTAGGAGAAAAAATATCTTTGAATTGTATTTTTGTAAGGACTATACCCAGAGCTTTTACTAATTTATGCGGTTGTTTTTTTTTCTTTGCGAAACAATGGTCTCGGAAATGATTGTAAATAAAATCTCAGCCTGAATTTTTCCAAATGCGACTTGATGCTTCCTATTTCTGTTTCTGTAGAATTGTAGTGAGTCCGACCATGCTAATTTAAAAGATCAACAGATTGGGAAATCAAATATTAATGACGATCCCATCTGATTATTTCGCTACAGGAAAGGGGAAAACGAAAAAAAAAAGATCTAATCTATAGTGGCAATTAAATTGAAGAATTCAGTTCCCCATCCCTCAACTGAATGTAGTCACTGATCCCATTAGAAACTGTAAGACTGGTGCATTTCGGTCAGATCTGTGGTTGCTTAAGGGTCAGATGAATGGAAAAGAACTGATGTAAATATCGTAGTTGGCTTGTATATGTTTAGTTAACGTCAAATTGTCCATGTTGTTTGTATTTCTGGCGGCCTTTTAACACAAACAATACGGGGAATACAGACATTGTCAAGCTAAGTCGAACACCCGCACTGTGCTTCAGAAATTTAGCAAATTTTCCAACAATTGTATCAATAACATCACCATTTAGATGCTTCCACAAAAGTGAATAAAATACACTTCTAAATGTTACAAAAAGTTCCACTATATTGGATTGACTATCGCTATATGGATGTCATTATAACCAATTAGATATTTAAAATATTTCTTGTCATTAATACATAATTAATTCAGAGCCTAAACATTTTACATTTTCAGGTGTACGGTAACGCTCTCTCTCTCTCTCTCTCTCTCTCTCTTTCTCTCTCTCTCTCTCTCTCTCTCTCTCTCACACACACACACACACACACACACAGTTTAGGCACACTCAACGAATTTGAGACACAGTATGTTAATCCCGAGTTAAACGTTTTCCAATGTTATTTTGCAATTATTCATAAATTACCCTCAATGATTGCGCCGAGGTTTCTCCGTTCAAACGATATGCTGGCCCTTTATTAAATGCTTAATCGGAGCTAATTTAACAAAACGTAGCAGAAATGCGACTTCATTTATCAGTTATCTTTAGAAGTACAGTTTCGCTAGTGGGATTGTTAAATTGTAGTTTTCTAGTAATCTTATTTCATTTCATCACTCTAGCTTTTCAGTAAATTGTGGAAAAGTGTCTCGGGGCGAATATAAATACCCTTGTAACAGTACTAAAATATTCAGAATCTCCAGGACATTCAAATCAGAACTCCTATTTTTATCTGGTGTTAAAGTGTTAGTTGCATTGGCGTGATTGCGATATATCATCAGTCAGCACCATAATTATTAGTTTCCCTCGCCTTCTCCCCCATCTGGCTTTCTCCAATGTAATTTTCCTTTAAAAACATATAAAGTAACCCACACCTTAAAGTTATGATCAATTTCAAGCAAGGAATTAGTAGTAAATTGCTTTTTTAAAAAACATGGAAACTATGCAAATTAGTAGTGTGACTATCGTATCTATTTTAGGAATTATATTAATCTTTACTTAATTTTCAAGGATTAGTCTCTTACAGGCGGTATTAGTCTTAAGCTGATTTTTATATTTTCTTTCATAAGGAAATGATCTTTTATGAGTTGTTCAAGAGCGTAAGCGCAGATTTACAAACACTGTTTCCTGTGTCCCACAATGAGTATTCCCTCGTACCGAGAGTATCAGATACGAATTTCAGTTACTTTGTGGTTTTTGACTAAATGATATGGTTTGGTGGCCTGCGTGGGATTTGCTGTTGTATAATCTCACACTAGTTTTCCTCCAGGGCACTCTTTATATTGGAGGACCGATGGCCGAACTTATTAATATTTATAGCTGTGTATACATCACAGCAGTTTTTATACTGTTGCCTACATTTCTTCAGTTTCACCCATTTAGAAATGAATACAATTAATGGCGCTCTGAGTTCGGCAAACTTTTCTTCCAACTATTCGGAATATTTACTATCTGATCACAGGTCGTAGTAAACAAAGCCGAATAAGCACGCCTGACTGTTCACGCATTTAAACTGCCTGGTGATATACAGATACGTACAACTATAGTAAGACTAGTCCAAAAACCCATCCGAATTTCACTAGTTTTCTCCATTAAAATCAAAAGTAAATGACTTTGTATTTGGCGTCTTCGCATGGGGGGGCGGGGAGGGAGGGAATGACGGAAGGCTTATTCAAGTTATGTGGTACAAATTCAGTTGAGCCATTTTCATACCAAATAATATTTTCAAATTTTCTTGCCTATTATCTCTCGCGTCCAGAAGGGGGGAAAAACACTTTTAACACCACTGAGGCAAGCCTATTCCGACTTTTGAAGTACCGCACGCACTTTTGGAAGTGCTGTTCCCGTTTACGGTGTTCATTGTATTTATTTGAAACTCCCCTGAGCTCATCGCATTGCTTCAACACCAGCGTGTTACGATGCAGAGTTTCAGATGATTTCTGTGGATGAGAACTGGTAAGAGAAAGAAAATTTAAATGAAGCTTTATTTTTACAGCTGATACTTTTGAAAGGGGTCATCCGAAGAACACCCCAAATATATGTAAAAAAAATCACCCTGGGGAACGTCGAGGTGTCTGCAAGTTTAGAAAATGCACTTTGATGACCCATGTAGATATGACAGTCACGTATTTAGATATAAAATATAACTTTCACCACACGTGTGACGCCATCTGTTAATAAGGAGGCATAACAAAGTAAACGCCCGTCATTTATAATAAAACATCAATTCAAGACAATAAACGAGAGAAACGGATAATATTAATTCAGACAACATTTGTATTTCTACACAAAGAACAGAAATCAAAAGAAAGCACGGGATGTCCTCCATCCCTGGGGATTAATCTATTCCAGGTGACCAAAAGCAAAGCGAAAGGGGCCATTGGAGAAACAGGAAGAAACTTCCCAAACTGAATTGTGAAGTCGATTTTGGCATTAATCCGCTGAAATAAATCCTATCCGTTCTAACCCAGTAAAGACTCTGTTGCTTCGTCCACACTCCGTTGCCTATCTTAGCTCGCCCCCATTGACTGGTAGGAGGTGAAAACTCTCTCCTGTTCCCAGTCGTGAATTCCTGACATTCCTCTCTCTGCGTAGTTAAAAAAAATATGCGGAGCAACAGTGAACAGGCAGCAATCGTTTACAATCTCAGATACGCCGAGAAAGAGAAGAACCGCCAAACATCACTGTGCGTATCTTTGAGCCTGAACTGTCAAAGAATTAGTAGCCACCTCCGGCGTGCTGCTTGTCCCAGGTCCCTCTAATCAGCAGGACAAGTCGCTGAAAGCGGGGGACTTGTGGTTTCCACTATTCTTCAACGGGACAATCCCGGTACCAATTTCCAATCAAGAAGAAAAATATAAAAGGGCAAAAAAGGGAGATATTATTTTAATTCTTTGCAAAGTTGGTGAAGATCATGGAGGTATTTCTTAATTTTATGGAGATACTGAAATTTCGTCATGTTTCATAAATCACTCTCTGCACATAAACGCTCGAATATTCAAGGCATTGTCTTAACAAGTTGGAACCCTTGTGAGGGTTTTATCACAAGGCCTTCCTGAAAGCTTAAAAATCTGACGATGCAGTTCGTCGTTTTAAAAAAGAATGAAGTTTGACCAATGTATTTTAAATGGTTTGGCGCGATCTCATATATCCTTAGTTATTTTTTCTAAAGTATAAATTTAATATTCCAACTAGTCCCACTTATTCCGAAGTGTGCTTTATTGTTTACAGAAGACGCCAAATCCTACAATTGTAACTACAACTAGGAAATTACAGCGAACGTTGTTGTAAAGGTGTCTTGTGTCATTGCATATGCATAACATGTGGGAAGAATCTAACATATAAATGCGTAACATACTTAGAATGTGGAAGCATTTTAGCGTTAGCCAATGTTCTTATGAAAACTGTATAAAAAGTGCAATTCCACTTTCGTTATATATGCTTTTGAGAGGTTCCATCGGTGAGGCTGTTTCTTATTTTACCGTACTCTCTCCACAGCTAAATGGGCAAAGTTTAGCTGTCCATTTAATCAACCGCCGTCGCCTCAAAATAAACTTCAGTATCCGGACAAGGTGTGAGCCGATTGCTCTTGTGCTCTTTTGTCTGCGTCAGGGAGCAAAAGGTGGCGTTTGCACACTACATAAATAATCATTTGGAGAGAAAACTAAAAAATGGCCTACAAATCGAGTCCATCTGGAGCTGATCGAGATGATCAAAGGCCCTGGTTTGCTTGGGCTGAAATGTTAGTCCGTCTGTGTCCTGTGAGCATATTTAGGAAACTCGCTTCTGTACCTAGCGAGAAACACTTCACTGATCCCAACCCCTGACATGCACCCAACAGGGAGATCGTTTTAAGAAAGCATACAGAATACATTTGCGGAAAGCCTGGAACGGCGAATGAGACTTTTTTTAAAAATAGAAAATACTAACTTTGTTTGAAGTGCTGGCTGGCGCCGCGGATGGGAACATTGTGATGGCTGCTAATGAATTGCAAGCCCCTGTATTGCACATGTCAGAGTAGTCCTGTTAGTGTGGTAATGAATGGATGGCCATCACTAACGTAAGTAAATCAAATTACGTAGTAGAGAGTTAATAATTTTTTCGACTGTTTTCCTAATTGCTTTAAAATGCCCTGTACGTACAATGCGCTCTGTCCCTTGCAGAGACCCAGGGTTCCTCGAAAACCAATAGATTTTATTATAGAAATTGTAACAAATTTTATGTGCCTTATATATTGGTCTCTGAGGTCCAATTGAGAATTATGTGTACCGCAGAAATAATTAGAGGGGTTTAGTTATATTTTGGTTAATTATTTCTTTCCCTAAATTGACTCTGGTCAACGTTATATCAGATTCAAAACTTTCATGTTAAAAGCTGGAGTTAATATCATCTTGTAAAGTGCAAGGAAATGGTTGCAAAATCTTCAAGTTTAAAGTTGGAAGCGTTCTTACGGTTTATAACCAGAAATCGGTCGCACCAAGATGAATCTTTAATTGTTTGAAGTAAACCTCATTTTGCCGGACGGTCAGTGCCGAATGAGCAGTGTCCATTTGATTCCCAATTTGTGCATCAGGGGTTGCTATTCTGGAAAAATAATCTGATATGACGTTTTCCAACTCGCGCGTTTTGTCTGTAAGATTAGAGGCAGACTGCAGTGAAACAGATCCTCAGTGGTGCGGAGTACATTATGGAGCTACATAGACTTGCTAATGGTTATACGAGTGAGTTTTGAGGTATGAATGACTTGAATCTGTCCACGCTCCTAGTAGACGAGACCAAAACAACTTCAGGGAAGCTTAACTTCGCCTCACAAGGGTATGTTAAGTGCTTAATTTGTCACAGCGAAAGCGGGTACATGGAGCTGAGACACAGTTCCGCCTCGTTCGAATTGTTTGGCCTCACGCCCTGACTGATTGGCATGACAGTTTGATTGATCGAGCTGATGGGCTGAATGGCCCATCCCGTTACTCTACACGGATTACCAGAAGAGTTTTGACCACTGTGGCCCCTGAGACCGGACCTGTTGGATTCCTATGCGGAATGCAAGCTCTCCCCGGGATCAAGAGTAAATTTGCAAATCACTGTATTTTCTTCACTGCTTAAAAGATATCTGAAGCTACTAATTTTTATCTCGCCTTGGCGAGAAATTATCTCATACTTTCCTTTTGCCATTTCTTGTCTTTGTAGTTTTTATTTTCGCCGGTCCTTGTTCTCGTCTGTACTTAGCTTTAAGAAGAAATATACATGGATTCCAGTTTTAAAAAATTAAAAAAAAATACCCGGACTATTCTTTATATATTAGGGGTCTGTTGACAAACGAGGTGATACGTTGTTAATTTATTGTTAATATCCAGATGTACAAGTCAAATCTTGCTACAGCAGCTTGCACAAACAAACCACTAGAGGCACTGAGAAGAGCGAGGCTGCCACTTCAGAACAACATCAAATTCAGTTAAAAAGTGTAAAGGGATTCCTATTACTTGACCCAGTTAGATTATTAGTAAGGACATGTTTGACTGGCAGCTCACCAAGTATTACCAGGAATTCACCCGCCAAAACTCCTTCCCCGCCCCCCCCCCAAAAAAAGCAATACACTGGAACTTTTGAGTCGTCTCCTCTATCAGTTCTGAAAAAGTGGCAAATATGCAGAAAGCTGGAGAAAACAGAAGCGACTGCAGAACAAGTGGCTGTTTTTGAATTTACCTATTGTGCCTGTGTCTATGTGCAATCTTGTGGCATTTTCCTCACAAAAAGGGATTATAATGCACCACCAGCGTGGGATCAGGAGTACTGGGCTGGAGTAGACTTTCAGTGAAATCGCAAAGGGGATAAGGGTCTTGCTTTATTTAATCATCAAATCCCGGGAATGAAGCTCTTAATTAATTATAGGCGCTAAAAATTCAGCCCAGCTGTTTCTTTGGCTTGGCGCTGGCTCGAGTGGAGAAAGACAAACTCTGAGCTGAGATATGTTAGAGCTCATTCAGCATAAATCACTTCCTAATGATAATCCTTGGTGAAAATGAACGTGCTAATGACTGATGGGTTATTGTCCGCCCAATACAGTACGATGCTGTCCAACCCAAATGGTGCCTAATAATGATCCTGCGTTTCTAACTGTTAAAAAATATAACTTCTAGTTACGGCGAAATTGTAAATTGTTAGTACATAATTTACATAAGTTTATGCATCTATCTAAAGAATGAAGATATAAAGAAAAACGCATTATTATTAAGGGGAGGGCAAAAACAGTTTAAAAGTAAGGACAGCAGATTGGCATGTCTTCTTTGGTTTGATCTCACGAGTCGACTTACGAAATATTTTTCCGTTTAACTAACGGTACTCAATACTGTGAGGCTTTTAGGTCCATCAGAATTGTACTCAATCTAATAAACTCATTCCCAAAGTAGATTGTGCAGATATTCTTGGGATATGGTTGCATATATAGACCACCTGTATTTCGCGCTTTACATCAAAATGAAGCACTTTCGGTTTTGGGCTGAGGCAAGAGCAATTCGGAAAGCCATTTCCATATCCGAGTTGACACGAGCGGCTCCAGTTACGCCGGCATAACCTCGAAAAGCTAACGCCGAACACCTCCCAGCTAACTGAATAGGTAGCTCATAAACTTCAGCCTGTCCTTAACAGAAGCAAGGAGCATCATGGCTTCGCATCTGCGTAAAAAGAAATCACTTCCGATATTGATGAGCAAAAGTGTGCCCATAGGCGCAGACGCATTTATGTTATTTTGTACATTCGGAATTAGCGGTTCTTCCCATTAGTTTCCGTGGGAACAATGGGTGAAATAATACATCTAGATTTTTCTTGGCAACGGGTTATCTGGCCTATAAAATGAATATGACGCTTCAAACAGTTGGGGTTGTTAACTCCCATAACCAGGAATGTGTCTTCATCCATTATGTCTGTTGTCAACCAGCACTGGTTATCGTCCTCATAGTGGCTTCACACTTTATTCAAATCTTTTCATAATGTTGATCCTCCTGAGTTCCAAGTGCTTCTGGTTCTACTAATCTCTGAGATTGCATATTTGCATCACCTCTGGGCTGGTCTCTGTGCCCTCAGCTTCTGAGACTTTACATTCTACAGTTCTTTCATGTACACCTTTGTCTCTTTCTCCTTCTTTATGCTATTCTTTTAAACATACAGTTTTCAAACCGTTGGCCAACAGTCCTCTGTAGTGCCAAGTGTGATAATTCTCCAGAACCTCAGAATGGTGGTGGTGGTGGTGGCATCTGTTAGTCTCGCGAGACCATGGATCTGTGCCTGGAAAGTCTGCTGGAGTGTCCTCTCCAGGGCGTAGGCCTGGGCAAGGTTGTATGGAAGACCGGCAGTTGCCCATGCAGCAAGTCTCCCCTCTCCACAACACCGGTGTTGTCCAAGGGCTGATACAGCTTGGTACCGGTGTCGTCGCAGGAGTTGCCAGAACGAGGTTGAAGGGAATGTCGGACTGCCTTAGGGACTCCAGCTCCATATTTATCCTCAGGGTTTACTCCCAAAGCCTTTCCCATGAGTGGGTATGGTCGCAAGGCAGCGGAGGTTTGAAATCAGAGTTTTCCCTCTCTTAGATGGACTGCCTTCCCAGGCTGATGAGCTCCATCTACCCGAAGCACTGGTTTTAAGACACCAGGACCCACCTTCGCCCCTTCTCCTGTCAGTAGAAACAGTTCTGCCGGGCTTAGAGGCTAAGCCACATGAGAAGGCCAGGAGTTGGACTTGGTTGTCAGAGGCTATTTGAGGCGCATGCCGTGAGGAGCACTTTTAGGTGGTGGGAGCTTGTCCCCACTACCACTCCTCGGCTTGACAACCTTGGAACCTTAGAATGCTAAATAATAAAATGCTAAACAAATGCAGGGTGTAGTTGTGAGATTTCGTCTTATTCTTCTTAGGCCCAATCACCCTTACTGGGGCATAGGCTGCTGATAGCATCTCACCAGAGTTCTCTATCGTGTGCCAGTCTTTCCAGTTGTCCTCTGCTGTAGCCCATCTTGGGGTATCCTTCCTCTCCCAGGGATGAGATCTTTGGAGATTCTCTTGGCATTTCTGTAGCTGTAGATTTTTATGGAATGGGTTTGGTAGCCCCATGTCCATCCCTACTGTTTCCGCATCCAGCCTTGGGACTATCCATGGTGGAGTTAAGAAAGAACTGTGTTTGGTCAAGGATATTATCAGATATTAATATGCTCAAAATATGCCCTCTATACACAAGACTCAGCACTTTAATTTAATCTATTGGATCTCAAACAGCTGATTACTCAATTCTATTCTTTCTCCCTTTTTGTTGTTGATTATATGATACTGCGTAATCTTTAACATAGGTGCATTTTGGGAGGTTATATAGGGTTAGGACAGACAGTAAATTGTAGAGCATTCAGAAATATTGATGAATAGAATTTGAGGTTGAAATCTATAGTTACCTGTAAGTACCAATGCTTGTTGATAGAGTGGTGGAGAAAGCATATGAGAACTCAACTCAATTTAGAAAGTAAGAACAGGAGTCAGCCAACAGGACTCTCAAGCCTTCCCAACCATTCAATATCATCAAGGCTAATCTATGCTGAGCTCAAATCCTCTTCTGTGTTGGTTCCCCACAGCCCTCAAATCCTCAAATTTTCAAATATTTATCTATTTTCATCTTAAATATATCTAATGATCTCCACCATCTTCAAGAACAGAGAAATCCAGAGATTCGAACCCCTCTGAGTGAACAAATTTCCACACACCTCATTTTGAAATGACTAATCACTTACTTTCAACTCTTGTTCGCAACTCCCCTCTTGGTAAAACCATCTCAGTGTCTAATCCATCCTGTTTCTTTAGGATCCTATATGACAACTTCATTCTTCTAAAAAAAAGAAGGAATGCACATTAAAGTTGCCTAGCCTCTCTTAATTTTACAGATATCTCATCCCAGGAAGTAGCTTGTGAATCTCCTTTGGACTGCTCCAACTGCTATTTTATCCTTTTTAGCTAACGGGACCAAAACAATGCACAGTATTCCAGACGTAGCCTCACCAAACTTCTGAACAATGATAAAAACAAACTCTCTATTTTTAAACTCCAAGCCCTACACAATAAAGGCCAACAAGCTATTTGCCTTCTTAAATATTTGTTGGACCTGCCTGCCTACATAAACAAATATAGAACATAGAACATTACTGCACATTACGGAGCCTTTGGCTCATTATGTTGTGCTGACCTTTTAACCTACTCTAAGATGAATCTAACCCTTCCCTCTTGCATAGGCTTCCATTTTTCTTTCATCCATGTGCTTATTTAAAAGTTTCTTAAATGTCCCTAATGCTTCTTTGTCTTTCACTACTCCCATGCACCCACCACTCTGTAAAAAAAAATGAAACTCTGTACCTGCCCTTATACATTCCTCCAATCAGCTTAGAATTATGCCCCCTCATATTAGCAATTTCTACCCTGGGAGAAAGTCTTTGGTTATCCACTTGATCTATACCAATTATCATCTCATATGCCTCCACTAAATCACCTCCTCCACTCCAAAGAAAAAAGCCTTAGCTTGCTCAACCTATCCTCATAGGACATGCTCTCCAATCCAGGCAGCATCCTGGTATATTTCCTTTCCACCCTCTCTAAAGCTTCTACATCCTAACAACTATCTCATCCCAAGAATTAGCTTGGTGGAACTTGTTCAGACTGTTCTCACTGCTATTGTATCCATTGTTATGTAAAGGGACTGAAACAGTACATAGTATTCCATGTATGACCTTACAAAATCCCTGTAGCAAGACCTCTCCTTTTAAAAGTCCTGGGCCTACACAATAAAGGCCATAGTGTTGTTAGCCTTCTTAACTAATTGTTGGATGTGCCTGCTAAACTTTTGTGATTAATGTATTAGAGTACCAGGATCCTTCCTAACATTATTCATCAGCAGTCTCCCTCGATTTACTTAACCATGCGCTCTTTGATTCCTCTTAGTGAAGTGTATGACTTCACACATCTCCACATTAAATTCAATTTGTCCAAACATTCTAACTATCCACAACCCATTGCAGGATCACAATGTCTTCATCTCAACTTTCCATTATTTTTGTATCAATGGCAAACTTGAAATCCTTGCATTTTGTTCCCTCCTCCAGGTCATTAATATAAATAACAAACAACTGAGGGTCCAGAGTGCTCAGCTAATTACATAACTTTAGCCTGTAAAGGACCGATTTTGTTCTAGGTAACAGGTTTTTTCAATCTATGAAAAACACATCCCCTCCAATAACTTGGGCATATTTGACTTCCTAGGTTTGGGCAAGTTGGGTTGTTATGTTTTAACTTTGCAAAACACTGGTTAGAGAGCACTTGGAGTACTGTGTGTGTTTCTGTTCACCACATAATAGGAAGGATATGGCTGTGCTCGAGAGACTGCGAATGAGATTCACTAGGATATTGCTTGGATTGGAGGACTTTCATTGTGGGGAAAGAATGGAGATGCTGCACTTGTGTTCCCTGGAGTGAAGGAAACTGATAGAGATACATAAATAGCATTAATTTCAAGAGGAGTAGAATATAAAAACAAGTATGTAATGCTGAGGCTTTATAAGGCACCAGTGAGGCCTCACTTGGAGTACTGTGAGCAGTTTTGGGCCCCTTATCTAAGAAAAGATACACTGACATTGGAGACAGTTCAGAGGAGGTTCATGAGAATGATTCTGGGAATGAAAGGGTTATCGTATGAGAAGCATTTGATAGCGCTGGGTCTATACTCGCTGGAATTTAGAAGAATAAGGCGGGGTATCTCATTGAAACCTATAGAATGCTGAAAGGCCTAGATAGAGTGGATGTGGAGAAGATGTTTCCCACAGAGGGGGAGTCTAGGACCAGAGGGCACAACTTCAGAATAGAGGGATATCAACTTAGAATGGAGATGAGGAGGAATTTCTTTAGCCAGGGGCAGGTGAATTTGTAGAATTAATTTCCACAGGTGGCTGAATGGGAGTATTTAAGGTGGGAGTTGGTAGGTTCTTCAGTCAGGGTGTGACTAATTATGGGGAAAAGGGAGGAGATTGGGGTTGAGAGGGAAATGGATCAGCCATGATGAAATGGTGGAGTAAACTCAATGGGCCGAATGGCCCAATCCTACTCCTATCTCTCATAGAGGGACATCCATTTAGAACAGAGATGAGGAGGGATATCTTTAGCCAGAAGGTGGTAAATCTGAGGAATTCATTGCTGCAGACCACTGTGGAGGCCAGATCATTGGGTATATTTAAGGCAGAGGTTGATAGGTTCTTGACTAGTCAGGGCACAAAAGATTCGGGGGAAAAGGTAAGAGAGAAGTGGTGAGAAGGAAAATAGAGCAGCCATTTGAAATGGCAGAGGAGACTTGCTGGACTGAATGGCCGAATTCTACTCCGATCTCTTATGGTCTTATAAAACTAAAAGAGTCATATGTTCAGAGTAACTGTCTCACAGTAGGGGGTATCATAAAATAGAGGACATAGGTTTTAAGATGAGAGGAAGGAGTTCTAATGAGGATTTAATGATAAAGCTTTTTTTTCACAGGATGTGGTTATGTCTGGAACTCACTGCCGGAGCAGGTGATGAAGTCAAATACAATCATTACATTTAAGAGATGATTAGATAAACAAGGCATAGAAGGATACAGATTTGATGTGGGCAAATAGGATGAGTGTAGATGGGGAAAACATGCACAGGGTGAGCCAAAGTGCTCTACAACTCCATATCAACCAGACGTCAGTTTTGTTCTGCATAATGAATGTAGGGTCCAGTGGAATGACTAAAACAGGGAAAGCGAACTTTAAAATTTAACAATTTTCTAACACCCAGAAAACTTTCAACATTTTCTTTTCTTTTTGATTTTTACAAAAGGTTTAGACAGATTTTGGGATATCTATATTTTGATGCTCATTATACTACATATCACATCAGTGAGAAGGCAGAGAGGAAGAAGAATAAAGATATATTTATGAGCATGACTAAAGTTGCAGTGGATGACCACCACAACAAACAGCCGTATCTATGAATCACCCTGAACACAGTAAACAGCTCATAATCTTTCAAAAAAAAAAGTTTGACGCTGAACTGCATTAGGAGATGTTACAACAGATGGACAAAAGTTGTTTGAATAGGTACGTTCTAAGGATTATTTTAAAGAGAGGAAAGAAGGGCTGAGCTATAAGGATTTAGGCAGGTATTTTCAGATGTTGGGTCTATAGCAGTTTAAAGCATGGTTAGCATTGGTTGGTTGACTATAAATGAAGACGCTTTAGATGGCAGAATTGTAGGAACACTGATGTCTCTTATAACTAGAATTATTTCTTTAAAAAAATTACAGAAGTGCAATGGAACAGAGAACTTTGAGTGGAAGAGAAGCAAGCTTAGAATAGGATCAATACACCAATTCGGCCAAATCAGGCCAAACCAAAGTCAGATTCAGGAGAAACGGATCTAAATTATTCCATTCGGGTGATAGTCCTGATTAAGGAAGATACAGATTGTAAAGGAAAGAATTAAAAAAAAACAAAAGGCCATGAGGAAGAACTGGTAAATAATTTACATGTTGATGTAGTATTGGTCATTTCTTTCTATCCACATCTATTTTGTGATTACTGTACATTTCGATTTGATTTGAGTAAAATACTTCACCCCATGTACGAATTTAAAAGGGCTACTCTTTACAGAATTACAGTAAGCAAGCCCTGCATGATAATGTTAACAAGAGTGTAAGTTTCCTATAAACTATTAACTAGTTAGTATGCCTGGAGTTATACATTCTTTATAAACATAATATCTAACTGATTTCTGTAAAGCTATAAATTATGCCATTTGCAGAGGGGATACCTTCGATGAATCTTCTACACAGTTGTCTAGGGAGTAACACAAGTAACAATTAACGACCTAGAGGGTTGGAGACAGTCACATATACAATTCTGCATTACCTGGAAAGATATGACTGCATAATTCCATTATTTAATAAAAATTATATTTGATTTTTGTGTTTTTACAATGTATCCAGCTTGATAGTTGTCTTTTGACACTTGTTTCTTAGTACTATTTTATAGGCTTTAGAGATAATAGTCAATGCTTATATTTAATGGCAAAATAGCACATTTTGCTCCACTTTTCCTGCAAATAAGGTTTTAGTCACTGAAAGCAAGCCACAGACTCTCTCAGCTTAAGCTTGATAGATGCAAATGTAAATGTGCACTTACTTAATTGGATCAGGTCCCAAGATAAAAGAGATAAACGGCTCCCAGTTTGCCAAGTTATTTTCAGAGGCACGCAGCGATCTGTGTAGGGAAAGTTAATGAAGAAACTAAGAGACAAACTGTACTTAAAATACCTTGGGTCTAGACTTGTTGAAAGCAAGCCTAGAGTTTTTTTCATGCAGGAGAATTTAAGAGAAGCATTCACATGCTCTTCAGTAGTACGGCTAGTGGTATGCGGAAGCTATAAGCCATCTACAAAGCCATCTGAGAAAGATTATTTTGTTCGACAGATAACATTCTGATGGTGCACAATGAATTGAAATGCTGTTTCAAGTTACTTCTGTGGGCATATTTGGCTTATTTAGCTGCAGTTTCAATTACTTCATCACATAGTGTTCAATCAGGCAACAACAGCTAAAACAATTATTACACAGAAATGCCTATATCACTGTATTTACTTGTTTTTTTTTGTTGCTACATCCATATGCATGAGGCATTAGTAGACAGTTATTGATACAAACACTGTTTTCATTGCTAAAGGCCTTCCAAAACAAATTCTCCGGCTGAGTGCCAACGTATGCATGTTGGCTTGGTGCAAGCTGATTAGTGAGATGATTTACAGCCTAACAGAAAGGATGATACTGTCAAGTCTGCAATTCAAAAAGACAAGATAGCACACCCGCAAGGCTTCACTCACGTTACTGTAAACCTCCCAACTAATCAAGACATACACCACAAATACCTGAAACAGTCAAGCAATCAATTGTCTGCTGATTAAATGCAGTCTCTATTACCAGTTTCTCTGGTAATTTGTTACCCTGACAATAGTATCTCCTAGCTGTGTGCAAGCATTCCACCTCACCTGTCCAACTGTGTGAGAATGGAGATATTTCAGGAGCACAGCAGGGCACCTAATACAACAGTTGCAATATTGCTTCTGTTTTCTACCCTTACAAATAGCAAGACAATAAGTCTGAATGGTGGCCTGGAAAACACAGGGGTCAAATGCTGCAATTTCAGCTACATACAGTTGTTCCTTTTGTCACTAGACTTTTTCTTCTGTTCATTAATAATAAAACAAAATCTTTCTCTTCACTAGTTGTTCTTGATGGAGAAAGCCTTACTCTGCAATAAACTTAGGGACTTTGATCTTGGGCCATTCACTTAGGTCTTTTTTTTAGCTGAAATCAGTGGCAAAACTATGTGAACTTATTGTTCACACTTGCTGCGCTTCTGGTTTAGAAAGAACTGATTTATTAGCTTGTCAAGGGAAGCATTGTTCAAGAAGGCAATCAAAAAGCACTTACCTAGCTAAACTAAAATTACTGGCTTTTCTCTGGCTAATTTGTATAACTCCCATGGAGCAGCTTGGAAAAGATTTGATGAGGCATAAAACGATGATTAATGAATTTATTGCCTGGTGCTCATCAAATAGGAGTGTGATTATGTTCTCTTGGTGTAGTGACTGTTGTGTGCAGAGTATAGCCAGATACATGGCATTCAGTATCTTAGTAGCAGTGTAGCTACTAAATTAATCAGATATTGATAGAATGTATGTATGCCCCTTGTGTTAACTTTTCTTTTGCAATTTTTGGCTTCTCTTTATTCTCATTTATCTCCCTCAGACTTAGGTCCTCTCTGCATTTATACTATCTGCAACCATTCTTGGTTCCACTGCCAAAATTCATGACTGATTCTACTTCTGAATTCATTGTCTACGTTCTTGCTACTCACTGATTTTTTTTTCAGCACTTTTGTCCCTGCTCTGGCATTTCAAGTCCTTTTCACCCTGTGTCATAACCCCTTCCCCCCATTGATTGAAGATGTTTGTGGCCTGTCCGAACCTTCTCTGTTCAAATCCACTTATCTTAGACCCTCTCTCTTTCAGCCACTTTAAAGTCTTCTTTTAAATCTTCTTATTCATTTTGCTAGTTCAGTAAGATTAAAACCCAGAAAAGCCTAAAGAATACACAAGATGTTGCTGGATCTGCGAAGCTCGGGCAATAATTGCACTGAGAATCCAGCTGAAATAAAGCATCGGTATGTTTGTAAAGAGACGTAAGTACTATAGCTAACAGAAAGACAGATAAAGATAAATATACCAAAAGCAGGAAAATAAAGATATATGCAAAGAATTTTAAAGAAGGAAATAACAAAAAGAAAATGAACGCAAGAGAAACATGGCAACATGTTGGAGCACGAAAGAATAAACTAAAGAAACATTTCAAAATGGAAATAGAGAGAGCACTGAAAATTTTTAAAAAGCAAAAAGTTTTTTTTAAAATGTAAAGATTTCATGAATCATCAATTTGTGTAATATGATACCAGAGGTAAAGGCAAATGATAGCACTGGTCTATTCATAGATGTTAAAAAGTCTGTTCAACAGTTTCTTATATGATCTATTTCTAAGTCTTCCTGACCCATGTGACCTGGTAAAGTTTCAGATGTAACAGAGGCAACATGAGGGAACTGGTGAGACAAAGGATGATTTGATAGGCGGTTAAATGTGAAATGTGAGGAAAGGTGCTGCAGGGAGAGATCTGCTCAGTTTTCGCCCCTAGCCACTTTGACTATTGAAGTGGTAAAATGAAGTAATTGGATAAGGTGCTAGACAAACTGACACAAAAGGTTTTAGGTTTAAAATAGAAAAGCACAACTAAATGATAATTTTAAAATCGACTAAAGTGACAACAGGAGATATGTCAAGATAAAGAAATTCTAATTATTTTTGCAGGCAATACTGTTTATTTTCAATGATGCATAAGTTCTTAAATAACTGTACTGCAATTTCATAGTTACTCATTGTATTATTGAGCATAATGTGATAAACATTGCACAATGTAACTTATCTGTTCCAAAGAGTAAAGTATTACTTCTTATGTGATCAGAAGATATAACAGATGATAAGATAAAACATTACTTCTACCCAAATATATGGTTCTTTCACAGGAACTTGAATCTGCCACAGTATACCTGCCAGCAAAAATGAAAATACAAAAGGAGGAAATAAAGGTAATGTTTTTACCTTATAGGGCCAATAAAGAATGCTTGACAGCGATGGCAGGGCTTGAATTTGATTACCTCTTACAAAGAGAAATCGGGTGACGTAGGTGGCAACAGGGCTTCACTTCCAGATGAGCTCAATGACCATCAAAACTCGGAAGAAACTTCACAACCTCCCACAGCACCTGATGGTCCTGTGATTTCAGTCTCTGAGGTCGACGTGAGAGCATCCTTCAGGAGGATGAACCCATGGAAAGCAGCTGGCCCAGGTGGGGTTTCTGGCCACATACTAAAGACCTGTGCTGACCATTTGGGTAGAGTGTTCACCGATATCTTTAACCTCTCTTCGGAAGGCTGAGGTACCCAATTGCTTTAAACAGGCCTCAATCGTGCTGGTGCCTAAGAAGAATGTGGCAACCTGCCTCGATGACTAGCATCTAGTAGCACCTGCATCCACTGTGATAAAGAGTTTTGAAAGGTTGGTGATGAAATACATGAACTCCTGCCTGAGAAACAAATTGGGTCCACTCAAATTTTCCTACCAGCACAGGTCCACAGCATCTTCACTCAACCCTGGAACATTGGAACAGCAAAGATACATACATCAAAATGTTCCTTATCAACTACAGCTCGGCATGCAATACTATCATCCCCTCAAAACTAATCAATAAGCTTCAAGACCTTGGCCTCAATACCTCCTCGTGCAACTGGATCCTCAATTTCCTCACTTGCAGACCCTAGTCAGTTCAGATTGGCAACAACATCTCCTCCACGAGCTCCATCAGCACAGTCGCTCCACAAGGCTGTGTGGTTAGCCTCCTCCTCCACTCACTTTAAACTTATGACTATGTTGCTGAGCACAGTTCCAATGCAATATTTAAGTTTTCTGATGACAGCACTGACATTGACCGAATCAAAGATGGTGAAGAATCAACATATGAGAAGGAAATTGAAAATCTAGCTGAATGGTACCACAACAACAACCTCTCACTCAATGCCAGCAAGTCCAAGGAGCTGATTATTAACTTCAGGAGGAGGAAAACGGAGGTCCATGAGCATGTTCCCTTTGAGGGATCAAAGGTGGAGAGAGTCAGCAACTTTAAATTCCTTGGCGTTAGCATTTCAGGGGACCTTTCCTGAGCCCAGCATGCAAGTGTAATTGTGAAGAAAGCATGGCAGCACCTCTACGCCCATTGAAATTTGAAAAGATTCAGCAAGATACCTAATACTTTGACAGATTTCTATAGATGTATGGTGGAGATTATATCGTCTTGTTGCATCATGACCTGGTATGAAAACACGAATGCCCTTTAATGGAAAATCCTACAAAAAGTAGTGGTTACAGCCCAGTTCTTCAGAATCAGAATCAAATTTAGTATCACTGGTATGTTATGAAATTTGTTCACGGGTAAAGCGCTCCTCTTCGTTGAACACATGAGCATGGAGCGCTGTTTCAAGAAAGCAGCGTCCGTTGTCAGAGAATCCCATCGGTTGGCTCATACCCTTTTCTTGCTGCTGTCATCAGGAAGAAGGTACAATAGCCTGAGGTCTGACAGCACCAAGATCAGGAACAGTTATTACCCTTCAACCATCAGGCTCAGTGTAGGACAATTCCTTTCAATTTCACTAGCCCCACCACTGAACCGTTCCCACAACCTATGGACTTACTTTCAAGCACTTGTCATCTCATGTTATTGAGAATTATGACTTATTTATCTATTTGTTTGTTTGTTTTTTTCTCTTTTGTATTCACACAGTATGTTGTCTTTTGCACATTGGTTGTTGGGTGTGCTCTTTTATTGATTCTATTATAGTTCTTGGATTTACTGAACATGCCTGCAAAAAAACGGATCTCAGGGTTGTATATGTTGACATACTTTGATAATAAATTTACTTTGAACATTGAACTTTTTGAATAACATACACTGGAAATTGACTCTGTTTTTTAGATGAACTAATAAGCATTTGAATCTGTCATTACCATTTAAAACCCTTTAGTTATTGTGTATTGTGCAATACACGCAAACACGTATATATCCTGTTGGTGAAACTCATTAACTATGTTATCTTAACTTCCTTCCTCTTACATCTGCACTTCCAAAATGGAATCTCAGTTCACAGGGATTCATGCAATGAAGATGCCATTATATCACAATATTCATTCACCAAACACTTCGTATTTAGATTTTAAATTTATGTTATCTTCATGAGAGTATGACAAATCCTTCTTAATATAATTATTTTCCCCCTAGTTCTTGTACTAAAACTCCCTAACTTAGATTAGACTGGAGTGTGGAACCTGCATTTCTTATTTGAAACTGTTATTTATTGCTCAGGAGATCATTTCAATTTACTAGATATGCTTCATGGTAACACTAGAGATATTGTGCAAGATATCAATATACGCTTCTGCTGCAGTTCCACTCTATCTGTAACCATTGCAGAACAGTTTTTACTTTTTAAGTAATGAGAAGAACATTAGGGCATTTTCTCACAAAGTAATATGTAAGCACATATTACTTACAGAAGGTTTCTGAAGTTAACAAAAAAATTCTCAACGTTTATAATGTATTCTTTTGTACATTCTTTGCTATTCTAATTAATTCTGAATTATGAAAGATACATTCATATTCTAATGCATTATTTTATCTTACAGTAAAGGCTTGATCAACTTGCCATAATACAGTACTACCTCCAGAGTATCTGCTCCAGAAATCTGGTCACCCCAAAAGTTAGAAGATGTCATCTCTTTTATGCTTATCTTTTAGGTTGCCCTGTTTGAAGAATATGGAGCAGGAAATTTGGAAAAGGCTGTCTTTAGCTCTTAGATATGCAACTTTATTTTCCTGAATATCATAATATTTTAGGCAGTCATAATGATGACTATAATCATTGCTAATAGACAAACTCTTTCATAAACTTTTGCAATAAAGTGCTTTCTGTAATAATAATATTATTGGATAAGGGAAGTTCAGTAAGATTGACAACCAGCAAAAACCAAAAGGATACACAAGACTTTGCTGGACCTACAAATACACCAAGAATTCAGATGAACTAAAGCATTGACATATTTATAAAGAGACATACTGTAAGTAATAAACTAGTATTATTATTGGATGCCAGGAACATTTTAGTATTTGGTTCCTAGACACTGAACAACAATAACTTTAGTTCAGCACTTACTTATGACTCTTGTGTTTTATAGCATGGGCCAAAACCAGCAATCACCTGTACCATGTTAATAGGCCTTTCATGCAATGCCAAGAGAAGGAATGTTATGGAATAAGTGCAGTGAAGTTCCATTTACCTGAAAGCATTGCTATCTAGCATGTAATCTGTTTTTGTGTCAGCATAGTCATGTAACAAGGCCATGATGACTCACAGTTGTGATAATGATAGAAATTAAAGGTGAGTTACTCAGGTACAATTTATTGTCCAACTTTGATATGGCAATTAAAGTGTATATTGCTTTGAATACAATCAGGCTGTGCTGGAATGGAAGTCAATGTAAAACACTGAGTCACTTTTACATAAAATGTACACAGATACATTTAGACAGCAAACAAAAAGACATACAAACATTTGCTAAGATTAGCATAATTTTCTTGGCAGGATTATAGACAAACATATTTACTAGATGATTCTCTTAATTTTAAATGATTCCGCAGTCTGTTCATTAAAAGGTCATATGTTTCTGGTAACGCTATTACCAGAGAAAGCAAGTGTTATAGAAGCTCATAAAATTGCTTATGCATGATCATCTAACAGAGTTATCACTGCAACTATCAAAAGAGTTTTGACATTCAGAGGAAGAAGACATATTTGCTATTACTGAAGTAATATTTCAGAACATCAGCAGCCTGAATGTGTGGCAGAGAGCAGAGTTTGATTGATTTCCAGTAAATACAGTTTATGTCAATATAAGTAAAGAGATGGCATTAATAATAAGCATAATGTTAGACAGCAATAGTTTGCAGACATAATTGCTTTAATGTGGGCAATTAAGACTAAGTGCATGTGGTTTTAGTGACCGCCCTACATTCCTTTGGATGATTACAGTGATCAATGAATGTGATTTGTAAGTAGCTTCATATTGATCAAACAGTAGCACATTCAACCTTGAAGAAGTCATTTGCTGTGACACCTAATGCAGTTCCCTTTCTTGCTATCAAATTTATTTATTTTTATACCGATTATCTCTTTATTGCTGGCTGCAAAGCCTTCTCCCTGCAATGTGCTTTTACAATTATTCTGTTTCATTATATGTTAAATTGCACATGAATACGTTATTTTTATAGGTAAATATTATTCTAATTATAAATAGGCATATCATTCTATCAAGCTTAAAAAATATGTGTAAAAATTCAATTAATATTTTAAATGTGTTGATATTTTCTTTGGGGAAATAAATCATTGGATTAAGGTACTCCAGAAATTTACTTAAAGGGCATTATGTTTTTTATTCAAATTATTTAACAGTCACTAAATATCTAACAAATAAGGCTTTTCCTTTGCAGTTCTATAAGGGATATTGATCCAGTTTCTGAGGTTCTTGATTTTCTGTGCCTTTGCGTTGTAATTAGATCGTGACACATCATTTAAATTTTTTCCTTTTCTTTTGCAATGTAATTTTATACTCCTTCTTCCCTGATACTAAATAATTGGAATCATTTTCACTATTTCTCGATTTTCTTTTCACTTCTTCATCATTTTTTATCTGACCGCCATTTGTTTCTCTGTTCTGCCTCTTGTCACAGCGAGTTTGTACGTTCTCCCTGTGGCAACATGGGTTTCCTCCAGGTGCTCTGGTTTCCTCCCACAGTCCAAAGACATACCGGTTGGTAACTGAACTGGTCATTGTAAATTGTCCAATGATTAGGCTGGGATTAAATAGGTGGGTTGCTGGGCAGCACGGTTGCTAGGGCAGGAAGGGCCTGTTCCGTGCTGTATCGCTAACTAAATAAATAAACAATAAATAAAAACCTCTCTGTGCACTATCAATTGCATTTAAAGTGAATAAATACTATCTACAAAGCAGGTAATAAAGCTATGTGACATTAATTGCCATACTACTAAAATCCAAAATTGTATTCTACCTATAAACTATACAGAAACAAATAAAAGGTGGTTGGAAAAATCATATTTTATTGGACTAGCAACACACATCAAAGTTGCTGGTGAACACAGCAGGCCAGGCAGCATCTCTAGGAAGAGGTACAGTCGACGTTTCGGGCCGAGACCCTTAGTCAGAACTAACTGAAGGAAGAGCTAGTAAGAGATTTGAAAATGATTGGACTATTGGCTTGATATGTTTCCCCTTGATGAAGACGACCTATTACATAAAGTCTAGCATTTAAATGATTAGCAGGTAATATCAAATTTCATGAAGAAATCTTTTATAGTATTTTAGTTCTAATGATTCCAGAAGAAATTGTTATCCATTCTGGAATTTTTATCTAATATTGACCAGAGTAATAATTGAACACATTACTTAATGTACAGTCTGCCCTCCTTATCCACGGGGGATTGGTTCCGGGACCCCCCGTGGATACCAAAACTCGGATGCTCAAGTCCATTATATAAAATGGCGTAGTATTTGCATATAACCTACGCACATCCTCCCGTATACTTTAAGTCATCTCTAGGTTACTTATAATACTTAATACAATGTAAATGCTATGTAAGTAGTTGTTATACTGTATTGTTTAGGGAATAATGACAAGAAAAATGCTCAAACAGAGAGAGTTGGAGAGAGAACTTCCGGGTTTTTCCGATCAGTGGTTGGTTGAATCCGTGCACGCGGTACCCGCAGATAAGGAAGGCCAACTGTATTAAGTGAAATCTTGAAATTTGGAAATGCATGCAAGAAAATAGACTCATTGGCCTCTTTATGAGCTATATCTGTACACCTGCTCATTAATGCAAATATCTAATTAGCCAATCATGTGGCAGCAACTCAGTGCATAAAAACCTGTAGACATGGTCAAGGGGTTCATTTGTTTTTCAAACCAAACATCAGAATGTGGTGGAAATGTGATTGAAGCGATTTTGACTGTGAAATGATTGTTGGTGCCAGACAGGGTGGTTTGAATATCTCAGAAACTGCTGATCTCCTGGAATTTTCATGCACAACGGTTGTAAGAGTTTAAAGAGAATGTTGCAAAAACAAAAACAAAAACAATCCAGTGAATGGCAGTTCCGCTGGTGAAAATGCCTTGTCAATGAGAGAGGTCAGAGGAGAATGACCAGACTGGGTGAAACTGACAGGAAAGTGACAGTAACTCAAATAATCACACACTACCATGGTGGTGTGCAGAAGAGCATCTCTGAATGCAAGGCATATCTAAACATTGAAGTGGATGAGCTACAGCAGCAGAAGACCACGAGCGTTCACTCTGAGTATAAATTTGAAGCATATTGCATTGTATTATTTAAACTGATCTTCTGGCTGTGTGATTTGAAGAAATAACTGGATACAGAGAATTCTGAACTTTATCCATTCTCTCTGGCCAATTCACAAAGTTCTATACTTTTGGGGAAAAAATGCGGTTACAAGCTAATTGTAGTGGGCCAGAACAAGAATATTAAGGTGAATATTAAGGTGAATGTTGAAATCTGATAAACAATGCCCACTTGTGTGTGGAAACACCCTGGTGCTCGTGAACCAGGTCCCAGCTATTGGTAAAAAGCTCCACTGTCTGTGGGAAGCCCTGGGAGGGATGAAGGCTACGGGAATAAACCCAGGCAGCAAATCCGGAGTGGAGCCCCCAAGGTGGCTGGATGTCATTGAACATCCTTCTTACAGCCAAGCTGGTGCCAAACATATTGCTTCATAAGCTTTCCTTTGGACTACACTGGTGAGGCCAAGAGGGGGATCTTGACAACCCTGGCTTTTCAGGATCTCCGTGCCTTCCACCCAGGCTTGTGATCACCATCACCCGTTGTCCTTCTAGACAGATGGATGCCAACACAACACAATAAACAATGTGGTATATTTCTATCACTTAGTGTAAGATACTTCATACATTGTTTGAGCATAACAGTTGACATCAAACTTTAAGGCAGGGGTTAACAACCTGGGGGTTCATAGACTCCTCAGTTAATAGTAAGGCATAAAAATGGTTAGGAACCCCTGCTTTAAGGGAAATGAAAGCATTGGCAGTCATTTCAACATAAATGGTCTGATTTAAGTCCATATTTCTGGACTAATTAACAACTAAATAACAGTCCAGTCAAGTACAACAGGAAATGGCAAAACTGGTAGCAGTGGCAAAGTCAGAGTTGTATGAAGGTTGGGGCACATTATTAGACACAATATGATTCAAAAAGCCAAGTGAAACTGACCAGCAGCTAGGAGGGACATTTCAAATGCCCTTGCCACACATCTCCAATATATTCAGTAGCTGCTTTTCTGAAAGTTAGGGCAAATCAAAAGCAACCGAATTAAGGAACAATACTGTAAGAACATAGCACTAAGACAAGATCAACAGTCAATACAGAAGTGTTTTACATTCTCTGTGTTTTAAACAGTGTAGTTGGTAAATAGCTTGAAATCAGTAGTGATATTGAGATTTGGGCATCATGTTCTTTAGATTTTCCAACTACTCCTGATTAAACAGCATGGGATACATACATTCCCAACAAATGTCCTTTTACAAAGGTAAGTGCATGTATGTTTTGGAGTAGCTCATGCAGTGCACACACAGCTGGTACTTCGCAGAAAAGCTTTGTCTTAATGTGATCTACAGTAGATTGTTCTCTTTCTGAGATCATTTGGAGTTAGATGTTGAGTCAGTGGGTGGGAAGATTCTACTTTTAGCTGGCAAATCCATAAGGAACTGTTGGCTGGCTACAGTGCACTGGTCAGCTTGTCCAGGGTTTTCTGCACTTGTGCATCACCAGCAGATCAGGAAAGAGTGGAGAGTGATGAAATGCTTTGAGACGTTGGTCATGGCTAGAATCACCACCTGTTTCCACTGCTTTCAGGAAGGAATCCACTGCTATTTGCCCATAACCACAATAGGTCTACAGCGAACACAATCTCAAAGGTTTTCCGTGCAGCCTTGGATCACCTGAACAATGTAAATACCTATGTCAGGATGCTGTTTATTGAATATAGTTCAGCATTTATCACCATCATTCCTACAGTCCTGGTCAAAAAGCTGCAGAACGTGGGCCTCTGCACTTCCCTCTGCAACTGGATCCTTGCAACTGGAGCTAATAGACTGGTCCTGGTCTTATTTTTCATCTGGCATAGTTTGCATTTGTTGTTTGATTGTTTGTGGTTTTTGTATTGCTATATTTATGCTCTATTCTTGGTTGGTGCGGCTATAACAAAACCCAATTTCCCTCGGGATCAATAAAGTAAATCTACCTATCTATTGACTTCCTATCCGAAAGACCACAATCTGTGCAGATTGGAAATAACATCTCCACCTCACTGACAATCAACACTGGTGCACCTCAGGAATGTGTGCTTAGCCCACTGCTCTACTCTCTCTACACCCATGACTGTGTGATTAGGCACAGCTCAAACTGCATTTATAAATTTGCTGATGATACAACCATTGCTGGCAGAATTTCAGATGGTGATGAGAGGGTGTACAGGAGTGAGATATACCAGTTAGTTGAGTGGTGTCGCAGCAACAACCTTGTCGCTCAACGTCAGCAAAGAACTGATTGTCGACTTCAAGAAGGGTAAAGCAAGGTAACACAAACCAATTCTCATAGAGGGATCAGAAGTGGAGAGAGTGAGCAGTTTCAAGTTCCTGGGTGTCAATATCTCTGAGGACCTAACCTGGACACAATATGTTGATGCAGCTATAAAGAAGGTAAGACAGCAGCTATATTTCATTAGAAGGTTGAGGACACTCGGTTTGTTAACTAAAACACTCAAAATCTTCTGCAAATGTACCATGGAGAGCATCCTGACTAGCTGCATCACTGTATGGTAAGGGGAAGCTACTACACAGGATTGAAGTAAGTTGCAGAAACTTGTAAACTTAGTCAGCTCTATCATGGGTACCAACCTCTGTAGTATCCAAGACATCTTCAAGGAGCGGTGCCTTGGAGAGGTAGCGTCCATCATTAAGGATTCCCACCTCCCAGTTCATGAGCTCTTCACTCTATTACCATTAAGAAGGAGGTACTGAAGCTTGAAGGCACACACTCAGCGATTCAGGAACAGCTTCTTCCCCTTTGCCACCTGATTTCTAAATGGACATTGACCCCATGAACCCTACCTCACTACTTTTTTATTTCTGTGATTTTGCACTAATTATTTTCACTTAATTATTTAATAAACACACACACACTGTCAAGGTCCGGATTGGGGTCCCTTTAAATTTACCTTGTTTAAGTGACGATCTGGACCGTTGATTCCCTGTTTTCCCGTGTCCCTCGGCTTTGGTGATTAGAGGCAATTAATGCTCGGCTGAACCGGTAGCTTACAGTCTCCGGCTTTCAGCCGTTTGGCGCGAGAGCGTCTGCAAAGTCATCAAAGGTACGGTGTGCCGATGTCATTTGGCTGGAGCAAGCCTAGTCTCTGCTGAAGTGAATGCCGGTAATTCGCCCTTCCTCACCGGAGCAACCCTGTCCAGTTACCTCGCCGAAGCAAGCCTGCAAAGTTTCCTCATCAAAGTGGGTCCGTCAGTTAACCCGCCGGAGAGAATCAGGAGCCACTGTTTACTGTCCCTGGGCCGAGTCAAGAGCTCGCCACTACCCGGAGGCTCCAAGTACCACATCCAAGTCCTGGCTCCGGCGGCATCTAAGTACCATGTCCAATTCCTGGGTCCGGCGGCACCCAAGTACCACGTCCAAGTCCTGGCTCTGGCGGCACCCAACTACCACGTCCAAGTCCTGGCTCCGGTGGCACCCAACTACCACGTCCAAGTCCTGGCTCCGGTGGCATCCAAGTACCACGTCCAAGTCCTGGCTCTGGTGGCACCCAACTACCACGTCCAAGTCCAAGTCCTGGCCCTGGCGGCATCCGAGTATCTAGTCAAGTCCTGGCCCTGCCGTTCTGTGATTCCTGTCCTACCCCCCCCCCCCCGTCTGAATCCCTTCTCTGCTCCTCTTGCCTCTAGCCCTCGTCTGTAGCCCTCACCTGCACCTCGGTCTAGTTCTATCACTGGAGCTAGATAGGAACTGTGTTGTTCTTTGGTGTTTATCTTGTCTTGTCTTGTCCTCGCCTCCGTGGGGTAAGTCAGGCTGTCTTGCCGTTGCCCCGCGGGGGGTCATGTCTTGTCTTGTCTTGTCCTCGCCTCCATAGGGTAAGTCAGGCCGTCTTGCTGTTACCCCACGTAGGGTCATGAGTCCCGGCCCTATGTCCTGTACCCAAGGAGGGGTCCCAACTCTGTGTCTGTGTATGTGTCGATGGTTCCATGTTCCTCCTCTCCCTAGACCATGTCATGTCCATGCCTGGTTCTGGGGTCCGAGCCCGAGGCAAGACCCAGGTACTGAGTCCTTGCCCAATCTCTGGCTCGGAGTCCATACCCTAACCTCTTCACGTCTCCTCCAGTTCTGGGAGCCGATTCCGAGTCCTAACCCAGACCCTTGGTCCCAGCCTAGTCGTAGTCCTTGTCCTGTTTGCTCTTCCTTCTTCTGCTTTGCTCTCCTGGTATCAAACAATAAACTAAATCTAGTTACCCTCATAAGATGTGTCTTGCTTTTGGGTCCACCCTTGCTCCCTATGCCCCCGCCAGTATGACACACACACACACACACACACACACACACACACACACACACACATCTGATTCTGATTCTGTCTCAGGATGTCCAAATATCCGACTCCTGCTCCAACAGAGTGTTCACTTCTGAATCCAGGGATGGAGCACAAACATCTTGAGCTAAGGGTGTGCATGTGCCTTGGTCAGCCCATGCCAATAAATTGGGCCATAGACCTTGAAAGACTGCAGGAAAGTAGGAAAGAGGTTAATTTTTTCCCCCTTAATTTTGATGGTTTTACTTAAACTCCAGCACTGAAAAGATTTAAAAATATATTTTTAAATGATTGATTTTATCTAAAAGCAGTTCGAAGGTCTTTGAGAACAGTGAATAGAGAGAGACCAGTCTCAGGATCAAGGTCCTAGCTACAGCTTTGCAGTGTGCTTCACTTCACATGACACCTGCAGAAACTGGAGACCTTTGGTACAATAGCACTGATGGGGTTGAAAAATTAGGTGTAACACAAGCAGCAAGTGCATAAATCTGCCCCAATATTATTTATAGTGGTCTCTGCACATCTTCAGCACTTTGATTTATTCCATTGATTTATGAGTATCAGAGACTTAAATCATTTTCTGCCTCAGCCTTCAAGATCTATTGAAAAGTAATCAGGTGGTTCCAGGGATGAGGAATTTAAATTTGATTCAGATCAGAAATGCTGTAGTTGTTGTGTATGGAGCAGGAAAATTTGGAAGGAAATTTGATGGAGTTGGGTAAGGCCATGATTGGCCTGGATGGGGTGTTCCCACAGTGGCCTTAGTTGTTCCCATTAGCAGATGGTTTAAGAACTAGAGGATACAAACTTAAAACATTGAGGTAAACATGCAGTGAAGGAGGGCATGTCGTAAAACTTTGTCACCTGAAGTGTAGGTTATGTTCTGGAATTCACTGCCTGTCAAGGTCGTGCAACCAGATTCAGGCAGTGCCTTCAGAAGGGAATTGAATAGGCATAATAGACAATAGACAATAGGTGCAGGAGTAGGCCATTTGGCCCTTCAAGGCAGCACCGCCATTCACTGTGATCATGGCTGATCATCCACAATCAGTTCCCTGTTTCTGCCTTCTCCCCATATCCCTTGACTCCACTATCATTAAGAGCTCTATCTAACTCTTTCTTGAAAGCATCCAGAGAATTGGCCTCCACGGCCTTCTGAGGCAGAGCATTCCACAACTCTCTGGGTGAAAACGTTTTTCCTCAACTCCATTCTAAATGGCCTACCCCTTATTCTCAAATTGTGGCCTCTGGTTCTGGACTCCCCCAACATTGGGAACATGTTTCCTGCCTCTAGAGTGTCCAATCCCTTAATAATCTTATATGTTTCAATGAGATCCCCTCTTATCCTTCTAAATTCGAGTGTATAAAACCCCAGTTGCTCCAATCTTTCAACATATGACAGTCCCGCCATTCCGGGAATTAACCTCGTGAACCTCCGCTGCACTCCCTCAATAGCAAGAATGTCCTTCCTCAAATTTGGAGACCAAAACTGTACACAATACTCCAGGTGTGGTCTCACCAGGGCCCTGTACAACTGCAGAAGGACCTCTTTGCTCCTATACTCAACTCCCATTGTTATGAAGGCCAACATGTCATTAGCTTTCTTCACTGCCTGCTGTACCTGTCATGGTTACTTTCAGTGACTGATGAGCAAGGACACCAAGATCTCGTTGTACTTCCCCTTTTCCTAACTTGACACCATTCAAATAGTAATCTGTCTTCCTGTTCTTGCCACCAAAGTGGATAACCCGACATTTATCGACATTAAACTGCATCTGCAATGCATCTGCCCACTCACCTAACCTGTCCAATTCATCCTGCATTATCTCAACATCTTCCGCATATTTCACACTGCCACCCAGCTTTGTGTCATCTGCAAATTTGCTAATATTACTTTTAATCCCTTCATCTAAATCATTAATGTATATTGTAAATAGCTGCGGTCCCAGCACCGAGCCTTGTGGTACCCCACTAGTGACCACCTGCCATTCTGAAAGGGACCCGTTAATCCCTACTCTTTGTCTCCTGTCTGCCCACCAATTTACGATCCATGTCAGTACCCTACCCCCAATACCATGTGCTCTAATTTTGCCCACTAATCTCCTATGTGGGACCTTATCAAAGGCTTTCTGAAAGTCTAGGTGCACTACATCCACTGGCTCTCCCTTGTCCATTTTCATAGTTACATCCTCAAAAAATTCCAGAAGATTAGTCAAGCATGATTTCCCCTTCGTAAATCCATGCTGACTTGGACCGATCCCGTTACTGCTATCCAAATGAGCCACTATTTCATCCTTTATAATTGACTCCAGCATCTTCCCCACTACTGATGTCAGACTAACTGGTCTATAATTGCCTGTTTTCTCTCTCCCTCCTTTCTTAAAAAGTGGGATAACATTAGCTACCCTCCAGTCATCAGGAACTGATCCTGAATCTATAGAAGATTGGAAAATAATTACCAATGCATCCACGATTTCCAGAGCCACCTCCTTAGGCACTTGAGAGGGAATAACTTGCAGGTCTTGCGGCAAACAGCAAAGGAATAGGCCTGATGCTTTCAGTTTATTAGGAGTTCATACAAACTGATGGACCAAGTTGCTTCCTTCTCTGAAGCATCAATTTGTTAATTCCATGACAAATCATATTCTGTTATTATTTTCGGATCTCATACTGAGTGCAACATAGAAACGGACTCTTGGGACATCACCTCTATGGTGACCATCATACCTATCAATACCAATCCCACTTTTCTGAATTAATTCCATACTCCTCTATACCTTGCTCATTCAGATACCAAACAAGATGCTTCTTAAATGTTTTTATTGTTTTTGCCTCCATCACATCTTCTGGCAGCTCATTACAAATACCAACTACTCTTTGTGTGAATAATTCACCACATAGGTAAACCTTGTTCCTCTCCTGTTAAACTTGTGCTCTCTAAATGTAGACAAGTCTACTAAGAGAAACAGATGTTGTCTATCTACCCTATCTCTGCTTCTCATAATTTCATACATCTCAGCCTCCTTCATGCTAGGAAAAGGAATCCCTGCCTACTCAATATCTCCTGAAAGCTCATGCACTTTATTCCAAGCAACATATTCTTGTGAATCTTTTCTGCACCCACTGTATCCTAATCATGTACTTCCACCAGTGTGGTGACCAGAATACTTCATGCAGCCTAACCAACATTTCATACGGCTGTAACATGACGTCCCAATTCTTGTAATCAATGGTTCCGTTGATGAAGGCAATTTTGCGCGTACCATAAAACTTCCTCACCACCCTGTCTACCTCTGTTCCAATTCTCAGGGAACGGCTGTATGCACTTTTTCCTCAAGGTGATCTCAGACATCATCTTGCCTTCATATTTTTTTTTACTCATTGTTGCTTGGTGGTCTAATAAGTCAATCACTAAAACAACAATCCAGAGGCTGCAAAATAATCTGATATAATCAATCCAGGGAGTGTGAGTTCAAATCCACAATGATCATCAGAGAAATGAAGATCATTTTAAAAAAAAATGAAAATTATTAAAAATTTAGAAATAACAGCCCTAAATCTCTTGTCTTGATTAAAAATTATAAACAGTTAAATAATATTTTATAAGGAGTAACACATCTTCTGGCTCATTTGAGGATTCCTATGCAGATTTGGACAGTTCTTAAATTGTTTTCTGAAATGGCATAATAATGCACCAATACCGAGCACCACAGGAACAAAGCAACAAATTATGTCATAGCCAAGACCCACCCAATCCAAATCACCCTGACATATTCTCCTTCGTCCCTTTCAAAAACTGGTGGAAGAACTGGGCAACACACATCAAAGTTGCTGGTGAACGCAGCAGGCCAGGCAACATCTCTAGGAAGAGGTACAGTCGACATTTCGGGCCGAGACCCTTCGTCAGGACTAACTGAAGGAAGAGCTAGGAGGAGATTTGAAAGTGGGAGGGGGAGGGGGAGACCCAAAATGATAGGAGAAGACAGGAGGGGGAGGGATGGAGCCAAGAGCTGGACAGGTGATTGGCAAAAGGGATATGAGAGGATCATGGGACAGCAGGCCCAGGGAGAAGGAAAAGGGGGAGGGGGGAAAAACCCAGAGGATGGGCAAGGGGTATATTCAGAGGGACAGAGGGAGAAAAAGGAGAGAGAGAGAAAGAATGTGTGTATATAAATAAATAACGGATGGGGTACGAGGAGGAGGTGGGGCATTAGCGGAAGTAAGAGAAGTCAACGTTCATGCCATCAGGTTGGAGGTTACCCAGACGGAATATAAGGTGCACACACTCTTTTTCTCTCTCTCCTTTTTCTCCCTCTGTCCTCTCACTGAGATCTTTGGGCACAGAGCTCGGAAAAAGCAACGCAATGGACTTTTAGCATTGTAAACCAGCGAGTTTTGCTGAACACCTACGCTCTGTCTACCAGAGAAAGCCTCCTGTCCCATGATCCTCTCATATCCCTTTTGCCAATCACCTGTCCAGCTCTTGGCTTCATCCCTCCCCCTCCTGTCTTCTCCTATCATTTTGGATCTCCCCCTCCCCCTCCCACTTTCAAATCTCTTCCTAGCTCTTCCTTCAGTTAGTCCTGACGAAGGGTCTCGGCCCGAAATGTCGACTGTACCTCTTCCTAGAGATGCTGCCTGGCCTGCTGCGTTCACCAGCAACTTTGATGTGTGTGGCTTGAATTTCCAGCATCTGCAGAATTCCTCGTGTTTGCGTGGAAGAATTGGGACTGCTTTGATGTAGGACAGACAAGTAAAAGCCCAACCCTGTTAGATGTACAGAATAATTTGTTGAATCATAGAAATTTACTGCTGGGAAGGAGATTACTTGGCCCATAGTACATGGGCTAGCTATATTTAGTTCAGCATCACCTCTTTCTATCTGTAAGCTCATAGGTTTCTTTCCAACTCCCCTTTAAGATTATTTTCAGTATGGAATCAGCTTTCAGTATCTTCTCAAGTGGAATGCTCCAGATCCTGAAGGCACTCTGTGCTCAAATCCAGATATTTTCCCAAAGTTTTTGCATTATTTATTAAGCTACTCCTCAGAGGGATTTTCTCTTTTTTTCCAAAACCTTTCAGCCAGAAGATCCCTTTTGATTTTGGGCGACATGGTAGTGTAGCAGTTAGAGTGACGCTTTTACAGCTCAGGAAGTCAGAGTACAGAGTTCACTTCCAGCGTCATCTGTGAGGAGTCTGCATGTCTTCCCCATGCGTGGGTTCTCTCCAGGTGCTCTGGTTTCCTCCCACAGTCCAAAGACATACTGGTTAGTAGATTAATTGGCCATTGTAAATTATCCTGTGATTAGGCAAGGGATAAATCGGGGGTTGCTGGGCAGTGTGGCTCAAAGGGCCAGAAGGGCCTATTCTGCGCTGCACCTGAATAAGTAAACACAATTGTTTCTTTCAACCTTTTTCTCAACTAATCATATGAAAAGCAAAAGGTTCAGCATGTGACGTAAAACTGATTGAGCCTGGCTTAGAAAATACTGTCAGTGAAGATGAGAATGTGAATCTTGGGGAAGAGCAAAGTGTACACAAGACTCGTTGTTTACTAATTTGGTAAGTGGCTTGAACCTAATTAGGGAGAACCAGCATGGCAGGACGTCTTACCAACTTGAGTGAGTTTTTTGACAAAGTGACGAGGGAGATTGATGAGGGTAGGGCAGTGGATGTTGTCTACATGGATTTTAGTAAGTTGTTTGATGAAGTCCCTTATGGGAGGCTGACCCAGAAAGTTAAGATGCATGATTTCCCCTGCAAATTGTCTGTTTGGATTCACAATTGGCTTGCACATAGAATGCAGAAGGTAGTGATTCAAAGGACTTTTTCAAGCTGGAGGTCTGTAATTAGTGGATTTCAGCAGGGATCTGTGCTGGGACGTCTGCTGTTTGTAATGTATATAAATGACCTGGATGACAATGTAGATGCGTCATTTAGTAAATTTGCAAATGAAACCAAGATTGTTGAAGTTGTGTATAGCCTAGAAGACTGGTAAAGAATACAACACAATATAGATCAGTTGCAGATATGGACAGAGAAATGGCAGATGGAGTTTAACCCAGATAAATGTGAGGTGTTGCACCTCGGTGGGGCAAATGCAAGGAGACAGTATACTGTTAAGGACTGAGCAGAGAGGTCTTGGGATCCGAGTTCATAGCTCCTTGAAAGTTGCTACACAGGTAGATAGGTGGTTAAGAAGGCTTATGGAATGTTTGCTTTTATTAGTAGAGGCATTGAATTCAAAGGTCAGAAGGTTATGTTGCAACTTCATAAAATTCTGGTTAGGCCACATCTGGCGTACTGCATACAGTTCTGGTCGCTCCACTATAGAAAAGACATTGAAGCTTTGGAGAAGGTGCAGAAGGAGTTTACGAGGATACTGCTTGCTTTAGAGGGCATGTCCTATCATAAGAGGCTGGAGAAACTTAAGCTGTTTTCTCTGGAGCATTGGAGGCTGGGTGGAGATCTGATTACAAGATTATGAGAGACTTAGATAGAGTGGACAGAAAGTATCTGTTTCCCAGGGTTGAAATGTCTAATACCAGAGGGCATGTATTCAAGGTGAGAGGCAGTAAGTTCAAGGGGGATGTGAAAGGTAGGATTTTACTCAGAGAGTCGTGGATGGCTGGAACACACTGCCTGGTCTGGTAATAGAGGCTAATACATTAGAGGCTTTTAAGAGATGTTTGGATAGGGACATGGATGTAAGATACATAGATAGATAGATACTTTATTAATCCCAAAGGAAATTACAGTGTCACAGTAGCATTACAAGTGCACAGATATACAACATTAGAAGAGAAGTAAGAAGAATAAATAAAAAATGTTACCTTAAGCAGGAGGGACTCATCACCTCCCCGGCTACAGGTTGACTCGTTAAAGAACATTATGGCCAAGGGTAAGAATGACCTCATATAGCGCGCTTTGGAGCAGGTCAGTTGTCTTAGTCTGTTATTGAAAGTGCTCCTCTGTTCAGCCAAGGTGGCAAGCAGAGGGTGAGAAATATTGTCCAGAATTGCGAGGATTTTCTGTAGGGTCATTTGTTCTACCACAGTCTTCAGTGTGTCCAGTTTGACTCCTATAACAAAACCAGCCTTTCTAATCAGTTTATTGAGCCTGTCAGCATCACCCGTGTTGATACCATTGCCCCAGCACACCACCGCGTAGAAAATTGTACTGGCGGCAACAAACTGGTAGAACATGTAAGGAAGATGGCGGGATATGGACACGGTGTAGGTAGGAGGGATTAGTGTTTGGACGTTTTTGAGTTGCTTTTTATCTCACTCTGCAGAACATTGTAGGCTGAATGGTCTGTTCGTGTGCTGTACTCTGCTATGTTCTATGTTCTTCTAACACAGATGTAACTGGATGCTCTAAGTGATCATTGCTTTGCAGTGTGGAGTCTGTTCAAATGCTCAGAACATGAAACACAGTAAGTTATAGCAAGCATGGACCTACTAATGTCAGCCCAATGTTGTATAGCAGATAACTGTCATATCAAAGCTGAAGGCCTTGGAGTTGATCCAAAGAAAATCAGAGCAAATTTTGTGAGCTGCTGGAGGAACTCACCTGGCCAGACAGCATCTATGGAGGGAAGTGAACAGTTGATATTTTCGAGTGAAGGAATAATGGGGAGATGCGTGGTAAGAGCTGGTAAGCGACTTGTGGATCCAGGTAAGGAGGGATGATTGGCAGATGGAGTAAGGCGGGAAAGGGAAGGGTGGAGAGTGTGATAGAGTTTGGGAAGTGGTTGGTGAGGACAACATTCAGATTATGATATCTCATAAGGAAGGAAGATGAAGAGGAAGTAATTGATGGAGGCAAGGTGAGCAGATGAATGCCTGGCTGAGAGACTGGTGTAGGGGGCAGGGCTTCAGATTCTTGGATAATTGGGATCTCTTCTGGGGGAAGTATGACCTGTTCAAAAAGGACAGGTTACACCTGAACCTGAAGGGGACCAATATCCTGGCGGGAAAGTTTAATAGAGCTGTTAGGGAGGGTTTAAACTAATTTGGCAGGGGGATGGGAACCGGAATGATAGAGTGGAGGAAGGGGAAAACAGAAATAAATCTAAGATAGTGAGCAGTAAAGATGTCAGGAAAGACAGGCAGGTGATGGGGCAAATGTGTAACCATTGGGATGAGTTGCAATGCAATAAAGTTGCAGTGAAATCAAAGCAAAAAGTATCAAATACTGGTCTTAAGGTGTTTACTTAAATGCATGCAGCATAAGAAATAAGGTGGATGATCTTGTTGTACAGCTACAGATTGGCAGGTATGATATTGTGGCCATCACTGAGACGTGGCTAAAGGATGCATGTCTCTGGGAGCTGAACGTCCAAGGATACATGGTGTATCGGAAGGATAGGAAGGTAGGCAGAGGGGGAGGCGTGGCTTTATTGGTAAGAAATGATATTAAATCATTAGAAAGAGGTGATGTAGGATCGGAAGGTGCAGAATCTTTATGGGTTGAGCTAAGGAATAGCAGGGGTAAAAGGACCCTGATGGCAGTTATTTATAGGCCTCCAAACAGCTGCAGGGATGTGGACTACAAATTACAACTGGAAATAGAAAAGGCTTGTCAGAAGGGCAGTGTTATGATAATTGTGGGGGATTTTAACATGCGAGTAGATTGGAAAAATCAGGTCGGCACTGGATCTCAAGAGAGAGAATTTGTAGAATGTCTGCGAGATGGCTTTTTAGTACAGCTTGTTGTTGAGCCCACTAGGGGATCGGCTGTACTGGATTGGGTATTGTATAATGAACCGGAGGTGATTGGAGAGATTGAGGTGAAAGAACCCTTAGGAGGCAGTGATCATAACATGATTGAGTTCACTGTGAAATTAGAAAAAGAGAAGCCGAAATCTGATGTGTCGGTGTTTCAGTGGAGTAAAGGAAACTACAGTGTCATGAGAGAGGAACTGGCCAAAGTTGACTGGAAAGAGACACTGGCGGGAAAGACGGCAGAGCAGCAGTGGCTGGAGTTTATGCGAGAAATGAGGAATGTGCAAGACAGGTATATTCCAAAAAAGAAGAAATTTTCGAGTGGAAAAAGGATGCAACCGTGGTTGACAAGAGAAGTCAAAGCCAAAGTTAAAGCTAAGGAGAGGGCATACAAGGAAGCAAAAGTTAGTGGGAAGACAGAGGATTGGGAATTCTTTAAAACCTTACAAAAGGAAACCAAGAAGGTCATTAAGAGAGAAAAGATTAACTATGAAAGGAAACTAGCAAATAATATCAAAGAGGATACTAAAAGCTTTTTCAAGTATATAAAGAGTAAAAGACAGGTGAGGGTAGATATAGGACCGATAGAAAATGATACTGGAGAAATTGTAATGGGAGATGAGGAGATGGCAGAGGAACTGAACAAGTATTTTGCATGAGTCTTCACTGAGGAAGACAGCAGTATACCGGACACTCAAGGGTGGCAGGGAAGAGAAGTGTGCGCAGTCACAATTACGACAGAGAAAGTACTCAGGAAGCTGAATAGGCTAAAGGTCGATAAACCTCCTGGACCAGATGGAATGCACCCTCGCGTTCTGAAGGAAGTAGCTGTGGAGATTGCGGAGGCATTAGCGATGATCTTTCAAAAGTCGATAGATTCTGGCATGGTTCCGGAAGACTGGAAGATTGCAAATGTCACTCCACTATTTAAGAAGGGGGCAAGGAAGCAAAAAGGAAATTATAGACCTGTTAGCTTGACGTCGGTGGTTGGGAAGTTGTTGGGGTCGATTGTCAAGGATGAGGTTACAGAGTACCTGGAGGCATATGACAAGATAGGCAGAACTCAGCATGGATTCCTTAAAGGAAAATCCTGCCTGACAAACCTATTACAATTTTTTGAGGAAATTACTAGTAGGCTAGACAAGAGAGATGCAGTGGGTGTTGTATATTTGGATTTTCAGAAGGCCTTTGACAAGGTGCCACACATGAGGCTGCTTAACAAGATAAGAGCCCATGGAATTACAGGAAAGTTAAATACGTGGATAGAGCGTTGGCTGATTGGCAGGAAACAGAGAGTGGGAATAAAGGGATCCTATTCTGGTTGGCTGCCGGTTACCAGTGGTGCTCAACAGGGATCAGTGTTGGGGCCGCTTCTTTTTACATTGTACATCAACGATTTGGATTATGGAATAGATGGCTTTGTGGCTAAGTTTGCTGACGATACGAAGATAGGTGGAGGGGCCAGTAGTGCTGAGGAAACGGAGAGTCTGCAGAGAAACTTGGATAGATTGGAAGAATGGGCAGAGAAGTGGCAAATGAAGTACAATGTTGGAAAGTGTATGGTTATGCACTTTGGCAGAAAAAATAAACGGGCAGACTATTATTTAAATGGGGAAAGAATTCAAAGTTCTGAGATGCAACGGGACTTGGGAGTCCTCGTACAGGATTCCCTTAAAGTTAACCTCCAGGTTGAGTCGGTAGTGAAGAAGGCGAATGCAATGTTGGCATTCATTTCTAGAGGAATAGAGTATAGGAGCAGGGATGTGTTGTTGAGGCTCTATAAGGCGCTGGTGAGACCTCACTTGGAGTACTGTGGGCAGTTTTGGTCTCCTTATTTAAGAAAGGATGTGCTGACGTTGGAGAGGGTACAGAGAAGATTCACTAGAATGATTCTGGGAATGATTCTGGGAATGAGAGGGTTAACATATGAGGAACGTTTGTCCACTCTTGGACTGTATTCCTTGGAATTTAGAAGAATGAGGGGAGACCTCATAGAAACATTTCGAATGTTAAAAGGCATGGACAGAGTGGATGTGGCAAAGTTGTTTCCCATGATGGAGGAGTCTAGTACGAGAGGGCATGACATCAGGATCAAAGGGCGCCCTTTCAGAACAGAAATGCAAAAAAATTTTTTTAGGCAGAGGGTGGTGAATCTATGGAATTTGTTGCCACGGGCAGCAGTGGAGGCCAAGTCATTGGGTGTATTTAAGGCAGAGATTGGTAGGTATCTGAGTAGCCAGGGCATCAAAGGTTATGGTGAGAAGGCGGGGCAGTGGGACTAAATAGGATAAAATGGATCAGCTCATGATAAAATGGCGGAGCAGACTCGATGGGCCAAATGGCCTACTTCTGCTCCTTTGTCTTATGGTCTTATGGGGACAGCAGGGGAAGAGGATGCCATGGGGAGTGCTGGGTAGTGGGTGTTAGGGCATATTCTGGACTTAGGGTGTATAGTAAAATATTAACTACAGCACCTAACGTCACCAACCAACCTTTAGACCTGAGCGTGGACTGTAGATTAAATTTAAAGTGCAGCTCTGGACAATAGCACAATAGTGCTGTGAACAGCAGTTAATTGAAGAACCAGATGATGCTGATTAAACATTCATTTTGGGTGTCTGGAGTGTGGGTGTGAAGAAGGAGGTGTGAAAGTTGTATTTAATTCAAAGGAAGCATACAACTTGCCCCAGCACACCAGCACATAGAAAATTGTACTGGCGACAAGAAACTGGTAGAGCATGTATGGAAGGTGGAGGGATATGGATATACATCGTAAATAAATAATTGTCCTTTCATCTTTAGCATATAAAATGTCATATTGGGTCAAACAGGCCACTTTCTCCAAAAAACGTTTCACTATGAAACCTGCTGCTTGCTTTTGTTGAATAAAACACTTCTGTATCTACTAGATTCATTCTCTCTCTCTCCAGTGACTTTGTTCACACTACAATATTTGGGGGCTTCATCTGGGATACGTTTGTGACCTATCGTGTGGCCAGCGATCTTAGCGGTCCAAGTGGGTGAGTATTTTTTAAACTCGCACTCACACTCGGACCTGTTCAGGTTCGTGGCTACGAGATTGCTCGGTATCATGACCATGGCAGGGAGCTGAACTGGTAAGTATAAAAGCAGTGTGGTATGTGTGCATGCATGTGTGTTTATGTAAGAGACTAAACTTTGTGTGTTAACTTAGTGAGACCGGTGAACAGTTGCAAAGGATAGTTTTGGAAGGTTTGGGATGCTACTGGAGGTGTGTATACATGTTCCAGGAATTGTATTTTGGTAGACGCATTTGCGAGTTTGTTTGTGTATTTTAAGAATGTATCTGTAACCTTGATGTAACAGTTTTAAATGCAAAGGGATACAAAAGGCATTATGAGTTCAGATGTACATAAGTGGCAGATTGCAGAGTACATACTCTGCAGTTTTAAGTATGTACTGTTTAATTTTTATCCATCACTTATATTTTGCACAGTGTGGAGCTACTTGAGGGAGAGGTTATTGAGGACATATTGAGGTCGGGCAATGTCATGTCGAGGACCCTGATGACCTGAGCCACCCCTTGACCTTGATGTTCATAAGACCTTCACTCCTGGGGAGAAGCAGGACTTTTTGTCAGAGTTGTTCTCACTTAAAGTCGCATGTTGGAATTTAGAATTCTGGCGCAAGCTCGAGGAAATGATTGAAAGTCACCAGATGCACCCCAAAGATATACACCTACTGGTAAAGGCAAAGTGCCTGAGGAATATGTGGGACTGTATGGCACAGGGGGTGCAGGATGGTACATAGACAACTTCTGGGAATGCCAGCAATGAAGAGAGATATCGCTTCTTTAACGGAGGAAGTGAGGCAGTGACTGGGGGCAGGTGAGAGTAACTGGGGAATGGTAATGTCAGTGATTCAGAGAGCTGATGAGCCTGCCGCAGATTATGCAGAATGTAAATACTGAACATACGAGGAATATTCAGGGATGGATAACCCAGTCTTCCTGAAAATGCTGAAGGAAAGCCTGATCTCAGCCCACCAGGAGGTTTTAGATTTGTAGGTAACAGTGGGATTAACCTACTCCACAACAGTATCATGGGTCAGAAAGATAGATCAGAAGAGGGGGAAGAGAAGTTGTAAAGTGGCTGCAGTGAATGCAGCTGCCGTGATGTCACAGAGAACTTGCTTTGTGTGCCAGCAGCTGGGACACGTAGCAAGGAACTGTGGGAGGGTAAAAGAGATGATTTGTGTTTTTTGTGTTAAGCTGTGGCCATGGCTGAAGGCAGTGCTCTTAAAAAATGAGGTAGGTGTGAAAATCACTCACCAAAACAGGCAGAATCCACAGCAGCACCATCTTTCCAATTTAAATGCTGACCAGATTATAGAGATAGTGAGATCAGACAAACAGCTGACAGCAGCCTCTATTGCCAGTGGTGGTCATACACAGATATACACAAGAGGTTTATTTGGGGGCCAGCAATGTGAAGTGTTAGTCAGTATCGATAACTGATCGACCATTGCCCATGACTGGCGAGGTGATTTACATTACCAGTGCAGGAGGTGAAACAATAAGGGTGGAGAGAAGTCAGCCCCAGGTACTTGAGACTGAGGGAGCACAGCTTCCTGTAGATTTTTGGGTGTGCCCAGACAATGAAGGTACTATCCTGGAGATAGACACACTGAGTAAGGCAGGTGCTATCATTGACTCAGGAAAAGGAGAACTAACATGGACAAGACAGGGACAGTGAACATGTGTGACCCACAGAAAGACAGCAGCCCCAAGCAGGGAGGAGAGACAGGGCGATGTGTGGGAGTCATGTCAGGAGGTCCCAAGGGGAGGGATGGAACACAGTCAGGAGCTGTTAGAAGTAGTGCAGCTCCCTGAGGAGGTAGCAGTGATTAAAGTAAAGGCTCACCAGAAAGGAGATAGTAAGGAGCAGAAAGGGAACGAGTGGGCAGACATCAGTGTGAGGAGGGCAGCAGAAGGACAAGAAGAAACTACAACTGCCCATTTAGTAAGATTGCAAGGAGATGTGAAGGACCTTTGTAACCAACTTGAAGATCAAGCAAACCAGCAGCAGCACGCTGTTGATCAGAGCGAGCCAGAAGGAAAGGAAATAGTCCTCCCACAGCCAGGTGACCAGGTCAAGCCTGAAAAGGCAGGGTTTACTCTCAGATGGAGAGGACTGTCCAAATGACACTTGTGTCTGTATGCAGACTTGGCATGGTAGCCAGTGGAAACACTGGTCTCATGTGAAAGCGTTTGACTCACCTTCTTGTCATCCCCACAGACTGAGCGGGAGATCAAGTGCACAGAGGAACAGTGTCATTGCAGAGAACCTGGCTGCACCAGACCTACCACAGCTGATGGAAGCAGAACCACGGCAATCCTGAGGTCAGAGGGCACCGAGAGAGCGTGACAGCAAGCCATGCATGCCATGTTAAAGCATAACGGTAATGGTACTTTGTAGTGAAGGCTGGTTGCTGAAGGCAGACGATTAGTTTTGCAGCAAAGAATAGAAAAAATGTTAGGGGAATAGATGGCAAGGGATCTGAGTTCCAACAGAGGCATCAGGTTCCACAACTTTGATGACATGGCAGACTGAGAAAGAGAAACTGCACACGGCATCTGAAGGCAGTCAGCCTGGCCTGAATGGGGAGAGAATACAAATGAGCTGGGCCCTGTCAGTGGTTCGGCCAGCAATCAACGGGACAGCCCAAAAGGGCGTGCCACCGGGGTGAGGTCCTTGCAATCATTCAGATAAGACCCCGCCTGCATATCGATCAGAGGCCTGTGAGCCTGGTACAGTTAACTTGCCGGTGCCCCTGGGAAGAGAGTAACCATTGGTAGCCACTGCAGAATTTTAGCTTTCAGAGACCGAAAGTGTGAAGATAGAGAATGTTATTAAACTGCGATCAGCCAGCAAGGAAGGAAGCAACAACATATGAATGACAAAGCTGCATTTTACAGACTGTTGGCCAAATTTCTTGGAACAATCTCTCTGCTCAGTGTCTTGCAGGTAGTCATTAGTGACGATAGCATTGGTGTAGATGCACAAAGAGTAATGGGGAAGGGTTTCAAAGCAGAGCATTTCTGCTGCCCTACTTGAGTAAATTCTCCTTAATGCTGGCTTTTCAAATGGTTCAAAAGGTTCCATTTATTATCAGAGAATGTGTACAATATTCAATCTGAAATACTTGCCTTCGCAGACACTATGAAAAACAGAAGAAACCCAAAATAATGAGTGACAGAAAAACGATGGAATCGGAAAGCCCCCTCTCCCATGCAAGCAGTAGCAAGCATCAATGCAACCTCACCCCTCCCAATGCCCGTTTCAGCAAAAAGCGTCAGCGCCCACCACCTACCCAGCAACAGCAAAGCACCCAAAGAGAGACCATGACCTGCAGTCAATAAAAACTATTGTTTACTTGACAGTTTGACAGGCTCCCTCTCTCACCAACAAGGGACAGAGGGATATCACCCATTTTCACAGTGAAAGGAGAGACTGACAGTTGCTGTTATGATATTACAGTCTGCCGCGTCACTTTTCCATTCATCCACCACAGCGAAATCCTAATGTTCCATCTCCTGTGATCCCTCATCGGCAACACCGGCCTGAAATCGGTCGTGACAGGGCCACACCCCGGAGGCACCATCTTCCAAGCCGCGCCTGGAGAATTTTGGAAAGCAGTCGGCCGACAAGCTCCAGGAACAGGAACTCATCTGCCCTGAAAAAATGGCAGTTTGAATGTCATTTGCAGATGGGGACCTCGATAGAACCCCAACCACCTTGAAAAGGAAAAAAAAGACATTAAAAAGAGGAATTAAGCTTTTTTCTGCAGGTGAGCTCAAAGAGGCAGCCACTTGGTGCCAACTTAACCCTGCCGGCAAATTTACCTTTGTCCAGGAGGGCCAAGAGGAGGGATTGTTAGGGCATATTCTGGATTTAGGATGTATAGCAAATATTAACTAGAGCAGTGGTCCCCAACCACTGGGCCGCAAAGCATGTGCTACTGGGCCGCGAGGAATGATATGATACAATATGAGTCAGCTGCACCTTTCCTCATTCCCTGTCATGCACTGTTGAACTTGAACACCCTCCTCCCCCGTCGGCCGGTCCACAAGAATATCATCAATATTAAACCGGTCCGCGGTGCAAAAAAGGTTAGGGACCCCTGAACTAGAGCATCTAACTTCAGCAACCAGTCTTTAGTCCTGACATAGATTGTAGATTGAATTTAAAATGCAGCTCTGGACAATTGGCTCTGAGTGCTGTGAACAGCAGTTAATTGAAAACCAGATAATGCTTATTAAACATTCATTTTGGGTGTCTGGAAGTGTGGGTGTGAAGAAGGAGGCGTGAAAGTTATATATAATTTGAAGGAAGCATTGTAGATACATTATAACTATAGAATTATCCCTGAATCTTTAGCATATAAAATGTCATGTAATGTTGGGTTAAACAGCCCTCTTCCTGCTCCTTTTAGTTGAATAAATCAGTTTTGTATCTATTAGCTTCAGTCTCGCTCTTTCTCTCTCTCTCTCTCTCTCTCTCTCTCTCTCTCTCTCTCTCTCTCTCTCCAGTGACTTTCTTCACACTACAACAATAGGCAGATTGAGTAGATGGCAGAGATGTAATAAACTGGGTGATAGACCGGAGGGTGTTGGTGATAAAGTGTGTGTATGTGTGTGTGTGTATGCGTGTGTGTGTGTGTGTGTGTGTGTGTGTGTGTGTGTGTGTGTGTGTGTGTGTGTGTATGTGTGTGTTTCAGAGAGAGAGAGGATCTGGTGAGATCAGAATGAGAAAGATGGGGACAGGTAGGGAGTGAATTAGCTAAATCTGAAAAATTCCATGTTCATATAATTGGGTTGTGAACTATCAGGCAAAAAAACGATGTACTGTTGTTTTCAATTCCACAACACCTTATCTCACAATTTCTTTTCTCTCCCCCACCCACTCCAGCAGCTTATTTTTGCTTTGAATTCCGATTGTCCCCAGTCTCGTGACAGCAAGGAAAACTGGGGTTAAAAAATAGTGGGAAAGCAGATGCACAAAGATAGGATGGCCCGAAGAAGCAATAAGAATAAAAATTGTCATTCATTTCATGATATACCATTTGCATTGTATTATCGAAACTGCTGTTGTAGTGAATAGGACTTATTAGCCTTGTGGTAAGTTTGGTGTAATCATTTTTGTGTTTAGAATATGCAATGAAATGTGCTCAGTGTTATGAGGACAATTATGCTGAAGCAACAATTGCTGGATGTGAGACCGAATGTGTATGAGGTCTATATGGACAAGTGTTCCATCGGAGATAACAGTGCCTGGAGTGGACACTTCAGAAATGTAAACACAACTCTTAAGGATGAGCTTTATGGGCAGGAAGAGACTAAAAAAATTTGTAAAAGATCAAATTAAAAATACTGTAAAAATATCAATGTAATTAATGAGTTCATTGCTTAATTTTATATACATAAATAGTTCTCATATTAAATCCCTATTGACTAGTTAATAGTTTACTACTTTTAAAAGGGGAATTAGTGTAGTGTATGAAATTGTAAATTTACCTTTAAAAATTAAATGTGCCAAGTGGTAAGACTTTGATGAATTGTTTTACAGGTCGATGTCGTTAATTGCCACTTTATCGTTTTCTGATGGTTACTCAACTTCTGTTAGTTGCTTTAGTAAACACTAATAATAAAGAGCCAATAGATGCCATAACCAGCACTTTTTGCTCCCCTGAGCTATTTTCATGCATCCTGATACATTTTCTTTAATTCCATGGTTTTTCATTTCCTTAATAAACTTCGAGGCATTTTGTTGAATGTCTTTTGAATTTTTTTATATATATAGTCTACTCCAGCTAATACAGGCGAGCAGCGTTCTTTGTCACCTATCAAGGATGCATTAAATTTATGAATTCATTGGCTCCCTTTTAACCCATATCTTTTCATTTTGAAGTTTACTGTAAATTCCCGATAATGACAGCTACTAACTCACCTAATTGTGATGTTAGGCTGATTTCCCAGTTTATATCTTTCCCTTTTAATGAATAGTGCTATAACCTGACAAACCGAGTTAAGGAACTGGAGCTGGAGCTGGATGAACTTCGGATCATTCGGGAGGCACAGGCAGAAATAAACAGGAGTTACAGAGAGTCACCCCTAAGAGTCAGGAGACAGGTAGCTGGGTGACTGTCAGGAGAGGGAAGAGGAATAGACAGAATGAGCGGAGCACCCCTGTGGCTGTTCCCACCAATAATAAGTACATAATTTTGGATACTGTTGACGGGGACGACCTACCAGGGATGAGTTGCAGTGGTTGCAACTCTGGCACTGAGACTGGACCCTCAGCTCAGAAGGGAAGGAGGGAAAAGAGGAGAGCAGTAGTGATAGGGGATTCGATAGTTAGGGGGACAGATAAGAGGTTCTGTGGAGGAGACCGAGAATCCCGGATGGTCTGTTGCCTCCCTGGTGCCAAGGTCCGCGATATCTCGGATCGAGTTCTCAGTATTCTCAAGAGGCAGGGTGAGCAGCCAGATGTTGTGGTCCATGTAGGGACCAATGACATGGGTAGGAAGAGTGAGGAGGTCCTGAAAGGTGAGTTCAGGGAGTTAGGCACCAAGTTAAAGGACAGGACATCCAGGATAGCAATCTCAGGATTGCTGCCAGTGCCACATGCAGGCGGGTTAGTAAGATAGCGCAGCTCAACACCTGGCTGAAGACATGGTGCAGGAGGGAGGGCTTCAGATTTATAGGTAATTGGGCAGTTTTCCAGGGAAGGTGGGACCTGTTCCAGTGGGACGGTTTACATCTGAACTGGAGGGGGACAAATATTCTTGCAGGTAGGTTTGCTAGAGGGGCTCCAGTGGATTTAAACTAGATACAAGGGGGGAGGGGAACCAGAGTGTAGGAACAGATGTAGGGGAGAAGGAAGAAAAGGAGATAGTAAAGTTGTTAGTGATAAACAGAGAGTAAGAAGTGAAAAATTTCTTAAATGCATTTATTTTAATGCTAGGAGCATTGTAAGAAAGGTGGATGAGCTTAGAGCATGGATTGATACCTGGAAGTATGATGTTGTAGCTATTAGTGAAACATAGTTGCAGGAGGAGTGTGATTGGCAACAAAATATTCCTGGATTTCATTGCTTCAGGTGTGATAGAATCAGAGGGACAAGAGGGGGAGGTGTTGCATTGCTTGTCAGAGAAAATATTACAATGATGCTCTGGCAGTTTAGATCAGAGGGTTCGTCTAGGGAGGCTATTTGGGTGGAATTGAGGAATAGGAAAGGTGTAGTAACATGTATAAGGGTGTATTATAGACCACCTAATGGGGAGCGAGAATTGGAGGAGCAAATTTGTAAGGAGATAGCAGATATTTGTAGTAAGCACAAGGTTGTGATTGTGGGAGATTTTAATTTTCCACACATAGACTGGGAAGCCCATACTGTAAAAGGGCTGGATGGTTTGGAGTTTGTAAAATGTGTGCAGGATAGTTTTTTGCAGCAATACATAGAGGTACCAACAAGAGAAGGGGCAGCGTTGGATCTCCTGTTAGGGAATGAGATAGGTCAGGTGACGGAGGTATGTGTTGGGGAGCACTTTGGGTCCAGTGATCACAATGCCATTAGTTTCAATATAATTATGGAGAAGGATAGGTGTGGACCCAGGGTTGAGATTTTTGATTGGAGAAAGGTTAACTTTAAGGAGATGCAAAAGGATTTAGAAGGAGTAGATTGGGACAAATTGTTTTATGGGAAGGATGTAATAGAGAAATGGAGGTCATTTAAAGGTGAACTTTTGAGGGTACAGAATCTTTATGTTCCTGTTAGGTTGAAAGGAAAGGTTAAAAGTTTGAGAGAGCCATGGTTTTCAAGGGACATTGGAAACTTGGTTCGGAAAAAAAGAGATATCTACAATAAATAAAGGCAGCATGGAGTAAATGAGGTGCTCGAGGAATATAAAGAATGTAAAAAGTATCTTAAAGAAATTAGAAAAGCTAAAAGAAGATACGAGGTTGCTTTGGCAAGTAAGGTGAAAATAAATCCAAAGGGTTTCTACAGTTATATTAATAGCAAAAGGATGGTGAGGGATAAAATTGGTCCCTTAGAGAATCACAGTGGACAGCTATGTGTGGAACCAAAAGAGATGGGGGAGATTTTGAACAATTTCTTTTCTTCGGTATTCACTAAGGAGAAAGATATTGAATTGTGTAAGGTAAGGGAAACAGGTAGGGAAGTTATGGAAACTATGATGATTAAACAAGAGGAAGTATTGGCGCTTTTAAGAAATTAAAGAGTGGATAGGTCTCCAGGTCCTGACAGGATATTCCCTCGGACCTTGAGGGAAGTTAGTGTAGAAATAGCAGGGGCTCTGACAGAAATATTTCAAATGTCATTAGAAACGGGGATGGTGCCGGAGGATTGGCGTATTTCTCATGTTGCTCCATTGTTTATGAAGGGTTCTAAGAGTAAACCTAGCAATTATCGGCCTGTAAGTTTGACTTCAGTGGTGAGCAAATTAATGGAAAGTATTCTTAGAGATGGTATATATAATTATCTGGATAGACAGGATCTGATTAGGAACAGTCAACATGGATATGTGCGTGGAAGGTCATGTTTGAGAAATCTTATTGAATTTTTTGAAGAGGTTACCAGGAAAGTTGACGAGGGTAAAGCGGTGGATGTTGTCTATGTGGACTTCAGTAAGGCCTTTGACAAGGTTCCACACGGAAGGATAGTTAGGAAGGTTCAATCATTAGGTATTAGTATTGAAGTAGTAAAATGGATTCAGCAGTGGCTGGATGGGAGACACCAGAGAGTAGTGGTGGATAACTGTTTGTCAGGTTGGAGGCCGGTGACTAGTGGTGTGCATCAGCGATCTGTACTGGGTCTAACGTTGTTTGTCATATACATTACTGATCTGGATGATGGGGTGGTAAATTGGATTAGTAAGTATGCAGATGATACTAAGATAGGTGGCGTTGTGGATAATGAAGTAGGCTTTCAAAGCTTGCAGAGAGATTTAGGCCAGTTAGAAGAGTGGGTTGAAAGATGGCAGATGGAGTTTAATGCTGATAAGTTTGAGGTGCTACATTTTGGTAGGACTAATCAAAATAGGACATACATGGTTAATGGTAGGGTATTGAAGAATGCAGTAGAACAGAGGGATCTAGGAATAATGGTGCATAATTCCCTGAAGGTGGAATCTCATGTGGATAGGGTGGTGAAGAAAGCTTTTGGTATGCTGGCTGTTATAAATCAGAGCATTGAGTATAGGAGTTGGGATGTAATGTTAAAATTGTACACGACATTGGTAAGACCAAATTTGGAGTATTGTGTACAGTTCTGGTCACCAAATTATAGGAAAGATGTCAACAAAATAGAGAGAGTACAGAGAAGATTTACTAGAATGTTACCTGGGTTTCATTACCTAAGTTACAGAGAAAGGTTGAACAAGTTGGGTCTTTATTCTTTGGAGCGTAGAAGGTTGAGGGGGGACTTGATAGATGTATATAAAATTATGAGGGGGATAGATAGAATTGATGTGGATAGGCTTTTTTCATTGAGAGTGGGGGACATTCAAACAAGAGGACATGAGTTGAGAGTTAGGGGGCAAAAGTTTAGGGGTAACATGAAGGGGAACTTCTTTACTCAGAGAGTGGTAGCTGTGTGGAATGAGCTTCCAGTGGAGGTGGTAGAGGCAGGCTCGATATTGTCATTTAAAGCTAAATTGGGTAGCTATATGGACAGGAAAGGAATGGAGGGTCATGGGCTGAGTGCAGGTCGGTGGGACTAGGTGAGAGTAAGCATTCGGCACGGACTAGGAGGACAGAGATGGCCTGTTTCCGTGCTGTAATTGTTATATGGTTATATGGTTATAACGTGAGCAGCAGTCATCTGGCACTACCCCTGTATCCAACAAGGACTGAAAGATAATCAGCAATGACTCTGTTATAGCCTACTTTGGATTCTTTTAACAAGTTAGAATGCACTCCAACTGGATCAGTTAATAGGCTAGTGTTCATTCATGCTAAATGTCAGTCACATCCCAAACACCTATCCTCATCACTATCATTCAGGTAGTTAGAGTAAAATGATATACAGTGAATGAAGAATGACTCTGTCAGATCTCAAAATTGGATACAACCAGCCTAAATTCTCTCGGCTTTATGTCAGACATAGACATAGAAGCCTCCTATTGATTGCCATTCTCTCATCTGAAATCCACATCCTCCATGTTGACTTCCACCGAGGAGGAGCACTGAGGGGAACAAGGGGATGGTATGTATTTGACACAGTACTACTGATGTGGATTGAGTTGACCAGTCTATGCCTTAGATAAAGAAGGGACAATGGTCAGACTCAGGCTGAAATCATTTACCTCATTCATGTCTAGCTCTCAGTCATGCAATGCCACCAACAATTTTCCTGTACTCCAGATTACAAATTTCAACTGGAATAATCTGGGCTTGGATTTAGAATAGATGTGGAAAAATATATAGTAACAAAAAAGTCAAATGGTGAAGGGCCAGCTGTAATGAAATGAAAATGGGCATGGCCAGGGGTAAATTGGAAGCAATGATTATTTGGCAGAACAATACTTGACAATTTAAAGTGGAGGTATTTCAGCTATGGTGCTGTTGCATTTCTATGAGTGAGCTGGGTACAGACATTAAGGGAAAATATACTAGACAAAGCTAAAACAAAAGAGCAGAAAAGAGTCCATGATAGATGCGTTATTGTTAACATGTGAGAACTACGTTGATTACAGGAGTTTCATAAGGGAGGTAAATGGAAATAATATAAATGAATAAAGAACATGAGAGAACTTGAGCCGGTAGACGGGACAGTATTCAGGGACTCATCTTTGAGTCTGAATGAGTACACCACAGTTGCCATTGACTTCACTGTGTCAATGAGTGTGTGTCATCGAGAACATATGGAACATACCTGAATCAAAAGCCGTGGATGAACCAGGAGTAGTCTGCTGAGGGCTAGATCTGTGGCATTCAAGTCTGTTGACCAGCACTATGCAAGAAGGCCAGGAACAACTTATGGAGGGCTACCTCAAGAGCAAAAGAACCATTATGATCAAGATTAGAGGTGGAATCGGATGCAGGTTTTGCAGGTCATTATATCCTACAAACTGAAACCCAACATCATGAACGGCAGTGATACATCACTCCCAGATGAGTTCAGTGCCTTTTACACATGCTGTGAAAGGGAAAATAGAACTACAGCTATGAGGTTCCCTACAGAACCTGGTGACCCTGTGATTTCTGTCTTGGAGGCTGACGTCACAACGTTTTTCAAAAGGGTGAATCCTTGCAAGGTGATAGGCCCTGATGGTGTACCTGGTAGGGGTCGGAAAACCTGTGCCAACCAACTGGAGGGTGTGTTCAAAGACACTTTCAATCTCAGTCAGAAGTTCCCACCAGCTTTGTGCAACAATCAGTGCCCAAGAAGAGCTGCCTTAATGGCTACTGTCCAGTAGCACTCACATCTATGGTGAGGAAGTGCTTTGAGAGGGTGGATATGGTTAGAATCAACTCCCGTCTAAGCAAGAACCTGCACCCACTGCAATTTGCCTAATGCCAGAATAGAACTACAGAAGATGCGATCTCATTAGCTCCTCACTTGGCCTTAGATCACCTGAGCAATACTATTATTTATGTCATGCTGCTGTTTATTAACTACAACTCAGTGTTTAACACAATCATTTCTAAGGTTCTCATCAAAAAGCTCCAAAGGTCTCGGTACTTCCATCTTCCCTCTGCAACTGGATCCTCAATTTCCTCACTGGAAGACCACAGTCTGTGTGATTCGGAAGCATCATCTCCATGTTGTTGGTGATCAACACTGGTGCACCTTAATAATGTGAGCTTAGCTCACTGCTCTCGTCTCTCTGCACCTGTGACTACGTAGCTCGGCACAGCTCAAATGCCATCTATAAATTTGCTGATGACACAGCTATTGGCAGAATTTCAGATGGTGACAAGAAGGTGTACTGGACAAGATGTACCAGTAAGTTGAGTTACGCCACAGCAACAACCTTGCACTCAACATCAGTAGGACCAAGGAAATGAGTGTAGACTTCAGAAAGGGAAGGATGAGGGAATAAACACTAGGCCTCATTGAGGGATCAGGAGTGGATAGGGTGAGCAGTTTTTGTGAGTTCCTGTGTGGATTTGTCCTAGCCCCAACATATCAATGCAGTTAGAAAGAAGGCACAACAGAGACTATATTTCATTAGGAATTTGAGGAAATTTGGTATATCATCAAAACCACTAAGAAATTTCTACAGATGTACTGGTTGCATCACCATTTGGAATGACAGCTGGAGGCACTGTACAGGATTGAAATAGATTGCACAATGCTGTAAACTCAGCCCCATCATCCAGCCTCCTCAGCATCCAGGACATCTTCAAGGAGTGATGCCTCTTCAAGACGACATCCATCAGTAAGGACCCTCATCATCCAGTACATGCCCTCTTCTCATTGCTACCATCAGGGGGGATTAACAGGGGCCTGAAGACACACACTCAATGATTCAGGAACAGCTTCTACCCCTCTGCTTAGAGCAACCTAGGTCTGTTGGACAGGCATCGAAACTCCTTCGTCTTGACTCCTAGTCAAATCACACTCTCCAACTCCGTCTGTGACCCCGTCTCAAGCATTTTCAGCTTTGCAACACACCAACACAACTCATCCCTCCAATCAGCTTCAACTTCGCTTGCCTCTTCATTGTTTGTACTGATAGTTTACCACAATTATTAATAATGTTTTCAGTTGAATTTCTTGCCTTTTGAACTACCAGTAAATTGTCACTCATCTTTGTTAGCACCATCCTAAACTCAGCAGGTCAGGCAACATCCATGACTCCTTCTATGCTGGAGCCATTCTATTATTCCATGAAGGATTCTGCACGTGTTCAATAATTTCTTCACATCTTGCTGCAGGTGAGTCCTTCCTATTGTTGATCTTCTGAATATTGAATGTGTGCCTCAGTAACAGATAAAAGTGGCGTTAATTTAACTTTGTATGCTGATTGACATTGTCTGCTACCTTCCTTGGAAATCGCCACCCAATCATAACACTGCATACAGTGGTAACCTCAAAGCCGTATCCGGTGAAATTGGAACTGCACAGGTGTGCATGTGTGTTGGACACTATATGTTTGGCATCCAAACATTGGGGTGAGGGGAGGGGGAGGTGCTAGGGGTGGGTGCATTCAGTCGATTGTGAAAGCAAGATTGCAGATCTGGGAAAGTCTATGTTTATAACTTTGTCATTATTGTAAGGAGAAACATAAAGCACTCCTTGTGTTTGTTGCCACTGCACTGTTGCAGAACACATGCAAAATGCTGAAGGGATGCAGCAGATCAGGCAGCATCTATGCAGAGGTCTCTGCCCAAAATGTTGATTATTTATTCCTCTCCACTGATGATGCCAGACCTGCTGTGTTCCTCCAGCATTCTGTGTGTGGTGCTCTGGATTTCTAGCATCTGCGGAATCTCTTGTTTTACTGTTGCACAGTTGTCCTTTGACTTGCATTCATTCCAGCTGCAATACCACACAGAACATTTTTTAACACTCTGATTTTGGAACAAATGAATTTCTAGGCTATTGATGTTCTATTAAAATAATGATTCAAATCCCACCAGCAAATAACAATAGATTACTTAACACCAGGTCACACAATTAATTAAGGCAGCTTTATTATTCTTATTGGAATACAGAAAGATTAACGGACTAGCTATTTATAAAAGCATAATAAAATTGATGACATTTCTATAAGTGTTGCTTCTGTTATTATTCCACAGAGATAGGGAATAATAATATTGTTTTCATCATGTTATGACTCATTTGATTACTCTCTCCACCCAAAAGATGGGCAAAAGTAAAACTGAAGAAATTCACCCAAGATGGGTCCTTTGGGTAAATGACAAACTTTTTAATACATTAATGAAGATAAAGGATCTGGTCACACATATAGTTACAATTACATTGGCTGTGTAATGCTTTGGGATATTATGCATCCCCAAAGCACAACATCTTTATGTTTGAGATAAAGCAGAGTCTTATTAAAACCAGAATACGAATCAGGTTTATTGTCACTGGCTTGAAGTTGAGAAATTTGTTGTTTTGTGGCAGCAGTATAATGTAGACATAACAAAATTACTGTAAGAAATAAATATGTAAATAAATATTGCAAAAGAGGTGTGTTTCATGGGTTCATGCACCATTCTGAAGTCTAATCATAGGGAAGAGGATGTTCCTAAACCTTTGACTGTTGGTCTTCAGGCTCCTCCCCAATGACAAGAATGAGAAGAAGGTACTGTATTTTCTGATTGTACGTGTCCCTAATGATGGATTCTGTCTTTTTGAGGCACAGCCTTTGAAAGATGTCCTCGATGGTGCAGAGGCATGTGCCTTGATGGAGATGGCTGAGCCTACAACTTTCTGACGCCTCTTACCATTCTATGCATTTGGAACTCCTTTCTTTTATCCCTTTGATTGGGTGGTGGAGGCAAAATGGAGATTGTGAGACCCCACCCCAACAACATTGGTTGTTGACTGTATATTACATGCAGTTACAGAGAAATCTTCTGTCTCAGAAATTGTCCAGAGTAACAGGTCCTCAGCAGATGCCATCTCATTGGCTCTTCATTCAACCCTGGAACATCTGGACAGCAAAGATACATACGTCAGGATGCTCTTTATTGACCACAGCTTGGGATTCAATACCATCATCCCCTCAAAACTAATCAATAAGCTTCAAAACCTTGGCCTCTTTCTGCAGTTGGATCCTGGATTTCCTCACTTGTAGACCCCAGTTAGGTTGGATTGGCAAAAAAATCTCCTTCGTGATCTCAATCAGCACAGGTGCTCCACAAGGCTGTGTGCTTAGCCTGCTGTTCCTCTTGCTTTACACTCTTGACCGTGTGAGTAAGCAGAGCTCCAATGCCATATTCAAATTTGCTGATGACAGCACTGTCGTAGGCCAAATCAAAGGAGGTGATGAATCAGCACATAAGAGGAAGATTGAAAATCCAGCCGAGTGGTGCCACGACAGCATGTTCTTCTCCAATGTCAGCAAGACCACGGACTTGATTATCAACTTCAGGAGGAGGAAACAAAAGGTCCATGAGCCAATCCTCATTTGAGAATCAAAGGTGGAGAGTGTCAGCAACTTTAAATTCCTCAGTATTATCTGTTTGGAGGACCTATCCTGGGCCCAGCATGTAAGTGCAATTACGAAGAAAGCACAGCAGTGTCTCTACTTCCTTAGGAGCTTGCAAAGGTTTGGCATGGCATCTAAAGCTTTGTCAAACTTCTATAGATGAGTAGTAGAGAGTATATTGACTGGTTGTTTCACTGCCTGGTACAGAAACACCAATGTCTTTGAACGGAAAATCCCTCAAAAAGTAGTGGATACGTCCCAGTCCATCATGGGTAAAGCCCTCCCTGCCATTGAGCACATCTACATGAAACACTGTTGTAAGAAAGCAACATCCATCAGTAGAAACCCCCACCACCCAGGTCATGCTCTCTTCTCACTGCTGCCATCAGGAAGAAGGTACAGGAGCCTCAGGGCACACACCACAAGCTTCATGAACAGTTATTATCCCTCAACCATCAGGCTCCTGATCTAGAGGGGATAACTTCATTCAACTTCACTTGCCCCATCATTGAACCATTTCCATAATGCATGGACTCACTTCCAAGGACCTTTCATGTCATGTTCTCGATATTTATTGCTTATTTATTTTTTTTTAAATTTGCTTCATTTGTTGGCTTTTGTACATTGGTTGAATGCTTTGATAATAAATTTACTTTGAACTTTGAACTAATGCAGTGCTATTGCATATAACATGACAGAAATTAACAAATAATTGTTACCAAATGTGATTGATTAGTTTTTGGTTAGTATCAAGTTCACGGAAAATACATACAAAGCTGGGCGGCAGGTCAGAAGATTAGACAGAATATAAAAGAACAGCAAAGAATGATGAGACAATTAATAAGGACAGAATAATTGAGTGGAAGATAAAGCAAATACGAAATGTATAGGGTCTGTAGACCATCAAAAATATTGACAGTTAATCAAGTTAGTGTTGGTCCCACTGAAATTGTGTTTGTGGAGTTAATAATAGAAAAGAAGAAGACAACCTGAATTAATCAATTATCTTCCATCGGTCTTCAGTACTAAGGATATAAGTAACATCCCCGAGATAGCTGCCAATCATGAAATGGAAAGGAAGGAAGAAATTGGGCTAACTACAATTACTAACAAAGTGATAATGGACATATTATTGGAGCTACAGGTTGACAAGATCATGGGTCATGATACATTTCACCCTAGTGAGTTAAAAACGTGTCTAGTGAGGTAGCTGCATTGGCTTTAACTTTCCAATCTTACCCAAACTGGAGAGAAAATAATGGAAAAGAGCAGACATAAATCATTTATTCAAAATGGGATAGAGACAGCTTAACATCTGCTATGAGGAAAATATTAGAAGCTATTATTAAAGATGTTACACAGGAACGTAGAAAAAAAATCAAGGTAATCAGGCAAAATCAATACACGTTTTTGAAACAGAAATCTTGTTTGACCAGTTTCTTGGATTTCTTTGAAGAAGTATCAAGTGTAGTGGATAAACAAGAACCAGTGAATGTACTAAGGTATTCAGAAAACATTTGATAATGTGTCACATCAAAGGCTAACACAGAAAATAAAAGCTCACAGTGAAGGAGATACTATATTGGCCTAGACAGAAAATTAGCTAGCTAACAGGAAACAGAGTAGGCATAAATAAGTCCCTTTTGGTTGGTGAGACATAACAAGTGTGCAGCAGCGTTCAGTGCTGGGTCTAAACATAACAAATTCTGCAAAACATAGATATCATAAATCTAAACTAGGGATGGTACACAAGTATGAGGGAGAGTTGGCCGTGTTTCATTCAGAGAATACATTTAATGGCATGACAGTGGGAAGGAAGCCTCATAATTTCTAGAAAAAGTGTATTCCCTTAAGTCATCAAAGCCTAAAGAGAAAAGTGAAAGCGGCTATCGGGAGAAATTATCTACAATATTAAATACAAAGAAGGCATTTATGAAGTTGCCAGAAATAGCAATTGGCCTGAGGATTGGGTGTGTTTTAGAAATCAAAAAAGGAGAACAAAAAACGTTGATAAAGGAATGAAAATAGATCATGGGAGTTACACTCACAACACGCTGGAGGTCGGGCAACATCTGTGGAAATGGGAGTTGATTGGTGTGTTGGCCTTTATGACAAGGGGGTTTTCATATGGGAATAAAGATATCTTACTGCAATTATATGGTTACATCTGAAGTACTGTGCGCAATTTTAGCTTTCTTACCTAAAAAAAGCATATGTTTGCCTTAAATGCAATATAGACTGGTTCCAGAATGACACACTTGCAGTATGAGAAGAGACTGAGTAAACCAGGGTTGTATTCTCTAGAGTTTAGAGGAAGATGAGACTATCTCCTTGAAACTTATAAAAATTGTGCAGAGCTCAACAAGTTGGTTGAGAGAGAATGATTTCCCTGTCTGACGAATCCAGAATCAGGAGTCTCGGGATAAGGGATAGGCCAAACAAGACAAAACTGGGAGGAAATTCTTTACGGTGGTAAATCCCAGTAACTCTGACACTAGAGGAATGTTGGCCAAGGAAACCCATGAGTAACTGCTTAACACTAAAAGGTAAGAAAAAAAAGCAGAAATATGTGTATACCATGTGCCCTCTGCTATACAATCAAATTGCTTCTACATGCCTATTTTCCTGAAGTAACTATAGCAACATACTGCGTGATGTTGGTCACATGCTGCAATTCTGATAAGGATGCATTCGCAGTTTTGCATCAACAGTCCTCAGGTATCTCTGCTGTCTTTCTCCTTTCTTATCCTTTCTTCCTTCCCAGTCTCCTGCCCCCATTGATTTTCTTGAAATATTCCCCTCCACCCTGCAGTTTGCTACCTCAGTGATTTCCACCAGGATCTCCACAATCTGTAATGATAGAAAGGGTGGAAGAATGACCTCTTCACAGGATTTCCCGGCCAGGGTCTGCTGCATCACAAGCGAAACCTTAGGCTTCTCATGCAGTGAACCGTTGCTGCTTAGGGAAAAGATGCAAACTACCTTTCTGTACAGAGCCACTTTAGCACATTTTTTTTGGTTCCATCACAATTTCTGCATCATAACTCCCGGAGAATTTTTCTTTCTGCCTTTCTGCACCTAAGTGTTATCAACAAAACTGAATGAGGGGCAGAGTAGTTTTTGATTACATATTCTCTCTTCTTAACCTCTACGCTGATGAGTTTTCTCTAATGCCTTGTTGTAAGTCCGGTGAGCTTGCTCATTCCCATCTTTTGTCTCTCTTGGCCAGTTTGTTCACAACAATGATTTTTATAAAACTTAAAGCCTCAGATGAAGCATCTTGACCTGAAATATCAGATGTCCTTTACCCTCTCCTGTTGTTGCCTGATCACAACCCCCCACCACCAACTAGAGTTCTTCCATCAGCTCACTTTCTGTTGTCCAGATGAAAGGTTTTGACTTGACGACATCAGCTGTCTGTTTCCCTTTACAGATGCAGTCTAATCTGCAGAGTTCCTACAGCAGCTCTTTTTTTTCCACAAATGCCAGGAACTGTGTTTGTACATGGGCTGTGGCACTAAGAGCGTAACTGGGCTGCTCATTGTGAAATAAAATGGACCAGTTTTGGAAGGCATGCCATAAAGAGAATGCTTGGAGATAGAAATGTGCCTGCACTGTTGTATAAGAGTTACTGTTTTGGCAAATTCTAAACAGCAACTGCGCTGCACCTACTGTAGGTTTCCTGCTCCAATTTTGGAGCAAACAAATTTATTGGCAGCTGCCCGATTTTCCTTTCTGCAGCCAAATATTATTGGTGAACTTGACAAAGAAGCAGATCTCCTTAAGGTTACATGTTTTATTCTATTGTCCAGTTTCTCTGGAAAAATATGTAGATATTCAAAGAGTGAATTCTAAAGAATGATGAATGCATTTTCTAAGATTAGCATGTTAAAACAAACTCTAGTGGATAGTCTGTTTTATGAAAAAGCCAATAGAGGCCAAATGAGAGTGATGCAGTCTGTCATAAAACATTAATTGGTTTTAAGCATGTGGTGGTGGGGGGTGTCTAATGTAGTTCATTAAGCCATGAGTGGATAAGCAATACTACAAGCATTTCAAATGAGTGCACTTTTACTGCAAAGAATATGAAAAGTGTAGCATTTGCATATGAATGAATGAACACAATATTGCCTTCAGCAGCATATCTGTGATATTCACTTTATTCAGAGAGTACTATTAATAAAGATATGCCTACCTCTTATTCCTCTTCATAACTGCAGCATGATGATAAATGCCATGCTTAATGCCATGGAGAACTTCAACAATCAAAATAATTAAAACTGAAAAATGATTTAAACCATTTTCCCTATCTTTATTGAAGATACCAGTCATTTTACTCTCACTTAGTTTCCAGCCCCTGGAGGTCACTTTGCAGCCGCACCAAAAGATGTTGAAGCATAGATGGATCCAGCAAAATAGAAAATATTACCTCGCTGCAATACTTCGAACTTTGAATGCAAAACTCTACAAAAGGATCAGCATTAACAAAGCCCTCTCTCTACAGTCTTTCTGATCCAACGTACCGTCATGTTGTGTGTTGCACCCAATGCAAAACGTTTTAAAATAAGAACACCAACTGGTGGAAATGCTCAGCAAGTCACAAAGTATCAGTGGAGAGGGCCAACAAGGTATTTTGGCTGTGACATTTACAATAAATCCGGCATATGCAAGTGTTAAATTGGATGAAGTGTTAAACAAGTAGTTGAAATGTTCTTCTTAGTACTGTAGCTGAAGATGAACTTGTCATGATTATTTTAGTGGAAATAGCAGAGCATTTCTGTGTCATTTAAAGAAAGTCTTATTGTGAGTGTATCTTTATCTAAAGTTCCAAATTTTGAAAAGTGCCAGTTTTGGGAGGGGTCACAGTGTGCAGGATTAGCACTTTTACCAGAGAATAACTGCCGCTTGTTGTGAATGCAATGTCTTGCTTGTGCCAAATCTTATCACACTGATGACTCATAATTGGAGCTGTCATACCACAACTGATACTGGAGGCCATTTTTCAAAATGTTCCCAAAAGTAACCATTGTATTTCATTTAACAGAGCTAAAGCATAACCTGTGTTCATTTTCTCCCCCTCGACCCTTGCCCTTTCTCCCCCTCCCCTCTGCCCCCCCTTCACAACACTAGAGACAATTTTCATAGTGTAAGCCATAATGCAAGTTTAGTAGAAGAAGGAAATGTATCACATTTAGATGCAGCGAGTTGCGTTGTTGATAACTATGCAACTGGCCAAGCAACGGTGAAGATATAGATACATTTGTACTTCAGTGGATGGCTAATTCACACAGATCCACATTTCTGAACGTCTAGGGGGTTGCATGAAGAACTCGCAAAGGCAGGTCTTCAGGCAAATCCTTAGAACTTTAATGTTCATTGAGCTTATGTCCTGGTTTGTATCTGGTGTTCCTCGTCCCCCTCCGCAAACTGCCTCAAGGCTTTGTTTCATCGCTTTGTAATGCTGTACAGCATACAGCAGGCCATTATCTGAGTAGCTAGCTTTGTTGGTGTGTTTTGAAAAGTTGGCTCTTCAAGACATCTGAATTGCTGCACGGGATTATTCATGATGTTTTCAAGAAGTGCAGGATTTTAGAAGACTTAGTGGCAGAGAAATCACAATTTTGTAGCCCTAAAGAAGGATCTCAGCCCGAAACCATGACTGTTTATTCATTTCCGTGGATGCTGCCTGATCTGCTGAGTTCCTCCAGCATTTTGTGTGTGTTACTCACAAGTTGGTAGGCTTCAACTTATTGGTCTGTGGACAAGATTGATCAGTAGGTTACCCAAGACACATAGATAGAAATCATTGGAATGGGGGAAATGTATTTATTTTTTATTTTGCACGGTACCAGTGATCAGAGACAATGTCCATGCTTAAAGGCAAGGTTGGCCATTCTCCTTGGGAAGAGTACAAAATGTTACCAACTGGGAGTGAAAGAAGGAGTGGATGTAGGAGTGGATGTTGAGGCCAAAACACTTGTATTTTGGTTAGCATGGATAACGTGACTCCCAGTAGATATTGGGAGACAGGGAGATTTAATTCCTTCAGCACTGTATGAAATTCTCTGGAATGAGACAATCCCACTTAGAAAGGTGCCACTGAACAAAAGCAGAAAGATCAGTTAAGGACCAGAATGAGGATGGTGTATGGTTGGTGTGGAACAGTTGAGAAAAGGAGGTAATCTGCAGGGAACAGATAACTTGCCAGGGAACATATAGTACTTATATAAGTAAAATCGTCAACTTAAAAATTGGCCTACTTTCTATACAAGTATTTGCACTTGTAAGTAACACAAACTATTCTGCATTGTCTAGAATCTGTAATGACATGCATATAAAAATTGTTTGATATTAATGCTCATCACCTTCAGTAGCTACTGTTGCTTTAGCAACTAACATAAGGTGACATATTTAAGGGTAACAATTGACATTTATATAAAAGTCTTCATAATAATGTTCCCACAATATGTGAAGGAGAGTTGGGGGAAATAATTAAATACTCAAAATTGAGAAACCCGTTCATTACAGTGACAGACTGGCAGTCTGCCTCCTTTAAATTTTGGAGAGGTACTTCATTATCAAGCTTAAATTGGGGTCCTACAGCACCTGGTTAAATATAGTAGTAACCATTGTCATGATTTCATGGGACAAAGAAAAGTTTGCAAGACCTTCCGTCTTAAACAGATTTGGTGGGTTTGGAAGACTAAAGGGTTTACCTTAACCCTTCAAAGAAATGTTTGCTCTCCTTTTTCCAGTTGTCTCCTCACTGCCATGATTAGCAAGACACTGATCTCCTGCTCACAATAGCCCAACTCTGACTCACAACATCCCTCACAACAAGTCCTGCGGACACCTGTAAAGTGCAGAGGGTGGTCTGCAACGTCAAAGGTGCTGCTTGTTGGTTGTTAAACTTCACAACGTCAAACATCAGTCAGAGAGAATCATTAACCTTCTTCATAAGCAGCAACTAGCCACGTAATCCATAATTTCTTTCCTATTTATAGTAGTAGTGTTTAGTATAATTCTGTGCCTCTGACCCAAAACACAAGAGATTCTGCAGATGCTGGAAATCCAGAGAAGCACACACAGAATGCTGGAGGAACTTGGCAGCTGAGGCAACATGTATCGGAAAGGATAAAGAGTTGAAGTTTCAGTTCAAGATTCTTCATCTTGATGAAGGGTCTCAGCCTGAAACTGCAGCTCTTTATTCCATTCCATACATGCTGCCTCACTTGCTAAATTCCTCCAACAGTTTATGCATATTCCTCTGGCTATGTAACATTGTTAACGAGGGCTTGCTGTTATCTTCCCACTTCTCTCTTTAGTTAATAAATTATCACTCACTACTCTTTCACGTGTCTGAAAATGACCTTCTTTCAATCTGAACTCGAAGCATTGACTTCAATATTTAATGAAGATGATTCGCCTCCAAGCAAAGCCTGAGAGGTTTGTATAATTTTACTTGTGGTCAATAACCAATACATTAGATCAATGGTTTGGTCTGTTATTTCATTGCTATCACAAAGTAACGACAGCATTTCTAAGGACTGCAGCTAAAGGTTGATGAAGGTATTGGAGGACTGCAGAAACACTGTGAACTTCCCTCCACTGAGGACATTGATAGCAGCAGGTGCAGAAAGAAGTCCTGGAAGATCATCAGGGACACCAGTCACCCCAACCATAAACTGTTTCAGCTGCTTCTGTCTGGCAAATGCTACCACAGCATTAAAGCCAGGACCAACAGGCTAAGGGACAGACTCTTTCTACAAGCCACTAGACTTATAAATTCACATGTCTGTACATTGCAACAGAGTCATAACGCAACAATTTTTACTTACTCACATTGTAGGATGGATGTAAAATCTAAATAAATTCTAATTCTAATTCTAAACAGTGCTTAGGTTAGAGTCCCATGACCTGGGCAGGATGGAGTGCCTTTGCCTGGGGTTGGATGCTTGGCGCCATGGCTCAAAGGCTCAGGATCCAATCATAGAGGCTCAAAGAAGCTGGGGGTGGGGAGTGGTGTGGTGGTGTGGTAGGGGAAGGTAGTTGGAGCCTGCGGTCAGAAGATCTTGGGGTAAAGATTTGGAAATTGAGGTAAGATAGCTGGGGTTTCACTAAACTTGTCTAGGTGTGGTATGTGGCAGAGGACAGGGGCCTGGTGTTAGGTTCTGAAGGTCAAGTCCTGAGGTGCATGAAGCTTGGAATCAGAGGTTGGAGCCTGGAGGTAGAGGACTGGTGAGCAGGCTTAAAGCAATGGCCAGAATTGGAGGGTCATAAAAACATATAAATATCAGAAAATACTTCTTGCAGGAATGGAACAATTGGCATTACATGCTGAATGCCATTAGATAAACTGCTGGTGTCATTGACTGTGATACCATTTGTGAGCTGAAGTGCCTAAATTTTTACTTCCTCACATTGTAGGATTTAACCTGCAATTGTTGGTAGTCCATCCCACTCTGGAGTTATAGAGTCATACATCATGGAAAAAGACATTCCAGTCCACCAAGTTCACACTGCACATCAGACACTCACTTAAACTAATCCCGCATTGATAGCATTTTATTCTCTACACATTACCATCAACTCCTCTCCGATTTCCCCCCTCACTTGCACAGTGCAGGCCTACAGACTCGTGCACCTTTGGGAAGTGGGACCAAAACTGAAGCACCCATGCAGTCAAGCTCCACGCAGGTCGCCCTGAAGGTCAAGACTGAACCTAGTTCCCTGGAACTGAGAGGCAGCAGCTCATTTAGACATACGGCTGTGCCACCCAAAAATAAAAATTATTTTCCTACCTGTACTGCTGAAAAAATACAGAAATTTGTGTCTGAATTTCTAGGTCTAATTGTTTTCATTGTAACTAACCAGAGTTGCCACATCACAAAAATAGTGTATTCATTCACCAACATCACTAATAGTTATTTTTGAGGCCTATTTGCTTACACACTGTTTAATATAGAGTACATATTTAAAATGCTTTGTGGGAATATTTGAAATTCTGAAAAAGGCATATGCTGTATTCTTTTATAAAATGAATGATCTTTGTACACCCAGCCTGCTGTACTGTAATGTGATGATCCTCAGTCATATCCCTTGAGTTACCAGTAGCACAGTTCATACAAAAAGAGGAATAGTTTAGATTCAAGATATGGAACATTTGAATATTAGATTTTAATGAGGATCCATTAACGACTAGATTTTAAAAAGAGCTGTTAGGATAGGGATTTAGTTACTTATTAATATTTTATTAATGCTACATTATTTATTATTAAATGTGGTTAAATTACCAGCAGTGATTAAGACTTTCTTTGCATCTGAAGCAAAGCAATGAAATCATGTCTGATGTCTTATGCTGAGCAAATATTTTCTCATATTGTAGTAAGAGAACATCTGCCTATCAGTTCATTCTACTGATTTATTCTTCAGGGGCCAAAGAGCAAAGCAACTTTTTAATCACACTGCCAGCATTTATTCAGTTGGATTTTGCCATTCAGCTCCCAGAAAATGCCTCTGCTACTTTTTTTTAGTCTGGAATGGATTACATTTAGCGTGGCTTCAACTTTTTAATGATGATACATCTTTGTAAATGTGAGAATGATTCAGGAATTCTTGCCTTTTTGTGTAGATAATAGACTGAACTGTGGCTGTCTTCCCATCATTTTTCCAACTGTAACTATAGCAAACAGTGTAAAATACCAGTATTGGTACAGCAGTTTACAGAAACTAAACACTTATAGCTATCTAAAATAAATCTCTTTCAAGCATTAGGGTTCTCGTGCTTTAATTTCTTTCTCTTTAGTTTCCCTTTTTTTTGTCATTAATTTTAACTGGAGTCTTGAACTGAATTCACCTCATATCTCATCTACTCTGTTTCTTCCCATGCATTACAGTAAGAACAGATGTATTGTTTTCGTAACATCAATGGTGTGGCAATTGAGATAACTTGGGTTGTGATTGAGAGTAAAGTATTGTAAATTCATTGTCATCTGAAAGTCAAAAGATCACAGAGTTGATATATTTACATCCAAAAACCTAATGGCTACATCTTTGCATAAAGATATGTTAGTCATTGTGTTTATTTACCCTGAGCGGCTCAGAGTTTATTGTCGACAAACGTCCTCAACCGCAACATGGCCAAATTGTTTATTGGGTAATCAAGCTCACAGGTAATTAGCTAGGACATTAACTAAAGTAGATTATCATTCTGTTCACGCAAGAAACATTACTGGTGGTGTCACTATTAGCACTGTAGCAGCAAATAGCCCAATATACAGTCAGTTGCAAAGCTCTGTAATCTTCTTGAATGGCTGAAGCAGAAAAATATGAAATGAAATGCATTGCAACTTTTATAGGCAGAAGATGATATATAAATGATCTGATTTTATCACTTCAGATACATTTGGCATGAACCAAATTTGTCTAATTTGAGAAAACTTAGATTTTTTGAATGGTGAGATACCATTTTAACAGTGTTATTTGATTGACAGGTGTTAGGTGCATTGGTTAGTTTTAATATATTTGTTAATTTAACAGAGAGCATCTGATTTCAGATGGTATGGTGGCAGTGGATTGCATCTTTGCGATTGCTCTAGTGGCACCATATGAATTAATTTTCCTTAGTGATTTACCAGATGGGTCTTGAGATTTTCCCTGGAGTACAGGAGTACCTGGGAAGCAGTGTTCCAAAGAAACAGTGTCTGTTTTGTGTCATGCTTGCCAGCGATATGTTGAGAAGGTGGATTGAATCTGTGAACTTCTATATATGTAGAAACATATTGAACTGCAAAACCTGAGTCAGAAACTTGAATTGAATAGCAAAGGATGCACTTTCATTGCTGCCAAATTTGTGCACTCATTTTTGCACTACACAATACTGATTTCCAGAGATAGGACATTTAACACCCGTTAAATACAGTGCTCTATTTTATAAATGCATACTAATGGTACTTAATTAATCCTGATTTCAATTAGTCTGTTTCCAAGAGGGAATATGTGTTTGTAATATATAATTGCAATCTTTCTTTTCATATATATATATATTTTTTTCCTTTTTGACCCCTGAGGAATTTTGTTTTGTCCAATAGTTTTTCAGCTGCTTACAGATGTATGACAGCAAGCATGGCTGGCAGATTAGATCACCACAGCCTTTCAGAACCATAATCACTGACATATGTCTTAAAGTTTGTTGTTTTGTGGCAGCAGTACACAGCAATACATAAAATATACTACAAATTATAATATGAAATATATATTTAAAAAATCTCCACTAAAAGCAATTTTGGGTCCAGAAGACCCAAAATCGTTAAGCTAGGAATGGAATGTAGCCTCACTGAAAATCTTAGGTGCAAAACTAAGCCCTACAGCAAATTCCATTTTATTTTATTGCAAGAAAACTGTTTTTTATCCTATGCCAATGTACATAATTATCCAGTACCATTAGAGGATTTTATCTTATCTTTAAAAGTTTCATTGTATGGATTTATCCATTTTTAATAAAGTACTTTGTTTCAAAAAAGGAAGAAATTATTCTTTGCTTAAGAATATATATTGTTTTTGGTATTTTTACAGACTGGAATAATTGCAGAGAATGAGCATGAAATCAGAAGTATGCATAAGCACTAGACAGACTGCAGTTATAATCACAACATTGCAGCTTTAAGGGTAGTGTTAATTATAATGTGTTATGATGATTCAGTGGAGTATTTGGAAATGCAATACCCCTAATTGCAGATGGTACAATGATGTACAGATAAAATTAAAACCATTCATTCTTTTGTATAAGATATAGTACTCACAAATTAGAACATATGTTCATGCCTTTTAAATAACTAAAGCAATGACAGTTCTATAATCTCTGATTTTTTAAGTCATTAGTGCAAATTTAATCTCTTCATGATGGAGAAATGGACAAAACAGTAGCATATTTTTTTCATGTTCCCCATTCGAGTCGAAATGGGATTAATCTGCTTTGTGCCTAATTTAAAGAAAAATGAGATGTTTATCTTCAAAAATAAAATATTCCTGTTTCTATTATGGAACAAAAAAAACTTGAGGCTTAAGATAACAGTTTTATTTTTTTTCACTGTACAACTATTGAAAGACATCACAATTTTAGTACAAGATATGGAATGATTGAATCTCCGTGGAGATGCTAGTAGGTGGGGTTTCAACTTCATGTGTTTTGATTGATTAAAAATAAATTGATTTAGATTTGCCTTTTTAATAGAAAATCTTTGTTGAATGGATTGAATACCAATATAGTTGCAGACAGCCTGAATTTCAAGTTAGAACTTAAGCTTAATAACATCCTTTTGATACAAGGCTGGTCCTTGTTCTCAAAAATCAAAAATGAACAGTGTTGGTGGAGATGTTGTTTCTCAATAATATCAAGTGCAGAACACCAGATGTAATTTATTCCCTTGAATTGTGTAATACTGCATACTGTCTATTATCACAAAATAGCTTGGCTGCTGCAACATGCAAAATGTTTGAAATAATTAAACATCAGAACTCTCAGTATAGATCTTCAATTGTCATTGTACCATCTCCAAATTAAAATAAATCTGTATCAATTTGGAATCAAACAAAAGGTGGGGGTACTTCTTCTCTAATCTTTAAAGGCAAACCAAGCAAGCTTTAGGGAATTACCTCACCTACCTTTTATATAAGGAATCCTCACCTATCCTTTTCACTCAGTCATTTACGCCACATTATGGAACATGTCTAGCTACATTTGCACAACTGCAGTCAATCCACATTCACCTCTTGTGCAAGTGAGTTGTTCCCTCTGAGTAAATAAAATCACTTTACCTGAAAGCAAGTCCAATGCTTGCATAAACATGCATAACATATTGCTTTCCCTAACTGATCAATGTAATTCAATTTTCCACAGGGATATAGACAAAACCTAAGTCATTATTTTGAGCACTTAATTAAATATTTCTGAGATTTACATTTTTCCAGGGGAAAATGTGGCATTCCACTGAATATCAGAATTCATGTAGCTTTATAAAACTCTGGACAGACCATACTGGAGAATTGTGTTATTTCTGGTTATCTCAGTCAAAGAAGGATGTGGTAGCTGTTAGAGAAGGCGCAGAGGAGATTTACCAGGATTTTGTCTGAATTGGAGAGCATGTCATTTGAGGAAAGATTGAACGAGGTAGGGCTTTGCTCTTCAGAGCAGGAGTTCCCAACCTAGAGGCCACAGACCCCTTGATGACTGGTAGGGGTCCATGGCATAAAGAAGATTTGGAACCCCTGCTTTAAAGTGAAGGAGAATGGGAGGTGTAAAAGATGATAGGCATGGATCGAGTAGCCAGCCAGCACCATGTTACCAGGGTGTAAATGGCTAATATGAGAGGTCATGACATTAAGGTGATTGAGGAAGTTATAGGGGGGAAGTCACAGGTTTTTTACAGAGTAATGATGGGTGCATGGAACAATGGAACATATTGCCAGGGGTGGTGGTAGAAGCAGATACATTAGAGGTATTTAAGACACTCTCAGATAGTAAAATGGCTGGCTAGATTGATCTTGGAGCGGGTTAAATGGTCGGCACAATGTCGTGGACTAAAGAGCCTGTCCTGTGCTGTACCATTCTATGTTCTGAGCAGTGATAACTAAAGGTTTTCTAACAAGGAATCTCTTTTGCCACTTTCTCTGAAACCTCTCTGTGAGAGAATCAAAATGAAATAAATGTTCCAGAAGAGGTCTTATTACACACTTGTTCATTTAGTTTTAGATATGGAAATGCTGCCACACTTTGCCAGATTGTACTGGTCAGGTGACTGTATGGACAGCTTTGTTTTTATCCCAATTTGGCTCAACAAACTTCTGTACTGTACCAAATATATTATCTATATGGTGTATGCATGCTATATATATGGCATATATATGATATATGTTGCACATGCCATGTACAGTACATATTTAGATTTACCCACCGGCTTGTTCGAGCATTTGTCTACAAGCATATTCCAGGCAAAGATTTATCCATTTCACCTGGCTCACATAGAATTTTCCTTCACTCTGACTAGAATTCAAAAGTAATTTATGAACTGCAAAGCCCTTAAAGAGTCTTTGAGATTACAAAAATACATGGATAAGATCGACACAGTTTTCTGTCCTGTTTGTGAATACTGATGTTGATGCATGTGACACCTTGTGAACACTGTGAAATAATCTCATGCCCTTTACCATTTAGCTGCAGCAAAAATGGCTGCAGATTCTTGTTTTAAATGTTTATTTCCTCATGGTTTGTTTTTCAAGGCTCTCTGACTGTGGCAGAAGAGTAAAGGTGAATGTTAGGCAGCTTAACTTTCCCTCACTTGTTAACCTTTCTACTGAAAGATGAATATGTTTCTAGTGTTACTAGGTATGGTGGCTATTCACTAATTCAACAATCAGGGAACAGGATAACATGCAAATAGAGCCTTGATTGTCTCCACTTTATAAGTTGTACAAGTGGGTATATCATGACGCTTGGCTTGGATTAATTACAGCATTATTTCAGTGTAAATGCAGAAATTTTTATCTTAACACATAAGGCAATATTGTGTTGATACTGGATAACTGCAATCTCATGCTGCCTGCTCTTTTAAATAGAGTAAAGCTCTCGCATTTCAGCGAACTGGAGGTCATAATAATCATACTGTGACACTTGTGTATGAAGCCTATTTAACAGTTTCATTATTTAAACAAGAACGACGTAATAGGGACTGGCTTTGCACAGGAACTGCATGTCCAAGGTGACATTGTTTCCTTTTGGCAGGAGAGATGTCAACGGCAACCTAGAGAAACTAAATAAAATATCATCTGAACAGCAAAATAAGGTCCCGATATTTCACAGGAGTTAAAAAAATAAGGTGCAAGTTTGAAAAAAATAATTGTTTAATGTCACTTACTGATTGTCAGTTAAACATTAAATTGGCAAAAGAGAGATTTTGAAAGTACAAACAATCCCTGAAGAATACCATACAGTGGTGAAAAATACCTGTACGACTACTGTGGGCTAAGCTATTCCAGTAAGACAAAATTTTATAACTGGTCTCAAGAGGAAATGTACTTTCTCTTTAAGTTAACTCATGTGAATATTAAACACAAAAGATTCTATAGATGCTGGAAATCCAGAGCAGCACATGCAAAATGCTGGAGGAAGTCAGTAGGTCAGTTAGCATCAATGGAGAGGAAAAAAGGAATAAACAGTTGATATTTTGGGCCGAAATGCTTCATCAGGACTGGAAAGGAAGGGAAAAGAAGTCAGAATAAAATGAGAGGGGGGAGGGGAAGGCGTACATTTTGGTAGATGAGAAGTGAGACCAACTGACGGGGAAGATATGTGGGTGTAAGGAGATGGAGGGTGATAGGTGGAAGAAGTAAAGGGCAGAAGAAGATGGAATCTGATGGAGGAAACAGCGGAGCATAGGAGAAAGGGAAGGAGGAGAGACACCAAAGGGACCTGATGGGGAGGTGAGCAGAAGAGATGGGGTAAGGTGGGAACCAGAATGGGGAATAAAAAAAAGAGAGAAGGGGGAGAGGGAGAATTTTCTGGTAGTTAGAGAAATCAATGTTCATTCCACCAGGTTGGAGACTGCCCAGATAGAATATGAGTTCTTTTCTCCTCCAGCATGCGTGTGGCCTCATTGTGGCCATTGAGGAGGCCATGGACTGACAAGAGAATGGGAAATTGAATCGAAATGAGTGGCTACTGGGAAATCCAGCCTTTTGTGAAAGATGGAGTGAAGGTGCTTGATAAAGCGATCGCCTAATATACATCAGATCTCATTGATGTAGAAGAGGCTGTACCAGGAGCACTGGAGGCAATAGATGACTCCGACAGACCTGCAGGTAAAGTGTCGGTGCACCTGGAAGGACTTTTGGGGGCTCTGAATGATGGTGATGGAGGAGGTGTAGGGACAGTGGTAGCACATGCCTTGCTTGTAGGAATAAGGGCCAGGAGGGAGATCAGTGGGTAGAGAGTCAGGTAGGGAGCGATCCCTGCATGCTAAGTAACTACCTGCTATACAGGAATGCTGAGGTAAAAACTCAATAGCTCAACAGATTGTGAAAGAATCATGACTGCACAACTTCCGTTGATGGAAAAGATCTTGAGAGTTGATGGAAAAGATCCTGAGAGGCAGGATTTATGAACATTTGGAGAGGCATAATATGATTAGGAATGGTTTGCATGGATTTGTTAAGGCAGATCATGCCATACAAGCCTAACTGAATTTTTTGAGGATGTGACTAAACATGTTGATGAAGGTAGAGCAGTACATGTAGTGTATATGGACTTCAGCAAGGCACTTGCTAAGGTAGCCCATGCAAGGCTTATTGAGATAGCAAGGAGGCATGGGATTCAAGGGAACCTTGCTTTATGGATCCAGAATTGGCTTGCCCACAGAAGGCAAAGAGTGGTCATAGACAGGTCTTATTCTGCATGGGGGTCAGTGACCAGTGGTATGCCTCAGGGATCTGTTCTGGGACCCCTACTCTTCATGATTTTTATAAATGACCTGGATGAGGAAGTGGAAAGATGGGTTAGTAAATTTGCTGATGACACAAAGGTTGGGGGTGTTGTGGATAATGTGGAGGGCTCTCAGAGGTTACAGCGGGGCATAGATAGGATGCAAAACTAGGTTGAGAAGTGGCAGATGGAGTTCAACCCAAATAATCGTGAGGTGGTTAATTTTGGTAGGTCAAATATGATGGCAGAATATAGTATTAATGGTAAGAGTCTTGGCAGTGTGGAGGATCAGAGGGATCTTGGGGTCCAAGTCCATCGGACACCTAAAGCTGCTGTGCAGGTTGACACTGTGGTTAAGAAGGCATACGGTGCATTGGCCTTCATCAATTGTGGGATTGATTTTAGGAGCCAAGAGGTAATGTTGCATCTATATAGGACCCTGGTCAGACCCCACCTGGAGTACTGTGTTCAGTTCAGGTCACTTCACTACAGGAAGGATATGGAAACTATAGAAAGGGTGCAGAGGAGATTTACAAGGATGTTGCCTGGATTGGAGAGCATGCCTTATGAGAATAGTTTGAGTGAACTCAGCCTTTTCTCCTTGGAGCGACGGAGGATGAGAGGTGACCTGATATAGGTGTACAAGATTATGAGAGGCATTGATCATATGGATAGTCAGAGGCTTTTTCCCAGGGCCAGAAATGGCTAACATGAGAGGGCACAGTTTTAAGATGCTTGGAAGTAGGTACAGAGGAGATGTCAGGGGCAAGTTTTTTACGCAGGGAGTGGTAAGTGCGTGGAATGGGCTGCCAGTGACGGTGGTGGAGGCGGATATGATAGGGTCTCTTAAGAGACTCCTGGATAGGTACATGGAGCTTAGAAAAATAGAGGGCTATGTGTAACCCTGGGTAATTTCTAAAGTAAGTACATGTTTGGCATAGCATTGTGGGCCGAAGGGCTTGTATTGTGCTGTAGGTTTTCTATGTTTCTATATTTCTAGGTGACTTTAAAGGATTGTCCAAGCATTCTAGGCCTTGAATAGACCTGACATCAGACCCTACAATTAGGTTTGCCATTAAACACAATGATATCTTAGCACAGCAGATTGCCAGAATCTCAGCTTCTAGGCTCATTATTCCAAGGTTTCTATCCACTTTCAAAACACAGGCAAGTTTTGCATATTAATTCTGTACCATATATACTGTATGTTTTATAAACTAATGATGTATGTGTCCTGCTTCCGAGGATATTAAACAGAAATGAGGAGGCATTAATTTCATCAACTTTCATATTAGAAAAAAATCCCGAAGTCATGGTATGATATTCCTTTCAAATATTATGTCAACGCACTGTCTACCGGCATGAAAATCAGTAAGTTCTCCAGTCGAACAGGTGTAAAAGGAAACAGAAAAGGGAATTGGAGTTGAAGGACAGCAACTAAACCAACACTGGATCATTGGGTATTAAAATAGATAACTGATGATAAATTGGATAAAGCTGAAGGGAGAATCCAAGAAGTTTGGTTCTCAATGCTAACTGCTCATTATCAGTGTGTTTCATGGTAACCTGGTTTACGTGCTTGAAACAATCAGGCAGAATAATCTGTAACATTGGAAGTCAATGACTTCACCCACACTTGTTCTTATAAAAACAGTCAGCCTTGGAAATATTTAGCAGATTAAGTAGTATTGATGGAGAGAGAGAAAAAAATCTAACATTTAAATCTGATGTTGAAGAGATCAAGGGGGATGGCTGTGGTAAGATGGAGATCAAGGGAGACTGATTGACACTATTGCTGGTAATCACAGCCTATATGGAGAATATTTAAATTGGTTTTCACAGAGAACAGACGAGAGAGAAAAGAAAAATTGCTGAAACTGTAAGACATAGAATTACAGAAGCTGGAAATCAGAAAGAGAAGAGAATGCCAGAAATACATAACAGATTAGAGAGTATCTTTGGAAAGAGAAGAACAGATTGATGAACTTTCCTTCGAACTGACCATTTCTGAAACAAATGTGGAAATTTTTGAATTTAATCTTGAATCATGAGGATTGCAGCATGCTTAGGTGAAAGGTGAACTGCTGTTCCATGAGTTTACACTAGGTTCATTGGAACAATGTCAGAGGTCAATGTCACAGAAATCAGAGTGAGAATGAAATGGACAATTAATATGACAGACAAGTGACATGAGTTTACAATTGCCTGTATTTTTCCCATTTGATTTCAGGTTTTCAGCATCTGCAATCTGTTTTACGTTTTGGCATATTTGAAATTTTGTTTTAGTATGAAGTACACTTCCATTTGGCTACATTTAACAGTATAGCTGTTCTCTTTTGTTATGGAAAAGGAAGTCATCCAGATTGTGCTTCTTCCTTTCTCTCGGGTCAGAGTTCTAGGTCTAGCCATGACTAAGAGCTGAACACTAATCCAATGAATTTCCAGGAAAATAGTTTTTATTAAAGCAACAAAATTATAAAATAGCCTGCAGTAAAGTTTATAGAAAACTGATACATATCAGCTTTTCTCTGTCTCGGTTACAAGTATTCCAATCTAATTCATTTCAGGTAATTACAGATCAGTGATAATACCATTCTTCACGTTCATTCATTTACATGTCAGTAAGGCACCTCAGTTCACAGAAGACACGAAGTGTAAGATCCTGACCAGAAAACTATTTCAAACCACTCTGCATTGAACCATGTGCTCCAGTGCAAATCATATGATAACTACAAATAGTACAAAGATGTGGAAGCATCATTTGTATTATAGAAGTATAAAAACAAATATATCCAAATAAGTTATTGAACAAATAGCTGTATTGCACTTTTCCTCCTCTTGTTGAAAAATAATCTTCCTTATTGCAGAACTTTTGCACAACAAGTAGGAGACTTCAGTGGAGACCTTCAGAGACCATCATAGTCATAGAGTCAGAGAGCACAGAGACGGGCTTGTCAACCACCTAGTCCATATAGAACTGTTGTTGTGCCTAGTCAGATTGTCCCACACCAGGGCCACAGCCCAGGTATGTCCTCCCTTCCACGTACTTATCCAAACTTCTCAAATATTGCAATCAAGCTCACGTCCACACTTCCACTGGCAGCCTGTTCCACACCTGCACCACCCCCTGAGTGAAAACCCTCAGCTTTTCCTTAAATATTTCGACTTTCACCCTCTAGGTCTAACCTCACCCAACCTTTGTGGAAAAAGCCTGCTTGCATTTACCCTATCTAAACCCCTCATAATTTTGTACGTCTCTTATCAAATCTCCCTTTCTCCTCCTGTCCTCCAGGGAATAAAGTTCTAATATATTCAACCTTTCCCTATAATGCAGGTCCTCAAGTCCCGGCAACATCCTGCTAAATTTTATCTGTATTCTTTCAAGGTTATTGACGTCTTTCCTATAGGTAAGTGACCAGACTGCACACAATGCATCCCAGATAGACCGAAAAGATGGAGCGGATCTCGCTCGCTCTCTGTGATAGCCACACCTCTCTCCAGGGCGCTGAGGCTAAGGAGGCTGCTCTGGCTGTGGTGCTCTGTGCCTGCTGATATGATGAGCTGATAAGCGAGGCTTTGGGCCTACTCTGGGCTGGCTGCTCTGGGTTTCGGATCTGAGGACTCAATTTGTCTTGGAATGGTGTTGTTCACTTCAATTGTTTGCATGATCTGTGTGTTTTTATTTTTGTTTCTCTCGTGCATTGGGTTTTGGTCTTATATTTTTTTAATTGGGTTCCTTTGGGTTGCTAGCTTTGTGGCTATCTGTGTACAATCAAATCTCAAGGTTGTATAATTTATACATTCTTCGATAATAAATGTACTTTGAATCATTGAAAATCCCTAATTAGGCCTTATCAATGTCTTACACAACAACATAACATCCCGACTCCTGTATTCATTACTCTGATTTATGAAGGCCAATGTGTCAAAAGCCTTCCTTATGACTCTACTTATTTGTGCCACCACTTTCGAGGAATAATGGACTTGTATTCTCATATCTCTTTGATCTACTGCACTCCTTAGTGCCCTGTCATCTACTGTGTAAATGCTACCCAGGTTTGTCCCCACAAAGTGCAACACCTCATATTTGTCTACATTAAATTCCATCTATCACTTTTCAGCTGATTTTCCCAGCTGGTCCAGAACCCCAGCAAGCTTAGATAGCCTTCGTGGTTGACTGTTGCATCCTCATCCTTGGTTCAGCTACAAATTTGCTGATACAGCTTACCACGTTGTCATCCAAATCATTAATGTGGAAAACAAACAACAGACCTGGCACTGACCTCTGTGACCTCTAGTCTCAGGCCTACAGTCAGAGAGGTCATCATCTACTGCCACTTTCTAGCTTCCCTTGCAAGGCCAATGCTGAATCTAGTTTACTACTGCACCCGAATGCTAAGCAACTGAACATTCTTGACCAGCCTTCCATCTAGGACTTTATCAAAGGCTTTATCAAAGTTCATGCAAACAATGCCCATTGCCTGTCCTCCCTCAATTTTCCTGGTAACCTTCTCAAAAAAATGTACAAGGTTGGTTAGACACGATCTACCTCACACAAAGCCATGTTACCTACCCCTAATCAGACCCTGTTTATCGAAATACTTATATAGCCGATCCCTTCGAATGCATTCCAATAATTTACCCACTACTGACTTTGCTTGTTGGGTACTGAAGTTTCATTTTCATTCTCTACTTGTCAGAAGCTGGTCTTTATGGTGGTGACCAGAATCTCATTTCACAGGAAACTGCTGTTATAAATTCATATTTTCCTACTGTACAGAATGGGACGTTAGGGTTCCACTGTAATTTTATTTTTGGAATATTCATTAATCTAACAAGTTCCTGAAAAAATACAGTTCTGAAAACAAAGAAGATGTAAGTTGTATGCATATATGCCATAAATAATTTTGGTAGCCTGTTGTATGTACCGAGCAATAAGCTGAATTTAGCAAATTAGAAACTGAACATAACTGGTACTTCTCATTCCAGCATTCTGCAACATTTTCTTAAAACATATATTCAGGGTAGGTATAATCAGTCATGTCTGAATAAAACATAAGCTCAGTTTAAATATTTTAAGACAGTGGACTGCCTCTTCAACATTGGATTGCTTCTGTTCACAATTTTTCACAACATTGTTATTTTAATGAAGGCTCCAAGAATAAATATTATAATTTGTGGGACATGCCACTTTAAAAATGTAACAGTATAATTGTGTTACCTGGAATACAGGCCTAATGAAAAATGAGAGTCAACATGTTTTATAACATCAAAAGAAAACCTGACACCTTAAGTACTGGGAGATTAGCAGTTACAGAGATCAGTAGCAAATACCAAGGAGCTTAATGCATACAGCCAAAAGGGATAATTATCTGTAAATTACCACCAATGCTTTCAATTTAATTTATAAAACCTGGCACACCATAGAAGGCTCATATCACTTAGATTTTCCATATGGTTTCCTTTAGAAAAAACTCATTGTAATATAGTTGGAAATTTAATGTAAAATAGACAGAGAAGATTCCTGTTGCAACATGCTTATGAAATTAGTAATGAGCTCCACCCACTGGTGCTGAAAGTACAATAAGCAATACTATAGCTCCTACAGAATTTGGTGAGGCTGTGAGTGGAGTTAGTGGAATGCGGAAAGCAAATCCACGATTGACTCCATTACTCCTTTGCAATTAAAACGTTGAGCAAGATTGAAATCGACGAGGACGAGCGGCCGTTCAGCACCGTCTGCCTGTGCTTGTCTGGTTTGCCTCTCGCTGCCGCTGGAGGAAGGTGCTCATTTGACCACCTCAGCACCTGGCTTGCGGCAATGGGACTCGTTTCCAGGGGACTTTGTGGTTTGATGTTTAATGTCCTCAGCACCGAACGATCTCTGCGGTTGTAGACTTGTTTCTGTGGTTCATGTTCATGTTTTGTGTGTTTCTGGTTAACCTTTTTTGCTATTTGTGTGGCTTGATCGAGGCGCTTTGGTGTGGAATTGGCTCTGTGGCTGAGGCCTGCAGTCATTGACACAGCACTAGACTGATCTGACTCAGTGGCTATCACTCCTGGACCGTGTGGGGAATCTGTGGTTTGATATTTAATATTCTATGTATTATTTGCCGATTGCACAATTAGTTCTTTTTTTCTTGCGTGGTGGTTGTTTGGTGTTCTTTTAAACTTGGTTCCATGATGTTTCTTTGTTTTGTGTCTGTCCATGGGAAGATGAATCTCACGGTTATATACTGTGCACAGAACGTGTCTAATTTATTGAAGAATAATGCTCCTGGCTTCTAGGAATACTGGACCAGGCTACCAGTTTTTAAAGACTCCATCCTGAAATACTCTGGGAAAATGGTGTTGGGCCATTCCCTCGACCTACATAATGCCATTGGTGATGTGATTGGTATGTTGGAAATCCATGGATTTTTAACATAATGGCTAATATTCAAATCAAGTTGCTATGTAATTCGAAGGTGACTCCCGGCTTTCTTGTTGGCAGAGTGTGTTGGGGACCATATTGTTGAGCAGATTTGCTCCGTCTGCAGCAAGCAGGATTTCCCAATACCGACCATTTTAATTCCACTGCCCAGTCCCCTTTTGACATATTGCCCATGGTCTCCTCTGCTGCTGCAATGAGGCCACTTTCAGGCTGGAGGAGCACTGCCTCATATTCCACCTGGGTAGCCTCCAACCTGATGGCATTAACATCAACTTCTGGTAATTTATCTCCCCCTCTCCTTTTCCATTTCTCATTCTGGTCCCTCTCTTATCCCTTCTCTTGCCCTCAGCTGCCCAACACCTCCCCCAGTGCCCCTCCTCCTTCCCTTTTTCCATGGTCCACTCTCCTTTCCTTACTGAATCCTTCTTCTTCAGTCTTTTACCCTTTTCACCTATCACCTCCCAGTTTCTCATTTCATCTCTCCTCCTCCACCTACCTACCTTCCCTCTCACCGGGTTTTACCTACCACCTTCTAGTTCGTGCTCCTTCTGCCCCCACCTTCTTATTCTGGCTTCTTCTCCTTCCTGAAGAAGAGTCTCGGCTCAAAATGTCAACTCTTTATTCCTTTCCATAGATGCTGCCTGACCTGCTAAGTTCCTGCAGCATTTTGTGTGTGTTATTGTAGAGCTGTGAGACATTTTCAAAGGAAGAGCTGTGAAGTGCTGCGGTACAACATGTAGATCAATGTTCCACAGTCACAGTCACTGGTAGTACAGGGTGAAATATGAAGTATTTCATATATGAGTGGAGACTGGTCTTACAACCTGGGCTATCTTCATCTGACCTTGATGGATAGTGGATTCATTTTGGGAGATCAGCAATTGAGATACTTATTGCAGAGAACACAGCCTTTAACCTGCCCATTTAAATAAAAATATATTTTCGGTCCTTCTTGTCACATTAAGACTCATTATCGGCATGGGCAATTACCTGGTGAAGTGGATCACCTTCTTTTTAAAGCCACTGAGTTTGCATTTCCACTGGGCATAGAAGACAAATATCTTCTCCAATGATTGCCTCCAATTGTATGGCAAATAGCAAACTTGTGAGTCATTTTTTCTGTTTTTAAAAGTTTTGACCCCATAAATACAGTCATAAAAAGAAAAAAGAATGATCAGAGGTTACAGTGGGACATCGATAGGATGCAAAACTGGGCTGAGAAGTAGTAGATGGAGTTCAACCCAGGTAAGTGTCAGGTGGTTCATTTTGGTAGGTCAAATATGATGGCAGTATATAGAATTAATGGTAAGACTCTTGGCAGTGTGGAGGATCAGAGGGATCTTGGGGTCTGAGTCCATAAGACATTCAAAGTTTCTACGCAGGTTGACTCTGTGGTTAAGAAGGCGTACGGTGCATTGGTCTTCATCAATCGTGGGATTGAGTTTAAGAGCTGAGAGATAATGTTGCAGCTATATAGGACCCTGGTCAGACTCCACTTGTTTAGTTCTGGTCACCTCTCTGCAAGAAGGATGTGGAAACCATAGAAAGGGTGCAGAGGAGATTTACAAGCATGTTGCCCAGATTGGGGAGCATGCCTTATGAGAATAAGTTGAGTGAACTCGGCCTTTTCTCCTTGGAGCGACGGAGGTTGAGAGGTGACCTGATAGAGCTGTAAAAGCCGAGGAGAGGCATTGATCATGTGGATAGTCAGAGGCTTTTTCCCAGGGCTGAAATGGCTAACACGAGAGGGCACAGTTTTAAAATGCTTGGAAGTAGGTGCAGAGGAGATGTCAGGGTTAAGTTTTTTACGCAGAGAATAGTGAGTGCATGGAATGAGCTGCAGGTGACAGTGGTGGAGGTGGATACAATAGGATCTTTTCAGAGACTCCTGGATAAGTGCATGGAGCTTAGAAAAATAGAGGACTATGTGTAACCCTTGGTAATTTCTAAAGTAATACATGTTCGGTACAGCATTTTGGGCCGAATTGCCTGTATTGGGCTGTAGGTTTTCTATGTTTCTATGTTGATAAACAGGCTGTCCTTACAGTATTTCAACTTATTTCCTTCCAAATTCAGAACTATAATTTCATGGAACCAGATACAAACTGTAATTATTCTTAATTTTGAAAAAGCTGTATTTGCTGGCCCAGATAAGATGGCTCAGGGTAGTGTAGTATTTCAGGGAGATAGAAATTTGTCTTTTGGTGGCCTCAGCCATGTTTCAAGACTTCAAAAAAAAAATTTTTATGTAAAAGCAAATTTAGATTCTATGGTATTATGGAAAATTTTGTATTTGTATTAAATAAAGTTTAAAAGATTGGAAATGTGTTCACTTGGTTTATGTTATGGCAGATGAGTCCACTATATTGACATCAATCACTTTAATGAAATAGTGAAAATTTGATTAATCGTGTTGGAATTCCCCTTTCTGATAATTGTTAAAAATGTACTGAAGTTTGAGCCCTGAACTAGCTGCCAGGACTCTTTTAGGCTGAATCAGCTTTTCAAACTCTTTTCCTATTTATGTAAAATCTGGAGCAGAGAGGACAACTCAAGTATAGTCCCATCATATTTTTGTTCTTGTAAGAAGTTGATGTGTCTTTTCCTAAAGAAGCGTTGTATAGGTACCAACTGCTTACATAAATCTGCTGGTTAACTTCCCACAGGATGAGGCAATAACCAGCTGAGCTGTCCTGGTCTGTTATTTTACAATTTTTAATTTCTACCTAGCAGAAGAGATTTAGTTGATGCAAATCACTAAGTTTCACATTCCACCATGACTGATTGGGGATTGTATTTTCAAAGGAAATGTTACACACACTGCGCAATGTCTTAATAAATTCTGATTTCCCTGTCATTGTGCATGAGAAAAGGGCGGAGTGAATTCTGGGAGCTGAATCCAAGCCCTGCTGGCATGCATCATGATGAAAGAGAACTGGGACTTAACTAGATCTGCACTGTTAATTCTTTTTACTTGAGAGATAATCTCAGTGGATCTTGCCTAAAAGTTACCAATAAAAGCCATTGTTCACAATACTCTCATAAAAGACTTTCTGCAATATTCAAAGAGGTATTAGAATAGTCACTTCTTCCAGTCTCCCTCCTTTAAGGATACCATCCCTTTGTCTCAGCTTCTCTGTGTCCACTACATCTGTTCTCAAGACAATACTTTCTGCTCCAGGTACATGGCTTGCCCTCTGTCATAGTGGATGGATTTCTCCTATGCAGTTCCCCCATTTCACACAGTTCTGTTCTCACCAACAACCCCCTAATGTACCCTCCTACCCTCACCCCCATACACATACACAGAGAGGACAGAAATAACTCTCTTGGCCCTTACATTTCACCTCACTGGCCTATTCACCCAGCACATCATTCTTCACCATTTCCACTATCTTCAATGGGATCCCTCTGCTGCTCACATCTTCTCCCTTTCTGTCCATTCTGCTTTCTGCTGGGATCACTCTCTTTGTGATTCCTGGTCTGATCATCTCTTTCCACTAACCCATTCCCACCTCCTGGTACTTTTCCCAGCAATGGTAGAAGATAAAATAACTGTCTCTACTCCTTCTCCCTCATCGCCATCCAGGGACCTAAGCAGCCCTTCCAGTGTGGCTGAAGTTTACGTAAACCTCCCCTAATCTGGTCTATCTCTTCAGCGCTCACAATATCAAATATAGACAAGACAACCATTTTACAGAGCACCAGCACTGTCCACAACAGTTATCTAGTTTCTGGTTGCATGTCGCTTCATTGCTTCTTCCCATTCCCACACTGACCATCCGTCCTTGGCCTTCCCCATTGCCACAGTGAAGCCAAATGCCAAGTGGAAAAACCAATATCCCACTTGAGTGGCCTACAATCCAAATGAACATTCCAACTTCACCTAATCCACACTCTGGTGTCCCTTTTCAATTCCCAAAAGTTCATCCAGGTTCTCTCCCCCTTTGTCACCTTTTCATTCTTCTTCCCCTTCTCCATCTGGTTCCATCTGCCCATCATTTCCCTCTTCATCTGGCTCCACCCGTCACTTGTCAGCTCCTCTTCCGCTCCTCCCTCCAGTGGCCACCTTTGCACTTCACCCCTCCCCTCAGGCCTGATTCACAGTCTCGGCAAAAACATTTACACATGCTGTTTGCTTCAACCGATCCTGCTCGATCCATCACGTTTGCCCAGTAGTTTATTTTCTTTTCCCACCAGATTCCATCACCTGCAATTTCTTGTGTCTCAAAGCGTAGCCATTGGCTTGCAAGTAAAACAAGAAGTTACAATAGAAAACAGAAGGCCACGTTCAATTTCACGTGCTAACTGCACAATGTGCAAATGACTGCGTGTTATGTCCGCTTGGAACAAAATTTCAGAAGCACAATACAATGTGCAGACTCTACTAAGTATTGAGTATTTATTGTGTTTAACAGAAAAGTATTTCCAACACAAAACATTAGGGCTTTTGTGAAGCGCTTAATTTTAGAAAGCTTCTCATTGCTTGCCTGTACGTTGTCCTTGAGAGCTGATTCACTGCAACAGGACAACAGGACAAAGGTTTGTTATCCAGGGATCCTATCCCACTGTTCATTGAGATGATGGCAACGGTAGCGTAGTGGTTAGCACAAAGTTTTACAGTACAGGTTCCCCGGGCTCATTTCCCACTGCTGCCTGTACAGAGTTTGTATGTTCTCATCGTGTCCTCACGCGTTTCCTCCGGGTGCTCCTGTTTCCTCGCTCAGTCCAAAGACGTACAGGATGGTAGGTTAATTGGTCATTGTAAATTGTCCCGTGATTAGGCAAGGATTAAATCAGGGGATGACTGGGCTGTGTGACGCAAAGACCCAGAAGGGCCTATTCGCGCTGTATCTCAATAAATAAATAAATAAATAAATAGTGACCCATATACAGACCTCCATTTTGTGCCTTGACTAGGTAACCCTAAAGCACCTTCAGCAACTTCACACTTGAGCAGACGTGGGTTCCAAAGTCCTACCCGGTTCTGAAACATTCGTAATTGGAAAAGTGATCTGAAGCAGAACTAAATGCTGTATTCTGAATTGGTCCCCGTCCTAAGAAGGGATATTCTTAAAGATGGACAGGCAAGGCTTACGATCAATGTAGTATGAATTCCCTTGATTGATTCCTGAGAAGAGGGGTTACCCTAGGAGAAGAAATTGAGTAAGATCAGCTGTTGCTCATAGGTCGAGAATTTTCAGAAAATATTGAGATTGGATGGAAAAGTGTGCATAGCACAGGATTAATCATAACCTTAATGAATGCTGGATAAATTTTGGGGGTGGGGAGGATTGCATCCTTTTGTTTCTACTTCTCATGACCTGCTGCAGTCGGTGGTATTTACTTGATAGGAATGGTGGGCTCTACAACTTCCATCCCCAGTGGTGAAGACATTGTCATCTTCTATAATTTGTGCCCCACCAGTGGCCACAACCACTCTCATCATAACAAGATATTCTTCTCCTTTAAGGATACGATTCTGCACCTTGCAGATCAACTTTCTTCTTCAGCCATCTTGCAATCAAGAAGAATTGTATTCGTGGACATGACTCAGTGTGTTTGGATAATCTTCTCAGTGTGCTTGAACTATTGGCCGTATGTGTCGGCCGTGAGGTGGGGAGGGGGTGAGTCATGTTGTAGTACTAAATGAAATGTGTGAGGTGTAGCTTATGGATGTGATTAATGAGTCCTGTTTTATGGACGTGAATGGCTGTAGAGTGTTGAGGCTACGTTGGGCATTAGCTGAGGACCTTGACGCCATTGGTAGGACTTAGCATATGAAGATGGATTCACTGTTCTTGACTACAATGTGCAAAGAGATTGAACGACAGTATTTGTTGTTATTCCTTCCCATGGGTTCTTACATTTAGCTGCTTCGCCTGAAGTAAGAATGTATGTGCGCACGTGCATGAGTGTGCACCCACCTGAACCCCTGTGGAAATGTGATGTTACTCCTCCATCAATGTTCTTCTGAGCAGGATCTAAACACTGTCTCTTTGAATAAATGTCCAGGCAGGGTAGATAATAGACCATTAGCATCCACTGCCTTTAAGTGTTGCAGATGGCCATCTGGTGCATTTTTAAAGATCACCTGTCTCTTGCAATATTGGTTCTCCTGTTGTACTTAAATATAGGGAGCAAGAAAGGGCTCCAGTGAGGTAACTAACTTCACCTTTAGATGGTAATTTGTCCAGATATGGATTTTTTCCACATTTATTTCTATAATTTTAAATTCTTCATATGAACAAGCTTTTCCAGTTGAAAGACTTTTTTTTCTAGTTCAATACCTCCCCAGTTTTGTAAGTTAACACAGCATATATTCATTGATCATTTATTTATAACCCTTGCTAATATAGTGAAAAAAGCTCTCAACATATTAATAGCCTGCTCCTAATGAATAGATGTACCAATTTACACTGGATGTACTACCCAGTATAATGACTAAAGGAGTGTTGGAATGTGGCATTCAAGTGTCAGTATTCTAGTGAAGTTTGTTCAGTTTTAAATTAGTAATGCATCATGTTCTACAGATTATTTTTCTTCAAAGCAATAGATAAAGATCAATTAATAACAGCAGAAGGGCAAATTCCTCCTAACCACCTTCTGCCATCTAATCTACTTATTCCCTGCATGTTCTTTTTCTCCTTTTTTTCCCCATGCAGAACTTTGCTCCTCCAGGTTTTAATTTACATTTGAGGAGTGCTCTCATGGCACTGTTGATATAATTTCTGACAGCCAATTTCTATGTGTTCTAGCATGTAATGTCACTGCAAGAAGGCTTTGCATAGTAATTTTCAGAAGCTCATCCTTTGCGATCTTTTCTCTGCAGAATGTCAAGGAGGAAGCCAAGGCTGTGGGGCCGTCACAATCACTTATCTCATTTGAAGCAGGCAACATCCCAGGAATGCGCACCTGAGTGCTGAAGCCAGAAAGCTACGCTCAACCTTTGTTAAACACTGGCCTGGAGTGCAGAAAAGATGTCATGCCTTGGTGGTGGGGATGCGGGGGGATTTATTCATCAGAATTCCAACATGTACAAAGGACTACTGAACTTAAAGCACCAATTTAATAGTGGAGTCCAAGATTATGAAGGTTCTCTGTGGAGTAAAAATCAAAATTATTTCCACTGGCAGGAGGATCTGTGACTAGAAGACATGGATTTAAAATACTTAGACAGGACCGGAGCTGAGATGAAGAGATTATGTTTCCAGCAAGTTGTTATGATTTGGAATACACCTGAAGGATGGGAGTAATGGCTTCAATAGCAACTTTCAAAGAGATTTGGATATACAGTATATTTAAACAGTTGTGGGTAGGAGCAGAGGAAGGGGATGAAGAGGACTGCACTGACACACGTAGCCTCCTGGTAAGCCTCAGGCTCGCTCAGCTCCCTTCCGTCTAGGGGGAGCAGCCTTCCGCCCCGCCAAACTGGGTAATCAAGTTTGCGTAGATGCTGTGTGATGTACCCCACCCCGCCAAATAACAGACCGTACACCATATGTGATTAAATGATTACACTTTACTCGTAAGGCCAGTGATGTTGTGGGGATGGAACTGGACTCTCTGACGGTGGTGTCTGAAAAGAGGATGCTGTCTAAGTTGCATGCCATCTTGGTCAATGTCTCCCATCCACTACATAATGTACTGGGTGGGCACAGGAGTACATTCAGCCAGAGACTCATTCCTCCGAGATGCAGCACAGAGCGTCATAGGAAGTCATTCCTGCCTGTGGCCATCAAACTTTACAACTCCTCTCTTGGAGGGTCAGACACCCTGAGCCGATAGGCTAGTCCTGGATTTATTTCATAATTTACTGGCATAATTCACGTATTACTATTTAACTATTTATGGTTCTATTACTATTTATTATTTATGGTGCAACTGTAACAAAAACCAATTTCCCCCAGGATCAATAAAGTATGACTATGACTATGACTATTATAGATCTTACTGGAACAATGTCATTAATAGAGATAAAATATAAAAGGAAAGTAAAAGGCACCAAACTTATCAAAGTTCAACCACTTCGTGCACAACAGTTGGAGCTCAATTAATGGAGTCTTCTTTCCACCATTTGATCCCCTCCGACCTCCTCGACCCGCCGCCTGGGACCAACCACAGTGGTTGACCAGCTGCTCCATACAAGTCTGTCTTCGTCTCCTCTCCTTGCCGAAGACCCTGGGCCTTGGGCTCCAGCTTGGGGTCCGTTCTGTTGGCCAGCTTACAGCATCGCGTCTCCTCTCTCTGTCCCCATTGTGCCTTCTGCCCCAAAGCCCGCGCAACACAATAGCTTACAGACACACTAGAAAGAATAACACCTATCCCAATTGGTTCATTCTCTATCTTATCAATAATATAACCCAAACCAGTAGAGAGCGAGAGAACTCCTTACATCACAGTTAACATAACAAAGAAGCCATTTTGTTAGCATTCATAGTAACATAAAAGAAGAAACCCCTTACACACAAGTACAATGAGCCAAGTGGCCTCTTCCTGTGCTGAAAGATGCTGTGCTTCCAGACAATGCACAGGAGCTTGAGGGATTCCTCCCGGGGGTGGGCTGCTGATCAAAGGTGAGAAACATCTTCAAGCGAGATTCAAAGGTTGTTGCTGTGCAGAAGTAGCCACCAGACAAAAGCCCCACTGTCCCACATTGTGATTCTAGCATCATGATTCAATGACAAAATGGAAGATGTTTTAAGGCTGCAGCGATCAGCAACAAGGCACTGAGGGCTGTTCAGGGTAAAATCTTGAATTCTACCAGCCAGCTGTGAAACAGGTGTCAACTAAGTTCGGCTGGTAGCACTCTTGACTCTTAATGGCAAGGGGTTCATGCCCCTTCCTCTTCCCATCGCCACCCTCACCAACCTCACAACGACCCCATCCCTAGTCCACATTGCATCACTGAAGAGTGCTGCATTGTCAGGCTTGCCACTGAATTTGCCTGTCCAGCTGGCGATGTGTGCCAAAGCCGGACGTGATGCCCGTCTATGTGTCACAAGAGGAGTTTTACTCATTTGGTGCAGCTGCAACTCATGCACCAACTGGTCTGACTGATGTTTCCTGCTGGTGTTTGGGAGCTCCTCGCTGTACTGACACTTAATACCATGATGACTTTCCCTTCCGCTGCATGCGCTGTCAGGACGTTGCACTTTAACAACACAGCTGCCTCCACGACCTGTGCACAAATCAGAGACAGGCTCTTTGTCAAAGAGCAGTCTCCTTAAGCACTGTCCCTTGAAGATCCAAGTGAAGGACATTTTGATAGCACTCACTGTGCAAACGGCACATATTGATTCCTGAAGGTCCACCAACCTGCTGGTGAACCTCCTGTACACAATTAATGTAATATGCAAATAAAGTAAATTTGCATCAAATTCTGCTGATCATTTACTGAGCAAGCGAAATGGAAATCTCAATAACATGCTAATGCACATTTCATATAGGAACAATGAATGAAACATCTGCAAACATTCGTACTGATAATACTGATTTTAAAAAGGGATGGCATTTGTGAACTAATATCAATACACTGCTTTCATATAATCTTCTAATACTTTGGAAATAAGAGTTTTCTTTCTGTAATAGAAAAACATGACCAGTTCATACACCAAAGTTCAATTCAAATTAAAATCCATTCTACTTTTCCAGCTCTGTTTCCTGAGCGCATTTCTTGGGGCAATCTGTGATTTGCTGCTCAGTGTTCCATGAGCATCCGTTCCACTTCAGCTGTGGAATAAGCCCCACGAGACAGTGTCTTTGAACCATTCAGCTGGTGACATTGTTAAAAGAAATGGAATTATATGGTATATGGTACTTTCGCAATGCAGAACAGCCCAGATTTCTTCAAAGATTACAATCAAACCAAATTTGACAATGAACTATGTAAAAAAAAGATACTCAGACAGCTGGTCCAAGTTTGTCGAAGAATGTTTATTAGCATCTTAAGGAGGAAAGACAGGAATTAAAAAAAAGGCTTTGGGTTGGTATTGGGATGGAAGGGATTGTCCACAATGTTACAGCTGAAGGCACAGTTGCAAATGGTGCATTAATTATATTTGTGTGCATTAATTATATTTGTCCATGGTCCATTTAAGTTCATTGTTAACCACAGTTTTAACAATGCTGACTTTGAGAATACCCTGATTTGTTTTACCTTTATAGTCAGATTTGTAATGAAAATTATATCTTCAACACAAATTCTGAAATGAGATCATATTATCCTTATAGTGAAACAATCTTTCCCTGTAGAATGTTCAGATCTTGAACTTCAACATTAATTGGGACCTGAAGTAGGAAATTGCTCCAAATTGCAACTGGCACATACAGTAAAAAATACAAATGAGAGACAATTGTATGTGGACAATGGTGCAGGGCTGTCATTAATAGAGGAGCTGGATTATTGCAATAAGTAAGCAAAGTTCCCAAAAATCTATAAAGTACTTCATATTGAATCTGTAATGGAAACGGTCAAGGTAACTCTGCTTTAACCCAGTATTGATAATTAAACTGTTGAGAAAAAAGGATAAACTGAGAGGCTCAGGAATGGTCAGACTCAACAAGATTAGGGATGATCTGCTTCACCCTTCTCCTGGGTAAAGCAGAATTATAGATTTATAGTCCAGTCAAATCCTAGTAGTTCCTCCGCAGCTATAATGTGGGGAGAGGACTCCTATTTGCAAACAGTTTCTTGAGATGAATTTAATCCTGACAAGTGTGAGGTACTGCATTTTGGGAGAACCAATAAAGTTAAGACAAACATGATGAACAGGAGAGTGTTCAGGACTAGAGGAATCTTGGTGCACAAGGATTGATGAAGGTGGGACAACAAGATAATTAAGAATTCCTTAGAATGTAAGATCAGGGAAGAGATGGTCTCAGGTGGAGTACTGTGTGCAATTTTGGTTGCTACAACGAGAGGAAGGTTGTGATTTTAATGGAGATAGCAAAATAACATTCTGTTGTCTGAGTATTAGAATTTTCACAGTCAATTATAAAATAATCTACAAGTAGATCATAAAAATCAGTTCACATGCCAGATGAGCAGATGAAAGGATCTGCTCAGAAGACTGCAAATGGATTAATATAAATTTAGTGGCTTAAGTATGGTGTAACTGATCAATGCAATAAATAAGAATCCTCTTCTTTCAGACTTTTTAGCAAAAGTTATTCACACTCTTACCATTTTGGTATTAGAACTAAAGTAATAGGAACTCAACGTGCTTACAGGAATTTAATTTATACCAGTTTGGAGTGTTAATTGCAATCCAGTAGAATGTCAGAACAGGTTCAAAAGGGCCAAATGGCCTCTTTCATTGTCCAATGTAAGTCATGCAATGGACTTCGTTTATAAGAAGGGCTAGATAAATATTTTAGAGTCTTGCTTAACACAATTGGAATCAGGATGACTATGAGACATATTTTATGATAAATGTTAAGGATTTGATTGGATAATTTCTACAGAGCAGCCTTGTTAGACTGAGTACCCCATACCACATAAGCTGGATTTTTAAGATCATAAGTGATTTGTCTGGGACAGCAAAGTTGCACTGTGCAACACTGGCAAATAAATATGCATGGAGAACATAAATGATATGTGTGTACCTTGGAGTAATTCCTGTGGGAGTTATAAATTACATAGGCAGAAGAAATGAAGACCACAAATAGACCAAAGTAATTATTACAATGTTATTTGAAATGTTGATGGGAATAATTTTTCCCAGTTTCATTAACCACAATTTCATCCTTTTCCTGACAAACTAAACTATCATCTAACTTGTCTTTAACTCACATTCAAGCAGACTCCAAGGTTAGGAACAACTCATCATGCAATATGTATAAAAATATCCTATTGATTTAGTAATTAATTTTCTTTCTAGGGTTGAGGTTGAGATACATTATGGGTCATTACTGTAGGAAAGACCAGCAGCAGCTGATGTGTCATTCAGAGATATTTGCATATCAATTTGGCTAAATTTCACATCTCCTTTAATGAGACTGTGAATGAATTTTTTTTGGGGGCAAGTCGGTCCCTGCATATGAAATGATGGTTCTGCCATTAGGTTTCCAACAACGGCCTCAGCAGACTTATGGAATATACAAGTGTCTTTATTGTGAAGCAGGATTATAGATCGATTGTTTGGACAGGAAAGCGGTAGCAGAGTGGAGGGTAGTTGCGGGTGTAACTAGTTAGCAGCCTGGACACTTAGTGATGCAGCGGTGAACCAGAGAAGCTAAAGACAGCAGACCCAAAGAGAGAGGTCAAGTCAATGATAGGGAGAGACGTAGGGGACTGAGTGGCCAAGGGAAGATATAGGTAGAGACCAGGGGTGATATTGATAGGAGAAGGAGGTGGTATCCAAGTGATGAGCAGTGATAATGGGTATGTGAGTGAGAAGCTGTTCCTGGCGATAAGCTGATGTCAGTGATGGTGAGGAGCAGTGTTGACAGAGGGGGTGGTAGTGGCAATTTGAGGACAGGCCCTGTGGTTATGGAGAGGGTAGTGGTGATCAAGGACCTACAGATGGTGAATCGAGGCAGGTACCTATAATGATCAGAGAACATAGTGGTAAACAAAGAGCTTGAGATGGTGATCACATTTAGATGCCTCTTACGATCAAGGGTCAGTGGTAGCTATTAAAGGAAGGAGCCTGTGGCAATTGTGGGGAGTAATTGGTGGTGACTGAGAGGCTAGAAATGGTGACAGAGGAAGGTGCCTGCAATGGTTTGGGGTAGTAGTGGTGCTCACTACTGTGAATGCACTGTGAGCAGGGATTTGATGGTGGTGATTGAGGTGAGATGGTGGGGGTGATCAGGGAGAGGCAGTGCTAATTAGGAAGAGATGCTGATGGTGATGTTCGAGGGCTTCTGGTGGTGATCGTGGAGGATTGGTTGTGTACATAGGGAAGTTCAATGGTGATGTAACAGCAGTACCCTCCAAGGATCATCACCTTGTCATGGTGGAGAGGCTTGTAAGTTCCTGAAGTCCCAACACTGATGCTCTCTGGAATTTAGTCATCTGGCTCTTAGCTGCTGGTAAGGTCACCCATGGCGGTAAGAACAAAGGGGACTTTGAAAGCAAAGAACGTTCCAACCAAGACCTCAGCAGTGGAACTGGTGGAAGCTGATAACACATCACAACAGCAATGAAGGGTCCCCAGTTGTTTTGCACTCCATACCACTGAACTCTGACCCTGATCTGTCAAGGACTGTGTACGACTGCCCGTGCATCAGCCTTCCCACATTAAACAAAGTCACACACAGCCATTCTTCCTTCAGGGAATCCACCCTAATACCTCTGATATGTGGATCCTGAATTGGCCTCCACAGCCACCTGAGGACTCACCAGTAGACAACCCCTTAGGAGACTATCAGACCCCAGTCGAGTGATGCTCATGGTGTGGCTGGGGTAAAAGTGGTGGTGATTGGGGAGGATTGGTGGAGTTTGTAGGGAAATACAGTGGTGATTGGTGCAGAGGTAACAGTGGTAAACCTGTGATAGTTATGGTGGTGGCTGGAGTAAGATTAGTGGTGGTTGTGATTAGGCAGATGTGATCAGGACGATGAAAGCACTGGAGATTAGGTTGAGGAGAAGAAGGGTGATGTGGCAGTGGTGACTGTGGCAGGTGGAGTTGTGATTGTATTGTTGGGACAGGCTGGCTCAGCTGATGATAGGGGTGGACGGTAATGAAACCAACAGGAGACATAGCCTTCTCCTGCCTCCTGATTCAGGCAAGTAGTCTTTGCTTTGTTGGTCACAGGCCTCATATTCTGGAGCATGTTTCGAGCTCACTCCTTGGACCGACACATTTTTGCCCCTCTTAGCATTCTAAATATCAAAATATGCTTCTGGCAGGGTCAAAGCAGAGCGGCCATTGTGTGGGAGGACCAGTGTAGGAGTGGGAACTTGAGGCTTTGGTGATGAGGCACAGCTAAGTAGCAGGTAAGGCTTTTGGAGTGGTTGAATAAAGAATCACTAAGTTACAGCTAGTTAAGTAAAGGGATGATGCAGGATCAGGTGATGTGCTGTAGCCACATGATATGGGAGCAGGTGGACCCCACTGAGGTTCTTAATGACCACATCTGCAGCAAGTGTTGGCTGCTCGAGGAACTCAGGCTCAAAGTTGATGACCCAGAATCTGAGCTTCAAACACTGTGGCACATCTCTGCTACAAGGATAGAGCATCCTGAAGGCTGTTTTGCCTGCCTGGTGCCTGGGTTTGGGACATCTTATCCGACCTGCAAAGGAATTTGCAGTGGGAGAGGAAAGATCCAGTTGTCGTGGTCCATGTGGGTACCAAAGACATAGGTAGAATGAGGAAAGGGGTTCTACTGAGGGAATTTGTACAGCTAAGGACTAAACCAAAAATGTGGTAATCTCTGGATTACTACCTGTGCCACGTGCAAATTAGCATTGGGTCAAGGAGAATAGAGAGTTAAATGCGAGGCTCAAGGATTGATGTGGGAGAAATGGGCTTGAGTTCATGGGAAATTGGCACCAGTATTGGGGAAGGAGGGAGCTGCACCATTGGGATGGGCTCCACCTGAACTGTGATGGGACCTGGATCCTGATGAATCGAATAACTAGGGCTGTGGATAGGGCTTTAAACTGAGTAGTAGGGGAGTGGGTCCAACAGATTGGAGAAGTATGTATAAGGTAAAAAAGAAGAGTGTGTATAAACATAAAGCGTAGATAAAACAAAAGATAAAAAAGGGAAAAGTAAGAACGGAGTGAAGAAAAGTCAAGTGCAAAAGAGTAAAAGATTACAAGATTTTAAAAGCACAATGAGTGTAAGGGCATTTTATTTGATTGCCTGTAGTATTTGAAACAAGATCGGTGAACTTGTGGCTCAAATTAGTATAAAGAGGTATGATTTAGTGGCCAGTGGAGAGATGTGGTTGCAGAGTGGAGAGAATTGGGAATTAAATATCCAAGCATATCAGGTAATATGGAAGGATAGGCAGGAAAGTAAGGGAGGCGGGGTAGCATTCTTAATTAAAGATGAGCTCAGGGTGATAGTGAGAGACGATATAAGATCTAAGTAGCAGAATGTTGAATCCATCTGGGTAGAGATCAGGAATAGTAAAGGGAAAAAATCATAAGTGGGAGTTGTCTATAGGCCACCGAGTAATTATATTACAGTGGCGCAGGCAATCAACCGGAAAATATCTGAGGCATGTAAGAATGGAACAGCAGTTATCATGGGGGACTTTAACTTGTACATAGATTGGGTGAGTCAAGTAGGTCGAGGCAGTCTTGAAGAGGACTTCATAGAATGTATCCATGATAGGTTTCTTGAACAGCATGTTACTGAACCTACAAGGGAATGAGCTTTTTTATATCTGGTCTTGTGTAATGAGACAGGTAAAATTAGTGATCTTGTAGTTAGGGATCCTCTTGGAAAGGGTGATCACAGTATGATTGAATTTCTCATACAAATGGAGAGTGCAATAGTTCAATCTAAAACCAGTGTATTATGCTGACTACAATGGGATGAGGGAGGATTTGGCGAGTGTAGTCTGGGAACACAGGCTCTATGATGGGACAGCTGAGGAAAGTGGAAGAATTTCGAAGAGATTTTTCATGGTGCTCAACAAAACTATATTCCAGTTAAAAGCCAGTAAGGGTGGGGAGAGCCAGCCTTGGATAACCAAGGAAATAAAAGAAGGCATCAAACTAAAAGCTCGTGCATACAAAGTCGCCAAGAGTAGTGGGAAACTGGAAGATTGGGAAAACTTTAAAAGCAACAAAGTACCACTAAGTGAGCAATAAAGAAAGGGAAGCTAGATTATGAAAATAAACCAACACAAAATATAAAAACGGATTGTAAAAGTTTTTATAACTCTATGAAGCAGAAAAGGGTGGCTAAGGTGACTGTAGGTCCCCTGGAGGATGAGAAGGGAGAATTAATATTGGGTAATGATGAAATGGCTGAGGATTTGAATGACTGTTTTGTGTCAGTCTTCACGGTGGAAAACACATCTAACATACCAAAGAGAGATATTATGGATGCAATAGGAGGTGAGGAACTCAATACAATAGCTGCCACTAAAGAGGTAGCGCTAAGCAAACTTGTTGGTCTGAAGATAGCCAAGTCCCCTGGTCCAGATGGAATGCACCCCAGGATATTGAAAGAAATGGTAGAAGTTATAGTAGAGGCTTTGGTGATGACTTATCAAAATTCTCTGGACTCTGGGCAGGTCCAGCAGATTGGAAGATGGTGAATGTCATGCAAGTATTCAAAAAAGGATGTAGGCAAAGGGGAGGTAACTATAGGTCAGTTAGTTTAACAGCTGTAGTTGAGAAAATGGTTGAAGCTATCATTAAGGAAGAAATAGTGAGGCATCTGGAAAGAATTGGATCCATCAGACAGACGTAGCATGGATTCAGAAAAGGTAGCTCCTGTTTGACAAACTTACTGGAGTTCTTTGAGGATATAATGAGCACAGTGGACAGAGGGGAACAGATGGACGTTATTTACTTGGATTTCCAGAAAGCATTCGATAAGACTTATCCATAAGAAAAGGATGCATAGAGTTGGGGGTGATGTATAAGCATGAATAGAGGATTGGTTAACTAATAGAAAGCAGTGAGTTGGGATACATGGATGTTACCCTGGTTGGCAATCAGTAGTGAGTGGTGTGCCGCAGGGGTCAGTGCTGGACCCACAACCATTCACCACATACATTAACGATCTGGAAGAGGGGACCAAGTGTAATGTATCTAAGTTTGCTGATGATGCTGAATTGAGTGGAAAAGCAAATTGTGCAGAATATACGGAGAGTCTGCAGAGAGATATAGATAGGTTAATTGAGTGGGCAAGGGTCTTGCAGATGGAGTACGATGTTGGTAACTTTGGAAGGAAAAATGAAAGAGTAGATTATTATTTAAGTAGTAAAAAAATTGCAGTATGCTGCTGTGCAGAGGGACTTGGGAGTGCCGGTGCATGAATTACAAAAGGTTGGTTTGCAGGTGCAGCAGGCTACCAAGAAGGCAAATTAAATGTTGGCCTTCATTGCTAGAGGGATTGAATTTAAGAGCAGGGAGGTTATGCTCCAACTGTACAGGGTAATGGTGAGGCTGGACCTGGAGTACTGCATGTAGTTCTGGTCTCCTTACTTGAAGAAGGATATACTATCTTTGGAGGCAGTGCAGAGGAGGTTTACCAAGGTGATTTCAGAGATGAGGGGTTTAGACTATGAGGAGAGATTGAGTTGCTTGGGACTGTACTCACTGGAATTCAGAAGAATGAGAAAATATCTTACGGAAACATATAAAATTATGAAAGGGATAGATAAGATAGAGGCAGGAAAGTTGTTTCCACTGGTAGGTGAGACTAGAACCAGGAGACATAGCCAATAGACAATAGACAATAGGTGCAGGAGTAGGCCATTTGGCCCTTTGAGCCAGCACCGCCATTCACTGTGATCATGGCTGATCATCCACAATTGGTATCCAGTTCCTGCCTTATTCCCATAACCTTTGATTCCACTATCTTTAAGAGCTCTATCCATCTCTTTCTTGAGAGCATCCAGAGACTTGGCCTCCATAGCCTTTTGGGGCAGAGCATTCCATATATCCGCCACTCTCTGGGTGAAAAAGTTTCTCCTCAGCTCCGTTCTAAATGACCTACCCCTTATTCTTAAACTGTGGCCTTTGGTTCTGGACTCACCCATCAGCGGGAACATGCTTCCTGCCTCCAGAGTGTCCAATCCCTTAATAATCTTACATGTTTCAATAAAATCCCCTCTCAGCCTTCTAAATTCCAGAGTATACAAGCCCAGTCGCTCCAATCTTTCGACATATGACAGTCCTGCCATCCCAGGAATTAACCTTGTGAACCTACGCTGCACTCCCCCAATAGCAAGGATGTCCTTCCTCAAATTTGGAGACCAAAACTGCACACAGTACTCGAGGTATGGTCTCACCAGGGCCCTGTACAGCTGCAGAAGGACCTCTTTGCTCTTGTACTCAATTCCCCTTGTTATGAAGGCCAGCATGCCATTAGCTTTCTTCACAGCCTGCTGTACTTGTATGCTTGCTTTCAGTGACTGATGTACAAGAACACCTAGATCTCATTGTACTTTCCCTTTTTCTAACTTGACTCCATTAGATAATAATCTGCCTTCCTGTTCTTACCACCAAAGTGGATAACCTCACACTTATCCACATTAAACTGCATCTACCATGCATCTGCCCTCTCACCCAGCCTGTCCTAGTCACCCTGCATTCTCATAACATCCTCCTCACATTTCACACTGCCACCCAGCTTTGTGTCATCGGCAAATTTGCTAATGTTACTTTTAATTCCCTCATCTAATCATTAATATATATTGTAAACAGCTGCGGTCCCAGCACTGAACCCTGCGGTACCCCACTGGTCAGCGCCTGCCATTCCGAAAGAGACCCGTTAATCGCTACTCTTTGTTTTCTGTCAGCCAGCCAATTTTCAATCCATGTCAGTACTCTGCCCCCAATACCATGAGCCCTAATTTTGCCCACTAATCTTCTCAGTGGGACTTTATGAAAGGCTTTCTGAAAGTCCAGGTACACTACATCCACTGGCTCTCCCTTGTCCATTTTCATAGCTACATTCTCAAAAAATTCCAGAAGATCAGTGAAGCACGATTTCCTCTTCGTAAATCCCCATGCTGACTCAGACCGATCCTGTTACTGCTGTCCAGATGTGTCATAATTTCATCTTTTATAATTGACTGCAGCATCTTTCCCACCACCGACGTCAGGCTAACCGGTCTATAATTCCCTGTTTTCTCTCTTCCTCCCTTCTTGAAGAGAGGGACAACATTAGCCACCCTCCAATCCACAGGAACTGATCCTGAATCTATAGAACATTGGAAAATGATTACCAATGCGTCCACGATTTCTAAAGCCACCTGCTTAAGTACCCTGGGATGCAGACCATCAGGTCCTGGGGACTTATCAGCCTTCAGACCCAACAGTCTATCCAACACCATTTCCTGCCTAATATAAATTTCCTTTAGTTCATCCATTACCCAAGGTCCTTTGGCCACTATTATATCTGGGAGATTGTTTGTGTCTTCTCTAGTGAAGGAAGATCCAAAGTACCTGTTCAACTCGTCTGCCATTTCCTGGTTCCCCATAATAAATTCACCTGTTTCTGTCTTCAAGTGCCCAATTTTGCTCTTAACTACTTTTTTCCTTTTCACATACCTAAAGAAGCATTGACTATCCTCCTTTATATTCTTGGCTAGTTTACCTTCGTACCTCATTTTTTCTCTGCGTATTGCCTTTTTAGTTACCTTTTGTTGCTCTTTAAAAGTTTCCTAATCCTCCGGCTTCCCACTCGTCTTTGCTATGTTATACTTCTTCTCTTTTATTTTTATACTGTCCATTACTTCCCTTGTCAGCTACGGCCTCCCCTTAGGATCTTTCTTCCTCTTTGGAATGAACTGATCCTGCACCTTCCGCATTATTCCCAGAAACACTTGCTATTGCTGTTCCACTGTCATCCCTGCTAGGGTATTGTTCCATTGAACTTTGGCCAGCTCCTCCCTCATAGCACCATAGTTCCCTTTGTTCAACTGTAATACTGACACTTCCGAGTTTCCCTTCTCCCTCTCAAATTGTAGATTAAAACTTATCATATTACGGTCACTATCTCCTAATGGCTCCTTTACCTCGAGCTCCCTGATCAAATCCGGTTCATTGCACAACACTAAATCTAGAATTGCGTTCTCTCTGGTAGGCTCCAGTACAAGCTGTTCTAAGAATCCATCTCGGAGGGACTCCACAAACTCCCTTTCTTGGGGTCCAGTACCAACCTGATTCCTCCAGTCTACCTGCATGTTGAAGTCCCCCATAACAACTGTAGTATTACCTTTGCGACATGCCAATTTTAACTCTTGATTCAACTTACACCCTACATCCAGACTACTGTTTGGGGGCCTGTAGATAACTCCCATTAGGGTCTTTCTACCCTTAGAATTTCTCAGTTCTATCCATACTGACTCTACGTCTCCTGATTCTAAGTCCCCCCTTGCAAGGGACTGAATATCATTCCTCACCAACAGAGCCACCCCACCCCCTCTGCCCATCAGTCTGTCCTTTCGATAGGACATATACCCTTGAATATTCATTTTCCAGGCCCTGTGCACTTGAATCCATGTCTCTGTTATTCCCACAACATCATACTTACCAATTTCCAACTGTGCCTCAAGCTCGTCCACTTTATTTCTTATACTCCGTGCATTCATATACAATACTTTTAATTCATTACTCCCCTGACCTACCACATCAGTTCCTATATCACTTGGCCATACTGTACGATCCCTTCTTGAGCTTTCTGCTCTGTTGATTCTGCTGTCATTCTTAACTTTTCTTATTCTCACTTTCCCTTTACCTCCAACCTTATATTTCCAGTTCATCCCCTCCCCCCCACTACTTAGTTTAAACACACCCGTGTTGCAGAGGCAAACCTGGCTGCCAGAATGCTGGTGCCTCGCTTATTAAGGTGCAACCCATCCCTTTTGTACAATTCATCCTTACCCCGAAACATACCCCAGTGGTCCAAGAATGTAAATCCTTGCTTCCTGCACCAGTTCCTCAGCCACACATTCAGATCCATTATCTCCCTGTTCTTGCCCACTCCAGCACGAGGAACTGGAAGCAAACCGGAGATAACCACCCTGGAAGTCCTGCTTTTCAGCCTTCTTCCGAGTTCTCTGAAGTCACGCTGTAGAATGGCTTTCCTCTTCTTCCCCACGTCATTTGTGCCGACATGCACCACCACTTCCAGATGTTCACCTTCACTCTTGAGGATTCCCTGCAATTGGTCCTTGACATCCTGGATCCTGGCACCAGGGAGGCAACACACCATCCTTAAATCTCGCCTGTTGCCTCAGAAACCCCTTTCTGTACCTCTCACTATGGAGTCCCCTACTACCACGGCTCTGCCTGATGTCTGTCTCCTCGGCTTTGCTTCAGCGCCAATTGTTGACCCGCAGACCTGACCGCCTCTCAGGCTGGCATCATCTTCTGTCCCGATAGCTTCCAAGAGGGAGAACCTGTTTACGAGAGGCACATCCCCTGGGGTTTCCTGTACTTCAAGCATCCTTTCCTTGCTCATCGTTGCCCCCCTTCTCTCTTCCGGTATCCTCGGTGTAATGACCTCACTGTAGATCCTGTCCAGAAAACTCTCGTTCTCCCGGATGAACCTAATGTCATCCAGTTTCCTCTCCAGTGCTGCAGCACGGTCCTTCAGAAGCTGAATCTGGACACACTTTCCACAGGTGTTGGAGCCAGAGGCACTATCAGTGTCCCTGACCTCCCACATCATGCACGCAGTGCACTGAATCAACCTAGCGGTCATCTCTTCACCACTTCTCACCCTCTCCAACTGTGGCATAGTCTCCTCTCTCAGCCTCCTCGCTGAAGACTCTCAAGCCAAAGATTCAAGGGAGTAGATTTAGGATGGAGATGAGGAGGAACTGCTTCTCCTAGAGCGTGGTGAATCTGTGGAAGTCTCTGTCCAATGAAGCAGTGAAGGCTATGTCAGTAAATATATTTAAGACAAGGTTGGATAGATTTTTGCATAGTAGGGGAATTAAGGGTTATGGGGAAAGGCAGGCAGGTGGAGATGAGTCCATGGCCAGATCAGCCACAATCTTATTGAATGGCACAGCAGGCTCGACAGGCAAGGTGGCCTACTCTTGCTCCTATTCCTTGTGTTCTTGCACCTTTATAATCAAATAGTTCACCATCTGGACTTGTTTCAACTCCTGCAAAAATCATTCTGATATACCTGAACACATTGGATCTTGACAGCTGTTAAAATTAATGATCCCTAGGTTCCACAAACTTTACAGCTGCTCTCACCACCTTTTGTAACTTACTAGGTGGGCTAAAACTGTGAACATTGTCCTTGAAGCTGTATTACTTCCAGTTAATGCCGTTAATGATATTTTTGGCTCAGCTGTCAACTACAGAAGCCAAATTTGTTTGCGCCCCAAGCATGTTCTCAAACTTCCCTTTGTGAGGTGTTCTGCAGGTGTATAACATGTGCGCGTAGGTGGAGATGCTCTGTACTTCATCAAGATGTTAGCCAAACGATGTTTTATGCTGTTTTAGATACACCTTTATTTATTCTGAATGACATTATGTCGGAAGCCGGATGACGTGAAGGAATGAGAGTATGCTTGTTACCAATCTATTTTGGGGAACTTTTAAACACAGTAGATCAGAAGTGAATACCATTCCCCAAAATGAGCTCTTCAGGTAAGTCACAGAATATGCACGTAGAACTTAACTGCATGAATGCAGGATTTATTTCACTTTAATACACTTTGAGTGACTAATGATCCACACTAGGAAGTTGTCATTCTTTCTCACACAAATGCCCACATGTACTGTATGAAAATACACAGAGGCACATGACAGCAAATATGTTTTGGTGACCTCTTCCTGCAACTTTCACAGATACTAAATTTGTTTATCAAATTCTAAGGGTCAGTCTCAGAACAGGCCAATAAATAGACATGAAACAGAACTTGATGTGTAGAGATGAGAAACATAATCTTGCAAAAGCTTCCTGCAACTGTTTTCATACTGGCTTATCCTACATATTTTCGTGTGATGTTTGGCTAGTTTCTTTTCTCTTGAAAGCGCCAATGTGCTTCTTCTCCAAGTAATGGATATTAACACTCTTTAAGCCCATGTGATATATCTTTGCTTACTTAACATAGAGTACTACAGCACAGAACAGGCACTTTGGCCTGTCTAATCCGTGCTGAACTGTTATTCTACCTAGTCCCATCGACCCACACCTGGACCATAGCCCTCCAAATCACTCATACAAACTTCTTTTAAATGTGGCAATTGAACCTGCATCCACCACTTCTGCTGGCAGCTCATTCTACACTCACACCACCTCTCATCATTCTCCTCTGCTCCAGGGAATAAAGTTCTAGCTTATTCAACCTTTCCCTGTATCTCAGGTCTTCAAGTCCTGGCAATACCCTTGCAAACTTTCTCTGTGTTCGTTCAATCTTATAGATAGTTTTTTCCTGCAGGTAGGTGCCCACAACTGTATACAATGCTCCAAATTTTCCCTCACCAATGAACTAAACAACTGCAATGAAACATCCCAACTCTTGCACTCAGTCTAATTTATGAAGACTAATGTGCCAAAAGCTCTCTTTATGACCCTATCTACCGGCAACACTACTTTCAAGGAATTATGCATCTGGACTCCCACGCTCCTCAGTGCCTTATCAGCACCTAAGTCCTTCCTTTGTCCTCCCAAAATGTAACATCTCATGTTTATTTGCATTAAATTCCACCTGCCATTTTTCAGTTTATTTTTTCAGCTGGTCCAGATCCCGCTGCAAGCTTTGATAGCCTTCCTCGCTGTCTACTATGCCCCCAATCTTGGTGTCACCTTCAGATTTGCTGATCCAGTTAACCATGGTATCATCCAATGGCATGATGATTGTGGAATAAATGAAGATCCTCGTCTCTAAATCAAATACTGTTCAATGTCTGTTTATGGATATTGGCATTTAATGCTTGAATTCCTTTTTCATTCCCAACTTTAGATTTTTCACGTAGTGTCTACTACAGAGCATCTATGATGACTTATGGTTTAAGACTCCTGAACTTGATTACAAAATGGAAGAATTGACCATCTTTGTTCTCTTGTTGGCCGGTTCTGGAGAGTGAATCTTCCAGACTACTGCAGGGATGTTATCTGCATTCATATAGTCTCCTTCAAAAGCAGATTTTCTTCTTCTGTACCCTTCACTATCACTAGATCATCTGAATTGCCCAAACAATAATGTACTGATTAGAAAATTTTATCCATCGTGGCTTGGAAAACCTTAGGCAAAGACTTGATTGCCTGTGTATGAATGGAGCTCTCTGCGCATAATTACTGCAAAATACCTTTGTTAACATTTAATCATCTATAACTATGGGGGAATTTTAATTCTGAGGATATCTTTGACTCTGCTTACAAACATTGGAAAGTGGATAGTGGATGTTGTTCTTCATCTGCAGTACCCTTAATGTGACTTTGTAGTCTCCCCATAGCTACATAGTTTAGTCTGTCATGCATACAATTGCCATTGGCATGATTTCCCAAGCACACCATTTTGTTCTTACTTATCCAGTTCCATCTCAATATGACACTTCAGAGCAAAAAGGATTAGTCTGAGCTTGCAGTAGACTTACCCTGTTTTGGGTCTGATGCAAACATACAGTTTGTACTCAATTATTCAAGTAAAGCTGCCTTTCAGAATTTGACATATCTTTCCAACAATATGTCAAGACCTAACTTTGAAGTGTCAGTGCTAAAAACATACATCCAATCCTGCTGGAGTTATTTGAGCCAGTCTTACCTCATTAAAATTGGCTCGTTTTCATGGTTTGTTATCACAATGGCCGGCTTTACTGCTGCTTGCAATGTTGCACTGCGCACCACATTTGCCCAGATGGCTGTTAAACTTCACCAAAGCAGTCTTTCAGCTTGACAGTATTTCTCATCAAAACTAGTTGGCTGAACTTGCTAGAACAACTATCTTGATTCATTGTCAGACACTCAATACACAGGCTGATAATCAACAGCTTTACGCAAAATAAAGACGAAGAGTACTGGGAACACACAGCAGCTCAGGCAGCATCTGTGGAGTGAGAAACAGATTAATGATCTTTCAACTGAATTGGAAAAATGAGTTTAAACAAGCGTGTTTAAAATTGTCGAGAAGGAGAATAGTGAAGAAAGTAAATGTCATGTTCCCAATCGTTAATTCCTTACCTTTCTCCTAATTTCCTTTGATTGTGCCATGGTTCTGACCTTTAATTTCCCATTTGCTTCTAATTCTTTCTGATGACGGCACACCTGGTTTCCATCAAGACCTGCAGCATAAGAACCCCAGCGTTACAACCACTAGTCGCCAGATCGTTGGTTTTCCTGTGTGGTGATTAACGTTTCCCGGCCGCTTAGGACCGTGTTTTCTAAGTTTTGCTCCAGTTTCAAGGTTTACCCATGAAATTCCGTCTCTCTGTGTCGAGGCTCCGTGTCGAGATCCCTGCTGTTTGCTGTTCAACGTTCACGTCCGCGTAAGCATCCTAACTCAATCTCCGTGCCCGTGTCCTGCACTTGGGTTTGCTTCATTCGCTCATTGCAACAGAACAATCTGGCCACAATGGACTCAGAGGACATGAAGACCCTGCAACAAGCCCTCGCCAGTCAGGGCTCCCTACTGGGTCTGCATGATCAGCTTCTCCAGGATGTCATGGAGAACATCCATTCCCTGTCTGCTAACGTAAAGAGGATCGGTGACCAGGTGGACTGTATATCCACTCATTTTACCTCATCCACTCCAGGAACTCTGTCTAACCAGCCCAGACAGCCTGTAGTGGCAACCCCCTACGTGTCAGCAACACAACCCCCCGCCCCCCCCCCCCCCCAGAGAGCCGTGTGTACCTGAACCGGAACACTATGCTGGGGATTTGGGGAAGTGCCGGGCCTTCTTTCTGCACTGGACAGTAGACTCCTGACCCGAGTCACACACTGCACACCATCCCTGTCTCTTATTCTCTCCGGGAACCATCAGGAACAGATACGATTTAACCTAATTTCCTCTCCTCAAGCTCCTATAGTTCTTGGGTACCCCTGGTTAAGCTACTATAATCCCCACATTGACTGGTCCACCAGGAGGATAGTCAGCTGGAGTCCGTTCTGTCACTGCACGTCTAAAATTGGCCCTGTTCTCTGTGAAAGTCACCACGACCTTGTCTGCCATTGAAAACCCCGAATTATCCAAGGTTCCAGCAGAGTAAAACGATCTGGGAGAAGTTTTTAGCAAACAACGGGCTCTTTCTTTGCCTGTATACCGCCCTTATGGGGGTGAATGGGGTCTCAAGGAGGGGTAGCACCTCTGGTGGGGGAACATGTCGTGTCCTTTTCAAGGCGGTTAGTCCACCTTTGGTCCCCACCTGGCACTCAGCTCTCACCTGTGGCTCCCCGTAGCTGTTTGCATGTGACAGCCGCCACACCCCGGGCAACGGCTTCGACAAGCCGGCTAAACCAGGTGAGGGTAGCCGATGGGTCTCAAACCCTTAGTGAGATAGGGAGTTGTCTATCACAGCATGTGAAGATGGACTCCAGCGGATTGAGCGGACGAGACCAATGGAATGCCCAATGATCAAGAAGGCGGTCTCTGCAAGTGTCGTGGAGCATGTAGAGCACGACAAGACACAGAAGATGTCCTGGTCATCCACTGCATCTAGTCTCATCTCCAGCCATCTCGACTCTGTCTTGTCACTGGATCCAGATGGGAATTGGGAAGAGAGAGTGAGGGTGACGCTACGCAACTCTCCCTCACTTAAATCCAAATCATGGGCTAGTCTCGACACCATCATAATGGTGTCGAGGTCCTCATCGACCTTGACAATGGACAAACATCATCATGATTGCGCAATTGACCTTCTCCCTGGAGCCCCTCTACTCACCAGTTGGCTGTATAACCTGTCCTGGCCAGAAAGGGAAGCAATGGAGGCTTACCTTAATGACTCTCTTGTGGCGGGCATTATCTGACCCACATCTTTCCCTGTTGGCGCAGGGTTATTCTTTGTGGGGATAAAAGACGGCTCACTGCACCCCTGCATTGACTACCAGGGCCTGAATAGCATCACCATAAAGAATAAGTATCCCCTGCCCCTTATCAAGTCTGCTTTTGAACCCCTTCACGGAGCCACCATATTCTCTAAGTTGGACCTATGTAGTGCCTACCACCTGGTCAGGATAAGGGAGGGAGATGATTGGAAACAGCTTTTAACACCCCTCTTGGTCACTTCGAATACCTGGTCATGCCATTCTGTCTCACCAATGCCCCTGCTGTCTTCCAAGCTCTGATTAATGATGTCCATAGGGACTTTATTAACCGTTTCATTTTCGTTTATTTGGATGACATCTTAATCTTCTCCTGCGACCTTCAGGAACACATCCACCATGTCCGTCAGGTTCTGCAGAGGCTTTGGGAGAACAAACTATTCGTGAAAGCTGAGAAGTGTGAGTTTTTTGTCACTTCTGTCAGTTTCTTAGGGTACATCATCGAGAGCGGGCAAGTGAGGGCAGATCCTGAAAAGGTCCGGGTGGTGTTGGAGTGGCCAAAACCCATGATGCTCAAACAACTCCAGCGATTTCTGGAGTTCGCAAACTTTTTCCGTCGCTTCATCAGGGATTACAGCCGGGTGGCAGTGCCCCTTACTGAGCTCACCTCTCCTGCGACCCCTTTTCACTGGACCCCCGAAGCGGACTCATCCTTCTCGGAGCTGAAGAGGCGGTTCACCTCCGCTCCCATCCTGGTCCAACCTGATCACTCTCACCAATTCATTGTGGAAGTCAACACCTCCGACTCTGGGGTGGGAGTGGTCCTCTCCCAACGCTCTGTTGGGAAGATAGTTGAGCATGAATCTGAAACGGGCGTTATTTTTTGGCCGTTTCAGATTCATGCTCAACTATCTTCCGGGATTCAAGAACGGGAAGCCTGATGCTCTCTCCTGTCAATATGTCTCCGAGGAGGGCCTCCCCAACCCCGAGACCACCCTTCCACCATCCTGTGTGGTGGCTGCCCTCACCTGGGAGATCGAATCCATAGTCAAAGAGGCCCAATGGACTCAACCTGAGCCAGGCAATGGACCCCCCAGTTGCCTCTTCGTACCTGACTCGGTTCGCTCTCAGGTTCTCTAGTGGGGGCACACTTTTCATTTCACCTGCCATCCTGGAATCAGTCGAACTCTGTCCCTTCTGAAGAGACATTTCTGGTGGCCCTCCATGGATGCTGACACCCATTCCTTCGTTCTGCCTGTTCTGTGTTTGCCCGCGGAAGAGTCTCCCACCAACCACCTGCTGGGTTGCTTCATCCCCTACCTGTCTGTTGCCACCCTTGTCTCACATTGCGCTGGATTTCGTTACTGGACTACCCCCTTCACATGGGAACACTGCCGTACTCACCGTGGTGGACCGCTCCTCCAAAGTTGCGCGTTTCGTAGCCATTCCCAAACTCCCTACAGCCCATGAGACAGCCGACCTCCTTGTTCATCACGTCTTCCGCCTTCATGGTATTCCCTCTGACATTATTTATGACCGGGGCCCTCAATTCATCTCTCAAGTCTGGAGATCCTTTTGTCAAGCCTTTGAAGCCTCAGTAAACCTGTCTTCTGGCTTCCATCTGCAGACTAATGGTCAAACAGAATGGGCAAACCAGGAAGCAGCACTGTGCTGCATAACCACCAACAACCCATCATCCTGGAGCACCCATCTCATTTGGGTCAAGTACTCCCACAACTCCCTGGTCAGCACTGCCACTGGAATGTCTCCCTTCGAATGCTCCCTCGGTTATCAACCCCCTCTGTTTCCCACACATGAAGATGACATTGCTGTGCCTTCTGTTCAGGCTCATCTCCGCCGGTGCCGCAAGATCTGGAAGGATGCACGCGCAGCCTTGCTCCGCTCAACCGACCGCAATCGGAGGATTGCCAAGCGCCATTGAACTCCTGCACCAAATTATCGGCCTGAGCAGAAGGTTTGGCTCTCATCAAAAGTCATGCCCCTCAAGAATGAACCCAAGAAACTCACCCCTCGCTACCTGGGACCATTCGAGATTGACAGTGTCATCAACCCCTCGGTGGTCAGTCTCAAACTGCCTGGATCCATGCACATTCATCCCACATTCTACGTTTCCCAATTGAAACCTGTATCTGTCAGTCCTTTGTGCCCTCCTGCTGAACCCCCTCCAACCGCTTGGATCATTGATGACCACACAGCGTACACCGTCCGGCAAATATTGGATGTGCACCACCAAGACAGGAGCCTCCAGTACCTGGTCGATTAGGAGGGATACAGTCCGGAGGAATGCAGCTGGATTCCCTGCTCCTTCATCCTGGACCCTCCCCTCATCCGTGATTTCCATCGAGACAGTTCGGACAAGACTGGTGGTTCGCCTGGAGGCTCCTGTTGGGGGAGGGTACTATCACGGTCCCGATCGTTAATTCCCCATCTTTCTCCTAATTTCCTTTGATTGTGCCACGGTTCCGACCATTAGTTGCCCATTTGCTTCTAATTCTCTTTGATGATGGCACACCTGGTTTCCATCAAGACCTGCAGCATAAGAACCCCAGCGTTACAACCACTAGTTGCCAGATCGTTGTTTTTTCCTGTGTGGTAATTAACATTTCCTGGCTGCTTAGGACCGTGTGTTCTAAGTATTGCTCCAGTTTCAAGGTTTACCTATAAAACTCCATCTCTCTGTGTTGAGGCTCTGTGTCGAGATCCCTCCTGTTTGCTGTTCAATGCTCACGTTTGCATAAGCATCCTAACTCGATCTCCGTTCCTGTGTCCTGCACTTGGGTTTGCTTCATTCGCTCATTGCAACAGTAAATAGAATATACTGTATATATGCACCTAAAGGGACAGTAGTTTATTTGCAGAATGCTTGACCTACACATACAGTAAGTCTTCAAATTCCTGCTGAAGATTAAATATTCCATTTGGAATATAACATTGTTATATCATGACTCTCCTATCTGATAGGATAAAACATGCATCGATGGAGATGTATCACAGAAGTAGATTTGTTTTACTAATAGAGCTGAATGGAAAGAGTGGAAGTAGGCCCAGGTAAAACATCAATCCTGGCATAGATTTGTTGGCTGAATGGCCTACCTCCATATCTTTCCACTTGTTCCTCATTATTGTCTGTAATTCTATGTTGTACATCTCTCCTTGTCTGAAAAATAAAATAAAACATTCTGGAAACAAGTCAGGCGGCGTCAGTAAACAAAATTCTGAACTGAAGGAACCTTCAGATTGAAACCTTTTCTTTGATTCTCCTTCCATTCTCCCTGACCTTCTGAGTGTTTCTAGAATTGTATGATTTTATTTCAGGTCTCCAGCTTTTCTGATTTTCATCTCTGCCCATTGGCTTTTCAGACAGAAGGAACCCTGTCACCTTTGTTTCATCAGTGGTGAACAAGTTCATTTGGCACAATTGTTATATCTGGTAAATGTTGCCGGCTTTCTTCTTGTTGCAGAATCTCCTGCTTCAGTGACCATGTCTCAGAGGTTCAGCACCTGATTGGCTTGAAACTGGTTTGGAAGGTTCCAAGGTGTTATTTAAATGTATATCTCCCTTGATCTGCCTGTCTTCTGAGGGGCTGCTCCTAGATTTGAGCATGTGGTGCTGATCAAATATCTTTCCTCATTGTGCTGTCTAAACATCTAAAATCTGAGATCATTTTGGCTTACCTGTCCCTTGTCCCAGTGCCATTAAACTCATAAGTGGGCACTTTGAAACTATACAATATTAAATAGAGTTCTGTTTGGCAGCTGTGTCATACTTGCCCTCCTTGGTACTCCCTTGGTTCTTTCCTAACCAGATGCTTGCAGATCTAATCCATTTGGAGGCGACAAAGAGTTTTAATGCTGTGTTCTGGAATCGGGAGCAGAGGCAAAAGAACAGGGCATTTTTTTAAGAAACTGCCAAGGGGAAATCATCCAATTATTACAACAGAGCCATCATTACATTGCCAGTACATTGTAAAGAAACAATACCATATCAACACCCAACATTCTTAAGAAAATAATTGATAGATACCAGAAAAACTGGCCTAACAGATATGTTTTCTTCCAGCCTTGAGATGTTTATATTCTGTAATTTCTGGGTATCAAAACAAGTAAACGAGCTTACTAAAACAGGTTGTAGAGGCAAGTAACTCAGATCTTCTGAGGTATTAAGTTAGGCATGCTGCTTGACTTACTGAGTGTTCTCATCACTTTCCATGAAGTATCCCATTATTTCAGAGCTGATTGCAGGGAAATGTTGGATGTAAAAAAAAATCCATAAAAACATGACAATATAATAGAGGTGATACTGAATAAAAACATGACAATATAATAGAGTACTCACTTACCTGAGAAGTACATCGGGCTATCTGAGGTGATTAAGAGGATATTGCAAATGTCAGTTTCCATTTTTTTATAAAAGCAAATTCAAATATTTTGTATTATTATTGTTGGTGATTCTATTTCCTCTTCAATACTTCTGACTCGTTTGGCTTCCACAATCTTTGGGGCTGTTGAACGCTATTTATTAGTCTTAGAGATGGTTTAATTGAATTTCCTTCTGTAGCATAATTAGAACAAGCAAATGGGTGAAATCTCAATGTTTGAGACCTCCAAAGTTCCCTCAGTATTTCAACCTTCAATATTTGACTCACCGAGGCAGACTGATGATGGAAGCACACACGCATTAAAGGCTTTGTGTCATTAAGCTTATGCTTTTTAAATTCCTAATACTTAACATCTGGTAATATAGCATTTGTCTAAGGTTATTTGCAGTAGATTATTTTTCAAGCCTCCTATGGTTATTTGTGGATTTTTCTGTGTTCAAAATAGGATGTTGTGCTTGTTTTGTAACAGTGACTGCACTTTATACAGTAGCTTTAAGGTCTTTAAGGCATATCAGAAAACATGATATAAATGCAACACTTTTCTTTGTGAACAAATTACAACAACGCAATAACTTTTCATCCATCATTTGTGCCATTTGCCCCACCTTCCCAGAGGCTGTGGTGATTTTTAGTTAGTAATCTGGACCTCGGACTCTGAAGAACGAGTTCAAATCTACATCTTCCCCATCGTCCCCTTGTGCCTCAACAAATACAAAATTTAAATTTCAGCAATTAATACATCTTGAATCTAAGGAAACATGCTTGAGTTAAGTTGACTGCAGAGCTCTCAGATTTTTGTAAAATCCTATCTCAATCAGGACCCTCAGAAAAGGAAATCTGCTTTTCTTACCTCTATGTTTTTCCAGAGTTATCAATATGACTAACTTCAATAGTTCAATAGTTTCATTTAATATCAGAGAAATGTACGCAATATACATCCTGAAATTCTTGTTCTTCACAGACATTCACGAAAACAGAAGAGTGCCCCAAAGAATGAGTGACAGTAAAAATGTTAGAGCCCCAAGGATCCCCCCCCACTCCTCCCTCCCATGCACAAGCAGCAGCAAAGTAACAATCCTCTCTCCTCCACTTCAGCAAAAGAAAGAGCATTAGCACCCTCTGCCCACCAAGCATGCAATGTATAACTATGTTCAAAGTTCAGAAGCAGTTAATAAATGCATCACCAGCAACACACATTCATTAGGGAATAAACAGAGAAAAGTATTCTTAGTATTCTTACAATTATATTCACTGATACATAAATATTCTGACAGGCTGCATCACTGTCTGGTATGGAGGAGCTACTGTACAGGATCAAAAGAAGCTACAGAAAATTGTAAGATTAGTGGGTACTAGCCTCCGTAGTATCCAAGACATCTGTAAGCAGCAGTGCCTCAGAAAGGCAGTGTCCATTATTAAGGACCCCCAGCACCCAGGACATGCCCTTTACTCATTGTTACCATCAGGAAGGAGATACAGAAGCCTGGAGGCACACAGTCAGTGATTCAGGAACAGTTTCTTCCCCTCTGCCATCTGATTTCAAAATGGACATTGAATCCATGTACAATACCTCACTTTGTTTTTTTTTCCCTATTTTGCACTATATTTTAATTTAGCTACTTAAAAGTAAAGGCATCCGTTAGTCTTACGAGACCATGTATCTGTGCCTGGAAAGTCTTCAGTCTCCAGGGTGCAGGCCTGGGCAAGGTTGTATGGAAGATCAGCAGTTGCCCATGCTGCAAGTCTCCCCTCTCCATGACACCAATGTTGTCCAAGGGAAGGGCATTAGGACCCATGCAGCTTGGCATCAGCATCGTCGCAGTGACTAAGTACCTTGCTCAAGGACGCAACACGTGTTGCCTCGGCTGGGGCTTGAACTCACGGCCTTCAGGTCACTAGTCCAATGCCTTAACCACTTGGCCACATGCCCATGATTTAGCTATTTATGTATATACTTATTGTAATTCATTTTTTTTCTCTATATCTATCATGCACTGCATTGTATTGCTGGTGCTAAGCTAACAAGTTTCACAACATATGTCTGTGATATTAAACCTGATTCTGGTAAGCTTTATGAACGTTGCTTTTCTTTAATCAATGTGCAAGTCTGCAAGCCTTCCCAATATTCCAGATTCCTCCTCCACTAGCTTGACGGAAGATTGAATAATCCAGCGATATAGAATGCTTGCCATAATATGGGAAGAAAAAGAGTATTAGTTTAAAGTAAGCTAATAATAAATTTGATTAATACTTCAACCTCCTCTCGACTAAATAATTTGTTTAGCATTTTCTATGCAGCATAATAATTGGCATTGGTAATCATTTGGAGGATGACTGTTCATTGCTTCAAGTAGGTGGAAACCACCAGATACAAATTGCTGCTAGAAACATAGTATAGGTGTCCTAATTGAATTAAAACAATGCACTAACAGACAGGAAGTATTGCTCAGAGCATTAAAGCATGTAACACTAAGTATCTAGTGAGTGACTTACTCAAATATATATAAAAAAGTACTATTTCACAAATACTGTACACTTTACTGATTTGATTGAATTTTTCAGCTGGCACTCTAAGGCTGAACAAAATGTCAGACACTATTAGCTCAAAAAGGAAGTTCAAACGTGAACCCACATAAAGCAGTCAATGCACCTCAGGTTGAAAAGGTTTGCAGGTGAGTTGTGTTCAATCTTTTAAAAGGCCACTGGCTGAATACAAAACTCTGAGTGATATAAACGGCCAATACCTAAGATTAAACCCTTGTATCATGTCTGTGGCTCCAGTATCCATGTTAGTGTCACACTGAAAACGGAAGAAGTGACCATTGCCTAAAGCTGCCACCTTTCTTCTTCTGTAATGTTACATTTTTTTTCTCTTATCTTAAGTTCAAGGAAATATTTGCATCTGATCTTCAGAGCTGATGAAGAGTGCCTTTGAGGTTGGATATTTGGAACTATTGATCAACAATTGACAACCGCAATAGAAATTTTATATCAGATGAGGTCAGCCTATATATAATTTATGGACAGAACAAATATGAGTGACGGGGAACAGCAGGAGGCTTCAGTGCAGTATTGATTATTCTAAAAAAATGAGAAAGGCATCATGCTGTGGGCTGGAAGGAAACAGTGTCCAAGTAGGAGAGACAGTGCAAGTGAGGGAGACAGAAAGGAAGAGAAAGGAGCAAAGCCATTATGAATAGTGTGCTTTTAGACACCGAGAGCCAGGCAAGTGCAGTAGACAGTGAGGAGTAACACACTGCTCTCCTGTACTGGTCCCAATCAATAAAACCATGTCAAAACATAAAATGCATGAGTTTGCTCTTAAGTAAAAGGTTCCAAGATTTTTTAAAAGCATTGATTTAAGTCTGATCGATGGAAATCAAGGCAGATTTTCCCATGGAAAGAGCAGCAATAATCACACTTTCCAGATAATAGCACAATGGAAAAGATGGGGGACCAAGGATAGAAATGTTAGGCATGCATCTATGCTTTTTCTCAGTAAAGGTCAGAGATGGAGAACAGACTTCAATATTACATTTCTATCCGAACATTCTAGCAAATGGAACATACAAGTATTTACCCTAAGAAGGAATAGCTAACCAATGTGGTGCTACTGATAGAATTTCAGTAAACAATTTTTAGAGAAGTGTTACATCCCCAGACTCTGCCCTTCGCACATTTTTTTTCTATATATTCTAATCCAGGTGCACACAAGCTTTCAGCAAATGCGACTTTTAAAAGTGCTAGTGTATATTGAGGAATGCTCACCTATAGCTTCTTTGCAATCCTCATTAAGAAAATTTGTAGGAGAACAATGTTTTAAATAGGTAAATAATTCCCTGAAATAATATTTGTTGTTCACAGCGATCTGCACCAAACTATTTCTTCAAATGCAAGTATTTACATTTTAATCTCAATTTTTAGCTGGCTTTTGAAGCCAAGAAAAGAAACTAGGAAACATACCATTCAGAGACAATTTAAAATGCACCACCATGGTGCTGGTACTGATCACACAACTGTTACAAAAGCAAGTACCGGAAAACTAGTGGAAAAAAGATTTATACTCAGCATTAATGGAATTGTTCTAATGCTATTAGATGCATATTCTAATAGGATAATGTTGGTTCCTAAAATGTAACACTTGTACTACCTTGACCTTCTCCATTAAAGTGAATTGTTCTGGATGCAAAATTAAAGAATATTCAGGGAATTAAGATATGAAATGCATGTTAGACCACTAAATTCTAATTAGGTAATCAAATTGGGCACCATTATCTACCTGTAGCAGAAGTAGTCACTTGCATTAGCACTCAGCTTAGTCTATAATGAAATTAGAGAATAACACTTTAATTGAATTACCTATAAAAGGATCGTGCTGACAAATGTGATAGGATCTTGTTGTAATGCACACCTTCTCCAACAGTCATTAAATCCAATGAAATTGAAATCTACAGGTCTTGACAGAGGTCTGTGACCAGTGTTTCATTTAGAAATCAATTTATTACGAGCCCATAACAATGCAACTATTTCTATTGTCCATTATTTTTTAAAAATATAGCAAAGTCAGTTATATGCAAAGAACAAGGTCTCATGATACCAACGTACTTCATATTTCACCCTGATGCCCCATAGATGGATCAGTAATTATTCGTATTTTACCACAATTGCATCATCCTAGATTACACTAAGAAAACATTCCATTTATCTTGTGGTGGCCAATTGATTAATAAAAATCTATTTATTTTCTTGGTATGGGGTTCTCTTCGATGATGCAGCTAAAATAATGCAATCAAAGTGCAACCACCAATAACTCTAATGGGTTGCGCAGTATTAATTTAATAAGAACATCAAACAGCGAGTAAAGGGCAGGAAAGTTACACAGGCAAATTGAAAGCAAACGTATGGTATAATATCAGAATTTTCATTCTCAGTTAGGTACAAAAATATTTGGAGAACTGAAAATACATTTGAACCAATTGGCCTGAATATTGAAATCACTGAAGATTGCGTCCAAGAAAGGGGAGAACTGTAAATTAGAATGAATAATTAATATCAATTTTATGCTTTTTCTTAAAGCATACATTTAATGTTAAACTTTTATTTATTAGCATGAGTTGCTTCCTTTTCACTTCCTACAGTTTTATTTCCTGGGATTTTATCATATATTCCAACTTTGGGGATTGATTAATTTTGGAATTGTTTTACAGTTGCAATATATTATGATTCAAAGTGTATTAGAGTGCTAGAGTGGATCAATAGCAATGAACTGGGGAGTGGTAATAACATGTTCAAGGAAGTCTGAAAGACTGTGGCTGTAAGGGAAAGAAATGATGTATGTGAAGCACTTTGATGCTCCATAAAATGGGGAAGTAGATGAGGCTCATGTTTAAATGTGGTGCAGTGCGTGCCTTCTGTGTTCTTGGTAATGCTAGAGGTGAAAATGTTGTTAGAAAAAATAATTCATAACAATGGATATATCATTTTATTACTGCACTTTCTCGATCATAAATAACGAAATGTGTTAAATGCCTTTTATATCCTGGTTTCTAATATTCCATGGGAATTTTGTGCCCCACAATATAGTTGTGCTGTTGGGTTCTCCATGGAGTTCAGCACAGAAGTGGCACCTTCAGTCCTTCCAGTCCATGCCTAGTTGCCTTGACCTACATCTGGACCACAGCTCTCCATACCTCTCCTATCCATGTACTTATCCAAACTTCTCTTAAATGTTGCAGTCAAGCCCTCATCTGTCATTCCTGCTGACAGCTTGTTCCACGCCTCCACCACTCTCTGAGTAAAGAAGCTCCTCCTCAGGTCCCCCTTAAATATTTTACCTTGCATCCTTAACCTATGACCCTTAGTCTCGCCTCACCCAACCTCAGTGGGCCTCACAATTCCTTGTAAGCTAAGGTTCACTCAACCTGTTAGCTTTGTCTTTTATTCCAATAGCAACGTACAATTCTATTCTCTGAATATTTCACTTTTGAAGGCTTTCCACTTATCAAACATCCCTTTGTCAGAAAACAGCTTACCAAATCCACATCTGCCAGATCCTTTCTTATGCCATTAACATTGGACTTTCTCCAATTTAGAATGTCAGCCTGAGAAGCAGTTGTATCCGTCCTTGTAGTTATCTTGAAATGAATACAATTATAATCACTAGGTCCAAAGTGACACACATTTGTGTCACCTGTCCCATCTCAATCCCTAATAGGAGATCCAGTGTCACACTCTCTCTAGTTGGAACAGCCATACACTCAGTGGCCACTTTATAAGGTACCTCCCGAGTGTACGTTACTTCCATCACTGTAGCCCATCCACTTCAAGTCTCTTCTGCACACCACTGCTGTAACGTGTGGTTATTCAAGTTATTTGTCACCTTCCTGTCAGCTTGAACTAGTCTGGCCTTCTCCTCTGACATCTGTCATTTACAAGGCATTTTTGCCCACAGAAATGCTGCTCACTGGATATTTTTTGTTTCTTGCACAGTCTCTGTAAACCCTAGAGACTGTTGTGCATGAAAATCCCAGGAGATCAGCAGGTTCTGAGATACTCAAATCATCCTAACTAGCACCAACAATCATTCTGTGGTCAAAGTCACTTAGATCACATTTGTTCCTCATTCTGATGTTTGGTCTGAACAACAACTGAAGCTCTTGACCATGTCTGTATGCTTGCGTCATTAAGGACCCCTATCACCCAGTTCATGCCTTGTTCTCATTGCTACCATCAGGAAGGAGGTACAGAAGCCTGAAGGCACACACTCAATGATTCAGGAACAGCTTCTTCCCCTCTGCCATCCAATTTCTGAATGGACTTTGAACCCATGAACACTACTTCACTACATTTTTATTTCTATTTTTGCTCTACTTATTGACTTTAACTATTTATATCTATCTATATATTTACTGTAATTCACATTTTTTTCTATTATGTACAACATTGTACTACTGCCACAAAGACAACAAGTTCCACAACATATGCCGGTGAAATTGAACCTGTTTCTAATTTTATGTATTAAGCTGCAGCCACATGATTGGCTGATTAAATACTTGCATTAATGAGTGGCCACTAAAGGTATAGCGATTAAAGAAACTTACCTGAACACACATGACAAACTCTATCCCGTTGAGTCCTTTTACAATATGGGAGTCCCAGTCAATATGTAGAAAGTTAAACCTTATACTTTATGCTTTATTGTCACCAAACAATTGATACTAGAACGTACAATCATCACAACGATATTTGATTCTGCGCTTCCTGCTCCCTGGATTACAAATATTAAATATTAAAAATAGTAAAAATAAATAGTAAATATTAAAAATTTAAATTATAAGTCGTAAATAGAAAATAGAAAAATTGGAAGTGAGGTAGTGCAAAAAAACCGAGAGGCAGGTCCAGTTATTTGGAGGGTACGGCCCAGATCTGGTACACCTACTATCATATCCTTATTTTTCTTGTATCTTCTATCCCATTAATATGGTCATCTCTTTCTTATCCCTCAGTTCTACCTCAGTAGACAAGTCCTTCAGTCTGTCCAGTTTGAGCACTGCCGTGACATTTTCCCTGGTGAGTAATGCCACCACTGACCTTTCAATTCTTCCCCCGTTATCATCTCTACCATATCTAAAACAATGGAACGTGGATGCCAATCTTCCTCCTCCTGCAACCAAGTCCCTCTAATGGCTGTAATAATTTTCCATGTGCTAATCCATGCTCCAATCTCACCTGCCTTGCCTAAACCACTCCTTGCACTGAAATGGACTTAACTCAGAACATTAGTCCCACCAAGCTCAAACTTTCAGTTCCTGGGAAAATCTGTTCGTACTCTGCGTGTGTGCGTATTTGTATAAAAGAGGTATCATTGTGTTAATAATAATACACTGAGTAAAATATATGCTAAATATATCCAAATATATGGTTAGAACATTCATTACTCATTAAAATAAAATATAATATATATATACAGTATATCTTCAGTGTATAGAGTAGTATTCTCTGCGCTCTATTTAAATGTTAATGATTCCACTGTCCATTACAGTCTAGACATTTAATCAGCAAGTTTGCCAACCTTTCCTATATTGTCCTATTGATGCAATTGTAAATTATTATGTTTTCGATTAGGTTAACTTGCATTTATTTTAGCATATATTTATGTACTCAAATTAACTCTCCAGCTGCTAGCTGATTTAAGCAACTCCTGTCTTTTTAAAGTTTTATATTTTTCAGCCAAATTACCAAATTAACTCTATTGTTACAATGATGAAATCTGATATAAGCAGACAACACAGTATCCCTTCGTCAATGGGCTGGAACTTGCAGATAAATACTTTTAAGGCACACGAGTGCACAGTAAACGGGCGTATATCTGCCACAAGTCCCAGTGAGTCCCGTATGAAGGCAGAAGTCCCAGTCTGTTTGTTGAGCTCTACATAATATCATACAGTATAGTTGCTTCACTTGGCATGGAGTTCAACAGTGGATGCATTCCACACTTCATTTAGGAAACCTGAACACCAGGTGGACCTGGCACAGGATCTTTCAGCCCAACAAATGAAAAAGAACAGTTAATGGTTGCAAGAAAGTAAGGTTCAATATGGTTACAATATATTTTTTTCAAATTATGTGTTCTTTTAAAACTTAAAATTCTTGTTTAAAACCATCTCCTATGTCGTTTTTCTCTCTCCTCCTGATCTACCCAATTCGTCCAACGCTCACTCTAACTCCCATCATTCTTTTTCTTCCACCCCTTCCATCTGCCCATCACTCACACACTCCTCCCAGTGTGTGCTTAGCCCACTGCCCTACTCCCTCTATACCCATGACTGTGTGGCTAGGTATAGCTCAAATAGAACCATAGAACATTACAGTACAAAAACAGGCCTTTTGGCCCTCCTTGGCTGTGCTGAACCATTTTTCTGTCTAGTCCCACTGACCTGCTCCTGGACCATATCCCTCCATACACCTCTCATCCATGTACCTGTCCAAGTTTTTCTTAAATGTTAAAAGTTTACAAATATCACCTATAAATTTGCTGATGATACATCCATTGTTGGCAGAATCTCAGATGGAGACGAGAGGGTGTACAGGAGCGAGATACACCAGCTAGTTGAGTGCTGTCACAGCAACAACCTTGCACTCAATAGCAGCAAGACAAAAGATCTGATTGTGCACTTCAGGAAGGGTAAGTCAAGGGAACACAAAGCAATCTCCATAGAGGGATCAGAAGTTTAGGTAGTGAGCAATTTCTAGTTCCTGGGCATCAAGATCTCTGAAGACCTAACCTTGACCCAATGTATTGATACATCTCTAAAGAAGGTAAGACGGCAGCTATATTTCATTAGGAGTTTGAAGAGATCTGGTTTGTCAACTAAAACACTGAAAATCTTCTATAGATGTATCATGGAGAGCACTCTGACAGGCTGCATCATTGTCTGGTATAGAGGGATGGGTACTGCAGAGGACAGAAAGAAACTACAGAATGCTGAAAAGTTCATCAGCTGCATCTTGGCTACTAGCCTCCGTAGTATCCAAGACACCCCATCACCCAGGACATACCCTCTTCTCATTATTACTGTCAGGAAGGAGGTACAGAAGCCTGGAGGCACACACTCTGAGGCTCAGGAACAGCTTCTTCCCCTCTGACATATAATTCCAAAATGGACATTGAACCCAGGAATACTACCTCACTTTTTAAAAAATATATATCATTTCAGGTTTTGAACTATTTTTAATCTGCTGCTGCGAAGTTAACAAATTTCACGACACATGCTGGTGATAATAAACTTGGTTCTGATTCTGATTCTGATTCCACCATTCCTCAGTGTCCCCTCCTTGCCTCTGTTTATTTCATGCTCCACCTTCTTTCCGATCGGATTCAGGCACTTTCAGCCCTCTGTCACCTCCACCTATTGCCTCCCAGTCACTGTTGTTATTTCCAATTTCTCCTCTTCCATCTGCCTCTCCTCAACTGGAGCCACTTATTGCTTTCCAGATGTTGCTCCACCATTTCCCTCCACCTCTTTGTATTGGTTGTTTCGCCTCTATCTTTCAGTTTAGATGAAGGGTCTCAACCCAAAATGTTGACTATCCATTTCCTTCTGCAGATGCTTCCCTGACCTGTTGTGTTCCTCCAGCATCTTGTGTGTTGCTCCATATCAAGTCAAGTTTATTGTCATTTAACTATATACATGTAAATAATGTATCTAACCATATCATGTATATAGTTATACATGAGAGACAACGTTTCTCTGAACCAGGGTGTAAATCACAGTAGAACACATAACACACATAACGCATGACAACTTATGAAGGTATACTAGAGTCTGAAATCCCTTGCATCTCCTGTCAATGATCCTGACCCTTCTCTCATGGAACCTCATTGTCTGCAACTTTGGGATTTGATTCCAACCCCAGAGGCACTCAGACTCAATATGATCCCCATGAAGTATGACATCTTGGTAAAATTAATGCTCACGTGCATCATTGCATCTGCACTTAACTTTTCGCATTCTCCTCTCCACTCTCTCATCCACTTGCTCCATAATTTTTGGGTCAACCTCCTTGTCCTCCTACCTCCTCATGGACTGACTTTATTTCCCATATTCAGCTTCAAAGTTCTCAGTCTTGTATTCCATGCTTTCAACACCCTCCAAATCATTCTGGCTTCTTGCCATCGTACAACTAGCCAAACAAACACCTGCATTCCGTTCCACTCCAACACAACATCCCACTGTTCTGATCCTGAGCCTCTGGGGAATCCCTTTCGCTTTACTCCTGCACTGACGTTGCCTGTGGCTCCAGAATTCTGCTGCTCTCTTTCAGTTAGACCTTCGAACGTTCATAATTTTTGCCGTGGTTCCCATCTGTAAGGTTACATTTATTTTTATTATTTATTTAGAGACACAGCACGATAACAGATCCTTCTGGCCCAGGGAGCTCGTGCTGCCCAATTACATCCATGTGAACAGTTAGCCAACTAACTTCTGCTCCTCTGAGAGGAAACTGGAGCAACTGGAGGAAACCTGGGTGGTCACAAGGAGAACATGCGATGAGAGACCTAGGTGAGGATAGTAAGGACCCAAGTGTTGGAGTATTGGAGACTAGAATTGAGATACGATTCGAAACTGAGACGAGGACAGGGTTGTGAACTAGATGCTAGACAAGAATCCAAAGAAGAGCTGATGATTGAGCACTGAACCTCAGTTCGGGTGTTCTTTAGATATTAAAAACCCGGCACCAAAACATGGCTACCAATTAGTGTGCCAGGCCGGAGTCTTTAAATGGGCCAATCCAGCTATCCATATTCTGGAGAGTCTTAGCGTCTAAGCCACGGAAGGTGGCGCGGTCAGGTGTGTATTGTAACAGAACGTACAAATTTTTTACAGGCTGTGGTGGAATTGAACTTGGTCACTGGTGCTGTAACAGCATCATGATAACCACTATGTCACTCTGCTTCCTCTATCATTTCTGAAATATTCCCCGGGAGGACTTTTCTAAATTCAAGGTGCTTGTTGTTCCAAACTCCACTCTCCCATAATATCCAGCAGAAATTCTGTCTTGCACTTCTAATCAGTTCTTTGTCCTCTCCACACTGATGGTCAGCGACACTTCCCGTCTGGAAAGAAAGAAGAGAAGGTGGTGCAAAAGGAGCTGGAAGGAATAAAGCAAAGGGAAAGAAATGAAGACATGAAACAAGAGAAAAGGCAGAGAGAAAGCATCCAGGAGGACAACGGAGAGAGGTATGGGTGAGCTCTGACCTGCCCAGTCTGAGCTCTGTCTGCAGAACTTGTATGAAAGTATGGATTTGCCCTGAGGGACTCTGGGCAATTCTACCTTGTTAACAAAAAACAATCATTGACACTATTACAAACATTGTGAGTGTTCACTGGATCAGGGATTCTGTTACCATGTCTGTATGTATCATGAGCAAAACTCCAAGTTGCTGCAGGAATGCAGTGGGCCAGGCAGTACTGTAGATGGAAGTGTGCAGATATCAGTTCAGATCAGGACTGGACCAGATGTCAACACTTGTAGTCTCTTTATACTGTATCACATGTTGTTTCCAAAGGGTACTTGCTTTCCCAGGTGCTTACTGGGCAACTATTAACAATTAAGTAATAACTTAAACATAAAATTCTAATCATCATTTCTGCATTTACAAGGCTTTACCCCTCCATGTCTCTACCCATTTCCCCCTCCCAGATATCTGCATTCCTTCCATTTTACCTTCTCATGTATCTCCAGTCCTAAGCATTCCATCTTTGGTGTCTGTATATTTAACTGCCAACGCCCTAAGCTCTGCGATTCCAGCGTTAATCATTACCCTCAGAGGGGCTTCTAGACTGAGAAATAGATTTGTGCAGGCCTACCAATCACATGGGACATACAGCACAGAAATAAACCATTTAGCTTGTCCAGCCTATGCTGCACGCATGCTTTCCCCTACCTTTCCTCAGCTAAATCTGTTTTTCCCTACAAGTATTTCCCACTACCATTGTAACTTCTCTGTTGAAGCCCTTCATAATATCAAAGATTTATATTCTGACACCCTTCCACCTTATTTTCTTAAATGAAAACACCCAATTTCTTATTACACCCTGTACTATCTGAGTTTCATCACAAACCTGGCATTGGAGTGGATTATTGTTTGACACATGAAGCACAGTGTAAAACTTGACTTTTGCATGGCCAAGTACTTCAACAAAGCATTTCACACACCGGCTTCTAGCTATTAATGGAATAAATTAAACCATTGTCTTTCATTCTGCTTTCAAGCCATGGATAATTATAATTAAATGTAAATGCAAATCTACAGTAAAATATATACCTGCAATACATTTGCAAAAAACAAGATGAAAGAGAGTTCATTCGATATTCTTCACTAATTGATCACCTGCCATTGAATATAACTGACAGGATTGAAACAGCACCGGCTATTTTTTATTTTGTTTTATTGATGCCAATGGCATCAGGAGTATAGCACACACAAGACACCTGGAAGACAATGCAGGCAGAAGTCTTTGTACTGGAGCTTGTGGATCCTGAACAATGAAAACCCAGAGCAATCAATCACATCTAGTTGTGTAAATAAACTAAAGTTACCAATCAGAATTGGAGCATGTATCCTTGCACTCTCAGCAACAATCAAACCTCCATGTTGAGGTCACAGTATATATGCTGCTGGGCAGAGATTTGTTGCTCTGTTTCCAATGATATTTGATGTAAAATATATGAATAATGACAGCATTACAGTATAAAAGTATTTGTTTTATTGTTCACTTATTTGTGTGTGAATTTAATTACTTAACTGCCAATGCCATCGCAATTTACCTTTTTCCACGTACTCTTAATATACTACTACTACGTCGACTCAGGCCTATTTTTTTAATATAAGGCAAAAAAAATCTTAATATGATCAGTAGATATACAAATGTAACTATCTAAATATAGTAAAAAGCCATTAGACACTAAAGTAAAAATTAATTTTTGAATATACAAAACAAACTATGGGCACTTTCCTATCAAATGAAAATGTCAGCCTAACGATCTGTTGACTCAGAAACACTTGATAAGAAGCATTTGCTGACATGTCAATACTATATTACAATGGATAAGGTGGAGCAAGAAACATACATGTGTTATTTAAACAAATACTTCATCTCTTTTAATTAACTTACACGACTCTCATCTTAATGTTATGATTAATATGTTTAGATATTTTCAGAAATTTAACACCCCTTTTGATCTTGCAACTCTTTTAAGTGTCAGCCACAGTTCAGTTGACAGCACTTTCACTTCTGAATCAGAAGGTTGCGTGTTACAACTCTCTCTAGAAAATTGAGTGGGACCTTGCTGTAAATAAACTGGGTGTAGGGCCTTCTGTTACAACAGTGACCACAATTTAACACTGTCCCATTGGCTGCAACCTGTTCATCCACATGGGTGCTCATGAACTTCTGGTCACCTGACATTGTAATATTCCATTGTCCTTCCCCTCCGACCTCTTAGTTTTTTTGAGCTATGTCATTCCAAGCAACAGCAACAGCAACAACATCTTACCTTTTGAACAAGGATATTACAACCCTTGGGACTTTACACCAAGTTTAACAACTTGGGGTGCCACGGTAGCGTACCGGTTAAAGCGATGCTATTACAGCTCGGGGCATCAGAGCCTGGAGTTCATTCCTCGCGCCCTCTGTAAGGTGCGTCCGTATGTCCTCCCCGTGGAATTCTCTGGGTCTACCGGTTTCCTCCCACAGTCCAATGACTGTACCCTGTAGGTTAATTGGTCTTTGCAAATTATCCTGCGATTAGATTATGGTTAAATTGGGGTTGTCGGAAATTGTTGGGCAGAGTGGCTTGAAGGGCCAGAAGGGCCTATTCCACAATGTATCTCTAAATAAAAATAAACAAACAAACAAATAAATAAATAACCTTCTTGTAAACCCTATTTTTCTGACAGCTGTGAGTGTGTTTCAATTTATTTCTTCATTATGCCTTTGTTGCTGGTTTTGATACTCTCTTGGCAACATTGGTTCTACAGCTAACACACATCCTCTGATCTCTTCACCACCCCCTCTCCCTGCAACTTAAATCAAATCTGTTTTCACCCTTCTCCAGTTCAGTAAAAGGGTCTCTGACCTGATACATGAACTCTGTTTCTCTTCTACCTGATGCTGCTTGACTTGCTAAGTCTTCCATCACATTCTGTTTCATCATTAATTCTAATTGGGTTTACCTGAAAGCAACAGCATGCAGTAACTACTGCATATTGGGAGAGACCCAACGTAGATTGGGGGACCTCTTTGTTGAGGCCTTTTACTCTGTCTGTCACAAAGGGAGGGCTTTCCTCGTGGCTAACCATTAAATCTGCTTCCCATTCCCATTCGCCATGTTGGTCCTTGGCCTCCTCTACTGCCATGATGAGGCAACTCTTCGGCTGGCAGCACAACTTCTCATATTCCGTCTGGATAGCATCCAACCTGATGGCATGAACATCGACTTCTCTAACTCTGTACATTTTTCCTCCACCTCTTCCTTCTCTTATTCTCTATTCCCCATTCCAGTTCCACTCTCACCTCTCCTCTTCTCCTCACCAGCCCATCACTTCCCTTTGGTCCCCATCCTCCTTCCTTTTCTCCCATGATCCACTCTCCCCTCCTGTCAGATTCTTTCTTCTTCAACCCTTTACCTCTTCCTCCTATCACCTCTCAATTTCTCACTTCACCCCCTCTCCTCCACCCACCTACTTTCCCCTTCACCTGGTTACACCCATCACTTGCCAGCTTGCATTACTTCACCTTCTTCCACCCTGTTAGTTTGACTTCTGCTCCCTTCACTTCCAGTCCTGATAAAGGGTCTTAGCCCTAAATATTGACTGTTTATTCCTCCCCATAGATGTTGCCTGACCTGCTGAGTTCCTCCAGCATTTTTTATGTACTGTTGTGGATTTCTGCCATCTGCAGAATCTCTTGAGTATATAATGTTAGAGTAATTTCTGGGTTTAGGTCATCTACACATAGCAAATGGCTTTGGCCACTAGTCTTCTGTTCCTAAAAGCTGTGAATACCAGAATACCAGTCCAAATGCTGCTGGTGCTTGTGGGATGGATGTAAACCAGAAGGTGTGAGGTTTGCATGTAATTTCAAAGACAGCATTATCTATACTTTGTAAATATTGTTTGTCCTTCATGTTAAGCACATAAAATACTAAATAAATGTATTGTGGATTCAGTTTGGAACAATGGATTCCTGAATACCAGTCCAGATGCTGCTGGCGCCAGAGGGATGGATGTAATCAGAAGGTGTGAAGTTTTGTATGTAGCTTCAAAAGAAAGCATTGTCTATACGTTGTAAACGTGGATTGCCCTTTGTGCTTAGCAAATAAATACCGAGCCCCACACTGGGCCAGCAGACCTTTCCACTGAAAGCGTCTCGATGCCTGCTGTACCTTATTTTGTCGAATAAAGAAGCTGCTTTGTATCTACCATTAACTCTCTCTCCGGTGATTTCATCCATGCTACAATATATAAATATATCTTTTTTGGTGGATTACAGACAACAATATCACTAACATTCGATACCTGCCACTTGAGAGTAACTGACTTGAACGTTTATGTACTTTTACTTGAAGGCTACTGTGGTAAAATTCCTGCAGGTACCCAGCTTTCTTGAATCCAATATTTCCAAAATTCTAGATGTTTTCCCCCATCTTTCTCCAGAAGAGTACAGAAGCAGATGAAGCGTGCCTGTGAATGGCACAGAGTGTAGTGGAAGAAATTACTGCAGCCCAACGAAGACATTGATCCGCATTTGCGCCCATTGCTAAGATAAAACGCTTGGTGTATTCCACAACTCGACTTTGTGACAGAAGATAAGGAAAAAGCCAGAAGGAGAAAGGTAGTCAGGTCTTTTGTGTGCTTCCTTCAAACTTAAAAAAGGTAAATAAACAAAGTTAACAGGACTGAGATAAAATGAATTGATTGCATCTGATTGTGAGGATGTTTTCAAGCTTAGGAATTGGGGAAAAATTAATCACTGCAGCTTTGGATGCTCAGATCTGAAACATAAGCACGAGAATTCACTTTTAACAAGCAAGGTCCAAGCTGTGGGCAGAAATATACTTCCATCACTTAGACAAAAGAGCTGGAGAAATTCAGAGGGTGAAGAGCAGGCTTGATAAGAATGTCAACCATTGTACAAATGGATTTCTATTGTTTCCAGTGGAAATGGATTACCATCAACTTCTTGTGTGCCTCACGTATGGAAAACTTCTTTCTAATGTGCCAAATATTTTATAGGTTTGTGTGTAACCACAGCTATAACCTAACCGCATTCAAAAAATATTTGGTCACTTTCAATTACATAATGAATAAAAACACACGATTATAGCCACTTCCTGATATGATTAAGATAAGCAAGTATTTAGAGAAACTAGCATTATGAAAGCTCACAGGGTCGTGAAAGCATGGAATAAGCTGCCAGCATAAGTGGTGCATGGAAGATTGATTTTAATGTTTTAAGAGAAGTTTGGATAGGTACATGGACGGTAGGGGTATGGAGAGTTTTGGTCCCGGTGCAGGTTGATGGGAGTAGTCAGTTTAAATGGTTTGGCATGGACTAGATGGGTCAAAAGGCCTGTTTCTGTGCTGTACTTTTTTATGACTGTATGAAGCATATGTGGATACATATAATATTTTATTTACTTATAAGTGCTGAAAGGAAATTACAAAACTATTCCAAGTTTAATGATGTTCTAATTAAAGTATATTTACATTTAGCTTGACCATTTGTTTAATTACTTCTCTGTGAGGGAATATGTAAATGACTGCTATAATAATTTGTAACTAGCCTCAGCCATCTCCGGTGCTACATCTTTTAAGGCCACAGGGCTGTTAAACTGCTGCTGATGTCATTGTTTCCATCATATTACAAGGTGAAAAAGGTTGTTCACAGACTTCCCTGTTGGTCTTCTGATAAAACTTGCAGTTAACGGTTTTTTACTGTTTCACAACGTGTGTGCTGATCAGGGACATTGGGGTACATTTAGATCATTTAAAAATACATAATAATTGTTCTTTGAACAATAATGAATTTATTTTACCATTGGCTGGAGAAACTTGGCGGGTTGAGCAGCATCAGTGGGAAGAAAGGAATTATCAATGTTTTGGGTCGAACCAAGGTGTCAGCAATTCCTTTCGACACACAGATGCTCTTGACCTGCTGAGTTCCTCTAGTTGGTTGTTGCTCCAGATTCCTGCATCTGCTGACATTTGTGTCTCTGCATTTATTTTAAACACATTAAACTGTTGCTAATTTTTAAAAAAAGATAAACATAAAGACAAACAAAGACTTACTTAACCTTATAATTTAAATACACAGGTGTGGAAGTACAGAATATGCCAACTTGCACACTGCATTTAGCCTAGTGGCTCTTTACTGGCTGGCATGTTGGCAATATGTTCTGGCCAATTACATCTCAGCACCAGTCTTGTCTTATTCTGTGTTTATCAATGAAGCTCATGTTGTCACTTCCCACTTCCTTCCCAGTAAGCCAGCAATAAATTCTAAATCTACAATAATGCGGAAAATTAAAATGTGAAAAATGTTCAGATTGCCCAAAAAGTGAGCCAATATGTACAAACAAAAGCAAGGAGATTACTTAGGTGAGACTTTCAACATTTTTTTATTAATGAACAAATTTCCTGACTATGGAGCTGCAAAGAACTTAATGCATTTGATCGCATTTTGGTTCCCAATCTTCACTGCATGTTGTTGTAAGAGATGGTATATCAGTCGTGTTTTGATTGTGACAAACCATGTAAGAATTTTTCAAAGTCCACTAACTTACGGCACTATCTTACTTCCAGAAAACTATATGAGAAAAATTAAGTTCTTCTCCCAACAGCTGGCAAATGTAAATTGAAGGATGGGTGTAATCAAAGGTATTATGCGGAGTATCACTTTAAACTTTATTGTATACCCACCTTAATATTCAGACCCAATTGACTGCACTAATTATGAGCACACTGCATAATAAGTGGTTGACATGATAGAGTCCACATTGAGCTAACACCCTACATAGAAGCTCACATTAAAATATCGGAGCGTTCAATTCAATATTATTAAAAGTGTGGTGATGCTGCAGATACTTAATATACTTAGTGTAGAAATTAGTCTCAGTAATATAATTTACAGTATGTTTCAATTATTTTGCTCAGTCTAGTCAAGCTGCTCATTGAGGGCCCCACCCCACCAATGATGGTCATCCACAGACACACATCCCAGGTCAGATGAAGGTTTTGGCAAGTAAACATTCATTTGCTTGTTGGATGGTATCTAATTTACAAAAGACCATGTGCAGGAACATTCAGTGCATTTAGGGTTTGCACTGGGCTGATGGTACAGTCTAACTGGTCTAAATTTAGACTGCTCGTCTTCATACTTCTTACTTCTCATGACATGGAAGCAGACAGTTCAGCCTATCAAGTCTAAGCCAGCTCTCTCATTAGTCTCATTTCCCTATAATTTATCCACTCTCTCACATATCCATCAATTTCTCCTTGACCCTTTTGCCACCCAGCCACTCTAGGGGCAACTTATCCCAGTCAGTTCACCTACCAGTGCATCGTTGGTGAATGGAAGAAAGCCAGATGTAACTCAAGCTCCACACGGACAGTGCCAGGGTTAGGTTCGAACCCGGTGGCTGGAGGTGTGAAGCAGCAGCACTGACTGCTGTGCCTTTGCGCCCCCTGTTGTGCTGTCATTTGCTGTGAGCTACTTAGTTATAAGGTACTTGCAATTCTGTTCAGAATCTGAATACTAACTTATTCTGTCATTCAGAGCTCAATGAGGAGCAAAATCGCTTTCCATCAGTACAAAGTCGCAGGATATCTGGAGCCATGAAATTACTGGTTTTAGTGAGGAAAACCAAAATCCATGTAAATCTATAATTAAAAAAAAATAACCCTCTTGGTCTGGAAATACTTCCCTTGGCTTTTTCACATCTGGTGAGTGGTGGCGGACACACCAGCTTACCATAATGGATGAAGGGTTTGAATTCGTTCAATGTATCATGAGACAAAGTCCTTCCATTTAAATTATTGCCACAATGTACGCAATGTCGAGAGAGAAAGAGGAGAACGGCGGGGAGCAGCAGATGGAATGGAGAATTTGGCCATGGGGAAGCTGACAGAGATAGATTTCGAGAAATTATAGGAGCGGTGTCAGGATTTCGGGGGGGGCGTGGTTGGAGGAAGTGTGGGAGAGTTGGAGCCCAGGAGATGAGTGGGAAGTCAGGAGACTGGATGGGCCAAAAAAGAAGTACAGAGAAGCATTATAGAAGTCAGGCAGTAGGGGGCACCAGGGAGAAGGTTGAGGGAGAATGAGATCCCAAGAATTATGAAGGGAGTAGGAAGGGATTGGAGACTGGTAAAAGTGATCTTTCCATAAGATAATAAGACCATAAGGCCATAAGGCATAGGAGCAGAATTAGGCCAATTGGTCCATCTAGTCTGCTCCGCCATTCAATCATGGCTGATTCATTTTCTTCCCCTCCCCCCACCCCATCAGCCCCACTCCCCGCCTTCTCCCTGAAACCTTTGATGGCATGACCAATCAAGGGCCTATCAATCTTCACCTTAAATACACCCAACAACCTGGCCTCCACAGCTGCCCGTGGTAACAAATTCCACAAATCCACCACCCTCTGGCTAAAGAAATTTCTCCACAACTCTATTTTAAATGGATGCCCCTCTATCTTGAGGCAGTGTCCTCTTGTCCTAGACTCGTCCACCATGGAAACATTCTTTCCTCATCTACTCTGTCTGGGCCTTTCAACATTCAAAAGGTTTCAATGAGATCCCCTCATCCTTCTAAATTCTCGCGAACACAGGCCCACAGCCATCAAACGATCCTCGTATGATAACACTTTCATCCTGGCATTCATCCTTGTGAACCTCCCTTGAACTCCCTGTAATGCCAGCATATATTTTCTTAGATAAGGACCCCAAAACTATTCACAATACTCAAGGTGACACCTCGCCAGTACCTTATAAAGAAAGTCTCAGCTTCACGTCCGTGCGCTTATATTCTAGAACTCTTGAAATGAATGCAAACATTGCATTTGCCTTCCTCACCACTGACTCTACTTGCAAGTTAACCTTTAGGGTGTTCTGCTCAAGGACTCCCAAGTCTCTTTGCATCTCAGATTTTTTGATTTTCTCCACATTTAGAAAATAGTCTGCACGTTGATTTCTGCTTCCAAAGTGCATGACCCACACATTTTCCAAATTGTATTTCATTTGCCACTCTCTTATCTGTTCTCCTAATCTGCAACCTTCCTGTTTAATCAACACCACCTGCTCCTCAACCAGTCTTCATAGCATCCAATAGGTGCAGCAAAGCCATCCATTCCATCATCTAAATCATTGTTACACAGCATAAAAAGAAGTGGTCCCAGCACCGACCCCTGTGGAAGCCCTCTAGTCACCGGCAGCCAAACAGCAAAAGATCCTTCTATTCCCACTCATTGCCTCCTATCAATCTGCAATGCTCTAACCTTGCTGGTGACTTTCCTGTAATACGATGGACACATCCTTAACAATTGACTCCAACATCTTCCCAGTCACTGAGGTCAGGCCAATTGGTTATAATTTCCTTTCTGCTGCCTCCCTCCTTTCATAAAGAGTGGAGTGACATTTGCAATTTTCCAGTCCTCTGGCACCACGCCAGAGTTCATTGTTTTTTGGAAGATCATTGCTAATGCCTCCACAATCTCTATTGCTACCTCTTTCAAAATCCTAGGGTGAAGTTCATCTGGTCTGGGTAACATATAACTTTAGGTCTTTCAGCTTTTTGAGCACATTCTCCCTTGCACTCACTTCTCTTCCCTCATACCCTTCAACACCTGGCACACTGCTAGTGTCCCCCACAGTGAAGACTGATGCAAAATACTAATTTAATTCATCTGCCATCTCCTTGTCCACTGTTATTATTTCTCTGGCCTCATTTTCTAGCGGTCCTATATCTACTCTCATCTTTCTTTAATTTTTTATATACTTGAAAAAGTTTTCTCTATCCACCTTGATATTGTTTGCTAGCTTGCTTTCATATTTCATCTTTTACCTCCCAATGATTCTTTTCGTTGCCTCCTGTAGGTTTTTAAAAGCTTCCCAAGCCTCTATCTTCCAGCTAATTTTTACTTCGTTGTATGTGCTGTCTTTTGCTTTTACATTAGCTTTGACTTCCCTGTCAGCCGCAGTTGTACTATTTTGTCATTTGAGTATTTCTTTGTTCTTGAATACATCTAACCTGCATCTTCCTCATTTTTCGCAGAAACTCAAGCCATTGCTGCTCTGCTGTCATCCCTGTCAGCATCTCCTTCCAATTTACTTCCGCCAACTCCTCTCTCATACCACTGTAATCTCCTTTACTCTACTGAAATACTGCTATGTCAGACTTTAGTTTCTCCCTATCAAATTTCAAGCTGAACTCAATCATATTGTGCTCACTGTCTCCTAATGGTTCCTTTACCTTAAGCTCCCTAATCACTTCCGGTTCATTACATAACACCCAATCTAATATAGCTGATTCCCTAGTAGGCTCAATGTCAAACTGCCCTAAAAATCCACCTCGTAGGCATTCAACAAATTCACTCTCTTGAGTTCTATTACCAATCTCTGTGCAATCAAATTGAGCTGCATGTTAAAACCTCCGATGACTATCATAACATTGCCCTTTTGACACGCCTTTTCTATTTCTCATTATAATCTGTAATCCACATCCCAGCTACTGTTGGGAAGTCTGTATATAACTGCCATCAAGGCTCTTTTACAACTGCAGTTTCTTAACTCAACCCACAAGTATTCAACATCTTCCGATCCTATGTCATATCTTTCTAATGATTTGATGCCATTCTTTACCAGCAGAGCCACATCGCCCCCTCTGCCTACCTTTCTATCCTTCAGAGACAATGTGTAAATTTGGATATTCAGCTCTCAACTACAACCATCCTTCAGCCACAATTCAGTGATGGCCACAACATCATACCTGAGAATCTGTAAAAGTGTAACAAGGTCATCCACTTTATTTCTTATACTCTGTGCATTGAGTACCATAATTGCTACCCTTTTTGATTCTTTATCCTTAATACACTGATATTCACCCTGCTGGCTGCAATTTTGTCCTATCATCTGCCTGCCCTTCCTGACTTCCTGACTGCATGCTATCTTTGCTTTTTTACCATCTATCCTATCTTGAGTCCCTTCACTCCAGTTCCCATCCCTCTGCCAAATTAGTTTAAACCCTCCCCAACAACTCTGCCCGTGAGAATATTGGTCCCCCTTGGGTGCAGGTGCAACCCGTCCCTTTTGTACATGTCATACCTCCTCCAGAAGAGATCCCAATGATCCAAGAACCTGAAGTCCTGCTCTCCTGCACCACCAGCTTCTCAGTCACGCATTTATCTGCCAAATCATCCTCTTTCAACCCTCACTGGTGTGTGGCACAGGCAGCAATCCAGAAATTACTACCCTGCTTCTCAGCTTTCAAAATTCTCTTTTCAGGACCTCTTTGCGTTTCCTTCCTATGCCATTGGTATCAATCTGGCTGCTCTCCCTCCCCCTCCAAATTGCTGTGGACGCGATCCGAGACGTCCCTGACCCTGGCACCTGGGAGGCAACATACCATCCAGGTGTCCTGTTCACATCCACATGTATCGCGCTGTAATGTTTCACTGCTAATGTAATGGCCTCTCTGTAATGTTTCACTGCTAATGTAATGGTTTCTCTGTAACAGTAATGTTTGGGTTATGACTAGAGATTACGGGGTTTGGAATGCTGCTGTTGTTTCTTGTGAGTCGGGAAGGGAGATTTTCGCGGGGCTTTGGTCCGTGAGAGAAGAAGAAGGAAGACGCGTGTGGAGAGAGCTGATAGACCACCGGACGGAGTGGACTGGGATCGAGGGTCCGAAGGTCGGTGATGCTCGGAGGAGGCCGAGGGTTGATGAATGGCCAAATTTGTGAGCTCCAACGTGCACTTTTGGTTTTTCTCTTCAAATGGGCCCTTTTTCTTTTTATTTTCTTTACTATCCCTGTATTCAGATTAAGATTTATAAAGTTCAATCAGTTAATTGCATGTGGTGTACTGTCTGATATTTTACGGTGCGGATTTGTAACTGGGCAAAACACATCACACAGCATCCACACAAACGAGTTTGGCGGGGCCAGAAGTTGTCTTCCCCTGGATGAACACGTGCTGGCTGAGTCTGAGGATTGCACACATTATCTCCTGTCTGTTCCTCTGACTATTGAGTCCCCTATAACTACCGCTCCCCTCTTCTCCCTCTTTCTCTTCCGCATCATGGACCCATGCTCAGTGCCAGTCACCTGGTCTCCGTGGCATTCCCCTGGGTGGTCATCCCTCACAACAGTATCCAAAACGGTATATTTATTATTGAGGGGAATGGCCTCTGTGCTAAATGTCTATTCTCCTTCCATTCCTTCGCCTAACAGTCACCCAGCTACCCGCCTCCTGCAACTTCGTGGTGACTACTTCCCTGTAACTCTGAATGATGATCTCCTCACTCCCCCATTCAAGCCGAAGGTCATCCAGCTGCTGCTCCAGATCTCTAACACGGTCTTCAAGGAGCTGCAGCTGGATGCACTTCACGCAGATGCAGTTCCCTCAGAAACTTGGGCTCTCCCAGCACTCCACCATCCGGTATGAAGAACACACAACCTCCATTTAAACTACACTAGGTACCCCTGACACAGTAAGAAAAAAAGGGAACCTAGCAGAAACTTACCTGGACAACTTACCCGGAGCCAACGCCTCCCCTGATCCAAAGCCTCCTTTGAGCCAAAACCTGACACTCTCACTCTCACTCTCACCACTGGCCCGCTCCCAACAATGACCACTTCAGTCGTCCCTTCTGTACTGCTATTTACTTCTCTCTGTGCAGTCAAAGATAAAACTGGAGCAGGAAAATTAAAGGCCATTTTTCACTTTCTCTCAGCATACCATATTGACTCCTCCCTATGTGTCTCTGGCTTCACATATGAATCATCATCTCATTGTTGCCTTGGTCTATTCTGGATAAAGTTCAAATTGAATTATGTAGTGTAAACAACAGGCTCGGCATGATGGCGCTTCTAATGTCTGTTGTTCTGTGCATCCAGCATCTCACACAATAGAACATTGCATTGGGAGGCTTCCACACAAACCTGGAGTTGTTCCTTTGGAATCACTGCTTTAATTTGTCTTTCTGGGGATAGGATGATACTTTAATCTGTTATCTGCCCTTCAATAATAATGTGATAAAAGCAATTACCCACTAAGTTTCCACCTCCCAAGGAATGCTCTTTCTCAATTTGAAAATGTTGTATTAATCACAACAGGATTTCTTTAACTGAAGACTACAACAAAATGTAGCACAGTAACCATTAGATTTCTCCACAACTAAACTCTTCATACCTTTGCCTTTGGGACACATATGAAAGGCTTATTATACAGGCAGATTGCTTCATAGAATTTGTGCATTATCAAAAAAATATGATAACAATGTGCTCCAACAGTGATAATTTTACAGCAAAGATTAGTGTTTGGGCTGCAACAATTTCCCAAAGCAATCTCATCTTCTTCATGTAAAGATAGGTTTTGATTAAGGAAAAGTAATGTAATAGATTAAAACATCTTTGCACTTGGAAGCAGAGTTCAAAAACACCTCAGCCAGAGAGAATGAAAGCCTTCTGTCTGACAGCAAGAGGTGAAGTGAGCGTGGGATGTACTAATCCAGTTTGTAGTTGACATGAATCTATCTCCAACCAAAAGGAATCTCCCAAAAGGTATACCACATTGAGCAATCTCATTCAGCAAGGTCAGAAAAATAGACAATTGAGAAGTCCCAGTGCAATATGTTTAAGTCACTGAGGTGTGGAAAAAAAACAGTATCCACTTCACACCAGCACAATATAATCTGCAATTTAGGTGATCTTCTGTTGATGCTGATTGAGCATATTTTAAGTTACTATTAGTATCCTTTGAGTGCCATTTATGTATTAATTGATTCCACGATAGTTTTGTACTTACCAGTATAGAACTAATTCTCAATTTAAAAACGGTGTATTTTTGTGTGTGCTGTTTTGATCATTGTGAAGCAGACATGTGTAGAGACCACAGCTGTTTGTAATGATGCACAGTGGTGAATACTGTATCATGAATTATTTAGTGAGGAAAAGCAATGAAAACATTAAAAAAATTCAAGTAAATGATTTTTATGTGAACAGTTTTATCATTTTCATGCAACTTGACTTCTATATTTACATTAGTTGGTGTTGTATTAATTCACTATGAGTAAATATGGCATTATATTGAACTTTGTTAAAAGAAAGTAAAGCAAGAATTCTTTCTAAGGCACATCCCACCAAAGCTAATAAGGTTTTTTTTTGTGTGAGTTTCCCAGTTGTGATACAATCACACTAAAACCTGCACATGGCAACCATCTTATCCTAGCACCATCAAAAGATTTATGGCTGAGTGTTGAATATGTATTAGGGGCTAACCTGTCTAAAAGATCACCTGAAGTCAATCCCAAAGGTGGTCATTATGGATAGTTTTCACTGCAGTCATTTTATAAAGTGTCTGATGTTGTCTCAGATCCAGATGTAACTTCAGTTATTATAACAAACGCTTTAATATATGTTGCTAACCATCCATTGGTTTGACTAAAGTAAGGAGGTTTTTCATAGTGAGGGCAAAGGTCTAGTGTCTGCTGGGAAGTACTTTTGAATCAAAGTGACTTGTTTCAACGATCATCTGATTAGACCCATGAAGTATATTACAGCAAGCGAAGAACAACTGAAGAGCAAATGACTCCTTGTCTCACGTACATCTTCCACCACTCAGTTGACTTCCTCTTCTAATTCATACAAATTGTTTCTGCTATCTATTCACATGATTTTCAGTAATTTTATCATACTTGGCATATTGTGAGAGGTTTTGGTTGCAATTATCGTCAGTGGAAGAGTGGAAGTTGTGAAATAGTGAAATCTGTTTGCATTTCATGTGTTTGCAAATCCAAATGAAAAATATTCAGAATTAAAAAGAGAAATTAAATCAAAGACTTACTCACAATATTAACTCCTTAGAAGAAGAAAATGATTTCATCTTAGAAGAAGTGATCAGAATTGCATGTTTTCCCAATGACAATCATGAACACATTGGCTCAGTACATATTAATACTTAACATTTGATTTAATTAGACAGACAGGTCATTCAACACTGCAAGAGAAATACTTCCCCTTTTTTTCAGCCCTAGTGATGTTTTGGAGACTACAATCCTAGCTTTATTGAGATTTGTACAGCGGTCTTCAGTCACCTGGCTCCCATTTACATTTGCTCATAGATTTTCACCTCTCTTTTAAAACTGACCAGAGTCCATCAAAGCCAAAAGGTGTTCTCTCTAACTTCATCAGTATGTGTCACCTAATTACAGTGAAGCAAAAGTAATTTTGTTTTTCTCTTGTTCCAGATGTCTTTGCAGTTGTCAATTACAATCATACTGATATTGTAATTTTTGAGGACAAAGATCTGTGTCAATAGTTCTTTATCTTGACTCTATGGTTATGAAATTGGCTTTAAAGTGGCAACTGTGATGCATGAACATATTTGATGAACATGACCATAAGACCATAAAACATTGGAGCGGAATTAGGCCATTCGGCCCATTGAGTCTGCTCCACCATTTCATCATGGCTGATCCATTTCCCTCTCAACCCCAATCTGCTCCCTTCTCCCCATAATCTTTCATGCCCTGACTAAAGAACCAATCAACTTCCACCTTATAGGCATCTGTTAATCTCATGAGACCATGGATTTGCGCCTTGGAAGGTTTCCAGGGTGCAGGCCTGGGTAAGGTTGTATGGAAGACCAGCAGTTGCCTATGCTGCAAGTCTCCCCTTCCACTCCACCAATGTTGTCCAAGGGAAGGGCATTAGGACCCATACAGCTTGGCACCAGTGTCGTCTCAGAACAATGTGTGGTTAAGTGCCTTGCCCAAAGACACACACACTACCTCAGCCAAGGCTCGAACTAGCAACCTTCAGATCACTAGACGAACGCCTTAACCACTTGGCCATGCGCCAACACACTCCCACCTTAAATACTCCCATTCAGTCACATGTGGAAATTAATTCTACAAATTCACCAGCCCCTGGCTAAAGAAATTCCTTCTCATCTCCATTCTAAATAGACATCCCTCTATTCTGAAGTTGTGCTCTCGGGTCCAAAACTCCTTCATTATAGGAAACATCCTCTCCACATCCACGCTATCTAGGCCTTTCAACATTTGATCGGTATCAATGAGATTCCCTCCTCATTCTTCTAAATTCCAAAGAGCACAGGCCCAGAGCCACTAAACACTCTTCATATCGTAACTCCTTCATTCCCAGAACAATTGTTGTGAACCTCCTTTGAACCCTCTCCAATGTCACCACATCCTTTCTTAGATGAGGGGCTCAAAACTGCTCACAAAACTCCAAGTGAGGCCTCAGCATTATATCCTTGCCTTTATATTCTAGTCCTCTCGCAGATTGCCAGCATTGCATTTGCCTTCCTTACCACTGACTCAACCTGCAAGTTAACCTGAGGGAATACTGCATGAGGACTCCCATGTCACCTTGCACTACAGATTTTAAAATTTTCTCCCTGTTTGAAAATAGTCTCTGCTTATAATCCTTCTACCAAAGTGCATGACCATACATTTTTTGACACTTTGCCACTTCTTTGCCCATTCTCCTAATCTGTCTAATTCCTCCTGCAGCCTCCCTGCTTCCTCAACACTACTTGCCCCTCCCCCTATTTTTGTATCTTATGAAAACTTGGCCACAAAGCCATAAATTCCATTATCCAAGTCATTGAAAGACAATGAGAAAGAAGCGGTCCCAACACTGATGCCTGCGGAACACCACGAGGCACCGGTACCCAACCAGAAAAGGTTCCCTTTATTACCACTCTTTGCCTCCTGCCAATTAGCCAATGCTCTATTCAAGCCAGTATCTTTCTTATAATGTCATCAGTTCTGACCTTGCTCAGCAGCGTGATGTGTGGCACCTTGCCAAATGAGTGGAGAGCAGTGTGTTCGGAAGGAGTAAGTTTGGAAGGGGAACAAGGTGCGGTGAAGTCGAGACAGTTGATGTCCCGTCAGCAGTTAGCAATAAAGAGATCCAGAGCAGGCAGAAGACCAGACCGGGGTGTCCATGAAGAGGAGGAGGGTTGAAGACGTCATCGGTGGGGGTGGAAGAGTCCTTGCCGAAGAAGTAGGCACGGAGACGGCGGAAGAAGAGTTCCGCGTCGTGGCAAACACGGAACTTGCTGAGGTGTAGGCGAAGGGGGACAAGGATGAGGCCCTTACTGAGGACAGAGCGTTTTGCCTCAGACAGACAGGCTTTGTGGAACAATCTATGTTCCAAACCTATTCTGGTATCTGTCCCCCACTTTTCCTTCACTACATCGACGACTGCATTGGCACTGCTTCGTGCATGCATGCTGAGCTAGTTGACTTCATTAACTTTGCCTTCAACTTTCACCCTGCCCTCAAGTTTTCCTGGTCCATTTTCAACACCTCCCTCCCCTTTCTAGATCTTTCTGTCTCTATCTCTGGAGACAGCTTATCTACTGTTGTCTACTATAAGCCTACTGACTCTCACAGCTATCTCGACTATTACTCTTCTCACCCTGTCTCTTGCAAAAATGCCATCCCCTCCTCGCAATTCCTCCGTCTCCACCGCATCTGCTCTCAGGATGAGGCTTTTCATTCCAGGACGAGGGAGATGTCCTCCTTTTTTAAAGAAAGGGGCTTCTCTTCCTCCACTATCAACTCTGCTCTTAAACACATCTCCCCCATTTCACGTACATCTGCTCTCACTCCATCCTCCCACCACCCCACTAGGAATAGGGTTCCCCTGGTCCTCACCTACCACCCCACCAGCCTCCGGGTCCAACATATTATTCTCCGTAACTTCCGCTACCTCCAATGGGATCCCACTACTAAGCACATCTTTCCCTCCCCCCCCCTGCTTTCCGCAGGGATCGCTCCCTACGCAGCTCCCTTGTCCGTTTGTCCCCCCCCATCCCTCCCCGCTGATCTCCCTCCTGGCACTTATCCTTGTAAGCGGAACAAGTGCTACACATGCCCTTACACTTCCTCCCTTACCACCATTCAGGGTCCCAGACAGTCCTTCCAGGTGAGGCAACACTTCACCTGTGAGTTGGCTGGGGTGATATACTGCGTCCGGTGCTCCCGATGTGGCCTTCTATATATTGGCGAGACCCGACGCAGACTGGGAGATCATTTTGCTGAACACCTACGCTCTGTCCACCAGAGAAAGCAGGATCTCCCAGTGGCCGCACATTTTAATTCCACATCCCATTCTCATTCTGACATGTCTATCCATGGCCTCCTCAACTGTAAAGATGAAGCCACACTCAGGTTGGAGGAACAACACCTTATATTCCGTCTGGGTAGCCTCCAACCTGATGGTATGAACATTGACTTCTCTAACTTCCGCTAATGCCCCACCTCCCCCTCGTACCCCATCCGCTATTTATTTTTATACACACATTCTTTCTCTCTCTCTCCTTTTTCTCCCTCTGTCCCTCTGACTATACCCCTTGCCCATCCTCTGGGTTTTTCCCCCCTCCCCCTTTTCCTTCTCCCTGGGCCTCCTGTCCCATGATCCCCTCATATCCCTTTTGCCAATCAACTGTCCAGCTCTTGGCTCCATCCTCCCCCTCCTGTCTTCTCCTATCATTTTGGATCTCCCCCTCCCCCTCCCACTTTCAAATCTCTAACTAACTCTTCCTTCAGTTAGTCCTGACGAAGGGTCTCGGCCTGAAACGTCGACTGTACCTCTTCCTAGAGGTGCTGCCTGGCCTGCTGCGTTCACCAGCAACTTTGATGTGGGTTGCCACAAGGTTTCTATATCTTTTGATTCTATGTCAAACCCTCTCTCTAAGGGTTTGCTTTCATTTTTTTTAACAGCAGAGCCATGCCATCCCCTTTGCCTTCCGGCCTGGACAGAGCTAGACTGTGCCCCTAAAATCTCAGCCCGAGCTTCATCTTTTATTTGCTTACACTCGATTTCTCCACCTGATATTGATTCATTAAACTACAATCGTTGTTATTCATCTTTTAAGGTGGAGGAACTTTATGTATACTTTGGCAACTTGTCTAAATAGTGATCACACTGGTGCAAACGGTGCTAAAATTGACCTCAGTGTATGACATTCATCTCAGTTTTAAAAATGGAGCAGAATCATCTTGCACTCAAAAGAATTTTTTGTTATTTATTCAGTTTGCAAGATAGGGTTTACTGGTAGGGCTAGCATTTGGAATTGCACATTGCCCATGATAAGGAGGTGATGAGCATTCTGTCCGAACGAACCCTGAAGAGTTTCTGGTGTAGGCACTCCCACATTGCTATTGGGATGGGAGCTTTAGGATTTAGAATCTGCAGCGATGAGAGACCAACGATATATGTGCAACTATCTTGATGGGGAACCTGCAGGGGTGGTGCGCCCATGTGTCTCTTAGAGAAATGGATTTGGCAGTTGATGTTGTAGTTGCTTGGATGAGTGACTACGGAGCATTTTGCTGTTGGAACTCACTGCAATCACAGTATGCCAGTGGCTATGAGCGTTACACACATATATAACTTTGTCTATCCTCTTCTCCCTTCTAGAGGAAGAGAAGCAGTGCACCAAGCTTCCGTGTCTGCTTTGTTATTGATTTATTTCCAGATTTATGCAGCATTTCCACGCAGTGAACCTGCTACCAGTAATTTCTATGCTAAAGCCTCTTTATATTTGAAAACCTTGATTTTGAATATCAACCATATTTCATCATGCTGGTTTTTCACCTGGAACCTACCAGCCTTCTCCTTCCCACCCTCCCCCCATCTTCTTTATAGGGCCTCTGCTCCTTCCCTCTACACTCCTGAGGAAGGGTTCCGGCCCGAAACGTCGACCTATCTTTTCCACGGATGCTGCCCGACCTGCTGAGTTCCTCCAGCGTGTTGTGAGTGTTGCTTTGACCCCAGCATCTGCACATTATTTTGTGTTTACCATTTTCAGATTGTCTCCTTGAAGTTGTACCCAAATCTGGGTCCCAGATTGGCTGAGGAGTTTAATTTTCTCTAGTAGCTCACTAGTTAACCTGTTTATGGGACATTCATTTGGGTGATATATCAACATAGCTCTGATGATCTTAAATTGGTTAATACTTGTGTTAAAATTGGATGAAACGATTTTATATAAGCACATTATCCAAAAGTAGTTAAACTTACCGCCCTGCCAGATTTATTCTCTCTAATGTTAATTCAAAGGCCCCATTCGAGGAACATTTTAAATAAGATTTACAGTTGTATCTAGTTATTTCAATCACTCCATTCATGGCTTATCTCAAGTTATGTATCCAACTCTCTTAAACAGCATTTTATTTTGCTTTGTAAATGGGCAACTGGCCATATTTATTTTGGACTACAATGGTGATAGAATGTTCATCCATTCTTTACCTCAGTCTTTAAAAAATGCAAGTCTGCTGGATTTCCCATTCATGGGATGTGTATTGGAAAATTCTCAGTATTAAAAAAAATGCCGCAAGGCCCTCTGAAAGACATAATATGCTAAGGCCTTTGATCTGGTAGGGTTTAGAACTCAACTTAAAATTACCAATCAAAATAACTGAATAAGCAAAATAACATATTATTCCATAAATCTTGGAAGAAAACCAGACAAATCCATATTTCATATGAAATCTAAAATAGACATTTCTATAGAAAGCATAAACATATAAAATATTAATAAGAAAGTACTTTGGAATCAAAATAATCAAGCAGAGCCAATATGGTTTAATGAAAGGGTTAATTTATTTAACACATTGTTAGAGTTCTTTGAGGATGTAACAAATGATGTGTATTAAGGGGTAGGGACAGTGTATTTGGATCAGTAGTTTTAAGCAGTCAGATAAAATATTACTAGATATGGAGTTTGGGGTAATATTCTGGTTTGGATACGGAATGAGCTAAATAACAGAAAACTGAGTTGGGAGGCAAGGATCATTTTTGGGTTGGCAATCAGTTATCAGTAGGCTGCCAAAGATATTAGTGCTGAGGCCTCAACTATTTATAATTTACAGTGCTGATCTGCATAAGCAGACAGCATATTCTGTGAACAAATCTGTTGAAGATACAAAAACAGGTGAGAAAGCATGTGATAAGAAGGACAGAAGGAGCTGCCAAGGAATACAGACAGGTCAAGTGGTAAGTTGGCAGCTGGAGTTTATTGCAAAAAAATGTGTGGTTGTTTACTTTGGAAAGAAGAATGAATAAGCAAATTATTATTTAAGTGGAGTGAAAATATTAAATGCAGCATTGTAAGGAGATCTGGGGTTCTCAGTGGGTGAACTTAGCATGCAGGTATTACTAGTAGTTAGGATGGTTAATGGAATATTGACTCTTATTGCAAGGGGTTTGGAATATAAAAGTAGAAATTTGTTGATGCAGCATTATAGGAGCCTGGCAAGTACACATTAGTAGTATTGCCTGCAGGTTTGCTCTCTGTTTCTAAAGACAGATAGACTTGCATTGGGAACATTGCAGGAGAATGTTCACTAGGTTGATTGCTGGGAGGAGGGTCAGATGGGTGAAGAAAAGTTGAGTAGCTTCTGTGACTGGAGTACAAGAACACCCAAGTCAATCAACAATCAACCCTCTCTACTCCAACACCAACACCATTCAGATAATACATAACACTTTTTTCTACTGAGTTGAAAACTTCGTGTTTTTGCTCACACACTTGAAATTCCACCTAATAATTCCTGCTGTTTTTTGTGATCGTACTATCAACGTAAATCAAGATTTCTAATTATTACGCAAACAACAGGAATTCTGCAGATGCTGGAAATTCAAGCAACACACATCAAAGTTGCTGGTGAACGCAGCAGGCCAGGCAGCATCTGTAGGAAGAGGTGCAGTCGACGTTTCAGGCCGAGACCCTTCGTCACTAGCTCTTCCTTCAGTTAGTCCTGATGAAGGGTCTCGGCCTGAAACGTCGACTGCACCTCTTCCTAGAGATGCTGCCTGGCCTGCTGCATTCACCAGCAACTTTTATGTGTGTTGCTTCTAATTATTACTCTGTGTTTAACAGCTTTAAACTTAAAGCAGCAGTCTAAAGGCAAACTCAGGGAAAGGGATAAGAGGAAATTTATCATGGTTTTAATGTTGACACTATTTCTAGAAAAAGACAAAACTATATACTGATGGGTTCTACTGATGCAAAGACTATCAGAAACAATATAATGACATTTGTTAAGCTGTAATAAATTGTCAGCTTTCTTGACATTTAGTTAGTTGTCACAGGTATAAAATCACAATTTTGAGTGTTTTATCTCACCACTGAAAATTTATACAGTAGGCGTGAATCTCCTGAATGAATATGTGACAGTTTCTGTTAGAGGCACACGTCATTCCCCAGAGAAAGTTGTACACCTTCTTTCTAGAAGCACCCCCAGAACAAGTAGGTTTTAATTAATTAGCACCACAGTGCAACATTCAAATAACTCCCAATACTGGCACTGTTTCCTTCAGGAACCCCAACAACCTCACCACGTTCCACTCCACACCACAACTATCCTGTCAAGTTAAGGAAACAATTACTATACTCATCATTCTCCCTCTAGTTCCTTAAGGTTGTTATAGCCAGGGGTGGAAGTGGGGATAAACTCCTACTACCTATTAAATGCTCCCAATGGCGTGTGCCTCAAGTAGCCTCTGACAAACCAAGTCCAGCTCCTGGTCTTCATGTGTGACTTAGCTACTAAGTCAGGTGGAACTGACAGGAGAAGGGGCAAAGACAGGTTACTAGTGTCTTAAAATCGGTTGCTTCGGGCAGATGGGGCTCATCTAGGAGAAGGAAAACTTTGATCTCAAACCTCCACTGCCTTGCGGCTATACTCCTTCATGGGGAAGGCTTCAGGAGTAAACACGGAGGGAAAATCCAGAGCTGAAGTCCCTAAGGCAGTCCTACATTGAGTTTATCACTGACTGGCAAATCCTGCGACGCATCTAATGCTAGATTGTATTGATCTCCGCTGTTTCTTTGGATCCATCTGCTGCATGGAGAGGGGGAGCCTCCTACATGGCAATAGTTTGCTGTCTATATTGTACTGCCCTGGCTTGCATACTGGTATGAGCATTATGTAGACATCTGGGACAAAACATCCATCATTGACCCCAACCAATGGAGGGCCCTGTTCTCCCTCTGGCATTATCCCAGGCACTGACCTCTGAAGTTTATGACCCATGACTCTCTAAGCGAGATGCAGATTCCCCCTTACACTGTGTCATTCTCTAGCCAGCAGCCCCATCGCCCAGCTCCTCCGCAAAACCACAGTCAGATACTGTACATCCTGCTAGCTACCTCCATCACTTTCTCTCATCCTGAGACGCCCAGCCTTGCCTCTGACCCTGAAGCCACTCTGTCCTTTGTGTGCTCATTCTTAGGTGAAAGTCAGTGTGTAATGGCAGAAATGGTCTTTGGTCACCACATGACCAATTGCTCACGGCACCCAGAGCAATGGCACTGCAGCACAACTTTAGGTGCACATTTCCTGGCTGGCGTACTCTTGACAGAAGCAGCAAAAGCGAGTTGCATTCACCGGAGCATTTACACAGCTTCATCAGAGTCCTAGAGCTCTTAAACAGGCTTTTCAACCCATCAAGTGTCTACAGTACCAACACCAATCCCATTTAACAGCCTTCAATCCAGTTCGAATGTTCAGCCAAATACCTTTGAATTGTTGTGAGACTGCCTGCCTTCTCTCTCATCTGAGCAATTGCTTCCACAACTTTCTCGTGGCATGGACTCTTTCATATGGAGGATGGGCGGATCTAGGATTCAGCTGCTTCACATATGGTGGTGGATGGACTGTGTCAAAACTAGGCATGGTAGAAAACAGCTTTCCCCCTGCCTGTGCATTCTGTATCAATTTTAAATTCATATCTCTCACCAATTTCCTTCCCATTGTTTGCTTTATAAATAAATGTCACACAATTGTGTGAAGCAAGAGACTCTGAATTCTTTGTTTCACATGCTGAATGTGACTGCATCTTTGGAGGTCACTCAAAAATGTCACATCCTGTTAAGTCCCCGTTCTCTGCAGAACATCTTCTCGCAGTGCCTTTGCTGCTCTTGCAAAATGATATAAAACTAAATCTCTTATCAGATTTGTCAGTTTATAAGAAATGCTGTCACATAGGCAGCACATGCCAGTTTGTGTGAACCCTGATAATGCTTTAGTGTCATTGTTCCACTTCTTTCAAGCAAATCAATAAAAATTATTCTACCAGGATGGTGCACAGGTTCACTGTGCATATATTTGCTATTCCACTGATGAGGCAAGATTTAATTTCTGTTAGCAGGACATGTCCAGAAATCATTTAAAGATGTACTTAAGATTCTGAAAAGAGTACATGACCTTGGTACAAAGAGAATTCACACATGTGGGCTTAAAACAGGCTCGATAAATTCTTTCATACTCTTAAATCACAGAAAAAATTTCACAAGTGTGTTAATGTCCCAATCAGCTCTGCACATGTATGCCTTTATTTAGATGATGGCATATGTTTGCTTTAGATCCTGAGTTTGAATTCAGATCAGACCGACTGTACAAAGCAGTGTCCTTTCTTCAGGTTCAAGGACATTTGGGCAAAGCAGTTCAACCTTTTCCACCCAACATATGCCTACAAAAAAAGAAATGTGTACAGTTTATCTCGGAGCTGCAACTGACTTATGGAAGAGCGGATGATGTGTAAAAATGAAGAAAGTTTGCATTTATTTTTTCAGATCAAGGAATTAAAACACTTGCATTTATACAGGAACACACACAAAATGCTGGAGGAACTCGGGAGGCCAGGCAGCATCTATGGAAAAGAATAGCAGTTGACATTTCGGGCAGAGACCCTTCATCAGGACCGGGCCAAAATCCTGACTATAAATCAGGATTTTTATAGCAACCTGCACAGCCACAGGTCACCCCAGTAAACCTTTAAATCAATGATAATCTCTTGTATGTATATCCACTTTTGTGCTGTAGGAAAGGGAGCTGCAAATTTGCATACGTCAAGTTTTCACAAGCACTAAAGCAGTAGTGACCAGGTCATCTGCACTTTGAAACCATTTCCTTGAATATTACTTCAAGTCAGAATTGTGAATGGGTTCAGGGGAACATGCAGCTGATGATGTTTTGATGTACCTGCTGCCCTTTCCTTCTGGTACTGGATATTGGAGGTTAAGAAAGCATTGTGTTCTTTGCTCTCTAACAGATCTCCAGCTGACACTTCTGTGCTTAAATCTCTGAAGTAGCACAAGCCTATTCTCAGAGGCAAGAGCATTACCGATAGAGGTCCATCAACATGACTAGTTTTTGCTTCTACAGAGAAAGACGGTCATTGTCTGCACTCGTGCGCCCGCAGAGATTGCCCTTAATAACTCAGACAATAAGAGAGATATACACTTCCTCAATATACAGGTGGCTGTGAATCACAAGAATTTCCCTTGCCAACTCTCTGTTTCCTGCTAACACACGTAGCTTCATCAGCTTGACTAAGTCCATAAGATGAAGAGTCTTGACCTTTAATATTGACCGTCCATTTCCCTGCACAGATCCTGCCTGACCCACTGAGCTTCTCCAGCATTCCATGCATTCATTTTAATGCTCAGCTATGCTGGAGGGATGCTTTCTGGAGCTGCCCCTCAACCTCCCTGGATGCACACACAAGTGAACTCTCCCTGGCTTCACCTATCACCTTCTAGTTTGTCCTCCTTCCCCACCTTCCACCTTTTTAATTCTGGCATCTTCCCCCTTCCTTTCCAGTCTTGATGAAGGATCTCGGCCTGAAACCGCGACTGTTTATTCATTTCCATAGATGCTGCCTGGCCTGTTGAATTCCTCCAGCATTTTGTGTGTGTTAGCTGCATTATGAGTCATAGAAAGTATCACTATCTTCCAAAATGTGTGGTTTACTTGTCTGAATCAGTCCTGGAGTGCTTTTTAAATCTCTGATTCAGTTCAAGGGTGTTTTGCAGTAGTGTGGAGATAGAATTACCTGGTGTATTATGCATAATCTTGGAAACCATGGAGAACAGCCGGTGCCAGAGGGAGAGCAACGGGGAGCCCAGAAGCTTTGGTTTATGAGATGTCACGGGAGGTGTAACAGAGGCAAAAGGAACTGCAGAAAGACAGGGAGATGTACATGTTATGTCCACAGCCCCACCTTCCAGCTGAATGGAGAAGGTCAACATTGGTCAAATTGATCTCGGAGAAGATTTTCATATTAAATCTCTTAAACAAACCAAATCTCCAGTCTACAATTCTTAAACCAATAGGGTACACCAATAATCAAGCATCAAATCTTTTTATTTCCACCTTCACTGCATTTGAATGAACCTTTCAATGTAGAGATAACATTAATCATGAATTCCAATACCTCTAAATACTTTGATAACCAGCACCTTGCTTGAAAAACTCAGACTCTGCATGATAAAAAAAAATTATTCTGTGGGGATCTACATAGTACTGGTGGAGACATTGATATGTAGATCACACTGACATACTTGAGGAATCATAAGATTTCTTTGAGTTTTGCCCAGGGATTCACACTCCAGGGGGAAACCATACTAGCTTTGCCCAGCCATACTTTACAAAGCTGGATTTATCATGAGTCTCCCGTTACCAACCCTCCATAGCCCAGCACATAGAGCTCTTCTCAATGCAAGTACTGTATCTTATTGTATTGTATGCCCCTTTGATTGGATGTTCAAGCTCTCACTTCTCCGAAGGTTTTCTGCCCTGTGGGAGCCAAAATGTGCGTTGCTACATCATGACCTGTGCTTTGGATGGCTGACGCCCTTTTCTAAAAGCTACTTAGCAAGTGTTGGGAGATGGACAATATTGGGTGATGTCTCATTGGAAATCACACAACCCAATATCTGGATGTATATAACCACTGTTCCAAAATAATTTTGGCCAATGTTTTCATTTTGTTTAAATGAAGAGATTGAGCATTAACACTAAATGCAGCCACTTTGGAGATCAGTGAAATGGGTGCAATCTGATTTCTACATACCTGTGTTTATCTTATATCATTTCATTCCTGGCTATATCTATGCAATATTTTCAGATAAGACCAATAAAAATCAGAAATGCACCATTTCACCAATTTACAATTTTTTGACCATCACAATCTCATGTTTACCATAGATGCCCAGCCCTTATAACTAACATTCCCCCATCAGGAGGACCTTAGGGCTCTCTATTTTTTTTTCCAGAGCATAGATCCAACCAGTTTTACCCTTTCTCCCCCTGAAATAACTTGCTCTTACCCTGAACAACTTCTCTTTGGATTCCCCTCACTTCCTACAAATCAGAGGATTAGCCATGGGCACACACATTGCCTTTCATTTTGCCTACCTTTTAATTGATTACAATAGGCATATGGGAATTGTTGCAGAGGGTGTCTCCTCCCTGCCTCACTGGTCCAGTATGTCCACTACTCTTCCTTTATTTAGTTCCTCTTCATCTTCCTTTCTTATCATATTCTACAAAATGGAGCCTTTTGTTAACTCTGCTTGTCTCTGTAGCTACAACTGTTCTTCCCACTCCCACTCGAATCCATCCACCAATCGACCCCTCCTCATGTGGATCTACTTATTGCCTGCTAGCTCTTGCCCTACCCCTCACCCTGATCTATTTATACCTGCTTCTTCCCTGCTACTATTTCAGTACAGATTCAAAGTACATTTAGACTCAATCAGAATCAGGTTTATTATCACTGGCATGTGACATGAAATTTGTTAACTTAGCAGCAGCAGTTCAATGCAATACATAATCTAGCAGAGAGAGAGAAAAAATAATAATAAATAAAATAAAACATAATCAACAAGTAACTCGATTACATATATTGAATACATTATTTAAAAAATATGCAAAAACAGAAATACTGTATATTAAAAAAGTGAGGTAGTGTCCAAAGCTTCAAAGTCTATTTAGGAATCGGATGGCAGAGGGGAAGAAGCTGTTCCTGAATTGCTGAGTATGTGCCTTTAAGCATCTGTATCTCCTACCTGGTGGTAACCGTGAGAAAAGTGCATGCCCTGGGTGCTGGAGGTCTTTAATAATGGACGCTGCCTTTCTGAGACACCGCTTCCTAAAGGTGTCCTGGGTACTTTGTAGGCTAGCACCCATGATGGAACTGACTAGATTTACAACTTTCTGCAGCTTCTTTGGGTCCTGTGCAGTAGCCCCTTCACACCAGACAGTGATGCAGCCAGTCAGAATGCTCTTCACGGTACAACTATAGAAGTTCTTGAGCATATTTGTTGAAATGCCAAATTGCTTCAAACTCCTAATAAAGTACTTTATTTTAATGTCACCAAACAATTGATACTAGAGTGTACAATCATCACAGCGATATTTGATGCTGCGCTTCGCGCTCCCTGGATTACAAATCAATAGTAAATATTAAAAATTTAAATTTTAAATTATAAATAGAAAATAGAAAAGGGAAAGTAAGGTAGTGCAAAAAAAAAACTGAGAGGCAGGTCCAGATATTTGGAGGGTACGGCCCAGATCCGGGTCAGGATCCGTTCAGCAGTCTTATCACAGTTGGAAAGAAGCTGTTCTCCAATCTGGCCGTACGAGTCTTCAAGCTCCTGAGCCTTCTCCCCGAGGGAAGAAAGATGAAAAGTGTGTTGGCTGGGTGGGTCGTGTCCTTGATTATCCTGGCAGCACTGCTCCGACAGCGTGCGGTGTAAAGTGAGTCCAAGGAGGGTAGATTGGTTTGTGTGATGTGCTGGACTGTGTTCACGATCTTCTGCAGCTTCTTCCGGTCTTGGACAGGACAACTTCCATTCCAGGTTGTGATGCACCCTAGAAGAATGCTTTCTATGGTGCATCTATAAAAATTAGTGAGGGTTTTAAGGGACAGGCCAAATTTCTTTAGCTTTCTCAGGAAGTAAGGGCGCTGATGGGCATTCTTGGCAGTGGACTCTGCTTGGTTGGACCAAGTCAGGTCATCTGTGATATTGACCCCAAGGAACTTAAAGCTTTTGACCTGTTCCACTTGCGCACCACAAATGTCCGCTACTCCTTCTGAAGTCAACAACCAATTCCTTCGTCTTGCTGACATTGAGGGATAGGTTATTGTCTTCGCACCATGCCACCAGGTTCTTAATTTCCTCTCTGTACTCAAACTCATCATTACCCGAGATACGGCCTACAATTGTGTCATCAGCAAACTTATATATTGAGTTTGATGGAAACTTGGCTACACAATCATGGCTGTACAGTGACTACAGCAGGAGGCTGAGTACACAGCCTTGTGGGGCACCGGTGCTCAGCGTGATTGTAGAGGAGAGCTTGTCCCCTATTTTTACAGCCTGGGTCCTGTCTGTGAGGAAGTTGAAGATCCAGTTGCAGATCTTCAGTATAGCGGCTGTCTTGCCTTCTTTATGACCACATCAATATGTTGGGACCAGGTTAGATCCTCAGAGATCTTGACACCCAGGAACTTGAAGCTGCTCACTCTCCCCGCTTCTGATCCCTCTATGAGGATTGGTATGTGTTCCTACATCTTACGCTTCCTGAGGTCCACAATCAGCTCTTTCATCTTGATGACATTGAGTGCCAGGTTGTTGCTGCGCACCATTCCACTAGTTGGCATATCTCACTGCAGTACGCCCTCTCGTCACCACCTGAAATTCTATCAACAATGGTTGTATTGTCAGCAAATTTGTAGATGGTGTTTGAGCTATGCCTAGCCACATAGTCATGTGTAACTTATTATCAAAGAATAGAGAAATTGTACAACCTGCTTACAGGCAACCACAAAGCAAGAAACCCGAAAGAACCCAATTAAAAAAAAAGACCAACCCCCAATTTGCAAAGAAGAAGAAAACAACACAAATCTGGGCAACAATAGAAGCGAGCAACAACAACTGCATTCCGAACCAAATTGATTTTCTAGATCAGAATTCATGAAGCAGGCCGGGGTAGGCCCAAAGCCTTGGTATCATTTCATCATATTAGTGGGGCAAGTCGCCGCAAAGCTCGCAGACGCGAAGCACAGAAGCAGGGGTAGTCTCATAGCCTCAGCGTCATGAGAGAGGAATGAACATTCTGGGAGAGTGAACAAAATTGGCCCGACTCTTGACACCCTGGCTCTCCAGTGTATCCAGACCGGCATTTAAATTGTCCAAAGAGTGGATCATACCTCACAATAGGACCCAAGCTCTACTGCAGTGAACCACTGCAGGCCTCGACCATGCCACCCAGTGATTTGCTTCAGGCCAGGATTCCACCGCCAAAGCAGCTATTCTTGACCCCTCCAAATCAGCTTGGCGCTTAGAGTGATCCAATCTCACCCGACCCTCAACACCCTGCCTTTCCAGTCTATCTGGGCTGGCGTTTAAATTGTCCAATCAGCAGATCGTACCTTGTATTAGCACCCAGGCTTCACTGCAGCTAATCGCATTGGGCCTGGAGCACGCTGCCCAACAATTTGCTTCGGGCCTAGATTTCGCTGCGGAAGTAGCTGTTCTCAACATCTCCAAATTGGCTAGGCTCTTAGAGCAATCCAACCTCGCACCTGGGTTAGTCAGATGGGCATTGACATTCCTCTGCCTCAACTTCTCCTCTCCAAGTCGCCCACTCCAACCCCATCTGCATCGATTGTGCAGTGCACCAGCAGGGCTCATTTCTTGAATTTGTTCTATCTTCACTTGCCTCTCCATTGTTTGTGGAGATAGTTTATCACAATTTACTTCAAAGAAAGGTGTCATTAGTAAGGTTTTAGTCAAATTTCTTGCCTTTCGAACTGTCTCACGCCTTTGGTAACACCATCTTAAACTAGATGAAGGGTCCGACACAAAACGTGGAATATCTATTTCTTTTCATGAATGCTGCCCACTGATTTCCTCCAGCAGCTCTAGATTCCAGCATCCATGAAGTATGTGTAGGTATGCACATCTGTGTATAGCTTTCATTTTATTAAGGCTTTCTAAAGATTTTCAGAGTTGCATTTGCACCACTTGTCCATGTTTATTCCCACACAGGAAGATTGATAATTAATTATTCTGGAACATTATTGCACATATGATGCGTCACACTGTAAAATCCACTGGCAATTGTTGACGGCACCCAGAATGCTTTGTAATCAAGCATGTGATCATATCTTTTTGCATCTAATACCCAATTGTGTATCAGTTCTGCTTGCAAAGCAAACGGTCACAATTTCCCACCACAGAAATATCTGAAGGGCATGCATATGTGTGTGTGAGCAAGTTCCTCTTTAGACCTAATCCAAATTTCGCTGTTAATGGAGTCCTAAGCTAAAATAAGCTGGTCTCATGATTTTAAGTATTTCAGTATTTCTCAACTGGAAAAGTGACAAAATGTGTTTTTGTGCATTTTCCCACAGGAAGTCTCTGTTTAATCAGTTCAATTAGGTATCGGTATTTGTGACAGGAAAAACCATACCACATCACTAGTCTATATCATATATAATGATAACACTGAACAATATGCTGATTTTCGGCCAATGCGTCTTTAAAGATAGTGTTATGTAACTATCTGGTGTCTGGAATGCAGCATTGTTTACAGAAAATTCCAGAGAATTGGTTTGAGGGGAGCCTTTGCATAAAGGGGACAAGAGTTCCTTGTGTTTTGTATATTTATCTGCATATTCTACAAATAGACTTCCTCAAACAATTCCCACGTAGGCAAAAATATGGGGCTTTACATTATAAATATTACAATGTAAATACAGAAAGCAGAGACTGGGATTAAGAATTCATTTTACCAAAGAATTTGCACTTTAAGAGCAGAATAATATGTGCATATATTGTTCAGCAAGCTTATGAACCTTCTGCACGTATGCCATTTAAAAACAAACTTAGTGTTAACAGAAAGTTTCAAATGAGTTGCTAGTGGGTGCAAGACAGCCATCTCTACATTGAAAGGTTTTGTTTGAATGTAAGCAGCTGATTTATTTACTCAGTTAGAGATGCAGAGCAAATTTAAACAGTTGTTTTATTTATTTATTTATACAGAGATGCAGTGCGGAACAGGCCGATGGGCCACACCCCCAGCAAACCAATTTAACCTTAGCCTGATCACAGGAACATTTTCAATGACCAATTAACCTACTAATTGGTACAACATTGAACTGTGTGAGGAAACCCATATGTCACAGGGAGAATGTACAAGCTCCTTACAGAGGGCGTTGGAATTGAACTCCGAATTCCAGAATGCCCCCGAGCTGCAATAGCGTTGTGCTAACCGCTACGTAAGTAAATAAGTACAAGGCCATTCATGTGGATTCCGGGAATGGTCAGGTGGAAGGAATTGGTACCTGGAGACAAGGAAGGAATTAATCAGAAGAAAATCTACAACGACCGGAAGGAGAAAATACGTTGCACCGCTGGGCCATGCTCTTCTTCTAGCCTTTACAATGTACCTATGCTGCGTTTTCACTTCTCTGTGAGCTTGTTCTGCTCCTCAGCACCGCAAGGTAGAAGATGACTCTTTCCTGCTTTGCATCTTTTTGGGCATCATTTTCTTTCACTTCATTTGGAATGCCAAGAGCAGGTCAAGCAGGTGTGCTATCAAATGCAGCCGAGAGCTAGGGGCCTCCACAGATGTACTTGCTGCATCACCTAGTAGTCAGACTGAAGCTGCAAGTGCCAAATCTGATTCAGAAGCTCACCAGCATCATAAAAAGACTGACCAAAAATGTAGCTTAATGCAGATAACAATCACTTTAAATGATATTATATCAGAAAGGTCTTCACAGGAAAAAGATTCAGATTCAAATATCCTATTTAACTGACACCTGCATGTGTGTAAGTCTGAGTGTGGATCTTCCAACACTACTTGGCACATACATTTTGATTCTAACATGATTTAGTCTTTCTCAAGGATCCTAAAAATATGCCAAACCTATTAAAAATTTGGAATAAAGACACAAGAAAGGATATGAGTCACCCTCTATACATAGGCAGTATATTTCAGCATATTAGTGCTGAATTATGAGATTTAGCTTATATTGGAAAACATTGTTAAGAACTTCATAACATTTCATAGAGATTGTATAAAGTTATTTCTTAACTTCAAAATCTACACAAGTTAGTTTTAGCATTTTAAATAGGTTATGTTGTTTGGTTTTCTCTTGTGATTCTGTAAGTAATACTTCACGAATTTCAGATGTGCCATAAGAAGTGTTCTTTTTCCCTCAGAGTGAGGAGGGGGAGGCATGTTGAAGGTTGGAAGTGGAAGCCAAGTTGCAGAATAAATCATATTGTGCTTCTCTTGCAAGCTTTCTTGGCATGGCTCAGCTCGTGGTAATCTAACCTTTGGTTCAATGGTTCCCTCTGGAATTCGAGTGCCTAATTTGAACTGAAGAATCAGAATTCGATTTATTAGGTATTATAAGTAATCTAGAGATGATTTAAAGTATACGGGAGGATGTGCGTAAGTTACCGTGGATCGGGATAAAAAAAACCCCGGAAGTTCTCTTTCCAGCACTCGTAGTTGCAGCATGTACAGACTATTTTTCTTGTCATTATTTCCTAAACAGTACAGTATAGCAACTATTTACATAGCATTTACATTGTATTAGTTACTAATACTGGCCACTCCGGTGAATGATATCTGTAATCTGTCAAGTAGGGTGCCGTGCACAATCCTGATTTGATGGAGACAGACGTGAGAGAACGGAGGAACATCTGGAGAAACTTCTGAAATGTCTGCTTCGCTGCCGCTGCTACTGTGTGGTCCAGATTCTCTGGAGGGGTAGGCCTCGAATCCTCAGCTTTGCTTGTTGCTCGGTGGCTGGGACGGGGTCAAAGCGCTTGGCAGAGATGGTGTTTTGCGCTCGGTGTCGAAGGGCTGGTCGGAGGCTCGAAGTTTTCGGATGGACTCAGAGTCGGCTGTGGTCGGGAGCTTCCAATGCATTGACAGTTGTCGGCGCCTGGAGGTTTATGGCAGAGAGAGTTTCTCCCTTCTGCTGCCTGCTATCGGGACTACCGGGAGTCGATCGAAACTTTGAGACTTTTTTTTACCGTTCCCATGGTCTGTTGTTTATCAAATTATGGTATTGCTTTGCACTGCTGTAACTATATGTTATAATTATTGGTCTTGTCAGTGTTAGTCTTTGGTTTGTCTTGTTTTTTTGTGATATCACTCTGGAGGAACATTGTATCATTTCTTAATGCACGCATGCATTTCTGAATGACAATAAATGAGGACTGACTGTCCTCATAATCTAATCTAATCTAATCTAATAAGTAATCTAGAGATGATTTAAAGTACAGGCAGTCTTTAAATTGGATTTATACGTAAGTTGGAGCAGGTACATCCGGTATTATTTAGTGTCAGTTAGTCAAACGTTTGTCTTAGTATATAGTATATATTTTACCTTTCTATGCATATAAAACACTTAAGGTACGTATGTATTTCAATAATTAAACTACTGCATTGCTTAGTAATAATTGTAGCTTTGATCGGGGCAGGGCCTTTCACACGCTCCATTATTCTCACTTTATCCTTTAAAATTATTCCAATTATTGACCGACTGTAGCCTAAAGCTTTTTCAGTGACCGATAGTGTTTCACCTCTTTCCGATCGCTTTAGTATTTCCACTTTATTTTCAATCGTGATCATTTTCCGTCAACGGAACAGAAACACTGCAAATTCAGCAGCAGCCATGGGCAGCGGGTCCCGAGCTCCCCCGGGTCCTAAAGTCCACCCGCACTGAGCCAGTTTAAATAAGGGACTTGAGCATCCGTGTTTTTTGGTATCCGTGGGGGGTCCCGGAACCAATTCCCCGCGGATAAGGAGGGCCGACTGTATCAAACAAACAAATAAGTAGTGTAATAGGAGAGCAGAGAGGTGAGGTAGTGTTCATGGACCGTTCAGAATCTGATGGCAGAGGGGAAGAAGCTGTTCCTAAAATGATGAGTGTGTCTTCAGGTTCCTGTACCTCCTCATTGATGGTAGTAATGAGAAAAGGGCATATCTTAGATGTAGAGAGTCCCTCATGAGGGATGCCACCCTCTTGAGGCAGCTCCTTTTGACAATGTCCTCGATGTTGGGAGGCTAGTGCCCACGAAGGGACTGGCTGAGCTGACATCTGATTTCTGATCTTGTGCAGTGCAGCCTCCACACCAGCCGGTGATGCAAACAGTCAGAATGTCTCCATGGTATATCTGTAGAAATCTGATAGAAACCTTGTTGGCGTACCAAATCTCCTCAAACTCCTGATGAAATGTAGCCGCTGCCATGCCTTCTTCGTAATTGCATCCATATGTTGGGCCCAGGACAGATCTTTGGGGATGTCGATACCCAGGTACTTGAAGCTGCTCGCCCGTTCAACCGCTGGCTCCTCAGTAAGAACTGCCGCGTGTTCTCTCAACTTTCACTTCCTGAAGTCCACAGTCAATTCCTCGGCCTTACTGATGTTGTGTTCAAGGCTGTTGTGACACCACTCGACCAGCCAGTTTATCTCATTCCTCATCACCTGCTGAGATTCTACCAGCAACAGTTTTGTCACCAGCAAATTTATAGGTGGTGTCTGAGCTGTGACTTGCCACGTAGTCGTGGGTGTAGAGAGACCAGAGCAATGAGCTAAGAATGAATTGCTGAGGTGTTGATTGTCAGAGAGGAAAAGATGTCATTTACGATCCACACGGACTGTGGTCTCCCGATGAGGAAGTCAAGGATCCAGCTGCAGAGGGAGGTACAGAGACAAAGCTTATTGATTAGTACTGTGAGGATAATGGTGTAGAACACTCAGCTGTAATCAATAAACAGTGGCCTGATGTAATATTGCTGTTAAACAGGTGGTCCAAGGCTGCAGACCTGTTGTGTTGGGAGGCAAATTGCAGCAGGTCCAGATCCGTGCTCAGGTAGGAGTTAATTCTAGCCATGACCAACATCTCAACGCATCTCATCACGGTAGTTTTGAGTGCTACTGGGTGACTGTCCTCGAGGCAATTCACCCCGTATTTCTTAGGCACCATTACGATTGATGGATGCCCTTTCGAAGCAGGTGGGAACCTTTGACTTCGGCAATGAGAAATTAAAGATGTCCTTCACTTTGCAAAGGTTGGTACCTTGGCACAGATTTTCAGTGCCCTGCAAGTACACCGATAGGGCTTGACACCTTGCGAAGGGGGTTCACCCTCCTGAAAGATGTTATGACATTGACTTCTGAGACAGATATCACAGGGGCACCAGATGCTGCAGGGACTTGCCCAGGTACTGTTTTATTCTCTGTTTCAAACCGTGCATAAAAGGTGTTCAGCTCATTGGTAACATTGATCTTTGAGTGAAGCATCACAGCCATTTATAATGTTAGGTTTTGCCGTGTAGGAAGAAATAGCCTGCACACACTGCCATAGCTGATATGCATCGTATTCCACCTCTAACTTCACTCAGAATTGTTTTTTCGCTCTTAAGGCAGCCTTCAATCTTTTATAGTTCTAGATTACCAGGCTTAAAGGCCACAGATCTAGTTCTCAGCAGAATGCAAATCTCCTGATTCATCCACGGCTTCTGTTTTGGGTATGTCCTGTATGTTCTCAAAGACACACAATCATCCACACAGATCTTGATGAAGTAGACAATAGATAATAAACAATAGATGCAGGAGTAGGCCATTCAGCCCTTCGAGCCAGCACCACCATTCACTGTGATCATGGCTGATCATCCACAATTACTACCCTTTTCCTGCCTCCTCCCCATATCCCTTCACTCCGCTATCTTTAAGAGCTCTATCTAACTCCTCCTTGAAAGAATCCAGAGAATTGGCCTCCACTGCCTTCTGAGGCAGAGCATTCCACAGAACCACAACCCTCTGTGTGAAAAAGTTTTTCCTCAACTCCCTTCTAAATTGTCTACCCCTTATTCTTAAAATGTGGCCTCTGTTTCTGCACTCCCCCAACATTGGGAACATGTTTCCTGTCTCTAGCGTGTCCAATCCCTTAATAATCTTATATGTTTCAATCAGATCCCCTCTCACCCTTCTAAATTCCAGTATATACAACACCGGTTGCTCCAATCTTTCAACATATGACAGTCCCTCCATCCCGGGAATTAACTTCATGAACCTGCGCTGTACTCTCTCAATAGCTAGAATGTCCTTCCTCAAATTTGGAGACCAAAACTGTACACAATACTCCAGGTGTGGTCTCACCAGGTCCCCGTACAACTGCAGAAGGACCTCTTTGCTCCTATACTCAACTCCCCTTGTTATGAAGGCCAACATGACATTAGCTTTCTTCACGGCCTGCTGTACCTGCATGCTTACTTTCAGTGACCGATGAAAAAGGACACCTAGATCTCATTGTACTTCCCCTTTTCCTAACTTGACACCATTCAGATAGTAATCTGCCTTCCTGTTCTTGCCACCAAAGTGGATAACCTCACATTCATCCACATTAAACTGCAACTGCCATGCATCTGCCCACTCACCCAACCTGTCCAAGTTACCCTGTATTTTCATAAAATCCTCTTCACATTTCACACTGCCACCCAGATTTGTGTCATCTGCAAATTTGCTAATGTTACTTTTAATCCCTTCATCTAAATCATTAATGTATATTGTAAATAGCTGCGGTCCCAACACCGAGCCTTGCGGTACCCCACTAGTCACTGCCTGCCATTCTGAAAAGGACCCATTAATCCCTACTCTTTGTTTCCTGTCTGCTAACCAATTTTCTATTCATGTCAGTACCCTACCCCCAATACCATTTGTTCTAATTTTGCACACTAACCTCCTATGTGGGACCTTATCAAAGGCTTTCTGAAAGTCCAGGTACACTACATCCACTGGCTTTCCCATGTCCACTTTCATAGTTACATTCTCAAAAAATTCCAGAAGATTAGTCAAGCACGATTTCCCCTTCGTAAATCCACGCTGACTTAACTGGTCTATAATTGCCTGTTTTCTCTCTTCCTCCTTTCGTAAAAAGTGGGATAACATTAGCTACCCTCCAATCCCCAGGATCTGATCCTGAATCTATAAAACATTGGAAAATGATTACCAATGTGTCCACGATTTCTAGAGCCACCTCCTTAAGTACCCTGGGATGCAGACCAGCAGGCCCTGGGGATTTATCAGCCTTCAGTCCCATCAGTTTACCCAATACCATTTTCTGCCAAATGCAAATTTCCTTCAGTTCCTCTGTTACCCTGGGTCCTCTGGCCACTATTACATCTGGGAGATTGTTTGCATCTTTCCTAGTGAAGACAGATCCAAAGTACCTGTTCAGCTCGTCTGCCAATTCCTTGTTCCCCATAATAGTTTCACCCATTTCTGTCTTCAAGGGCCCAACTTTGGTCTTAATTAATTTTTTCCTCTTCACATACCTAAAGAAGCTTTTACTATCCTCCTTTATATTCTTGGCTAGCTTACCTTCGTACCTCATCTTTTCTCCCCGTATTGCCTTTTTAGTTATCTTCTGTTGCTCCTTAAAAGTCTCCCAATCCTCTGGCTTCCCATTCATCCTTGCTATGTTATACTTCCTCTTCTTTATTTTTATACTGTCCTTGACTTCCCTTGTCATCCACGCTCGCCTCTTACTCCCCTTAGAATCTTTCTTCCTCTTTGGAATGAACTGATCCTGCACCTTCTGTATTATTCCCAGAAATACCTGAAATAGTAATGACAACTATAGCATATTCATTCAGATCAGAGCTGAAGTCCTGAATATCTGTCACTATGTATATTAGTTATAATAAATCTGATTCTGATTCTAGTCCAGTCCACTGATTCAAAGCAGTTCTCCAAGAAATTTTGCTTGACTCGAGGCGCACTTGAAAATGGCAGCAGGCAGGCCTTCAATTGGGAGACAACAGTATTTATTTGCCATTTTGGGCTCACTGTATGTTACCACTAAAAATTAGAGTGGCAGATTAATTACCATTGTGTATTGAAGATAATGAGAGGCCATGTTTTTAGAATCTGCACCATACCTCTCCATCAAGACTTCCTGTGTAAAATAATGCCAAGAATCTAGTGAAGGGCCATGTTTAATAATGCAGGGTAACAACAAAGTTTGAAGAGGCAGAAGAGATAAACCAGGATGACACCAAGCTCAAAGTGGTACGACAAGCCAAGAAAGCTAAAATATTCTGAATTATTTTGGTTGGTGTGCTGCTTTGGAATTTTTTTTTCACAAATTAATTACCTTTCTGTTAAGCCCAACACCTTTGTTAAGCTCTTGCACTGAAAAGTTATATAAATATTTATACTATGTCTTGTGCAGCAGAAGTTTGAAACAACTTTAGGAATAGGAGACAAAGTCTTTTTCCCTTTGTATCAGATAACTCTGAAGGAATAGTTGTGAAGGAAACTTTACATGGTGTGTATGGAGGAACGTGCTCAACATGTACAAATACTCAGAGCATGAACAATATCCATATTAAATCATCTGTTGATGTACTATAATATCCCCAGTGTGATCTAATTAATATTTTACCAAATATAAAATATTAAAGCAAAAAATTTAGGCCCCTCACCTGAGACCTATGTCCAAAATACTATGTTTTCGGCTGTGGTAGGCATGTGCACTTCGAAGTTCAAAGTTCAAAGTACATTTATTATCAATGTAGGTATGCGATATACAGCAGTGAGATATGTTTCCTTACAGGCAGCCAAAAGTTTTGGCTCTTGATGCCAAAAGTGAAGAATCCATATAATTACAATATGCTTTCAGATGACTCCCAGAGGGAACACCATTGTGAGGTTACTTTATATTTAACTACATTCAGAAAAACAAATGTGTGAACACAGTGCTGTGCCTTTTGCAAGTTACTGCATCCACCACATCAACACATTACACACTGAATAATGCTCCTGAATATTCAAGTATCTGAATGATAAAGGGAGCATGTAGATGGGTGGGTAATAAGCTCGGGTCCAGAAGGAATTAGTTGATGAGATGGTTGATGGTTTGCCATTCATTTTGCAAAATACCCATGCAGTTTTACAGAGATAGAATTTCCTTTACCAAAGGGAAGGAAGAAATAAAGCTGTAGGAAGGAACATATTAGTAACTATTATTCTAATTTGGAAAAAATTAATGTAATCAGGAAAAGTCAACATAATTTTGTGAAAGGAAATCATGTTTGACTACTTTTTGGAGTTCTTTGAAGAAATAGTGCACTTTACATGAAGGGAAAATGTGGATATGCTATACTTAGATTTTCAGAAGAATGCCACATCAAGGGATATTATGGAAAATAAAATCTCAGTGTGGGAGGTAACTTATTAACATGGATTGAAAATTATCTGGCTAACAGTAACCAGACAGTGGATAGAAATGGATTTATCTGGTTGGTAAGATGTAATGATAGATGTGTAACAGGGATTCCACTTATTTTATAATTTATATCAACAAATGTATAGGGGATAAATTTGCTGATGACACAAGGACAGATAGGAAATTCAAGTTCCTAGGAGGCTTCAAACCTACATGGATGGTTATATAGATAGAAAAAGAATAAGCTAATTGAGTATAAAGAGGTAAAATGAAAACAAGTGCATTTTGGCAAGAAAAATAAATGAAGCATATTATCAAAGTAAGCCGGCTGGTGGTCTAGTGACATCTGCACTGGATTTCGAGGTGAGTTGTCCTGGGTTCGAATCTGGCCAGCTCCCTGCACGCTTTCCATGCATGCTGGGTTGAGCATCAAGGAAGCAGCTCAGTCTCATAAAAACCGGATGAAAATGCCAAAGAAACAGCAAAGTTGCCACCCGAAGCACCACAAGGTGCAGAGAGGAACAGCAATATTATCAAAGTGGTGAGAGATTGCACGGCTCTGAGATGCAGAGAGATCTGGGCATAATATTTAGAAGAGATGAATATGGACTTCCAACTATTCATTAGGAAAGATAAAAGAGTGTTATTGTTTATTGTGAGGGGATTGAATACAAAAGTAAGGAGGTCAAACTCCACTTATAGTAGGAGGGATCAGTGAAACTGTATCTGTAGAAATGTGTACAGTTCTGTCTTCCATATCTAACAAAAGATATAAATCTTTTCTGTTGGAAACTGTACAGAAAAGGTTTTATGTTCTGATACCCTGACTTTACTAGAATTGTACCTTCTTATGTTGAAAGATTAATTGAGCAAGAATTGAATCATTGAACTTCCTGAGGTCTTGATATGATGACAAAGAGAAGTATTGCCTCATTGGAGAATTTAGAAGTAGGGTGTCATTGTTTAAAAAATGTGATTGCCTATTCAAGACAGAGATAAGGCATTTTTTTTCTTCTCTCAGAAAGCAACCTCAAATGACAATGGAAGAAGACTATTTTTAAGACTGGGTTAGATAGATACTTGACAGGCTAGGGCTGAAAGTTTACTGGGATTGCAGTTTGAGGGTGCAAGTTGAGGTCAAAGATGTTGTGTAACTGAATAAGATCAATGGGAAAAAATGCCCCCTAATTTATAACTTGTATGTTTGCATATCCATAGCTGATGTTAAAAATAAAGTACAGGAGTGGTTCCATTCTGAAATGGGTATTGTTCAATTTTAATGCCAGGGCTTGTTTATTTTTCTTTTAATGTGATTGAGAAAGTTGCTTGTTAAAATCTCAGTTCATTGCTCATGACTGATATATATATAACCATATAATAATTACAGCATGGAAACAGGCCATCTCGGCCCTTCTAGTCCGTGCCGAACTCTTACTCTCACCCAGTACCACCAATTTGCACTCAGCCCATAACCCTCCATTCCTTTCCTGTCCATATATCTATCCAATTTAACTTTAAACGACAACATCGAACCTGCCTCAACCACTTCTGCTGGAAGCTCGTTCCACACAGTTACCACTCTCTGAGTAAAGAAGTTATATGTTTATAGGATATGCCTTAGATACAGGGCTTGCTCTACAGTGTATGCTTTAACAGGTTTCTGAAACTGATGTGGACAGAGTGTTTCCCAAGATTTCATTTTTAGTATTTCTGATCATGATTTCCTCTCTGAAAGTCAACAATCCACTTTTGCTTTAGCTTTCTTGGAGACTGATACCAAGAAGGGACAGGAAATCATTGCCTGCTTCAACACATTATCCCATACTCGTGGCAGCTGGAGCTTCACACTTTATGCTTGAACGATCCTCATCCACCTCCTCCCACATCCCACTCATCCTGAACTATATAATCTGCTGGGAAGGGCAGCGGTATGGGGAAAATCTCAGGGTTAATAAGAAGGAAAGTAGTTTCAATGTTTCTTTCTCCTGCTCCTTAAAGAGCAGTATAGTGGGTCAGAAGAATTATGTGTTCCCAATTCATGCTTATTTTTACCAAAACTATTTTAAACTTTAATGCTTAATGCTTACCTAAAATAATCTAAAGGTTTTTAAATAACACGATTGTTTGTTATGGGATTAATTGGGTTAAGTGAAACCCTAAAACTAAATTGTTTCCTTGTGAAGGAAAATGCAATGTCATTCTTCCTAAAGGCCCAAAGTCTCCCAAAATAAGTATTCTGTTCTTTTATTTGGTGGGTTGCAGTAAAAGCTGCTGCAAACTTCATTAACATGACAGAACATAGAACAAATAAAAAATCAACCATTAGCATGATCCATCAGAGACCTCCATGCTTGCAATTTATAAACTTGTTTAAGTTCTTCCTTATACATGAATACTAATGTATGAATAAATCAAACATGATAAATGCATGTTAGACATATTGGTCCATAATTTTCAACAACATTGCGTCAGTGGTAATGGTATTCTTTGTTAATAATGCAAAAATGTTAGAGAAACTTCGGGCAAGTGTTGGTACATGTACGCAATGTGTCATTCTGGTATTAGTTTTGCAAAACTGTCATCTTGTTATCTCTCTCCTGTTGATGTGAATTGAATAACATAATGTTGCTATGTTTCTCCAAAATACCGGCTGCTGTGCATATGATCTACAAATTGCACTGCAATTACTTACCCAGGACATTCTGTTAGTATCTCCCAAACTCCACCTTCCAGAAAGTCAAGGATACATGGGAATGCCACCACTTGCATGATGCCCTCCAAGTTACAGATCATCCTGATTCGGTCCTTCATTGTCACTGCTTCTGTAGCCCGGAATCCCTTTCTAACAGCCCTGTGGGATGACTTTCACCAGGAGGACAACAGCAGTTCAAAAAAGTGGCTCAACACCTCCTTCTGAAAGGCAGGCTGATATGAGCAATGAATACTGGACCTTTGGTAAAGTTCACATCCTGTTTGAACATCACCAGAGTTAAAACTGTTTAAATTAAATTATTTTTTTAAAAAAAGGTTGCAATGAGTTCCTGGGAGCAGGAATGGGGTATCCAGGATAGCAGTGTGGAGACCAGGTGATGTTATGAAGGAGTAGGACAGATGTACTGATGGTCCTGTTGGAGGTGAGGTTTGGAGAGCAGATTATTGGGTAGCCTCCTGGGCTTGGAAGAGACATTCTCAGAGCGTGGACTCAGCTCTTCTCACCTGGTTTCAGCTGCCAGCTTTCTTGAGGCATGAGAAGTTCATCTACCAAGGGCTAAAAAAATGAAGGCAAGCAGACTCATTGAAATACTTAAGTGTTTTCCAGGCAATCTGAAATGCCTCACTGGGTTACCGGTGACGAAGGAGAGAAAGAATATGAAGTCGGTGTGTGACATTCCCCACTGAAGTCATCTTTATCAATCACGCATGTCACATATCCATTTATCCATGAGAGTTTAAGATGCCAACGCATGCAGTGACAAAGTTTTGTACTCACACCATAGCTGGTCAAGTACCTCAAAACAGGGAACCTTCCTGGTGCTGTGAGCAATCGCAGCAACGGAGATTACATCGCGCCGTTTATTGGAACTTGGTAGCCAGCATATCAGCTATCCTACCATTATTGTTAAGCCTGAGGGGAGAGCTTGGATCAAAATGCAGAAGAGGATGCCCCTAAATGTGAGATACAAATCTGACAAAATTCAAACAAAGGATTACGTTCCTGCTCAGCCCGAGCTGGACAATCCAATCCAGTCCATATATCCTGTTGTGGATGATCAGAGCTTTTATTTATTTATTTAGTGATACAGCATAGAGTAAGCCACTCCGGCCCTTTGAGCAATGCCGCCCCTGCAACCTGATTAACCTTAACTTAATCGGGGGACAAATTATAATGTCCAATTAACTTGCCCGGTACGTCTTTGGACTCTGGGAGGAAACTGGTGGGCCCAGAGAAAACCCACGCATTCCACAGAGACTTCTTACAGAATGGCGTCGGAAATTAACTCCAAATTCCGGAACACCCTGAGCTGTAATGGCAGCACTCTAACTGCTACGCTACCGTGGCCCCCTTCTGACAATTTTCAGTGTTGAAGTTCGAGGCCCAGTTCTCTGATTTTCCAGCGGCTTCACGTTACACTGTTTCTATGGCATCCTCCTCTATAGATTTGATTTTATTGAGATACAGTGTGGAATAGGCCTTTCCGGCCTTCGAGCTGCACTGCCCAGCAATCCCCCGATTTAATCCTGGTTTAATCGCAGAACAATTTACAGTGACCAATTAATTAAGTTACCAGCTGTCTTTGGACTGTGGGGGGAAACAATGAAACTCCTTACAGGCTGCGGTGGGAGTTGAACCCCGGTCGTCTGTGCTAGCCACTGCGTTAGTGTCGTGCGAACCATTATGTTACCCAGCCGCCTAATCAGCTGGCCTAAAAAGTGGAAGGTGGGGGAGGCTCCCCCAACATCCTCATGCTCAATGTTGCGGAGCCCAAAATGTTTTGCACTTTGCAACATCTACCTTCACCACCTTTTCTGAGTGAATCTGTCAGAGCTCTTTCACAGAAGCCTGGCATCAGTTTACTTGACTCATTGCATGTGATATCAAAAATACAGCTGAGGACATTGGATACAGCACAGCTTGTGGTTGAAATCCTGGGCTATGCACTTAATTGAGCTGATCCAGCATCTTTCCAATATCTGGAAAACGACCTAAATATGTTTTGTTTAGAAGGCATAAGATAATTTCAGTCTAGCCCCATTAGTGTACATGAGCAACATAATGGAAGGAGCATTGCCACGATGTTTAACATCTAGAAGAGCTGCTGGAACAACCCAGAGGTTTCTATAACAGCATTTCACAAATCTGAGGTTTCTTCCACCTACTGGGTAAAGACAAAAAAAACAGTTACAAATTTTGCTGCTCCCACCCACCCTCATGTTTTAAACTCCTTCTGACATTGAAGTAAGTCACTAGTTCCTTCTAATTCATGGGTTAAAATGACTGAGCATCTAACATACAATACTCCAGGGATGCCTTTATCATACAGGCTACAACAGGCAACTCACTGCCACCCTCGCAGGAGTCATTAAAATGGGCATTAAATGCTGGCCTATCTAGTAGTAGCCATAGCTCAAAGAATAAAATGAACACCCTTATAAAAATGGTGTCATTGCAGAGTATTCTATCATATTCTCCTACATAAGAGGAGAAAACCAATTGCGGCTTCATTTCTTCTTCCCCAAATTCTAGGAGAAACAGTGCTATACCTAATGTACAAGTGGATTAATTATTATTCCAGTTCAAGAAGGATTGGTAGAGTAGACCACTACACATGACTGCTGAAACCTTAGTTGGGAGAACTCTGCATATTTTAGGCAAAGGTATTTAATACTGTATTTGTCTGAGCTTTACATAAAAATAACTATCTTTATTAAACCCATTTCTTATTTTTAGAAGTCTTTCTTTCGAAGGTAAAAAACCTTCCAATTCATGCAATTATCCTGAAGTTTGGAGTCCATGCAAACAAAAATATGCATTTTAATTTTGAGAAATTTTCAACAAAGGAAAATTCTATTTCCTCTAACTACTAAGCACACATAAGAAATATCCTCTAATAATGCACAACCTGGATGTTTAATATAAGCAAATCATGCACTGTTTTCCAGTGTTCATCGAGTTCACACAACTAGATATAGTGACAGATGCCAAGTCTTTTGTTCATGTGCAATGAAGTTCTCATAAAAATGATTAAAAATTGGCGCTGTATAACAAGCAGAGCTGAATTCTCATCAATTATTGTATGTACTTTTTGTTTTGTCTTTGAAAAATAGACTAAATTGGCAAAAGATAGGAAGGTGGCTGATGTCTACTGCTTCCCTACCTGAAGTCAGTGGCATCCACTCTTTAGTGTGCTGCACACTTGCTGTGTAGCCATTAGATGAAAGAATCTATACCTGTCAAACAAACTGCTAGAACTGTGATAAATTAATGATCAAAATGCTACATTCTGAAATACAGTAGCTGTGCCGTGGCTAGTTACAGCTAGACCTAGCGTTCCTAAAATGTAGCTAACATAAAAAAAATCACCATTAATGCAGTGGAAACAGAAGGAATTTTTACTGAGGAAGACAAAAGGGGCAAAGAAATACACATAGTTATTCCCTTGGCTTCTGTTTGCAGTGTGAATACTTTAGTAACCTCAGTGTATTTTTGTTTTTTTTAGAAAGTGACTTATTATTAAGCACTGCATATGGGTTTTATGGTTAAAATATGCTTATTCATACTCCTCCTGGTATGTATTAAACTTCAATAGGCATATGGAAAAGAAATTATACGAAATATAAATCTGCTTAAAAATGAGACAATACGGTTTTAGTTAGGTTCTTGCAATTCTCAGAACAGAAATCTTTCTATCAATCCATAATACGACACATCAGGCTCCTGTGCAGACATCTCTTTTTATCAGCCCCAACTACAACATATCATCTGATCATCTATTTTTTATTAAGTTCATTAAAACCATATGCAAAATTTATCAGTGTAGAGCATTATTACCTGTTGTTTCTCATAACTCCATTTTTAAGAGTAATGCTGAATGTTTATGTCAAATTTTTAAGCCATAGTAATTTCACAGCCTACTTTATGTTACTGAATTATAAATATGTATTGTAATGTATAGATCTGGATTTAACAAAGGTTCATCTGGTTTATTAATTAGTACAGTAAAGCATTCATTAGCATTTACTACAATTTACAGTTTCAGTAATATGATTTCTTTATTGCCATTTTTTTATTATTAAATGCATTCAGAAAGCCTTTCCCTTTTGTTCCTTATTAGTTCCTCACATTTATATTCAATGAATATTATTATTTATATTTTGCCTGGATTCTTTAGCGAGCTTGTAGTCAGATAACGTAATGAGGTTGCATATTTTTTTTCTGCTGAAATGGGTGGATGTTCAACTAAAACTAACCAACGTTCTGGTTGAAAAAGTCATTCTATCGTAATGATATTTTCTTCATTGAGCCAATTTACAACTGGCTTGAAGTACCTGTGATTTTTTGTTGAATAACTAATTTCCGTATTAAGCAACGAATGAAATCCTCTAGACAAGATCTGAGGCCAAAGTAGAAAGCTGAATAAAGGGAGAAAACATAATGTATGTAGAGCTGTTGTGAATGTTTCGTTGCAAATTCTGAATTCCATGTGCCCACGTACCGACTGATGGGTACAAAGTAAAATCATTAATGTGATACAATACTAACTTTACAGGATGAGCCAACAACTCATGTAAACAACAGGATGCCTTAGACCTCAGAAATGGATTTCTATTATATAATTAGTTTCTTATCTCCACTGCTGTTGGCAGTAACATCGAAATAATTAGTTTCAGTATTCAGGTGTGTTATGTTTCGTAATTCCAAAACATAGAACTATATGTACATGGTGACATATATGTACTTCAATAATAAATTTACATTGAACTTTAAAACTAATTGAAAGAAAAATACAGGAGCCAGGGATCGCTTTCAGTTTTACTTTGGTGAGGCACACACTATTGACACGTGGCATAACGACATATGCCATTCACATACTTTGGACATATAACCCATAATGAATTATTTAAACACCAAAGAATACTGAATAAAACAATATATTTACAATATTACTCAAATATTACTGAAATATTAAATACAAAACACTTCTCCCTGCTCAGCTATAGACTCCAACTCATATATATCTCAATCATATGCACAGTATACTATATAACACAACTACTATACAGACATCTACAGCATTGTAAAATTTAAATTGTCCCATTCAGGCCGAAAGATTTAATTTCTTTCTCTTGCGGGATAACATCTTTTCTGCCAAGGGGGAATCACTGTGTTTGGCAGGTGAGATTTGTGGCTGTGAAACAACCTCAGGTTCTGGGCCCTCCTCTATGGTGATTGTAGGAGTTGACTCTGGGACTGCAGGAAGTGATTCTGACAGCTATGGCCACCTTTCTTCTCTACCAATTGACTCTGTTCTCCTCAAATGATCGATGTGTCATCTCCAGATGATATTGTATCAGATGCAATTTCCAAGTATCCATATCTGATCACCTCTGTAGTCCCTCGCCAGGACTGCTTGTCCAGGAGTGGAGCATCAAACCTCTTTCTTTGAGGAGCCCTCAATTTATCTCAGCTGTTTGTCCTACATACTGCTTCTCAGATTGGGTTTGAGTGCAGATATAATATGTCTTATCGCGTGACTGAAATTCTTCCACACAAACTGTGGTCCATTGTCACTGACAAAGTGTTCTGGAACACCAGTCCTTGAGCAGCAGCTTCTCAGCACATCAACGGTGTGCGAGGCTGTAGTGGAAGCCATTGGGAATACTTCTGGCCACTTTGTATCTACATCTATTACTACCAAGAAATTTGTGCCCATAAATGGTCTGGCAAGATCTGCTTGGATGGTACAACAACTCTCAATCCTCACATAAAACAACCTCCGTAAAGGGAAAGTTCATCCCAGCAGTGGTAAAAATGGGGAGCTGGAATTTTGGCCGCACATTCCACCTATTTTTGCTGGCCATATGGACCTGAGATTGTGTAGGTCTCTTTTTCTAGTTTCCCTATGGATCATCTCTGCCATAATAAAAAGACTTTTGATTTGCATTAGGGAGAATACATCGAGGAATGTCCTCTTCTGTAAATTTTTCAGGTGTTTCCTTTCTCAAGGGTAAACGGACAATCCCTCAGCACTTCCATGATGAGTTGTCCTCTTGAATTCAATCCTCGAAGAAATAGAGCCCACCTCTGCATTTGTGCTGTTGCTGTTGGTGGAACACCCTTCTGTGGACTTGAAATGGACACTAGTGGTTGATAATCAATACTGAAGTTAACTCTCTCCCATACAAATACCGGTTGAAATGTTTTGCACCCCAAACCAGACTCAAGGCCTCTCTGTCAATCTATGTATAATTTCCCTCTGCAGCGGTAAGAGACCGTGATGCAAAAGCTGTGGGGTGTTCATTTCCATCATTCAAAAGATGTGACATGACTGCACCTATAACATGAGATGAGGCATTTCAAGCAAGCTTCACCGGATGATGTGGATCATAATGTGTGAGTACAGTGTCTGACTTCATAATTTCCTTTACCTTTTATACAGCCACTTCTCACTGCTTTGTCCATTGCCATTTCTTCCAATCTGTCATAATGAGTTCAAGAGGTCGAGCATAGTAGCAAGGTTTGGCAGGAATCTGTTATAGCAATTAAATTCTAGAAAGGACCGCAACTAACTCATCCTTTGGCCTTGGGGTACCCTCCACTGCTTGAATTTTTCAGCACACTTCTGTAGCGCTTGTCTATCAATGGCGTGACCACAGTAAGTGATCATTTTAACACTGTCTTGAGGTTTTTGAGATGTTTCTTGTCATCCTCACTAGTAATAATGATGTCATCCAGGTAACACTGAGTGCCTGGGCAGCCTTGCAGCTTGTGGTCCATAGCTTTCTGCCAGAGTGCAGGTGCAGGGGCTATTCCAAAAATAATCCTATTACAGCAATAACGCCCATTGTGAGGGTTTATGGTGAGAAGCACTTTGGACTCTTCTTCCATCTCCATCTGTGGGTAGGCCTCAGGTAAGTCCACTTTCCTCCACAAAGGTTTACAAAGATATATTTACAAAGGGTATTGATTTACATTCAGTGCTGCATTGATGGTGACCTTGAAATCACCACACATCACGACAGACCCATTTTTTCTTGACTTCTGGAATCACTGGCATTGCCTATTGACTCCACTAAACCTTGGAAAGAATTCCTTCATTTTCCATGTGATCTAGCTTACTGCCTACTTTATCACAGATGGTATAAGGAAGTGGACAGGTTTTCTAAAACATAGGTGTGGCATTTTCATTGAACACAATTTGACCCTTGAAATGTTTGAGTTTTCCAACGCCATCCTTGAGAACTGCTGTGGCATCATCCAGTACTTTTCTTAATTTGCTTTCAGTTGACTCTGTCACAGGGGATGTGGCATGCAAATGGTGAAAGCATCTCCAATCAAATTGTCATTGTCTCGGCCAATCACAGTCCAGCAATGCTGGTCCCTCTTTTTTTTAATCACATACAAGCCAAATGTGGCTTGTTGGTCATTGTATTTCAATGTTATGCTTGCCATTCCCACAGTTGTATTCTTTTCTCTAGTACAAGTTCCTAGTTAGATATCTGGAGGTTTCAGCTCAGTATCTTTGAAATGCCGTTCAAACTCGTTTTGTGCAATGACTGAAACAGCTGAGCCAGTGTCCAACTCCATTTTAATTACAAACCCCATTTCAAGAAAAGTTGGGATATTTTCCAAAATGCAATAAAAACAAAAATCTGTGATATGTTAATTCACGCGAACCTTTATTTAACTGACAAAAGTGCAAAGAAAAGATTTTCGATAGTTTTACTGACTAACCTTATTGTATTTTGTAAACATACACACATTTAGAATTTGATGGCTGCAACACACTCAACAAAAGTTGAGGCAGAGTTAAAATAAGATTGAAAAGTGCAAGAATATTCAAGTAACACCAGTTTGGAAGACTCCACATTAAGCTGGCTAATTGGCAGCAGGTGAGGTGTCATGACTGGGTATAAAAATAGTGTCCATCAAAGGCTCAGTCTTTGCAAGCAAGGATGGGTCGTGGCTCACCCCTTTGTGCCAAAATTCGTGAGAGAGTTGTTAGTCAGTTCAAAAGGAACATTTCTCAATGCAAGATTGCAGAGAATTTAGGTCTTTCAATATCTACAGTACATAATATTGTGAAAAGATTCAGAGAATTCAGGGACATCTCAGTGCGTAAAGGGCAAGGTCGGAAACCACTGTTGAATGCACGTGATCTTCGAGCCCTCAGGCAGCACTGCCTAAGAAACTGTCATGCTACTGTGACAATTATAGCCACCTGGGCTCGAGAGTACTTCAGAAAACCATTGTCACTCAACATAGTCTGTTTCTGCATCCAGAAATGCAACTCGAAACTGTATTACGCAAGGAGGAAGCCATACATCAACTCTATGCAGAAACACCGGCGAGTTCTCTGGGCCCGAGCTCATCTCAGATGGACCGAAAGACTGTGGAACCGTGTGCTGTGGTCAGATGAGTCCACATTTCAGCTAGTTTTCAGAAAAAACGGGCGTCGAGTTCTCTGTGCCAAAGATGAAAATGACCATCCAGGTTGTTATCAGCGAAAGGTGCAAAAGCCAGCATCTGTGATGGTATGGGGGTGCATCAGTGCCCACGGCATGGGTGAGTTGCATGTATGTGAAGGTACCATTGACTCTGAGGCATAGACAGAGACATATGTTGCCATCAAGGCGACGTCTCTTCCCGGGACGTCCCTGCTTATTTCAGCAGGACAATGTCAGACCACATTCTGCACAGGCTTCAACAGCATGGCGTTGTAGACACAGAGTGTGTGTGCTTGACTGGCCTGCTGCCAGTCCAGATCTATCTCCTATTGAAAATGTATGGCGCATCATGAAGAGGAGAATCAGACAACAGAGACCATGGACTGTTGAGCACCTGAAATCTTATATCAAGCAAGAATGGACAAAATTTCTAATTGCAAATCTACTACAATTAGTATCCTTAGTTCCAAAACGATTAAAAAGTGTTATTAAAAGGAAAGGTGATGTAACACAATGGTAAACACGCCTCTGTCCCAACTTTTGTAGAGTGTGTTGCAACCATCAAATTCTAAATTTGTGTAGGTTTACAAAATACAATTAAGTTGGTCAGTAAAACTATTGAAAATCTTTTCTTTGTACTTTTGTCAGTTAAATAAAGGTTCACGTGAATTAACATAGCACAGATTTCTGTTTTTATTGCATTTTGGAAAATATCCCAACTTTTCTGGAAATGGGATTTGTAATTTCCCATTCATTTCTCGTGTAAAGCATATTGACTGTCACTTGTTAGTTTTCACTTTGTAAATCTGAAGGCTGCACAATCCTGGGTCACTCTCATCGTTATTGTATTTTTCATCAACAGCATGCGGACTAGTACTCTTTTTGGAACTGCAACTCAAACTTTTATCTTTTTCTTTTCCTTGTGCAGTCCATTTATTTTTATCTGCCCAACATACTGTTTGTATGTATCCTTCTTTGTTGCATTTTCTGCAAGTTCCACCTTTAAATTTGCATTGGTCTGGTGTATGTGCGACCCTGCCACAACAGTAACACAACTTGTTTGGCCTGGCTGGTTTCTGTCTAGACATTACATTTTTGTTCATGCTCATTTTCATTCATGACTGCAACTCAATAGCTTCTCTGGCTGCTGTTTCTACATACAGCAATTTCAACTGTTAGGAGCCATTTTTGAATACCCTTTTATAAGATTCCACAAAATAAATAATCTCTCAGTGCATCAATAAGCCCATTACTGAATTGACAATGCTCAGACAATTTCCTCACTTCAGCTACGTAAGCTGAAATGAACTCTCCTTCTCTTGGATTCCACTTATGAAACCTAAAGTGTCTTGCAATCATCAGTGGTTTCTGTTCTAAACATTCCTACATTACAGTCATGATATCAGCAAAGCTCATTTCATGTGGTTTGGTTGAAGCAGTCAAACCTTTAAGTAAACTGTATGCTTTTCCAGCTATTACATTCATCAAAAGTAACATCTACTTTTCATTGACCATTTCATTTGCTTCAAAACGTTACTTCATTCATTCAGTAGATGTCCCCCATGTACCTGTTGTGCAATCAAATTCACCTATCTTTATGATGCAGCCAGGTGTTTCTGCTTTTTATTAATTTATTTTTACCATCACCCAGCACTCACTGTTTATAGGCCCGTGAATTTTGTCTGTTTTCTAAACCAAAGTGTCTTTCTCCCCATTTGAAGAAAAAAACGTGCTGCACTTTTTTTTATAAACTCAAACATTTCGCTGCACTTCAGGTTCAGTAGGCAGTCATCTCACGTTTGTTTTAAAACTTACTCATCGCCAGTTGTGTTTTGTAACTCCCAAACATAAAACCAATTGAGAGAAAAGCACGGGAGCCGGGGATAACTTGTGTACATTTTAGTTTTACTTTTAGTGAGGCGCTCACTTATTATGTGGTGGCCTAATGACATATGCCATTCACATACTTCATATATATAACCTGCAATGAGTTATGTAAACAACAAAGAATGCTTAATCAAATAATATATGTACAATATTACTGAAATGCTACTGAAATATTAAATGCACCACAAGGTGTAATTATATTTCTTTATAGCCATAATATTTCTGGTAAATGAATATAACATGCGTTGATGATACAGGCAATAACATACTATAAGATAACTAGTTAATAACCAAGGTACTAATAGTTATTTGTGAAACACATTGGGCTTAGTATTCATTTTAGATGGCGATTAACTAAGAACTTGTTAGATTTGAAGATATTCAATATAGCTATTTCAGGTTCCAAACATGGTTCCAATAATCATTAGTATGGGAATCCAGCCCTTTACTGCTAAGCTACAGTGACACCTTTTCTTGAGCCTTTTATTGTGTTCATCAAATCATCAAAATGACATGTGAATAATGGTTAATGGAACTATTCCAATTTGGGCACTCAGCATGCAGCACAAGTCAAGTGTATCAATCAGATGAAAAGTAAAACACTCTTTCCTCTGCAACTATGGCTTTAATTCTAACTTTAGAAGAACATATTTTACTTCACCACAGTGACCTTTTCTCTTTCGTTTTTCATATGAGCCTGTGGCCTCCCTGAGTGAAATTACCTTTTTACTCCTGAATCAGCTTTGTACTGAATGTCCACATACTGACTGATGTCAGACTGCCCCAAACTCATTTTAGATAACATTCACCAACTGACAATTTTCATCCCATCAATCTAATTCCAGAAGTGAGAGGTTAAAGGCCAGCATGATAATTACCCCCTTTAAGTGTCTTTCCAGGTCTAAGATCAACAGCATTCCACTGCTACTGGTCTCTGAGATTAGCTTGTCCTTTCAATATGTTACAGCACTGACAATCAGGCAACAGTACTTTAGCCAATACTGTACTCAAAAATTTGGCTTGTGCTGACTAGAAGAGTGTGTATGGGTGCATCAGTATACAATAGGAATGTTTGGGACTGTTAATGAATTCATTTGTACAATTGCACGACTGACGCATAATTTGAAGTAAATATTATTTGAACTGTACACATTTATGAAAAACATATTTATCATAGTTTTCATGCTCATAAGACCATAAGACATAGGAGTAGAATTAGGCCATTCAGCCCATCGAGTCTGCTCTGCTATTCCATCATGGCTATTTAGGAGGTAATTATTAATTAGGTGATCTGTGGGTTATCCCTGGTTCCTCTGTTCACACAAACAGCTTCAGCTGCAGGCCATCAGAAGCATTACATCACCAGTTATCCTGCGGTTCTAACCTATCAGCGTCCTCCTTCTTTTTCTATGTTTGCACTTTAAATTTTGCAAGTTATATATATCTTTAGTCTCTTAAATTATTAACATATCTGTATATTTTATTATATAATACATCTTTCAATTGGATGGCCCTTTGTGTATGTTGTCTTTTGTTAGCACATCCATGCAATCTTAATTGTGAACATTTAAGGCTGTTTTTAGATTAATACACCTTGCTAAATCAGTACACTGTTTATTTTCAATATAAGTGCTACTGCAAAGGTAGCAACTGAGAAGGTGTGACTTCCTGGAGATCACACCACATGAAAGACTTCTAATACATTATTGATTGGCTCTTCAGGAGAATGGCACTCAAAAGGAGACAACTGATTTCTACATGATCTATTTTACTTTTTTATGTATCGGTCTGTGACTGAACAATCAGATGCTGTCAACCACGGAAGTTATGAAAGTAAGATCGGCCTTTGCAAGTTTTATTCCAAGCCAGAATATGTTTTCTATTGACTTCAGTCGGTCACTTTGTAAAAAGTGTATCCAGTTTGCTATGAGCCTGGTTTTGGCATAGGCAAAGAGTGTTTTCGTATTAATGGCGTTTGTTTTATTCGTACAGCAGCATCCATTGACAAGTACTCCTTGAAGCTACAGCCACAGAGGCATCGTAAAAAGCAGGAATCTTGGCATTAAAATACTAAATTAAATTACTGCAGATGTTGGAGATCTGAAATAAAAACAGAAATACTAGAAGCACTCAGCAGGTCAGGCAGCATTGGAAAGAAAAACAGAATTAATTCTTTAAGTCTTTGAGTTTTTGTCAAATTGGAATATTGTTAGCCTGAAGTTGCAGGGAAAGGGTGAAGAGAAGGAAAAACAAAAAGTAACCATGACAGCATGGAAAGACAAAGAAACAACTATGTCTAGTAGGAGGTTAGTGGAATTATGGGAAAAGTGAAGAAACAAAAGATAAGTCTAAAGAAAATGTAAATGAAATATTGGAATCATTATCGGACACTGCTGACCTAATTTTCATCCAGGAATCACCTATGGGGCAGAGAGATCAGATTTGGAAAGGATAGACAATTGGAATTTTACAGTTACTACTGTGGGCTTAACAAAATTATTCGACAAAGCAGTAGCCACCTTTTCTGCAGTATACAAGAGAGAATAACATCAGCAACAAATACAGTTGTACATAAAAGGAAACATATTACACTTTGTTTCCCCCCAAAAGACTGCTGCAGTCTCTGGATATTAGGATGTGAAGAGTTAAAAGAGTTAGCATTAGTAGGGAAAGATGGGTTCGGAAGCTAGGGGGTGTTGCTAATGCTTAAGAAATGAACTAAAATATTGAAGGGCTGGTCCGTACAGAATGTTGAAGGGAGAGAAGAAGTGTTTGATGATGGTATCACACTGGATGTGCCAGAAGTGGCGGTGGATAAACTGTTGCATGGTGAAGTGAAAAGCAAGGATAAGTCAAACTTTACATCAAGGTTAATATCAATTATGGAGGAGGAGATTTTTTAGCTGAGGTAAACACTGGCTATTGGAAGGTTCCATCCTCAGAATGATGGAAATGATGGATAAAGACACTGGGAAAATGGAGTAGAGTCTTTATAAGAAGTGAAATTGCAGGAAATTCAGTTGACTTCCAAAGCTATCTTGTCTGTATTTCCTTCCAGCTCCTGCTTGTTCAGCAAAATTATATTATTTTTGCTTAAAATTCAATTTTATATGCATTCCTACACATTGTTAACATTTTCTTTGGATTCAGAAGATTTTATTTCTGATTCCATTTTCTAGCATCTATCTTACAACCACGAATAAATTAGGTAGGATAGAAACTTCTCCTGATGTTCTTGTATCTCTGAGCAGCACACACAAAATGCTGGAGGAACTCAGCAGGTCAGGCAGCACCTATGGAAAAAAAGAGCAGTCAATGTTTCAGGCCAAAACCCTTTGGCAGTACTGGAGAAAAAAAGCTGAGGAGTAGATTTAAAAGGAGGGAGGAGGGGGAGAGAGAACTACGAGGTGATAGGTGAAACCTGGAGGGGGAGGGATGAAGTAAAGAGCTGGGAATTTGATTGGTGGGAGAGACAGAAGGCTTTGGAAGAAAGAAAAGAGGAAGGAGCACCAGGGGAGGCAATGGATGGCAAGGAGATGAGGTGAGAGAGGGAAAAGGGTTGGGAAATGGGGAGAAGGGGTTGCTGGGGGGCATTACCAAAAGTTTGAGAAATCGACTTTCATGTATCAGGTTGGAGGTTACCCAACCTGATACATGATGGAATATAAGGTGTTGTTCCCCCAACCTAAGTGTGGCCTCATCACGACAGTGGAGGAGGCCATGGATGGACATATCGGAATGGGAATGGAAAGTGGAATTAAAATGGGTGGCTACTGGGAGATCCTGCTTGTTCTGGCAGATGGAGTGTAGATGCTCGGTGAAACGGTCTCTCAATCTACTTTGGGTCTCCCCATTGTACAGGAGACCACACCGGGAGCACCAAACACACTATATGACCCCAACACACTCACAGGTGAAATGTCGCCTCACCTGGAAGGACTGTTTAGGGCCCTGATGATGGTGAGAGAGGAGGTGTAGGGGTAGGTGTAGCACTTGTACCGCTTGCAAGGATAAGTGCCAGGAGGGAGATCAGTGGAGAGGGGCAAGTGGACAAGGGAGTCATGTAGAGAGTGATTCCCGTGGAAAGCAGAAAGTGGGAGTGAAGGAAAGATGTGCTTGGTGGTGGGATCCCGTTGGAGGTGGCGGAAGTTTCGGAGAATGGTGTGCTGGATGCAGAGGCTGGTGGGGTGGTAGGTGAGGATGAGGGACCTTATCCCTGGCAGGGTGGCAGGAAGATGGGGTAAGAGCAGATGTGCATGAAATGGAAGAGATGTGGTTGAGGTGATTGATGGTGGAGGAAGGGAAGCCCCTTTCTTTGAAAATGGAAGACATCTGTTTTGTTCTTTGACCATGTTCTTGTAACTCCATTTATTTTGGAGATGTTCCTCAGTATATCCCCTGCATTTAGAGTACACTTATCCCAAAGCTGACATTTAACAGAGTAAACAAGTTTTGCCAGAGGTTTTCGTTACTATCATTTTGCAGGACAATGCTTAGGGAGGTGGTTGGTCTGTCGGTTGTCAAATGAGGATTAATTCATCAACTTCCCACAATCCAGTTCGTGCATCAATAATTTACCTGCCACTGTCCTGTGGACAAATCTATTCTGATTAGTTATACTATTTATTTAAAGCTCACACTATTAAATTCTGACAGATATGAGCCAAATGACTCTTGCCTGTAAACCCAAACATTATGGCCTCAAATCCAATGTGAAGTTATCAACAGAAAGGTGTAGGCTGAGGCTCCAGTACAGCACCATAGGAGGTAATTTTTTTTTTACACAAGATAACAGGTCTGCTGTCACTAAAGGAGGTCAAGCTTTTTACAGCAGTATTATGCACAGAAGCAGTAAAGTTTCCATTTCTCATCCTACAATTTATCCTTCGATCAGCAATACTAAACTAGATTTTCTGGTAATTATCTCATTATTGTTTATGAAAACTTCCTGTTTGAAAATTGGATACCATGTTTCCCCCAACCACAATAGTGGTTAAATTGAAAGCCTTCTTGACTGACGTAAGACATAAAAGGGATGAGAAAGATAATATGTAAAAACAATATTGTTTTGAAAATATTGGACAGGCCTCTGTGCTATGGAGTAACCTTGCCACAGAGTTAATATTCCAGAAGTACTTTGTATTACTTCGAATGCTGTTAGACTGCCTCCACATTTCTATGTAATATGGCATTTAATCTTCTGTAATGTCACAGTAATTAAAATGCACAGGTTGCTAACATTTCTAAATTGATTTGCTACCTTGCAATGCATGTTGTATATGTTTAATATTGCATCTTTCTGCTGAGACAGAACAACTGAGTGCAGGATTGTTTATTACAGTTGAGGTGCTTTCATCAATAATGCATCACCAATCATCTCAATCAGTGGACCTAAGGTCCCTGATACAATTATTTTTAAAAATTTGCCCAATATCAATATCAACAATAGCAAGATCAAGCAGTTAGTCTGGAGCACATTGACCTTCCACATTATCTTCTAAAATGAATCATCTGCTATCTCCATCACTCTCTCAGATAATGGATTCAAATCACACTGTATTTTTCAGATGGAAACAGTTTGCTAATCCTGCAACCTTAGCATCATACTGAAAGCTATCCTCCCTACTAAGGGGAATAGTTTCTGATACATATCCAGAGCAACTAATTCTCCTGTTAAACAAATCTCATCACTCTGCTTCACTACAAACCAATCCTCACAACTACAACTCCACCCTCACCTGCCATCTCCCACCTTGCCTCTTCCATATGATTCTTATCTGCTGAAGAATTCATGATAATGGAAGGATCTAATATTTTACTGTAAGGTTTATGAATAATAAGAAAAATGTGTCATTCTGTAACTGTCTAATCACATCAGTATGTGGAATTCTGGATTATGGCAAAGTTCAAGCAACATGGCTGGGGAGCAGAGCAAATCTTACCAACAATGCTCCGTAACAACTTCACATCTCTTTCTTTGGTCAGTTTGTCTTCAAATTAATTCAGAGCTCCTTCTTCAGGCTTGTACAGGAGCCAGCCTAATTGGACGGGGAGGAGGGGAAAACCAGAAAATTTGCAGAGTGGATAAAAGTTAAAGAGATGTGTCCACTTAAAGAAACTGGGCCATGAGAAACAAAATTCCTGCAGCATTTTTAGAAGTGTCCCAATGCATCTTAATCTATTTGACTGCTTTTGACAATGGGAAGAGGGTCAACAGGCCCTGAGCAATAATGAAGTGAAAGCAAGTGAGAAGGTGGTCAGAATGGAGGAAATGTCCAGGGCCCCTAATATGTGATAGAGCTCCCCCACCCCCAAAGGATATCTGGCATGTTTGGCCTCCTGTACAATAGCTCCAGAATTATGCATCCTAAATATTTCAGGGCAAAAGATAACAAGTCTGTATGACCTTCAGAGTTACAGTCATGGAAAAAATTGGCTACTAGTCAGACTGAAGCACGTGGCACTAAATCCATTGGGAAGCCAGGCAGGGTTGCAACAAATTCCTTCTGAGTGGGAGAATAATTGACATGGGAATATTCCCAGTTTAAAGCAAATTCTTATATCTACTATTAGCCCAATGGTTTTCAACCTTTTCCGTTAAAATTCCAAGATTTTTTCCAGCTTAATGCATTGGACACATTTCAATAAAATAAGCAAAGCATAATCCAACCTGAATCCAACACAAATAATTGGGCAAACAAAAAATCTGTAGAACCACTTCTAAAAGCTTTTTTACAGTATCAATTTGATTTTCCCCAGACCTCTAAAACAAATTGTATTGTAAAACAGCTTACCCAACTCATTGAAGCTGTAACTTGATGATTGAACTGATGTAAGGCATAAATGATGAAGCCCTCAGAACCCTAGCCTTCCAAGCATTGTGTACAGATCTCAAGAGTTAATAAACAGAGATAATAGACTTGGTTATTATGGAAAAACTAAGAACTACCCATTCTACAGTCTACCAAATTCAAGCTCCTTGCTTAAAAGTCCCTCCTTCCTTTTGTGAGTATTTTTGGAGTTCAAGTCCTCATTCAGAGTCCTGATTCACAGTCATCAGTGAGTCCTGGGTTGATATTGAAGATTGATACCCAACGGCATATCGGATATCCAGATCAATGCTCAAAGGATAACTGGAAATACAGAAGTTGAGGCCCAGTGGCCAGAGCCCCTAGTCTGCAAATCTCTGTGAGTCTACTAGGGAAGTCAAAGGCTCAATTTCTGTGAATCCATGAGTCCAATCATAGGGTTAGAGGACTGTGTGTGTGCATGAGTTAATGGGAGAGAGGAAGGAACAGGGCTTGTTTAGCTGTTGTTGCTTTGTTGTTTGGTATGTTCTGTTTTGTTGTGTTCTGTGTTGTTCAGCCGAGCATGATAATATGTTATATCAGCGCCAGAATGTGTGGCGACACTTCAAGTTCAAGTTTTTTATCATTCCACCGTATACGTGCATACCGCCAACGAGACAACATACCTCCGGACCGAGGTGCACAACACAGTATATGTATAACTCACACATATAACATAGAAAACCTTCAGCACAATACAGGCCCTTCGGCCCACAAAGTTGTGCCGAACATGTCCCTACCTTAGAAATAACTAGGGTTACCCATAGCCCTCTATTTTTCTAAGCTCCATGTACCTATCCAAAAGTCTCTTAAAAGACCCTATCGTATCCACCTCCACCACTGTTGCCAGCAGCCCATTCCATGCACTCACCACTCTCTGCGTAAAAAACTTACCCCTGACATCTCCTCCGTACCTACTTCCCAGCACCTTAAACCTGTGCTCTCTTGTGGCAGCCATTTCAGCCCTGGGAAAAAGCCTCTGACTATCCACACGGTCAATGCCTCTCATCATCTTATACACTTCTATCATGTCACGTCTCATCCTCCGTCGCTCCAAGGAGAAAAGGCCGAGTTCACTCAACCTATTCTCATAAGGCATGCTCCCCAATCCAGGCAACATTCTTGTAAATCTCCTCTGCACCCTTTCTATGGTTTCCACGTCCTTCCTGTAGTGAGGCAACCAGAACTGAGCACAGTACTCCAAGTGGGGTCTGACCAGGGTCCTATATAGCTGCAACATTACCTCTCGACTCCTAAATTCAATTCCACGATTGATGAAGGCCAATACACCATATGCCTTCTTAACCACAGAGTCAACCTGCATAGCTACTTTGAGCGTCCTATGGACTCGGACCCCAAGATCCCTCTGATCCTCCACACAGCCAAGAGTCTTACCATTAATACTATATTCTGCCATCATATTTGATCTACCAAATTAACACATAAATTGATATTACTACAAATAAGTTACCAAACAATAAAGTGCATATACTATACAAGTTATAAACTAAACAGTGTAATGCTACTGAAACTTCAGACATGATGAGATTGCTATTGGAGCTTCATCTTATGGGCTACGCCTAGCACATCCTTGCTAGAAACCATTAGCAATCAATAAGTAATCACTATATGCTTCGATGTTAATGTGATAAATAAATCTGAACAGGAATCAAATTGCTATCTGTAAATATCTACTTCCCACTCTCCTAATTTGTATCTTCCACCATTAATCAAATTGGCTTCTCTGAATCACTCTTTCTCAATCCTGACCTGAGCCCACATTCTTTTCCTTGCTCGTCCTCTTCAAAGCCGATGATGAACACAACTTTGTTCACCTCCCAAAATTCTACAATTCTGTCATAATTGTTGCTTCTAGGAAGTGCTTTGTGTCTGTGACTGTTGAAAGAACATGGACTAGATGGGCCAGCGGGGCCTCTTTATGTGTTGCTATAATCATAAGACAATCACAGATTGGCTTTGATTACTTTGTTGCTATCCCTGAAATCACATTCTCAGAAATGTTATATTTGAAAGCCATGCATTCCTGTGAATCTGTTAGCAGCTGGTGAACCGCAAGAAGTACAGGCAGCTTGCCCATTTTAAACTAAACGAGCAGCATCACACTCTCGGTGTGTGATACCCTAAAGGTCTGGCTGCAATAAGAGCAAGCTAAATTGAGAAGCAGAATTAAATTGTCATGCCATTGATCACAATATTTTCTGAAAGAAAACTGAAGGGGCCCTTATAAAATGATAATATTTAGAACTTAAAACATCTTTCATTAAATAGAGTGGTTGCCATTGTCATGGGACTGCTTTAACGTATGATACCATGAGTTATTCACATTATTGAAAAGAGAGCAGCTGTCAGAACTAATTGTGATGGGAGAGAAAGGAGATAGTGATACAGTGGGGCTCTCTTTGGACAGGCAACACATAGACATGGAGATAAAGTATCACACCTTTCATGAATCATGACCTTCTCTTTGAAGAGCCCAGTCTGGATTGGTGGTGTAATCACAGGGTTGGAAACTGGAAAGGAGAATGCCACCGTGCACACCGCAGTAGTTTAGGGAGCTATTGTGTCCAAAACCAATCAATAAAATTATGTTCGCTAATGTGAATACCATGGAAACTCATGATGGTTTAAAGCCAGCACTTGGAGAGAAAAGCTCCAAGCATATGGTACATCCATCTGTGTTATGATAGAAATAGGTTGGCCTGAAGCTGCCAGCAAGTGTATGAATGGATGGCAAATTTTATTCTCAGGGGGTGTAAACTGCAAACAAACATAGGGCTGAATTATTTTTTGTCAGCTGAAGCTAAGACCCTCTGGAGACGTAGAAACCATTAGCAATCAATATGTAATTGTCTATTTCACACCGAGACGAAGGGGCTGTATGTGACTGCACACAGAACTCTAGCTTCAGGCTTTCTCTTAACTCATCCTGTGAATGAGTCGGTAATAGATGCACTGTTGGGTGACACACTTTAAGAGTTCTTGCATGTGAGCAGATGTGCGCTGCATGTTGCTACCATGCTACAGTGCAGAATTCTACAGAGATTTCCTTTCTCAGTAAAGAGAGCCACTGTGAGAAGCATTGCTCAGCTTACTCTGGGTTCATTTAGAAGAACATAAGAAATAGAAGTTGGCGTCAGCTATTCAGTCCCTTGCTCCATCATTCAGTAAGATTATAGCTGTTTTTAACTGTGTAAGTTTGCTGTGTTAATCATGTCATCTGATTCCCTTAATATTTAAATATCTATCAATCTGTCAAATACACACACATTGAGTCCCGTGGCCTCTAGAGGATAGGATTCCAAAATTTGCTACCTTCTGGGTGTAGAAATGTCTTCACAGCTCAGGCTTGAGTATCTGCCCCTGGTTTGCGATGCCTCAACCAGAGAAGAAATATCCAACCATGAGGTATTAGTTTGTAGTCAGTCCCATTAATTCTTCTAGAACCTTTTAAAAAAACTAATGTAGCTTTCATGCATTCGCTTGTTCCCTAATATTTCCAGAAACTTTTCATGTTTTTTTTCTGCAAAATGAAGTAAATAAAATAGTTCTGTTAAAATAACTAGACGTCCTATAGTGTCTTAGGGAAGGGAAGGTGAAAAAAGTTTGAGTTAAAGAACCAGTTGAAATAATGAGATGGAACTATGCACCATTGCAGCTGTGAGATGGTTTGTGTTGGAACTTGAAAATATACATGGAGCCATGCGTGGCCTAATGAGGTTCAATGAGGTTCCTGGAACACTGATCTGCTCATATTCCATAGGGTAAATCAGTGATTGATATTCATGGAGAAGAGCCATACGTCTTTGAAAATGTCCAGAAATACCTGACCAGATATTCTTTCTCCTCTATAATTCTCTTCCCTTAAAATAGTTCCCATTTTCCTCCTTGCCCTTCAAACTAATGCGTCACCTTCAGTCTTCCATGCTTTCCAAAGTTATTGTGTAATTACCAGATCAATGCTAACCTTTCGTACATTTCCAGCTCAGGTTATACTTATTCTACAATAAGTCATTGAAATAGTGGCATCCTCCGCTACTAAAGGACTTTGTCCCTGCATTTTCTTCACAAACCTTGATAAGTGTCCATATCATCCTCTTGCAACTCATTATTCTGCAAAATGGAGTTGGCTTCATTTGGTACACAATTACAATCTGATTGTATCTGGGATCCCTCCTTCACTTTCCCTGCTGTGTTGCCTTTAACCTTTATTAGCTCTCAAGGATATTTTGTGGCCCTTACCTATTCTGCAGTGGTGCTGTCCCTTAGTAATGACATCAGGTTCGGTGTATGACTGTATGTATCATGATCACTCACCACCTCCTTTTTCGGCCTTTTTCTTAATTGCATCCATGTTTAGATGCCCAGGTTCATTCCTGACTCCATTCCCTAAAAGGAAATTACTTTACTTTCATCTCCATAATGTTGCTCATCCATAAACTGCCCAATCTCACCTCATGCTGGAACAATTGTCCACACCTCAACTATATACAGCTTTGACTATTGTTGCATTCTCTTGGCCGAGTTCCTATCCATAAATTTCACTAAAGCAAATAGTGGAGCCATGAAATAAAAGCAGAAGATCCATGAAATTCCCAGCAGGTCAGTCAGTAACTGAGGAGTGGGCACTAGATTTAATGTTTCAGCTTAATGACCATTACTAGACAGAGGCTACGTCCCCATGGACACCAGGATAAGCCACAAAGATGACGCATAAACACCATCACTAGGGAAAAGTAAGTTAGTGGACTGACAACCCCGAGACCTGGGGTATTGAACCTGACTCAGGAGTCTGAATTCCCAGTACTTTAGTGGGTAAATTTAGTTTCAGTTCATAACAAAATCTGAAACAAGCTAGTAAAAGTAATGGTGAGCGTGGAACCACTCATTTGCCAGAGTTCCACACTGGGCAAAGGCAATGGAACATCTAGTTCAGTTGATCCTTCTTGGATATCTAGAGTTCTGTTTCTAAATTTGAGAATTCTCCCACTAGACTGCTCAAGCAGCACACTGACATCTTTGTGCTCAAAAAAAACCATAGCTTTCTGCCAGAATCTCCGACAATCCTTCTCGTTCCTTAGTTATGCTCCACCTCGCTAATGGCACCATGATGGATAGTTGGGAAAGGGCCATCCTTTGAGTCCTCAGCAGAGGCTCCATGATCGCAACTTATGCCTGGGCAATGAAATGTCATGTTAATTAACCTTTATTTGATACTCCTCAATGTTGAATATAACTCGGAAGATGCACAAATAGTAGCAAAGACACAGAGGTCATTCAGGCATCAAACCTCAAGAATCGGTCAATAGACAATAGACAATAGGTGCAGGAGTAGGCCATTCGGCGCTTCGAGCCAGCACCGCCATTCACTGTGAGCATGGCTGATCATCCACTATCAGTATCCAGTACCTGCCTTATCCCCATAACCTTTGATTCCGCTATCTTTAAGAGCTCTATCCATCTCTTTCTTGAAAGCATCCAGAGACTTAGCCTCCACAGCCTTCTGGGGCAGAGCATTCCATATATCCACCACTCTCTGGGTGAAGAAGTTTCTCCTCAACTCCGTTCTAAATGGCCTACCCCTTATTCTTAAACTATGGCCTCTGGTTCTGGACTCTTCCATCAGCGGGAACATGCTTCCTGCCTCCAGCGTGTCCAATCCCTGAATAATCTTATATGCTTCAATAAGATCCCCTCTCAGCCTTCTAAATTCCAGAGTATACAAGGCCAGTTGCTCCAATCTTTCGACATATGACAGTCTCGCCATCCCGGTAATTAACCTTGTGAACCTACGCTGCACTCCCTCAATAGCAAGAATGTCCTTCCTCAAATTTGGAGACCAAAACTACACACAGTACTCCAGGTGATTACCAATGTGTCCACGATATCTAAAGTCTCCTCCTTAAGTACCCTGGGATGCAGACCATCAGGTCCCGGGGACTTATCAGCCTTCAGACCCAATAGTCTATCCAATGCCATTTCCTGCCTAATCTAAATTTCCTTCAGTTCATCCATTACCCTAGATCCTTTGGCCACTATGATATCTGGGAGATTGTTTGTGTTTTCCCTAGTGAAGGCAAATCCAAAGTACCTGTTCAACTCGTCTGCCATTTCCTTGTTCCCCATAATAAATTCACCCGCTGCTGTCTTCAAGGGCCCAATTTTGGTCTTAACTATTCTTTTCCTTTTCACATACCTAAAGAAGCTTTTACTATCCTCTTTTATATTCTTGGCTAGTTTACCTTCGTACCTCATTTTTTTCTCCGCGTATTGTCTTTTTAGTTATCTTCTGTTACTCTTTAAAAGTTTCCCAATCCTCCGGCTTCCCACTCATCTTTGCTATGTTATACTTCTTCTCTTTTATTTTTATACTGTCCATTACTTCCCTTGTCAGCCACGGCCTCCCCTTACTTCCCTTAGGATCTTTCTTCCTCTTTGGAATGAACTGATCCTGCACCTTCCGCATTATTCCCAGAAACACTTGCCATTGCTGTTCCACTGTCATCCCTGCTAGGGTATTGTTCCATTGAACTTTGGCCAGCTCCTCCCTCATAGCACCATAGTTCCCTTTGTTCAACTGTAATACTGACACTTCCGAGTTTCCCTTCTCCCTCTCAAATTGTAGATTAAAGCTTATCATATTATGGTCACTACCTCCTATTGTAGATTAAAACTTATCATATTATGGTCACTACCTCCTATTGTAGATTAAAACTTATCATATTATGGTCACTACCTCCTAATGGCTCCTTTACCTCGAGCTCCCTGATCAAATCCGGTTCATTGCACAACACTAAATCTAGAATTGCGTTCTCTCTGGTAGGCTCCAGTATAAGCTGTTCTAAGAATCCATCTCGGAGGGACTCCACAAACTCCTTTTCTTGGTGTCCAGTACCAACCTGATTCCTCCAGTCTACCTGCATGTTGAGGTCCCCCATAACAACTGTAGCATTACCTTTACTACATGCCAATTTTAACTCTTGATTCAACTTACACCCTACATCCAGACTACTGTTTGGGGGCCTGTAGATAACTCCCATTAGGGTCTTTCTACCCTTAGAATTTCTCAGTTCTATCCATACTGACTCTACGTCTCCTGATTCTATGTCCCCCCTCGCAAGGGACTGAATATCATTCCTCACAAACAGAGCCACCCCATCCCCTCTGTCCATCAGTCTGTCCTTTCGATAGGACATATACCCTTGAATATTCATTTCCCAGGCCCTGTCCACTTGAAGTCATGTCTCTGTTATTCCCACAACATCATACTTACCAATTTCCAACTGTGCCTGAAGCTCGTCCACTTTATTTCTTATACTCCGTGCATTCATATACAATACTTTTAATTCATTACTCCCCTCACCTCCCATATCAATTCCTATTTCACTTGGCCATAGTGTACGATCCCTTCTTGAGCTTTCTGCTCTGTTGATTCTGCTGTCATTCTTAACTTTTCTTATTCTCACTTTCCCTTTATCTCCATCCTTATGTTTCCAGTTCATCCCCTCCCCCCCACTACTTAGTTTAAACACACCCGTGTTGCAGAGGCAAACCTGGCTGCCAGAATGCTGGTGCCTCGCTTATTAAGGTGCAACCCGCCCCTTTGTACAATTCATCCTTACCCCGAAACATACCCCAGTGGTCCAAGAATGTAAATCCTTGCTTCCTACACCAGTTCCTCAGCCACACATTCAGATCCATTATCTCCCTGTTCTTGCCCACTCCAGCACGAGGAACTGGAAGCAAATCGGAGATAACCACCCTGGAAGTCCTGCTTTTCAGCCTTCTTCCGAGTTCTCTGAAGTCACGCTGTAGAATGGCTTTCCTCTTCTTCCCCACGTCATTTGTGCCAACATGCACCACCACTTCCAGATGTTCACCTTCACTCTTGAGGATTCCCTGTAATCGGTCCGTGACATCCTGGATCCTGGCACCAGGGAGGCAACACACCATCCTTAAATCTCGCCTGTTGCCTCAGAAACCCCTTTCTGTACCTCTCACTATGGAGTCCCCTACTACCACGGCTCTGCCTGACGTCTGTCTTCTCGACTTTGCTTCAGCGCCAATTGTTGACTCGCAGACCTGACTGCCTCTCAGGCTGGCATCATCTTCTGTCCCGACGGCTTCCAAGAGGGAGAACCTGTTTACGAGAGGCACATCCCCTGGGGTTTCCTGTTCTTCAAGCATCCTTTCCTTGCTCATCGTCATTCCCCCATCTCTCTTCCTGTATCCTCGGAGTAACGACCTCACTGTAGGTCCTGTCCAGAAAACTCTCGTTCTCTCGGATGAACCTAAGGTCATCCGTTTTCCTCTCCAGTGCTGCAACATGGTCCTTCAGAAGCTGAATCTGGACACATTTTCCACAGGTGTAGGAGCCAGAGGCACTATCAATGTCCCTGACTTCCCACATCACGCACACAGCACACTGAATCAGCCTAGCAGTTTTTTCCTCACCACTCCTCATCCTCTCCAACTGTGGCATAGTCTCCTCTCTCAGCCTCCTCGCGAAGACTCTCGATCCAAAGACTCGTACTTTTCTCACAAGGCACTTCCCTCGACAAGGCCGCTCCCCAACAGGCCACTCCCTTAGAGCAAACCTTGCTTATATTAGCTGATAATTTGAGTGATTAGCTTCACCTGCCGTGCCTCCTCTGACCTGGAAGGTCTGTTTTGCTCGCTGCTCACGACCGGCTTTTTAAATCACCAACCAGTCAGTAGCGCAAATGCCAAAGAGCCGACTAGTCCTGAAGAAACAAATGCTGGAGTGAGCCAAAAGTAAATGGTAAGAGAACCATTCTGAGTTATTAACCTACCTAATTTCATCCTCATCCTCTGTTGCCAATACATCTCTCCATTCAATCTTTGGTCATGGGCTTATAAACAGCAAGTAATATTTGCTCTGCAAAAGTATCAAGAAATGACCATCTTCCATAAGGGAAAATCTTAACTTACCCTTGACGTTCAACAGTGTTCTCACCTGACTTCCTCCATCTTCAGATTCATGGGTGGTTACTTTTCACCTTACGTGGACCATCAGCACAAGTAATCTGGCTACACAAGAAAGTTTCTGTAGCAAGTGATTTGCAGTCTAGTTCTCCAACACCACTTAAGAAACTCTTCATCATTCAAAACCAAACAGCCTGTTTGATTGGCATCAACCTTCTTTATAAAATATCCAAATCTGTCGCTACTTATATATAATGGTTGCAGAGTGTACTGTGAAAAATATCTAGTTACTCACCCAGGAGTAACAGTATTGGCTGAAAAAGCTGCCTCACTACCACAAGGACAATTAAGGATGGATATTAAATGTTGTTTTCATGAATTGAACATCAGGAGGTGGAATAACACACATAGACTTTTATAACGAAGCCATTCTGGGAAGCACCAAATACTGTGGAACTACAGGAAAACCAAGAAGCAATCACCAAAGAACTAACTTCCACGTGAGTTTCAATGCTTGAAATATACCTCCTCTCAGGTCTTCCTGTCAGGATCGAAGATGACTTACATTTTTGCATTCTATGTTATGAGTTCTGAGATAGCTAGTGAGACCAGTGTCCAAACCATAGACTCTTATGACTCTTATACAAATGGCAGGTGATAAGACCATAAGACATAGAAGCAGAATTAAGACATTGAGCCTTTTGATCCGTTTGAGTTTTACCTGTCACCCACATACTCCTGCCCTCTTCCCTGTAACGTTTGGGTAGCCTCTAACCGGATGGCATGAACATCAATTTCTCAAATTTCCAGTGATATCTTCCCCCCCCCCACCTTCACCATTTCCCATCTCCTTGTCCTTCTCTCATTTTATCTCCTTGCCTGCCTATCACCTCCTTCTGGTGCTCCTTCCCCCTTCCCATTTCTTTTTTCTTCCATGGCCTTCTTTCTCTTTCACCAATCGACTTCTTAGCTCTTTACTTCATCCTTCCCCCTCCAAATTTCACCTATTGCCTGGCGTTTATCTCTCTCCCCTCCCCTCACCTTTCAAACCCACTCCTTGGCTTATTTTCTCCAGTCCTGCCGAAGGGTTTGGGCCTGAAACGTCGACTGTACTTTTTTCCATGGATGCTGCCTGTCCTGCGGAGTTCCTCCAGGATTTTGTGTGTGTTGCTCGGATTTCCAAAATCTGCAGATTTTCTCTTGTTTCTGTAACCTTTGGTGCTCTTCCCAATCAAGAACCTACAAACTCTACTTTGAATATACCTAATGATTTGGCCTCCACAGAAATGAATTCCACAGATTCGCCACTGTCTGGCTATAGAAATTTCTCTTCATCCCTGCTCTGAAGGGATGTATTTCTACTCTGAAGCTGAGCCCTCTGGCCCTAGATTCTCCTGGTGTAGGAAGCATTCTCTACACACGCACTCTATCTAGGCCTTTCAATATTTCATAAGTTTCAATGAGATCCTTCCTCATTCTTATAAACTCCAGTGAGTACAGGCTCAGAGCCATCAAACGCTCTTCATATGTTAACCGTTTCATTCCCAGAATCATTCTCATGAACCTCCTCTAGACCCTTTCTAAAGCCAGCACATCCTTTCTTAATAGGGACCCAAAACTGGTCAACAGGACATACAGTTGTGTAGTTTGTGGGGTTATGGACTATTTCTATCACCAGTGCAGGGTGTCTATGCTCCCACTGCATGAGCTCAACATTCTTCATACCACTCGGACGGCCTTTTCTCCTGTTGGAGTGAGCCAGAAATTCCCAGGAGGATGTGGGAAAGTTTGAAGTAGTATTTTCCTCTCTCTCTGTCTGTCAGGTATCAGGTAGTAAAAGCAAGGGGTCCTTCCTGAATCTGGAAGCTTGCTCAGTAGAAGAGAAGAGGCTGGTATCCATTTCCAAAATGGCATGCTTCCATTCCCACAACCTACAGATCACTTTCAAGGACTCTTTATCTCATGTTCTTGATATATATTGCTTATTTATTTATGATTATTGTTATTTATCCTTTCTGTTTGTATTTGCACAGTTTGTTGTCTTTTGCACACTGCTTGCACATTCACTTAGTGTGGTCTGTCATTGATTCTATGAGGTTATTGGACTTATTGAGTATGCGCTCAAGAAAATGAACCTCTGGGTTGTTTATGGTGACATAAATGTACGTTGATAATAAATTTACTTTAAACTTTGAACTTTTGAACTTTGACTTTATAATTTTCTAACTTTATATATTTCCAGTGGGCACACAGTAACACCCCAACAATTACACTATTTGGTGCTACAGATATCATTATGCCATCTTGGCAGTAGCAGTAATTCTCAAACAACAAATGCTAATGATATAGATTTCATCTGGCTTTGATGTTCCTTATATTTAGCTGTAGGATGTTAAATGCCAGTTGGACCAGTATTCTGAAAAGAAAGATGAATGAAATAAATCAGAGATAGAGGGTAGAGGACAGAAGTAAAATACTTGAGAACAATGGACAAGGACATGACAAATATAAAGTAGAAGATGATCAGCAGAAAGATCAAATTTGTTACAAGCAGAATGGAAAATAAATTCTAGATAAATTCAGCAAAGAAACAAGAAACTAGTTGAAAGCTGATTAACAGAAAGTGCACAAAATGAGGAAGAATATATGTAGATAGATCAGATAAATGCATCTATATTTCGATTTTTGTTGGGATGCAGTGCATCATTTTTTAAGCCAATCAACTGAAAGCACCAGGGACCTGAATACTCCCCATAAGTTGTAACTTTAGTTCTGAAGTTTTGCCAGTTTTCAATGTTTGATGGACTGCCAGAAGCTGGAGAATAGTGAAAGCTGTCCTAAAATCCTACTGTGTCTTGTTTCTGCATGCATCTGGGTGAACAGTGATTAGTAACTGACTGATCTGAGTGCATGAGATTGAAAAGGATCAGATTTTGAACTAGGCAGAGGTCCCATGAATATTACTTCGAAGCAACTAGCAAATTTGTCACAAAGCCTGTTGAGAATGGACTACTTATGGAAGGCATAAAGAAACTGAAAGGGTTTCCTGAACTGGTAGAGAAACCTTGATATAAATGTTTCATAAATTCTAGCAAAGGGCTTTCTATAACTTTAGAAATTGCTGGTGTCAATTTTAGTCGATGAACACCCAAAGCATTAGTCTAACAAGCCTTTTTCTCTTGTCGCAGACATTAATTCATTCAATATAAAGATATTCACGACTATGTTAAAATAGCTGACAAAACACAAGGGCTAAATTTAATAAATCCTGAAAGTGATTCCAGGTTTTGCAATGTGAAATTAACTTATGAGCATTTAGTGAACTGCAGACAGTATGCTAAATTCATATTATTATGTTTTGTAACTCCAAACATAAAACTATTTGAAAGAAAAGCATTGAGCCGATGATGAAGTGTCTCGTTTCATGTTTTAATTTTTAGTGAGACACACACATATGACATGGTGGCATAATGACTTATGCCATTCACATACTTTTACATATAACCTGTTATGAATTATGTAAATAACAGCGAATGCTTAATCAAACAAAATGCTTACAATATTACTCAGATAGTAAATATATAACAAAACTCCATTTAGTTATAAACTCCAATTCAATATAGAATGCATCCCAACTTATATACATATATATAAATCTGTGTGTAATTTTTCTCTGCAATGGTAAGGGAATGTGATGCAAAGGCTATGAGGTGTTCTCTTCCATCACTCATAACATGTGACATAACTGCACCTGTACCATAAGGTGAAGCATCACAGTCAAGCTTCACTGGGTGATGTGGCTCGTAATGTGTGAGTACAGTGTCTGACATCACTATTTCCTTTACCCTTTAGAAAGCCACCTCACACTGCTTTGTCCATTGCCATTTCTTCCCAACCTGTTGTAATGAGTTCAAGGGGTGGATCACATTAGCCAGGTATAGCAGGAACCTATTATAGTAATTGACAAAGGACTGCGACTCTGACACATCCTTTGACCTTGTGCATCCATCACTTCTTGAATTTTCTCAGCACACTTTTGTAATGCCCGTGCACCAATGGTATAACCACAGTAAGTGATGCCTGGTTTGAAGAATTCACACATATTGCATTGAGCCCATAATTTTCTAATCTTTTTTTAGAACTGTTTTGATAAGTCGATGGTGACATTAAAATCACAATTTAGATCCTGACGGACCCATTCTTTTTAGCTACTGCGACCGTTGGCATTGCCCATGGGCTCCACTCAACCTTGAAAAGAAGTCCTTCTGCCTCCAAACGACCTATCTCACTGGCGACTTTATCATAGATTGTAAAGGGAACTGGAGGGGCTTTGTAAAACTTCAACTGGTACATTTAATGTCAAAGAAATGTACACAATACAATACATACTTGGGTGTGGCATTTTCATTTAACACTATTTTACTCTTAGTGTGTTTGAGTTTTCCAATGCCATCCGTGAACATTGTGGTGGTATCAGCTAGTGCCTTTTTTAATCAAGTTGTAGTTGTCTCCACCACTGATGACCCCAAAATGCTGGCCCTCCCCTTTTTACCACATGCATGCCCAATTATAGCTTGTTGGTTGGTGTATTTCACTACTAGGAGTATCACTTCCACAAGAGTTATCTTTTCTCCAGTATAAGGTCTTAGTTGGATATCTGCAGGCTTTAGTTCTGGATCTTTAAAATGCTGTTCAAGCTCATGTTGCAGAATGACGAAAATAGCCAAGCCAGTGTCCAATTCCATTTTAATTAATTTGCTGTTCACTTCTGGTTTAAGCCATATTGCTTATCTCTTATTAGTTTTCACAGTGTAGAATTTCAAGGCTATGCAATCCTGTGTCACTCTCATCATTATCAGATTTTCAATCAACTGCATGCAGATTAACACTCTTTTTGAAAGTGCAACTTGACTTCTTAGCAATTTCAACTGTTCTTTTAAATGTGAGTTGTGGTTTATTTAGGAGCTGTTTCTGAATGCTTTATTGTAAGCTTCCACAAACTAAATGATCTCTCAATGTATCATTAAGCCCATCACTGTCAATGCTCAGAGAATTTCGTTAATTTAGCCACGTAAGCTGAAATGGACTCCCTTTCCATTTAATTCCGCTTATGAATCTTAAAGACTTCTGCAATCAACAATGGTTTGATTTTGAAATGTTCCCAAATTACTTTTGCAATATCAGCAAACTCATTTCTGTTGGTTTGGTTGGAGCAGTTAAACTTCTAAATAAACTGTATTATTTTTCACACAGTGCACTCAGCAAAACTAGCACTGGCTTTTCATTGGGTATTTTATTTGCTTCAAAATATTGCTCAATTTGCTCAATATACTATATTCGCTTATCTTTTGTGCAATTGAACACATCTATCTTTCTGATGTAGCCGTTTTTGATCTTTTTAAAGATTTATTATTATCACCCAATACTCACTCTTTATGAACTCATGGATTCGTTAATTTTCTGCTTCTTTTTTAAAAACTCAATCATCTTTCTCTTCCCCTTGCGAGGAAACAAGCATGTTGCACCTATTTTTAAACTTGAATGTCTCACTGCGTTTTTTTGAAAACTCGAACATCTTGCAGTGCTTCAACGGGTACGTAGTTGTCTTAAGTTCATTTAAAACTGCCTCATCACCATTGTTAAGTTTTGTAACTCCTAAGTGTAAAACTATTTGAATGAAAACACAGAGCCAGGAATAAAGCATCTAGTTTCTTTTTTATTTTTAGTGAAGTGAACACATGTGACATGATGGTGTAATAATCGCATGCTTTTACGTATAATCTGTAATTAATTATGTAAACAATAAAGAATGGTTAATCAAACAATATATTTACAATATTACTCAAATATTACAGAAAGATTAAATACACAAAACATATCATCTGTTCATTTTCATGATGATGACATCCAGCAGCAATAATCCCAGTATCCACTATTAAACTTATAAGCAGAAGCCAATAACTTGAGTCACTGTTGCTAGTTAAAGCAAAACCTGCATATATCACAAAGCTAAGAGATATGCTTTAGATACCTGTTATCCATAATATTTTCTTCCAAACAATGAACAGAGTTTCCAATATTCTAGACTTAAACCATTGCCAAAGGGTGTCAAGTGTCAGGAGAATTTCAGCAAGAGGAAGAAATCAACCAGCAACTAACTAGCATGTAATTGATTATCTCTTTGAATGATGCTCTGGGGTTCCTCCCTGTAGCTGAATGTATGTTCATCAGACATGTTTAAGACAAGGTAATAGCTGATCTGTTATGCTCCAAGTATCTGTGCAGGCATCGAATGAGCATAACATGCAGATTTCCTTTCTTTACCCACTCTGTGCATTCGCATTAAATGTCATAATAGTTACCCTCCGGCATCAGGTCCAACTCATGCTGCATAGATGTGCAATGGACACAGTTTTAGATCTCTGGGTCCCTACTGGTGTCTAAAACCAACAGTACAAAGCCAATTTCATTCAGTAGGATTTCATTCGCAAACTGGAATTTCAAGATTTAAGTATCAGAATTCTCAAATTATCCTGGTATAGCAAAACAGCAGCACTTCAACACATTCCATTTGTGGCAAGTACAAAGATTAGTTCATCAGTATTCTCTCTTCATCCTTCCCCAACCCCCCACCCCAGGTTCTGTGCATCTTCACCAATGTGGTAACAAGAAGAGGCAATATCTCAAATGGTGAGATATATCCTCAAGAGGCTGTGCCTCAAGAAGGCAACATCCATCACTAAGGATCCTCGTCATTCAAGACATGTCCTCTTCTCAACACTACCATTTGGGAAAAGGTACAGGACTTTGAAGATCCACTCTGAACAATACAGGAATTGTTTCTTTCCCTCTGCCATCAGATTTGTGAACAGCCCATGAAATCCATGAACAGTAACTTAGTTATTCCTTTTTATTGTGCTATCTAATTTATTTTTACTTGCAGTAATTTTATATCTTTGAACATACATCTGCTGCAAAATAACAAATGTCATGACATAAAGTCAATGATCATAAATTTGATTCTCCCTCTTTGTTGTATTGTGCAACTTTATTTTTCATCTTCTAAATCACCTTCTGATATATGGTGTCATGTGTGATGCCAAGCAGAGGTACCGGACTGATGATGCTAATGAGAGAGATAAGAAAGACAATGGAGAAACATTCAAAATGCTTATAAGAGAGAAGAGAGAGATTAATGAGAAAGAAACACAATTCAGATATTGACAGACCAGGTTGCTTTGAACCTGAACTGTTTGAAGTTGATGGACAGGAGATACCCCAGCGGAGGGATAAAAAGAGCAGGTTTGCTAAGGCACGAGACACATCACGAGACCCTGGAAAGAGCAGTGTACCCCCACAAGTTGGTGAGAGTTTGGAGGACCGGTTCGCGGGAACCAACCAGAGGCTCACAGGGTCTAAAGGTACGATTGGTGGGAACCTGGGGTGTGTGTCCGCCCTTGCCTGGGTGCCGGGTTCACCGCGGAAGAACGATCGTATCTGGAATGGAGGAGTCGCAGTCGGTGACCGCAGCGGGATTAGAAGACATCAAAAGGTCTGCCCGAAACCAACTGTGGAGACATCAAAAGGTCTGCCTGAAACCAATTGCATCTCCCACTCTCCCTCTCTCTCCCTCTCCAATGGTACGACAACAGCGATTACTGTGAACTGCACTAAACTGAACTGAACTCTGCTTCACTTAAGACTGATCATTTTACCCCTAGACTGCGATAGAGCTTGGTTGATTCCTATTACCCTAGTTCTGTGTATATGTGTGTATTATCATTTCTAACCTGTTACATTTATATCCTTACGATTAGTTTACTGTACTACTAATTTCTTTAATAAGACTTTATTAGTTCCTAGTAATCCAGACTTCAACGAGCGTTCCATTTCTGCTGGTTTGGCAACCCAGTTACGTAACAATGGAACCGGACATAACTCAAAAATCCAGCCCCTGCAGATCATGATAGACTTTGCCTGCTTCAATAATTGCCCCTAAAATCCAACAATTTTAATTTTGAAAATGTTTAATTGCTTTTAGATGCAATAGGTTAACCAATTCCTACATGAAGCAATGTACCCAGTCCAGTAGATTCCACCAGCTTTGCAGAAACTTGCAAATTACAATAATGGAAAGAATGACATTAGGGAGAACCATTGCAGGTTTTATCAGCTATAATTTGACACCATAATATAAAAATAAAATTTGGTTCGGAATTAATAGGGAAATATTCAAAGTGATGTATATACTATGCGATGATTCAAGTCACTGATTTCAGCATTGCTCAGAGGATGCTACTGCTGTAGATAGATATTACATAGACCTACTTATCTGAAATATGGTACATTCGCATCAAGAATACTCAGTGTACTAAGAAATGTGCTTTTAAAACAGAATGATTCCAATTTATGATAAAATGGTAACAATTTTTGAACTGGCCATATCATTTTATTGCTGCATACCAAAAGACATTATGATAATTTGAAAATCCTTCATTTCATTTTAAAATCACCAACATCCATTTGTTTCAGCAAAGTCAGTTGGTATAAACAAAGTGAGCACATCTTTAAACCAATGTGCTGTCAGGTCTCTCAGCTGCGATGAAAAGATCTCATATGAAACAAACCATAAACACAAGAGATTCTGCAGATGCTGAAAACCTTGAGCAACACACTCATAATACTGCAAGAACTCAAAAGATCAGACAGCATTTACTTCCCTTCATAGATGCTGCCTGACTTGTTGAGTTTGCTCCAGCATTTTGCCTGCGGCATACTGTTCAATCAGGTTCGTGGGTCTGGCAAGTGAAACAGAACGCACTCTCTGCAAATAAGCAGATTAATTATTTATTCACAAACAGTAAAATTTCAACCAAATATTCATGTTCCCCAGGGTACAGTCACTACAAATCTGAATATTCAGCAAACATACTTAGCTCAAAGTGCACACAGGGCATACCTTCACGATGGTCTTGCCTTAATCAAAAGAAGACGAAAGCAAACTCCTTCCATGTGCTATTTTATATACCCAGGATATTTCAAACTGGACACTAGGCAGTTATCCAATGGGAAGAGTAGCAGCAGCTTCTAAACTAACCAATCATAATGGAAGCGACTTTCAACAATCAGAATAAGGCATGCCCCACAGGACACTCCGCCCTTTGAAAGTTGCAAACATGATGATGCAACCCTCAGACTAGTATGACTCTCATGAACTCCAAACTAAGTTATACATAAAGCACAAGGGTAAAATACCCAGTATGGTAAATCAATGGTCACCTCCCAGTATACTATAGTAGTCCACCAGCCTCCCTGTGTCCCAAAAGGCTACCAGCCCCATCCGGCAGTGTAATAGCCAATGAGCTGGAACCCCACTTGATCTTGTACACTGACTCCGAGATGTGATCAATCAGGTGAGTGATGTTCACCAACTCATCAGGAATGTAAGTGCAGCATTCTTAATCAAGTGCCACCTTCCTTTGTGAGCAGGTAATTCCTGGGACAGTCTGGCCATACCATGCTGAGAAAGACTATCATTTGAAACACCCTTCCTTTGTAATAGTCCTCTTCCTGCCCAGCATGGTCAAGATGGTCATCCAAGGGCACTGAGGTGGTATATGCACGGCACCACATTTCAACCGCACCACCCTGTGGGAACCACAGGTAAGCCTAGGAACTGCATATCCAGTAAATGCCTTTCAGCATCCAACAAGAGCCCAGCTTTATAACAACACAGCCGTCCCAGGATACTGTTCCTGCTCATACTTGCCATCCACCTTGCATCTTGTACCTGTACTCAGTATACTACCTACACCAACACTCTTGTCAGGTGGGGAAATCACTTTAAGAGTCAGGAATTTCCAATTATACAAATGGTACATAGGGAAATACCAGCCCTTAAAACATTTACTCCACCAGGGCTATTAAGGCTCAAGTCCATTAACGTTGTTACCATACTCTGGGTTGAGGTTGGCTGGAATAGATTACCCCCTCCCAGCTCCCCCAAAACAGAATGTCAAAACCCGAGAGGCCAGATAATTTCCTCCAGCAGTCTTTCTTTGTCATCAAAGGGATCGATATCAGTGCCATCCCTTCTGTGATGTAGTAAGGAGTCTTCATACAAATTCAGCAATCAGACCCATTGGTTTAGTGTGCAAATTCAAACACCATCCACAGGACTGTATCACTGGATCTCACACCACAAATTAGCGTCCACCACTTTGCCATTCTGTAATCCAGGGAATTACAAATGCACTCACTCCTGATTAGTCACTGGATATTTAGAAAACACACAAAAACAACAGAACTACAAGAATTGTTTCCCCAAATGCTCAATTCCCTCTGGAATGTGGGCATCTCATATCCGAAATATAGTTGCCCATGTTTCTACTAAACTTCAACTGAAATTTCACATGGCCATTATGAAAAATGATTCTTTCCTAAAACCAATTACAAAAACCATGAGGAAACAAGTAACAAAGTAACAGATTAAGGCACAATGAACATGTAACAGATGAGAGCACAAAACACAAAGCCCAGGTTCCAGTCCTCTTCTTTTAAAACTGCAAAATCTTAAAACAGACAGTTAATTTCTCACAGAGAAACAGCACTTATGAGAGAACTAATAAAGAAATATCAACTAGACAGGGCCCAACACATTCACAGTCTCTTAAAGACAAAGTCCTCACATGCGCACGCGCCGCGCGCACGCACACACACACACACACACACACACACACACACACACACAATCTGACATGTGTGGCCACACCTCACATTTCTCCCATTCAAATTATTCACACTCTATTTACAGGGAAGATGGATGCAGGTTAATGAATCCCCTCCTGACAACAATGAGGCACTAACCACTCCTGCTTCCCACCTCTGGTGAACCAATATCCTTTGCAGGGAAAACTGAATGGAATGCCAGCCAGCTGGTAGATGACAGAGGGAACCCCTTTTCTTTTTACAGGATGTGCAAGATGTCCCACTCCACATCTACTTATCTAACTTTCATACTTGGCCTCATGCACCCTCTTCTACATACTCTAAATCTTGGAATCATTGAACCGCTGTACTCATAGGATGATCAGCAGCTGGTGCTATTAAAGAGAGTACTACCCCTTTGTTTGGGAAAACTGTCTCCGTAACCACATGTCCCACCATTCCAGAAGTTAATGCAACATTCTCTGGTGGGCTACCACTGTTGCAGTATATTTCTGTGATAAGAGCCCACTGGCGCAGAACTTTAGTACCCTCCTCTACCCTTCCAAGCTCCATTCCACTTGGGATTTTAAATTCAGTTCAGTAAGAGTGGGATACCCAAGTTTGACTGCTGTCGTTCCTAAACCCATAGCGATGCATTAGGCTCAGGGGAGCAAGCAGTGTTCTCATGGTGTTATTGATCATGTGTTGGGATGATAGGCTCTCTAATGCATCCATCTCTCTATCAGATAAGCTCAGACCGGTATCCACCGCCCCCCCCCCCATCCCGTAACCTGAATAACCATGTGGCCAAAGACTCCACAGCCTTTTGCCTGTACCTATTCCCTAAACTCGTTAATTCCTTAGCGGAGAATTCTCTGAGCTCTGTTGTCTCAAAGGTGTCCATTACACCATCCCCCGCACATTCCTGAGCCTCCTCCCCCTCCTGAGGAGAAGAAGCCGCGATCGATGTCTCTCACGGCGGGTGTGTGAACGCTTGATGACTGGCCTGTCCCATACTGTTTCAGACACACACGAGAGGGCAATCATCTTGATGATTAAACTGAGGGGTCCATACTACGCTCTGTCCCATTTTCATCATCTAGCCAGTCATTCCCATCTTTCAGCCCCACAGTAGGATCATCGTCCAAACTCAACATGGTTTGAACCTTAATGGGATTAGGTCCCCAACTGGCCTCCAAGCCACCTCTAAATTCTGTACTTTCATTGTGATGTCCCATTTTAACACCAGTGAAACCTAACTGCTCTGACAAATCTACCAGGATTGCATAACCCATCAGTAAGTTACCAAGACTTCCAAAGCCTGCACTATTATCTGTCCACCCTGGGACTCTGCATCTCTCAGACGGAGGCTCCTCTCTTTTAAATAACCTCTTAAAGAAATGCAATTCTGCTCAAACAGCCATGCCCTGCTTGCAGCGCCAAATGTAATGTTCGATCAGGTTCGTGGGTCTGACAAGTGAGACAGAAAGCACTCTCTGTGAATAGGCATATAATCATTTATTTACCAACATTAAAAATTTGACCAAACATTCATGTTCCCCAGATTACAGACACTACAAAGCTGAATATTCAACAAACGTCCATACATTCAACAAAGATACTTAGTTCAAAGTGCACACAGAGTATACCTTCATAATGGTCTTGCCTTAAATAAAGGAAGAAGAAAGCAAGCCCCTCCATGTGCTATTTTATATACTCAGGATATTTGAAACCTTACTTTCCATTTTTCTATTTTCTATTTATGATTTATAATTTAAATTTTTAATATTTACTAATGTTTACTGTTTTTAATATTTTTTAATATTTAATATTTGTAATCCAGGGAGCAGAAAGTGCAGAATCAAATATCGCTGTGATGATTGTACGTTCTAGTATCAATTGTTTGGCGACAATAAAGTATAAAGTATAAACAGGACACCAGGTAGTTATCCAATGGGAAAAGCAGCTGCAGTTTCTAAACTAACCAATCACAATGGAAGTGACTTTTGACAATCAGAATAAGGCATGCCCCCACAGGACAGTCATCCATATGGACAAAATGGGACAATATGGAAAAGAAAGCAACAGATGACCATCTATCCAAGCCAGCTTTTCTCCTTCAGCCAACACTGACATTTAATTAATTTATGATACGGAGAGCTTTCTTTATACTAATTGTCTCCAACATTCTCTGCTTTACAGTAATGATAACAATTCAGAATTATTTAATCAGTCTTTAGTGCTGGGATGTTACGAGACCAGGAAAGGAATTATACACATGCAACCTGGTGAGGCTACTCACTAAAATCCTCAGTCATGAGAGAAGAGCAATAAAAGCAAAAAGCAATGAGGGAACAATATTGTTGTGGAAACTAAAGGGAGGCACATTCGTGTACTACAGAGATACTTAAGTACTGAGTGGGCCCAGATCCCAAAAGAAAGTTGCACAGTGGAGAGGGCAGAGATGGAGATGATGATGGGGTTCCCCTCTAGTGGTGCTGTGACGGACAGATTCATCACTTTGCTCTTCCAATGAGGAGCATGAAACAAATTACCCGTGCACTTGTTTCAGCGAACTTTGCTTGTCATTCAGTTATCTAGAGATATGGCAAGGTAACATGCCCTTCCAGCCCAAGAAACTCATGACACCCATGTGACCAATTAACCTGCTAACCAGTCTAACCTGCTAACCAGTACATCTTTGGAATATGAGAGAAATCCTGAAACTCCTGCGGTCACCGGGAGAATGTAAAACTTCCTTACGGACAGTGGTGGAATTTAACCTGTGTTGCTGGCACTGTTATAGCTTTACCTTAACTGCTATGCCTTGGGGTGTGACAAGTCCTGCGCTGCATTTTGGTATGGGGTTACTAATGGCAAGCAATATTTGCAAAAAGTATAGAGTATGTTTACAGCTGTGAGTTCTGACACAGAGTGTACCGTTTGAAAGGTTGCCAGAGACAGATTCATAACAAAAGGGAAAAGGATACACTCTTATAAGTGAACAATGGGAAATTGTATTGGAATCGGTTGAACTGAATAGCCCTTTTAAAGTCCCAGTATGGTAACAATAGGCCAAGTGGCCTTTACTATTTTGTATTATATAGCATGCACTACTATGGGATAACATTAAGGGTGGCCTACACTTTAAATTATCAGTCAGCTATATCTCCAAAGGGGTTCTGTAGTTAGGCTGCAATTTATTTCTGCAATTGGTAATCGGTAATTGTTTTAATTCTGTATTGTACCAAGATACAGTGAGAAGCTTTTTTTTTGGATGTCATGCAGACAAATCATCCCATACATAAATATGTCAAGGTATATATCAAGGTATACAAAAGCCGATTAAAAAGGACCAGAAATTCTGAGGATACTGTATGTTACACATGACCCAGGTTGACCTTCTTTTGACCCCTTTGCTCTGCCAAGCCCTTCATCCTTGGGCTGACCTACTGATACTGCTTGTCTTGCAACAGGTCAACTTGCTTCATGTTGGAAAAGTGATGCTTTGTTATCTCAGGTTGATTGGCATCTGCATACTATTGGCTCAATTCATGAGGCCGGGTTCTCAGAGTTTTTTATTATGCCCAAAAATAAATATAACCCTTGGGTTCGGCCGGTGGGGTTAGTCTCAGGGACGATAGGTTTCGGCCCCACCAAACTTGTGAAGTCTTGTTTGTGTGGATGCTGCATGATGTTTTCCCTTGTTACAAATCAGTACCATGAAATAACAAACAGTACACCATATGCAATTAAACGATTGAGATTTATAATTCTTAATTTGACGATAGGGTTAGTAAAGAAAACAAAACGAAAAAAGGCCCATTTTAATGAAACAGTCTAATGCGCACGTTGGGGCTCACGGTTTTCCCGTCCTTTCATTCTCCATGGATTTCCTCTGAGCGTCGTCAACTCCCGACCCCAATTCAAGTTCACTCCGCCCTGCAGTCTACGACCTCTCCGTTCTGGCATCTTCTCTCTCCATCTTCTGTTGAACAAAAGCCCACAAATACCTCACTCTCGGACACACAAGAAAGAAAAGCACTCCCCGCATTGAACATTCCAAAGCCCCCGTTATCTCTAGTCATAAGCCAAACACTGCTGCTACAGAGAAACCATTACATTAGCAGTGAAACCTTACACAGGGCATTACATAAACTTTATTCAAATTTTTAAAAAATGCAAAAATGAAGAAGTAGTGCAAAAATTTACATTCTTGGTCAGTCCTCTCACTGTCAGCCAGGAAAGGCTTCTTGCTTGTTGGTGAGCTCTGGCATAAGGCATTCTGCTAGTTGGTTTGGACAGTTTGCTCGTGGAATCACTCCAGAGTATCCACAGAGTCCTTGTCACACAGTGTCTGCAGGATGTTCTATGCTGACCACTGCCTGATGGTCTTGTGGTGAAAAGGATTTGCTTGGATGAACTCCTCTACAAAGGACAGGTAGTGTGGCAATATCCAGCAGATTGGGATGTTGCTTGGCAACAGAGCAAGGCCTTTCTTCCACAGCACCTTGGGCAGGTAGAACCTCAGCCTGTAGTGCTCATGTACTCTAGATTTACACATCACTTGACATAGCCACACATAAAAGTAGTCCTTAGAATGAGGCCAGTGTTGGGTACACTTTAGTCCACCCACACCACCCTCCCCACTGTTCTCTGGACGTGTGCAGTGTGACCCTTAGAACTTGCTCCATCTTGGACCCCCAGATAAATTGGAAGATATCCAAAGTGATTACTGAGATAGAGGCCCAATGAACAGACCACAGCTGCACCAAGTACAGCAGTCCTGGGAGCACATCGTACCTGATGGCCAAATTCTTTCCAGTTATTTACAGAGAATGCCATTTCCTCAGACCCAATTTTGTTTGGCCTTCCCAATTCTCTCCAGCCAATATTTGTTACATAATTCAGCCCCTCCGAACCAGAACCCCAGTGCCTTGGGGTAGGTCAGACCTGACATTGGACATTGAATTGGTCAGGCCAATTGGCAAAATGCATGGCCTTGCACTTATCGTGTTTGGTTCTGGTCCTGATGCCAACTGAGATTGGTGACAGATGCTGATAAATCTGAGAACTGGCCATGCATCCAAGCAGAAGACAGCAACATTGGCTGTGTAAAGGGAGGTTTAGACTTGTATGCCTCCACTGCCTGGCAACATCACCTCTCTTATACTCCCGTCCTTCCTTATGGATTCAGCAAAGTATTCTGCGCAGGACACAAACAAAACAGGGGAGAGTTGACAACCCTGCCTGATTCCAGACTTAGTAGAACATAGAGCATAGAATAGTACAGCACATTACAGATCCTTCGGCCCACAATGTTGTGCTGACCCTCAAACCCTGCCTCCCATATAACCCCCCACCTTAAATTCTTCCATATACCTGTCTAGTAGTCTCTTAAACTTCACTAGTTTAATACTTGATGGGAAGCTAATTGTCTCCCACGCATTGACTTGGACAGCACTGCAGATACCTATGTAGAGCAGTTGGATCCAATTTCTAATTACCTACCCAAAACCCATTTTGGAAGGTACATCTGTCGTGTACCTGTGGGATATACTGTCAAAACCTTCTCCTGATCCAAGCTAACCAGGTAGATAACCACCCTCTGTTCTGCATGTAGCTGATTGTATTCCTGAGCAGCACGAGGTTGTCAAAGATTTCCCTGCCCAGTACAGCACAAGTTAGGTCACGGTGCATCACCAGTCCCAGAGCAGACCTGAGCCTGGGCCTCAAAAAAGAGGAGAAGACCATTTAGACCATTCAAAAGTAAATATCTACCCTATCCTGGCTCACAGTATAATCGATGAGACCCTGTTCCAAAGTGAATAATCCATTGTTGGTTGTTAATGTGCTATCATCTGACACAAGTGAAACCACACCAAAAGTAAATCTCAATAAACAAACAAAATTTTTAGAAGCTTGATGACTGAAACTTTTGCACAAAAAAAATCAAGTCTATGAATCACAAAGCCAAAAACAACAAATGTTTGAAATACTCACCTGACAGTCTATATTCGTGGGAAGAGAAAAAGGCCCAAGACTTCAGGTCCCAGACCCTTCATCAGAGTAACTGTTTCTTTGCCCCTAGATGAACCCTCTCCTGCAGAGGATTACCAGATTTTGTCTGAGATTTCCAGCATCTGCAGTGTAGTGGTTACTTGATGACAAACCAAAACCGCTGCAAGATTGAGCCTGGGTAATCAACACTGTATGACGTGCTTCCAAATAACAAATTTGCAAACCGAAGAAAGTATGTTCGATCCTTTATTATGAAGCCAGCAAAGATGAACAACATTGTAAGGATAAAAAACTAACAAAACAAAATCAGTGATATAGCAATCTTAGTGTTCATATCAGAGTAACTAAGTTTTCTAACTAGCGATATAACTAAGCAATACTATGTGTAATTAGTGGTCGAACTAAAGTAGCATTCCAATTAGCAAAGTTAGAGCATTTAAGTGGTCATTAAGAAAATATCATTCTCTGTGGCTCACTCCCTCTGTCTAACAACTAACTAACCCTAAGTGTGAATATGTTGTGTACTCATTTGTTTCTACCATGCCCCCAACCCACGTGACAGATTACCATAATAATTACCAGATTGCTACAAAATACTAAACAGACAGAAAATAGATATATAGCTCCAACATCCTAGCCCCTAAAATATTGCCCTATAATAATTACAACTACATACTACTAAAATAGGATACATGAAATCTTCGAGGACGGACATCTTAATAAATAAAGGCATCCATTAGTCTTGCGAGACCATGGATCTGCGTCTGGAAAGTCTTCACTCTCCAGGGTGCAGGCCTGGGCAAGGAAGACCAGCAGATGCCCATGCTGCAAGTCTCTCCCTCTCCACGACACCAATGTTGTCCAAGGGAAGGGCATTAGGACCCATACAGCTTGGCACCAGTGTCGTCGTAGAGCAATGTGTGATTAAGTGCCTTGCTCAAGGCCACAACACGTTGCCTCGGCTTCGGCTCGAACTCATGACCTTCAGGTCGCTAGTCCAATGCCTTAACCACTTGGCCACGTGCCCACACAGACATCTTAACATTTAAACAAATGCCTTCTTTCTTCTTTCTTCTGCCAGTCAAGTCATGTAACAGTCATCCAGATGAGAGATTACCAGCACTTAGCCCAAAGCAGAGTGATCCTTACCTCCACTCTCTGTCAAGTCAAAATCATGAAGCTTCCAGAGCTTATAGCTCCTGAAACCTCTGCCTCCTGTAGAAGACAGATCTTGGATGTAGACCTGTTTGTCTTGTTCTTCATATGCACCTGTTGCTCAAATCCTCTTCTGTCTGGAAAGACTTGAATGACTCTTCCCATGATCCATGAGCTATGGAGGCACCGTATTGTCAACAATAAACACAATGTCTCCTGGGAGGAAATTGTGTTTTATACCTGACCATCTCTGATGTTCCTATAACTGTGGTAAATACTCTTTGACCCATCATTTCCAGAACAAATCTGACATATATTGGTCCTGCTTCCATCTACGAAGAGCATTAATGTCTTCCTTGTGGAAGTCTCTTGGAGGCAAGGATGGTGAGGTGTTCAGAAACAATGGATGGTTGGGTGCTTGTGGGACTGGAGGATACTTTGGTAATTGGACAACCATTGATAATAGCTTGTAATTCACAAAGGACTGTCTGTAGACCCTCTTTGTCAAAATTCTGTACCTTCATGATGGAATCAAAAACCTTTCGCACAGACCTGATCAATCTCTCCCATGTTCCTACATGATATGAACCGGCTAGGGGTTAAAAATCAACTTAATTCCATTTTGAAGAAGGCCATCACTGACCTGTTAATGATTTCACTTCTCTATGGCATCTTGTTACTCACGCTCAGCTCCAACGAAGTTTGTCACATTATCAGAGGGCAGTTCACAAACCTATCCCTGTCTTGCTATAAAGCGCCGAAGTGTATTAACAAAGGAGTCAGTGTCTAAAGAAGATACCACTTCAATGTGAATGGCTTGTTTAGCTAGACAGGTAAATATGACCCTATACCTCTTTACTGTACTTCTCCTGCTCCTCACCTCACAAGGTCCAAAATAGACCACTCATGCACGTGTAAACGGAGGTTCCCCTGGAGAGACTCTATCCAGAGTTAGATCTGCCATGTGTTGGCATCCTGGAGCTGTGTGCAACCATCAACAAACAACACACCTAAACCATCCCCAAGAGCTCTAACAAACTTGCCTTGAGACTATTGGTCCTCCTCCAGTTCAGGTGCAAACCGTCCCTTTTGTACAGGTCATACCTCCTCCGGAAGAGATCCCAATGATCCAAGAACCTGAAGCCCTGCCTCCTGCACCATCTTCTCAGCCACACATTAATCTGCCAGATCATCCTGTTTCTCCCCTCACTAGTGCATGACACAGGTAACAATCAAGAAGTTACTATCCTGGAGGTCCTGCTTCTCAGTTCTTTGCCTAGCTTTCTAAATTGTCTTCAGGACCTCTTTTCTTTTCCTTCTCATGTCATTGGTACCAATATGTACCAAGACATCTGGTTGCTTTCCTCCCCCCTCCAAAATGCTGTGGAAATGAAGTTCCTTTGCAGGTATGTTTAGACTCTTCAGGCACGGCTGCCCTACTTAGCCATCTACCAACTCTCATGACACTGTCTTCAAGTTTGGGATTGAGGCTGAAAACATGGTTGTTCCATTTTACACTTTGCAAAGCTGAGAATTCATGTGGAAATCTCTCTCTTTGGCAAACCCAATGATCTCCATTTCAGCCTTTCTGAGCTCCTCCACTGAGAGACAATCTCAGCCGATCTGACCTTTGACCCTCTCAATCTCTCTCTCCAAAGAATACCCTTGTTGTTCTTTATCCAAGTGAGACTGAGCAAGAGCAATATTCAATTGTTTCCTCTTCTGACTAGGAAACAAGAGCAAGTTCTTAATTCTAAGAATCCAGGCCACTGTCTTCCTCAAATGGGTCCAAGATGAGAAGTGATGGATTATACGTGTTACCATACCCACCTCCTCTTCAATCAGCATGGCACTCATTGTAACCAGCAGAAGTTCTCCAGAACAATCAAGATTCACAGGCCATTCACTTTCAGGCTGAAGAAAATATTCAGGCCCAGATGTTCATGTCTCATTCTTTAGGAATGCTTTCACCTTCAATCCTCTGGAGGGCTTACCTGCTGGGTTGCTTGAAGTGATTACAATACCTCCATTGAGATGCTTATGAGACCTTAAGAATTTCTGAAACTCTGTTTGCAATGAAGGTTCAGAACCTGGAAGTTTCATTCTGATGTACTTCAGCACAGAAGTACTATTAGTTTGAAACATTAACTCATGAAGCTGCATGTACAACTCTGTCCTCCACAATGTGTCCATAAACCTTGCAATTGTAGAAGCAGTGAGCTCGATATATGTGATTGAAACTGACTTCAATAGAGCTACCCTAGGTTTTCCCATGATAAAAGCACTGTGCACCTGACAGTGTGTGTTGTACAACAATAGGTAGGTAACTGCTTCATAGGCATCACAGCTTGCATCTTTAAAGTCGTGTAACTATGCAGCAGCAGCTTTTCCAAAAGCCAGGGTTTTCAAACATCTAACAACCTGGAAGTCTTCTACCTGGCAGAGTTCTCCCGACCAGCTTGTCCACTCATGAGCAGTGTCAACCCAGCCAAAGCTTTGTATACCTAGATCATGTAGGATATCCTTAACAGGTAGCACCATTGGATTCAATGTTCCTAAAGGATCATAGATGGAACTAACTATGGAGAGAATCCTCTTTCTGGTGAGTGGTCTATCTTGGATTGTGATCGTAAACTTGAAAATATTGGACTGAATACTCCATTGCACACGCAGTATCGTCTCGCAACAGAACTGTTCTTAATTGTCTTTTGTGCACACAGCTTGGTGATGTAGTTGCTCCAAAGAGATGTACCACCGTTCTAAAGTCCCCCATATCTTGGGTGAGGTCACCATCAGACCATCGGAAAAACCTCAGCGGATCGGCATCTTCTGCTGGTAATTTAACCTGATGAAACAATAATTCAATACCTGCCATGATCACCACTGGTTCTTTTCTGAATCTGGTTATGTCTCCTGTCAGTGAACTAGTAAGATCTGGTCCCTGTAAAAGCTAAGCATTAAGTGATATTCCCTGAAATGTCCGCAGTCAAACACAATACAAAGTTTCCCATTTTTGGGATGGTAAACACCATGATGTGGAATATATCAAACTTTTCCATCATTACGTTCCAGATCCTCTGCTGGCACTCTTTTGGCATAACCCTTGGAGATGACATCCTTCATGAAAGCTGTGTAGTCAGTGTGAAATGACAAATCCTTCTTAAACCATTTCCTTAGAGTTACAGCATGCTGTTCATCCATCTTCCTACAATTTGGCACATCAACCTCCTTCTTTCTCAAAGGTAAACTAAGCTGTTAATGGCCATTCACCAGTTTTGTAAAATTTGCATCCAGCTCCAAAAACTTGTGATCTTCTCTTGACAAACCAGGTTATTCATCCTGACCGCACTTTGGAAAGTCTGCTTTGAACTGCGGTTGCCAAAGCTAATCCATGTTCAAAACAGAGATCCTGTTAGCTGTCAGCTCTGGCTGTGCACTGTTTCTCCCATCACTATGGTCTCCCTTCAGTGGCTCATTCACAGTCCAACCCAACATTGTTCTAATTGCATAGGGTCCATCTTTAACACTGAGGATCACTTGTAAAAGCTCCAATGCTTTTGGCAGATTTGTGCCTATCAGCAGCTCAATTTCTGAATCAATCTCTTGCAAATGGACACGTTTCAGGTGAGAACATCCCTAGAAATCCCTCTGATGTGGAATGTTCCCTTTGAGGATGGGCTTACTTTCTTGCATATGGATGTTAGGTAGTTCACAATAGTTTTCACCAACTAAATGAGCCAGTTCCAATCCTGAAACAATATGGCTACTCACAATCTTCTGTTGACCCATGACACATAAGAGAACAAGTGTCCTTCTTCCTGTGAGGTTGAGCTTGTTCATAAGGCATTCAGTTCCAAAAACTGCTGTGCTTCTTTGATCTAGAAAAGCATTAATAACCACTATCCTGTTACCCTTCTTAGACTTCACTTGTACTGGAACTGTGGGAAGTTTACAATCATGATCACCAGCCCCTGTAAGGCCATTAGCTACCAGGGCATAACTCACTGCTGTGTCTGAATCTTTCACGGCTTTCTTTGATTCTGCACTTTTTTCATAAGAGTGAATATTAAGTATGCTGGGGTGTTTGCCACTGCATACCTTACATGAAGGATGCTTCCTGCAATCTTTGCTGATGTGCCCTGTACACAAACAGCCAAAGCAGGCAACATTTTCTTTTAAGAAGGCGACCTTCTTACTATGAGCACTTATCTCCAACTGAGGGTATGAATACAACATATGTTCTCCCTCGCAGAACAGACAAACCCTTTTGGCTGACAAGACCACTTCCTTTCCATGAGTTTCAGGTTTACTTCTCACAGTGGTACAGTAGTATCAGAACTGCTTCTTTTAGTCTTAGAATGAAATTGTGACTTAGTTTTGTTTACACCCTTGCTTATTGTTGGTGATGTAGCATCCAATACATTTCCAAACACCTGGTGTGTAGCAATCTTTACTTGTCTTTCTATAAAATCAACAATATCAGTGAAAGTGATCTTATGGTTGTACATTTCTTGCAGTTTACAGACTATCGTTCTCCATTTACCCCAAGGCATATAGGACAACTTCTTTACGACAATTGACATATTAGTAGGAACGTCCAGCTCACACATATACTGCACTTCCCCCATGGCATTGTAACAGCCTCTAAGAAAAGGACTGTAGTCTTGAATAGCTTTCCCATCTTCAGATTTGATAGGTGCCCGAGAAAGAGTCTTCTGCCTGCAAGCAGATGCAATTTCTGTTCCTCACCAAAATGTTCCTGTGTTAAAGCCTTAGCTTTTAGATATCCTTTCTTAGGATGAACATGCTAGCAACTTCTGACAAGTTCTCTAGGGTGACCTTTAGTGTATTGCTCAAGGAAATTGAGCCAGTCACAAAAGCCATCAGACTTGCCTTCAAGACTGTTTCCAAAAGCCCTCATGAATGGATGTTACTGCAATGGGCATCAATCGAAGATTTCAATCTCTCTTTGAGGCAAAGATGAAATACATTGTTGCTGTACCAACAAGGCTGTTATTTCATTTTACTTCCTCAGAATATCAATAGTACTATTTTGACCTCTAGCAGTTAAAACAATTGTTTCCATGTTATAAGTTAATGTCCCCATGAGTACTTTGAGCTGTTATATATGACATAGGTTCAGAGTGCATCCTTAGTGCAGGCTGAGAGTAAACACCCTGAACTACCTCTTGGGGGTCTTGTTCATGATTCACAGATACTTGACGAATGAATAAATCAGCATTGACATTGGGTGTTTTTGTTTTCCTTTGTGCCTTTTCAATATAGGACTCACACCATAGGACTGTCCTGCTGAAGCACTTTGAGCATCCGCCACACTTGTAGTCCTTAGCACATTAGCATTGGACATATACAGAGCAATTTCTTCTTGCAACAGAACTTTGACCACTGACGTTAGATATACTGTCATTTGATTTCACATCATCCTGTGGTTCACATGCTCTATGCGTAGTCAAGGGATGTTTGGAATTTGCGAAAGTTCGTCTGATGGAAGGACAAACATGTTCACTTGTTGCAGCAACAGGACCTTCAATATAACATGTTTGGGTCAACCATTGCTTTGTATTGTCTATGAATGCACTGTAATAGCAAACAATGTTTAAAAAACATTGGTTCTGTTTTTTCTTGTTTGACCTTGGGAAGTAATGAGATCAGCATGCTTAGCAACAGCCTCACAGAGATTGGTCAAGCCTTCAAACCAAATCAAATCAAGTTTAATTATCATTCAACCATAATAGATACAGTGAACAAAACAGCATGCCTCTGGGCAGAAGGTGCAAAATAAACAAAATGGCACATTCAAAAAAGTGAGACAAGACGCATATTCATGTAAAAAATAATATATGTATAGTCCAAAACCTTCGGCAGCATGTCCCGCAATTGATGGTACAGTCTCCTGGCAGTGTGCAGACTCACGCAATCCAGCCTGTCATTCAACCGCTCCAACAGGAGAGGGCAGCACCAATGAGAGAGGCCAGACTCCGACCAAGCACGGATGCCACACTCCACCACCTCCAACATTTCCTCATCTAGTTTGCAGCAGTAGGCAAGCCCATGGCTTGAGGTCTAGTCATTCACTACAACCAAGGCTACACTGCTTCCATGTTTCTGTCCCACCACCAGACAAGGGTAGCAGGCCTGTGGCAACTTACATTATCACTGTCCAATAGATTCTTGCGATTGCAAGTGAAATGTCCGAGACGACCTCCCACGGTTATACTGCATGCAGCAGGCAACAACACAGTCTGCAGCCAGGTCAGCTACTCTGAACTCAAACTGGCTCCTTTCCCAACATTCTGACAGACCTTTCAACACCTCAGCCAGCTCATTCTCCGACATCCCTACAGTGTGTAATCAAGTCCAACTACTCCAATCAACAAGCAGCTCACTGCTGGACTAGCCCTGCAGTACTTGAAGTTCTTGGTGTAGAATTGTCTTGCAAATGTAAATAAAAACGTTTTACAAAGAGAAAAAGCACCTTTGGTTGGTCCCCAGGAGGATGCTGCATATGAACACATTGCCATCTTACTGGATTCTCAAGACAAACTTGCTCTTGTAAGGCATTTTTGTTAATTTTCATATGATCATTAATTGACGGTAATAAACCTTTAATTTTGTTCACATTTGTTTCATACCCCTTTTGAAGACTTTCAATTGGATTATCCTTAACTTTAGCTTTAATTTCTCTTTCGCAAGCCCCAACTGCAGGATTGTTGGCGCCAATTCCATGCTTTGATAAACTCATGATTTCTCTAGTTGCGTAACTTGCAATTAAGCCTTTGCCTGCAGCACTGGCGATATTCAATTCAATAAACAATGTCAATAAACAAACTGTTCGTGCATCTACAGTGCTAAACCAAACCAAACAAAGAGTTTTCAGTTCAAACATTGGCAACCAGAATATTTCAGCACTTCAGTTAATCAAAGCAACGAATCTTTAGGCGAACACCACACAATTGAGCAATGGCCCCTAATGGACAGGCAGCACTGACCATTCAAAACTGTGCTCAAACCACAAACATAATCAACTAATCCTACCGCAAGCAGCTCCCACTTCCAACATGTGGTTCTCAGTGTTGCGATTCCAATTTCACCAACAGGTCTGAGGCAATCCTTTGCCGTAGACTTTTCTTCACTTGGCATAAATATCTTTTGTTGACTAAATGTAGCAGTTACTTGAGAACAAATCAAAACTGCTGAGAAATTAAGCCAGGGTTCGACACCACATGATGCACTTCCAAGTAATGAATTTCTATACTGGTAAATTAAGAAACCAGCAAAGATGAATGATCTTGTAGTGATAATAAACTAACAAAACTAAATTAGCGATATGGCAATCTTAGCATTCAAATCAGCATAACTAAGCATTCTAATTAGCGATATAGCTAACCAATATTATGCATAATTAGCGGTTGAAATAAGTAGCATTCCAATTAGTGAAGTTAGCATATTTAAGCTATCTTCAACAAGAAAATATCATTCCCTGTAGCTCAGTCCCCATGGCTAACATCTATCTAACCCAAAGCGTGAATATGTAACTATACACATTTGTTTTCACTGCGCCCCAACCAACGCGACAGATTACCATAAGAAATGTGCCAGAAAATACAATACAGACAGAAAATAAATACATAGCTCCTATAGACTGAAAAAAATTGATACATGACTCCTACATGTTGTTTTTGTTAAGCTCTGGTTTGAACTAGCTGAAACTAGTTTGAACAGGCTGACAACAGGAATTCTGCAGATGCTGGAAATTCAAACAACACACATCAAAGTTGCTGGTGAACGCAGCAGGCCAAGCAGCATCTGTAGGAAGAGGTACAGTCGACGTTTCAGGCCAAGACCCTTCGTCAGGACTAACTGAAGGAAGAGTGAGTAAGGGATTTGAGAGGGGGAGGGGGAGGGGGAGATCCAAAATGTTAGGAGAAGACAGGAGGGGGAGGGATGGAGCCAAGAGCTGGACAGGTGATAGGCAAAAGGGGATACGAGAGGATCATGGGACAGGAGGTCCGGGAAGAAAGACAAGGGGGGGGGACCCAGAGGATGGGCAAGAGGTATATTCAGAGGGACAGAGGGAGAAAAAGGAGAGTGAGAGAAAGAATGTGTGCATAAAAATAAGTAACAGATGGGGTACGAGGGGGAGGTGGGGCCTTAGCGGAAGTTAGAGAAGTCGATGTTCATGCCACCAGGTTGGAGGCTACCCAGATGGAATATAAGGTGTTGTTCCTCCAACCTGAGTGTGGCTTCATCTTTACAGTAGAGGAGGCCGTGGATAGACATGTCAGAATGGGAATGGGATGTGGAATTAAAATGTGTGGCCACTGCGAGATCTCCCATCCACTGCGACCAACCTTATAGTTCCCACACCCCGCACTTCCCGTTTCTACCTCCTACCCAAGATCCACAAACCTGCCTGTCCTGGCCGATCTATTGTCTCAGCTTGCTCCTGCCCCACCGAACTCATTTCTGCATACCTCGACACTGTTTTATCACCCCTTGTTCAATCCCTTCCGACCTATGTTCGTGACACTTCTCACGCTCTTAAACTTTTCGATGATTTTAAGTTCCCTGGCCCCCACCGCTTTATTTTCACCATGGATGTCCAGTCCTTATATACTTCCATCCCCCATCAGGAAGGTCTCAAAGCTCTACGCTTCTTTTTGGATTCCAGATCTAATCAGTTCCCCTCTACCACCACTCTGCTCCGTCTAGCGGAATTAGTCCTTACTCTTAATACTTTCTCCTTTGGCTCCTCCCACTTCCTCCAAACTAAAGGTGTAGCTATGGGCACCCATATGGGTCCTAGCTATGCCTGCCTTTTTGTTGGGTTTGTGGAACAATGTATGTTCCGTGCCTATTCTGGTATCTGTCCCCCACTTTTCCTTCGCTACATCGACGACTGCATTGGCGCTGCTTCCTGCACGCATGTAGAACTCGTTGACTTTATTAACTTTGCCTCCAACTTTCACCCTGCCCTCAAGTTTACCTGGTCCATTTCCGACACCTCCCTCCCCTTTCTAGATCTTTCTGTCTCTGTCTCTGGAGACAGCTTATTCACTGATGTCTACTATAAGCCTACTGACTCTCACAGCTATCTGGACTATTCCTCTTCTCATCCTGTCTCTTGCAAAAACGCTATCCCCTTCTCGCAATTCCTCCGTCTCCGCCGCATCTGCTCTCAGGATGAGGCTTTTCATTCTAGGACGAGGGAGATGTCTTTCTTTTTTAAAGAAAGGGGCTTCCCTTCCTCCACTATCAACTCTGCTCTTAAACGCATCTCCCCCATTTCACGTACATCTGCTCTCACTCCATCCTCCCACCACCCCACTAGGAATAGGGTTCCCCTGGTCCTCACCTACCACCCCACCAGCCTCCGGGTCCAACATATTATTCTCCGTAACTTCCGCCACCTCCAACGGGATCCCACCACTAAGCACATCTTTCCCTCCCCCCCTCTCTCTGCATTCCGCAGGGATCGCTCCCTACACAACTCCCTTGTCCATTCGTCCCCCCCATCCCTCCCCACTGATCTCCCTCCTGGCACTTATCCGTGTAAGCGGAACAAGTGCTACACATGCCCTTACACTTCCTCCCTTACCACCATTCAAGGCCCCAAACAGTCCTTCCAGGTGAGGCAACACTTCACCTGTGAGTCGACTGGGGTGATATACTGCCTCCGGTGCTCCCGATGTGGCCTTTTATATATTGGCGAGACCTGACGCAGACTGGGAGACGGCTTTGCTGAACATTTACGCTCTGTCCGCCAGAGAAAGCAGGATCTCCCAGTGGCCACACATTTTAATTCCACATCCCATTCCCATTCTGACATGTCTATCCACGGCCTCCTCTACTGTAAAGATGAAGCCACACTCAGGTTGGAGGAACAACACCTTATATTCCGTCTGGGTAGCCTCCAACCTGATGGCATGAACATCGACTTCTCTAACTTCCGCTAATGCCCCACCTCCCCCTCGTACCCCATCTGTTAGTCATTTTTATGCACACGTTCTTTCTCTCACTCTCCTTTTTCTCCCTCTGTCCCTCTGAATATACCTCTTGCCCATCCTCTGGGTCCCCTCCCCCTTGTCTTTCTTCCCGGACCTCCTGTCCCATGATCCTCTCATATCCCTTTTGCCAATCACCTGTCCAGCTCTTGGCTCCATCCCTCCCCCTCCTGTCTTCTCCTATCATTTTGGATCTCCCCCTCCCCCTCCAATTTTCAAATCCCTTACTCACTCTTCCTTCAGTTAGTCCTGGCGAAGGGTCTCGGCCTGAAACGTCGACTGCACCTCTTCCTACAGATGCTGCTTGGCCTGCTGCGTTCACCAGCAACTTTGAACTGGCTGAAACCAGTTTGAGCCAGTTAGAACCAACTGAAGCTGGCTTAAACCATCTGCACCTGGATTGAACTGGCAGAAACTGGATTTAATCTTCATTCTGCAGTTATGTCATGATGGATGACATAATTATGGATTAAGAAAAATAAAAGCTACTCTTTAAGAAATAACACCTGTACACAATTTAATGGGACATTCTGATTCTGTCCCAGTGAAACAATTTAGGGGAAGACAAGAGATGAACGTACCTGCCATTAGCACATTGCATCCCAGCTAGTTCAGCACAGATCTGTTTTGCCTCTTAACCTTCTGAGTAGTTGTATCTTCATGGAGACATCCCACAACTGAAGGACTGCATTTTAGGTACAGATACAAGTACAGTGAACTTTGATGAATCCACATATAGCGGGCCCAAGTAAGCAGCTGCCCCAATTATAGAACATAAAACAGTATAGTACAGGAACAGGCTATTCATCCCACAATGTTGTGCAGAACCAACTAAAAAGCAAATCAACAACACCCAAACACTAATCTCTTCTACCTACACTACGTCCATATTCCTCCATCTTTCTTACATCCACGTGTCTATCTAAACGTCTCTTAAAAGTTTGTAGGTATTTGCTTCTACCTCCATACCAGGCATGCATGACTCTTTGAGTAAAAAACTTACCCTTCACATCCTTCTTGAATCTATCCCGCTCACCTTCAATGCATGCCATCTGATATTAGGCGTTACAAACCTGGGAAACTGATACTCTCTGTTCACTCTATCTGTGCCTCTCATAATCTTATAAACCTCTATCAGATCTTCACTCAGCCTCTAGCACTCCAGAGAAATAGCCCAAGTTTATCCAGCCTCTTGTGATAACACGTGCCCTCTAATCCAAGCGGCATCCTGGTAAACCTATTCTGCACCCTCTCCAAAGCCTCAGCATCCTTCTTATAGTGGGGTGACCAGAACCTGACTAAATTCAAAATGTTAAAGCAGGTGATTACAAGAAGTGAAACTTTTGTTAATCATTTATTGTTATCTTTGTGTTAAAGAAGTAGAAAATATCATGTCAAGAGATGGAAATTCTCTTGGCTCACTGCATAAAGACTCCCAACAATGCTCCAAATGTAATCTGACCAATGCCATATAACTTATATCCTCGCTTTTGTATTCTAGATCTCTCAAAATGAATGCTAACATTGCATTTACCTTCTTTACCAACAAATCAAATTGTAAGTTAACCTGTACAGAAGAAGGGTCTCATCAGCTGTTGGTTCATTTCCACAGATGCCGCCTAGCCTGCTGAGTTCCTCCATCATCTTGTGTGTGTGCTTTGGATTTCCAGCATCTGCAGAATTTCTCATGTTTAACCTTTAGGAAATCATGCAAAAGGACCCCTGAGTTCCTTTGCACCTCTGATTTCTGGTTTTGCTCCATTTACAAAATAGTCTATATCTTTATTCCCTGTACGATATACTTCCCTGCAGTGTGTTCTGCCTGCTAACTCTTTATCCGTTCTCCTGATCTGAACTACGGCAGACTCTCTGCTTCCTCACCACTACCTGCCCTCCACCAATCTTTGTACGTCCATAAACCTGGCCACAAAGTCATCAATTCCATCATCCAAATCATTGAAATTTAAAGTTCGGTTCCAACACTATATCCTAAGGGACACTGCTAGTTACCAGCAGCTAACCAGAAAAGGCCCCCTTTATTTCCACTCTTTCTCTCCTGCCAGTCAGCCAAATTGCTATCCATGTTAGTCTCTTTCTTGTAATACCACGGGCTCTTAGCTTGCTTTGCAGCCTTCTGAAAATTGAAGTAAACAACATCAACTGAATTTGTTTATCCTGCCTGTTATTTCCTCAAAAGAATTCCACCTGATTTGTCAGGCAAGATTTCCCTTTAAGGAAACCATGATGACTTCAGTATTTTATCATGTGCCTCCAAAGACACTGAAACGTCATCTTTAATAAAGGACTCCAACATCTTACCCACCACTGAAGTCAGGCTCACTGGCCAATATTTTCCTTTTTTCCCTTTTTTCCCTCCTTTCTTAAAAAAATGAAGTAACAGTTGCATTTTTCTAGTTCTCTGGAAACATTACAGAATCTGGTGATTCATGAAAGATCACTACTGATACTTCCATAATCTCCTCAGCTACCTCTTTCTAAACCCTGCGGCGTAGTCTATTTGGTCTAGCTGATTTATTTACCTTCATATCTTTCAGTTTCCCAAGCCTTAGTAATACTAACTACACATACTTCTGCTGCCTGACATTTTCCAGCGGTCCAACATCCATTATCATCTCTCTTACACTCTTTATATATCTGAAAAAATCTTTTGGTATCTACTTTTTCTTATGAGCTACGTACCTTCATAATTCATCTCTTAACTCCTTATTACTTTTATAGTTGCTATCTATTGGTTTTTAAAACTTCCCAATCCTCAAGATCACCACTATTTTTTGTCTTTTGCTTTGATGCTGTCTTTGACTACCTTGTCAGTTTTGGTTGCATTATCCTCCCTTTAGAATACCTTTTCTTCTGCAACGAATCTATGCTGTGCCTTCCAAATTTCTCCCAGAAACTCTAGTCATTGCTGTTCTGCTGTCATCCCTGCTAGTGTCCCCTTCCAATCAACTTTGGCCAGCTCCTTTTGCATGCCTCTGTAGTTTCCTTTACTCAAATGTAATACTGGTACATCAGTTTTTTTGCTTTGCTGCAAGGTGAGTTCTATCATATTATGATTACTGCCTCCAATGGGTTACTTTACCTCAACTGGCTAAACTGGTTTGAATTGGTTTGAGCAGGCTGAAATCAGTATGAACCAGTTAGATCCGAGCAAAACTGCGTTAATCCGGCTTGAACTGGTTCAACTAGCTTGAACTGTCTGGAACCATTTGAATTGCCTTTTGAACCTGTTAGCTGACCAAAACCAGTTTGAATTGGCCAAAACTGGTTTGAAGTGTTAATAACGGAATTAACCTTCATTCTGGCATTATGAGGGAGTAATAACATAATTATGGATTAACTAAAATAAGAACCAAGTTTCAAGAAATAAAACCTGTACACAATTTAATAGGGCATTCTGATTCTGTCCCATTGAAACAATTTAGGGGAAGACAATAGATGAATGTACCTGCTATTAGCACATCGCATCCCAACTAGTTCAGGACAGATCTGTTTTGTCTCTGAGACTTCTGACTATGTGTATCTTCATGGAGCCATCCCTCAGCACTGAAACTAAAGGGGTACATTCTGGGTACAGATATAAGTAAGTAGATTCCAGTTAATTGGGATGCATCGGGACCAGTATAACTTGGCCCAAGTAAGCAGCTACCCCAATTAGCCAAAATTTCATGGAAATATTTAAAAAAAGGTATAAAAAGACAAACTACTGATTGACTGAGTTACAAATTATGTATTTAAATGAATAACAGAATGAATTAGAACACTACCAATCCAGTGCATGCTGCCATGTTCTTTTGGTTGACTGTAAATAAACAAAATCAGCATAGACACCAAGTGCAGATAATGGACCGCCTTCATTGCTTTCCTCAATGAAGTGGTGTCATAATCCAACAATAAATTTCCTGGCACAAGATCAAAAATCACTGCTTTTTGAATCGGTGTCTTTCAGCGCAAATGCCTACACAAGCAAGTGTAGTTGACATAATTTAAGTTTATACACTCTGTGCGTGGTATAGTTTCTAAACACTACCCATGTGCACTGAGTTTGATAGAAGAATGATACTTTCAGCATGATCACAACAATAGATTGTAGGCAATGGTTAAGTAAGAAAATGCACAAATGGCAAGATGGTAATAGTTTTTAGTTTTTCCAGTGGATGGGGTTAGGAATAATACAATGGATTTTTCATTACTTTATGAACCACCTAAATATACTGAGGTTCCCTTCAGCACAGCTGATATTGTCAATCACACCATGTGTAGATTACACTGCATTTAGATAGTCAGGTGAAGAAAACATCTCACTCCAACACTAGCATCAACAGTATAAGCAGCATGACTTCCATTCCACAAGTCTCAAAGAGTCATAGAGTTATGCTGACTATCTACATTTATCCTATTTGTTTGCATTAGGACAGGATCCTTCTGCACCTTGGTTACTTAAGTGTCTGTCTAAATGAAACTTAAACAAAGCAAGTACCTTGCACTCTACCATCTCCTATAGCTGCACATTCCAGTTTTTAACTATTCTCTGAGCTTGGAAAAAAAAAACTTTAACTACCTCTCACATTCAAACATGCTATTTTTGATTACCTCGTTACAAGAAAGAGCTTTTGACTGCCTACACTATTTATGCTTCTCACAATCTTTAATCCCTAGCTTCCCTCATCTCAAGTAAAACAAACTTTGCCCATCCAGACTCTCCTCATAATTAAAGTCCTCCAATCCTGGCAATATACCAGTGAATCTCCTCTGCACTTACTCCAGCACAATCACAGCCTCAGCTTTGAGGAAGAATCTAAATTATGGTGCACACAACCCATTTTATACAAATTTCAGTTCACTCCTTTTCTTGCTAACCTACACTGAGAAGAAGAAGAAGAAGAAGAAGAAAGCCCTTATCGGGACGCCATCATGACGGTGTTTTTTTTTAGCAGGCTTTCTTATTTTTAAAAGGCCGAAATGTTAGCTCGACGCTCAACCCAACATGGATGGAAAGCGAGCAAGGGAGACGGCTGGACTCAAACTCAGGAGCCTTCGCTCTAAAGTCCTGCACTGATGCCACTACGCCACCAGCCAACTAACACTGAATAAGTATCTTTTAATAGATTTCATTTCAAAGATTAGATTTGCCTTTATCTTTAATTGTTCAATGACCCTGGGACATTTTGGTTTTGCATTCTTCTCCAACCCACATATCTGCCCAAGCATTCTTTTGTCTTTTTTTGTGTGTGTTATTGGGTGGCAGGATGAGGTTGTGTGGTGGGGTGCAGATATGTCTCTACTAAAGGAGGTGCATAGCACTCCTTCCCTCCACTAGCCAGCAGGTCACTCTTGGGATAGGTGAAGCACATGATCAGGGTCATGTGAAGCCATTGGAGTAGGTGGTGGACGGTCGTATGAGCAGCAGGTGCATTTTACAAGTCCTGGTCATGCAATGAACAAAATCAGTGCAGACACCTAGTGGACCACCTTCATATAATGCTATCGATGACTGTATCCTCAAAATCTTCATTTTCATTGTAACATTCAAGATGATTATTGACACCTTCAAATTCTCCATAGTTCCTAACTTGTTGAAGTAGTGAAATTAATTTATTTTCACTCCCGGCTGTTTCTAGCATCTCCATGCCTGAATGCTTCAAACCGCAGTGATTTAAGCAGTTCCGAATTGTCTTACCGCTTATTTCTCATCAACTATCAGTGACAAAAATCACTACTTTTTAAATGCCAACACACGCAACTGATGTTATTTAAAATCAGTTTGCTGTACGCATGGTGTAGTGTCTAATGAGCATTGAAGTGTGTGTGACTGATGCTTGTCAGAACCTCTTTGGCAACAGTCTCTTGCCCCAATTCAGCAACTTTGTGACCAAATGAATGAAGGAAATCCTGGCCTTTTTTTGATTAATTTTTGTTCTTTGAGAGTGTCTTAAATAAGTAGCTGCCACAATTAACTGATGGCCCAATTAACTGGAATCCACTGAAGGTCAATATTTAAAGTTCCAAGTAATCTTATATTCAAAGTACATATATGTTACCTGAGATTCATTTTCTTGCAGGCAATCACAGTAGATGTAGAGAAATACTATTGAATCAATGAAAAAATGCACAGAAGACGAATAACCAATCTGTAAAAGACTACAAACTGTGCAAATACAAAAAGAAAAAAAAAGCAATAAATATTGAGAACATGATATGAAGAGTCTTTACATTATTATGTGAGGACGGAGTTTAGGAGGACGATGGCGCCTAACAGCGATTCCTTTACTTGCATCTTCGGAAACAGCTCTATTTCTATCTTTGATATCTCTTTTTTCCCCTTTCAAGGTTCTTTTGAAGACCCTGACCCAGAGATACACGCTGATTTCGGTTCTTTGCGGAAATGGGACCGGCTCTCAGGGCTTCACGACCGGCCGCTGTTCAAGATGCCAGGGATGCGGCCTAGAAGACTAGTGCACCTTCAGGGTGCCAGATATTCATGGCTCTGGAGGCAGGCAGATTCAAGGCCAGTGCCACCACCTGATGTGACGTGGGAGACGGAAGATCATAAACAGCGAACTGGCTGCTGGCTGCGTGCCCAGAGACCAGAGTTTTTTGAGCACAGAGCTCGGATAAAGTGATGCAACAGACTTTTAACACCATAAATCAGTGAATTGCTTTGTTTTGTCTCCCCCCTTGCTGTAAAATGCAGACACATCTTTTTCTCTTATTAGGGAGAGAGATTTACATTTAGATTATGAGGACATGCAGTCCTCTTTTATTGTCATTTAGTAATGCATTCATTAAGAAATGATACAATTTGTTCCTCCAGAATGATATCACAGAAACACAAGACAAACCAAGACTTTAAAAAAAAACTGACAAAAGCCACATAATTATAACATATAGTTACAACAGAGCAAAGCAATACCGTAATTTGATGAAGAACAGACCATGGGCACGGTAAAAAATAGTCTCAAAGTCTCTCGAAAGTCCCATCATCCCACTCAGACGGTTGAAGGAAGGAAACTCTTCCTGCCATGAGCTTCCAGTGCTGCAAACTTGCCCATGCATATTCCTGGAAGCACCCGACCACAGTTCGACTCTGAGTCCGTCTGAAAACCTCGAGCCTCTGACCAGCTCTCCGACACCGAGCACCAAGCACCATCTCTGCCGAGTGCTTCGACCCTGGCCCTGGCAACAGGCGATAGGCAAAGCAGAGGATTTGGGGCCTTCTGCTCCGGAGATTCTCGATCGCACAGTAGCAGCGGTAGCGAAGTGGGCATTTCAGAAGTTTCTCCAGGTGTTCCTCTGTGCTTCTCACGTCTGTCTCCATCAAACCAGGATTGTGCATGGCATCCTACTTCACAGATACTGTATCAATTTGGAGCAGCCGCGCACGCTGCGTCACGCCGCCATCTTCTCCACACCTGTTGAATTACCGGGAGAATGAGTATTCTTTAGGGTACTTCAAGTCTGTGTCTTTATTGATGATTTGCTGCACGCTTGAGTGCCCAGTGGGGGGGGGGGGTGGTGACAATGTTTTTTTTTGCTGGTGGGGGGGGTCATTGCTTTGCTGCTGCTTATGCATGGGAGGGGGAGCTCGGGGAGGGGGTGTTTGGGGTTCTAACATTTAACTGTCATTCATTCTTTGGGGCACTCCTCTGTTTTCATGAATGTTTCTGAAGTAAAATAATTTCATGGTGCATACTGTATACATTTCCCTGACATTAAATGTACCTATTGAAACTTATTGAAAGTGAGTTCATAGATTGTGGGAACATTTCAGTGTTGGGTGAGTGATGCTGTGTGAATTTATCCCCTCTGGTTCAAAAACCTGATGGTTGAGGGATAGTAACTGTTCTTGAATCTGGTGGTGTGAATCCTGATGCTCCTGCACCTCCTTCTGGATGGCAGCAGTACAAAGAGAGCGTGGTCTGGATGGTAGGAGTCCTTGATGATGGATGCTGCTTTATTAGGACAGCGTTCCTTGTAGATATGCTCAAAGATGGGGAGAACCTTACCCGTGATGGATTGGGTTGTATCAACTACATTTTGTAGGTTTTTCTATTTAGGGGCATTGGTGTTTCCATTCCAGGCCATGATGTGAATATGTTCAATTGATTTTGCACCGAAATATTTGGCAAATTCCAATTGACAGTGATAATGAACAAAAAGCATATTCATGGAAATACATTTTTAAGTAATATTCACTAAAATGAAAGCCAATTGAATGCTAATTAGCAATCTTTTGATGGGATATATGAAAGGTACACGCCGCAGAGCGTATGTTTGTGGTCTTCTGCTGCTGTAGCCCATCCGCTTTAAGGTTCGAAGTGTAATTGCATTCAGAGATGCTCTTCTGCACACCACTATTGTAACCCATGGTTACTTGAGTTACTGTCACCTTTATGTTAGCTTGAAATCGTCTGGCCATTCTTCACCAACCTCTCTCATTAACAAGGCATTTTCACCCCCAGAACTGCTGTTCACTGGATGCTTTATTGCTTTTCGCACTATTCTCTGTACACTCTAGAGACTGTTGTACGTGAAAATTCTTGGAGATCAGCAGTTTCTGAGATAGTGAAAAAACCTGGTGTGGCACCAACAATCATTTCACAGTCAAAGTCAGTTAGATCACATCTTGTCCCCATTCTAATGCTTGGTCTGAATTCTCAAACATATCAGTTAAGCACTTCCATTCCCCTCTTTTAAAATGGTATAATTTACTATGATGGAGAAACAAATATTTGAGATAACAAAACTTCCAAACAAGTACAAGTAAAATTAAACATATAAAAGTGCACGTTTCATACATCTGACTCCTAGACAACATAACCAGATGCCTCCCAATGGCCCTTCGCACTTCCCAGTGACAGTTAGCATTCCTCTGATAACTGACCATATCTCATTCCATTGTCAGGCAAAAAAATAATAATTATGGAAGGAGTCACTGGGGACTCAATTTGCAAACTTTAACAACTGCCACAATTCTCCTGAGATAGCTTGGGAAGGATAGTCTTGAAGTAAATATTATTGAGACTTATTTAAATTATTAAAATAGCTGTGATGGCTTTAAATAAGAAACAACAGCAATAGACAATTCTAGGTACAGACAGAAAACCTATATTGAGATGTTTCTCATGCAGGCTTGCTGTTTAAGATATCCAGACAGAAGCTAGACTGTTACAAGGGATTTGTTAAAACAAGAATAAAAGGAGGAAATTTAGGGGATTTATTAAGAAAAAAGCTATATATTGCTAGTGGAAATTTAATCATTGCCTATAAAGTAAGTGACAAAATGACACAAATTTGAGACTGAACTTCAGTTGCTCATGGAACATTTATTTGTGATCTTTTTCCATACTCTAATTTAATAGAGATCTCTGTACTGTGTGCATACTTACATTGCACACTAAAGAAACATCATCATTGTACATTGTTATTCCTGCAGGTTAGATGACAAATGCCTGAGGCAAGATTGCCATCAAAGCATGCGACAGAATAAGCACATCTCCTTAGAGTTTAGCCTGGATAATGGACATTGCTTTCGAATAAGAATCATCAATGAGAGGGAATTTAAACAAATAATCTAACATGAGGACAATGCTCTTCCCAACATCCAGTTATCTGTGTCAGTGTTCTCCACTCAAGCTGCTCATCTGTGCATGTGCCAGTGATCTGAAAAGGTTTAGGTTTGCTGAATGCTCCACATAGGCTGTTTGTGGCTGGTGAGTGATGCACAATAGAACAGAAGAGAAAAAATAATCACTGCTTTTAATTATTATCTGTAAAACAGATCATAATCTCTTTTTAGGGTACTCTAATTCCAATCAGACTGGGGAGTAGTACAATAAAGAACCAAGTCTGATCACTTCACATGTAGGAATAAACTGTACCAATAGCTTCATGTGCAGCAAAAGATGCAATAAAATGGCATTTTTCTGTTGACAGCGATACAATCATGTTTTCAATATTATCTTTAACTTTGAGAGAGAACAGTAAATATGGCAAGTTCCTGGGGCCATACAACGTACCATATCCTTTAAGCACTCTCCAGCTTGCATTCTTTACAACATATGATGATTGAATGAACTAGATTCATGGGGGGTATTTTTAATGCATTGTTTGGACAATATTTTGTTTTAGTGCCAATGGCATAGAACCTGCGATTAAATTCACTAATTTAAAGAGACATAATATTGTATTTCTCCTTCTGGCTCCAACTTGATGGCATGAATATTAATTTTTCCTTCCAGTAAAAAGAATTTCCTCCCCTCTTCTTCTATTTCCCACTCGGGGTTCTTACCTCCTCACCTGCCTATTACCTCCCCCTGGGTTCCCTCCTTCTTTCCTTCCTCCTATGATTCACATTCCTTTTCTATCAAATTCCTTCCTCTCCAGACCTTTACTCCCCCAGCCCCCGCCACACACACCTGGCTTCACCTATCACCTTCAAGCTCTCCTCCTTCTCCATCCCCCCACATTATTTTGGTGTCTTCCCCCTTCCTTTCCAGTCCTGAAGAAGGGTCTCGGGGCTCGAAACATCGACTGTTTATTCATTTTCATAGACTCTGCCTGACCTGCTGAGTTTTTCCAGCATTTTCTGTGGTGTTGGTCTGGATTTCCAGCATCTGCAGAATTTCTTGTGTTTATAATATTGTATTTCTTGGATTTAAGAGTTGTATTTTGCATTTTGCTTCAGATAGATAGATAGATAGATACCTTATTGATCCCAAAGGAAGTTACAGAGTCACAGTAGCATTTATTGCATGTTTCTGGAGAAAGGAATATAATTTCCTGTAGCCATATTTATAATTTCACCCATGCAAATTTTCAGTCTATTATTCTCATGGTTCAATGAGATTTAAATCATATTCATACTTTTGACTAAGTGTTTATATTGTTTGATTATTTGTTTATATCAGGAAAGTAATCAGAAAAAGTGTAACATACTCAAAAGCATTACACTGAAAATTAATGCAAGAGGAGGGCCATCAGGTTGACTTAAACATATTTATTTTAAGAAACTTGGCTGTTTAACATTGTTTAAATGTTACTAAAAATGTCAGGAAATCTAATTGTAAATCATCACCAGAAAGTGATGAAAATAAAGAAAAACGACAAAGTCAAAAACATGGGTTTAAAACGAGCAGTTTCCGTTGCCCATACTAAATATAAACTGTATGAAGGCAGAAGCTCTGACATTAACAATATCAATTTCCCTGCGGCAGCAAATGCACACTGGGATGATAACTGGCTGGCTGGCAGTTTGGTGGGGCCAGACCTCAGTTGATATGGGAAGAGGAGGGTGGGAGAGACTGGAGTCAGTGATGAATGTTGATATAACACTTTCTACTGATGCCCCACAGAGCCCCAAAATAAGGATGGAAAAGCAAGGGGCACTGGTGGATAGCAGAGTGTCTGGGACATCAATAATATACAGGTACAGTAGAAATTGTGGATTTAAGGAAGTCATAGAAGGGAAGACACTGAGCATCAAAAGTGACATTAACAGGAGGACAGAGTAATCAATGGTTGGGATAGGAGGTTGATTCGGATCCCAGGGAAGATCAGGGATCAGAAATATGGGGCAGCAAAAGCTCAGGAATGTGTAAAGGTGGTGATGACAGAGGAGGGGTGCAATTGGGGTTGTTGGGAAGAGAACACATGTCATGGACCGTATTGGAAAGAGTGACTGAGTGGTGGTTTGGCTTGCTGGAGGCTCGGGAAATGATTCCTCTTCCTCCCAGCCCCAAAAAGTGCTGGAAATGATCATCTTTTCTACTGTGTGGGCCGAGCCTTTCCGCAGTGACTGATCGTCCTGAGGCCTGGGAAATCCACCTGGTCTGCACTGCCTGGACCGGAGAAAGATCTTGAGATGCCCTGCCTCTGTAAAAAATTCAGACGAGCGATCATAGTTTGAATTACATCCTGGAAGTAGGTGTCTTTGAGGCTAGATTAAAGGTTGAAACTTTTGTATTTTTATTTACCACCTGGCCTGTGTTTACCCATTTTTGGCAGTTACAATTCCCTAAGACGTCAAACATCAAAACAGGAGAAAAACGTAAATAATTCACAAAAATCTCCAGTTAAACATTAAATAGTTCAGGTCCTGTCAAAACCCATCTTGCAAGCTTTGGTCTGTTTCTCCTAACTGCTCTCAAGGGGCAGAGCAAGAATTTTACTCTCTCCCTAAAACTGACTTTATTCAACTGGGGTTTTGTCCATTTCAGACTCTCATATGATGATGTGAATTGGACCATTCCAGCTCATGGCAATGTTAAAAATGTCATTCACTTTCCAGAGGCTTATCACACGTGGTTTGGTTATTTAGTGTTCTTCTCACATCGGCAAACCTTCATTACTTTACTGATTACGTTCTCATTCCAGATGCTGTGCTTCTGAGAGTGAGTGCTACCTTAATCCTTCTCTATTAAAAAAAGCTTTCTCAAGCTCATTGTCTTTACAACTGATGCAAGCAAGCCAGACCAGAACCCAGCAAATTCCATCCTTGACCACATCACCCTTATATTTCAGTTAGTTGACTTCATACTTTGTAAAATGTATCATTAAAAATGGCACACTGTGATGCAGTGGGGTATCCAGTGTGGAGGATGACAGGTGTTAATAATGGAGAACATGAGTATGGTCTTGTTGTGTCAACAAAAAGGAATGTCTGATAAGCAATGGGGCTGCTAGAATACACACCACAGATGAGAGGGAGAAAGTTTAGAAGGGGAAATTTAAAGGGAGCTTTAAAAAGGGACGGAGATTGTGGAGTGATTTGGAGACAGTTTCTTGTGGACCTTACACACCAGTTTAAAAAAGTGAATGGGGCCTATTGGGACTCAACTGTGGAATGGCGATTGCGTAGATCAATAGCTACTAGGGTTAATTAGCAATGGCCAATGAAAAAGAAGTGGGGTTTGAGCGGAGCAGCCATTGTGTGAGTGGGCAGTGTTAGAGTGGCCAGGCTCAACAGGCTTGGGTGCAGGATAGATCTGAAGCTTGAGAAGTTAGAGGTGTAACAAGTGCAGACAGGATGGTAGTTCAGGCAGTGGAATACTCCTCCTGTGAGATGTGGGATTTCAGGGTATCTGATGACTGCATCTGCAGGAGATGCACCCAACTTCAGCTCCTGACTGACAAGGACAAGGAACTGGAGCTGGAGCTGGTTGCATTCAGGGCTGTCTGGGAGGCTGAAAACTTAGTAGATGAGTCTTTTACTGAGGTGGTCACACCGACAGTGCAGGCTTCAGACAGTAGATGGGTGAGAACTAGGAGAAGCAAGGGAAGTGAGCAGTCAGTACATGGTTTTCCTGTGGCCATTCCCCTCAGCAACAAGTATAATCCTTTGGATACGGCTGTGGGGGGAGGATGACCCATCAGGGCACAGCTGCAGCAGCCAGGCTAGTGACACTGGGGCCCGTCTGAGGATCAGCAGGGAAGGGTAAAGTCGGGCAGAGTGGTAGTGATAGAGGACTCAGTAAGGGGATGGACAGGAGATTCTATGGCAGTGAAAGAGCAGGCAGGATGATGTGTTGCCTCCCAGGAACTAGGGTCCAGGATTTCTCACAATGGCTGCAGAATATTCTCAAGATGGAGGCTGAGCAGCTGGAGGTTATGGTGCACATTGGCACCAATGGCATTCGTAGAAAAGAGGAAGAGGTCCTGCTCAATGAGTATAGGGAGCTAGGGAAAAGGCTGAAGAGCAGGCCCCCAAGATAGTAATCTTTGGATTACTCCCAGTGCCACATGCAAGTTCGGGCAGGAATAGGATGATGGTGCATGTCAAGTCAAGTCAAGTCACTTTTTATTGTCATTTCGACCATAAGCTGCTGTTACAGTATACAGTAAAAACGAAACAACGTTCCGCCAGGACCATGGTGCTACCTGAAACAACACAAAACTGCACTAGACTAAGTGAGACAACACAAGGCTACACTAGACTACGTAAGACAGCACAAAAACTATACTAGACTACAGACCTGCACAGGACTACATAAAGTGCACAAAACAGTGCAGGGCAGTACAATAAATAATAAACAAGACAATAGGCACAGTCGAGGACAAACTACAATATAATAGTAAATGATGTAGATGTCAGTCTAGACTCTGGGTATTAAGGACTCTGATGGCTTGGGGGAAGAAACTGTTGCACAGTCTGGTACCTTTTGCCAGATGGCAGGAGGGAGAAGAGTTTATATGAGGGGTGCGTGGGGTCCTTCACAATGCTGTTTGCTTTGTGGATGCAGCGTGTGGTGTAAATGTCTGTAATGGTGGGAAGAGAGACCCCGATGATCTTCTCAGCTGACCTCACTATCCGCTGCAGGGTCTTGTGATCCGAGATGGTGCAATTCCCGAACCAGGCAGCAATGCAGCTGCTCAGGATGCTCTCGAGACATCCTCTGCAGAATGTGGTGAGGATGGGGGGTGGAAGTTGGACTTTTCTCAGCCAACAAGATGAATGAGTGGCTAAGGAAGTGGTGCAGGGGGCAGAGTTTCAGGTTACTGGATCACTGGGATCTCTTATAGGGAAGGCATCACCTGTCCAAAAGGATGGGTTTCACGTGAGGCAGGACCAATATCCTTGTGGGCAGGCTCGCTAAAGCTGTTAGGGAGGGTTTAAGTTAAGTTGTCAGGGGAATGGGAACCAGGATAATAGGGTTGAAGATGGGACAGTGTGTAGTGAGACTGTGAGGATGGACAGGCAGATGATAGGGAAAAACTGCAGTCAGTGAGATGAGGTGAAGTGTAACATGGGGGAAAAATCGAAAAGGGTGATGAATACAGGAATGAAGATGTTATATCTGAACTTATGCAGCGTACAGATTAAGATGAATGATCTTGTGGCACAGTTAGAGATTGATAGGTATGAGGTTGTGAGCATCATTGAGATGTGGCTAAAAGAAGATCATAGTTGGGAGCTTAACATCCAAGGATACACCTGGTATCGAAAGGACAGGCAGGTAGGCAGAGGAGGCAGGGTGCCTCTGTTGGTAAAAAATGAAATCAAATCCTCAGGAAAAGGAGACATAGGATCGGAAGATGTAAAATCCTTGTTGGTAGAGTTAAGAAACTGCAAAGGTAAAAAGACCCCGTTGGGAGTTATATTCAGATCCCCGAATAGTAGCCAGGATGTGGGATATAACTTACAATGGGAGAAAGGAAAGGCATGTGAAAAAGCCAATGTTATGAAAATCATGGGGGATTTCAATAGTAGGTAGATTGGGAAAATCAGGTTGGTGCTGGATCCCAAGAGAGGGAATTTGTAGAGGGAGAAGATAAAGTCAGGTATATCAGTATTAGAGTGGAGTAAAGGGAATTACAGAGGCATGAGAGAGGAGATGGCCAAAGTTGATTGGAAGGGGACACTAGCAGAGATGACAGCAGGACAGCATGGCTGGAGTTTCTAAGTGGGAATTTGAAAGGTGCTGTATAGATACATGCCAAAGCGAAAGAAGTATTCTGAGGGATGGATGACACAACAGTGGCAGGCAACAGAAGTCAAAGACAGCATTAAAGCAAAAGAGAGGGCATATAATATAGCAAAAATTAGTGGGAAGATATTGGATTGGAAAACTTTTAAAAAACATCAGAAGGCAACTAAAAAAAACATAAGGAAAGAAAAGATGAAATTTGAAGAAAGCTGGGCAATACTATAAAAAAGGATACCAAAAGGTTTTTTTCAGATATATGAAGAGTAAAAGAGAGGCAAGAGTGGATGTTGGAATGCTGGAAAATGCTGCTGGAGAGGTAGTACAAAGGTTCAAAGGTTCATTTATTATCAACGCTGAAATTCTTCAATTCTCCGGGTAGTCATGAAACCAAGAAAGAAAAGAAAAGCAGTACGATCATCTACTCCCGAATACCACCTCCTCACAAAAAAAAACAAACAAAAATAGAAGAGGCATATCAACATGCAAATCCCTCTTCCTACACAAAAACTGAGCAAAATGGATCTGGCACATCTACCCCTAAATCCCTCCTCCCACACAAAAAAATGAACAAAACGAATCAGGCACATTGATACCCAAGTCCCTCTTCCCGCACAAAAAAAACCCACAAAATCGATCAGGTGCTTGGGAAGCTGAAAAATCTGAAGATGTGTAAGTCACCTGGACCAGATGGACTAAACCCCAGGTTTCTGAAAGAGGTAACTGAAGAGATTGTCGAGGCATTTGTAATAATCTTTTGAGAATCACTTGATTCTGGAATGGTTCCAGAAGACTGAAAAAATAGCAGATATTACCCTACTCTTTAAGAAAGGAAGGAGACAGAAGAAAGGAAGTATAGGTCAGTTCATCAGATTTCAGTGGTTGGGAAGATGTTGGAGTCCACTATTAAGGATAAGGTTTTAAGGTTCTAGGAGGAACTTGATAAAGTAGGCTAAAGTCAGCATGTCCTTAAGGGAAAATCTTGTCTGATAAACCTGTTGAAACTCTTTGAGGAAATAATAAGCAGGATAGACAAAGGAAAGCCAGTGGATGTTGCTTATTTGGAAGGCCTTTGACAAGGTTACCACTCATGAGACTGCTTAACAATATAAGAACCCATGGCATTACAGGAAAGATACTAGCATAGAAAAAAGATAGGCTGATAGGCAGGAAGCAAAGTGTGGGAATAAAGGAGGCCTATTGTGGTTGGCTGCCAAAGACTAGTGGAGATCTGCAGGAATCTGTATAGGCACCTCTTCATGTTATATATCAACAATTTAGATGATGGAACTGATGGCTTTGTGGCCGAGTCTGCAGACGATACAAAGACAGGTGGAGGGGCAGGTATTGAGGAAGCAGAGTCTGCAGATGGGCTTGGACAGATTGAACGAGTGGGTAAAGAACTGGCAGGTGAATACAGCATAGGGAAGTGTATGATCATGCACTGTGGTAGAAGGAATAAAAGAGAAAACTATTTTCTAAATGGGGAAAGTATTCAAAAATCATAGCTGCAAAGAAACTTGGGAGACCTCGTATAGAATTTCCTTAAGGTTAACTTGCAGGTTGAGCCAGTGGTAAGGAAGGCAAATGCAATGTTAGCATTCATTTCGAGAGGACTAGAATATAAGAGCAAAGGTGTGATGCTGAGGCTTTATAAGGCTTGATCAGACTGTACTTGGAGTATTGTGAGCAATTATGGGCCCTTTATCCAAAAATAATGTGCAGGTATTGGGCCCAGAGGCAGGTTCATGAGAATGATTCCTGGAATGAAAGGGTTAACGTTTGAGGAGTGTTTGATGGGTTTGGGTCTGTACTCACTGAAGTTTAGAAGAATGCAAGGGTTCTCATTGAAACTATCACATATTAAGAGACCTACACAGAGTCGATGTGGAAAAGTTGTGTTGTTTTGTTTAGTGGGGGAGTCTAGGACCAGAGGACATAGCCCTAGAATTGAGGGACATCCATTTGGAACAGAGATGGGAAGAAATTCCCTCAGCCAGAGGGAGGTGAATCTGTGGAATTCATTGCCAGGGATGGCTGCAGAGGCCAAATCATTGACTGTATTTAAAGCAGAGGTTGATAGGTTCTTGTTTAGTTGGGACATCAACGGTTACCGGAAGAAGGCAGGAGAATGAGGTTGAGAAGGATAATAACTCAGCTGAGTGCCCGAATCCTGCTCCTGTTTCGTACTGGTTGGTGACTTTTTCTCCCCCTCTACACAGAGAGTGATAAGTGCCTGGAACAGGCTGCTAGGGATGGTGGGGGAAGCAGAAATTACAGTGGTGTTTAGGAGGCTGTTAGATACATGAATATGTTGGGATCGGATGGTTAAGGAACCTATACAGGAAGAGTGATTTAGTTCAATTTGGCATTTTGTTCATTGCAGACATTACAGGTCAAAGGGCCTGTTCCTGTGCTATACTCTTCTGTTATGTTACTGGATTAATGATTATGTACTGTAAGCAGCATGAGAGTGGGGATTTTAAATCTGATTCATTAAATAACCTGGACTTAATGGCTGATCACAGAAACAAGCTGAGTCTAACACTGACTATCAAGCAGCCACTTCCACTAATCCTAATGTAATCCCATTTTATTTTCCCCATCTTTTCATCAACTCTACCCCAGATTCTGCTGCCCTCTGACCCACAAGGAACATGTTACCTACCAACCCACATGTCGTTGGACTTTGGGAAGAAATGCTGGAAGAAACCCCAGCTATTCCAGGGAGAGATGGTTTGTAAGGTTAGGATTAGTGCGGAGGGAGTGGAGAGCACTATTCCAGGGAATATGTGTAAACCCCAAATGGACAGCTTCAGAGGTCACAACAGAGCCCAGGTTACTGGAGTTGTAAGGCAGCAGTTCTACTCAGAAATGCCACCATAGCACGATGGAATTGCTCTAAAAAAGTCTGATTAATAACCTTATAAGTCACTGCATTGACTTAAATGCACTCTAAAACAGATGAGAAGATCACGAGTGCATAGGTAGCTAGGGTTGGACAATATGCTATGGTAACAAGTATATTGTCAGGTCCTATGAGATACAGCACTTTGTTGGCATGCCTTTCAGGCTGATCATACCATACACAAGTCCTTAGTGGCAGCAAGAGAAAAACAAAATATGGAATATTGTGTTGTAACCACAGAGAGAAGTGCAATGCAGGATAACAAATTGAGTGCAAAGACTCTGTTATGAGGTAGATGGGGAAATCAAGAATTCACCTTTAGTGGATGAGAGATCCATTGAAGAGTCTGATAACAGCAGGATAAAAGCTACCTTTGAATCTCATGGAACTTTCTTTCAAGCTTTAGCATTTTTGGCCTGACAAAGGAGGAGAGAAGAAAGAATGAGCAGGAGGCATCTGTAATTATATTGACTGCTTTTCTGAGGCAGTGGAAAGTGTAGATGGAGTCAGTGGAGGGGAGGCTGATCTTTTTGCTGATGTCCACATCTTGTGAATGAATTTGACAAAAATATGTTGAAAATGCTGGATGTATTCTTGCAAGGAATGAAATAGCATATTAGACAGGGACACAGAAATGACATCAATGTTAGAAATGTCTCTAGTTTAAATCCTGGAAGAATGTAGTAATAATAGCATTGTGAAGTTAATCACTGATTTGGGTTTCTTTTTGTCAGTCTAGTCACTAGACTGTTGAAAAAAATAATCAGGGCAGGTGCAAGTCACCAAAAATTATCTCTGCACACAGACTGACACATATTCATGCATTCAATACACGACATTTTCTGAAGGCAGAGTTAAGGCCTGAAACCAATCCTTTGTATTTTCAATTACTGCTGGAAGTCACAAACATGTAATTATGGAGAAATGTAATAAAACTCACAGATCTTTTTCAGCCATCCACCAAGCAGCAAAAGAACATGACTTAATTGTATAAAAATTCTGACAAATGTGCAGAATTATGGCATTTATTAAAACCACATTTTATTGTCCACAGATTCTTATGATGGGGTATGATTATGGCATGCTGCTATATTTTCCATAAACAGCTCAGACATTTACCCTAGTCCTTATAATCTAATCGCCAAAGTGTACTAGAATATGAAGCCAAAGTTAAAATACGTCTGGTTTGATTTGGATGTGAGATAATAATAGAATGCACTGGAAATACTCAACAGGCCAGACAGCATCTATTGAGTGAGAAAATTGTGAATGATTTTCAAGATTAAGATTTTGAAGATTAGCTTTATTTGTTAAAAGTTCTAAGTTCACTTATTATCAAAGTATGTACACCATATGCAACTTTGAGATCTGTCTCCTTACAGGCAGCTACAAAACAAAGAGAACCAACAGAACTCATTAAAAAGACGACCGTCAAACACTTAATGTGCCAAAAAAAGAACAACTCAGGCAAACAATAAAAAGTAAGCAATAACATTCAGAACTAAAGCTCATGAAAGTGAGTTCACAGCCATGGAGCTAGTCATCACTGCAGCCGGTGCAGGAGCTGGTTAGTTGCAGGCCACAGACTCAGTTCAGTACAGAGATGAGTAAACTTTGCCGAGCAGCGAGCTGAACACCAACCCGTCCCTTGCCTCCAGCCCCGACACCCCGACCTTTTCAATCTGGCCCGGTGCTAAAAATGGCCAAACATCGGCTCAGTCCTTGCTCTTGGGCATGGGTTCAGCCTCACCTCAATCTGCCACTTTGAATCAGCTCTGTCCACTCACGCCCCATTGCCTCGATTTGACCCCCGCACCACAAACGGCTTGCCCCTTCGAGACTTTAGTTAACACGGCAAAAATGCCAGATCATACAGGTGGTTCTAAGCTTCCAAAAGAGAAGTTCAGGCGATTGATTGCAGTGATCGTCGTCCAGAAAAAGTGTGATTGATTGAGTAGTTAGTAGTTCTGTTTGCTGATAGTAAGGCGTCGCTGTATTTCACCAGTGCCATTATAAACCGGAAACATGTCGCATGTACAGCAAATTATCCAGTGAAATACATCGCTTGCATCAACGACCAACATAGCCAAAGGATGTGCTGGGGGCAGCCCATAAAAGTCACAATGCTTCTGGTGCAGAAGCGGTATGGCCACAGCTTTCTAAAGCTAATTCGTACATCTCTGGAATGTTGGGTGGGGTGGGGGGGGGGGAGGAAAAGAGCACCTGGCAGAAACCATGCAGTCATGGGGAGAACATACAATGTTCTTACTGACAGCAGCATAAATTGAACCCTGATATTACAGCCAAAGCTGTAAAACACTACACTAATTGTTACGCTACTGCTCTGCCCTGTTTCATTTCAGCAGTATTGTGTAAAATCAGAGTTAAAACAAGCACTACAATAAAGAAAAAGATGAGTGGAGTGCATGATTCGATGAAATGTTAAATGGGCAATGCAAATGGCTGAGATAGGTTGGTAAAGGCAATGGTAAAGATCTGGAGAAAGAGAAACTTTAGATTACTTATAGGTGTTACTCAATCTGGTAGAAGTGCAAATTCACACCTACAGTATAAAGATGTCCTCCTGACCCACCTTTTGTTACACACTAATGCATTTACCCGTCTCTTTCACCTGGCCCCATCACCTTTTTTGTTATTCAATTTCTTCAGCTCTCCAAACCAACCACAGAACAATGCCCTCACTGGCCCTCTAAACTTGCATTAGAAAAATTGTTTTCTAATATTTCCCACTTCTGATGAAAGGTCAAGCTGAAATACAACTTCTCTCTTTTAAAACAGTAACATGACTATTTATTACATGTTATTATTAGCTTATAATAATACGTAGTTAAAACTGAAGCAGTTGTAATGTCAAGTGCCTTCTGAAAGTTTTTGAAACTAAAATCCCGTCTTCCTTTTTGTCTTTTCTAATGATCACTTAACAGTCCGGCTAGATTAGTCAGACACTATCCAACAGTATTGGTCAAATGTGCCGATCATGTGTTCCAACCGTCCATACTTCCTTACTTGTCCATACATTGAAGAAAATTATCTTCAGCAACACAGTTGGTGTTTTACGCCACTGTTAATTGCTTGTTACAGTCTTCAGTTTCATTTCCTTGAGTTTGGATGGGTGCAAAATGGGGTTAACTCATGACAAGGAGCAGTAGTTCCCTTGGCCTCTCTAGCCTGTGTCACCATTCAATACGACCATCACTGATCTTCCCAGGCCTCGTCTCTTCTTTCCCCAGTGACCTTGCCTCTGCAACCCTACAGGATAGGGTATGCCAGGGATTTACAACCATCTGAAAAATCTTTTTTTTAATCTGAGAGAGGCTTGTGATTCATCTATCAGACACAAAGTGAGCACATGGTCAAGTATTGGTTGAATAGAGAGAAAGAATCAGCTTGGGTTTATTACTGCCATATTCATGTATGGCATAATCTGTCTGAATGGCAGGCAAACAAAAGATTTTCTCTGTACCTTGGCACATTTGACCAATATTGTTGGATAATGTCTGACTAACCTAGCCGGACTGTTAAGTGATCATTAGAAAAGACAAAAAGGAAGACTGGATTTTAGTTTCAAGAAGGCATTTGGTAAATTCCACACCAGGATTTTTAAATTAAATTGTATGCAATAGGCGTGAAATGAACGCTAATTGCTTGGCTGCTTGCAGGGAGAGGTAAACACAGACGTACTTGTGAAATGTTCTCTTCGGGGAGTCCCTATCTGAGCCCATTGCCTTTCAGAATAAATATTGATGAATTGCAGATAACGAAACTTGTAGATGGTGTTAATGTCCAGAGTAAGATATGTAGGTGGTAGCAGAAACTCTTAGATGAATGTAAATACACTGATTACCCAGCCCACCACAGCCCCAACAGCACTATTTTATCATTTCTAGATTCAAGATTGTTTAATGCCATTTCCTGTACACAAGGAGAACAAAATAATTGTTACTCCGGATCAGGTGCAACACACACACAAAAAAAAGATAAACAACACAATAATAATAATAATAAAAACACACAATAAATGTGAATACATAAGATAGCTTTTATTCATAGATTGATTGTATGTCCATAGAGTGACGCTGGACAGTACAAAAGCTGGCTGCCAGGAAATAATAAAGTAGTGGTGGAGTTAATGGGTGGACATGATGATCAATCTTACTGCTTGGGAAATGGAACTATTTTTGGGCCTGGTGGTTCTGGCATGGGTACTACATAGCCTCCTCCCTGAAGGGAGAGGGAGAAACCAGGCCCTGAGCAGGGTGTGTGGGATCCTTCATGGTGTTTCTGGCCCCTTTTCTATATATATATGTCCCTTATGGTGAGTGGGCTGGTGCCAGTGAAATGGTGGGCAGTTTTGACTACACATTATAGTGCCTTCCTGTCTGCTGCAGTGCAGCTTCTATATCAAGCAGTGATGCTCTCTACTGCACACCTGTAGAACGAGACGAGTATAGATGTGCAAAGCCCCGCTCTCTTCAAGCTCGTCAGAAAGTAGAGGTGTTGGTGAGCTGTCAGACTTACTTTATGTGCAGTAACTCCTGTGCCTAGCATCACTTTATGTGTATACAATCAATCTCAATTTGCTGTATGCACGTAACCTATCTTATCTATTATATTCATTGTGTTTTTTGTTATTGTGTTCTTTAGCTTACTGTGTTTTATCTTGTGCTGCATTGGACCTGGAGTAACAATTATTTTGCTCCCCTTTACACTTGCGTGTGGGAAATGGCATTAAACAAACTTGAATCTTGAATTTGAACATCCTGTTCATTACTTAGATGCATACTTGTATCTTAAACTTACAAAGGTTCCATTAGCCAACATAGACTGGAGAGCAAACAAATCATCCTTTACCCTGAGTAAGACTCATCCCCATATACAATGCCTTCAAGCCACTTGTCCTTGTATTCACCCTTTACCAGTTTTCTGCTGCTCAAACCCTTTTTGTTGCTTTTGTTGGCTCCTAACTTCTTTACTCTAAAGTTCGCCTTGCCAACCTCCCATCCTTAATCCTTCCTACTGTAATTAGTCTCCCACCCAGAATTTGTCCACTATTGTTTTCAGAGACAGAGACTGATTTTTCATAGGCTAATACTTGATATGTTAAACCTTTTTTTTCTTGTTCTTACATCCCTCCATAGCTTCCCCCCATTTCTTCATTGAAAATGCCTCTTGCCTTTTATCCCCTGCCAATGTTATAGTTTGCCGGTCCAATTTTGCCTGCTGTCACATCCCAACATTTTGCCTTGCTACAGGTGCCATAGGCTTCATCTTGTGGTGATTCCCTTCTTCCATTCATTCCACTGACCTTTTGAAATCCTCAGAACTGATCTCTTCAAAGACCCAATCACACTGCAATAAATTGCACAGAGGCCGGCCTATTTTCTAATGAATTGCTCCGGTTCATTTAATCAGGTTAAGGACACTGTATGACTGTAATCTTTCATTTCTATTTTCCTATGAATTTCTTTCCTTCTTTCTTTAACCCTCAGGTTTTAAAATCTGAAACCTGATGCCATTTCATCATTACCCTGATTCCTTTTCTTCCCTTTTAACAGTTCCACATCCTGCCGGCACTCCTCGTTCTCATTCCTAACCTCTGATCTTTTTTTATTCCACTGAGCACAGTAAAAATTCTTTTACCTCACTTCACTTCTCTTGTCAATTATGGTTGGAACATATTTTTTTTCTGGAAAGCTGACAGTTTTTACTTCGAAATACTGGTATATACTTGCCTTTCATTTTTGTAAATAGTCTTTAAGATTGTTTTTATTAGGTAACAGGCCACTGACTTCTAACTGTGCCACTTTGCTGCAGTTCAGTTTTCTCAGAATTCTCCATACTAACCTTTTTTAGTGTACAGGAGTACATGTTATAGCTTTGAGGAATCTATGTTAATCTCTTCAGTGCTCTGCAGGTCTGCTTCACACTGTGGTTGAACATTACATAGAATCAGGAGCTGAGCCCTACTGTTCACACTTCACACTCAGTCCCTATTAAAAAGCAATGTTGAGGGCAGCCAGATTATGACTGAGAAGATTTAAGTTTCCCTAACCTTGAAATGCTTGGATAGATTTACTTAAAGAGCTTTCATTGAAAAGGTATTTATTTACCTGCCAGGGTGGCAGCAAGAAAGAAGATGTTAAAAGAGGTAAACACAGCAGTGGAAGTAAGCTGTGGAAGATGGAAGGATGGAACAAATTATTCCAAGCAGACTTGAGAGAATTAATATCATCTTTTTTGTTGCAAAAAATTTTCTGATTGTTTTGACTGCATTTGCTTTCTGCCCTCACTAATACGCCACGTGCGTTGCCGGAAAATTTAAACTATCAGTTGGGCCAAAAGATTCAAAGATGGAAACTTCTCTGTCCAAAAATTCAAAGAACACCATTTTGCCTTCCTAATATTGTAGATAGAACAGTGTCATCCAGAAAAGCCTTGATTTGTCTTGTTCAGCAGTGAAGGTGCAGCACTCACTACTAAGCTTGAAGAAACCTGCTGACAAAAGCCCCATGGCAAGCGATTCGCCCCTTTTCCAACATAATCTGAATATTGATCCTGGTAAAGGGAATTCGAGGTGTCCAACAGCAAGGATCATCCAGAATTAAAAACATTGGTTTTAATAACTTTTACATAAAATAATTTATAGTTTCAAACATACACATGGAAACCGGTTAGACATTGGAGGTAAATGATTGCATTTCTGTACAATTCTGTCTCGAATTTACTAAGGATTGGCAGGTTCTGGATTCTCATACAACAATGTGTGAACATACACAAACACACATCTGGCTAGCTGTCTGCTGGAATTTTTGGGCCTACATCCACTTTTGAACCCCCCCCCCCCCCCACACCATCCAGCCATGGAGAGTCCACCTGCAGTGATTCTCCAGTATTTTCTCTTTGGAAAGATTAAAGATTAGATTAGCTTCATTTGTCACATACACAGGTACAGGCCAAACCAAAGGAATTACATGTAGAGGCCATGTTATAGTGTATGCATTATATAACATTGGAGCCAGCCTCATTTGGGAAATTGGGACATGAATTGTAAGTGGTAATTTCGACTGCAGATAAGCAGTGAACAGGATTTTTGAACATACTGACAAATCTTAATCAAAGATGAGGTTTATTTTTTCTTAAATTTTTAAAAATACCAATTTTTTAATGTTACTCTGAGAGATTGGTCCTTCACGTTCATAGTTTCTTTTCTAGTTCAGGGATATGGTCCAGCGGTAAAGTAATTCAAAACGTTACTAGGTTTCAGGTACAAAATAGTCAACAAGAGTTGGCACTTCAAATAGTTTTACAGACGGAATCAATTGCAGATATTTGAAGTTCTGCAAAGGGGCAGTCAGGTAACACTGAAAGAAACTTAGGGATTTTTGCATCTGACTACAAGTACAAGAGTTTACTCTGAATTTCTCAGAACCACCACAGCAAGTGGTGAAAGTTGCACCATCACTGTAGCTAACAAATTTTGCACTATGTTATATACTACTATACATGTTCATGAATACATATGCACACAGACAACACGATATAAAAAGATTAATGAATCACACTATACATGATTGAATATTTCTTCTGATTAACCAATTTGCAGGTACAATTTTTGTAAAAATTTTAATTTTAAAATCTTCCATAGATTTTAAGAAATCCAACAGAAGCAGTAATTTATAATTTTGTGTTTACTGTGGAGCAATAAAAATACCTAATTCAAATTATCAAAATGTATCAAAATATATTTGGTAAACAGAAGTGTTGCAGAATTCAGGGATTGTTGGATCAATTAATCTTCCTGTTAATGTTTAAAAATAGCACATTTCAATGGGGCAACGTAATTATACATTTGCTTGAGGCTACATCATATAAACACAATATGCAGGAATATTGAATACATTTGTAGTTTACTCATTTCCATTATTTTCTGTCAGGATGTTGGTTGTCTTATCAGGTTTTCTTTTGCTCTTGTCATTTTTTTTAAACACATGTTCTTAAGTTTTAACCTTTGCCTTAATAAGGTACCGGGATGGTCTGAGAATATGTAAACAGGCAAAATAAAGAATGCATGCAAATTGTAGCCAGGTGCAGAAAAGTGACGTGATGCCAATTAATCAAAGCAAGGAGGCAGGCTTGTCACAGCCAATGTAATTCACTAGGCTCTCAGACATATCTGTGCTTATTAAAACCTGAGGCATTCCAAACAGTTCTGCCTTGAAAACATTAGCCAGAGGCATTGCTGCTCATGTCCTGTCGACAGATTTCACAACTTTAGGCCTGCCATCTCAAGTATGACCCTTATCCACCCCGGCACTGTATTCAATCAATGAACAGCACAGTATCAGAGAAAGGAAGAATGCAAGATTTTAATAAGGTCAATGTCAGTGATGTGATTTGTAATTTTGTTACAAAGGCATATCAAAGCAACGTGTGCCCTAGTACTTGTGAACCGAAGTTGAAAGTTTTAACTGACATTCAAATTCACATATTATATTTGGTTATGTTTCACCTTTTGTTGTCTATACAAGTTCATTCTTGTATGTTTATAGATGAAGCTGCTCCATTGTGGAGCTCGACTCTGTTCTGACCATTTTATGCCCGCAAGCTTTTAGAAAGAAGTAAGATATATATACCAAGGCATTCTTGAGTGACCACATTTTCTGTTTGATATATCAAGCAATGTAGCAGAATGTAGCCTGATAAAAGAGCAGATCCCAAAATGGTGATTGCTGGCAGCATAGAAACATCTGCAAAAGTCCCACCGAGACACCAAATAATATAAGATTTCCTCAAAGCTGAGAAAGGTCCAGAAATACAAGAGAAACTGCTAAATTTATGTTTAGAACTGTTTAGATACAAGGGATGGGAACTTCCAGGAGACTGCATGAAGTAGGAATGTTTGTAAGTGATAACCGGTATCGTTCTGCAATTTCTACAATCAATATCAAAAACTAAGATGGAAATAGCTTGTATTTGCCTGATCCTGAGCTCATTAAAGTGTTACTGGCTGTTGCATCAGTCCAGGTGGTTCCACTCCGGGAGTCCTAGAACCGACCAGACACAGGCATTTACATTGAAAGCGTGGTAAGACAGCTGGGCTGCAGCTAAGTCTGAATCAGCATAGGTTCAAATCCCCTCTCTCCAGCCTACCATTAGCTAACATCCAGGCCACTGAGAACAAAGCTGATGAACTAAGAGTGAAATTGGCCTACCAAAAAGAATGGAAGTACTGCTTTGGCTCACCAATACGTACCTTACACCTGATTCACCTGAGGGCCCCTCAATTCGTGGCATGGGCAGTACGGCATCGTCAGGCAAAGTTGGAGGTGGAGGAGTCTGCTTCCTAATTACACCTCGTGGTGCTTGGATGTGATGATCCTGATGGGCTTCTGTTCATCCAGGCTGGATGAAATTTCACCCATACCATGTGATACAGGAGTTCACTTCCGCTCTCCTGGTAGCAGTTTACAGCCCAGCCCAGTCGGCCATGAAGCCTACACTCAATGTAATATACCCTATGTTAATAGCCTTGAAACAGGATCCCCAAGGTCCTCTTCATCATTGCTGGAGACTTCAGCCAGGCCAAGATGGTGCTACCAAAATAATTTTAGCATGTCTCCTGTCCCACCAGGGTCCCCATTAGGCGTGACCATTGCTATACCATTAAAGGTGCCTAAATGAGCAACCCCTCCATCTCACCCCACTCACACTTTGGTAAATCGGACCTCAAGGCTGTGCTCATTCTTCTTGCAGCAGGAACAGAAGGATCCAGTACAGAAAGTCATTCAGTGTTGTTCTGAGGAAATAGATGGTAGCTGAGTCTTTGAGCATGCTTTGAGTCATAGACTGGTCCGTGTTCAGCTGCCATCTTGGATGTGTATGTCAGCACCATCATAGACTTCATCAGTAAATATTTTGAGGACTGTGTACCAAAGAGGACTATCTGGGTTGTCCTAAACTGAGAAGCACAGAGAAACAAGGAGATCGTATCTCTACTGAAGCCTAGGACAGCAGAGTTAAAATTAGGTGATCCTTACCTTCACAAGAAATTATGACATAATTTCAGGTTGTAAGGAGAGGGCATACAGGAGCTAGTTCAGTGGTGTCGCAGCAACAATCTTGCACTCAACATCAGTAAGACCAAAGAACTGATTGTGTATTTCAGAAAGGGTAAGATGAGGGAACACACACCAGTTCTCATAGAGGGATCAGAAGTGGAAACAAGTGAGCAATTTCAAGTTCCTGGGTGTCAGTATCCCTGAGGGTCTAACCTGGGCCCAACACATTGATGAAGCTACGAAGAAGGCATGACAGCAGCTATATTTCACTGGGAGTTTGAAACGATTTGGTATGTCACCAAAGACACTCACAAATTTCTACAGATGTACTGTGTAGAGCATTCTAGCTGGCTGCATCACCATCTCGTATGATGGGGGGAGGGGGGTGCAGGCATTGCTCAGGATTGAAGTAAGCTGCAGAGAGTAGTAAACTAAGTTAGCTCCATCATGAGCTCTAGCCTTTGTAGTATCTAGGACATCTTCAAGGAGCAATACCTCAAAACGGTGGCACCTATCATTATGGACCCTCATCACCCAAGTCATGCCTTGTTCTCATTGCTATCATCAAGAATGAGGTACAGAAATGTGACAGCATGCACTCAATGATGGAGGAACAGCTTCTTCCCCTCTGCCATCTGTTTCCTAAATGGGCATTGTGGACATTGAACCCATAAATACAACCTCACTGCCTTTCTATTTCTAATTTTGCACTACTTATTTAATTTAACTATATATATATATACTGTATATATAAAATTCACAAAATTTTCCTCTACTATTATGTATTGAATTGAACTGCTTCAAAGACAACAAACTTCACGACATATGCCAGTGATATTAAACTTGATTCTGATTCCATACAAGCTATCAGAGATGCTAAGAGATGGTACCAGTCCAAAATAGAGTCTCAGACCAGATATCAGTTGTGGCAGGACTTGCATGTTATAACAGGCCTCAACTTACCACAGCACATCCTTTACTGATGAGCTTATCAGAATCTTACTGGTCCGGATAGTGTCACTGGCCCTGTTCTTAGATCTTGTGCAGATCATCTAGTGGGGTTACCTGCAGATATTTGAACCCTCTCCCTGCTTCAGCTTGAGGTTCCCCTTTGCTTTAAGAAGACCACTAGCATCTTGGTGCATAAGAAAAACAAGGTAATGTGCCTTAATGACTACTGCCCAATGGCTCCTACATCCACCAGCATGAAGTGCTTCGAGACACTGGTCATGGTGTGCATTAACCCCAGTACCTCAGGTAATCTCAACGCACTGCAATTTGCCCTTTGCCCTTTGCTGGATTGTTCAGCATTTACAAACCCCGGGCCTTACACTCATCTCTGAAGCACTAGGACAATATTATGGTACACAGTACTCCAAACTGTGGCCTCACTGAAGTTTTATACACCTGTCACATGATACTATGACTTTTGTACTTAATGCCTTGACTGGTGAAGGCAAGGCTGCCAACATGCCTTCTTCATCTCTCTATCCACTAGCGTTGCCACTTGCAGGGAGCAATGTCCTTGAACCCCAAATAATGAGGTGTCCAGACAGAGCATACAGAAAGGACCCCTTTCTTTTTCCAGAGATGGAGCATGGATTTAAAGTAGTTGACAGAAGTATTAAAGGGGATGTGGGAGAAAATAATTGTACTCAGCAGGTGATAAGAATCTGAAAGTCACTGTCAAGGAGAGTAACAGAGGAAGTTTAAATAAGTACTTAGAGGCGTACATGAAGGTCTGCGATCTGTAGGGCCAAGGCACTCATGCTGCAAACTGGGATTACATTGGGTTGCTCTGTTACAATGGGCAAGAATATGATGTAATTAAAATATTATCCATAGGGTGAGTTACAAGTTTTCCTGTGGATTCTAAATGAATGGGTGCTATTATTGCTCTTTCACTGACTCAATTGATCTGGAAGTCGCTTCCTGTGTGGTTTTGAGTAAGTGCAGTAATGAGGTAATGGACACTAATTGCTTATGTAAAATAATACGTAGGTTTTCAAGGAACTGCAAAAAATTCAACAAATGTACATAAAATACATAAAACATTTGAAGATAACTAATAATTATGAACATGTTTTCTTTGTAATTTTATGGTCTTGTGTATTCCCTATGATTTATTTCAATATTATGATGTGCTTTTACATATCTAGGGTGATCTTGTAACGTTTATGAAAAACATGTGCAGCCTTCATACCAAAAGCAGATGTATTGTGTATTGAGTGCAATCCTTGAACATCTCAAATTCTGTGATATGAGCCCAACTAATCTTTAGTTTATTTTCAGTATAAATGTGTTACAATATTATTGCTCCATGAAATGACATTTTGGGCTTACACGAGAAAACGTGGCATACATAAATGTTATAGTATGATAGAATACGAGGCAATAAATTCTAACGAAAGAGAAAGGGGAAGGGGGAAGAAGTTATGATGAGAGTTTTGTCACTTCAGGTTTTCTCTGATTAATTAACAATTGGCAATAGTATAAAAATCCCACTCTACCCCTTTAACTGTGGAATAATGTATTTAGCCGCACTAAAAATGATCTGATTTATTGGTATCCCTGTATAAGTGTCCAATCTATAAATGCCCCAATCCAATTTTAGGGGGCAGTTCTAGTGCAAACTGAACGTATTCACTTGTATGCTAAAAGGATGGCAGATTTCCTTTCATGAAAAGGCTAAGTGCATGTGCTTTTACATTAACTGGGTATCCTTACTTTTTAACGTTCCAGCCCTCAGACAAGATGATGATAACTTAACAATTATACCACCATTTTTCCTAATATATTGTTCCATCCTCATCACAATGAACTGTTCACATTTCTCAGCTAAATGCAAGGATGCATCTATACATCTTTTAACTATTAAATATTTGTACATTGTAAGCAGATGAAAATTATGCCCTAAATACACATTACAATTACAATAGAATATTCACAAAGCCTTACTGAAAAGGCAGCTCAGTCTCCCCGGAATGCTGAAAGTAATTTCCATTAATGAATGAACATAAGGGAAATATACTTTAGATTTCAGCTAGAGACGTGTGATTATAAAAGGTATTATTCACAAGGCTGAATGGAGTTCAAAATATCAAATATATTTTAGTACATTTAATTTTTAATCCAATCTAAGCAAGTGCAAATTTTCTGAAGAAGCAAAACATTGCAGGATTCTTCACCATCGGGAGTGAGACCTGAGAAGGAACAGTAGGGAGAGCTGAACAAGGTATTTTGTTTTGAAGTTTATGGGTTTTAAGGTGGCTTATAAAAACACAGGGCAATATTGTAAAAGATGTTTCGGGAGACAATTCAAGACAGTTAGTAGAAGTTTTATTTGGAAGCTTTAAAGTCCATAAAAAATGAGGGCTACGCATTTTATAGGATAGTCTGTCATATATCATCAAAATGATCAAAACTAAAATGATTTAAGTAACCGAGCTATTCCTTATTTATTACTTTAATGGTGGGCGAACCAACTTACTTTAAACTGAATATTGCTTTCATTAAAACATTGGACAGAATAACTGGACACATTCTTGTAAAACAAGCATGATATGGCATTATCCTGGACAATATTTATCCAACATTTATCACGTGAAGGAAATTATCTGATTATTATCTCACTGCTATTCAAGTGGTCTACTGCATGTAGATTGGCGGCCACACTTCCTGGGTTGAACTCTGCTGCCAATGATTCTGAGCAGAATTGTTGGAGTTCAGCCATCCACACTAAGCCCTGGACTTATAATGTGGATGCTATGAATGTCCAAAGTCCAACACATACTGATAAATTTGAGGGGCCAAATCTGTCAGTTCAGTTTGCTGCTGGAGTCCATATGCAGTCTAACAGTGTTAGCAGCTTTATTTGGACATTTTTGTATTACACTAGGGAATCTTTATTTGGAGCTGATCCCAAGTGATAATCAGTAAAGGATCAGAAACTCTTTTGGTGGGGTTCATTGGGCACCAAATCAGAGACAAAGGACAAAGTAAATAATTATTTTTAGAATTGCTTATTTTTTCATTTAATGTTTTCAATTATTCCTAAGCATTTTTTATGATTTTGATTCTACTTTTAGATTTCGCTTTGTTTTATTACTTACAGAGTTGTACAACATAAAAACAGGCTTGCTTGTCCATCTACATTAATCCCATTTGCCCTCAACAGGTCCGTATCCCTCTACGTCTTGCTTATTAAGCATTGTTCTAAATGCCCATCCCTAACCCTAATTTAATTATTGTATCTCACTCCACCACCTCCTCTGACAGCAACTACTCTGTGTAAAAAATGTTCTCCTCAATCCTCTCACCTCAAACCTATGTCCTCTTGACTTAATACCCATATTATCAAAAGAGGAAAAAAGATTATGAACTATCTTTGCCCAGAATTTTATATGCCTCTATGAGGTCAGCAATCATCCTCCTTTACCTCAGGGAAAACAAACCCAACCTAACTTACATCTCCCCATCACTAAAGTCCCCTGATCGAGACAACATCCTGGTAAATCTCTTCTGTACTTTTTATCCAGCACCACCACATCCATCCTATAGTTTTGTGACCAAAAATGCATGCAATATTCCAATGTTTTGTAAAGATGGAACATAATATCCCAACATTTATATTCTATGCTGTCACCAATGCCTTCCTCACCACATTATCTATTAATGTTGCCTCTTTCAAGAACTATGCAACTATGCACTTGAATCCAAATGTCACTCTCTTCATCAACTATCCTTCGCACCCTACCATTTACTATATATATGTCCCACATCTATTTGTCTTCACTAATGCGTCAACTCACATACTCCATGATTAAACTCCATCGGCCAAAGCTCCAGCCAACTTTCTATCTAATCTGCATCCTGTCTGAGACAATCTTCTATACAATCCGCAACTATACACCAGCAACTCCTGTGTCATCCATGAACTTCTACATCCATATCCAATAGGAAGAGGTAATGGTTTCTGGAGATCAAACTTTCCAACCCCAGGATGTCATCACAGGTCTTTCTCTGGGGAACGTTCTGTGACCACTTATCTTCAGCTGCTTCAACAATCATCTCCGTTCCATCAAAATATCAGATATGTCGGATATTCACTGATAAAAGCACAATATTCAATTTATACCTAGTGCTTAGTGTTATTAATTCTTCAGCAATAAAAGTAGTCCATGGTTAGCTGTGGGAAGATTCAAACAACATTCAGGCACAAGCTGTTAAATGGCAAGTGACATTTATGCCACCAAAGTGCCAGACATGTACAACTAATGAAATTCGAAGGTATCAGCATGGCCAAGTCCTCTCGTCATCGACATCCTTGGCATCACCATTGATGAGAAAACCATTGCAACTACAGTGGCTGGAAGTGCAAGAACGATTCAGAGGCTGGCTATTCTGGGGAAATTGACTCATTTTCTGTCACTCCATGTAAAACCCATCTTCAAGCAGCATTTCATTGGTTGTTGAGTACCGTGGGGCACCTTAGATTTGAGGTAGACCCAAATTATTTTTTTTTACAGCTAATATTCAGTGTCACGTTGGATTCTGTAAGTGAGTAGTTCGTCTTTTTTATGTCTGAGCTCTCTGTATGAATGCAGTCCAAAGCGTTACGAGGAAACTCTTTTGTTTGGCACCTGTTGTAGATCGTAAGTGAACTGAGCTTGGATCAAACAGAACTCATTCACATTCCTATGGACTTGAAACCAAAACACCATATTCCCATAAAAATGTGCAGGCAGGCATGCATGGAATGATTGCACCATTAAGAGAATATGTGGAAGTGATGCTTTGCTATTGTAGAAAGGATTTTTTTTTTTGCTTTGATGGTTTTAATTACACTGTCAGCACAATATAAAGTATTGCATTGATTCAGGCTGTATTAAAAATGTGTAAACTCAAAACTTAAGCTAGTGTAAATGCAGTATCAGTCCTATTCTCCAACATCATTATTCTTTAATTTGAAGATTTTTCAGTTTCAGATGAGATTTGCAGAAAGTTATGTCTGACTGCGAATGAGTTGAATTGTTTGCCCACATCTGAAAATATTCTAATTCAAAAATCTGATTTTTGGTTAAAAAGCAGCCTGGTGGAAACATGGGTTACAAACAACTTCTACAGACTTGACATAAGAAATACAGTTTCCCTGTAGTTGTGGATTCTCAGATTAACTACCTACACACTCTCAACCCTTTACTGGTTTTGTGACATGAAATATTTTGGAACATTAAATTTATACCATATACCAATCCAACATTCAAATGAAATAAGTACAAAATATGAAACATGTGTTTATGATTGTCATGATACATATTAAATAATACTAAGGAAAAATATAACTCATTTCTGACCAACTTCATTAGAAAAGAAGAATATCATTTAAAGAGAGCCAATCCTGATTTAGCAGCAGTACCTCATCCTGAACATAGGATCTAAGATCTATTTTCCACCCACTTGGACCCAATAGATACTGACATAAATGACTTAAAAGTGGTTTAACACTTATTTTTGTGGAACAGTATTTGGACAAAGTAATGTCATATGGCTGCCCGGGATAAGTATACAAGTTACTGCTCAAAACAAACTTTACACTAAATTAAACCTGGTGCTTCCAAGAAATGCTCTTGGCAAAATAACGATCTGTTGATCAAAAGAAGTCTTGTTTGAAGGATGCAAGTAACACTTCTTCCTAAGCCAGCATAAACTGAAACTTCATTAGACCGCAGTGGCTAAACTCCACCCAAGCAGTTTAACCTCCCTTTACATACATAATAACAGCTATGCAGTGATTGCACTGATCATATGCTCATGAGTCAGAAATTCTAATTTTGTACTGTGAACTCTGAAACAGCGCACAAGCACTGAGCTGTAATGTAATACCAAGTAATAACTGCAAGTCATTTGAGCTAGTTCATCCCTCTTAGGCAAATCCACACTGCAACAGATCACAGGTGAGGCCCATCTTCCTATCAGTCTCAACATTGACACATGATTACAATTATTGGTTCACCCACAGCCTTATGTCAAGGACTATTTAGTCAGTTGTTCGGTTCTGCATAGGACTATTTCTCGTTGGTTAATTCATCAATTATATTCCTTTTTTAAAAAAAATCTATGTGTTCCTGAGTGGTGCCCTCAGTCTATGTCCTATACACCCCCTCGCTTACATTTTCTGGTCTGCTTTCCCTAAGTGGTGAGTGTTTGACTGCTGTTAAGTAAGAGTAGTTAGAACTAAATTCCTCTGGAAATCTTTCAGAAACACCAAAGCCCTGACCCCAGCTTTGCCAATACTCAAAGCTGCCATAGTTTTTTTGTAAATGCAACTCACATTCAGACTTGCTCACGTATGATTTGGCACGCTATTCTACAACAGCAAGTTGAATTTTAATCGTGATTAAAAACATTAAAGAAAATACTAATGATTTGAAGTGACATAGTTAGCTTACCTTCATTTCTTCTTTACAGTCTTAGAATCCACATCCTAAATTAATAGGCTTGCAGTTCCAGTAACTCATCTGACTCTACTCTGCTTAATTGGTGGCAGAGCTTAGTGGTGGATTCTATACTGTGGCAAGTGGCACTTACGCAAAGTGATGCCAGCATCTAGCAAAACCAGAAAATGTTTTAAAGAAATCTCATGGGCAGATAGTCTACAGCTTGTTGAGAACATTGGGGTCCAATCTACTCTACTCAGCAACATAGAGTTCATCGCGTTATTTTCTTGCCCAACAACAGATGCTCCATTCAGAGCTTTGTTCACGACAGAGATAATTGGGCGGACAGAGAAAAACATTCTAAAGTTGCTCAAAGCTTCCTTGAAGAAGTGCAGCATCCTTTCTGATCCTTGACAACCTGATCAAAGTGATTTAAGTAAAGAAGCATTTGGGAAGGTACTGAGGACCTCAGTGCCTTGCATCAGGTTCTCTGTAAGCAGCAGAAGGGACGAACCACCTCACAGACTTCTCACCCACCCTGTCAGCCACCACTGGCCCCACTTGTGGAAGCATCTGCAGTTCTTATATTGGCCCTATCAGCCACTTCGGAATCCACAAAACCAGAGGGGAACCAAACCATTCCTGATCCCAAGAAACTGTCTATACAGAAGATGGAGAGGCAAAGGGTAGAACTGTAGCTCTGGGTAAACTTCCTCCTATTATGCACTCATCCTAAATTACTTATAGTTTGTGGTAGTTGCTGATAAAACTTAAACTATGCAATTAAAAGGAATATCAGAAAATAGTGCATAAAGAAATATATTGCTTATAATGCTTCTTCAACATTTACATTTGTGTTTTATACAGTTTTATTCTATTATCAATCGAAAGAGAGTTGCAGATTGCCTAATACAAAATAAAAAGCAGACACATCCAGTCAACCTCCAGAGGTCTCCTTTATGGGCTGATGCTGTGCTGGATAAAGGGGACTCATTTGAACTATCTAAGATTGATGGCTAGTCTGTAATCGGAGATGACACGCCTCTGTAACCCAAGTCAGAATGGCTGAAGAAATCTAAACAGCAAAATACAGCACCATTTGTCATCAACAAATAAATTAGCTCCTAACCACCATCTGACTCCCTCAAGGTTAATAAAACTGAAAAGAAGAAGCATTGTGAATGAAATTTCTTTAGTGAAGTCAACAGAAGTCAGCTGTTCACTCGACAGGAAGGAATTTACATGGTTACTATGAACTTTTGATTAAATATAAAAATTCATAGATAGGTTCTGGTTACTCAGGCTTGAATGCAAAGTGTTTTGGAGACAGGCTGCAGGAATTATTCATTTTATAATGTAAGCTTCTGCTAAAGAACTCTAATTTTCATTAATACGCAAAAGCTCAGGATTCTCATTTAAAATATATTAAAATTAGTTGCATTGAAAATTGATTTAAAAACTAATACCAATGACATGTCAACTAGGTATTATATAGAATAAAACAGCACATGAATAAATCCTTTCCCACACTTTGTGTCTGTGCTGATCATGATACCACCTGTCTCCCCATGGTCCACATCCCCCCCCCCACCCTGCATTCGTTCCCTATTCACGTGTCTGCTAAATGCCTCTTAAAGGTTACTATTGTATCTGGTTCTACCACTTGCAAAATGTTCCAGTCACCTACCATTTTCTGTGTAAAAAAAATTCAACCCCTAAATGTCTGTTCAACATTCTCTCTTTTACTTACATTTCCAGCCTCTGAAAATACTTATGTACCCAATCTATGCCTTTCATAATCTTAATACTTTTATCAGGTTGCCTCTCAGCCGCTGACCCTCCAGAGAAAACAATCCAAGCTTTTTGAGTTTCTCCTTTTGGCTAATACTGCCCTATCCAGGCAACATCATGAAGGCTCCTCCACAGACGCTGCCTGAGCTGCTGAGTTCCTCCAGCAGTTTGCTTTTTGATCCAGATTCCAGCGTCTGCCATCTTGTATCAAAGTTCTGATGAATAAGTTCTGCCTCTACAGCCTTCACGTCCTTCTTGTTGTGTAGTGACCAGAGCTGCAAATGGTACTCCAAATGTGGCCTCTCTACAGTCCTATGCAGGCGCAACATTGTATTCACTGTCTTGACCAATGAAGGTAAGCATACCGGAGCTTGCTATATGCCCACTTGAACTTTCCAGGGAGCAATGGATTTGCATCCCTAGATCCCTCTGTACATTAATGCATTAAGCAAGCTGCTATTTACTGTATACTGTTGTCTATATCAAAATGTCTGTTTTCCTCACTATATCAGAACAGTATCTCCCAATGCTCACTTTGCTTGTATTTAATATGCAGATCTAAACAACATATGAAATATGAACGAATGCATGAAAATGATCATAATGACAAACCAGTAACTGAGAAGCGAGCAAAGAATACACCAATGGTTGCTTAAAGAAAAATATCAGTTAGTCATAAAAATAAAGCTTGTATATTGAGATAAATTCTTTTGCCACTCATGTCATTGAATGGAAGGCAGCTTCTGAGCTGTATCTTTTCTCATTCGTTCCTGAGAGCTTCTGCACACAATGGACTTTAACCTTAACTGTTTGAATGACAAGTTGTAAGACTATCATGAAAACATGCACATACTTGGAACGAGACAGAGTTTGCCGTTGCTGCTGAGAAATAATGTTGCTCGTTGCACACAAGGTAACTGAGTTCAAGTGCTTGACACCTCTGGTCAAAAGTCCATAATCTCAACAGAGCAGGGTAACGTTTTTACATCAAGCACCACTATATCTTCCAGGGAATTTTTTTTTATTCAGTTATGACTTTAGGCTTTACAACTAAGAATTTTGACAAACCACCAAAGGAAAATTGGTTGCAAAGTACCAAATATTTTGCTCTAACATTATTAACATTTCTTTTTTTTTCCCTAGCTGGCCTGCTGGTTCTGCTATCTTAGCTAAATTGATGGACGCCACTACAGACAGTTTTAGAGCGCCTCATTAGTGCTTCTGTTAGCATATAATAACTATAATGAGCAGGTCATAAAGATCCTAAGTTAGCTGAGGGTCTTTAACCCCCTTAAATACAGATCAATTTCCTATCTCCATTTAAATTTAATGACTGTCACAAAAAAGAGAAACGCTGCAAAGACCTCACATTTGTATTACAACATGAATGCCAGCTCTCCATTAGTTAAAACTTCTGGGCCACTGGCCAGTAGACAGGTAGAAAGAAAAACGTCCCCAATGATAGCTTCAAATACCACTTCAAAGCCTCAGGCCTTGAGGTATAATTTACAGTTAATGAAACCTTATGTCAGACAGAATCGTTTAGCTAAACATTATCAATTCAGAAGAGTAGAATTCACTGCTGTAACTGATAGTTGGGAAAAAAGGCAGTGTTAAATGAGGCACTGTTTGCTCTTGATGCCTCAGAACCCTACACGCATTTATCAATGCCCAATTCTGCTTCATTTCAATGTTTGGATGTTAGCGCTTTGTGGAAGGAACATGAGGGGAAGGATCTAACAAGACTTCTTTTTGCAAAGCACTTGCCTATGCCGGAGAAGCTCAAAGGTGGCAGTACAACTTGGCATTTGACTAATTTCAGTGACGGCAAGATGTGAACATTTCCTCAGGCACAAATTAACATGCTACCGTCAACTCTGACATGTCAAGTTTATTGCGAATTTTTGGCACAGACTAAGAGACTCATTGTAACTTACTGCATTGCCAAATGTACCACTTTTCAATATTAACTGGTAAGAAAATCTTTAGTTGGCAATCATTTATCACTCTGGAGCACTTAGGGTTCTATTTTAAGATGTGAATGAGCAGACTGTCCTTTCAAAGTCCTTATTGCATTTCTGAAAAGCAAGCTATGCTGATGACAGAACATGCAGAGGGTTCAAAAGTTATGATTCCAGATTAGGTCCTGAGCTTAAATCACATGTTGACAAAATTCTTAAATGAATTCAAGAAATAAATTCAATAAATATGTCAGATGTTTATATGAAACTTTGTCCCAAATTAATTGATTCTTGTAGTGACTTCTCCACTCCAGAGGAGGAACAGATATACGCCCACAGTGCATTGGTGACTTATAATGAATTTGTTTAGTGGTTGGTAGAAGAGGGCTGTTATTCAGACTGGAGGGCAGTGATCATTGTTGTGCCACAGGGATAGATGCTAGATCATCTGTATTTTTGTCACTTACATAGATTAATGATTTGGATGACAATATTGTTAGTATGGTTAAAAAGTCGACCGTTGATTGTTGGTTTCATCTACAGACTTATTATCCACATTAACAAATACTGTCAACAGAGTTAGTAAGAATGTAATGTAAGATTATAAAATAATCTGAATGAACTGAAAAAGTGAGCCAAGGAATAACAGATCGCTCTTAACTTGGACACGTGCAAAGTGTTGTATTTTGGTCATTTAAACCAGGACAGAATTTACACAGTAACTGGTAGTGCCATGGAGAGGATTGTAGAACAGGGAGATCTAAGGGTACAGCTACATTGTTTCCTAAAAATGGTGAAGAAAGAAGATAGGGTGGCGAAGAAGGCATCTGGCATGCTAGTCTCATTATACTAGGATCTAACTACAGGAGTTGAGACGCTATCTTACAGGCTGATGTGCCTGTTACACTTCGCTTTTTTCGTGCGGGGAGGGAAGGATTTGAGGGTTGATGACCATGCTGCCTTTCATTTCTTTCTTGGTTTTGATCCAGGGAAGTTTGGCCAGGTGGATTCAGAATTGGCTTGCCTGCAGAAGGCAGAGGGTCGTGTGGAGAGAGTACATTCAGATTGGAGGATTGTGACTAGTGGTGTCCCACAAGGATCGGTTCTGGGACCTCTACTTTTCATGATTTTTATTAACGACCTGGGTGTGGGGGTAGAAGGGCGGGTTGGCAAGTTTGCAGACGACACAAAGGTTGGTGGTGTTGTAGATAGTGTAGAGGATTGTCAAAGATTGCAGAGAGACATTGATAGGATGCAGGAGTCGGCTGAGAAGTGGCAGATGGAGTTCAACCCGGAGAAGTGTGAGGTGGTACACTTTGCAAGGACAAACTCCAAGGCAGAGTTCAAAGTAAATGGCAGGATACTTGGTAGTGTGGAGGAGCAGAGGGATCTCGGGGTACATGTCCACAGATCCCTGAAAGTTGCCTCACAGGTAGATAGGGTAGTTAAGAAAGCTTATGGGGTGTTAGCTTTCATAAGTCGAGGGATAGAGTTTAAGAGTCGCGATGTAATGATGCAGCTCTATAAAACTCTGGTTAGGCCACACTTGGAGTACTGTGTCCAGTTCTGGTCCCTTCACTATAGGAAGGATGTGGAAGCATTGGAAAGGGTACAGAGGAGATTTATCCAGGATGTTGCCTGGTTTAGAGAGTATGCATTATGATCAGAGATAAAGGGAGCTAGGGCTTTACTCTTTGGAGAGAAGGAGGATGAGAGGAGACATGATAGAGGTATTCAGGATATTAAGAGTAATAGATAGAGTGGACAGCCAGCACCTCTTCCCCAGGGCACCACTGCTCAATACAAGAGGACATGGCTTTAAGGTAAGGGGCGGGAAGTTCAAGGGGGATATTAGAGGAAGGTTTTTTACTCAGAGAGTGGTTGGTGTGTGGAATGCACTGCCTGAGTCAATGATGGAGGCAGATACACTAGTGAAATTTAAGAGATTGCTTGACAGGTATATGGAGGAATTTAAGGTGAGGGGGTTATATGAGAGGTTGTGTTTAAGGGTCGGTACAACATTGTGGGCCGAAGGGCCTGTACTGTGCTGTACTATTCTATGTCCTATGTTCTGTGTTCTATGTTTCATGGCTACCCCGAGAAGAAGAATTTCAGAGTTGTACACTTTGATAATAAATGAACCTTTGAACTGTAAGAGCACTTGCTGGACCACACTTGGAGTATCTTGTGCAGTTCTGATTGCTAAGCTATAGGAAGGATGTCATTCAACTGCAAAAGGAGCAGAAAAGATCGATGAGGATAGTGCCAGGAATCAGGGGCTTGAGTTACAAAGGGAGACGGGATAGGTTGTTACTTTTTCCCCTCTGGAACATAGAAGGCTGAGGGCTGATCTCACAGAGGTTTATGTAAGAAATGGCTGAAGTGGATGGCTACATCCTATTTCCCATAATAGGCAGTTTAAAACTAGAAGGCGTAGATTTAAGGTGAGAGAGGAAATATTTAGAAAGGGCCTGAGATGCGAGGTTTCCACACAGAGGGTGGTGGATATGTGGAGCAAGTTGCCACAGAAAGCTGTAGAGGCAGGCAATGTTTAAAAGGCATTTAGATAGGTACATGGACAGCCTAGGCCGAGAAGGGTAAAGGTCAAATGTAGGCAGATGAGACTAGCTTAGATAAACATTTTGGTCGGCATGGACGATTTGGGCCAAGGGACTATTTCCATGCTGTATAACTCTTTGACTTTATAAATAATCACATTTGAAATATTGAACAAAGCCACATATAGTAACACTAATTGAAAAGGATGTCCCATCTTTACCACTCTTGGACAAGTAGATGATTAGCGATAAATATATTCTTATTGGATGACTCACACCACAAAAACAAACTAAATATCATTTAAAAAAATCATCACTGACACATTGGAGTTGACAGTGGCCATAAAAATACTGCAACGCTTTAGTCTGACTTTTTGCAGTAATTGCTGCTCTCCTCCTGCTCCACAGGATTACTTTCTGTCCTTTCATCAGTTAAGTTTCACTAAAATCGAGCCATCCTTTTAAGTGGTAGGGAGAGAGGGAGGAGTGGTTGTTGCAAGGTGGAGGGGGGGGTTGGTAGGCAAATTGCAACAGAAGCTGACCCGATCTTCACCTGAAAATTGCACCAGTGCACATACAACAGAGGTCTTAAACAGTGATGAGAACCAGGAAGTCTGGGAACCTTCCCTTCTTCCACAGCCTTTGAGGTCAGTGTCGGTGCCCTTGCCACTGCCCCAGCTGAGATTAGTGAAATCATGACTGACTATAGATCAAACCTTGGGCACTCTAAGCTTGCACGCCTTGACTGCTTAGTCATTAACCTCCCAGAGCCACAAGGAAAGCTGTACACAACTGATTCCAATCGACTGCGACTTCCATTTGCCCCAAGATTTAAAATGATTTGAAAAAATGAATTTTAATTTATTGCCAGAAATAGAGTCTAAAAAAAAAGACACAGTTTAAAATTAACAACCCTTACAAAATTAAAGATTATCATTAGCATACAGGGACCAATAAACTCAATTAAAAAGTAATTTTGTCATTCTCAGTGTTGACTGATTCATCTTCATAAATGAAAAGTGGAAGCATTGAGCAACACGTTGCTGCATCTAAGGTGGTTCCAAAAGTTAGGAATTTCAATTCTGATTTAATAAAGTGCCTGGAAGAGAGTGAATTATAACCTATTTCATGGGTGCATATAAGCGAATCTTGTCCTATTCACTTGCTCTTTTTATGGTTACATTGTAATCTTTAATGCTAATTTGTTCACCAATTCAATGTTTGATAAACTCCTTCAGGTATAATATATTAATAGCTGGCAATTAACTTTGGTTAAACACTCTTGCCTAGGAGTTTCATCCCCTACCAGTAAGTACAGTAAAGCCTCATTGTACTCTGCCTCACAAATTCTTTCCATTGACTTCAATAGAATAAGTTTCAGAGACAAATTATAATGAAGCATAGTACAGTTAATACTACTTGAGGTTGTATGAATTTTTTCGGCATTTGATTTCTGGTATGCTTGCATAAAGCTAAAAGTCACCATGTAACTTTAAAATCTTGGTTTAGCAAAGCTACATTTCTAGCTGTGAAAAAATTCATTATACAGCAAGAGGGCAGTCTTGGATATCCTAACAAAAATAAAATATAACTCATTTCAGATACCAAAATCCATCGGCGACGGGAGTCTAAAGGCTTAGCACAGAAGGCTATATTATCAAAAATGGAAGTAAAAAGGGTGAATGACTGACTAGTTCAGTTACACGTAACTTGCATTAGCCATCTAGAAAGAAGATCTAATAATCCAACTATGGATTTAAGGAAAAACCGATTTTCACTGTACAGACAACAGTACTTTGTATGTGAGAGACAGGACAAAAGATCAAATAAGCTCCTGTATCATTCTTGCAGGCTACTTCTCAATCTGTGTACATCATTAACTGCTTTTATTTAGCTGATATAAGGAACACTAACATCTACTGGCCTTTAAATTGCCAATTCCATTAAAAAAATTCATACAAGGGATCTGAGCGTCAATGATCAACCCATTTAATGCCTATATCTAACTGTCTTTAAGAAGGTGATTATAAGCTTCCTTTTTTAACCAATGCAGTCCTTTCAATGAACATACTCACAGTGTGTTTTTGCATAAAGATTTCCAGGATTTTAACCTAGCAGCAGTAAAAGAATAATCATAGATGTGCAAGTCATGCTATCATGGCACTTGCATCTGCTTCCCTTCCTCTCTAGCACCACTTCTTAACTGTGCATCTCAAACCAGCATTCTTAACTATTGTTGAATGTCTTGTCAACACATGTAGATTTGAGGCCCAAGACACATGTAGGATATTGATTCTCAGCTGAGGGAAGGTGGTCTGAAAGTGTAAATAATGTAACTAATGTAGACTGGCATAACCAAAAAAGAAACTGGGCACCATCATATTCTCTAGCTACCAACACCGCAAGCCTCACTTCAAGTGTAACTCTTAGAATATTTCCAACCCCACCCTTTTTTCTTCAGTGATAACCAACCTGGGTGGCTGCCAGCAGCCAATTTTTAACTTTCTGGAGCATCAAAAGCTGCTTCTGAATGCCCATTTTGGGAAGGCCGCTCACTACCTCTGTTAATGAGGACCAGATGTTAAAATAGGCCTTTTGAGTCATTCCCAGGCAGCAGTCCCATAAATTCCTTCAGAGCTGAGCACAGGGCTGATATTGCCACGTATAATTTAGGCAACCAGTGGGCCGTGGGTAAAACAATACTTGTCTCTGGTCTGGCTTAAGGTTTGGTAATACTAAACCTTTTGATCTCTTTGATGTTTGAGCTTACATTGCAAGTTAAATTGATGGTTTATATCAGTTGTCTATGACTTCAACCAATCAAGTCAATCCCAATGCCAATCTACTCCTTAAGTTGGCCCACAATTAATTAACCTCGTCCCTGCATCCCAAGAGTGTTGTCACTTGGGGCTTTTGGGAGCATAATGAGGGCAGGCAGAGAAGTGGTCACAATTCTACTAGCTCCTTAATTCATTTTCTTGTTGAACAGCTGGTTGTTTTTGTAACGACTGCTTCCAACATAATTAAATCTATATTTTTATTCCGAGATGTTTAGATTAGTGTGGTCAACTCAATTAACTCCAATTGCTGGTGTTACTTTCTGACAGAACAGGTTAGATTCCCACAATAGCTGCTACCAGCCTGAGTGATCAAAAATACTACCTTGTATTCCACACAGTATTTACAATCAAAAATACATAAATATCCAAAACAAAAAACAGTCAAAGGTAATCCAGAATATTTATCAACCATATTATACTGATAGGAGAGCTACATAAAAAAGTATGTTTATCCAGATCACTTATGCATAAGATTATCTTATGAATCACGTGGAACCTGTATGCATAAAGCAAAAACTAAGTAATCAACTGAATTGATACTCTTGAAGAGTATGGATATATTTCTATTTGGAAAAAAAGTTAACTAACCAACATGTTCAGTCTTTATACCCAGCAGACAATGAGATTATAGCCTCCTAGAGTTTTATTTCCTATCCAGCATGTTTTCATCAGATTGCTTCCAACATATCCCACAAATTACATATCCGTCTGTCAATAGGTTTTTTGAAACATCTCTGTCAACTGGAGTGGATGCCGACACAAGTAAATCCAATGGAGAACAGGAAGCAGAGAGCTGTTTGCAGTAGGGAAATGGATTCCATTCTAAGCCATCATTATATCAGGGTTTTTTTTTCCAAAAGGCAGACAGTAATTTCTCCTGGAAGCAGAGTAAGACGGGAGCAGGGACTAAGTATTTTGAAAGCAGAATGTAGGGGCTGAAAGTTAAAGGAAACTCAGCTGCAGAACTTTTGATGGGGATAAATTAGAAGTAAGGAGGATCCTAGAGAGAAAATAAATAAAAGAGTAAAGCAAGGTAGCAAGAGAACTATGAGGAGAGTCAGGGAAAAGTGAAATAAATGCCGAATTAAGTCCAGAACTTTGATCAGTGAAAATGGCATATGTAGAATTGTCACAAATAGATAGAGATATCGAGGCAGCTGAGTCCAGGCCCCAGAGCACATTGAAATGACTGAACCTGATGTTTGGATGATGATTTAGGCACCGGACCAGATTGAAAATATCAGGGTATCGAGGACCAAGGCAAGGGACGGGCCATTTCAGCTCTCTGCTCCACTCTACGCTGATCAGACTCTCTTTGTGGACTTCAGTTCAGAACGTAGTTTGTTTGCATTTATTATTTGTTTTTTTAAATCTCTGCATATTGGGTGTTTGACAGTCTTTTTTTTATGGGTTCTTCTGTGTTTCTTTGTTTCATTTCTGCCCTATTAGGGGATGAATCTCACGGGTGCATAATGCATATATACTTTGATAATAAGTGTATTTTGAACTTTGAGACGTCTGCTGAGCGAAAGCAAGAAAATGGAGTTAGTGTGTAGATTAAGCCTGGGGTGGGTAGTATATATGAGATATTTAAAAGATGAGAGCTATGCTCAGCCACCATTTCCACCAATGCAGCCAGGAAAGGGATACTAGAAACCTAGAGAGTACAATACAGTCTGGGGCAAATCTTTGCGCAGGATAGTGTGTTGCAAGGATAATACCCAAATGGTGCTGAGTTAGTTATGTGGAGCCAAATCAATCAAGGAAACATCAGCAGAATTATTGAACGGCGCAGGAAGGGATCGAGTTTTCAATGTCAATGAAGGAGATAATCTGAGCCGGGTCTGAAACTGGGATAATTTATGTTCACCTCAGAATTTGGAGAAGGAAAACACTCTCTCAATATTTGGCCAAGGACAAAGTTTACAGCAAAAAAAATGAAGATGAAAATAGGTCATTGAAAAACTCTGTGACAACGTAATAATATTTTTACTTTTATAATTGATTGGGAATACCTTCAAAAACAATAAAGAAAATTGATTGTAACTGTAGGAATCTGAAAGAATAAGGTTAGAGTGTAATTTAGAACTTGAAAGGCCAGGCAAGAGAGTAAGTGAATTTCTTGTGAAAAGTAACCAACAGGTGGGTCTGCGCAAAACAGCAAGAACTATATTCCAGACACAGGTGGACACTGGAGGCCAGAAGAAAGTAGATCCACAATGAAATGAATGAATTCCAGAAGCTTTATTAGTCTGAAGGATGGTTTTACAGTTCTCTGGGTTTGTGGGATTTGAGGTGAATGGATAATCATTGTTTGAGAAATAGTTGTTTCCTGGCTTCTTTTTATTACCATTTTTGACCATTTTTCACTACATTGCCTTCCAAATGGTTCTATCATCTAGCCTGAAATTATTTCAGCTGAAATAGACAGGCAGTGGAAATGTGAGCAAAAGTGGTTACTTATTTATCTGTAGAAAAAAAAAGAAATTGCTTCCCTTTCCCATCATACTTTTGATGGAAACTTCTTTAATGCTTCCCAGACCCATGGGAGCTCCCTTCAGTCATCCCAAATCTCCAAGTTTTCTTGCTTGATATTTATCCACATCTCAGCACATAGATCTGGATGTTTTGTCACTCTGATAGCCAAGACCTTAAATGCCAAGTGGCAGGTTAATTTGTTACAAGATACGCAAGCTACAGTACTGTGCAAAAGTTCGAGACACCCTTGCTCTATATATATGCCTAAAACCTTTGCACAGTACCTACAGTATGTCCTCATGTTTCAGACATGTGTTCATTATTTTGCAAGGAAGTGCTTTCTATGACAAAGTGCAATAGCTTGGTATGCACACAATTCCCTTTCTGAGCAAGTGTTTTCCCTTTTTTATTTCCATAAATGTGGCTTGCAGTTTAATATTGGTGAGGGGGGTTGAATGAGGCTGTGGGTGGGAGTTTATGATGTGGGATGGCAGAGAGCACAGTAGCCTCTATTGTAAGTCTGGGAGCTCTGAATTCTACAACACTCAAAATGTTGGAAGAATTCAGCAGGACAGGCTGCATCTATGGAAAGGAATAAGCAGTTGATGTTTGGGGCTGAGATTCATCAGAATTCCTTTAACAATGTTGCATTTTCAGTTAAATTAACATAGTGAACTACCTGGGTCTGCAGAGGGAAGAAGTGCTGCACTACTTCCCCTTCCTCAGCACAAATCTGAACAACATGTCCGGACTTCAGAAGATAGTCAACAGAATCCCATAAGTTAACAATATAGCGGCTTTGTAACAAAGCAGCCTTCAAACATTCTGATGAAGGGTTACATGCTAATGTCTGTTTTTTCCAGAGCTGTGGACTGAACTTTCCAATTTTCAAGCATTTGCAGTTTTTTTTTGGCTCTTTACTAACTTCAAATTACCTTATTGCTAAAAAGAAATCCGGTATCACCCTAAATGTAGGAAAGATGTGTGACTCAGTTTAGTCAGATCTATCACCTAAATAATTGCCTTAATTAGTGTTTGGTTATCATTAGCCAATCCATTATGGCTGAGTTAAATTACATGTAGAAAATGCAGATTTGTGGTAATTACCTTAAGTGTTACATTAACTCCAGTGATAAAATGCTACTATATGCAGTACGTGTTCAGTAAATTTAATGTACACTGAATCATTCCACATAGAATGTATAATATAAGTCTCTGATCTAATGATGGGGTTTCTATTTGAAACATTAACCTGTCTCCTCAGTTAGTTCATTGGAAGTCTTGCACGTTTTCAATATTTTAAAAAGTTTTATATATGATGTCCAAATTTTGCAATTTTTGCGCATTAGCAAAAATCTCAAATGGACTCGGTCATTCGTTTGTCATTATTGTTTCCAATTTGGTAGAAATGAGCAAATCTCCAGTGCCATTGCAAATGGTAAAGCAGATGATGCATTGTTTTATTGGGGCAGAATCGTTATGCAATGTCACAGCTAATGCATTAATGTACTGCCAAGATGAAGCTGTGATTAGGCTAATCTGTCCATTTAAAGCCAAGAAGGCTAATTGCTGTAAATCCTAAGGTTAACTAGAGGTTAATTGCCGTTGATGGGCAAAGCTTGTAGATTGGCAGGTGCTTGTAAATTTCCAGCTCTAAACCAAAGATTTGTGATAATTTTGACTATTGGGATAATCTTCCAAGTCTAAAGTACAGTATCTGAACTTCATAATACGCAACATATACAAAATCCATTTGAATGTTTAATTTTTGGGTTTTTTTAAACAAAAATATAGAAAAATCCATTTACAGTTTTGTTATAAATATCTTGGCAATTCTCCCACCCCCACCAATATTTATTGACCTTGACATTGCATGTGATATTTTGTTAATTTCTCATTGATCAAGGAAGAATATTAACCATCTTCATCATGATATCCTGTGTGGAGAACTTCTCTGTTCTAGGTGTTCACATTAAATGATTTTCCCATGCAGATAATGTTGCCAAATAATTTAGTCACTGACATAGCTATAAAAGGTGAATTTTCAGTATCCAGGCAGCAGAGAATGAAATGATTATCTAAATATTGATTTATTTTTATTTTTCATTAAGTGTAAGAGCTGGCCATATCTATAGCAACACACACAAAATGCTGGAGGAATTCAACAGGCCAGGCAGCACCTATGGAAAAGAGTAAACAGTCGACATTTTGGGCTGAGACCCTTCTTCAGGACTGAGAGGGAAAGGGCGAGGTGCCGGAGTTAAAAGATGGGGGATGGGAAAGAGGCTAGCTGGAAGGTGATGGGTGAAGCCAGGTAGGTGGGAAAAGTCAAGGGCTGGAGAAGAAAGAATCTGGTAGGGGAGGAGAGCGAACAAAAGGAGAATTGGAAGGAGGAGGGGACCCAGGAGGAGGTAAAAGGTCAGAGTGAGGAAATGGGGGTGCGGGTTGGGGTTATTTTGTTCACTGGAAGGAGAAATCAATATTCATGTCATTAGGGTTAAGGGTACCCGATCAGAATATAAGGTGTTGCTCCTCCACCCTGAGTATGGCCTCATCTTGGCACAAGAGGAGGCCACGATTTGACATGTCAGAATGGGAATTAAAAGATTTTGCCACTGGGAAGTCCCGCTTGTGGGAGATGGTGCGTAGGTGCTCGACAAAGTGGCCCCAATTTACGACAAGTCTCACCAATGTAGAGGAGGCTGTATTGGGACCACCAGAGCCATATTTCTGTCCACATTTTTTTTGCAAGCAATGAACATCCTTCAAAACATAATAATCCTAGAGCTTGGCTTCAAGTCTTCCTCCACCTTTGAAGGTTTTCTTTCTTTCAATGGCTTTAAAGTTCCTCATTTAGATTAGTTTGGAAATTGGACATAAGTGCAGCAAAAATGTTCTTGCTGTATCGTAATTATTGCTTAAGTGTGATATTCTCTGCCTATATCATCAACCAGCCCTCCTGCCACATTGTTCGGAACTATTACAGGAACTACTAGATTTGTATGTTATGAGATATGGAAAAGACACCAGGTACCAAATGCGAAACAAACCTTTTAACAGTACAAACATTAAATAGCTGCTTTTGGCTTTAAGACAAAAATTTAGATTTCCTTACATTCATCAACTATTCAGATTTTGTTCTCAGTTGAAGTTCCAATTTTGACCCATTGACGTCAAATATTTTAGAACATTTCCTATTAGAGAAAAATACTTGAGAAGATCTGTTTCAGAAGTTTCTTGTTATCCTTAGTAAGATTACAGTCTTCTTGAATGCCATTTTACATGTGATGAGACAAGGACCAAAGTTATCGGCATTTGGCTACATTGAATACTAATAAAGATGAATAGCATTCTGATTACTTACAGGCTTTTTAAAAAAATCACACGTATCCTTGGGCATGAAAGGTTGCAATACACATTTAATGACAAACAGCATTTAATTAATGAAGTGACAAGACATACTTATATTTTTGAAATTTAATCATGCAGACTGGTTTTGCCTTCGTCAGTCATGCCTTTGATGTAGAAAATGTTTCCTTATGTCAGTTTTGCTTTGATACCTAAACATTTTTATTATGCCAAGGATTTTTATCAAAGACTAAACAAGGTCACATGTCTCAAACAGGAATCTAGACATATCAAAACATAGATTATATAATTTTATATAACTTCTTACCGAAGCCAATTTAAATTCAGTGGGAATAGATTTAATGGAAGAGCTAACTTTGGATACTATTGCCAGTCAAGTTCCTTTCACTTGAGAACTACCGACCTCTAGCAGGCTGGTATGAGTGGATCTGTTTGGAAAAGTTATCTGGCTGATGGAGAATCAGCAATTGGGTTCTACCTTGGGCTGCACTTCGGTGCCATCTGCTGACTGGCAGATGATTATTAAGAGTATAAAGAGAACAATAAATTATTGGTTTCTGCACATAGTTAACTCTTGTACATAGATCCCAGTTTGCTGGAACATACAAAAGGCATTTAAGAATGCAAGCCTTTCCAATTGGCACTGAGAACTTCATTGAGAATTCTGTCTTTATCACCGTTCCAGAATGTGTCAACTGAACATAAAAATGTGAGGAGTGGGAAGAAAGCTCACTTGCTTTCTTGAGCATATTTCTGGCTTTCAAAATTTGAGGCTTTCTTTGAAAAATTTCTGAATAAATTGAGTTACCATTGGTGAATGTTTCATGAAGGAGCAAAATGTCTTCCTAAGTCCCAGCAGACAACTATGGAAAATTCCTGATGAAAATCTTACATAGCATTCCAGATATTTAAAAAATTCCCAACCACTTGGATTGCAGACATTTCATTTTAATCATTCCAATAAGACTGAAGAAAAACATCCAAATTACTAAGTAACAGATTAGGCCCCATTATACGAAGTAAATACATTCCTGCCTGAAAAAGATCTGGATCCAGCATGTATTTTTTCCAGTAAAAAGAAGATATCACTCTCATCACTGAAAAATTCAGTTTGCTCGGAGCAGATTGTCTGAAGTACCCTATTCAAAGGAAGTAACAATATACGGGTATGAGTGGTGACACATCAACAGTATCTTGTGTTTGTACATTGCTTTAACATTACAATGTATCTCAAAGATTTTCACATGGTCAATATCAAATGAAATTTGACACCAAGTCACAGAAACTAGTTTTCATCCAGAGTGTACACTTGACAGCAAAGTATTGAATAAAAAAATCACACAGACAACAAACCAGGAAACTAAAAAGAGTACATTTAATTACTTCATAATCATATTTGTGAATGAAGAGTATAAAGGCAAATTAAGACAAAAATCAAAATCTTTTAAAAAATTAAGATCTCTCAGGTGTTGAAGTACTCATTTGAGTGAATTACAGTGCACAATGAGTCCAGTTAAAATGAGATGACTACTTATACACTATTAAGAGCTCACTTAGGCTTAATGTAATAACACTTTAAAACTTTCAGGTAATCTTACTGCATGTATAGTTAGTAATAACTGAAAGTGACACCAGTTCAAGTGATTACAGTGGATAAGTGAAGAAAGCTACAAATAGTACAATTCCTAGAGCAGCAGAGAATAGCTGACAACTTCTAAATATCTGTATTAAATCAAGCATTCAAAGTCTTAAGTTTACTGCTCTGCCTTCGAAATATGGGCAATTAGGATGAAAATCTCAAAGGGAGTTAAAGCTGGTGAAGAGGTAGAGACATCTAAGGAAAAATTTCGAGAGGTTGGGATCTTGGCAACTGAAGGCACAGCTGTCAACAGTAGAGCAATTACAGTTTGGCATGATTAAGAGACTAGAAATGGAGGAGGTTATGTATCCCAGATATTGCAGAACTGGGGGAGATTACTAAGGTATAAAGGGGCGAGGCCACGGAGGATTTGAAAACAAGAATGAGAATTTTATGGAAGTAGATATATGCAGTTCATTCATAAAAATTGTATCTTTTCCAAGAAAATGGAGCATCCCTTAATTTACCATCAGTATAATCACAGGAGGTCCAATAAGCATTTTAAATTCCTGGTGAGAATACATTTCTATTCCAATATCTTTGACAGACTATGTTTTGCTTTTAATGTTTACCTTGAATACAATAGTTGTTAATTCTTACATTTGTCCAGATTTTCAGAAAAAAAAACTTGAATGTTATTTATATTTGCATCCAATGATGAAAATCTCAGCTTTAACACCTAATGATTGAAACATACTCTGAGACACTGAACCTCTCCAAAAGCACAAATACATTCATGCACTTTGGAAATTAAAGTATTCTTACCTAAATGCAAAGTTTCAAATATGGTTGAACCAACCAAAACAAAATTTGAAACATGATTTTTTATCTTTCAAATACCCAATCACTGCTGGATCTCTAGCTGCAGAGTGTGAACTAGGTTAGCCCATCTTGTAAATGCAAGCAACTGGGGACCAGGGCTCATAATTCCAGGCCATGGACCAAGTTCAGCAAGGTCCAGCCACACCATCAAATTCAAAGTTCAAAGATTCAAAGTTCAAAGTAAATGTATTATCAAAATATGTGAATAAAACTATTGTAAATGGGGCCATGTTAAAAAAAAACAAATTAAACCAAAGAAAAAACAAATTAAACCAAAGATATCTTGCAGGTTAAACAAGTAAATTGTTGCAAAATTCAAGATCTCCATTTACCTATTAGCTTTATGATGATTGCTGTTCATCTAGAGTGGATATTGTAACACACTGCTTGATTGGTAGAAGTATTTTACTTTTTTCAGCTGACATCCACTTAGTCTATATATGTTTCTCATTCTCTATACTTAGTCCACCATATTACCATCATTTTAAATGCGCTCACTGTATACTTACATTTCCTTAACTTTCGATTAGACTCTGCTCTGAGGTTTTCTCTCTATATAATTACAAGGCAACGACTGATCTTCTGTTTCAAATAACATTGTTTCTTTTGTCTCTCTGTGTCATTTATAAATAAAACACAGAGAGAACCTGAAATGAACTCTTCTATAAAGAACATTAACCGCTGGTCTTAAGTGCAATCTTATACCTTGATCATTCATTTCCCATTGCCTGATTTCTGCAGCCAAGCTCACTATACGTTCTGTACACCTGCTCACTAATGCAAATATCTAATTAGCCAATCAGCTGGCAGCAACTCAATGTACATCTACCATAACCACTGTCTGGGCAGAGGGAAAAGCATTATGAAGGATGCATCTCACCCTAACCATGGACTTTTTACTCTCCTCCCATCCGGTAGGCGTTACAGGAGCCTCCGCTCCCACACCAGCAGGCACAGGAAGAGCTTCTTCCCTGAGGCTGTGACCCTGCTGAACCTCATATCACAGCGCTAAGCAGTATTGCATCCATATTGTACTGTCTCAGTACTTTTATATTTGTGTGCTGTAGCACTTACTTTTTATTCGCAGTTATTTTGTAAATAACACTATTCTTTGCATTTCTGGTTAGAGGCTAACTGCATTTCATTGGTTTTGTATCTGTACTCGGCACAATGACAATAAAGTTGAATCTAATCTAATCTAAAAAGCATGCAGAAGTGGTCAAGAAGTTCAGTTGCAGTTCAGAGCAAACAACAGCATGGTGAAGAAATGTGATCTAAGTGACTTTGGCAGTGGGATGATTGTTAGTGCCATACAGGGTTTTTTGAGTATCTCAGAGAGAAAAAAAAATCCAGTGAGTGGCATTTCTGAGGCTCAGAGGAGAATAGTCAGACTGGTTCAACCTGACAGAAAAGTGACAGTAACTCAAATAGCCATGTGTTAAGACGGTGGTGTGCAGAAGAGCATGTCTGAATGCACAAAACATTGAACCTTGGTGGATAGACTGCAGCAGCAGAAAACTCAGTGGCCACTTTATTATGTACCTAATAAAGTGAACAGTAAATGCAAATCTCTTTTTATAAGCTAATTTGATATTTCTTCCATGCACCATTATCTCTTCAGAAGCCTGTGATGTAGAAACTTAATAAATTACTGTTCAAAATCTGAGTATATTACATCTACTAGAAATCCTTTGTTCGCTGATTGAGTGACTTTCTCAAAGGATGCCCACAGATTTGGGCATGACTGATAGCTTTTAAAACCACACTGATTTTGGTGTCTGTGCTTTATAGTTCAACATTGATAGCGTTGTTGAAAATCCCCTTAAGCATTGTCACCACTAGAACTGTTCAATTAACAGCCCTATGATTACCTGATTCATTGCTGTTCCTAAGTACTGCAATGATATGGGCCTCTCAGCAGTTCACCATTGAAACCTTTGTAGTGACTTGTAGAGATCCAGAGCATGCTATCAACTGGTCTGATTGTTCCCCATTGAAGCAATTAAATGTGTAATCAATTACGTAATTTTATTTCCAAGTTTTGTCAGCCCAGAGAGGGTGGTTGGGAGAAAAGTCCAGAGCTTCTGCGCAAAGTTAGATCATCTAGGCAGAACCTTTAAGTTTTGTGATCTATTGAATGAAATTACTCAGTTAATTTATGAGCAAAGAATAAGGGTGGAGGTGGCACATTGTATATCTGCATATGATTATGTTTCACAGCACCACGGGAGGTCCAAACCGTGCAATTTCCTGACTTTAGAATTCATTTTATCATGGGGGGACACCTGGAGTGAGCACTCTGCTCCAAAGAGTATACAGTTTCCATGGTAAATCTCATTAGTCAAGAATTTAGCATTGGATTTCAGTGTTTAAGCAAATTTCAAATTACAGCACTTTCCTGAGTAATCCCATGGGCATCAGTTCTTCACCCAAATGTCCACTTCTTCAAACTGAGACAAAAGGTGTTTAATCTAAACAAAAATGTATTGAATCAATAACCAATCTTGATTGCATCCTTACCAAACCTCCAATCATATGTACTTTCAAGCAGGGATTTATCGAAAACAGTTGCAGGAGACACCTTGACTGGCCTTTTGACCTGTCCCAGCCTCAAGGGTGGTTAAGCCAATTGTCATTCCAACCGAGATCAGCAAAATTAGAATGGGATTTTCGGTCATGTTGTACTTTATCCATTAAGCTATTTATTAACACTCTACAATATTTCAGTGCTTCAGCAAATTTCAAATTACAATATTTTCCTGAGTAATCCCATGGAGATCAATTCCTCACCCAAATGTCCACTTCTTTAAACTTCTGTAAACTGAGACAGAAGGTGCTAGTTAACCAACAAAACAAACTCTTCAAACTCACTCCTCACCCCAGCATGGCTAAATGCCATTGTAACTCAATTAATCAATTCATTCCAAGAAACTGAACTTTGTGTCTTATATTTATTTAATATGAAATTCAAAGTTCAGACCTTCCAATTTTTTAAAATACTGAGTCAATGGAACAACCAGGACTTGATCATTGTATTTATCAAATTAATAAAATCTCAATACTTTTTTCATAATAATAAGTGTATAAAAGATTCAAGGCATGGCGTAAAATCATGGTCCTCTCTTTGAGGCTGCGAATAGAGTCTGTGTCCATACAGCAGACTTGTACGAGGGAGGGATCTGAATAATGTGAACCCAAGTGTAGAGAATGGGCAGAATATGATATTATCTATGGGTTTTCCAGCAGTAGTGCCAGATCCCTAGTCAGAGGAGTGCCCAAGATTATTCACTGATGACACACAGTAATTCATGAAAGTAGTGTACAGCCCATATAAATCTCATCAACAGCAGTCCAATGGAATTCATTCTGCCCTATCAACTGTGATGGTAAAGAGAAAAATGGAGATGCATAGCAGGTATAGGCAGGTAGGAACAAATGAGGTGCTTATGGAGTATAAGAAACGCTAGAAAACACTTAAGAAAGAAATCAAGAAGGTGAAAAGAAGCAAGAAGTTGTCCTAGCAGACAAGGTGAATGAGAATCCAAAGGGATTTTACAGATATATTAAGAGAAAAAGGATTGTAAGGAACAAAATTGGTCCTCTGGACGATCAGAATGGCAATCTGTGTGTGAAGGCAAAACATATGAGGGAGCACTTAAATGAACTATTTGAAGCCGTATTTATTCAGGAGATGGATAGAAGCGGCATCAACTTCATGGACCCTGTAGAGATTACAGAGATGGAAGTGTTTGCTACCCTGAGCAAATCAGGTTGGATAAACCCCCAGGACCTGACAAGGTGTTCCCTCAGACCCTATGGGAGGCAAGTGCAGAAATCTCTCTAGCAGAGATATTTAAAACATCCCTCAGTGACAGGAGAGGTACCAGAAGATTGGAGGTGACCAATGTTGATCTATTGTTTAAGAAAGGCTCTAAGCATAAAATAGGAAATTATAGGCCGGGGAGTCTGACACCAGTTGAGGGAAAATTATTGGAAGGTATTCTAAGGGATGGATATATAAGTATTTGGATAGACATGGACTGATTAAGGATAGTCAGCATGGCTTTGTGTATGGTAGGTAAAGTCTAACCAATCTTTGAATTTTCAAGGAAGTTACCAGATGAAGGCAAAGCAGTGGACGTTGTCTGCATGGACTTTAGCAAGGCTTATTTGATAAGGTCCCACATGGGAGGTTGGTCAAGAAGTTTTAGTTGCTTGACTTTCAAGATGAGCTAGTAAGTTGGATTATACATTGGCTTTGTGGAAGAAGCCAGAGAGTGGTAGTAGATGGTTGCTTCTCTGACTGGAGGCCTGTGACTAGTGGTGTGCCACAGGGATCAGTGCTGGGTCCATTGTTGTTTGTCATGTATATCAACGATCTGGATGATAAATTGGTTAACTGGATCAGCAAATTTGTAGATGACACCAAGATTGGGGGTGTAGTGGAAAACAAGGATGGCTATCATGACTTGCAGATGGATCTGGATCTGATGGAAAAATGGGCAGAAAAATGGCAAATGGAATTTAATGCAGACAAGTGTGAGGTGTTGCACTTCAGTAGGACCAACCAGGGTAGGTTTTATACAGTGAACGGTAAGGCACTGAGGAGTGTGATAGATCAAAGGGATCAGGGAATACAGGTCCATAATTTGTTGAAATTGGCATCACAGGTAGATAGAGTCATAAATAATGATTTTGGCCCATTGTCTTTCATAAATCAATGTATTGAGTACAGGAGATAGAACGTTATGTTGAAGTTGCATAAGACATTGATGAGGTTTAATTTGGAGTACTCTGTGCAGGTTTGGTCTCCTACCTACAGGAATGATGTAACTGAGGTTGAAAGAGTACAGAGAAAATTTACAAAGATGTTGCCAGGTCTGGTGACCTGAGTTGCAAGGAAAGATTGAAAAGGTTAAGACGTTATTCCTTGGAATGTAAAAGATTGAGGGGAGACTTGATATAGGTACACAAAATTGTGAAGGGTATAGAAAGGGTAAACACAAGCAGGCTTTTTCCACTAAGGTTGGGCGGGACTACAACCAAAGGGCATGGGTTAAGGGAGAAAGGTGAAAAGTTTAAGGGGAACATGAGGAGAAACTTCTTCACTCAGAGGGTCATGAGAGTGTGGAATGAGCTGCCAGCACAAGTGGTGCACACAAGCTCTATTTCAACATTTAAACAAAGTTTGGATAGGTACATGGATACTAGGGGTATGGAGGGCTATGGTCCCGGTACATCTGATGGGAGTAGGCAATGCAAATAGTTTCTACATGGACTAGATGGGCTGAAGGGCAGGACTTTTCTATGACTTTATGACTCTAAGGCAGGAGAATGGAGTTGAGAGGGATAATAAATCAGCCATGATATAATGGTAGAGCAGAGTCGATTGGCCAATTGGCTGAATTCTGCTCCTATGTCTTATGGTCTTTATTTGGCCATTGGATATGGCTGACAGCCAATAATTTGTGTAGCTTTGGAAATAAGTGGACCAACTGGCAAAGAATATGAGCACTAATACACTGAGAAATCCTTCCTGCCAAGCAATAGTACACTGGATTAGTGATGGAATTTTGATGGAATTCAAAATAGTCAAATGATCATTATCTGCTTATGGTTTTATGAAAGCAGTCTTCTTTCCTGACTCAATTGTTTAGTTGGCTAGTTTTCCAGTATAAAAGACAGTCTCATCTTCATTCTCAATATATAAGCATCTCCTCTAATATATCTGTTGCCAGATCAAGGGGTGGATGTTGAATCTCCACTGAATTAATTTGATGACATCAGCTTAGTTCTCATTTAATTGATTCAGTGAAAATTTTAACCTGGCTTCAAACCATGTGAGTTTTTACCCAAATCTGACTTCACAATGTCTACTAAATTTGCATTAATTATGTGAAATTTTAGTTAAAGGAGCATTCCAAAGTGATTCGGCTGCTAAACAATATCCTAACTATGCAAATAAAAAAAACCTAAATTCATGGATTATTGCACAACATGAAGTTTAAATAATGAATAATAATGATAAATGAGCATTTTTGATCTTCCATTTTATTTCACACCAACAATTTTTGAGCATACTAGTCTGGCAGAGTTTGCAAATGCACATACAGATAATTGTTACTATTGAAATGCTAATGAAAGTCAGAATGGGTGGCTTTTCAGATTAGACATTTGACCTAAACAGAAGTTAAAGGTTTGATTCTACCAGTGCCCTTGCAAACATTATTTCTTCAACATCACCATCCATAATTGGTTAATTGTTTATTTCCTTGTTTAGACCTTTACAATGATTACACCGTTGTAATATCCATTGATTTAATGAATTAATTCATGGCGAAACATATGATGACATTTGGGAAATGTAATGAAATGCACTAGTTGATGGCTAATACCAACACTTATGAACAGAATAAGCAGGGTTTGGTTATTTAATTTGCAGTAAGTCTGGGACATAGGTTCATGAGCTGTAAGGCATGGACTTAATGACAGATTCTAAATATCAGGTGCATCAGTTCACCCTATCTGTGGAGTTTACTTGAGTCTCTAGTAGTAAATATCAGTGTTGCTGTGATTACGTTGTATTTTAGATCCTCTACTAAATTAGGTCTGATGTAGGATTTGATGGGAGTTTGTATATAGCAGTAAAATTGAAACGATTGGTGAAAATAGCTTTCTTGCTTAAAGTTATGGCTGTTCAGTTTACTTTTAAATTTTTTTATGGATGTACATGGAAAGTATCCTAATTGGTTGCATCATGGCCTGGTATAGACACACCAATATCTAAGAATGGGGAAGCCCACTAAAAGTGGTGGATACTACACAGTCCACCAAAGTCAAAGCTCTCTCCACCTTGAATCTCATCTACAAGGACCCCCGCCATCTAGACGATGCTCTCTTCACACAGGAGTTACAGAACGTTTAGGTCCCACACACCAGGATCAGGAACAGTAATTATCCTTTAGCCTTCAGGCTCCTGAAGCAGGATGGATAACTTCATTCACCTCAGTTCTGAACTAATTCCACAACATATGGACTCACTTTCAAGGACTTGGTATCATTCATTCATTCATTTGTTTATTTATTTATTTGTTTGTATTTATGCAGATTGTTTTCTCTTTGTTTATGTGTAGGCTGTCTATAATATTTCTTTGTTCTGTTCTGAATGTTTGCAGGAAAATGTATCTCATGGTGATATATGGCGACATATGCATACTTCGATAATAAATTTCCTTTGAACTTTGAAATGGTCAGAATTATTTTTGTTCAATATTTGTTTATTTTTTGATTATTTCCTTCAATGTCATAAAAGTCATTAAATGCCTGAAATTCTGATACATTTCAAATCTGTTAAACATCATTCACAACTTTTACAGCTGCGGCAGGGCTCTACACAGCTGTTGAAGTTTTCAGGGGTACTTCAGGGGAGAAGGTTTTTTAATATACCAGTGGAGGTCCTGCTTTCACTGGCACCATGCTATTGGATTTCAAGCCACTTTAGCTGGCAAAGTAGACCTTCTGTGTCCAGACCAGATATTTAAGGGCATGGGGAGACCGTGGATGGCAATTCTGAGTGAGAGGAACCATAACAGAAACACATAACCAATTATGATTATGAAGACATGCAGTCCTCTTTTATTGTCATTTAGTAATGCATGCATTAAGAAATGATACAATATTTCCTCCAGTGTGATATCACAAAACACAGGACAGACCAAGACTGAAAAAACTATAAAACCACATAATTATAACATATAGTTACAACAGTGCAACAATACCATAACTTGATGAAGAACAGTCCATGAGCACAGTAAAAAGTTCGAAGTCTCTCAAATGTCCCATATCTTACGCAGACGGGAGAAGGAAGAAAAACTCTCCCTGCCATGCCCGACCACAGTTCGACTCTGAGTCGTCTGAAAACTTTGAGCCTCCAATCAGCTCTCCGACACCAAGTACCGAGCGCCATCTCTATCCGAGCGATTCGACCTCAGTCTCGGTCGCCAACAGCAGGCAAAGCTGGGGATTTTGAGACCTTCCCGCGGAAGATTCCCGATCGCGCAGTAACAGCAGCAGCGAACTTCCGTTTCAGAAATTTCTCCAGATGTTCCTCTGTGCTTTCACGTCTGTCTCCATCAAATCAGAATTGTCCATGGCCCCTATTTAATGGATACGATATCATTTTCACTGGAGGGCTGCGCACGTGCGGCACGCTGCTATCTCTCCTCCCGCCTTCATTACTTACATTAAAAAGAGAAACTTTCCTTCTATATCAATGAAGGCCTTTTACACTGCAGTTGCCAGTTATATTATCTAGGTGGGCTATCAGACCACAGTTATGCATGAGATCTGGGAAAGAAGAGCATGCTACACAGATTTCTAATCCCTTGCATCGGTCAGAATGCCTGTAAAATAACTACATTGTTGGTACTTAATTAAAATTAAATATGTCAAGATAGACCACTGAGGCATCCAAATTTTTGCTTTAATTTTATTACTTAAAACCAAGATTTCCCAGCAGTTCTCCTGCAACAGTATAAAAATTAAGTAATGAGAGGCTGGTTTATTACTTCACAGATTTCAATGCAGTGTTATTCCCTAAATATACTCAGGCTTGCTTTCCATGGCATCTGACTGGCAACTGAAAGTCAATCTTGGCAAGCAATTAAAGTTCTTTGACTTCATCACTGAGGCCTGGTCATTCTGTCAGAAACCTCAAAGCAGTTGGTCAGGGTAGAACTAACAGTGACTTGGGAAAACCAGATTAAGGAGGCCTTCAGGCGTAAGAAGACCAAATACCAGGAGCTGGTAGAGCAGTGCTAGAGACGGGGGATGTGGGCACGTCGTGAGCCTATAGAGGTTTCACTGGCTGCTCATTCTGGAAAACCTACTCCTTCTTTGGCATTACATGGGCTGAAAAGAGAAAAGCCATCACAGAGGCTGCTGAGTGTACTTCCAGATGGCTGTGGGCCAACAGGTGTGACTCATGGGCCAATGGTGCTAGGAAACAAGCCGGGTCCTGATTAACCCTGGCTGGGCTGCCTGGGTGAGGGTGTCAGATGTGAAAAACTCGAAACGTCCGATGACCCCAGGTTCCATCACTGATGACGAGTCCCAGCACATCCTTGGTTGTATCTCAGAAGCATTATGAATGTTTGCAGTTACTGATCCAAGGCATTTAATTCATTATCAATAAGAGTGTAGGCCCTGAAATCCCAAAGATTCTCTCACCCTCTAGTCAAGACATTTGGATTCAGCAGATAATGGGCACTTAAGGGCCATTTCTCTGGGGCTCCAATGGTAGCCTGCTAGTTCTTCAAAGAAACAGAGAATCCCATGGGGTTTTAGAGAAGTACTCTTTATTCATTGAAAAAAATAGTTTTTTGAAATTAGTAATGGGCAAACTATGCAATCACTTTTGGGTAGACATGCTGCTAATGCCTAGATCAATAGCCCTATGCCACTACAGCAAGCTGCTCCTTCCAGGCAGCTTATTGAAATTGAATGTTTGTGCGTTCCTTTGACCTTCACAAGCTGGGAATATTTAATATTTCTCAAGGAGAAATATTAAATATAAAAGCCCATGAATAATCTAAATATGTTATCCACTCTCAAACTAACCAAATATATTTAAACTTATTGATAAAAAAGAGGCTGACTTACCATCCCCCAGTAACTGTTTCTTCCTACTGATTTCACTGGGAAGAATGCATTTGTGCCCGTTTTAAAGTGGTGCTTGCTTAACAAGTGGATGTCACGGTGTGAGCAGAGGTAGCTTCAGAAGTCTGCTCTGACCAGTTGGGTTCCAATGGTTGTCTAGAAGGGCAACATGGGTGGTCTAGGGCCAAGAGCTAAATATAGCTGAATGCTTTAGTTTAGAGTATGCTCAGGAATCCTGTCAGCTTTTAAAGGAAGATCTGGGCCAACACATTTTGTACGGAATATCTGTGCAAAAGGTCAGATACAGTATTTTTCCATTATTATTGAATTGGCAGTATTAAGGCAATAAATTAATATACTTGAATGGCTCTTTACTATGTCTTCAGATACAGCTCTTCACATGTAAAGGTATTTTATAGTGTATATAAATGTGTTCTTGCCCATAGCAATTAGTTGAAATCCATTTCTATCGGCACAATAGTCTGAAGAATACAAAACAAAAATTCTTCCTTCCTCTTTATTAAATTTGCTTGTCCTTGAAAGATACTCTACTGGTCATTGGAAAGAATCAATAGCACTTAATGCACAAGGAATCTGCATGTATAAAATCAGCACTAAGTAATTGTTAACGTGACCCAATATTCTTGACCCATATGAGCACTCTACAGATTTGGGAAGTCTCTATTCAGTTCTTTCCTGGTTCAGAGTCAGCACCATATAATCTCTAATTCCAAAAAAATATATAATTAAGCTTTAAATTTTTCAGAAATAAATGAATGGAAGAACACAGAAAAAATAGTTATGTTGCTGAGTGAGAGGGACTGTTCATTAATTGAAGCTGGAATATATTGTTGGCGAGGGATGAAAGATACGTTTTACTTAGCATCTAACACTGCTGAACTTACCCTCTTTTGCCGTTTTGTTCTCACTTATAATCTTCAATGCAGCAGATAGGAACATTATATCATCACTGCTTTGAAAGCAAGTCTAACTAATGAGAATGTGGGTTAATTTCTATTTGAGCTTTTTGTGTTTGCAATGACCTCATGGCCACAATTTTGTGTGTCATGGCACAAATGTGTGATTTTATTCATTGACATGTTGAGCAGGTTAGCCAAACCAAATTTATCAACAGATATTAATCTGCCCATTTTCAGAGCAATGTCACACCAATGCACTGGAGTTACATCCAAGTGTCATCAAGCATACAGCTTTACACAGCGCATGAAGATTTTAAGATCTGCAAAAAAAATCTCTAAGCCATCACAATGGCAGTAGGCCCATTGGAAATCCCAGCCCCATGAGACTCAGAGATGTGAAAGTTCATAATATAAAAAATATTAAACATTTTCTGATAATGGAACTGTAACACCAATGGCAGGCAGCATTCTGAAGGTGACAATAACCTTCCTGTGAAGTGAAAGCTTACATGTCATTTGCAGAATGAAATTAAACTGCTGGTTCTTTCCTGCTGACTACTTGGGGGTAGGGGGGGGCGAGGTGTTGGGGAATTAACTTAACTTCTACAATGGAATTAGTGAAAATTGAGAGGCTACTGAATGGTATCTATACATATATTAGCACATAATTACATTAGTGTAATCTTTAACATTGAACTAAAGCAAATATATCCAAATAATAAATTAAGATTTTCCCAATATAGTTCAGTTTCTTCATTAATCCCTTGGGCTTCCATCACTGTCTACAAAATGTGATGTCTCAGGAAGGCTGTATTCATCATCAGGGACACCCCAGCATCTGGGCAATACCCTCTTCTCAATGCAGCCATCAGTAAGTTGGTACAGGAGCCTGAAGACTCACAGTCTCAAGGTTCAAGAGCAGTTTTATTTCCCATTACTATTGGGTTCTTGAACTGAACTGAGAAAAACTTGACGCTACCTTGGGCTACTTTTTTGTTTTAGTTAGAAATTCAACACAGAACAGGACTTTTCGGCTCTTCAAGCCGATCTACTCAGCTACCACCTATTTAGCCCTAGCCTAATCGCGGGACAATTTAGAATGACTGATTAACCTACATACCAGTACACCTTTGGACTGTGGGAGGAAACTGGAGAACCTGGAGAAAACTCATGCATTTCACCAGGAAGACATACAAACTCCTTTCAGAGGATGCTGGAATTGAACCCCCAACTCTGATGTCGCAAGCTGTGCTGACTGCTGTGCTACTGTGGCTTTTGTTGTGTAGTTAATATTTCAGTAATATTCGAGTAATCTTGTGTATCCTTCAAGAGGATCACAAGCTTGTCATAGGGTTGGAGGCTTGCATGCCTCAATGACCCAGAGACCTATGTTGGTCTTGTGCTTTGGCTCTTGGTACGGTCACCCATGCCAAATAGGTCAAAGGGTAGAGGCCAGACTAAGAGTGGTCCACTGGTCGTTCAGGTTTGCGGGTTCAGCTCAGGACTAATAACCCTGACTGATAAAACAAAATTGTTACGGAAACAGCAATGAAGAATCCTTCTATATCTGAGTGCAATTGTATGAACAGACAGAAATGGAGCACCTCAATTGCTGCAATGAGAAACAAGTACCAATTTTGCTGGGTTTAAGGCATACATTTTGCTTTGAAGTTTGACTGCTCCAACCAAACCAACAGGAATAAGATTTGCTGATATTGTCAAAGTAATGCAGGAACGTTTAGAACTGAAACTATTGTTGATTTCAGAATGTTTTGGGTTTCATAAGTAGAATCAAAAAGATATGGTCTATTTCAGCATATGTGGTTGTCCGAGCATTGTCAGTTTGGTAGTGGGCTTGATGATACACTGATAGATCATTTTGTTTGTGAAAAACACATTCAAAAACAACTCCTAACTGAAGCACAACATACATTTAAAAGAGCAGTTGAAATTGCTGTTTCAATGGAAACTGCGGACAGAAATGCAATTGAGTTGCAGTCAGGAATGAAACTAAATGTGAACAAAATTGCAAAATCTAAACAGACACCAGCCTGCTAAAATGATTGTATACACTTGTGGCAGGGGCTCACATTCACCAAACAATTGCAGGTTTAAAGGTGAGCATCAAGCTAGCAGCTCAGCCTTGTAAAAAACAGACAAAATGCTAAAGAAACAGCAAGGTTGCTGCCCAATGCCAAAGAGGATTAACATAAGGTAACACATATAACTATGACAACAGTAAAGGTGAACTTGGACTATTTTGTGATTGGAGTAAGTTGTCATGATTTTCTTCAATTCATTAAATATCATGTGCCTTGATGTTAAATGTTGCAGCTCCTTCCTGTTATTGCTATTGTCTCATGATACTAAAAATAATAATCCCAATTTTTTACAAGAAATTCTTTAGTTTCATATTTCAAATGATAGTACTAACTCTGTCAGCAATTTCACATATTTGCAGTGAGTGACGACAGATATTTTCTCATAAAACTGATACGAGTATTTAGTTGTAGTTAAGGCTTAACAGGTTACAGGTTGGGAATGGGGAATCTTAGAAACTCAGCAGCTAAGTGCATGGAAATCTACATAGCAGGTATGTAGTTCAGATAACACAACTACTAAAAGGAAATTTGATTAATGTCCTACATATTATAATTAGGAAAGAAGATGTGAAAAAATGTGGCAGGCAAGAGGGATGTGCAACGAATGTCAAGGCAAAGAGAAGCCATATAAGCTCAAGATTACAACGGAAGACCTGAGCAACACTTATTGTATGGTTTGTTAGACAGTTTCAGTATTAACTGCTGGAGCGATTGAGACAGGAGCAAAGAGAGAATAATAAAACACCCTCTCAATATAATGCTATTTTCTTTCCAAAATATTATGCCGCATTATATGGTTGCCACTCAGGCATGCTGATGAGATCTCTCAGTAAGCAATTTGCTAATTTGCTATTCAAGGAAAGGCAGTTGTGAATTGAATGGGGAAGTGTATTCAAAGCCAAGGAGAAGATATGAGAGATACATGTGGTGCAGAAACACAAAATTAAGTCACAACCCTTTCATACTAGTATTTATCCCTTATCAAATTTCTTCCTGCTTATCCACATCTGGCTTGTCCCGCCTCACTTTAAGCGTATAGTCACTTCCACCATTCATGGGGAGCACAGTCCACATTCTCACCGTTCCTTGGGTCAAGAAATTTCTTCTGCAACATTGCGGTGACTATATTATATTGATAGCCTTTAAGAATGACTAAAGCTGCAGTGGGGACATTTAATCATCAGCCATACTACAACAATCTTTCAAAACATTTGTTAGATTAGTCCTCAGGCTTCTTTCCTCAAGAAATAAAAGGACTCAGCCACTTCATCCTTTCCCAGCACATCTGGTATCATTATACACTTCCTTTTATCATTCTATAATGTGCGTCAGAACTGTTATTGATAAGGCTTTCCTCTGTATTAACTATCCCTTCCATTTCATAACATCCTTAAACTTAAAATACATTTAAAAATGACAAAATCTGAAACTGCTGTCTAATTATGATATTTCACCCTAATGATCTCATAATGTTATTCAAGCACCTAGCAACCTTTGGTAGATATTCCAATTGTTATGTACTAAAATAGAATTTGAGAAAAAAAAAGCTGTGGATGGGAATATTAATGATGCCTAATATATATGCATCTACAATATTGATGAGGATAATATTTATGCATGTAATAACCATTAATTGATGTATTAGATTTTGTGTAGTATTTTGGTAAAATATGATCACCACAATACATTCAACAACTTTGCCATAATCCTCCAGTAAAAAATGTTCAAATGCTATTCAACTTCACGGATCAAGGGCAAACAACATTTGTCTCTGAACGTCTTAGCCATACCCAACTCAACACTGAGATGCTGTTTGTGATAATCCTTTTGTTGAAAGCAGGGACAATGGGAGATCAAAAATTGCTTTGCATTCTAAATATTGTGGAGGTAGCAGGCAACCCAGCACAAAACATTCGTGTTGGACTTCATTTCTAAATATCTATGATGAATTCTTGAATAATTCATCTAAACAATGTTAAGATTGACAGATTTCCCAGTTTTTAAGTTGAAGGAAATGTTGGCATAAACTGGCTGTGCTTAATTACCACATTGCTTCCAGTATGGGATGCCAATAAATGGGATCCAATCTCGACTTGGCCAGATATACTGTGCTGAAAAGAAACTTTCATGTAGCATTTGCCATTGCAGGCAGGAAGAGGTCTGACCTTGAGGTCACCTCCATGTATCTAAACAAGATAATTGTCAGATAAGATTATTTTGAGAACACTAGCAATCCAATTGTGTAACTGGTAAATCCTGGCGATGTAGAATATATTTATAACTCTTAACACTGATGAAGTATTTGGCATCCATTGAGTGCTGGAGGTCAGTTGGAATGATGGTGGAAATTGATAAAGCAAATAATATATTTTGATATGCATAAAACATCACTTATTTATTCAATATTACTAAGCACTTAATTTCATCGTGTCCTACATGTTGTATTAATAGCTCAAAGTAAAATTGATTATTTGATGGAGCATTTACTTAGGCCAAATAGATCTGAATGCCAAAAGCAATTACATTAGAATATGGTTTCTGGAAATCTGGGAAAGAATGGCTGAAACAAGACACCAACATTTCAGCAAAATGTGTTTCTTCATCCTTGTGTATCCTTGAGTAACATTTTAATTACTTATCTACTCTGGTTTTGGTCACTGAGCACATTTGAGGGCAAAGATAATCAATGCCTGATTATTCCAACAAACTCCCTGAACTAAAGCGCTAAAGTACTGTAGGGGACATACACTTGACTAGACCGCAGTACTCAAGGTTTCCTAAAATTGAGATTGTATGATGGATTCTGCTTCATGGAAAATTGAGCAAGAAATTCTCCCTTTCTTTTGATAATACACAGATCTGTTGCTTTATCATGTATTTAAAATTTGGGGGGGATCTGAGTCATTTAAAAGTAGATGATATATATCAAATTGTTTTAGTCATTTGTTTCTGATTATCCCTTGCATCAGAAAGCACATAGCTTTCTTCTCAATGACTGTGCAGTGATGCTCATTTCCTTGTCCATCATTTTGGGGAGGCAGGCAGTAGAAACAGGCTGGTACTAATTCATACTAAGGTTGGAATTTGCAAACCCAATTTCTGCATGATGAAAGTATGGTTTTCTACAGGAAGAGGTGTGCCTAAGCATTGTTTAGTCAGAATAAAAATTGACAGAATTCCATGCGCACCAGCAAACATGTAGTTTACTCAAGTTGACTTACTTATTGGCAACATGGGCATTTCTTTTGGTTCTATTTCCACTCATAGTTTAATCAGTGTATATCGCATCTCTAACGATTTAGCAGTTTCATGATTAATTAACTTTCATGATTTTTTTATTGGAGGGAATGTATGACAGTAGACTTCAGCACCAAAACACATTCTATGCTAACCACAAATTCTTTCATACTTAGCATATAAATGAGCCAAACAATCTGGGCTGAATAAAGCGAACCAAATTCTGAAATAATATTAAATCATTAGAAAGGGATGATACAGGATCAGAAGGTGTGGAGTCTCTATAGAATGAGTTAAGAAATGGCAAATGTGAAAGTACCCTAATGGCAGTTGTATACAGGCCTCCAAACAGCAGCTGGGATGTGGATTACAAGTTACGGCAGGAGATAGAAAAGATGTGTCAGAAGGACAGTATCATGATAATCTTTGGGGATTCCAACATGAAAGTGGATTGGACCTCAAGAGAGAGAATTTGTAGAATGTCTAAGGGATGGATTTTTAGAACAGCTTGCTTTTGAGCCCATTAGGGGATCGGTTGTGCTGGATTGGGTGTTGTGCAATGATCCGGAGGTAATAAAAGAGCTTAAGGTTAAGGAACCCTTAGGGAATAGTGATTACAATAGGATTGAGTTCACTTTGAAATTTAAGAAGGAGAAACTAAATTCCAGTGTGTCGGTATTTCAGCGGAATAAAGGAAATTACAATGGCATGAGAAGGGAACTGGCCAAGATTGACTGGAAAGGGACACTAGCAGGATGAACAACAGAGCAGCAATGGCTGGAGTTTCTATGAAAAATGAAGGAGGTGCAAGACAGATATATTCCAAATAAGAAGAAATTTTTGAATGGAAGAAGGACACTACCATGGCTGACAATTGAAGTCAGAGCCAAAGTAAAAGCAAAAGAGAAGGAATACAAGGAAGCCAAAGCTAATGGGAGGATAGAGGATTAGGGAGCTTTTAAAATCTTGCAGAAAGAAATTAGGAAGATCATTAGGAAGGAAAAGATGAATTATGAGAGGAAGCTGGCAACTAATATCAAAGAAGATACTAAAAGCTTTTTTAAGTACATAAAGGGTAAAAGAGAGTCGAGGGTAGGTATAGGACCAATAGAAAACGATTCTGGAGATATTGTGATGAGAGATGCAGAGATAGCAGAGGAACTGAATGTGCATTTTGCATCAGTCTTCACAGTCTTCAAGAATGTCAGGGAAGTGAAGTATGTGCAGTGAAGATTAGACTGAGAAGGTGCTCAGGAAGCTTAGTGGTCTGAGGGTGGATAAATCTCCTGGACCTGATGGAATGCACCCTTGGGTTCTGAAGGAATTAGTTGGAGAGATTGCGGAGGCATTAACAATAATCTTTCAAGAATTGATAGATTCTGGCATTGTACCAGATCACTGGAAAATTGCAAATGTTACTTCGGTAATTAAGAAGGGTGGGAGGCAGCAGAAAGGAAACTATAGACCTGTTAGCCTGACATTAGTAGTTAGGAAGTTGTTGGAATCAATTGTTAGGGATGAGATTATGGAATACCTGGAGACACATGACAAGATAGGCCAAAGCCAGCATGGTTTCCTGAAAGGAAAGTCCTGCCTGACTAACTTACTGCAATTTTTTGAGGAAATTACAAGCAGGGTAGACTTAGGAGATGCAGTAGATGTGGTGTACTTGGATGTTCAGAAGGCCTTTGACAGGGTGCTGCACATGAGGCTGCTTAGCAAGAGAAGAGCCCATGGAATTACAGGGAAGTTACTAGCATGGGTGGAGCATTGGCTGGTCGGCAGAAAACAAGAGATTGGGAATAAAGTGATCCTATCCAGGCTGGCTGCTGGTTACCAGTGGAGTTCCACAGGGGTCGGTGTTGGGACTGCTGCATTTTACGATGTATGTCAATGATTTGGACTATGGGATTAATGGATTTGTGGCTAAATTTGCCGATGATACAAAGATAGGTGGAGGAGCGGGTAGTGTTGAGGAAACAGAGAGCCTGCAGAGAGACTTAGATAGTTTAGGAGAATGGGCAAAGAAGTGGCAAATGAAATGCAATGTTGGAAAGTGTATGGTCATGCACTCTGGTGGAAGAAATAAATGGGCAGACTATTATTTAGATGATGAGAGAATTCAAAATGCAGAGGTACAAAGGGACTTGGGAGTCCTTGTGCAGGATACCCTAAAGGTTAACCTCCAGGTTGAGTCAGTGGTGAAGAAGACGAATGCAATGTTGGCATTCATTTCTAGAGGTACAGAATTTAAGAGCAGAGATGTGATGTTGAGGCTGTATAAGGCACTTGTGAGACCACACACTTGGAGTATTGTGCACAGTTTTGGGCTCCTTATTTTAGAAAGGAAAAACTGACATTAGTGAGGGTTCAGAGAAGATTCACGAGGATAATTCCAGAAATGAAAGGGTTACTGTATGAGGAACGTCTGGCAGCTCTTGGGCTGTATTCCCTGGAGTTCAGGAGAATGAAGAGGGATCTCATAGAAACATTCCAAATGTTAAAAGGCCTGAACAGATCAGATATGGCAAAGTTATTTCCCATGGTAGGGGAGTCTAGGACAAGAGGGCATGACTTCAGGATTGAAGGACGTCCATTTAGAACAGAGATGCAGAGAAATTACTTTAGTCAGAGGGTGGTGAATCTATGGGATTTGTTGCCACGAATGGCTGTGGAGGTCAAGTCATTGGGTGCATTTAAGGCAGAGATAGACAGGTTCTTGATTAGCCAGGGCATCGAAGGGTATGGGGAGAAGGCAGGGGAGTGGGGAATGACCGGAAGAATTGGATCAGCCCATGATTGAATGGCACAGCAGACTCAGTGGGCAGAATGGCCTACTTCTGCTCCTATATCTTACTGTCTTATGGTCTAATTTCAAACAAACAGCCTATGCCAGATTTCTCCTTTGAGCAGACAAGTGTCTGATGTATCTAATTTAAGTCATGATGGTAATTATCATAGTTGATACAGTATTGGTGGTAATGACAGTGTAGTTAAAAATATGAAACAACCTAGAATTTTCTTGCTCTTGCACAAATATTTTGTAATGCTTTTGGGGCCCAGCGGAAACTCATGAAACTCATGAAACTCAACGCTTTTAATGATAAAGTCATACTAGATTTTTCAATTGGGGTTTAAAGATACAATCAAGGCTGTATTTCTGCCTGGGCCCAAAAAATTGCAGGATTCTAAACCACTGCATTTACATATTTTTTCTGTGATATCAATTTCAATAGCTTATTGTTTTCTTTGTTGATAAACTATGGACAGATGTAACAGGGTGTGTAACCCTGAGGTTTGTCCAGCACGCGTTTGTCCAGGGGAAGACAGCCTCTGGCCCAGCCAAACTGAGAAATCTCGTTTGTGTGGATGCTGCCTGATGTGTTGCCCGGTTACAAATCCAAACCGCAAAATATCTGACCGTACACCATATGCAATTAAACGATTGAACTTTATAAATCTTAATCTGACTATAGGGTTAGTAAAGGAAATAAAAAGAAAAGGGGCCTATTTTAATGAAACAGTCTAACGTGCACATTGGAGCTTATGGTTCCGTCCATTCGTTCCCCATCGACCTCCTCCGAGCATCGCTGACCTTTGGACTCTTGCTCCTAGTCTACTCCATCTGGCGGTCTGCCAACTCTCTCCACTCACATCTTCTCTCTTCATCTCTTGCTGACACGACTGTGAAATCCCTGCTCCCAGACCCACAAGAAAGAAAAACATGCCTCTCATTGGACAGCACATATTCCAAAGCCCTCGCTATTTCGAGTCATAACCCAAACATTGCTGCTACGGAGAAACTATTACCTTGGCAGTGAAACATTACAGGGAGGCCATCACATTAGCAGTGATACCTTACAGCATGACGCAGGTGCAAGCATGAAAGAGGTAATTTTGGGATGCAAGGCACTTTTCCCCCCAAAATATACTAGAATTTGCAGATCAGCATTTACAAAGCATGCTTTGGGGAAGCAAATAAACAACTATTACGCGTCTTTGATACATTCTAAAAGGCATCAACTTCATATAAGAAATAACAGCTGTCAGTCCCGTACCAGATTTGTGACAGCTTTTCAGAGCAATGCCATTATTAGAAGTATTTAAAATAGAACAATCTCCATAAGAACATAATTAGGAACATGCTCTGTTTATGCACTGGATAACACCATCTCAGTAACCAGTTTTAAAGTATGTTTTTCAAAGGTTCAAAGGTACAATTTAATGTCAGAGAAATGTATACAATATACATCCTGAAATGCTTTTTATTTGCAACCACCCACAAAACAGAGGATGAGCAACAGTTAAATGTTAGAGCCCCAAAGGAACCCCCAGCTACCCTCCCCCCGTGCGTAAGCGGCGGTGAGCAACGATCCCCCCCCACCAGCAGAAAAAGCAAGCATTGGCAACACCATCGAGCACTCAAGCGTGAGCAAAGCAATAACAAAGACACAGACTTGCAGTTACCCCAAACACTTTGCGTTTCACCCGGTATTCGACATACTGCAGGTTATCTCTCTCCCTAATAAGGGAGAAAGAGGTGTAAACACGAGGAGATCTGCAGATGCTGGAATTTCAAGCAACACACTTAAAAGTTGCTGGTGAACGCAGCAGGCCAGGCAGCAGGAAGAGGTACAGTCAACGTTTCGGGCTGAGACCCTTCATCATTTCCCAGCATGTGTGGAGACATAACAAACAACTCGCTGGTTTATGATGCTAAAAATCCGTACGTTGCTTTTTTTGAGCTCGGTGCCTGAAGCTCACAAATATCCCGGTCTCCAGGCACACAGCAGATATCCCGACTTCCCTGACGACACACAGGTCTCCTGTCGTGACACCGACCCTTGATCCACCTGTCTCCAGAGCCTCGAGATCCTAGGCTTCCAAATTTGAGCTTTACTCTTAGGCCAAGCCTTTTGCATGCCGAACAACAGACAGTTATGGAACCCAGAGAGTGGGTCCCATTCCTGCAAAGAACCATAGTCAACGTGTACTCCAGGTCAGGGTCTTCAAAAGAACCCTGAAAGGGTAAAATAGAGATAATAAAGATAGAAATAGAGCTGTTCCTGAAGATGCAAGCAAAGGAATCGCTGTTAGGCGCCATTAACCCTCCTAAATTCTGCCTTCTAATTCATCCCTTCATTTTAATTTAAACTTACATTCCTTCATTAGAGGATGAACAATGTCAGTTTTCTGGACAGCAACATCTCAGATGATCCATCCTGTGTCCAACATATTGATGCAATCACAAAGAAGGCATGCCAATGGCTATGCTTCACTGGGACTTTAAAGAGACTTGGTATGATGCCAAAGACACTAGCAAATTTCTACTGATGTACTGTGGCAAGCATTCTGACTGGTGTGTAGGCTCCAGTTCAGAATATCAAAAGAGGCTGCAAAGGGTTATAGACTTAGGCATCTCCATCAGGGACACTAGCCTCTCCACCATTGAGTATATCTTCAAAAGACAGTGCGTCAAGAAGGTGGCATATATCATTAAGGGCCATCACCATCCAAAACTTACCCTTTTCTCATTACTAATGTTAGGGGCCTGAAAATGCATACTCAACATTTTAGAAACAACTCCTTCCCCCCTGCTATCAGATGCATGAACTAACCATGAACCCCTGAACACTACCTCACTATTTCACCCTCTTCTTGCGCTTCTTTATATTTCTTACTGTAATTTATAGTAACACTTCATAAATAACAAATTTCACAACATATGTCAGTGAAAATAAACCTGATTCTGATTCTGACATGTAGTACTGATGTTCTTGATGTGGTCACCAAGAAGTATCCGGCATTGAATGGGCTCAGGACTATAGGTTCTCCCTCAGAGAACATACTTAAGATCTGCTCAGATAGCCACATTGAAGGAAAGTGTGGAACAAGAAACTTGACTTCTGTGGACTCAGTGGATGACTTGCCACCTATTTTATTGCTTTATTTTTGCTGTTATCTAACTGGTTGATATTAAAGGTTCAGTATGTTTACATGCCAGTATTTTTAGCAATGGCAATGATCGAGTTCAAGCTGTGCACTTCTGCATTTATCAAGATTTCATAATAAGCTAGAGAATGTTTGGTAAACACAAAGGAATGCACAATGCGAGACAGAGTTCAGTGGCAAAGACAAACACTCAATCTGAAGCAAAGGAGAGTTCCTAAAATGGAGATTTGTAACAAACCTCTAAACTTGTTTCCACAAAACGCTGCCTCTGCTCACTCTGATTTTTTGTCCGTCCATCAAGCTGATCAACATCTGCCCCCATTAACCCACCCCATCAACCCCCACCATCTCTACATCCACATCAGCCACTCCTCTCCACAGCCCCGTAGCACACTTCATCCCCCCAAGCACTGCCACTTTACCCTTGAACTCCACACCTCACACCTCTACTAACACAGTCACTGTCCTGCTGTGTTTTCATAGGTCCTGCTAGCTGGAAGTTCCTCTTGCCAAGAGCCACTTTGTCACATTATCATCTCCTGCCAGCGTCACCTTATGTTCAGATACTCTTGCACCTAGTGTCACTTTATGTACATACTATAGGTCTATGTACAGTATATAGCTAAGCTTTTGTATATACTCACTCAACAGTTACTTGTACATTGTGTTCTATAGGATTGATTTTATATTTATTGTGTTTTTATTCTTAAAGTGTTTTCCATGCTGCATTGCATCTGAAGTAACAATCATAATATTCGCCTTTACACCTGTGTATTGACGAATAACAATAAATAATCTTGAAATCTCGAATCATTTGTTCTGTCAATATCCTCCACCAAATCCATGACCTCCGACACTGATAAGCTGGGGCCTTTTGACTCCTTCAGGCCTCTCCCTTCTATTTTCTCAGGAAAATGCTCCTCCACTGACGTCAACAGGACCCATGATGGTTCAAAGGTTCATCTATTATCAAAGTATACAACTCTGGAATCCTTCTTCTCCAGATAGCCACAAAACCAACAAGGAAAAAATCAGCAGTGCAATCATCAACCCTCAAATCCCTGCTCCTTACAGAAAAAAATGAACACAAACGGAACAGGTACATTGACTCCCAAATCCCCCTCCCCTGCGCAAAAAGATGAGAAAGATCGAGTGAATAACACAGAATATAAAAACTATGACACTGAAAATTCCATTGTCCAAGTCCATATCTAAAATGCAGAAAATCTGGGTAACATTCTCCAGGCACAGTGGTAGCTTCTGTCTGCAGCAGCAGAGTGATCCCACCAACGATTAAAAGGCAGGCAGCCTACACTCACCTTTCATATTTGCCTCAATGTTTCAGTTGCCCTCATCACTTTAATTGGCAAACAATGGAAGCTTTAATTAGCAAAATGGAGTTGAAAATTAGCTTACACCTTGCCCTGCAGCCTTCTTGCCATACCGCCTCTGCTTTCCACAATCCTCTCAGAGGCTGCAGTACACTGAAACACCCAAATGATCCCCCACACTACCAATTGCAGCTTCGACAGTTCCAGAATCACAGTCAAGGTGAAAAACAAGCATAAGAGACATAAAAGAAGTGGAACATATGATTTCATGGTCTATCCAGAAGATGTCGACCATGGGAGCATTGTATGCAGGTGCCATCTTGACCGTAAGAAAATTTTGTGTAGACAAGATTTTCTTCTACCAGCATTTGTTTCCCTTTCTAGAAACACAAATCTCCATAAAGCATGGATTATTTACCATTTCCACCACATATGGCATGACTCCTCAAGTAAATATACCTCCTACTCCGCATTCAGTATTCTATAGGTAACCCATGCTACATAATTTGCAATATCCAACAACTTATCTTCTTCTCACAGTAGCTTCCTATACAAGCACAGGAGATGTGACACCTGAACTTCATCCCCTAAACTTTTCATCAAGATGAAACAACATTTAGATACATTACTGAACAATGTGATTTCCAACTATGGAAGACCAAACCCAATCACAGAGCAGAGCAATTTTGACCAGTCCACATGTGTGGTCCAAGCTTTAATTCACTTGTCATTTTAATTCACCCCTTGGATCTCTCTGTTCTTAGCATCCAGTTTCATCAGCATTTATTTTAGACTCCAGAACCTCATCTTTTGATCAAGTTCTTTAAGACATGCCAAAGAATAGAAGAACTTTGGATGGTGAACATCTAATCCCATGTGGAAAATTGCACAAGCATGTCCTGGTTTCAAAAATCAGGGGAAAACTCCAGCAGCTAAATATCACCCAATCATCAGCAAAGTGAAGAAAGTTGTCATTACAGAATGACCACCTCCAGCAAGTGATATTCAATGAGAATAGTATCACAGGCTCCTTACCATTAACACCCTGGGTATCAACGTTGACCAGAAACTCTTCATTAGTACTCTGGCATCAAGAGCAAGAACAGGACAGAGACTGGCTATCCTGTGACGATTGACTCATCTTCTGTCACTCCAAAGCCTCAGCACCATCTACAAATATGGTCAGAAAAGGTATGCAAAGAGTGAAAGAGAGCAAATCCAACAGCTCAGATAAAAGCTTGATTTAGGACAGAATGGTTCACATAGATTGGCAGCTCATCTTTCACAAAACAAGACGAGACAACAACATCAAAACAAACACTGTTCCCACTTTCCCTCACACACACAAACACACACACACACACACATACACACACACACACACACACACACACAAAGTCTCAAGCCTCAGGACAGGCCAACTCCAGTCCTCTAGGCCTTGACCCTTGCATTCAGATGTTGGGCCTCCAAATTTGGACTTTGCCTCAGGACTCGCCAATCATGGGTTTAATATTTTGACCTCAATTTCCGGACTCGCTTGGACCTCCGACACTGATAAGCTGGGGCCTTTTGACTCCTTCAGGCCTCTCCCTCCAGTCCTTGAACTCCAGACCTCTACCTCTGGAATCACCGTGTTCCAGATAATGTTAGTAACTGGGTATTGACCCCGGGACTCCCTGATCACGGATTTGACCTTTGGGCCTCAACTCTGACCTCAGGTGCTTTTTCGTGAGGGCTTTGCATGTTCTCCCCATGACCATGCGTTTTCTTGAGGTATTCTGGTTTCCTCCAACATGGCAAAAATGTCCCGGTTGTTAAACTAATTCGGCACTTTAAAGTGTCCCAGGTGTGTGGGTGAGTGATAGAATATTGGACTATTAACAAAGGGATTAGTATAAGTGTGTGGCTGGTGGTCTGTGCAGATTCATCAGGCTGAAGGGCCTGTTTCCATTTTGTATGTCTCTATCTCTGACTCTGTCTCTATCACAACTACTTTTTATTTGCCTCTGACAAGCAATCAATGGCCAGGAGTGATTCAGAATAGTCACCAGTCAGAATCACCTTCAGTATGTGACTGGGCAGCAGTGAGGGCTGGGGTTTGATCAGGTTCCATAAGACAAAAAGAGTTGAATTAGCCCATTTGGCTCATTGAGTCTGCTCCGCCATTTGATCATGGTTGATCCATTTCCCTCTCAACATCATTCTCCTGCTTTTTCCCCATAATCTTTCATGCCTTGACCTATGAAGAATCTATCAACCTCTGCCTTAAATACATCCAATGACCTGGTCTCTGCAGCCACCTGTGGCAACAAATTCCGCATTTTCACTACCTTCTGACTAAAGAAATTCCTCCTCATCTCCTTTCTAAATGGATACCCCTCTATTCTGAGGTTGTGGCCTCTGGTACTAGATTCCCCCACTATAGGAAACATCCTCTCCCCATCCACTCTATTTAGGCCTTTTAACATTTGCTAAGTTTCAATAAGATTCCTTCACTTTCTTCTAACTTCCAGCAAGTACAGGCCTAGAGCCATCAAATACTCCTCATACATGAAGCCTTTCAATCCCAGAATAATTTTTCATGAATCTCTTTTGAACTGCTCCAGTGCCAGCACATCCGTTCTGAGATAAGAGGCCTAAAACTGCTCACAGTACTCCAAGTAAGGCCCCATCAATGCTTTATAAAGCCACATACTTGTTTCTATATTCTAGTACTCCCAAAATGAATAGCTACATTGCATTTGCTTTCTTTGCAAGTTAACTTTTATGGAATCCTGCATGAGGACTCCCAAGTTCCTTTGAACGTCGGAATTTCGAATTTTCTCCCTGTTTAGAAAATTGTCTCTGCTTTTGTTCCTTCTACCAAAGTGCATGACCATACACATCCCTACACTGTATTCCAGCTGCCACTTCTTTGCCATTCTCCTAATCTGTGTAAGTCCTCTTCAGCCTCCCTGCTTCCTTAGCACTACCTGCTTCTCCACCTATCTTCGTATCATCTGTAAACTTGGCCAAAAAGCCATCAATTCTGTCATCCAAATCATTGACATACAACATAGAAAGAAGTCCTGCAGAGCACCACTAGTCCCCAACAGCCAATCAGAAAAGGATCCTTTTATTCCCAGCCTTTGCCTCCTGCCAATCAGCCAATGCTCTGCAATACCATGGGCTTCTACCTTATCACATATGTGTCACATTGTCAAAGGCTTCTGAAAATCAAACTACACAACATCCACTGATTCCCCTTTGTCTATCCTGCTTGTTAATTCCTCAAAGAATTCCAACAGATTTGTCAGGCAAGATTTTCCTTTCAGGAAACCATGCTGAATTTGACCTATTTTACTATGTGCCTCCAAATACCCCAAAACCTTACCCTTCACAATTGACTCCAAATATCATTTGCAATTTTCCAGTCCTTCCAAACTATGCCAGCATCTAGTGATCCTTGAAAGATCATTAATATTGCCTCTGCAATCTCTTCAGCTCTCGCATTCAGAAACCTGTGGTGTAATCCATCTGGTCCAATTGACTTATCTACCATTAGACCTCCCAGCTTACCAAGCATCTCCTTCCTAGTAATTACAGCTACACTCACTTCTGCCCCCTGACAATCACAAATTTCTGGCAAGTGTCTTCCATAGTGAAGACTGGTGCAAAATACTTATTCAGTTCTTCTTCCATTTCCTTTATCCCCATTACTACCTCCCTAGCATAATTTTCCAGTGGTCTGATATCTACTCTCACCTCTCTTTTACTCTTTATATATCTGAAAAAAATTGTTTGGTACACTCTTTGATTTTATTGGCTCGCTTACATTCATATTTCATCTTTTCCCTCCTTTTGGATTCTTTAGTTGCCTTTTGTCACTTTTTAAAAGCTTTTCAGTCCTCTAACTTCCCACTAATTTTTGCTCTATTATATGCAGTCCCTTTTGCTTTTATGTTAGCTTTGACTTCACTTGTCAGCCACAATTGTGTCATCCTGCCTTTAGAATACTACTGCTTTGGTATGTAACTATCCTGTGACTTCTGAATTGCTCCTGTTAAACTCCAACCATTACTGTTCTGCTGTCAATCCCCTTCCAATCAACTTTGGCCATCTCCTCTCTTAACCTTCTGTAATTCCCTTTACTCCACTGTAATACTGATACATCTGACTTTAACTTCTCCCTCTCAAATTGCAGGGTGATTTCCATCATATTACCTAAGCAATACTGCATCCTAAGTATTCCCTTACCATCAGCTCCCTAATCAAATCCGGTTCATTGCACATTACCCAATCAAGAATAGCAGATCCTCTAGTCGGCTCAAATACAATCTGCCCTAAAAAGCCATCTCACATGCATTCTAAATATTCTCTCTCTTAGGATGCAAAATCAGAACCAACGTGATTTTCCCAATCTACCTGCATATTGAAACCCCCCATGAGTTGCACTTACACTTCTGATACGCCTTTTTTGTCTCCTGTTGTAGCCCATGTTCTAGTTGCTGTTTGGAGGCCTGTATATAACTCCTATCAGGGTCTTTTTATCCTTGTTGTTCCTTAACTTTACTCACAATAATTTTACATCTTCCAATCCTATTTCACTTCTTTCTCTCTTTTCAAATCTTTTTATTATTTTTATCAAAAATAAACATGAGTACATAAAAGTAAACAACACTTACAATGTTTCAAGAAAAAAAAATATAAAGATTGAAAAAAAATTTGCAATGGAAAAAAAACCCATACTAAGCAAGAAAAGAGGAAAAAAGAAAAATCCCATTAGGTGTTCAACCCCAGAGCAATGCGTCATACATAAAGCTTCTAAAGATAAACATCAAACCACCAGCAAAAAAAAGTACCAAAAAATTTACAATTAGATCGTGGAGAATCCATCAATTAACTCAAATGATAATAACGAGAAAATGAACCCCATCTTTCCTCAAAATCAAACATAGGTTCAAAGCTTCGATTTCTAATTTTCTCCAAACTAAGATATAGCATCACTTGAGAGAACCATTGTGACAAAGTGGGAGCTGTTGTATCCTTCCACTTCAGCAAAATGGCCCTCCTAGCTATCAATGTAACAAATGCAATAACATGTTAGTCAGACACAGAGATACCATGAATATTTTGAGGAATTATTCCAAAAAGCACAGTTAATTTGTTAGGTTGTAAATTAATTTTAAGTGCTTTAGAAATTGTCAAAAAAACTGACTTCCAGAGCAAGATCAAAACATATGTGTCAGTGTAGCTGTCTCAGTTTCACATCTATCACAATAACTATCAACATTAGGAAATATTTTAGACAATCTCTCCTTCGTCAAATGGTAATGATGTACAATTTTAAATTGAATCAGTGAATGACTAGCACAGATCGAAGAAGAGTTAACCAGCTTCAGAATCTGCATCCAATCTTCCGTCGTAAAAGTCAAATTGAGTTCCTTTTCCCAATCTTGTTTAATCTAAAATAAAGGACGCTTATCCCATTGTAATAGTAAATAATAAATTCTTCTAATGGAACCCTTCATCGAAGGGTTCATACCCATAAAAGTATCTAACAGGTCAGCATCCAATATATAAGGAAAATTACTTAAATATTTTTGTAAGAAATACCTAAGTTGGAGATATTGTAAAAAGTGTGAGTATATTTCACCTCTTTTTAAGGATTTGATTTCAATTTTTACCAACAGAGCCACACCACCCCCTCTGCCTACCTATCTGTCCTTTAGATACAATGTGTATCCTTCCATGTTAAGCTCCCATCTGTAATCTTCTTTCAGCTATGACTCAGTGATGCTGACAACATCATACCTGCCAATCTCTAACTGCGCTGCAATATTATCTACCATTTTCTGTATACTGCAAGCATTAAAAAAATTAGCACCTTTAGTCCGGTATTTGTCCCCCTTTTACACTACAACTAATCCCACTGACTATAATTTTGCCCCTGACAGTCTCAATACGCACTACCTCTACTTGTATACAAACTACCCCATCCTTAACCCTATGACATAGTTCCCATCTCCCTGCCAAATTAGTTTAAACCCTACCCAATAGTAACATCATACCTGCCCACAAGCATATTCATCCCCCTTGGGTTCAGGTCTAACCCATCTCTTTTGGATAGTTCATACCTTCCCCAGAAGAGATCCCAATGATCCAGAAATCTGAAAACCTACTCTATGCACCAGTTACTCAGTCACACGTTCTAACAAGCTAAGAGACCATGGTATTACAGGGAAAGTATTAGCATGGATAGAACATTGGCTGATTGACCTGAGGCAAAGAGTGGGAATAAAGGGAGCCTTTTCTGGTTGACTGCCAGTTACTAGTGGTGTTCAAGTGGTGTTCCACAAGGGTCTGTGTTAGGACCATTTCTTTTTATGTTATATGTTAATGACTTGGATACAGAATTGATGGCTTTGTAGCCAAGTTGTGGACAATACAAAGAAAGGTGGAGGGATAGGTAGTTTTGAGGAAGTAGAGAGGCTGCAGAAGGTCTTGGACAGATTAGGAGAATGGACAAAGAAGTAGCACATGGAATACAGTGTCGGAAGGCTTATGACCATGCACTTTGGTAGAAGGAACAAAAGCATAGACTATTTTCTAAATTTAGAGAAAATTCAAAAATCTGAGGTGCAAGCAGACTTTGGAGTCCTTGTGCAGGATTCCCTAAAGGTTAAATTGCAGGATGAGTCAGTAGTGGGAAAGGCAAATGAGATGTTAGCATTCATTTTGAGAAAACTAGAATATAAAAGCAAGGATGTAATATTGAGGCTTTATAAAGCACTAGTGAGTCCTCATCTGGAGTATTGTGGGCTGTTTTGGACACCATATCTAAGAAAGGATATGCAGACATTGGAGAGGGTTCAAAGGAGGTTTGTGAAAATGATCCTGGGATTGAAAGGTTTGTTATATGAGAAGTGTTTGATGGCTCTGAGCGAGTAGTCACTGGGATTCAGAAGAATGACGGGGATCTCATTGAAACCTATTGATTGTTGAATGGCCTCAATGGAGTAGATGTAGAGAAAATGATTCTCATGGTGGGGGAGTCTAAGACCAGTGCACACAGCTTTAGCATAGAAGAGTGTCCTTTTAGATTGGAGATGAGGAGGAATTTCTTTTGCCAGAGAGTGGTGAATCTGTGGAATTCATTAACACAGGCGGTTATGCTGGTAATGTCATTGGGTATATTAAAGCCAGAGGCTGATAGATTCTTCATTAATCAGGGCATGAAGGGATATGGGGAGTAGGCAGAGATTGGAGCTGAGGGGGAAAGTGGATGGGCCATGATGAAATGACAGAACAGTCTCAATGGGCCAAATGGTCTTTCTGCTCCTATACCTTATGGTCCTATAATTGTTTCTGAACCTATTAATTTATTTCAATGTAAATTAATATTAGGCTCTTTTTTAAATAGAAGGAGCTGATGCACTGCATGTTTTATACTTGGTGAAATAAAATTGCAAAACGCTATTACGAATGAGATATTGGGAGTACAATGAATAATCAATGACATTAGATGTCTAATATCTGAGATTTACTGCACTTAAATATGTATATTTCAAAAACTCTACATTGGCACAGTTAACAATTTCCATCTTTACATTTTCAATAACTTGTTAAACATCAGAAAAGACTAAATCCATATTACAGAAACATACAGAGACATCAAATCATAGAAAAGTACAGCACAGAAACAGGCCCTTTGGCCTATCTAATCCATGCCGAACCATTAATCTACCTAGACCCATTGACCTGCACCTGGACCATAGCTCTCTATTCTCCTGCTATCCATGTACCTATCTTAAATGTTGAAATTGAACTCATATCCACCAGTTACTCTGGCAGCTCGTTCCACAATCTCACCACCATCTGAATGTACCCCTTCATGTTCCCTTTAAACATTTCACTGTTCACCGTTAACCCATGACCTCTAGTTCTAGTCTCACTAGTCCACTAGTCTCAGTAGAAAAGGCTTGCTTACATTTGCCCTATCTATACCTTTCATAATTGTGTTTACCTCTATCAAATCTCCCCTACACTTAATTTATTCAAACATTCCCAATAACTCAAGTCTCAGCAACATCCTTGTAAACTTTCTCTACTCTCTTTCAATCGTATTGATATCTTTCCTGTAATTAGGTGGCCAGATCTGCACAAAATACTCCAAATTCGGCCTTACTGGGATTGTTTACAACTTCAATATAACACCCAAACTCCTCTATGCAACACTTTGATTTATGAAGGGAAATGTGCCCAAAATTCTCTTTATGACTTTACCTGTGTTGCTATTGTCAAGGATCTGTATTCCCAAACCCCTCTGTTCTACCACTCTCCTCAGTGCTCTACTGTTCACCTTGTACATCTCATCCTAGTTTGAATCCCAAAGTGGAATCCCTCAGACTTGTCTGAATTAAATTCCATCTACCATTTTTCAGCCCCATTTCAGATCCAGCTGCAAGCATTGATAGTCTTCCTCACTGGCCACTACAACTCCAATCTTGGTGTCTTTGGCAAATTTGCTTATCTAGTGTACTACAGTATCATCCTAATTGTTGATGTAGGTGACAAACAACAATGGAACCAGCACCAATCCCTGCAACACACCATTAGTCACAAGCTTCTGGTCAGAGAGACAACCATCTACTATCACTCTTCGGCTTTTCCTGTGAAGCCAATGTTTAATCTAATTTTCTAAGTCACCTTAAATACTAAGTGACTAAGCCTTCTTGACTAACCTCTCATGGGAAACCTTGACAAAGACCTTGCTAAGGTCCATGTAGACAACTTCCACTGCCTTGTCTTCATCAACTTTCCTCGTAACTTCCTCAAAAAATTCTATAAACTTGATTAGACACAACCTACCGCACACAAACCCATGTTGACTATTCCAAATCAGTCCCTGTCTATCCAAATTCTTATGTATCTGGTCTCTTAGAATACCTTCCAGTAACTTATTTACCACTAATGTCAGGCTCATTGGCCTATAATTTCATGCCTAGAGCCTTTCTTAAGCGACAAAACTACATTAGCTACCCTTCCATCGTCTAGCACCTCACCTGTTGCTAAGGACGTTTTAAATGCCTCTTAGAGCCACAACATCCAAGGGAACATTTTGACTGGTCTTGTGGATCTATCCACCTTAATTTGCCTCAAGACAGCAAAAACCTTCTCCTCCATAATACGCATATGGTCCTTGACTGCCCTGCTGTTTTGCCTCACTCAATAGACTCTGTGTCTACCTCCTGAGTAAATACCAGTGTAAAATATCTATTTAATATCTCCCCCATCTCTTTCAACTCCATGCATGAATGGCCATTCTGATCTTCAAGTGGACTGAGGGATGTGGCCGGATTTTGCTCCTTGCTATCTTTTTGCTCTTAATCTATCTGTAGAAGCCCTTGGGATTCTCCTTCATCTTGTCTGTTAGAGCAACCTCTTAACTTCTTTTAGCCCTCTTGATTTCCTTCTTAAGTGTTCTCTTGAGTTTCTTATAATCCTCAAATATATTATCCAGTTTCAACTCCAATTCTAAATTAGATTCTAATCTAATCTAAATTCCTTAACACAGTCTGAAAGAAGCTGCAGCTGGATGCATTCCTTGCAGGTTTAGTCATCAGGGACAGTGTAAGTGTCCCTGTCTCCCCACGTCCCACAGGAGGAGCATTCTACTATCCTGTCTGGCATCCCCACTTCTCTAACTGTGCAATGAGAAAGAAAGAAAGTAAATGTAATGGAAAAAATTCTACCTACAGCCTTTGCCCCTTCCCGCCAAAGGCTCAGCTCCCCACTCTAACACTGGCCCGCTTACGCAATGACTCTCCCACAATGAACGCTCTGCTTAAATCTAACATCTTTATTATTCCTTGCCAAGTGCCTAATTACGAACAATCTAATGTCTCCTCAGGAAATGTGGCACGCAGAATGTCCCAAATGCCACCACTTGCTTCTTTGGAAATATCTGTCCACTACGCACATTTCTATGTCTCCTCAGGAACTGTGGTGTGTAGAATGTTCCGACTGCCCCTGCTCACTTCTTTTGAAATCCTTCTTCTGCTACGCACAATCCAATGTCTCTTTGGGAACTGTGGTGTGCAGAATGATTGCAGTGAAACTTTCCTGAAATTTGACAAGCTTGCTACAGTTTTCAGATAGTGAATTAACATTTCTATAACATAATTTAGTTACACTATTTATATCGACCAATTTTATAATTTAGCTACTTCAGTCTCAAAATTAGAGGATGTACTTTTTGCTAGATTAAAATTGTCTTTTAGTCTTTTCACTAGCATAAATCTTGTTGCACAGAACTCCCGGGAGGGCGCACTGCCGTCGCGCCGCCTCTCCGGTGAACGAATGATATCTGTAATCTGTCAAGTAGGAGACCGTGCACAATTCTGATTTGATGGAGACAGAAGTGAGAGCACAGCGGAACATCTGGAAAACTTCTGAAACGCCCGCTTCGCTGCCGCTGCTACTGTGTGGTAACTGGAATCTCTGGAGCTGAAGGCCCCGAAGTACTTGGCTTTGCGTGTTTCAGCGGCCGGGGAGCGGTCGAAGGTGCTCGGCAGAGGATGGCGCTCGGGAGGCTGTATCGGAGAGGCTGGTCAAAAGCTCAAAGTTTTCAGACGGATGGACTCAGTGTCGGCTGTGGTCGGCTGCTTCCAAGGTATCGGCAAGTTGACAGTGCCTGGAGGTTTATGGCAGGGAGTTTCTCCCTTTTGCCGCCTGCTATCGGGGACTCAGGAGTCGATCGACTCGGGACTTTGAGACTTTTTTTTACTGTGCCCATCGTCTGTTCTTTATCAAATTATGGTATCGCTTTGCACTGCTGTAACTATATGTTATAATTATGTGGTTCTGTCAGTGTTAGTCTTTGGTCTGTCCTGCTTTGTGATATCACTCCAGAGAAACATAGTATCATTTCTTAATGCATGTATGCATTTCTAAATGACAATAAAAGAGGACTGAGTGTTCTCATAAACTAAACAAAAATATAGTCAATATTTACCTCTTATGATGGCAACAAAGCTTCATTCTGTTTCAAGCCGTAAAAATTCTGAAGGATGGTTATCCGCAGAGTGCTGGATAATACTGATGCAGAGAAACAAACTGCTGGAAGAGCTCAGAAGGTACACTGGAGTCTATGGAGGTAAGGGGACGGTTGACTCTCGAAACAAGAGACTGCAGGTGCTGGATTCTGGGCCATAAAACAAACTGCTGGAAGAATTGGATAATTCTTGATTCAATATCAGCAAAAGCAGAACACTTGGAATCAGACTGCCAATTCTGGAAATTAATTACTATGAATCCAACATCCCAAATAGTGACTGCATTTAAACAACTGCACCATTGGTTCCAAAGTACTGAATATTGTGTTAAATAAATGCAAATTCTTTCTTCTACATATGATTTTGATTTTGCTGGCTGAAGGGCTAAAATAGTAATGGATATGTGCTCCATTCCACATTTTACATTAATCTTTTTCTGACCCTCTGCCCTTTTCCAAGACCAAAGATGTGGATATTTTGAATTTGCACTCTGGCTGCTAAAACCTCCTTTGTTTATAAACCTTATAGATAGGGAAAGTACACTGTGCCATACAGCGTGAAATGTGATAAATATCTTCTGTGTCCATAATGATTAAACAAAGTGTAATGTTAGAAGAAAATTCCAATAACCTTTGCTCAAGCCAGAACTAATAAAAACACTCATTAGACTGTTTGCAATTTCTGTCCATCTGCATCACAGAAATAATTCTTATTGATGTTGACCTCTTGAAAAAGAGTTGGAATTCCTGCCAAGGTGTTTGCCTGTACTGATGTGATTGTAAGTTCTGCTTCTGGACATGTTTATTGAAGTCTTCATTTATTGTTTTTTAATTATTGTCAACAGTATAACAAGTTACTGACTGAAATGGCATAAACTTCAAGGGAGGTTGGAAAAAACACAAATATGTAAAAAGCAAATATTTGAAAATGTCTGATTTTGAAAACATTAGCATTTTGGTTTCAAAAGCAAGTTCACTGGATAGAGTAGCTTTCAGTGCAGTTACAGATTTATAACTAGACTATCTACTATATATATATATTTATAACTGTTTATATATGTATTTATATCTATATATATTTATAACCAGACTATGAATTAGACTATGTCAGTTATCTTCTGAGTAGCCATATTATTAGTGTTGACTAAACTGCCTTCAGTCTGGTTTGCTTATCTTATTGTCACAAAGGTTTTTATCACTAATGATTGTCACACTGGGGACAACCTGAAAGGAAGTTACTGTTAGCATGGAACAGAGAGATTTGATTTCAGATGCAAACATTCAGCTCTGTCTATTTGTTCTGCAGCTCATTCAGAAAGACACTTTACTTCCAAGATGCAGAACTGACAGATTAATCTTTGGGGGATAGAACCAACATCATACAACTCAAAGATTCAAAATTCAAAGTAAATTTATTATCAAAATGCATATATGTTATCATATAATACATTGAGATTCACTTTGTTACAGACATTTACAGGGGAAAAAAGAATACAATAGAATTGATGAAAAAATACATAAACAAAGACTAACAAACAGCCCATCAACAAAAGAAAATAAAATTTGCAAATACAATATAACACCGAGAACACACTCTGTAAAGAGCCCTTGAAAGTATAGATTTCAAAACAACTGGAGTGTTTTGGAGCACTTTCACAGTTTAGGTTGAGGATAGAATGGTGTGTTATTTCTTCAGTTATACGTCCAGTGTTTGACCTATCCTATTCATTGTACTCAATCTTTGGACTGTTCCATGTATAACAGCCCTCTGTAGCTCTCTGTAATTGGAGTAGTGATAGGGGATTCTATAGTTAAAGATGTAGACATGACATTCTGTAGCCACGATAGAGACATCTGGATGGTATGTTGACTTCCAGGTGCTACGGTCAGGGGTGTCTCGGATCAGGCCCACAACATTCTAAATGGGGAGGGTGAACAGACAGAAGTCTTGGTACATATTGGCACCAAAGAAATGGGTAGCAAAAACGTGGAAATCCTAAAGTGAGTATTTAGAGAGCCAGATAGAAAGCTGAAAAGCAGGACCTCCAGGGTAATAATCTCTGGATCGCTGCCTGTGGTGCGCGCCAGTGAAGTTAAGAACAGGATGATTTTCCCTTAAGGAAAACATGCTGACTTTGACCTATTTCATCAAATGCCTACAAGTACCCTGAAACCACATCCTCAACAATTGACTCCATCACCTTCCCAATCACTGAGGTCAGACTAACTGGCTTATAATTTCTTTTCTTCTGCCTCTCTCCCTTTTTGAAGAGTGGAGTGACATTTGCAATTTTCCATTCCTCCAGAACCATGCCAGAATCAATTGATTATTGTAAGATCATTACTAATACCTCGGCAATCACTTCAGCCACCTCTTTTAGAACCCTGGGGAGTACACCATCTGGTCTACATGACTTATCTAACTTCAGACATTTCAGTTTCCCAAGACCCTTCTCCATAATATTGGCAACATCTCACAGTTCTAACCCCTGACACAATCGAACTTCCAGCATACTGCAAGTCTTTTCCACAGCGAAGACTGATGTAAAATACATATTACCCTTCAGCCATTAGGCTCTTGAACCTGCGTAGAAAACTTCACTCACTTCACACGAAACTGATTCTGCAACCTATGGACACACTTTCAAGGATTCTGCAATTCGTTTTCGGTATTATTTATTATCATCATTATTATTATTCTGGATTTGCACAATTGTCTTCTTTTAAACATTTGTCGGTCTTTTTAGCTTTGTGTATAGTTTTTCAATGATTCAATTGTATTCCTTTGTTCTACTATGAATGCCTGCAAAGAAAAGAATCCTAAGATACTCAAACACGAGGAAATCTGCAGATGCTGGAATTTCAAGCAACACACATAAAAATTGCTGGTGAACGCAGCAGGCCAGGCAGCATCTATAGGAAGAGGTACAGTTGACGTTTCGGGCCGAGACCCTTCGTCAGGACTAACTGAAGCCCCAAGATACTATATAGTGCCAAGTTTACTTTGATAATACATTTACTTTGAACTTTAAAATTGAAATTAAAGGCTGAAAGTTTTAAAATTGCATCTAAAATGGGCAATCATACCACAGCACATTTAAAATAACCAGAGCAGCCAATGTTAAACTACAGGAAACACTCAAATTTTGGTGAATTTTGGACAGCAGCTTGAAACAGACTTGCACATTTAAATTTATAAATTTACCAGTTTAAACAGCAACTTAACTCTGATTGACTTCAAATCATATTCTTTTCTGGAGGCTACTGTAACTTTTGATAATTCTTGGGGGCAGTACTAACTTTGAAATGTAATTTCTAAGAAGTGCCTAATGTTTGGTTTTTCCAATGCCACCTGCTTTCCACTATTAAAAAAGGTCCGATTGTCCTAAATAATTTAAACCTTGGCATTAACAATTAGATTTTGTTAGGTAAATGTAGCCAAACAACACCAATGGCAGGGTAATAATATACTATTCATGATATGGCCTGATCAATCAATATAGTACCCTGAATCTATGTGGTTGGATATTCTCTAGTGTACGATGAGACTCTACGGCTAGCAGACTTATATCACACTCCATGTATCACTCGTTGCAACATAGCCAACACAGTCTTAAAAGAAAACCAGATTCTTACGACTAGAAGCCTGAAATATATAAGCCATTCATCAGTTAACTTACTTTAGAAAGATAGGTACTTAGGGCAGTCATCAATCAGCATAATCTTATTCTGAGATTCCAAGCTACCTGTAAGAAATGCCATGAGATCTATGATACATAAAAATAGTATGAAAGCAAATGTTGTGATCCTTTTGAATTATTTTAGCTAAGGCACTCAGTCAAACTTTAAAATATTTGCACTAGCTCTTTTGGAGTAGTTCTTGTTTTTGAAATTAAAATGCTCTTTGAAAGCAGCAATACACTGAAGTGAACAAAGATTATGTCAGAATGTGGCTATACTACCTAGATTTACACCTGAAAGTGAATTATTGATGAGAGCTGGAATTTCAAAGACACTGGGATCAAAGCATTTGTAATGAGCAACCAAGTGTTGGACGAAGGCATACTTTCATGTAACATATTTTGAGCAAATTTACAACTAATAATTTGGCAGTAGGAAAAAGAAAAAAAAAACTAAAATTAGAAATCAAAAACTGGACTCTGTTTCAATTTCATCTAGAATCCTGGACATCTTGCAATAACTTACCATGAAAATGGCCAAGTGGTCTTACAGACTATTTCTGAACTGCATGAAAATTTCTTTCCTACTTGGGGTTACAATAAATTTTATTGTTTTTGAATAAACCAAGTTTGCTGATTATGTTTCTGCTATTTAAAAGGTATCCTTAACATCTGCAAAGAACTTAAAAATTGAAACAGTTATAGGCAGGTTGACATCCAGGTTATTTCTTCTTGTTTGAACGAGTATCCATATCTCTCTGTTTGAACTACAAACACTGCAGGCAACTGTTGGGAAGAGTTGCAGTGGCTGGGCCGTGGAAGTTGGAGTCATTATACATCATTCAGCAATCTAACGATGACAGATAAACTTCAAAGCAACACTGCTGTTCACTAAAGCTGCCAGATCCTTAATCTGTTCACAGATACAGAGAATTTGATATGGAGAGTGTCAAAACGAGTAATATTTTCCATTTGCACACCATATCTTAATGTCAACATCTAATGGCCCTTCATTCTGTCTCCTAGGAAATAATATAGTTTTAAGGACAGGGCTCTTTTCCTTCAGTCAGTAACTTCTGCACGCCAGTTCTTCCAGCCATGTCATTAGTAATCCCAAAATAACAGGAACAGCAACAAATATGAAATGCTTATAGATAATTTGATATGCCTGTAAATCATATTTAAAGGGAGTCTGCTCAATGAGCCTGTTTGCAAGTTTTCATTTCATTTTTCCAGTAATCTCAGCATTGGAACAAGATAAGCCACACTGGTCCAAAGTACTTGTGTTGTTATTAGCACACTCTCTATGGAGCACTGGGTGGCGGGATGGAGAAACGTCTCTACCAAAGGAGGTGTAAGGCACTCTTTCCTTCTGCTTTCTGCTAGCCTGCGGGTCACTTTCGGGCAAGATGTAGCACCTGCTTAGCCCTCCCCTCCCCCAGTCAGTTTCACGTGAAGCCACGGGAGCAGGTGGTGGATGGTCGTACGAGCACCAGGTGCATAACGCAAGCCCTGGTTATGTAACCACTGACACCAGGCAGACAATCTCTGAAGAGTATTGATAATGGCTGGGGTCACCCACCTTGTAAAGCCGTTGCTCAGGAGAAGGCAATGGCAAACCACTTCTGCAGAAAAATTGGCAAGAACAATCATGGTCGCAAACCATGATCCCCCATATCATACGACATGGCGCATAATGATGATAATCTATGGAACACAGGGCTAAATTTGCTGGTGCTAGAAATTGCCACTGGAATACATAGCATGAAATCTCAATGGAAGAAAAGTGAAGTTTTGATGCTGCTCCCTATCTATTATAATTTTATTATTCATCCATTCCTTTCACCAGTCAAAGCAATTTTGAGAGTGGTTGCAATTCATTTGTGCCACCCTGCATTGGCAATCCCCTCATAGAGTGCTGCATTACAGTTGCAGCAGACACGTGAATGAACTTGCAAGATGATTGCAACTTGCTGCAAGAGATCACACAAGGTAGGAGCTTGTTATCTGACAAAGAACTGGCAGCACTGGATAAGAGGTTGGAGGGGAGAAGAGATGGACTGTACTTTATCCACAAGGAGTGAGAAGGCCCCTGAGCACATGTTGAAATGGCAGCGAGAGCAAACAGCTGAAGAAGTGAATGCAGGGGCTGTGGCTCCAGCGCCTGACTGCAGTGCTGTTCTATGTCCTATGACCTGTGGGCACGGTCAGAGTCAGTGAATACAAACACCATGAATGCCACTGCTCAATACTTCACACTCAGCCAGCAGCAAACACCAGTCAAGGGTGGAACTAAATATTCTAATATTACACACTTACCATTACTCCAAGCATCACATTTATTTCATACATAGATAGGACAAGTGGATAATATTGAACACAATTCAGTTACAAGGAACTGGGTAATCTACAGGAAAAGGATAGGGTAGTACACACAGTGAAATGCCTGGAGTTGGGTAGATTTGGAAGAACATTGTGCGCAATTTCAGGGAGAATGGGGAAGTCGAGCACCAGTTCAAAACAGGATCTTCTGCTAAGCTTGGGGTCCTTTTTTAACATTGAAGGGACAAGCAATCGAAAATATGTCAAATTTGTTTATTTGTTACACTACGGTTCATGCAGACTCCCAGAAGAACAATCTCATTGGCTCCATTTCCTCCCGTATCCCCTATAGCATGTGCATTCTCTCTCACATGCTTTCTAGATTCCCTTTGATTCATTGCTGCCTAGTTTCCCCATGAGAGTAACTTACATCACTCACATCTTCAGAAAGTTCTGTTTGCTACAGTTATGTTCAAAGGAGGGCAAAGACCTTACAGCAGTCCAAAATGAGTGAAAAATGGGGGCATAGAAATTGAATACCTCAGTTTTCCACTGCTAACAATTTCCATTATCCACTTGTACAGTGCTCTAGAAAACAAAAAATGAGACTTATTTGCAACCGTTGGAACAAAGTACTCCCACGCTCCATGTGCTACTGCTCTACTTCAGAAATAAGCACCATTAAGAGTTAACTGATATGACTCACAGTTTCACTCACAGCACAGATCTCAGCAAGTAACAACACAACACAATTCGACAATTGGAATAAAGCTCTTGCTACAGTTATGGGGTGGGGTAGAGGGAGAGGGAGTGTTGACTCTTCCCAATAGGACAGTGGCTTCAAGGTTTTCTGAAGAACAGTTTGTACAGGGGCAACCTTGTGGATGGAAGTTTACCTCTGGGAGGCCGTTGCTGTGTTGTCTTTAAGGACTTGGGTGTCCTGTATAGTTTCCTGCACTCTTGGGAGCCCCACAGAGCTGCCAAGTGGCCCTTCTAGCTAAGAATGCAAAAGTTGAATTTGTTATAAACATAGGGTACTTCTTTTTTTTCAGAAAGACGCTTTCAGGATTTCGACGATGCAGCGTGCTTCAGCGGAGACTGCTTGCAAGAAGCCAGTTTAAGGTTTCTGTGAGGGCTTTAAGAGCGATGCAGGCACAATTAGTCCAAGCAAACATACCGCCATGCAAACCACCTCCTTTGTCAGCTTTATCTCCAGCTGGTTACTCATATCTAAAGTTAATGTGGTACCCTTTCCTCTTTTGCGGGATTTTGCATTGGTAACCACTTGGTTTTGACCGGGAGCCAGCCAGAACTATATAGGATGTGCAGAGCGGGGTCTCGACATGCACCCATCTACTCGAGGGCAGTTTAGCAGGGAACTGCGTAGCACTCCGCCTTTGCTCACTGGAGAGGTGTACTCAACCCCTTTAAATGCTTGCAGAATTATTAAAATTTGACTCTTCTATCAGTGGAAAAAGGCTGGACACAATTCAGTGCATCACAGCTAAAAATCTCACCTGAAATGAAGTTTGGAGTTTGCATGGCTGCTGTTGCCATGGAGGCCAGGAAAGGTTTAAAGCAGACGAACCAACATGAGGAACCTCTTGCAATGTGAAATTCTTGCACTAGTAGGTTCATCGTTATTAATATCTGGCATTAAATAACTCCAAAATGTGCACAAAATTCCTTAACACCATATTGAAACAATTATCAACCACACTACACTGGGTTATCTGGGCATTTCGCATTTTCAGTTTAGGCTAGGTGGGTGTGAAGCACAAGCTATTTTTTCTTTGTCTTCAACAAACGATTAGAAATGGATTTTTCTCAATACGTGTCAATCTCTGCACATTACGTGTCAATCTCTGCACACTACCACTTACAGTATATGCTACTGCACAATGATTGACCTCTGTTTATTTGAGAATGTTAGGGCTGCTTTTATACTAGCTGAGAAGTTTCCATATTTTCACCATCTGAAAATGCTTGACTAAAATATGCAAAACACAAAATCATGAAAGCAGCATTTTCCCATCTGTGGTTTATGGGTGTGGTGATACTGTTGGCAAGAAAACAAAACTTAGGCCTGGTGGCAGCAATAAACAAGCACAACTGACTGGCAGGCAACAGCTATTTCCATTTAGGGAGACTGCAGGGCATTCTGGGAAGGAAAAGGGTCAATTGTCAAAGAGGGAAGTCAGCAGATCTTCTAAAAGACAACATTATCTTTCCGCTCAAAACACTGCCACTGAGAATTCAACCGTATCCCAGGATTTGCAAGGACATTCCAATAGTAATTTGTATGACAGTGAACTAAGGGAAAAATGTGGCTAAATGAAACTCATTCTGGTCCCACCCCAATTTCCTCTTGTAACATTTTTGGATCAACATCCTAAAGAAGAAAAAAAAATCCTAAAGAGTGAAATCATGAAAATTGGACTTAGGGTGAGAACATATTTTTTTCTGTTCATAAGAATATGAAGTTCCTTACAAGAGTGATCAACATTATTTTTGTTTCTCCTTTCTTTTACTGCATCAAACAGTTAGGACGTTAATGAGGAAAAAAATAAAATGTAAAGTGAATAGAGGATTCAAATAAGTTGCCCTGTGCAGTAATACTGCTGAGAGAGTAATTAGCAAAGTATGGAGGATCATGGACTTCATAAATATAAGAATTAAATATAAAAGCAGAGGTAATGTTGAAGCATTGGCTAGACCACAAATGGAGGACTCTATCCATTTCAGCTCACCACAGTTAAAGAAAATATGTAAGTCCCTGGGAGATGGCTTGAGGGATGGGGTATTTCAGCTCCAAGGTTAGATCTGGAGAAGTTGAACTTACTCTCCTTGCAGGAAAGATGATCAGGAGGAATTTTGATAAAGATGTATCACATCATGGCTAGTCTAGTTGGGGTAATTGAAGAAAACTGCTCCCATTCTCAGAAGAATGAGAAATTACATGGCAGGTGTAAAGAGAAACAGAAAAGATGTTGAGAGGATGCAAGGATAATTTATTTTTTAATGGAAAGGATGCTCAACCATTGAGAACATCTGCTTGAAATGCTGTCACAGGAAAGTAGTATCCATCATCAGGGATCTCATCCCCACCACTCAGGATACGCTCTCTTCTCGCTGTTACCTTCAGGTAGAAGGTATAAGAGCCTCAGGATTCACACCACCAGGTTCAGGAACAGCTACTAATCATCAGCCATCAGGCTTTTGAACAAAGGGGGATAACTTCACTCACCCCATCATTGAAATGTTCGCACAATGAATGGACTTTCAATGACTCTTCATCTCACGTCCTCATTATTTATTGCTATTTATTTATATCCGCATTTGTACATTTTGTTGTCTTCTGCACCCTGGATGATCACTCTAGTTACTATCTATAGATTAGTTGAGTATGCCCACAAGAAAATCTCAGGGTTGTATACGGTGGCATGCAGTATATGTACGTTGTACTTTGGTAATAAAAATTACTTTGAACTTTGAAGATTTGGAACTTACTGGAAGAGAGTGAACCAAATATTTTGTTAAGGAGTTGGATGGGCACAAGGCAAAATAATTACAGGGCTATGGGACCAAATGGTTTTCTCTCCAGTGAACTAGTATAGCCTCAAAGAGATGAATAGTTTTCATTGGTGCTGTAACAGTCCTGCCAAGTCATGCATATGAGGATGCATAGAAATTTACATGAACAATTCCATGAATTGTCTCAAATGTCATGGGGATGTTGTTGAGGAGCAGCAGTTAATCATGTTGAGAGCATACAGAGATAAATAATCTAAAGAAAGTAAAAGCTCAGGGTTGAAAAAGGAGAACCTTAGTGGAAGCTGCAGGTTATTTAGGAGAAAGCAAAATCTAGCAGAGATATTGTCCTAACTTAGTGACAAACATGTCACTTCTAGAGTTAAAGGTGCTGGAATAGGGGAAAAAAAATCTTTTGCAGTAGACCTGAAGTCAGGAATGAACTTTACATTCAGGTGAAGCTATGGCAGAAAGGAACAGAACTGAATAGAATTTTATGTGACAAAACTGATTTTAATATTGGATGGCTTATTCAATTGTCCATCAACTCACTGCCCTCCAATGTAAAAACATTAAAAGTTTGTAAAGTTGTTCTGAAGTATTTTCTCATGCAAGTTTCTCCTGAAGATTACTTGCATATCGTGCAGTTCAGAAATTACCAAGAATCAAAGCTATCAGGCAACACTTTTGAAAGAATGCAATAAAACGTTTCCACCTATACTAAAGCTCAGTAAGCTGGTAAACCTGATTAATACAGTTGAATGACCGTTTTACAAAAGAGCAATTATTTTCTGCAGTAGCATTTCACCAGCTGTGTCAAACACGATTTTTAGATGACAAAAAGATTTCTTAAAGTGTTTATAAGTTATTGTGCGAAGTAAGATAGTGAGTTCTACAGCAAAGGCTTTACAATAATAAATACTTAAAACATACATGTTAGTTCTGCCCTTGAGCCAACAAGCATCTGTAAAGGCTTCAACAGCTGCAGGTAATTCCCATTGATGATTAATTGACTATGTGATGGAGAGCTTAGTGGGTCATTTCTACTTCCACTGTAATGTTTTAAAAACTAGTGCAAATGATTTTAGAGATGGGATTTATAATATTGTGCAATTTTTGCTTAAAATACCATGAATGCACTTATTAAGCTACTTTGAAGGAAATTACCCTAAAATAAATAGCAGATCAAAAAGGGGAGTCCAGACCAATGTCTACATCTCTCATCAAGTTTCCTTCAAATTATCTGAAAATTTCTATCTAGCACATTCAGCCACTCCTCTAAATACTCTCCAAGTATGACTGCACAAACTCACGTTTCACACAAAATTCCAATCTCTTCTTCTGCCATTAACTTGGCCAATGACAGCAAAGGGGCACAACGATGATAATAAAAGATCCATGTCATGGAATATGTAATCTGCAATGGCATGAAACAGATCATACTAATTACGTACCTCACCCCAGACCACCCTCTGGTGGTTTGCATTGTTCTGTTTGTCAGGTGTTCACGCCACCAGTGTTACAATGATTGTTCAAGTTATATTGAAATTGTATATAAGTTGAGAGGGAAGTCGGCTCAAGTTCAAAATTAAAACCAGACTTAACTTCAGCAGGTGCAATCAAGGTCAGAGCCCAACCTTCTCATTTTCTTGCTCAATCCAACCTAACCCAAAGTCATTTGCAGAATATTGCAATGAGACGCCAATAACGAGTCAGAGTTGATATCCAACCTGACAGAAGTATTTCAACTCTGGTGAGGTTCTTCACCCAGCATCGAACGGCTGGATATTACTGTCTGACCATGCTATCTTGGCACCTTCAAAACCAATGCTCTGGAAAGCATGTCTGATCTCAGGCAAAATTCCACATCCGCTAAATATTGCACTTTGCCGCAGATACTCAGTCAAATTTGAAATCCACTTCTTCACCCCCACTCCCATCTCACCAAAACTCTGTCTTCCATGTTGCAGGTGAAATGACTCTCTCACTGAGTGTTTAGCGAGAAAGAGCCACCACTACAGTACCTCTGAGACAGACTGACCTGGGTAAATCTTGATTCAGTCTGGGAAGGCACAGCTCAGTCCACCTCAACTGAATCCACAAACATTGGCAAACTTAAGCCCAACCAACCCAAGCACAACACATCAAACTCAGGTCAGTTAGCCAAGCTTTATTTTCAAAGTTCTGTCCAGTCTTGATAAAAGAGCAAAGCTATGGCCCTCTTCTGCTGTCTTCACTAATGAAGTCTCTGACATCACAAGGAAAACCTGAGCGCAAAAGTTTAACTAAGCATAAATCTAACTTCTAGTGAGGCAAGTGATAGAATATATGGAATCATATCATGTTACAGAGTCCTTATTTATTTCACGTTTATTGTATCAACTGGAAGAATGTATCTTTGTCCAATTTGGAGTCTATAGCTTTAAATCAAAATACTATGCTACCATCTTAAACCTTTACAGCTTCAAATAAAGGGTGGATGTTGGAAGGTAAGCTCAAAATGCAACTCTGCTTTCAAGGAAACTGTTAAATATATCAGGCCCTTCAGTTGTCCATCTGACCCTCTTTAGAGACAAGGTGAGAGGAGGCAAATCATCACTCGAAGTTCACTTCTATGAGTAAAATATCATCATTCAGAAAATGTGCATTTTTGGTTAGGATGGAGCAATTTGTACATGTCAATGAGCAACTCACTACTGAGATTAAAATAGCACACTTGTTCTGTCAATGCCAGTGGATTGGTTCCTGGCCTGCAAGTTTTCTGAAAAGGTTAATTCCTTATCCTAAAGATGCTACCCCTGCTTTTCCTGTCATCTTACTGCTGTTGCCAGCTGAATTTTCCACTGACATAAGGCATAATTGCCACTCAATACCATGCCTTAAAGCCAACGTGTTTGTGGTCTTTAAACTTACTTCAATTATGCCATAATACATGAGCGGTATTATGTTATTTCATACAGTTAACAGCTGCTGATTTTGTCAGGTTAGGCCTGCTGTCTGATAACGAAATTGATCAGTACTTGTGCCATTGTGTGGTAATTAGACAAAATGCAAAGTAGATGCAATTATGCTCAATGCAAGTTAATCACCAAATTAAAAACGTCCACCACAAACTGCAAGTAGGAACATTATTTCATGAAGGCTAACTTATAATGATCCAGGCAAAATTTCCATATCGATCCACATTCAACCTTTCATCATATGAATGTAAGTATATATAGTTTAGTTTATTACCTCCTTGGAATTAATTTTCAAATTTATGAAGGTAGTTACACAAAAGTAGTACCTGTAATGATGTTAGGTTGCACTTATTGCATTCAGAATATAGAAAATGCCCACAAAAGAACAATATTAGTAAAGTTAAAAACACATTGTCCACTTGAAGGTACTCAATATAAGCTCAACAGAGGCTGAACATATTGTACTGTTTAGTGGTGTAGCTGTATTAAGGATGAGCAGAAGCAATATTAGAAGTGGTGATGATGCATTAACATTCTGGCAGTCTCTGCAAATGTTAATGCAATTTTGACTGCCTGGCTGGTTTCTGTCAGCATCTCTGCATATACTGTGTATTCAACAACTTACAATGCATTTAATAAAACAAAAAGCCAATTAATAAAACAAAAAAGAAATAGCAGCAACAATTAAGGTCTGTCTAATGTTGCTGCTATAACCACTGAATAAAGTGACATATTCAAATTGTGGAATTGTTCTTGCTGGGGATTTAATGTGCGACAATAAGCTCTCTCTTTCTCTACACAAGTTCCCTCTGAGGAATGTTACTTTGATGACTCTCTTCTCATTACTCACATATTACCTCAATAATTTGATGAGTAGCAACATACTTACATATAAAGGCATAGAGTTAGAGAAAAAATACAGCACAGAAACAGGCCCTTTGGCCCATCTAGTCTGTGCCAAACCATTTCAACTGACTACTCCCATCGACCCTCAATGGGACCATAGCCCTCCATACCCCTACCATCTGTGTACCTATTCAAATTTCTCTTAAATGTTGGAAGTGGTGGCACAGGTAGCTCTGTCCAATCTCCCTTCGATCTTCTACATTCCAAGGAATAAAGTCCTAACGGATTCAATCTTTCCTTGTAACTCAGGTCCTCCAGTCCTGGCAACATTCTTGTAAAATTTCTCTGTACTCTTTTAACCTTATTTCCTGTAGGTTGGTGACCAAAACTGTACACAATACTCCAAAATAGGCCTCAGCAATGTCTTATATAAATCCAACATAACATCTTATCTCCTGTACTTAGTGCTTTGACTTATGAAGGCCAATGTGCCAAAAGCTTTCTTTATGACTCTATCTACCTGTACCATCACTTTCAATAAATTATATACCTGTGTTCTCAGATCCCTTTGTCCAACTTTTGGCTATCTGGAGAAGACAATTTTCAGAGTTGTATATGGGTACATGCTTTGATAATAAATGAACCTTTGAAATAAACCTTTATCACACTCCTCAATGCCACATAACCTACCCTGTTTGGTCCTACCAAAGTACAACACCTCACACTTGTCTGCATTAAATTCCATCTACCATTTTACAGCCCAATTTTCCTCTGATAGCCTTCCTTGCTGTCCTCTACAGCCCCAGTCTTGGTGTCATCTGCAAATCTGCTAATCCAGTTAACAGCATTATCATCGGGATCATTGACATAGGTGACTAACAACACCATACCCAGCACTCTATGCCACTCACTGTGGCACTCAATGGCCTCCAGTCAGAGGCAAACATCTACTACCACTCTCTAGCTTCTCTCACAATTTACTATCTTATCTTGAATGTCAAGCAACTGAACCTCTCTGATCACCCTCTCATGTGGAACCTTGTCAAATACCTTGCTAAAATCCATGTAGACATATCCAGCCCCTTAGAATACCTTTCCCACTACTGATGTCAGGCTCACTGGCCTATAATTTCCTGGTTTGTTTTAGAGCCTTTGTTAAACAGTGGAACAACATTAGCTATCCTCGAATCCTCTGGTACCTCACCTGTTGCTAAGGATGATTTAAATATCTTTGCCAGGGCCCCTGCAATTTTTTGCAACTGCATCCCACAAGGTCCAAGGGAACATCTTGTCAGGTTCTAGGATTTTATCCATCCTAATTTTTCTCAAGACAGCAAACACCTCTTCCTCTGTAATATGTACAGGGGCCATGACCTTGCTGCCGCTTTGTCTCACTTCTACAGACCCTGTGTCCATCCCTTGAGTAAATACAAATGCAAAAATTCCTTTTACGATCTTCCCCATCTCTTTTGGCTCCACACTTATATTACCATTCTGATCTTCCAGTGGACCAATTTTGTCTCTTGTAATCCTTTTGTTCTTAACATATCTGTCGTATTCCTTAGGATTTTCCTTCACCTTCTCTGCTAGGACAACCTCATGCTTTCTTTTAGCCCTCCTTATTTGTTTCTTGTGTATTCTCTTGCATTTCCTATACTACATAAGCACCCCATTTGTTCCTACCTGCCTATACTTTCTCTGCACCTCCTGTTTATTCTTAATCAGGCCTTCAATATCTCTTGAAAGCCAAGTTTTCCATAACTTGTTATTTTTATCTTTTATTCTGACAGGCCCTTACAAGGTTTCTACCCTCAAAATTTCACTTTTGAGAGTCCATTTACCTAGTACAACTTTGCCAGACAACAACCTGTCCCAATCCACACTTGCCAGATCCTTTCTGATACCATCAAAATTGGCCTTTCTCTAATTTAGAATCTCAGCCCATGGATAAGACCTATCATTTTCCATATTTACTTTGAAACTAATAGCATTATGATCACTAGATGCAACTTGTTCCCCTGCACAAACTTCCGTTACCTGTCCTGTCTCATTCCCTAATAGCAGATTAAGTATTGCACACTCTGTCATTGGGACTTCTATGTACTGATTAAGGAAACTTTCCTGAACACATTTGACAAACTCTATCCCATCTAATCCTTTTACAGTATAGGAGTCCCAGTCAATATGTGGAAAGTTAAAATCACCTACTATGACAACCTTATGTTTCTTGCAACAGTCTGAGATCTCTCTGCAAATTAGTTCCCCTAATTCCTGCCGACAGTTGGATGGTCTATAATATAACCCCACTAATATGGTCAGACCTTTCTTATTCCTGATTTCCACCCACAAAGCCTTACTAGACAAGTTCTCCAGTCTATCATGACTGGGCACGGCTGTGACAATTTCCCTGACTAGTAATGCCACGTCTTCCCCTTTAACCACACCCACTCTGTCTCATCTAAAACAATGGAAGCCTGGAATTATGAGCTACCTGTCCCGCCCCTCCTGCAACCAAGTCTCATTAATGCCTACAATATTATAATGCCATGTGTTCTCTCTTTGCACCTCATTGGAAGTGATCTGCTTCGGCTCTGTCCTTCTCTGTGTGCCACTTCAGATGTTATTACTATATTATTTTTGTAACTCAGTGGAGTCCAGTTGAGGTTAAGCTTCCAATTAACCAAGAAGGCTTAAGTCTGAAAGGATTTTTTGAATAAATCAATTACATACATTTTCCTTTGTCATTTCTGGATCCCAAAGCGCTACAGGTCTGGTCTGACATTCTTGGGAACTTTATTTTACCAAAAGGACAAGTTATTGTTCGTGCCAACAGGTTGCAGGCTACCCAGATGAAATATGGGGTGTTGCTCATCACGGCAGAAAAAGAGGCAATAGACAAGCATGTTGGAACGGGAATGAAAATAGGAATAAAATGGTTGGTCACCAGGAAATTCTGCTTTTGGCAGATGGAGCAGAGGTATTCAACAAAGTGGTCCCCCAATATACGTCGGGACTGACCGGTGTAAAGAAGACCACGTTGGTAGCACTAGATACAACAGATGACAACAGGTGAAGTGTTGTCTCACCTAGAATGACTGTTTGCGGTCCGGAACAGAGGTGAGGGAGGAGGCGAGTGGGCATGTATATCACTTCGTCTGCTTTCAGGGGTACGTTCCAGGAGGGAGATTAGTGGGGAGGGATGAATGGACAAGGGAATCACAGAGAGAGTGATCTCTGTGGAGGTTAAGATCTGTTTGGTGGTAGGATCCCTTTAGAGATGGTGGAAGTCGCGAGAATGACGTGTTGGATGAAAAGGTTTATGGGGTGATAGGTTAGGACAAGAGGAACTCTATCCCTGTTAAGGCACGGGAAGACGGGGTGAGCGCAGTTCTCCGGGAAAGGGAGGAGATGCGGGTGAAGGTAGCATTAATAATGGAAGAAGGGAAACACCATTCTTTAAAAAAGAAAGACATCTGGCCACTCAAGTCTGCTCCAGCATTTAATCACGGCTGATTTATATTTCCTCTCAACCTCATTCTCCTAACCTTTGACACCCTTACTAATCAAGAACCTATTAACTTACACTTTAAACATACCCAATGACTTGGCCTCCGCAGCTGTTGTTGGCAATTAATTCCAGATTCAATATCCATCTGGCTAAATAAATTCCTTCTCATCTTTGTTCTAAAGTGACATTCTTGTATTCTGAGGCTATACCGTCTGGTCCTAGGCTTTCCCACTATTGGAACTATATTTTCCATGTAGACTCTATCTAGGCCTTTCAATATTTGGTAGCTTTCAATGAGAACCTCCTCATTTTTCAAAACACAGGCCCAGAGCCATCAAATGCTCCTGATGCATTAACCATTTCATTCTGTAATCCTCCTCTGGACTCTCTCCAGTGTTAGCACATCTTTTCTGAGATATGGAGCACACATTTGCTCACAATCCTCCTGCTGTGGTCTGACCAGGGTGGAGATCCTGGGCTTAGAATGATTGTTGAACTACCCTTGATTCACCATTACATGTTATTTTTTAGTATAAAAGAGGTCAAAAATTCCTCAAACACATAGATTTCTCTTGTATTCATCTCTATTAACCCTGCAAGGGAGGTGAGGCACATAATTAGCATGGGTCAAACTGTTGGAAGTTCCTCTACAAGTGCATCTCCATTGTCTATTTGGCCCACTAGCTGAAATTCTGTCATCCACTCACCACAGCTAGCAAAATGTTTGCCCGGACTGTCCCTGACTAGTTCCCATTCTGCCCCGGTGGATGGTGTTCAGTCTAAAACTTCTAGGAAAAATAAATGCTTCTTTAGCAGTACAGGGTACATCTCTGGCACAGAGCACAGCATTGGCACCCATACCCATCACATGGTAGATGGTAGACTCGGCTGGTTGTGTCTTTCCCCAGGAATAACACAAACTCCTGACTGAAAACTCATGGGTCTGGATAACTAATCCCTCCACACACTTTTCACAACATTTAACATAGAAATGATAAAAGAAGAATTTTTGACCCACACGGAATATCAGAAGCAATGGCGTCCAGCACCAACTAGCTCCTGGGGATTCCAGAGCAATCAATTCTATCCTTCTCCAATCCTCGGAGGTTCCTTGGCATTGTTTACTCTTCTACAAGTGCTATATAGATGCACATTGCTTTCACATTCAGCTAGCATCTGCATCCAATGGCTAATAATCAGTTAAGAGTCATACAGCAGATAAATCTTTCTAAATGTTGCACACTTGGAAAGTGACACAAGAATCCAGCAGTGTTTGGAGGTCTCTGTGATAAACAGGCTTCTGCTTTCTATCAGACTGAATGAATAAATGTGAAATTATTTACATGAAGAATAATTTACCAGCAACATGCATTGTTTTCTGCTTACAGAAGCTTACATTTGCTTGTTTTGTAATATTCAGAGTCAAGGCAGAATAGTGATGACAAACCCTCATCTTTACATTGTGGCATATCTGTGATTTCCAGTTTGGTGAAGCATGCTATTAACGCATCTCAAATTCATGGGCGAGTTTAAACCAACCCACTTGTAAGTTGTTAAAAATGTATAACTTCATGTATAATGTAAAATATATATTTCACATAGTGTCATAAAAGTATGTGCTATATGCCATGACATTTGGCAACATTAATGGAAATAAAGCTTGTTCAAAAAGCCCAAACCTGGGTGAAGCAAGAAAAGGTGCTAAAGAAAATTGAGGATACCACACATCAAGTGATTGATGACTCTCCTGTCAGCCTAGTGATTTCTGTATTATGAATAGAACTCTTAATAATTGAAACAGACAGGTAAACTGGACAATTTAATATCCACAAGGTTGATGCAGCCATTATAGAATTTCCTGGAAGTTTCAAATGTCCCCCACTCACTTCTTTCTTCCCTTACTGGGTCTTCTCTTGCTGGGAGTCGATCTTCAATCAGCAGATCATGAATAAAGTGAGATCCAATGTGTTTACAGAGGATCTATTTTAAAGTTCAAAGTTCAGAATAAACTTATTATCAAAGTAGATATATATCACCACATACAACCCTGAGATTTGTTTTCTTTGCGGGCATGCTCGGTAAATCCACAGTAGCATCAATGAAAGACCTGACCCAACGGGAAGGGCAAGCAACAAATATGCAAAAAGACAACAAACTGTGCAAATACAAAAAACAAAGAAATGATAATAATAAATACTGGCGACAGTAAGTGATGGGCCATGTGAATTTAAGTGAAGTTGTCCCACTGGTTTAAAAGCCTGATGGTTGAGGGGTAGTAACTGTGCCTGAACTTGGTGGTGTGAATTCTGAGGCTCCTAGACCTACCTCCCAATGGCAACGACGAGCAGAAAATATGACCTGGCTGGTGGAGGAGGCCTGATGATTGATACTGCTTTTCTGTGACATTGCTCTGTGTAGATGAGCTCAATGGTGGGATGGCTTTACCCATGATGGATTAGGCTGTATCTATTACTTCTTGTCAGATCTTACATTCAAGGGCATTGGCGTTTCCATACCAGGTCATGAATCAATTAGTCAATATATTCTCCACCGCACAGGTATGGGAGTTAGTCAAAGTTTTAGATGTCATGCCAAACCTTCACAAGTTTCTAAGGAAGTAGAAGCGCTGCCATTTTTTTTCCATGACTTGAGAACACCGAGGAATTTTGCCAGAAGTGGTAAGATCTATCCAATTGACACCCTTGCTCCAGCTGAGCTGGATGTTATTTGTGAATATTTCTACCTCAGAGACATTTTAAAATATAAAAGTAATCACACTGCTACATTTTATTTAAAATTCTAGAAAGTAAACAAAGATACTCAAAACAATAGAAATCATATTAAATTTAATTAATTAAAATATGTAAATTATTTGACATTTGTCTCCTTCACAGTCATCTTATTCCACTGAAATGGATGATGTTACTGAGTTGTGCCAGGTCTAAGCAGGCAAAGTTGAAGGTGCAAAATCCAAAGTATATTTAATATAAAGTTATATAGTATATGTCATCATTGACATTACTACATTGAGATTAATTTTCTTGCAGCCATTTACAGAAAAATAAAGAAATACAGCAGAACCTATGACAAACCATATAAAAAGACTGACAGGCACCCAATGTGCGAAAGGCAGCAAGTTATGCAAATAAGTAAATAAATAGTAAATAATTATATAAATAAGTAAATAAATGGTACTAATAGTGTGAGTAGTAGAGTCCTTGAAAGGGAGCCTACAGGTTGTAGAATCAGTTCAGAGTTAAGTTATCCATGCTGGTTCAGGAGCTTGATGGTTGAAGGGTAGTAACTGCTCCTGAACCTGGTGGTGTGGGATCTAAGGCTCCTATACCTCCTGCCCAAAGGCAGCAGTGAGAAAAGAGCTTGGCCTGGATGGTGGAGGTCCTTGATGATGGATGCTGCTTTCTTGTAGTAATTCTCCTTGTAAATGTTCTCAATGGTGGGGAGGGCTTTTCCTGTGATGGACTGGATCATATTGATTACTTTCTGCAGGGTTTTCTGTTCAGGGGACTCAATGTTTCCATACCAGGCTATGATGGAACTAGTCAACAAACACTATGCCGCACATCTAGAGAGGTTTGTCAAAGTTTCAGATGACATGACGAATCAAGAGCCCATGAGAAAGGTTTTGCAGTCTTTATGCCTGGAAATGGCACTGTGGCATGGGTCACTAATTTTGGAGAGCAGCTGGGAAATTGCTGCTATGTATCTATCAGGACATCACACAGGAGTGCTGTGCTTCCTCACAGCAATAGATGGAAATATGAATGGTTCCATATTTCATGGGGGCATTTCAGGTTAGCATTGAAGTCAAAGTAAGTCTACTGTCACATGCACAAGTCCTTGTATGCACTGATTCAATGAAAAACTTAGTTGCAGCAGCATAACAGGCACATAACATCATAAAAGCAACATTCATAAGAAAATATAAATATAAATTATACCAAGTTTTGCCAGTGAATTCAAGAGCCAAATGGTTGAAGAGAAATAGCTGCTCTTGAACCTTGTGGTGTGGAAATTCAGGCTTCCCTACATCCTATCTAATGGCAGCTGTGAAAATAGCATGGCCCGGAAGGTTGAGACATTTGACAATGAGTAGTCCCTTCTTAAGGCAAAACTTCCCATAGTCACTACCAATGGTGGGGAAGAATTTTCCCATAATATATTAAGAAGAATCCACTACTCTGCAGCTTCTTACATTCTTGTGCATTCGGATTGCCATACTAGACCATGATGCAACCTGTCAGGATACTTTTAACAGTTCATCTGTAGGAGTTAGTGGTCTAGTGGCAAGCCAAGCCTCCTTAACTTTCCAATGTAACTACATTGGTATACTTTCCTTATGACTGCATTTATGTGCTGTACCCAAGACAGATTATCTGACATGTTAATGTGCAGGAATGTAATGCTGCTGACTGTCTCCACTATTGATCCCCCTTGTTGACTGATGCACGTTCACCTTCCTTCCCTTTACTGAAGTCAACAATTAACTCTTGGGTTTATTTTCAGATCTAGTTATTATTTATCTGACTACTGAATATTTGTTTATTTCATTTAAACAAATTATTATCAAACTGTGACTCTCCACAAACGTATGGTCTAATTTTTTCAGAAAGTGTTGGTCATGGGTTTTGTTAAGTGCAAGGTGTGAATATATTGAGTGGAATTCTCTGTTAACAACTGTGATCAAAAGAACTAGAGGATAGACGAACAAGAAACTTACTCAATGGGCTGTTATGGCGTGGAACTGAAAAATGTTGGGAACAATTGTTCAGCAGCAACTTTTGAAAGGATAGATACCTAAACATTACCAGGCTATGGGAAAATGTCAGGTGAATGGAGCTAGTTAGGCCTTTCAAAGACTTGGTTTAAGCATTATAAGTTGAATTACTTGTTTAGTGCAGTGTTATTCTATGATTCAACAATATAAAAGACGAGAGAATTAATATATTATACATCAATTTTCCAGTGAGAAAAAAACAATCAGCTGCAACCCTGCGTTGTGCAACAATTGCTTCTGCAGTACATTTCAATCAGAATCAGGGTGATTATATCATGTGAAATTTATTGTTTTGTAGCAGCAGTGTAATACGATGTCAAAAGAATGACAAAATAAATGAATAATGCTCGGAAAGGAATAATGAGTTAGTGCTCCTGAGTTCATGAGCCATTCAGAAATCTGATGACGGAGAGGAAGAAGCTGAATCACTGAATGTGGGTCTTTAGGCTTCTGTACCTCCTCCCTGGTGGTAGTAATTAGAAAAAGACTTGTCTTGGATCGATCCAGCCTTCTTGAGGCACCTCTTCTTGAAGATGTCCTCAATTGTGGGGAGGATTATGCCCATGATGAAGATGGCTGAGCCTACAGCCCTTGGCAGCCTCTTGCGATCCTGTGCATTGGAGTCTCCATACCAGGCTTCGTGATCAGGGAAACAGGCTCAGAGTAAAAGTGACACCTGAAGCAGTAGCTGTTTTAAAATTTACCTTCCCTCAAACTAACTTCCCATCAAATATTACTTTCCGATACCAAAGACCTTTAGACTGTGAAAGAAACTTGCAGCCATGTTTCAGATGTCTTGTTCATTATCTGTTCAATTTGACTAATCTCTTGTCTGTTATTCAATCAATACAAAGCGATGGGCCAAATATCATGTAGATATAGTGACATCCATGAGGGAAAATTAATCTTGATATGCCTCAAAAGGTGACAGCAGCGGAAACCTAGAGAGGTCATGAGACCTGAACTAACCTTTGTACGTATTTGATTGTGAGCTTTTCCTGAAGGTTTTTGAAAGTATTAGCTTTTGAATAGTCATGTACTGATTTAGTAATTCATGTCATCTGTTAGGACTTGCTAACAGAGCTGCCAATGTACAGCCACAAGCAAACAGTCTTCCTTTATTTTATCTGACAACTTTCTTTTATTATTACAAGTGTTGCATGCTTTAAGTTTCCAAGGTGCTCCCTTATGCTTTCTCTGCAGTACAATGTAATACTACTCAGAAGACTTCATTGGCAATGATTGATTTGCTAATATCTAATTAAACATGATTCAATTTCTCTGTACGCAAAAACAAAGAGGAAAAATATCAAAAGTCATCAGTTGACTTTTTTAGGACCAATGACATTCTGCTGTTTTGAATGTGGATGGCTGGATGATCATCAGTTATGACTTAGAAGAAGTGATAGGGTAGAGAGTGCTGCAGGCCATCCCCTGTGGTAATATTTTCCTTCATGAATAGAAAAAATTCATCAAATAGAAATCATTAAATGGACCAGATGGGGTTTTATGTTTTCATGGCATTCTGAGTGCCTTGAGATGATAGGGTCCCAAGGGATTAGGTTTCCTGCTGAAAAGTAAAAATGCAAAGCACTCTGGGAGATAGTTAAGCCAGAGTGTTGTCTGACGAACTGTTGGGATTCTAAAAGAGCACATTTACGAGCAGCATTTTTTGTTGCTTGCTGTTAAGGAATAATGAATGATTGCTTTGTTCAGGCGGCAGCAAATCAACAGACTAAATTATAGGAAAGGGCGTACCACGCTAAATGAGGTGAGAGGTTGGCAGGGTGATGGCACCCTTCGTAAGCCAGCTGTGAAAATGAGAGCCATCCTGGAATGATGAAGCACATAATATAATAGACAGAGAGATTATTAGGAGACACAGATAATTGGACTAATGCACATAGTGAAGGATGAGTGAAGCTTTCTGTTCTCAGATTTTGATAGTATTATTGGCATGCTTCATTCTAAAGCTAAATGGCAAAAACAGGTATAAGCTTGCCATAACATCACGTTCTGTGCCAAAAATAGCTTAAGCCTGGAAAGACTCACTCCAACAACTTTAAGATGCTTTGTAACACTTATGAATGGCTGTTGTTCTACAACTTGCTGGACATCTGAATAAAGAACAGGGATAAGAAAAACTTACCGAAAGTGATTTGCACTGAAAACAATGAAGAGAGACAGACAGCTTTGGAAGTTGGTCACTGAGGAGCTTGCACAGCTTTGTTCATTCACAAAACAAATTTACCACGTAAAATCTACAAATAGCACATTATTTTATTGAACAATTTAGACTAAGATCATATTTTGTGGCTTGGAATAATGTTTGCACAGCATCTAATGAAATGTCATTTTACCCTCAGTTCGACCAGTGAACAATAATACCGGCCAAAGCCTACAGAGCTAATTTGCATATTGCACAGACAAAATATAGCATAACAAGTTTCTTTCTTATTAATCGTACATCCATAGAACGCTGAAAATAGACCACTTATGCTCACCATTGGGCACCAATTTACACTAATATTTTATTTGTCCCACATCCCTATCACCTGTCCTTAGACTCCACAACTCATCTGCACATCAGGGACAATTTACAGTGGCCAGTTAACCTCCTGACCAGCAAGTCTTTGGGACATGTGAGGAAACTGGAGCACTTGGTGACAGGAAATGCAGGTAAACTCCATGTAGACTGTATCCAAGGTTAGGCTTGATTCTGGGTCACTGGAGCCAGGAGGCAGTGGCTCTGCCAGCTGTGTCCCTATGCCACCCACCAATCAGCCTTTTCCACTTACCAAAATATTTAAAAGTATATTCTCTATCTCAATGGAAGGAAATCAAAACTTTAAAGCACAGTGCAAGATATTAGCTGCACAGCCTCAAGTTACCTTGTTAAAGATTTTTTTTTTGGCCCAATAGTGACATTGATAGATAATTACAAGTTGAAAATAAAACATCACTTATCCTGCAAGTCTTTTGGTCTAGACTATTTCTGTCAAGCTCCCTTTACCCTCTCCTTGGAGGAATATCTCTTATTACATCGTTGTGGCAACCCCCCCTTCAGCCAGTTAATATATGGGTAAGTATAGTTTTAATACAGCAAGTTGCACCTGCTGGGAACTATACTCAAAGTGCTTAACTTCAATTTCTTCAGCTTTCTGACAGACAGCAGATAGAAAGGAGTTTTACATCCTACCAGTCTGTCCTTAATTTAACTCACCAGTACAAGATACGAGTCTGTTGTATAACTCACTAAACTGGCAATCTTTTGATTATACTTGAATAAATCTGTTGCAAATCCCATCCATGATACGCCTATTCTATATGAAGCAGGTATAAATGAAAGGTATGATCTCTCCCAGTTCCCTACCAGAGCTACACAACCAGGAGCTGAACAGTGAAATAATGGATCAATGAAGTGAATATTCATAAACAACAGGAATTCTGCAGATGCTGGAAATTCAAGCAACACACATAAAAGTTGCTGGTGAACGCATCAGGCCAGGCAACATCTCTAGGAAGAGGTGCAGTCGACGTTTCAGGCCAAGACCCTTTGTCAGGACTAACTGAAGGAAGAGTGAGTAAGGGATTTGAAAGTTGGAGGGGGAGGGGGAGATCCAAAATGATAGGAGAAGACAGGAGGGGGAGGGATGGAGCCAAGAGCTGGACAGGTGATAGGTAAAAGGGATACGAGAGGATCATGGGACAGGAGGTCCGGGAAGAAAGACGGGGGGGGGGGACCCAGAGGATGGGCAAGGGGTATATTCAGAGGGACAGAGGGAGAAAAAGGAGAGTGAGAGAAAGAATGTGTGTATAAAAACCCTCCTCTTCTTCATGGACACCCCGCTGTGGTCTGCTGCCTGCTCTGGATCTCTTTATTGCTAACTGCCGACGGGACATCAACCATCTCGACTTCACCGCACCTTGTCCCCATTCCAACCTCACTCCTTCGGAACGCTCTGCTCTCCACTCCCTCCGCACTAATCCTAACCTTATTATTAAACCCGCCGATAAGCGGGGTGCTGTTGTAGTCTGGCGTACTGACCTCTACCTTGCCGAGGCACAGCGACAACTCGCGGATACCTCCTCTTATTTACCCCTCGATCGTGACCCCACTAAGGAGCACCAGGCCATTGTCTCCCACACCATCACCGACTTTATCCGCTCAGGGGATCTCCCATCCACTGCTACCAACCTTATAGTTCCCACACCTCGCACTTCCCGTTTCTACCTCCTACCCAAGATCCACAAACCTGCCTGTCCTGGCCGACCTATTGTCTCAGCTTGCTCCTGCCCCACCGAACTCGTTTCTGCATACCTCGACACAGTTTTATCCCCCCTTGTTCAATCCCTTCCGACCTATGTCCGTGACACTTCTCACGCTCTTAAACTTTTCGATGATTTTACGTTCCCTGGCCCCCACCACTTTATTTTCACCATGGATGTCCGGTCCCTATATACTTCCATCCCCCATCAGGAAGGTCTCAAAGCTCTACGCTTCTTTTTGGATTCCAGATCTAATCAATTCCCCTCTACCACCACTCTGCTCTGTCTAGCGGAATTAGTCCTTACTCTTAATAATTTCTCCTTTGGCTCCTCCCACTTCCTCCAAACTAAAGGTGTAGCTATGGGCGCCCATATGGGTCCTAGCTATGCTTGCCTTTTTGTTGGCTTTGTGGAACAATCTATGTTTCGTGCCTATTCTGGTATCTGTCCCCACTTTTCCTTTGCTACATCGACGACTGCATTGGCGCTACTTCCTGCATGCATGCAGAACTCGTTGACTTTATTAACTTTGCCTCCAACTTTCACCCTGCCCTCAAGTTTACCTGGTCCATTTCCGACACCTCCCTCCCCTTTCTAGATCTTTCTGTCTCTGTCTCTGGAGTCAGCTTATCCACTGATGTCTACTATAAGCCTACTGACTCTCACAGCTATCTGGACTATTACTCTTCTCACCCTGTCTCTTGCAAAAATGCCATCCCCTTCTCGCAATTCCTCCGTCTCCGCCGCATCTGCTCTCAGGATGAGGCTTTTCATTCTAGGACGAGGGAGATGTCTTCCTTTTTTAAAGAAAGGGGCTTCCTTCCTCCACTATCAACTCTGCTCTTAAACGCATCTCCCCCATTTCACGTACATCTGCTCTCACTCCATCCTCCCGCCACCCCACTAGGAATAGGGTTCCCCTTGTTCTCACCTACCACCCCACCAGCCTCCGGGTCCAACATATTATTCTCCGTAACTTCCGCCACCTCCAACGGGATCCCACCACTTTCCCTCCCCCCCTCTCTGCATTCCGCAGGGATCGCTCCCTACGCAACTCCCTTGTCCATTCGTCCCCCCCATCCCTCCCCACTGATCTCCCTCCTGGCACTTATCCGTGTAAGCGGAACAAGTGCTACACATGCCCTTACACTTCCTCCCTTACCACCATTCAGGGCCCCAAACAGTTCTTCCAGGTGAGGCAACACTTCACCTGTGAGTCGGCTGGGGTGATATACTGCGTCCGGTGCTCCCGATGTGGCCTTTTATATATTGGCAAGACCCGACGCAGACTGGGAGACGGCTTTGCTGAACATCTACGCTCTGTCCGCCAGAGAAAGCAGGATCTCCCAGTGGCCACACATTTTAATTCCACATTCCATTCCCATTCTGACATGTCTATCCACGGCCTCCTCTACTGTAAAGATGAAGCCACACTCAGGTTGGAGGAACAACACCTTATATTCCATCTGGGTAGCCTCCAACCTGATGGCATGAACATCGACTTCTCTAACTTCTGCTAATGCCCCACCTCCCCCTCGTACCCCATCTGTTACTTATTTTTATACACATATTCTTTCTCTCATTCTCCTTTTTCTCCCTCTGTCCCTCTGAATATACCCCTTGCCCATCCTCTGGGTCCCCTCCCCCTTGTCATTCTTCCCGGACTTCCTGTCCCATGATCCTCTCGTATCCCTTTTACCTATCACCTGTCCAGCTCTTGGCTCCATCCCTCCCCCTCCTGTCTTCTCCTATCATTTTGGATCTCCCCCTCCCCCTCCAACTTTCAAATCCCTTACTCACTCTTCCTTCAGTTAGTCCTGACGAAGGGCCTTGGCCTGAAACGTCGACTGCACCTCTTCCTAGAGATGCTGCCTGGCCTGCTGCGTTCACCAGCAACTTTTATGTGTGCTAAGTGAATATTCATAGATGGTTTCTGAAATAGGAGTTAGCTGGCTGTTGAATGTAGTTTAGATTGAAGTAAATTATTCTCATAAATTAAATATTGTTGTGCAATTTAGTTTTAGTAAACCTGTAGGATTAGAAATATATCCAGTGGATATCAGATCAGCTATACTATTTATTTTGAGGGTAAACTCTTATTGGCATGAGGCTGTGAATCAGAGTCCATATATGATAGAGAAGTTAACTGAGACCCATAAACGCTGCCAAGAAACAGACTGAGTAGACGGAATGATTATAATCCCTTCATATATTCATGCTCCACGACAATATTTGGCCAATCATTTATAACAATACAGAATTACTGCTCTTTTGTTAGAAGTATAAAATAATCATTAACTCTGCACTGCTTACAGAATATAATTTCACAGCTACTTTGTTGTTAAAAATGCTTCTGTTCAAACTGTAATGGCTATTCAATCATACCTAAGAGAGCAATCAATAGATTGTACTGCAGTTAGATAATTGGCGAATGTTCTATTAAATAATATGAGAAAACACTTTCCACAATAGCCTCAAGGGCTCCACATACGCAGAGCCGATCCCTTTGTGTGGATCTAGTCAATCAGCAAGGTAGCAACGAGATGAGTGTAACCACAGCCAAGAGAAATTATGATCTTCTTTGCAAATTACTATCCAAGAATATAAAAAGCTAACAATTGAAGTTGTGTTTCCAACATCTATTTGAGCAGAAAGTGATTATTACCTGAATTCTGCATCACAGAAGAAATGCATAATTTTACTGACATTACTGCCTTAATCTTCCTTCAGGTTTTGAAAGATACATAACCTTTTTGTTCGCTTGCTATCTTGGAATTTTAAATTTTTAAAAAACCATTCGAAATAGACATTTAATAGAATATATGCTCAAGTTTATTCAAGTAAGCCTGAGGTTATTTATATTTGATGTAAGAAAGGAACATTCTTCCTGCTGTTTCCTCCACAGAAAGAAGCTTTAGGTGGCAGAGGTGCAGAATCCTCGTACAAAATTTATTACATTTACATTAAAAATACTGCATAGTGAATATTTTCTGAATATTTAAAATAGGGAAAAATACATAAAATGAAAATTAAATGGAGTGGGTTGGAATCCATTATTATTGATGTGACAAGGATGAGAATAGGAAGCTCACAGTGCCAGTATGCTTGTATTTCCATGTGTCCACTCAAATACAGGTAGACCTCTTTGCTACATAAGAATAGACCTACTTGCACAAAAGAATTCAGCTCTTCTCAGCTTTTAAGTTACACCCGAATGGCTATGTAAGTAGCAATGTGATCCTTAAAAAAAGTAATTACTTATTTTATGCCACTTTCAGCAAGAATATAATCACCAATGTTATCTTTCCCCCCCTTTGGTAGCACATGGGAATTCAAATAGATGTTGACCTTATGTACAGGTAGTCAAATGAAGGCCAGCCAGTGCATGTTTTCCAGCATACGGTCTTGCAATTTGCAGGCTCTTTATTTTGATGCATTTTTCATTTATTGCCTCAGAGAAGCTTAAAACCAGGTGGAAAAGTTGGAATCATTTTTTGATTCCCATATTATGTTTACCCTTAATGCCATTTATCTTTAGTTGATCTGGAAGTAGTTTATATGTTTTGGCAACATATTTCTCTGTTGGAACTTTTGCAAGGTTGCTCTTCGATTAGGGTTTCATTCCCCCTGCTCAAAGCTGAGTCTGGATGTCAAAGATTTTTCTTTGGGTTAAGCCATGTCATTGACCATAGCAGTTTCCAACAATCTGTCAATAAAATACATAGCATATTCTATTTAAAAAAAAAGTGTGAAGGAAAAAAAATCTGAACTTCTCATTTCTTTCCCTCTGTTGTTTTATCTTTGCGTGAGGACTAAATAATTTATTTGTCTCTGTCTGCTTTGCTGAAAATATGTTCTGTCCACCAAGACTTGTTCTACTTTGTGATTTATTATTTAATAATTTGCAGGGATTTGCTGTTGTAAGGCATGTGCTGTGACTGGTTGCAGAACACTTACAATATAGTACAGTTAGCTGTCCTTTACACTCTTCTCTCCAAACAGAAGCAGTTATTGATTTTCCACAAAAATACAGCAAACTCCCACAGCCAAACTCTGCTGATGCTTGGATTGCTGTTATGGCAAAATAAAGTGTTACTGATTCATGCTCATGTGTCCATGAGTGGGATGTTGAGGGACCTGGCAGAAAAAAAAACAATGTTTAAAATAATGTAAGCAGATATGTGAAATTCTTCTTCCATTATTGACACTTCAAAATCTCAATTTTTTTGACAGAACAAATGGCTCTTTTAAAAAGTATTGTTTACCTTTAATAATAATGATCTTGCCAAATTTGAGATTCCTAATTTACAAAGCAACAAATTCAATGCATTGAAGGCATGCTTTTGTAGCACTAGGCTTGGCAGACATGCACGTTAACTGGGTCCAATATTTTAAAACAATCTTTTTTCAATTAAATATAGTTCCACATTTAAATAATATACCTACAAAAATAGCTACAAAACGTTAAGCATTTCATTATGTCAGTATTTTGCTTCTGAATGAGAATAAAATAAAATGCCAATGTGACATCTATCTTGGGAAAATGATTTTTTTAAGATTGGTATGATTATGAGCTATTTTGGTGGCACATAGATATTTTCATTTTTTGAAAAACAATGCATTCTGAAAGAATGAGAAAATGGGCTGCCAGACTCTTTATTGTTAAAAATTTATTTTAAATCATTGTGTGATTCATAAGAGTCAGCTGTGGAGATGTAAACCTTTGCTGTTTTTTTTTGTGTAAATCCCAAAGAAAGACTTTTATATTGTGATAGAATAGATTCACAATTGCATTTTGGAGGTCCTTAACTACTTTTACAATCATATTTTAGAATTCATCACAAAATTGTGACTATAATTTACAAATTACTAACATTGCTTTGGCAATATTGAAGTTACAATCATTATTGAAGTTACATTCAATAATGTTATTGAAAAGTGGCTGAGTGGTCTTCTACTGTTCCTGATTAGTATATCTTTCATGATTTGGCCAGTTTGATCACCACTGGCATGACCGAGGCATTATAAAGGACGTTGAAGTCTCCACTAACTTTCCCACTAATTTTCTTTTACGGCTGCACAGACCAACCATTGAGCTGAGTAGGAAACTTCACATGGCCTGAAAACTGCATGGCACTTTAATAAAACATTGTATTAAATTAAATTCTAGCTGCTCAGCAACAAAGGTGATGTGCGGGGGAGCATTTCAATTATTGTGCGGCCGTGCACTCGTGCAGCTTAGTGATCTCCAGCCAGGTTTTATATTGTGGTCTTGTGAATCTCAGTTTTCTTCTGCAAGAATCATTCAATATCCAATGATTTAGAGAAGAAGACAAGTGTTAATTAGCAGGATATTTGTTTGTCTACCTTTGAATCAATGCAGACAGATATTATGGAATGTGGACTCAATGTTTGAGCTAAGGCAACTCATTCTGGACCACGTCACTACCTCTGGTCAGATGGGATTTCATTGACAAATGTGTGCCTTTAGCAAAGGGATACAAATCTCTAAACACAGCTTGGGTATTGCTTGACAAGATGGCGGGACTGGTCTCTGAAGTAGAAAATAAGGGTTTTGACTAGGCTGTGAGCTTGTTTGCTATGTTCAAATCAAGTAAGTAAATCTTGGCTGGTTATCCTTATTATTTAATATTATGGGATTCAAGATTGCTCATTGTCATTCTTCAAGACACGAGTGTAAAGGAGAATGAAATTATTGTTAAACCTAATCCGATTGCAGCATAAGACACACAATAAGCATTTTGTTGTTCAGTCGTTAAGTTGAGTCCATCTCTTCATGACCTCATGGACCACGGGGTTTTCAGATACGGAAGTAGACTGCCAGGCCTTTCTTCCACGCAGATACTGCTGCTGCCCGGGTTGGGACCCAGCTGGGTTTGAACTCAGGACCATCTGCCCTGAAGTCCAGAGCTGATGCCACTACACCACCAGCCACCTGGTATAAGCATAAAGAACACAATAACTATAAGTACCTAATATTAGCTTATATACATAGACTGATTGTATGTACTGTGTATAAAGTGACATTGGGTGTAGGAGTATCTGCACTTGAGGTGACTGTGACAGGAAATGATAAAGTAGTGGTGGTGGGGTGGGTTAGTTGGTGGAAGTGTTGATTAACATGACAGTTGCGGCAAATAACTACTTTTGAGTCAGGTACTCCTGGCGCGATGCACATAGCCTCATCCCTGATGGGCATGGGATAAACAGTCCATGAGCAGGGTGGGTGGGATGCTTCATGGTATTCCTGGCCTTTTCCCAGCACCTTTCTGTATATGTGTCCTTGATAGCAGGTAGGCTGTGCCACTGATGCATTGGGCGGCTTTAATTACCCATTGTAGAGCTCTCATCGATACCCATAACTGTGCAGCTGAGAGCATCCTAACATGCCGCATCACGGTGTGGTGTGGATACTGCACTACTGAAGATCACGGGCATTGGGGTGCATTGTCCACCTCACTTCAGCTTCCTCAGAAAGTAGAGGCATTGGTGATCTATCTGGGGTGTAGAGGATGTGTCCTGGGATCATGAGAGGTTGTACGAGATGTGCACTCCCAGGAGTTTGAAACTCCTCGCAGTTTCCACTGCTGTACCGCCGATGTAAAGATAGGTGAGAGTAGTGTGGGTTTTTCTGAAGTCGAGATAATGAGATTGAGGTAATTCTGAGGATAGTTAATAATGAATTCATTCTGAATCTAGTGACAAATGCTCCAGACTGAATGGATGATTTCTCTTCAAAGACATTCATAAACCGGGCAGTCCCACATTCCAGATTATTTAATGAACCCTGGGAGTTAAATTCACAGCTCAGATCATTATTCCAGGACCCTAGATTACTAGTTTAATTGTTATACCATAACACATTACATTGATAACTCTATATCAGGAGAACTTGATTGGCCATGAAACACCATGGGACATATAGGAAACATGAAAGCTGCTAAATAAATCCAATATTTTGTCATACTAGATCAATTTTCAGTTATAATAGTTTCATAGTGTCAGACAGAACAGAACCAGGCACTTCAGCCTACTATGTCCATTAGCAGCTTCTGTACTAGTCCCAGTTACCACTTCTTGGTCTGTAATTTTCCATGCCTTGATGATTCAAATGTTCTGCACAATACCTCTTTAATGTTGTGAGAACTTCTGCCTCAACCATCCCTTCGGACAGTGCCTTCCAGATCATCTTCTGTAAGAATAAAATGTTCTTCTAAACTTCTCAGGTTTTACCTTAAATCTATGTTGTCTGACTCTGGTCTCCTCTTCCATGGGAGAAAATTTATTTCTATAAATCCTATCTATGCCCCTTGTGATTTTGTATCTGTCAGTCCGGTAGTCCCCTCATCTGGCTCCACTTCAAGGAAAATGAAGCGAACCTATCATTCTCTTCTACAATTGAAAATTCCACCTCAGGCAACATCTTGGTACATCTCCTCTGCACATTCATCACTTCAATTATGTTTTTCCTATAATGCGTAGACAAGCATGCTCTAGATGTGGTCAAAATAGTTTTATAAAATAGAAACATTTCCTCAATGTCCTTACAACTAATGATGGCACACATACCTTGGGCATAGATATCATGAAAATTAGTTTTTTACAAGAGGGCACAGTACATTACAAACATAACGTCAGCAAGGCGAAGCAATTGGTTGTTGGCTTCAGAAGGAGTAGTGAACTGCACGACCCAATTCACATCGGTGGTGTGCAAGTGGAACAGGTCAAAAGCTTTAAGTTCCTCGGGGTCAATATCACAAATGACCTGACTGGGTCCAACCAAGCAGAGTTCACTGCCAAGAAGGCCCACCAGACCCCTTACTTCCTGAGAAAACTAAAGAAATTTGGCCTGTCCCCTAAAACACTCACTAATTTTTATAGATGCACCGTAGAAAGCATTCTTCTAGGGTGCATCACGACCTGGTGTGGAAGTTGTCCTGTCCAAGACTGAAAGAAGCTGCAGAAGATCATGAACATGGCGCAGCACCTCACACAAACCAATCTTCTGTCCTTGGATTCACTTTACACCGCACGCTGTCAAAGCAGTGCTGCCAGGATAATCAAAGACACAACCCACCCAGCCAACACACTTTTCGTCCCTCTTCCCTCCGGGAGAAAGCTCAGGAGCTTGAAGACTCGTACGGCCAGATTTGGGAACAGCTTCTTTCCAACTGTGATAAGACTGCTGAACAGATCCTGTCCCTGATCTGGGCCGTACCCTCCAAATATCCAGACCTGCCTCTCAGTTTTTTTGCACTACCTTACTTTCCAGTTTTCTATTTTCTATTTATGATTTATAATTTAAATTTTTAATATTTACTAATATTTACTATATTTAATATTTAATATTTGTAATCCAGGGAGCGGGAAGCGCAGAATCAAATATCACTGTGATAATTGTACGTTCTAGTATCAATTGTTTGGTGACAATAAAGTATGAAGTATAATTACATGAACTTAAATTAACATAAATTACACTACAGAACAAACAAAAAAAACATCATTACTGCAAGTTGGGAGAGATATATAGGAGACTGAGGTAAAATTAAGATCTTGCAGCTCAATTTTAGGACCTCTTGGCAGTGGGAAAGAAGCTGTGGTTTACCCTTGAGGTGTGGGTCTTCAGGCTTCTGTACCTTGTGCCTGATGGCAGCAATGAGAAGAGTGTATAGCCTTGCCAGTGGGGATTCTAAGCGAGACCCGGCTTCTCCTCAATATGTACCGTAAGATCCCTTAGATAATACAATTGTATATAACCTAGCCTTAGTAACCTTCCAAAATGCATCACATCACATTTACCAGGATGGCAGTTCCACCTGTCATTCCTTTGCCCATTTTATCACCTCATCAAATTTTGTCCTAAGACCACGAAAGCCGATATCAACAGCACCCCCAATTTTCATGGCTTCTGTGATCTTACCTTCTAACTCATATCCAATTTGTTTATGTATATAATAAAGAAAAAGATTTCCAGTACCAATCCCTTGCTCAACCTGCCGAGTTCCTCCATCAGTTGTTTGTTGCCCTTGTGGTACAGTGCTGGTTACGGTCTTCCAGACATTTAAAAAAAAACCTCTGGACCATCACTGGTGGCATCCTGTCACCAAGCCAACTTTCCCTGTAAACCTTGGGCTTTACTTTTTCAACTGGCATCCCATCTGGGGCCTTGTCAAAAGCCATACTGAGATCTTTAAATCTACTGTTCCCATTGATACCGTTTTCTAATACTTTGAACAATTCAATCATATTGGTCAAACAGGATATTCTCCTAACAAAGCTGACTATCTCTGTCCGCTAGAGAAAGCAGGATCTCCCAGTGGCCACACATTTTAATTCCACATCCCATTCCCATTCTGATATGTCGATCCACGGCTTCCTCTACTGTAAAGATGAAGCCACACTCAGGTTGAAGGAATAACACCTTATATTCTGTCTGGGTAGCCTCCAACCTAATGGCATGAACATTGACTTCTCTAAATTCCGCTAATGCCCCACCTCCCCTTCGTACCCCATCCATTATTTATTTATATACACACATTCTTTCTCTCTCTCTCCTTTTTCTCCCTCTGTCCCTCTGACTATACCCCTTGCCCATCCTCTGGGTTTTCCCCCCCTCCCCCTTTTCCTTCTCCCTGGGCCTCCTGTCCCATGATCCTCTCATATCCCTTTTGCTAATCACCTGTCCAGCTCTTGGCTCCATCCCTCCCCCTCCCGTCTTCTCCTATCATTTTGGATCTCCCACTCCCCCTCCCACTTTCAAATCTCTTACTAGCTCTTCCTTCAGTTAGTCCTGACGAAGAGTCTCGGCCCAAAACTTCGACTGTACCTCTTCCTAGAGATGCCCCCTGGCCTGCTGCGTTCACCAGCAACTTTGATGTGTGTTACTTGAATTTCCAGCATCTGCAGAATTCCTTGTGTTTATATCTATGATTAATTTCTGCTTTTCCAAGTGCTGATTAATCTAGTCAATCAGGTCCTTTCCAATAACTTTCTTATCACTAGTGATAGACATACAATTTTTTTTGCACTCTCCTCCCTGAATAAGGGTACGTGTTTGACATCCTCCAGTCATTTGCCCAGCAAAGATTTTAAAAATCTCTTTCAAAGTCCCAGCAATCTCCTATCATGCTTGCCATAACAGTCTGGTTTCTACACTCATGGCCTTTATTATGTACCCCTTGTACCTAATAAAGTGGCAACTGAGTGTATGTACTGGTTTCCTACTGCTGTAGCCACTTCAAGATTCAACGTATTGTGCATTGAGAGATGCTCTTCTGCCGACCACTGTTGTAACGTGTGGTTATTTGAGTTACTGTCGCCTTCTTGTCCGCTTGAACCAGTTTGGCCATTTTCTTCTGACCTCTCTCATTAACAAGGTGTTTGCACCCACAGAACTGCCACTCACTGATCTTTTTTTTGTGTTTTTCACATGATTCTCTGTAAACTCAAGAAACTGCTGTGTGTGAAAATCCCAGGTAATCAGCAGTTTCTGAGATACTCAAACCACCCTCCCTGGCACCTACAATCATTCACCAGTCAGTATCACTTAGATCACATTTCATCCCCATTCTGATATTTGGTCTGAACAACAAGTGAACCTCTTGATCATGTCTGTATGCTTTTATGCACTGAGTTACTGCCACATGATTGGCTGATTAGATATTTTACATGAACGAGTAGGTGTTCAGGTGTACCTAATAAAGTGGCCACTGAGTATATGTCATCAGACCCAAGAGATTTCTCTACCTTCATGCCGGCTAAAATATCTAATATCTCCTGTTTATTGGAAACGTGCTGTAGAATTTCACTAATTCTTGTCCTGAATTGCAAGTCCTTATCATTGGAGAAAGCTGATGAAATGTACTAACTTGAAAGTCTATTTATTTCCTCTGACTCCACATGATTTACCCATTGGTCTCTTGTGTACCCAAATCTTCTCCTCATTAGTAAAAAAAATAAATAAAATCAAATACAGATGCTGGAAATCCAAAACGAAAATGCAAATTGCTGAAATATACAGCAGGTCAGGCTGCATTTATGGGAAGGGGAACAACATCAAATTATCAGGTTGGAAACAGTTCGTTGGACCTGAAAAAGAGACTAAAGAAACTTGTTAAGCTACAGGGAAGGATAGGAGGAGGGTGATGTCTCTAATAGGATAAAACTAGGGTTATCATGGGGATGAGCTATAAGCAAGATTAAGACCAAACTGCTGCAGCAACTTAGTGATCAGATGCATCTATGGAAGCATGGGACCCTTCGTCTATACTGAAACCAAGAGGGGAGACAGCTAGTATAAAGAGGTGAGGAAAAAGAGTGGAACAAGATCCAGGTGAGGAAGGGTGAGAAGCAGATGGAGGACTAGAGAGTGGAAATAGTGACAGAGGCTCAGAAGTGAATGGTGGAGGTAACAAAATGCTGTAGATTATTTTGTGTTTACGAAAATGCTGCAGATGATGAGATACGAAGGTGAAGTTTGGAACCAAATAAAGGAGTTGAGATGGGCAGATGGGAACAGTAGTGGGCAGGGGAGACAGTGGGAGGAGAGTGTGGTTGATGATCAGATGGTGTGGGTGAAGAATTAATTGGCAGATTAGGGAAAGAGAGAAAAGGGACAGAAAAGAGATGCATTGTCGTGCCTCTGGTCAGCAGCCAAGCTCTAAAACCCAGTTCTGAAGTGGACATACAGGAAGCATCTCCTGAGATGTATTCACCCAGATAGCAAAGAGCGTTCTATAATTGCCGCATACTGCAAACTGTACAACATATGGAACTAAGCTTTCTGTCATGCTTTTCAGTTATGTACAAGATATCCAAAAGAAACAGTAAAAAAGCATATTCGTAATAACCAGTCAAATGAGCAATGATCTGATTCACAATTTTTTTTAGAAGTTTCCTTTTTAGAATATGCTGTATTTTTTTCATGGAATTTAATGTCAGAGCACAGCAATGATGAAAAGTGTGCTTTGTAAGTGCTCTTTACACTACAGCTGATGATGACTTAAGACCGAATCGCAACTGTTGAAAGAGGTTGTAAGATTTCTCCTTCTATTCCTGGCTTGAAGAGCTGAGCTAAAATCCAGGTATTTCTGTGGATAATCTCAATGCGTATGCTTGATGCAAATTCATTGATATTGTCCTTCATCACAGTTCATGATTTTAACACCCTGTTGCTGATTTGCAATAAGCTTGAGGTCATGATACAATCATATTGCTCATCAGTCACCACTGATCATCCACCACTGTTGTTGGCCAAATCAAAGGTGGTGACGAATTGGCACATAGGAAGGTGATTGAAAATCTGGCTGAGTGGTGCCACACCAACAACCTCTTAGTCCATGACAGCAAAACCAAAGAGCTGATTATTGACTAAAGGAGGAAGAAACCAGAGGTCCATGAACCAGTCCTCATTAGGTGATTGGAGGTGGAGGTCAGTAACTTTAAATTTCTTGGCATTATCATATCAGAAGACCTGTCCTGGGACCAACACATCAATGTCATCACAAAGAAGGCCTCTACTTTCTTAGAAGTTTGCGTAGATTTGGCAAGTCACCTGAAACTTTAGCGAAGTTCAGATACACAGAGAGTGTATCTTGACTGGTTGCGACATGTCCTGGTATGAAAACACAAGTGCCCAGGAACAGAAATTTTTACAGAAGGTAGCAGGCTCAGCTCAGACTATCATAGGTAAACCCTCCCCATCAATGAGCACATTTACAAGAAGTACTGCCACAAGAAAGCAGCATCCGACATCAAGAACACCCACCATCCTTCACGCTGTTACCATTGGGCAGGAGGTCCCACACTACCAGGTTCAGGAACTGTTATTATCCTACAACCAAGAGGCTCCTGAACCAGCAAGGATAACTTCACTCGTCTCAACTGTGAACTGATTCCACAACCTACAGACTCACCTTCAAGGTTTCTACAAAACTTGCTCTCAGTATCATTTATATTTTTGCATAATTTGTCTTCTTTAACACATTGTTTATTTTTTGTTAGTCTGTTTACATATAGATTTTTAAATATAAATCCTGTTGTGTTTCTCTATTTTCCTGTAAATTAAGCAAGAAAATGAATCTCAAGATAATATATGGTGATGTATAAGTGTAAGGGGATTCTTCTTTTATGTTACTGCTGAGGCTAATAAAAATGGTTTCATTGTTAGGTTAACTGCTGAGAAAGTTCTCTCTCTAGCAGCTTATTTGGGTTATATTACTGATAATGAGGATTGTATTCATTTGCTAACCAATTGGGATAGATATTATTCTTTCTTGTTTGTCTGTAAGCTATTGTTTATCGCGGGCTTTGGGGCAGAAGGCAGATGAGGACAGAGAGAGGAGACGCGATGCTGTAAGCTGGCGGTGGAACGGACCCCAAGCGGGAGTCCAAGGCCCAGGGTCTTCGGCGAGGAGAGGAGACGGAGACAGACTCATGTGGAGCATCTGGTCGACCACCGTGGTTGGTCCCAGGCAGCGGGTCGAGGAGGTCGGAGGGGATCGAATGGTGGAAAGAATACTTCGTTAATTGAGCTCCAACTGTTGTGCACGAAGTGGTTGAACTTTGATAAGTTTGGTACCTTTTACTTTCCTTTTATGTTTTATCTCTATTAATTATATAGTTCTAGTAATATCTATAAAATGTAATCATTTAATCACATATGGTGTATTGTAGATTATTTGTTGGGTGGGGTACATCATACAGCATCCACACAAACTTGATTACCCCCAGTTTGGCGGGGCTGAAGGCTGCTCCTCCTAGACGAAAGTGAGCTGAGTGAGCATGAGGCTTACTGGGGGCTACATAAGTACTTTGATAATAAATTTTAACAGATGCCAAAGCCCAAATGTTGATTCTATATGCAGATTCAATGTTCTCAAGTGGTAAATACAAATGGAAGGATAAATATCCGGAAGAATATTCTATTGGGAGTAATCAATTTATGGAGCTTCGTCCCCTGAGTTTAAAAGTTTCAACATTATTTGCTTATAAGAGAAGCAGTCTGAAAAGATACAGCTCAACTTATGAGCTCATAATATTTTATCTAGTCATATAAGATTGTGAGTTACTTGCTTTTAAGTGTTTTTGAAAATTATTATACAAAGGGTTATGACATGTGTTGGCTTTTTTTTATTGTACTTGAACTGAAGCAGAAGTCCAGTTCTACAAGGATTTGTACTGCTTTTAATATTTACCAGTCCAAATATTAACGATTTACTTGTGCGCTCATTCGCTAAGTACAAAGAAATTGAACAGTTTGGCTTCTTTTTCAAGCAGAAACACCACAGTTTGGCTTTCAGGTCAAAACAGCATCATTTCAAAGTGTGCAAAATTGAATTATTCACTTGGGAAACATATTAAGTACTCATTCTAAAATTGTCTCTATTCATTGGAGAGCTGAAAAAAGGGACGAGCTATTACCAAAGCCTCATGTCACAGATAAATATTTCACTACAAATAAATAAAGAATGTGCGGTGTTTTTCCTTTGAATAGCTTTTTACAGTTCACTACACACAATAGTTCTGGGCTCTCATGTCCCAGGCTCTCGTCCAAACTTTCATGTCCCAAGTGGTTTGCTGCTCTGAAGAACAACCAGGTACTCCTGAGCTTTCAATTTGCAGATACAAAGAATTCAATTAATCAGTCCTGTTTGAAAAAAAATTGTAAAATAATCCTTTGTTGTATTTGGAGATGTTTTTTGTATTGTGAACCAGTAAAGGTTTCTGCTTGTCATTGTAGATTAATGCTCCAAACCCCAAAATGTATGTCACATTTAATGACCTTTTTTAGGATGACGGGATCTTCTACACCAAAAAAAAAACACATGGCCATGCTCTAGAAGGGGATCTCAATAATTGTTTTACCTCCATCCCACTAAATGCACCTCAAATAATAGTTTGAGCGTTTTTTATTTGTGATGATAAATGTGATGGGCTCAGTTCGAAGGAAAGGATGAGCATTTTTTTTATATACTGAGTGCCAAATGTGTCCGGCTCACGTTGAAGTGCATTTATAGAAAGGTGCCTTGGTTGATTGCAAAGGGCGACTATAAAAGAGAAGAGAGCAGAATGTAATGTGGGCTCCCAGCTCTGTATTGCCCATTTTTACAAATTTCCCTTCTGGTGCACCCCGTGATTGCAGCACTGAACACCTCCTCCATGTCTTCTCCATGCTGCTGGAAATCAAAGTCTGCACGTAGCTGCTTCAATAGGGCTGAAATAAGACTTCTGAAGCTCCTTCGATTTAGTGTTAGGACAGAGGGGTACTGTTGCTCACCAGCACCTATAGGAGTTTAATTCCTATATCGTACTGAATTCCATCACTCAGTTGAAAGTGAACTGATCTGATACATGCCCAAGTTAATTTAACTGCAAATACTGAGATCACGGAGTGCCAACTCCCAGGACTATGTTGCCTTGGTGCTGGCCCTCCTTCAGTATAAGTGGCCAGATGCACGGAATCCAGGCTAGTGACCAAACTTGCAACCCAGAGTGTTCAGAACTGGCCACTTGTAACCAGGATTATTACAAATGGTAGGAGTTTGTGAGGGCTACAAAAATCTCAAACTGCATACCCCGAGACCCACTCCTGAAGCACTCTGACAGTGCCATTACACTCCTTAACTGCTTTTAAATGTCTTTAAATATCAGTGATGTTATGAAATAAAGAATCTGTATCCAACAGTTCTAAATATCATTTAAAACCATGAAATAAAGAAAAGAGAGTAAACCTGGCATCTGTACTCCCCTCAATCCTTGACCCCATTCTGATGAATAGAATAGTGCTACAGTGTTATCAAGGGCTGGGTATGAAGAGGATTATCCTCAGTATTCAGTGAACCTTAATGGATTTAGTGACAGGCCCAGTGGTGAAGTGAGGCACTGGGTGTGCCAGCATTGAAACCCCAACTCGTCTCCACTGGTCGGTGTGGAAGTCAGCAAGGAGCTGCTGTGTGACGACGATAGCTGCGAGTGGCTGATGTACCTGCTGACAAGAGGCGAGCACAGTCCAGCAAAAGCTCACCAACTTAAAGATGGCTCTGTTTTTGACAGCGTGAATTTTAGAGACGTCCACAACCGTGCATTAAACTAGTTCTCTCTTTGAGCTCACACGTCTATACCTTGAACAGCCTTGACTCGGTACAAGGTGACTTACTGAGTACTTTGTCAGCAGTCCAGAAGATACCCTCAGGGATAGTATTGTAAAGAGGAGTCATCCAGTCATAGGAAACTACAACACTGAAACAGGCCCTTCGGTCTGTCTAGTCTGTGCCAAACTATTAATCTGCCTATCTTCCATCTGAAAGCTTGAGTTATTACCTATTTAGCAGGGACAAAAATGCTATGGATACTGTTCGGAAAATCTTAAATCTGGCATTGACTTGGTCTTTAGAGTACTGTACTGGGTTTTGGAAAAGGCACCTGTGTGTCTCATGCATAGGTAATCTTTGTATGCTTCTGTATGCCTCAGACAATATCAAGGTCTCACCATAAAAATTAGCTTGCATCAAGGATCATATATTACATAACATATTATAAACCATTATAAGACCCCACTTGGAGTACTGTGTTCAGTTCTGGTCACCTCACTACAGAAAGGACATGAATAGCACAGGGAGAGTGCAGAGGAGATTTACAAGGATATTGCCTGGATTGGAGGGTGTACCTTATGAGAATAGGTTGAGTGTATGTGGTCTCTTCTCCTTGGAGCGAAGGAGGATGACAGCTGACCTGATAGAGTTGTATAAGATGATGAGGAGCAATGATTGTGTGGATAGCCAGAGGCTTCTCCCCAGGGCTGAAATGGCTAACACGGGGAGAGGGGTGTATAGTTTTAAGATGCTTCGAAATAGGTACCGACGGGATGTCAGGGGTAAGTTTTTCACACAGAGAGTGGTGGGTGCGTGGACTGCACTGCTAGTGACGGTGGTGGAGACGGATACAATAGGGTTTTTTAAGAGACTCTTAAATAGGTACGTGGAGCTTAGAAAAATAGAAGGATATGCGGTAGGAAAATTCCAGGAAGTCTCTAGAGTAGGTTACATGGTCTGCACCACATTGTGGCTGAAGGGCCTGTAATGTGCTGTAAGTTCTACATTCTATGTTCTTTAACATAATACCTGCCAAATATAACATTTTTCTGAATTATTAAATATGCTTTTAACCCAAGCAACACTCACAACACGCTGGAGGAACTCAGCAGGTCGGGCAGCATCCGTGGAAAAGATCCGTCGACGTTTCGGGCCGGAACTCTTCGTCAGCACTGTAGAGGGAAGGGGCAGAGGCCCTATAGAGAAGGTGGGGGGAGAGTGGGCAGGAGAGGGCTGGTAGGTTCCAGGTGAAAAACCAGTAAGGGGAAAGATAAAGGAGTGGGGGAGGGGAGGCGGGGAGGTGATAGGCAGGAAAGGTGAAGGGGTTTCCCCTATTCTTTCTTCACCTTTCCTGCCTATCACCTCCCTGCCTCCCCTCTCCCACCCCTTTATCTTCCCCTTACTGGTTTTTCACCTGGAACCTACTAGCCTTCTCCTTCCCACCCTCCCCCCACCTTCTTTATAGGGCCTCTGCCCCTTCCCTCTACAGTGCTGACGAAGAGTTCCGGCCCGAAACGTCGACGGATCTTTTCCACGGATGCTGCCCGACCTGCTGAGTTCCTCCAGCGTGTTGTGAGTGTTGCTTTGACCCCAGCATCTGCAGAGTATTTTGTGCTTTTAACCTAAAATGCTTAGAGTATATAATTCTGCACAAAATCACCAACTTAATGTTTTATGCACCTTTATTTTATATGGCATAATGATGATGGCTATTTTACCAATGACATAGTAAAGTTAGGAGCAATAAGGTTCTAAAGTCTGGAACTTTTGATGCCTGATACTTAGGAATGCCATGAATTCTCATATACTTGCGATTTGTGGGTGGGTTGTAAATGCTCACACAGTATGGACCTCTCTACCTACAATTTACAGCAATTACAGTATTGCTTTCACATGGTGGCCACGTTCCCCTACCTTTTCAGAAAGACATTTTGACTGCACTGAGTTAGGTTTGCACCAAAAAATGGCAAGACAGAAGGCATAAAATATCTTTGCAGAGATGTCAACTGACATTAAAGACAGGTCATTTCTCTGTTGTAAAGGGGATTTTGTGCTTCTTACAATAGTAAATACCAATGAATGGAATTTTGAATTCCATGTGGTAATCGTAAATGAAAAATATTGTACTTTAAAGCTATCTTGACATGAAATTTCATAAACTTCAACATCAATGACTGGTAAAAATATACTAATAATGATCACCTTGATAACTTTTTATTTAGGGGGGAAATTTAGGAAGATAAAATTTTCATTAAGTTGTTTTGAATAGAAATTGTTGACGGTCACTTAATTAAGACATTTGGTAAAAAACTTATTTGCCTGCTTTGTGGGATGGATGTGAAGGCAGGTTCAGGATCAACCTAATAATGTATTAATCACTCATCATCTTTAGAGGGCTCTGAAAAATCAAAGCATGCCTGTCAAAACACATACAGGCAATCTTTACAGTCACAAAATCCCTTTATCTATCAACTTACAGATTATTAATATCATAAAAAATTACTTGCCTACTACCATTGTCAGATATACTAGCACTGAAGATTAGTTGCTTCTGTTCAAATGAATTAAGTTTCTGCACCCCAATGAAATGCTTTGCGATCCGCTGTCTTTATTGATTTCCTCTGCTTTATACTTCATGCTGATTGTTTCCTTCTGAATCTCTTTTCTTAACACTTGAAGTGGATGGAAGTTAACAAAAACAATCTGTGGGAATCCATGCTGCAAGTTCTTTGTTGTAATGTAGTTATTGACGGGAAATGGACATTACAGGGAACATTGGCGTTAATTATCTATCCTTAATAGCCCCTGAATCAAAGGAGCAGTCATATCAACCATTCAGTGACTTTATTTATACGACTAGCTTTTCTTTGATTTCTGTGTTTTGTTTAATTATTTGAATTTAAATTTCTATAGCTGCCAAGGTGAGATTCAAACTCTCTCTCTGGATCAATGGTCCAGAACTATTGCTGTTCATTCAGTAATTTAACAACTATGCTGCTGTAATGATGTAGAACAGTGACATGATGCACTGTTTTGAACAATAAGAGAGTCAATGAAGATTGCTGAAATCAGAACCACATTAAAAGGCTGCTGTAGTTTGGAGAATATGACAAAATAAGGAAAATTGGTCTTGATTGCCACTAACAACACAGTCAAAATTATTCAAATTATCCATGTGATCATTTGCGAATACAGGTACTCTAAAAAAAAACTTTATTAATTACCTCAGAGTGGCTTTAACTAGTACTTGAACTGAGTAACCTACTTGGCACTACCCAGTATGAATCCCTTTCATTGTTTTATTTTGCAGGTCTGAAACATAAGTGGTAGCAAACACAGCATCAATAGACAGATAGCCTAACACCCAAATGCTCAAAGCAAATGCCAAAAGGAGTTGATCTTCACAGGGAACAATGGATTGGTGTCGAAAATTAGTTGGACAGCTTTCGATTGAATTTTCAGGTATGTTGTTTACTGCAGAGATGAAGCACATCTGAGGTAGACTGAAAGAGAAAGTGACCTGATTAATTAAAGCTGGGTTGACTGTAGGAAAGCAGGCTTCCCAAACACCTCTCCATGGTGTGAGAAAAGAAGCAAGCCGACATTAATATTTCATCTTTACTCTCTGTCAGAGCTGAGAAGAATACAATGTTCTATCTTTGCATCAGGGATACACTGTCATCTCAAAATGACTGGCCATTAATTAACTGATTTTTGTTGTCACCATTGCTTTATTGTTGTTGATATATAACCAGGGTCCAGTGAATACTCCTGAATGACAGAACACTAAGTAACTCTATTATAGAATTTTCAAATTATTTCATGAACTTCATTAAAAATTAAATATCATATAATCCATCCCCTTGTATCATGAGAAAATTCTTTAGAAAGCATCTAAATATCTTCCAAGATTCTGTATGTTGTTTTTAGTGGAAGATCCTGCAATTCTGGTGCAGTCAACATTCCAGTCAATATGGCACGTTCTAATATTACAAAGCCATTCTTCTGTCGCCTTGCTTATGTTACAGTTAAACTATTGTTACCATTAAACAATTGGGCTTGGAGTTTTTCTGCTGAGTTGTGCTATTATTTGGCATATTTCCACAAAGTCTGTCAACCAACACAAAAGATTGTCAGACCATCATAGCCAGTCAGAATAATAATGGGTGCTGCTCAACAAAGCAGAAAGATATAAGCAGTGTGTTTGGCTACAATAAAAAAAATCTCCTCGAGTAACACTTTAAAATTAACATGGGGTTTATTGAAAGTTTTTATAGTAAGAACTAAAATAACTGGAGAGAAATTAACCCCAGCTGTGCCATGAGCAAGGTATTTTCCATTCCGTAGATAATTGTGAAGGAGATATTTAAATATTGACTTCAGCATGTCTATGGTATGACTATATGGTGTCTTGGATGTCAGAAAATAATTAAAAAGTTTTTGGAGCCTGTCTGCAGCCTAACAATTTTTTTTTTCCCTTTGACTTGGCGCACTAGTCTAAAACCATTGGGAAAGATCAGAAAGATCAAAACAGAAAATGTTGGAAATACACAACTGTTCAGGCAGCGCCTGTGAAGAGCAAAACAGAGTTACCCTTCAGAGTGATGGTCCTTCATTTAACATGGCCTGAAGCCTGAACTCCATTTTTGTTCTCGGCAGATGCTGTCTGACTTGTGTCTGCTTTATTTCAGTTTCAGCATCTGCAGCACTTTACTTTTGGGAGAGAGAAGGTGACCACCCTGGATTTGCACAGAGGCACCATAATAAAATGGGTAAAATCCAGGAAACTGATTGATATATCAATCTCCAGATATCCTGCTCAACTGAAGTTTATGAAACTTAGAAACCAATGAAACCCTGGGCCATTGCTATTCTAGTCATTTATGCAATTCTCATTCCTCCATCATGTTTATAAATTGGATTCCATAGTTGTCTATCCCACTTGTAATTTTCTGATGGTTATCCCACTAGAAAAACTCATACTCTCTGGAAAGATTGAGGGGAGTAAACCTAGAGGAAGACCTCGGCTTATGTACATCAAAAGTATAGTCAGGTGGCTACACATCAAAGAAGTGGAAGTCATCCAAAAAATGAAGGATAGATCTATATGGAAAACCATGGTCACCAAAGTCCGCATCGGATATGGTACCTAGACAGACAGACATCCCACTTATAATTTTCTGAAGCTGAGATTAAGTGGAACAAACTTTTTTTTCTTGCTGGTGAAAAGGCAGAGGAGTAGTTGAACTCTGTTCAACAGGTGGCATCAAATAAAGGCATTGATTCAAAGAAAGGATGTAGTTTCAGCATCAGTCTGAGCTCATTTCCAATAAATTTCTAAATTTGAAATGTATTTGCAGCTGTTTGCTGATCTGATTCTGGAGCCTAACTAACACAATGTTACATGTTAATCTCTAGTGTCCAGAATGGCTTGATGTAAGATCTACATTGAGTACTTCATGATTTTTCAAATATTTTTCATTGTAAACTAACCAGCATAACTTTGAGTGAGTTTTTATGGGAAAGTCCCAATCAGGGTTAAAGCATAAGTTCAAATTTCTGGACTAATTTGCACAGTGTGTTCAGAGAGTACAGAAGGATCATGCTCTATTTTCCTCTCCTGTCCTAAGGGTTGGCAGGTTGATTGACTGTAGTAAATTGTCTCAAGTTTAGTTGGTCATAGAATTCATGGGAATATGGGGACGATAGGATATGTCTGTGAGCCGCCATTGACGATGGGCCAAATGGCCTCACTCTATGTCATAATGAAATATAGAAAATAAATGATATACATTAAATCTGGGCAAAACTACACAGGCAGGTAGTTCACTTTTTACCTCAACATTTTTCAATTGTACATAGAGACCAAATATGGTAAAAAATTTGCATTTTTAAGCATACAAATTAGGAGCAAAAGTAGGTCACCCAGCCTATTGAGCCCACTCTATTATTCATGGCATATCTAATTGTAACCTCAGCTCCGCATTTCTACATACCATGGTAGCCATTCAACCTTGTTCGTCAAGAATCCATCCAACCTTAAAAATATTCAAAGTCTGTTTCCATCCCTTGAGGAATTGAGTTCCTATGTTTCATTACCCTTATAATGGTGCCTCACCTTTATCTTAAATTCACAGCCCCTTATTTTTAATCAGTGGGCCATGGTTATAGATACCTCCAGAAGTGGAAACATCCTCTTCACATCCATCCTATCAAGACCCCTTGGCATCTCGTATGTTTGAGGAACTGTTCATTTTTATTTCCCTACCTTAACATCTGCCTAATCATGCTTGTCAATCAAAAATTAATACTTCAGATTGCTGAGATAAAATTTAGTAATAGCTCCATAACCTCTAATAAGGGTAGGATTGAAATTCAGTCAGAATGCTGAGAAAATCTAAGTATGGATAAGAATAGTACTGATGATTGTCAACTCAGTGTAAGATTGTACTGATTTGGTCCATTTAAGTCTCAGATATAGTAAGATGAAAGTGAAAAAATATCATCTTGGGCTCCTGTTTTCATTGCCATTTGAGGTCAAAGTTTGCACACGTGCTCTAGACAGGGACTGGGCTGCACATGGCTGTGTAAACATATAACTGGATGGTCTGATAATTTTATTGGTCATTTATTAGAAAATTCTCCTGAATGGTACATTCACCCAATCATTCGCACAATTCCAAAATGGAAGATGGAAACAAAACATTCTCAGGAAGGTTCAAGTAGTGTACTGGAATAAAGATTTTGCTCCACAAACTAGAGTATTTAAAGCTTAAAGACCTGCTGCACATATCTGAACACAGGAACACTTGTAGTCAGAAAAAAATAAAAACTTATGTCACATAGAACCGGAGAAGTGAAATGGACAAACTGATCGCAAGAGCTCTTTTATTTAAGTGCAGCAACATAATTAAAATAATACACTGTAACTGAGGATGAAAATTAGATACTCTATACTTCATGAATGGAATATCAAGCAGTAGTAAATCAAGGCAACTGGACTTGCTGCGTTGTCTAGAAGACGTTTTGCCATTCATCTGAGAGGTTTCTTCAGTTATGATCCTTGTTGAGTAGTTTTCCAGCATATAAATTCTGTGAGTTGTTTAAAGGTATAGCAAGCACATGAGAGTTGTTAAGAGATGTACAGATAATGAGAGGGTTATTAGTCTTATCTTTCCATGAATGGAGGTGTGAACTATTGAGGAGACACTGGGGTAGAGATGTTAGGACTGCATTATAAGTAGCTGATAGGTGGTGTTGTACCCCACCTCCTCTGTTCAGGGATGTGTTTTCCAGTTTGACAAAGATGGCTTCTTTAACCTCCTGTCTTCCCTGTCCAAAATATACACATTGTTATTATCAAAGGAGTGTCCCTTGCCCCTCTCATTACCTCTACGTCTCTTAACGGCCCTCATGTGATCGCTATACCTTTAAGCAACTCACAGAGTTTATAATCCAGAAAACTACCCAACAAGGATCAGAATTGAAGAAGCCTCTCGGATCAGTGGTGAAATGTCTTCTGGACAACGCAGCAAGTCCGGTGGCCTTGATTTACTATTGCTTGATATACAGTGGCCTGGATGACTGAGAACCTTTATAGACATAATTCATGAATGCAAGTGATACAGAAAAGGTGCTGAAGTTCAAAGTGAACACTGAATGAGAAGGTTTAGAAGGTAGCAACACAGTATCCCTATGATTTGCGAAGGTAGATCACAGCATGCGTCCACAAACACTTGAACATTCTGAAAGAAATGACATTGTTTTCATCACAAAAAGGTTGAGAGGCTTTTAAATATTGAACTAATCAAGAATGTAGAGTGGATTATGAACTTGTGTGTTTTGCTTTGTTATTTATTCAGAGATACAGCGTGGATGAGGCCTTTCTGGCCCAATGAACCACACCACCTAGTAAGCCACCCATTTAACCCCAGCCTAATCACAGGACAATTTACAATGACGAATTAACTAACTTACCAGCTAACCAACCCGTACGTCTTTGGACTGCGAGAGGAAACCGGAGCACCCAAAGGAAACCGACGAGTCACGGGGAGAAAGCACAAACTCCTTACAGTCAGCACAGAGTTGAACTCTGAACCACAGTGTCCGAGTTGTAACAGTACACACTAACCACTATACTACCGTGGTGCCTACGTTCTATGTATGGTTCATATTACTTGTTTATTACTAGGAAAATGGTGTACAATTTATGAAATTTGAATATGGTTATCAGGAATTAATGGATTATTAATTAACACCCTGGCATTTGTTTTAATTATGTCTTTATAATACTTCAACAATAGTAGAGGTACTGTGATTAACTGCTGGTATCTCCTGAGCCTTCTTACACACAGCATACACTTTTAACTTCATTGCTTCTTCTATGTAACTTCCACATATAAGGTGGGTATACAGTGGCACGCAAAAGTCTGGGCACCCCTGGTCAAAATTTCTGTTACTGTGAATAGTTAAATGAATAGAAGATGAACTGATCTCCAAAAGTCATAAAGTTAAGGGTGAAACATTCTTTTCAACATTTTAAGCAAGATTAGTGTATTATTTTTGTTTTGTACAATTTTAGAGTGAAAAAAAGGAAAGAGCACCATGCAAAGGTTTGGGCACCCCAAGAGATTTGAGCTCAGACCTTAATTAGCTTGGTAGGGCTATGGCTTGTTCACAGTCATTGTTAGGAAAGGCCAGGCAATGCAAATTTCAAAGCTTTATAAATACCCTGACTCCTCAAACCTTGTCCCAACAATCAGCAGCCATGGGCTCCTCGAAGCAGCTACCTAACACTCTGAAAATTAGAATAAGTGATGCCCACAATGCAGGAGAAGACTATAAGAAGATAGCAAAGCGCTTTCAGGTAGCCGTTTCCTCAGTTCGTAATGAAATTAAGAAATGGCAGTTACAGGAACGGTGGAGGTCAAGTTGAGGTCCGGAAGACCGAGAAAACTTTCCGAGAGAACTGCTCGTATAATTGCTAGAGAGGCAAATCAAAGCCCCCGTTTGACTGCAAAAGACCTTCAGGGAGATTTAGCAGACTCTGGAGTGGTGGTGCACTGTTCTACTGTGCAGCGACATCAGCACAAGTATGACCTTCATGGTAGAGTCATCAGAAGAAAACTTTTCCTGCATCCTCACCACAAAATTCAGCATCAGAAGTTTGCAAAGGAACATCTAAACAAGCCTGATGCATTTTGGAAACCGATCCTGTGGACTGATGAAGTTAAAATATAACTTTTTGGCTGCAATGAGCAAAGGTATATTTGGAGAAAAAAGGGTGCAGAAATTCATGAGAAGAACACATCTCAAACTGTTAAGCACGGGGGTGGATCAATCATGCTTTGGGCTTGTGTTGCAGCCAGTGGCATGGGGAACATTTCACTGGTAGAGGGAAAAATGAATTCAATTAAATACCAGCATTATTCTGGAAGCAAACATCACACCATCTGTAAAAAAGCTGAAGATGAAAAGGGGATGGCTTCTAGAATGGGATAATGATCCTAAACACACCTCAAAATCAACAATGAACTACCTCAAGAGGCACAAGCTGAAGGTTTTGCCATGGCCTCACAGTCCGCTGACCTAAACATCATTGAGAATCTGTGGATAGACCTCAAAAGAGCAGTGCATGCAAGACGGCCCAAGAATCTCACAGAACTAGAAGCCTTTTGCAAGGAAGAATGGGCAAAAATGCCCCAAACAAGAACTGAAAGACTCTTAGCTGGCTACAGAAAGCATTTGCAAGCTATGATATTTGCCAAAGGGGATGTTACTAAGTACTGATGGAGGGTGCTCAAACCTTTGCTTCCGGTCCTTTTACCTTTTTGTTATTTTGAGACTGTAAAAGATGGAAATAAAAAAGTAGTCTTGCTTAAAATATTAAAGAAATGTGTCCTCTTTAACTTTATGCCTTTCAGAAATCAGGTCATCTTTTACTCGCTTAACTATTGACAGTAACAGAAATTTTGACCGGGGTGCCCAAACGTTTCCATGCCTCTGTAGTTCTTACAGTATGTATGTTAGTTTGTTAATGTTGCTGTGGTAAAATCAGAGGTGCTTAGCTCAGCCTCCTCATGCCCCATACTATCAGTGACAACATAATTGATTATTCCCTCACACTACAAGTCAAGCGTTGCATCTTATGTGACAAATTATTATTAACATTTATCCAGAAATGTGAATAATTTATAGCGCCTTATAGTTATAATGTAGGAAACCTTTCCACAGCACTTCATAGAGACATAACTGGATGATAAAATAAATGAAGGCAGACTATAAGAGAAGATTTTAGTATAGATTACAGAAAACTTGATCAAAACTGTGAGCTTAGACTATAAAGCCATAAGATACAGGAGCTGCCGCCTGTAAGGAGTTTGTACGTTCTCCCCGTGACTGTGTGAGTTTCCTCCAGGTGCCCCAGTTTCCACCCACAGTCCAAAGACATACCAGTTGGTAGGTTAATTGGTCATTGTATATTGTCCCGTGATTAGGCTGGGGTTAAATTGGGGGATTGCTGGATGGCGCAGCATGAAGGGCCAGACAGACCTATTCTGCGTTGTGTCACAATAAATAAATAATGATGAAAAAAAGAGAGAAGTAGGCCATTCTGCCCAGAGCCTGGTCCTCTGTTCCTTCATTGCTGATTTGTTATCTCTCTCAACCACATCCTCCTGCCTTCTCCCCAAAACCTTTGATACCCTTACCAATCAGGAAACTATCAACCTCTGCTTTAAATATACCCAATGACTTGGCCTCCACAGCCATCTCTGGCAGTGAATTCCACAGGTTCATCAACGCCTGGCTAAAGCTGAAGGACAGTTTTATAGAAGGTGAAAAGGTGCAGGCATGCAGGAAGGGTATTTCAGGCAGCTGAAGGTGCTGCCTACCAGAGCTGATCCGAACAGAAGAATTTCACAAAGGGAAAGAAAATGAAACTTTTGGATGTGGTCCTCATTGGCTGGACAGGAGTAAGCAAGTAAAGGAAGATCAGGTCTATAAAGGGAATTAAGCATGAAAATGACAATTTTAAATTAGGTGCTCTGGGAAAAAAGAAGGCAACAGAAGACAGCAAGGGCTCAAGTACGGATGGAGTTGGATTCAGTATGAGATAGAACACAGGAAACAGAAGTTAGGATTGGAAGATATTGGTATTGCCTGATAAAAATTAGACTGATCAGAAGGGAATTGGTCGCTTTGCCGTTATTAGAACAGTAGTATACAGGCAAGATGGCCATTGAAGTGACTAGTAAAATTTGCTTCAATGGGCATCCTAAATGGAAGAGCAAAGGAAGAGCCTGTGGGATTTGTTTCTCACGGGGTACTTTGACTGAGACTTCAGAGAATACTGGAAGAAGCTGTGGATTTATCAGGTCAGAATGTGAACAACAGCAGGAAGACAGAGAAGCAGTGATGGATTGCAGCAGAGATTAGTTGGGATAATGTATTTGTGAGGGAGACATCATAGGTGGCAACCTGAGTACAGGAGGACAAAAGACAGAAACAAAAGAATGGAAAAAGTGGCGTTTGTTTAAGAGTGGTTGCAAAAATGCCCGTGAACGAAGACTAGAGGAATGTTTGGTTTTATTCATATGTCATAATTAAGAGAGTCATGGCTTGGTCAAGAAAAAACAGAGGAGTCAATAGAACCTGAAGTCAGAAGCTAGAGACATCTATGCCTTTTGTGGTACAGAAAACAACTGCTGGCAAAATATTCTGATTTGGTCTGTGCGCTTTTTACTTCTGTGCCTGTGCACTACTGCACTTAGTGGATGAAGTCTGCTGGAGGTCAGTTACGCCATTTCAGACCATGTGCTCTGCTGGTGGATTTACTGCCAAGTCCAGGGATAGCTCTGGATCATCCCAAACTGAAAACTAGACACACTTTGCATTTGGCCCCCAACTTCATGTTAGCCATAGCAGATAGCCCCATCCACCTGGTGGGACTGTAGAACTTCGTTAAAAGCTAAGTACATTTTTTTATATGGGAATTCATATGAATCTTTTAATGAATTGGTAAGAAAAGCATTTTAATATAAAGTATTTGAAATATATTTACTTGTTTAGATTCTTCAGATAGCTATCAATTATTTTTAAATGTCCATGATCAAGAGTAGTTAGAGGCCTGTGCAAGCATATCTATCTATATCCTGGATTCATCATGGACCAGAAACACATCTGGAGCAAACACATGTGGCAACAGGACCAGGACAAAGACAGGGAATCTTGCAATGAGTGAAAAGCAGCCTTTGCTTTTCCCCCTTCTGTACGGTGCAATCAGGAATGTGATGGTATACTCTCAACTTGCCCAATTCAGTGCAGTGCCATCAACTCTCAAGAAGATTGACACCATCCACAACCATGTAGTCAAAATGATTGGTATCCCATTCATCATGCTAAACATTTATTCCATTTGTTACTGATATTGAGTGGCCACAGTTTGTGCCATCCACACAACGCAAAGCAGTTAAACTAAAACAAGCTCTCCCAACCTATGATCTTCACCAGAAAGAAGGACAAGGGCCTCAGGTGCACGGGAATGCTTCCAGCTACCTCTGAAGCCAAGCAGCATCCTGACTGGGAAGCATACTGGCACTTCTCTGTCTTCCCTGGGTTTAACTCCTGCAATTCCCTGCTCAACAGCAGCACGGGAACATCTTCTGTAGAAAGTTGCAACAGATCAAGAAGGAGGCTAGTCACCACCATCTCAAAGGCAATTAGAGACGGGCAATAAATATTGGGGATGACACCCAGATTGGAACGATGAAAGAAAAGAGCATTCCTCCAACATTTTGTCTGAGGTGTGCAGAATTTCCAGCATCTAAAGAACCTCCTGTGTATTTGATTCATCAGGTCCCTTTCGTTATGACTAATTCTGTCAGTCTTGATAGTAGGTTTGAAACAAGTCTAGAATGAAGTCACTCCTAACCCAGCTTCATCTCAATTAATTAACATAGTTTATTGCCCTACAATTGCTGCCACTGAACTGCTTCTGTCAAATTTAAAAATATATGTGATTTACTAGACAAATTGTATGGAATGGCAACTAATAAATTTGCATTCAGAAGAGAAATAACATATTTAACTGAGTGCTCATTCTAAAAAAGATAGATTCATTATTCCAAATGAATTATTACCTCATTGTTACTGTACAAATTGTAAGATTAAACATTCCAATATGAATAAAGTAACAAAAATTAACTTTTCTCACCATTTCTTTTTTGTTAATGTTATGTTGTGTCGAGAATGAAGAGTATACTGACCAACACTAAACTAGGCATGACAACCCGCCTCAGAGTACTGAAATGTTACATTTATCCAGTTATGTTATATGGCTCAGAATGTTGGACAATATCTAGTAACAAGAGGAAACGAATTGAAGCAGCAGAGATGTGGTTTTTGAGGAAGATGCAAAGAATATCATGGACGAAATGAATATCTAACGAGGAAGTCATGAACAGAACAAGCACAAAAAGAGAAATAATGCATGAGATCATGAAAAGGCAACGTGACTTCATTGGACATGTGGTTAGGAAAGAGGAGTTAGAATGCACGGTAATTATGGGAAAGATTGAAGGGAAGAAAGCAAGAGGAAGACAAAGACAAATGATGATGGAGACAGCAGACAGAGAATTGGAAATGAATACCAATGAATTGATCCACTTGACCCAAAACAGGAGTGCGTGGGCCATGTCAGTCAAAGCTCAAACTGGGCATGGCACCCGATGATGATCATCATATGTTGTGTATTTAGACATGTTTAAGCTTCAAAACATAAAACTAATAGCAAAAAAATGGGAGCCCAGAAGAACAGGTCTTAGTTTCATTTTTACTTTAAGCGAGGCACGCATGTATGATGTGCTGGTGTAATGGCATATTCTATTCACATATTTTGCACTTACAACCAATATTCTCCCAGGCAGGTTTGTTTGAGCTGTTGGGGAGAGTTTAAACTAATTTGGCAGAGAGAGGGAACCAGAGTGAAGGGGCTCAGGATAGGACAGATGGTTAAAAAAAAGCTAAGATAGCATGCAGTCGGACTGTCAGGAAGGGCAGGCAGATGATAGGGCAAAATTGCAGCCAGCAGGGTGAGGATCTGTGCGTTAGGAAGGCAGAATCAAAAAGAGTAGCAAATACAGTACTTAAAGTGTGATATCTCAATGCACAGAGTATAAGAAAGAAGGTGAATGATCTTGTTGCACCATTAAAGATTGTCAGGTATGATGTGTGACTATCACTGAACTGTGGCTGAAGGATGGTTGTAGTTGGAAGCTGAATGTCCAAAGTTGCACGCTGTATCGGTGGGTTAGGAAGGTAGACAGAGAAGGGTGACGTGGCTCTGCTGACAAAAAATGGCATCAAATCAGTAGAAAGATGTGACATAGGATTGGAAGATGTTGGATTCGTGTGGGTTGAGTTAAGAAACTGCAAGGGTTTCTGATGGCAGTTATATACAGACATCCCGACAGTGGCTGGGAGATGGACCATAGATTATAATAGGAAATAGAAAGGGTGTGTTTAAAGGGCAATTTTATGATAGTCATGCAAGTCGATTGGGAGAATCAGGTTGGTAATGGATCTCAAGAGAGTGAGTTTACTTAATGCCTACTGGCTTTTGAGAGCAGTTTGTCATTGAGCCTACTAGAGGATCAGCTACACTGGATTGGATGTTATGTAATGAACTGGAGGTGATTGGGGAGCTTAAGGTAAAGGAACCCTTTAGAGACAGTAATCACAATATGATTCAGTTCGAAGTGAAATTTCATAGGGAGAAAGTGAAGTCTGACATAGCAGTATTTCAGCTGAGTAAAGGAAATTACAGTGGTAAGAGACTGGATTTGGCCAAAGTAAATTAGAAGGAGATGCTAGCAGGGCTGACAGCAGAGCAGTAATGGCATGAGTTTCTTGGGAAAATGAGGAAGGTGCAGGATAGATATATTCCAAAAATGAAGAAATACTCAAATGGCAAAATAGTACAACCATGTCTAACAAGGGAAGTCAAAGCTAATGTAAAAGCAAAAGAGAAAGCATACGGCAAAGCAAAAATTAGTAGGAAGACAAAGGATTGTGAAGCTTTTAAAAACCTACAGAGAGCAACTAAAAGAATCATTAGGAGGAAAAAGATGAAATATGAAAACAAACTCGCAAACAATATCAAAGTGGATAGTAAAAGCTTTTTCAAGTATGTAAAAAATAAAAGAGAGATGAGAGTGGATAGAGGACTGCTAGAAAATGAGGCCAGAGACAAGGAGATGGCAAATGAACTAAATGAGTATTTTGGATCAGAGTTCACTGTAGGAGATACTAGCAGTGTGCCAGAATTTGAAGGGTGTGAGGGAAGAAAAGTGAGTTCAGTTACTATTACAAGGGAGAAGTTGTTCAAAAAGCTGAAAGACTTAAGGGTACACAAAGCACCTGAATCAGATGAACTGCACCCGAGGGTTCTGAAAAAAATAGCAATAGAGATTGTGGAAACATTAGTAAAGATCTTTCAAAAATCATAAAACTCTGGCATGGTGCCAGAGGACTGGAAAATTGCAAATGTCACTTCACTTTTTAAGAATGGAGGAAGGCAGCAGAAAGGAAAGTATAGAACAGTTAGCCTGACCTCAGTGGTTGGGAAAATGTTGGAACCAATTGTTAAGGATGTATTTAGTGACGCAGGTCAAGTTAGGACAAAGTCAGTATGGTTGCCTTAAGGAAAAATCTTGCGTGACAAATCTGTTGGAATTCTTCGAGGAAATTACAAGTAGGGTAGATGAAGGGGATACAGTGGATGTTGTATATTTAGACTTTCTGAAGGCCTTTTACAAGGTACCACACATGATACTTCTTACCAAGTTAAGAGCCCATGGTATTACAGGAAAGTTACTGGCATGGTTAGGGCATTGGCTGATCGGTAGGAGGCAGTGAGTGGGAATAGAAGGATCCTTGACTGATTGGTTGTCAAGTGACTAGTGGTTTTCCTCAGGGGTCAGTGCTAGGACTGCTTCTTTTTATGCTGTATATTAATGATTTAGATGATGGAATAGATGACTTTGTTGCCAAGTTTGCAGATGATAGGAAGATTGCTGGAGGGGCATTTAGTGTTGAGGAAACAAGAAGGCTGCAGAAGGACTTAGGCAGATTAGGAGAATGGACAAGAAAGAGACAAATGAAATACAATGTTGAAAATGCATCGTTGTGCACATTGGAAGAAGAAACGAATGTGTAGACTATTTTCTAAATGGGGAGAAAATCCAAAAACTGAGATAGAAAGTGACATGCGAGTCCTTGAGCAGAACACCTTAAAGGTTAACTTGCAGGTAGAGTCTGTGGTGAGCAAGGCAAATGCAATGTTAGCATTCGTTTTAGGAAGTCTAGAATACAAGAGCAGGGATGTGATGCTGAGGCTTTATAAGGCACTAGTGAGGACTCTCCTTGAGTATTATGAACAGTTTGGAGCTCCTCATCTAAGAAAAGATATGCTGACATGGGAAAAGGTTTAGAGGAATGGAATGGTTATTGCACAAGGAACATTTGATAGTTCTGGTCTGTACTCGTTGGAATTTGAAGGATGAGGGGGTCTTATTGAAACCTTTGGAATGTTGGAAGGGCTAGGCAGAGTAGATGTGGAAGGATGTTTCCCCTGGTGGGGGAGTCTAGGACAAGTGGGCACTGCCTCAGAATAGAGGGGCATCCATTTAAAACAGAGATGCAGAGACATTTCTTTAGCCAGAAGGTGGTGAACTTGTGGAATTTGTTACCACAGGCAACTGTGGAGGCCAGGTGTTTGGGTATATTTAAGGCAGAGCTTGATAGGTTCATGATTGGATATGGCATCAAAAGTTACAGGGAGAAGGCCAGTGAGTGGGGCTGAGGAGAGGAGAAAAGGATCAACTATGATTGAATGGTGGAGCAGACTCGATGGGCCAAAAGGTCTAAATCTGCTCCTATGTTTTTTGGTCTTATGGTCTTATAATGAATTACTTAAACAAACAAAGCATGCTTAATCGAACAATATACTTACAGTATTACTCAAATATTACTGAAATATTAAACACATAAGATTCCTCCCTGCTTAGCTATAAATTCCAACTCAATATGGAATGCATCTCAACATATATATATATATAGACATACACAGCAAGGTAAATTTTAAGTTGCCCTATTCAGGCCTAAACATTTAATCGCTGTGAAGGCCTTCTTACTCTTGTGGGATAACGTCTTTCCTGACAAGCTGAATCACTCTGCTTGGCCGGTGAGACTTGCGGCTAACAAAAAGTCTCAGGTTCTGGGGCCTCTTCCGTGGTGCTTGTTGGAGTTGACTCTGGGACTGCAGGACGTGGTTTTGATAGCTCTGGACACCTTTCCTCTGGAGTTGTTTGCATCCTAAACAGTGCATGGCAGACTTCACTGGGCAATGTGGATCACAATGTGTGACCACAGTGTTTGATGCCACCATTTCCTTTACCTTTTGAAAAGCCACCTCACACTGCTTTGTCTATTCCTGATCTGAAGTAATGAGCTCATGGTTTGGAGCACAGTAGCCAGGTTTGGCTGAATCCTGTTATAGTAACTGGCGAATCCTAAAATGGATCACAACTGTGACACATCCTTCGGCTTTGGGGCTTCCACCACTTCTTGAATTTTTGCAATGATTGAGTGTCAAAGGCATGACCACAGTAAGTGCAGCTTGGCTGAATGAATTCACACTAATTGTGTCATGCTTTGAGCCCATAATCTTCTTATCATTTCGCCAAAGTCTTTGGAGTTTTGGACATGTTCCTTGTCATCCTCACTGGTAACAATGATGTCATCCAGGTAACACTGTGTGACTGGGCATCCTTGTAACATTTGGTCCATAGCTTTCAGCCAGAGTGCAGGTGCAGAGGCTATTCCAAACACAAGTCTATTATAGAAATAACACCCTTTTTAAAAGTGTATGATGAGAAACACTTTGGACTCTTCTTCCAGTTTCATCTGTAGAGTCCACTTTGTTTTCCTCAGAAAGTTTTGCAAGGATATTTTTATCTTGGGCAGAGTGTATTGATCTACTTTCAGTACTGGATTAATGATGATTGCAAAATCACTATAAACCCTGACAGACCTATCCATCTCAGCTACTGGGACCACTGGTTTTGCCCAAGAGCTCCACTCATCCTTTGGAAGAACTCCTTCAGCCTCCATGCCATCCAGCTCACTGGCTGATTTATCATGGATGGTATAAGAAACCAGATGGGCTTAGTGAAACTTGGTTGTGGAATTTTCATTTAACACTAATTTACCCTTGATCTGTTTGAATTTTCCAATTCTATTCTTGAACACAGCTGTGGTATCAACCAGTACCTTTCTTAATTTGCTTTCAATTGACTCTATTACAGGGGATATGACATGCAAATAGTGGATGGGTCTCCAATTGAGTTGCAGTTGTTTCAGCTAATCATGACCCCACAATGCTGGCCCTTTAGTTTTTACCACATACAAGCCCAATGTGGTTTGTTGGTTGTTGTGTTTCTCTGTGACAAATGTCATTCCTACAGGAGTTATCTTTTCTCCAGTACAAGTTCTTAGTTGGATATCTGCAGGCTTCAGTTCAGTATCTTTGAAATTACATTCTAACTAATTTTGTGGAATGACTGTAACAGCTGAGCCAGTGTTCAATTCTATTTCAATTAACATAGAAACGTAGAAACATAGAAAATAGGTGCAGGAGTAGGCCATTCGGCCCTTCGAGTCTGCACCGCCATTCAGTATGATCATGGCTGATCATCCAACTCTGAATCCTGCACCAGCCTTCCCTCCATACCCGCTGATCCCTGTAGCCACAAGGGCCATATTTAACTCCCTCTTAAATATAGCCAATGAACTGGCCTCAACTGTTTCCTGTGGTAGAGGATTCCACAGATTCACCACTCTCTGTGTGAAGAAATTTTTCCTCACCTGGATCTTAAAAGGCTTCCCCTATATCCTCAAACTGTGACCCCTCATTCTGGACTTCCCCAACATCGGGAACAATCTTGTTACATCTACCCTGTCCAATCTCTTTAGAATTCTATACACTTCAATAAGATCCCCCCTCAATCTTCTAAATTCCGGAGAGTATAAGCCTAGTCGATCCAGTCTTTCATCATATGAAAGTCCTGCCATCTCAGGAATCAATCTGGTGAACCTTCTTTGTAATCCCTCTATGGCAAGGTTGTCTTTCCTCAGATTAGGGGACCAGAACTGCACACAATACTCCAGTGTGGTCTCACCAAGGCCTTGTACAACTGCAGTAGTACCTCCCTGCTCCTGTACTCGAATCCTCTTGCTATGAATGCCAGCATACCATTCGCCTTTTTCACCGCCTGCTGTACCTGCATGCCCACGTTCAATGACTGGTGTACAATGACACCTAGGGCTCGCTGCACCTCCCCTTTTCCTAATCAGCCACCATTCAGATAATAATCTATTTTCCTGTTCTTGCCACCAAAGTGGATAATTTCACATTTATCCACATTAAATCGTATCTGCCATGAATTTCCCACTCACCTATCCTATCCAAGTCACCCTGCATCCTCTTAGCATCCTCCTCACAGCTAACACTTCCGCCCAGCTTTGTGTCATCTGCAAACTTGGAGATGCTACATTTAATTCCCTCATCTAAGTCATTAATATATATTGTAAACAACTGGGGTCCCAGCACTGAGCCTTGTGGTACCCCACTAGTCACTGCCTGCCATTCTGAAAAGGTCTTGTTTATTCCCACTCTTTGCTTCCTGTTTGCCAACCAATTCTCTATCCACATCAATACCATACCCCCAATACCGTGTGCTTTAAGTTTGCACATTAATCTCCTGTGTGGGACCTTGTCAAAAGCCTTTTGATAATCCAAATATACCACATCCACTTGTTCTTCCCTATCCACTCAACTAGTTACATCCTCAAAAAATTCTATGAGATTCGTCAGACATGATTTTCCTTTCACAAATCCATGCTGACTTTGTCCGATGATTTCACCGCTTTCCAAATGTGCAGTTATCACATCTTTGATAATTGACTCCAGCATTTTCCCCACCACCGATGTCAGGCTTACCAGTCTATAATTCCCTGGTTTCTCTCTCCCTCCTTTTTTAAAAATCGGGGTTACATTAGCCACCCTCCAATCCTTAGGAACTAAACCAGAATCTAAACAGTTTTGAAAAATTATCACTAATGCATCCACTATTTCTTGGGCTACTTCCTTAAACACTCTGGGATGCAGACCATCTGGCCCTGGGGATTTATCTGCCTTTAATCCATTCAATTTACCTAACACCACTTCCCTACTAATATGTATTTCCCTCGGTTCCTCCATCTCACTAGACCCTCGGTCCCCTACTATTTCTGGAAGATTATTTATGTCCTCCTTAGTGAAGACAGAACCAAAGTAGTTATTCAATTGGTCTGCTGTGCCCTTGTTCCTCATGATCAATTCACCTGTTTCTGACTGTAAGGGACCTACATTTGTCTTAATCAATCTTTTCCTTTTCACATATCTATAAAAGCTCTTACAGTCAGTTTTTATGTTCCCTGCCAGCTTTCTCTCATAATCTTTTTTCCCCTTTGCTATTTAAGCCCTTTGTCCTCCTCTGCTGGACTCTGAATTTCTCCCAGTCCTCAGTTACAATTAACTTGCAGTTTATTTCTTGTATAAGCCATATTGCTTGCCTCCTGCTAGTTTTCACATTGTAAATCTCAAGGCTACACAGTCCTGTATCGCTGCCATCATTTTCAGATTTTTCATCAATAGCATGCAGGTTAGTGCTGTTTTTGAAACTGCAACTTGAATTTCTATCTTTTTTTCTTCCCTGTGCTGCTTATTTAATTTTGTCTACCTGACATGTTCTTTGTATATGCCCTACTATGTTGTATGTTCTGCAGGTTTCACCTTTAAAACTGCATTGGTCTGTTGTATGTGTGCCCCTGCCATTACAGTAACACAATTTGTTCATTCAGGCTAATTTCTGTTTAGAAACTGCAATTTTATTCACTCTCACTTTCATTCCTGACTGCAACTCAATTAAGTCTCTGTCTGTGGTTTCCATTGATACAGCTATTTCAACTGCTCTTTTAAATGTGAGGTGTGCTTCAGTTAGGAGCTGTTTTTGAACGCCTTCTTGTAGGACTCCACAAACAAAACAATCTCTCAGTGCATCGTTAATCTCACTACTGAATTACCAATGCTCAGGTAATCTCTTAAATTCAGGCATGTATGCTGAAATGGGCTCCCCTTCCTTGTGATTCCACTTGTGAATCCTAAAGCATTTGGCAATCAACAATTGTTTGGGTTCCAAATGTTTCTGTATTACTTTCATAATATCACCAAATCACAATATCATTTCGGCTGGTTTAGTTGGAGCAATCAAACTTTCCAGCAAACTGTATGCTTTTCCAACCATTTTACTGAGCAAAACTCGTATTTGTTTCTCATTGACTATTCCTTTTGCTTTAAAATATGGCTCAATTTGCTCCATATACAATATCCAGTTATCTCTTGTGCAATCAAATTCATCTATACTTCTGTTGTAGCCAGCATTTCAGCTTTTTTTCTATTTATTATTATCATCACTATTTATGAACTTGTGAATTTTGCCCGTTTTCTGCCTTTTTTTAAACTCAAACATCTCCTCCTCTTACGCAGAAAGCATGATGTGCTATTTTAGCTCATCTGTCTTGCTGCAATTTTTAAATAGGACATTGAACATAGAACATAGAACAGTGCAGCACAGTACAGGTCCTTTGGCCCACAATGTTGTGCTGACCCTTAAACCCTGCCTCCCATATAACACCCCCACCTTAAATTCCTCCATATACTTGTCTAGTAGTCTCTTAAATTTCACTAGTGTATCTGCCTCCATCATTGACTCAGGTAGTGCATTCCACGCACCAACCACTCTGAGTAAAAAATCTTCCTCTAATATCCCCCTTGAACTTCCCACCTCTTGCCTTAAAACCATGTCCTCTTGTACTGAGCAGTGGTGCCCTGGGGAAGAGGTGCTGGCTATCCACTCTATCTATTCCTCTTAATATCTTGTAAACCTCTATCATGTCTCCCCTCATCCTCCTTCTCTTCAAAGAATAAAGCCCTAGCTCCCTTAATCTCTGATCTTAATGTATACTTTCTAAACCAGGAAACATCCCGGTAAGTCTCCTCTGTACCCTTTCCAATGCTTCCACATCTTTCCTATAGTGAGGCGGCCAGAACTGGACACAATACTCCAAATGTGGCCTAACCAGAGTTTTATAGAGCTGTATCATTACCTTGCAACTCTTAAACTCTAATCCTTGACTTATGAAAGCTAACACCCCATAAGCTTTCTTAACTACCCTATCTACGGGTGAGGCAACTTTCAGGGATTTGTGGACATGTACCCCAAGATCCCTCTGCTCCTCCACACTACCAAGTATCCTGCCATTTACTTTACACTCTCCCTTGGAGTTTGTCCTTCCAAAGTGTACCACCTCACACTTCTCCGGGTTGAACTCCATCTGCCACATCTCAGCCCACTTCTGCATCCTATCAATGTCTCTGTGCAATCTTTGACAATCCTCTACACTATCCACAACACCACCAACCTTTGTGTCATCTGCAAACTTGCCAACCCACCTTTCTACCCCCACATCCAGGTCGTTAATAAAAATCATGAAAAGTAGAAGTCCCAGAATCGATCCTTGTGGGACACCACTAGTCACAGCCCTCCAATCTGAATGTACTCCCTCCACCACGACCCTCTACTTTCTGCAGACAAGCCAATTCTGAATCCATCTTGCCAAACTTCCCTGGATCACATGCCTTCTGACTTTCTGAATAAGCCTACCATGTGGAACCTTGTCAAATGCCTTACTAAAATCCAGGTAGATCAGATCCACTACACTACCTTTATCTATATGCCTGGTCACCTCCTCAAAGAACTCTATCAAGCTTGTTAGACACTATCTGCCCTTCACAAAGACATGCTGACTGTCCCTGATCAGACCATAATTCTCTAAATGCCCATAGATTCTATCTCTAAGAATCTTTTCCAACAGCAATATCTCAAACATCTCACCGTACTTCAACGGTTAGGCAGTTATCTCGGGTTCATTTATAAGTTCCTTGTTGCCACTGTTATGTTTTCTAACTCCAAACTATAAAATTAAATGAAAGAACAATATGGGAGCCCAGGAGAATGAGCCTTAGTTTAATTGTTACGTTATGCACAGCGCACATGAAGGATATGCTGGCATGATGACATATGCTATTCACATACTTTGTACATCTAAACATAATGATTTATTTAAACAAGCAAAGAATACTTATTCAAACAATATATTTACAATGTTACTCGATATATTACTGAAATATTAAATACTTAACTCAACAGGTAATATAGGAAGTTATTCAGACCATCAAGTCTGAGCAATTTTAATCCTCCACTTTTATTCCTTATAACCTCTCAGTCACTTCATCATAATTTCGATCTGAATTCCTTGAACACACATCTACATCAGGACAGAAAAGATTTTAGGATTAGGCCATGTGGTCTTGTGAGCCCTCTTTGCCAGTCACCAAGATCACGGCTGATCTTCCATCTCAGTGCAGTTTTGCTGGTCAGTCCTCATATAGCTTGATTCCCTTAATGGCGAAAAAGTGTATCACTCTCCAACTGAGCTTCCTCAGTTGCCTGGATTAGGGAATTCAAATGGTTTACTAATTTTGGACTGAAGAAATTTCTCATCTCAGTCCTAACCTGCCTATTCCTTAATCCGAATTTGTGCTCTCTGTCCTAGAAACCTCAATCAGGGAAACACTCTCTCTGCATCTACCCTGCCAAGTTACTGAGGAATTCTGTAAATTTTGATGAAATCTCTTACATCCTTCTAAACTCTAAAAAAACATGACCCTGATATGATCATTCTTTCCTCATACAGCAAAACTACCATCCCTGTGACAAGACTAGTGACGTTTGTTCCATTCCATCTACAATGGTTATATCACATATTTTACAAAAGTAAACCAAAATTATACAGGATCTTCAGGGTAATTTATAGTAGCAAATTAAACCCTTGGTTTAGGGATGGGCAATAAATGCTGGTCTTGTTGAACACAATCAGATTATTTGGGATGAGAGAGGAAACCAAAGCTCCTGGAGGAAGCTCATGTGGTCACAGGGAGTTCATGTGAACATCACACAGACATTCTTAGAGCTGCAAGTCAGCTGGACAATCTACTGTGTTACTGTGTGGCCCTTTTGCAACGACCAGCCCCCTCCTGCACTCAAGATATTTAAAAAATGAAACCTCACACCCATATACAATTCTTATATAAACATCACCCAATCCAAATTGATTTGTATATATTTAGGATGTAAACAGGCAAGGCAGACCTACCATGCTACGGGTGTTATAAAATGGCATTTCACTTTTTCTCTCCATTGCTTGCCTGCCATGACAGATTCAATCCTTCATCACTACTTCCTAAACCACTATAAATTCTGTCAAAGGATTACATCAAAATAAGTACAGAAAGTTGAACTTTAAAATCAGGAAATGAATTATGTCTGCACACTTTAATCAATTACTATCTCTCTCCTTTCAAAGAACTGTACCTGGCTTTAATCATGCACATTCAATACTGTTGAAAATGGACCAGCAGAATTATGCTGTCAAATGTGTGGAAAATACACATATCACAGGCAGAAGATCTATGAACTTCTAAAGTTGAACATTGTAAATTATACACAACCAGCAGACATGCTCCTCAGTATTCTGTCAATAAAACAGATTTCATTAAACTCTTATTACACTTTTAAATGCAGTAGGATCTATGGAGGCTGACAATGAAGCCATGACAAGGTTCAACATACACCACAGATATTGTCAGTTGAACATCACTAACACGTGCCTGTGAAGAGATGGTGTTCAATTTGCAGCTATTGAAATAAATTATTTTGCAATGAGTATTAAAAATTACTGCAGATAGCACTGCCTCCCTATCATTGAAAATCAGCTTCATATTACCTACAGTTAATTTAACAGGACAGTTACTACACTGCATATTGTTACAATTAAGGCGTTCTTTTGAGCTTTACACAGTCACATTCTGACTCAATCAGAAAACACAGCAGGCTTCTGCATAAAGAATGGTCTAAATAAATCCAACCTTGCGTGTGTTAGAAAATCTTGTTTGGATGTATACTATGCAGAGGTGGCTTCAGTGTAATTAATTTTGACATTCAGGAGCAAAAAAGGAAGTGCGAAGCTCTTCCTGATGTGATGCTGTTATCTGTTTCCTTTACCCAGTAGATGTATAATTCACTGCATTTGCCTGAAGGATGTTGATTCACATCCTAAGTGGCCCTAAAAGAACATAATGAATATAGATCGGCTATTTTCTAATATATCAGAACACTTTTATTGCCTATTGCAGTTCCTAAATCAGCAGATTATGAGTTGTTTCTCATTATGGCCATTTATCTCGAAGAAAAGAATAAATGTATATGTTCAAAGAACAGTGAGATTCTCTCACGAGGTTCTGGTTAACTGGTGAATGAGCTCCATTATGGTAAGACAGATCACAATTCACACGAGGATGTTCCAGGTTTTTGATTGGCTGAGGAGGAACATTAGATCAACCTCTAGATAGAGTGGTAGAGGTGAAAAGCCTGAAATCATTTCAAGACAGTTTGTTGCTGAAGTGGGAGCATTTCTGACTGGATAAAGCATGAATATGTGAATTGCCACCCAAAGCAATTTAACTGTAATGTAACCTTCCAAGTTGGTTATTCTAAGTGGATGACTTGATAAGAAATTTCCAATTTTCAAAGTATTTCAAGATAAAACATGTAGGGTAATCTTGACATTTCAAATTCCCAACAGAAGAGAAAAAGTTAAACAGATTTGATTTCAACTTAAACAACAGGAATTCTGCAGACGCTGGAAATTCAAGCAACACACATCAAAGTTGCTAGTGAATGCAGCAGGTCAGGCAGCATCTCTAGGAAGAGGTACAGTCGACGTTTCAGGCCGAGACCCTTCGTCACTAGCTCTTCCTTCAGTTAGTCCTGATGAAGGGTCTCGGCCTGAAACATCGACTGCACCTCTTCCTAGAGATGCTGCCTGGCCTGCTGCATTCACTAGCAACTTTGATGTGTGTTGCTTGATTTCAACTTAGTTTCTAACAGCTGTAACAAATATTCCATTGGACTTACATTTGGTATCAAGGACAACTACATTGTTTAGAATCCTGTCTTTTATTTGAATTAGCATTTTGCCTCGATTTTAACATAAAACTTATGCACAATGGAGGATGCCACTTTTGCCATACTTGTTAAAATTTTAATTTGTTTTTCAAAAAAGCTTCCTGTACTCGAAACTAAAGCCAGCAACATTCAGAAAATTGAATAGTAGGCAGTCGTATCATGGTGATATAAATGTTTATTTTATTAAGGATGAACTGCTATATTGCTCAACAATGTTCTGAAAGCACATCTTCAGCCGATCATTGTCCGCTACAGTTAAGCTTCCACAAGGAATATTTACATTGAACATAGAACAGTACAGCACAGTACAGGTTCTTCAGCTCATGATGCTGTGCTGACCATTTAACCTCCTTCAAGAGCAATCTAACCTTTCCTTCCCAAAGAGCCCTCCATTTTTCTTTCATCCGCATGCCTATCTAAGAGTCACTTAGATGTCCCTAATGTATCTCCCTCTACCACCACCTTTGGCAGCACTTTCCATAAACCCACCACTCTCTGTGCAACAAACCTACCTTCAACTACTGCACAGAGTCTTGTCATCTTCAGAAGTTTTCTGATGACTCTGCCATAGTTGGATGCATCAGCAAGGAAGATGAGGGTGAGTACAGGGCTACGGTAGGAAACCTTGTCACATGGTGTGAGCAGAATTATCTGCAGCTTAATGTGAAAAAGACTAAGGAGCTGGTGGTAGACCTGAGGAGGGCTAAGGCACTGATGACCCCTGTTTCCATCCAGGGAGTCAGTGTGGACATGGTGGAGGATTACAAATACCTGGGGATACGAATTGACAATAAACTGGACTGGTCAAAGAACACTGAGGCTGTCTACAAGAAGGGTCAGAGCCGTTATTTCCTGAGGAGACTGAGGTCTTTTAACATCTGTCGGATGATGCTGAGGATGTTCTATGAGTCTGTGGTGGCCAGTGCTATCATGTTTGCTGTTGTGTGCTGGGGCAGCAGGCTGAGGGTAGCAGACACCAACAGAATCAACAAACTCATTCGTAAGGCCAGTGATGTTGTGGGGATGGAACTGGTCTCTGTCAGGGTGGTGTCTGAAAAGAGGATGCTGTCCAAGTTGCATGCCATCTTGGACAATGTCTCCCATCCACTACATAATGTACTGGTTGGGCACAGGAATACATTCAGTCAGAGACTCATTCCACCGAGATGCAACACAGAGCGTCATAGGAAGTCATTCCTGTCTGTGCCCATCAAACTTTACAACTCCTCCCTTGGAGGGTCAGACACACTGAGCCAAAAGGCTAGTCCTGGACTTATTTCCTGTCATAATTTACATATTACTATTTAATTATTTATGGTTTTATTACTATTTAATTGTTTATGGTGCAACTGTAATGAAAACCAATTTCACTCGGGATCAATAAAGTATGACTATGACTATGACTATGACTATGACTATGTCTATGACTATGACTATGACATCCCCTATACTTTCCTCCAAGCACTTTAAAATTATGTTCTCTTGTATTGGCTATTTCTGTTCTGGGATAAAGATATTGATGGTCCACTCTATCTATGCTTCTTCTCATTTTATACACCTTTATTACGTCACCTCTCATCCTCCTTCACTCCAAAGAGAAAAGTTTTAGCTCACCCTATTTTTCCCCATAAGACTTTTAAAAAGGACATTCTGATGAAGCATAGAAATGTTGCAGTTTTAGTATAGTTATTTCACTAATAGTATTGGTCAACCAATATATTTAACCTTTGCTTCTGACTGACAGTCCTTGCTAATTAGATATTTTTAATTAGGAGCTCCATTTAAAAAGAAAAAAAAAACTCCACTTACCACTTAGACTTATCTCCAACTTCTGCTTCTTTTATTTGCAGCTTCCTTGAAAGGATAAATTTTCTCTTTGGAATAGTCAATGAAAAGATACATCCCTTCAAGTTCAATTGCAAGATCAAGTTTCAAGGAGGTGTTCAACAGCATCTCTTCATTCATCATTTGGTTGGGCATTAAAAATGGATTCATCATTAAAGCTTCTTATTAGACCTCTGTATCTGTATTCAGGACATCTCTATTCAATTCTGTCTTCAATTTCTTAAGCTACCTTAGCATATTTACATATGCCAGTGGTAAATCCATTGGGAATTCCAGATGCTGTTGATTTTACTTGGAGGGAAGATGACCATCCAGGTCACCTGCCTGAGAATTAACTATGATACAAAGCAATTTACACCACCTAAGATGTCCAGCAGTCACAGCCCTGGGACTAACTGGCTGTAATATTAAGAGCATGGCAGTATAGCAGGTTTATTACTGGAGAAGCAGCCTGAACCAATGATCTGGAGGACATCAAAAAACGAAGCAAAGGAAGATTTAGAAATCTGTACTAAAATGCTGGAGATATTTAGTAGGTCAGGCAGTGTCTGCAGGCACAAACTAGAGTTAATGTTTCAGGTCAGTGACCCTGGATTAAACATGAATGCAACTTCAGGCCTTTTAATTCAGATGAAAGTTTCTCAACCTGAAGCAGTAACTCTGTTTTAAGACCATAAGACGTACGGGCTGGTTTAGGCTATTCAGCCCATCGAGTCTGCTCTGCTATTTCATCATGGCTGATCCATTTCCCTCTCAACCCCATTCTCCTGCCTTCTCCCCATAACCTTTCATGCCCTGACTAATCAAGAACCTATCAATCTCCTTCTTAAATACATCCAATGACCTGGTCCCCACATCCACCTGTGGCAATGAACTCCACAGATTCACCAACCACTGGCTAACGAAGTTCCTCCACATTCCCATTCTAAAGCAACATCCATCTATTCAGAGGCAATGCCCTTTGGTCATAGACTCCCCCACCATAGGAAACATCCTCTCCACATCTACTCTATCTGGACTGTTCAACATTCAATAGGTTCCAATGAGATCACCTCCCTCCATTCTTCTAAACTTCAGAGAGTAAAGACCCAAAGCCATCAATCACTCCTCATATGATTAGTCTTTTGCTTTCCGGAATCATTCTCCTGATCTTCCTCTGAACCCTTTCTAATGTCAGCACGTCCTTTCTTAAATAATGGACCAAAAATTGCCCAATACCCCAAGAGAGGCCTCACCAGTGTCTTATAAAGCCTCAGCACCACATCCTTGCTTTTATATTCTGGTACTCTTGAAATAAATGCTAATATTGCATTTACCTTCCTCACCACTGACTCAACCTGCAAATTAACTTTTAGGGAATCCTAAGAACATAAGAACATAAGAAATAGGAGCAGGAGTAGGCCAGCTCCACCATTCAATAAGATCATGGCTGATCTGGCCATGGACTTATCTCCACCTACCTGGCTTTTCCCCATAACCTTTAATTCCCCTATTATGCAAAATTCTATTCAACTTTGTTTTAAATATAATTACTGAGGTAAACTCCACTGCTTCATTGGGCAGAGAATTCCACAGATTTACCATTTAAGGATCTTGCACAAGTCCTCCCAAGTTGTTTGCTCTCCACAAATGTTGCCTGACTTGTTGAGTATTTCTGATATGTTCTATTATCATTTAATACTAATGATTTGAAGACAAGAGTTGAAATCCAACAATGATGACTGGGAAATTTCAGGTTAGTTGATTATGCAAGCATGAAGTAAAAATCTAGTATAAACAATGGCGATTAAAAACATACTATGATTCATTAATTTTCTTTAGGGAAGGAAACCTATTCATTAAGTTATCTGGTCAAATCTGCTCAAGACTTTAGGTGATTAAATCAATGTGATTGGTTCTTAGTTACCCTCTGAAATATCATGATAAGTCATTGAGCTTGAGTGTAATTTTGCTTTGCTCAATAAAAGCGGGTCTCACCAGAGATGTCCCAACATTGGAATGGATTTTTAAAATACACAAATTATATGGAATTGGGACTAGGTCAAAGTTCAAAGTAAATTTATTATCGAAGTATGTAGATGTCAACATACATTACCCTGAGACTCATTTTCTTGTAGGCATTCACAGTACATACAAGGAAAAACAATGAAATCAATGAAAAACTACACACAAAGATGGACAAACGGTGTACATTAGAAGACAAATTGTGTAAATATATATAACAATATTAACAACAACAATAACTCAGGTTTTACCAGTTTGAGTTGAAAAAAAAAATCTGATCCATTGAATCTGTTCCACCATTCCATCGTGGCTGATTTATTTTCCCCCTTTACCCCATTCTCTTGCCTTCTCCTTGTAACTTTTCACACTCTTACTAGTTAAGAACCTATCAACCTCTTCTTTAAAGACACCCAATGACTTGGTATTCAAATCTGTTTGTGGCAATGACCTCCACAGATTCACCATCCTCTTTAGCTCTGCCCTGAAGAGGCGTTCTTCTATTCTGAGGTTGTGCTCTCTGGTCTTCGAATCCCCCATTATAGGAAACGTCGTCTCCACATCCATTCTATCTAGACCTTTCAATATTCAGTAGGTTTCAATAAGATTCTCCCTCATTCTTCTAAACTCTAGTGAGTACATACGCAGAACCATCAAATGTTCTACATATGTTAACCCTTTCATTCCCTGGATCATCTTCACAAACCTCCTCTGGGCCCTCTCCAACGCCAGCACATCCTTTCTTAAGATAAGGGGCCCTAAAACTGCTCACAATGCTCCAAGTGAGGTCTGACCAATGCCTAATAAGGTTTCAAAAAGCCATGTAAGTGCTGTTATTGGAGTAGATTTTGGGGTCAGTAAAGAGATGACAATGTTTGCTGCTGACTTTGATTAAAGTGAAAACAGGGTTTATCTGAAATGAATCTTTCAGTGACGATATGCAAAAGGAGTCTTTCTATGCAATTTAACTATCCCTAAATTAAACTACTACAATCTTTGATTCGGCAAATGTGCATCTTACCTGAGGCTACACACATAAAAGTTGCTGGTGAACGCAGCAGGCCAGGCAGCATCTCTAGGAAGAGGTACAGTCGACGTTTTGGGCTGAGACCCTTCATCAGGACTAACTGAAAGAAGAGCTAGTAAGTGCCCACTTTCAAATCTCTTACTTTCTTGGCCTTTTCCACTGGATCTGAATGCTTTCCATAGTCTGATTAGTCACAAATATGAGTACTGTAAATGTGTTTAAATAATTAATTATAATAGTTTGGGAATCTTGAAACATTTTATAACACTTTTAAACACGTTCAAATTATGTATATTAAATTTAGTTAAAATAAGCTTAAACAAATCAAAGCACTAACATAGCTTTGTAATGATGTCCAGTGACTCCATTCAGGTGAATGGATCCATGCTAGATATGTCAGCCATTGTGGGTGGAAAGCAGACCACATGAATCAAACGTACTGACACATCAGAGGGTGACTGAAAATCTGGTCGAATGATGCCACAACACCAAGCTGTCATTCAGAGTCAGCAAAGCCCAAGAGCTGAGCATTGGCTACAGGAGGAAGAAATAGGATTCTCTGAGCCAATCCTCACTGGCAGATTAGAGGTAAAGAGGGTCAGTAACTTTAAATTCCTTGAAGTTATAATTTCAGAGGATCCATCCTGAGACCAGCATATAAGTACCATTTCACAGAAGGCAGGGCTATGCTGCCACTCTCTTCGAATTTCACGCAGGTTAGGCACGATATCTAAAACTTTGACAAACTTCTACGTGCACAGTGCAGAGCATTCGGACTGGTTGAAGCATGGCTTGATATGAAAACGCCAATGCCCAGGAAAAGAAAAGGCAACAGAAAGTGATGGATACAGAACAGGCCACCACAGGAAAAACCCTCTGGGTCATTGAGAGCATATACAAAGAGCACCGCCACAAGAAAACACCATCCATCATCCAGGCCATGCCCTCTTCTTGCTGCTGCAATTGGGAAGGAGGTACACATCAGCCTTAGGTCCAACACCACAAGTTCAGGAACAACTATTACCTTTCAATCATCAGGGTCCTGAGCCAGTGTGGATAACTTCACTCACTTCAACACTAAACTGATCACTAAACACAACTTATGGACTCACTTTCAAGCAGACTGCAAATCACATGCAATTCTATTCAATAGATAGATAGATAGACATACTTTATTGATCCAAAAGGTTCAAAGAACATCTAAACAAGTCTGAAGCATTTTGGAAACAAGTCCTGTGGACTGATGAAGTTAAAATAGAACTTTTTGACCACAATGAACAAAGGTACGTTTGGAGAAAAAAGGGTGCAGAATTTCATGAAAAGAACCCCTCTCCAACTGTTAAGCACGGAGGTGGATCGATCATGCTTTGGGCTTGTGTTGCAGCCAGTGGCATGGGGAAAATTTACTGGCAGAGAGAAGAATGAGTTCAATTAAATACCAGCAAATTCTGGAAGCAAACATCACACCGTCTGTAAAAAAGCCGAAGATGAAAAGGGGATGACTTCTACAACAGAATAATGAACCTAAACACACCTCAAAATCCACAATGGACTACCTGAAGAGGCGCAAGCTGAAGGTTTTGCCATGGCCCTCACAGTCGCCTGACCTAAACATCATTGAGAATCTGTGGATAGACCTCAAAAGAGCAGTGCATGCAAGACAGCCCAAGAACTAGAAGCCTTTTGCAAGGAAGAATGGACAGAACTAGAAGCCTTTTGCAAGGAAGAATGGACAAAAATCCCCCAAACAAGAATTGAAAGACTCTTAGCTGGCTACAGAAAGCGTTTACAAGCTGTGATACTTGCCAAAGGGGGTGTTACTAAGTACTGCCATGCAGGGTGCCCAAACTTTTCCTTTGGGCTCTTTTCCTTTTTCTCTTATTTTGAAACTGTGAAAGATGGAAATAAAAGAAGTTTTCTTGCTTAAAATATTAAAGAAATGTGTTGTCTTTAACTTCATGTCTTTTGGAAATCAGTTCATCTTTTACTCACTTAGCTATTCACAGTGACAGAAATTTTGACCAGGGGTGCCCAAACTTTTGCATGCTACTGTATTTAGTATTATTTATTTACTTATGTGTTGATTATTATTATTACTTTTTTTGTATTTGCACAGTCTGCCTTCTTTAGCACATTGGTTGCTTGTTCTTTTTGTGTAGTTTTTCTTTGACTCTATTGTACTTCCTTGTTCTAACGTGAATGCCCACAAGGAAATGAATCTCAGGATAGTGTAGGGTGACATAAATGTACTTTGTTAATAAATTTGCTTTGATCTTTGAACATGAAGTGTATCCTGTCCTTTAGTTCAGTAAGATTACGAGCTACTGTTTGATTCACTAGCAAGTGCAAAGGCCGTTCTGAAGATCAGATTGGCCAGCATCTGATTCCCAAAGTGTTTTGTGCTTTTACTGCTGCTCCATAAAGCCCTGAACATCCAAGATTCAAGGATGTTTATTGTCATTTCCAGCACACAAGTGTTAAGGAGTATAAAATAATTGCTACTCCAGATCGGCTGCAGCATATAAAAAAACACAGTAAGATAAAGAACACAATAATAAAAACACAATAACTATAAATACTTAAGATAGTTTATATACATACATAGATCGATTGTAGGTCCATAAAGTGGTGCTAGCCACAGGAGTGTCTGTACATAAAGTAGCTGACAGGAAATGATAAAACAGTCGTGGAGTGGTGGGTTAGTGGATGGAGGTGTTGATCAGCCTTACTATTTGGGAAAAATAACTTTTTGAGTCTTGTGGCCCTGGTATGAATGCTACATAGCCTCCTCCCTGATGCATACATTTCTGAAAGCTGATCCTTTTCAACATAACCCTGGCTAACCATCGGTGTAATATAGTCCAAAGGATAATTTCTGTCAATGCTTAAAGAAACAAAATTAGTGAGCTAATCTACAGAACATGTTACCTTGGTAATGTATAACTGTACAAGAAATGAGACATTGAGGGTATTACTCTACATGTAAATAAAACATTAAAACAATAGGCGTGACAAATGATTACTTTGCTCTATGTTCATTCCTGTCACTGATCTCTTTGAAACCAACTGGCATAATTACAGCTTCCAATGCCACATTCCTTGTGAGCAAACTAGAGTTTTGCAATGCTGTGTTGACCAATTATAACTTTGAAATTGGCTCTGTCAATATATTTTATCAACTTTATAAACTGTAGCCATAGTGCACTGGTGGCAAATATTATAGTTAAGGTACTGATCGCATGATCTGTCATTTTTAGGCTTTTTTTCCCTTCTGCAGGAGGCAGGCCAGCACTCTGAATTGAACTGAATGACTTGCTAGGTTAGTTCAGAGAGCAGATCTAATGCTTATCAGGACAGTTATATTAACCTATCGTAAATCAATGCATTTTATTATCACTGAAGGAATATACTATCATCTCAAGGATTTGGGGATAAAAACAGACTTCTGTGCTCAGATAACATTAAACCAAGGGGAAGAGATTTCTTTGGTGGATGCTGGTATTAGGGCAATTTTGACCTGTGGATCCATGTCATAGAGTCATATCTGAATCAAATTAATCTAAAGTTGCCAGAAGTCAGTTTATCCATCTTTTGTGGAGGCAGATTAAATTTAAAAAAAACATAGAAATAAAATCCACAGGGAAGGGAAAGGCTGATCAGCACCAACAAAAAAAATAAAGTTGATTGCCCTAGTGCAGTAAGATTTTAGCTGCATCTTAGATTAGTTGTATTCGCGTTACAATACACCTAAGCATAACATCAGATTTGATCAGAGTTAGTATAAAAGCTCTAGTTGCATAAAAGGATTGCAATCATGTTCCTCTGAAAATCCACTATAAAATCTTGCTTCTTAGGAAGAAAACAACCCACCAGTCCTTTCTTCCATAGTGAGATTGTGTTATGAATTTACTTCCCCTCCCACATACTGTATGGTCACACTATTCATGAACAGTAACATCTCTGCTCAAAAAGAAAGATTGATGGATATTCCCATTTATGTTCTGTCTGGTTTGGTTAATCATAACTTTAAAAAATAAGATGAAATTATAAACTCTCAGAACAACCCTTTTAATCATAGAAGCCAAGCCGTATTTTAGTTCTCAGGCACTGATTAGGATAAAAATTCAGTGCATTGAGTTCAACTTACAACCCCAAAGAAACTGTCCTTTCCATTGCCAGGGTCTTTTTGCATTCCTGCTAACAGAAATTCACAATTGTTGTTTCATTTGACAATTGTATGAAACAGGGTGTGTTACTGTGCCGTTACATTTCGCTACTACTGTCCAGAGGCCTGAACTATTAATCCAGGGGCACAAAATGGAGTTTCAAGTAATTTAAATTCAAGTAGTTAATTAAATTTGGAATGAAAAGCTGGTTTGAGTAACAGTGACTATGAAATTACTGGATCATATTAAAACCATCTGGATGCCCTTAAGTTCAAGTTTATTGTCATCTGACTGTACGTATACACAACTAAACAAACAATATTTCTCTAGACCACGGTGCACCAACAATACACACAGCACATAAAATAAAATATTACCATAAGTTAATAAAATATAATTCAAAATGCACGTGAAGTGAGCAGCACGGGTAAACAGTAAACCACTCGCTGCCCTAACGATGAGACCTTGGTGATGGCAGAGTACTCGTAAGTCTCACAGCCTGGGGGAAGAGGTTCTTACTCAGTCTTGCAGTCCTAGTCCTGATGCCTCTGTACATCCTTCCTGACGGTAGTGGGTCAAAGAGATTGTGGGGTGGGTGGTAGGGATCTTCAGCAATATTTCAGGCCATTCATATACAACGCGTCAGTAAATATCACAAATGGGGGGAGGGAAACCCCAGTGATCCTCTCGGTGGCTTTTACTATCCTTTGTAGGGTCTTGCAGTGGGACGTCATGCAACTTGTATGCCACACAATGATGCAGCCAGACAGAATACTCCCAATGGTGATCCTGTAGAAAATTGTTAGAATGGGGTAGGGAGCCTTCCACGCCTCAATCTCCTCAGAAAGTGTAGACGCTGTTGTGCCTCTTACCTAACGAGGAGGTGCTGTGGATCCAGATTCGATCGTCCATTACTTGCAGTCCAAGGAACTTTGTACTCTTCACACTCTACACAGCAGAGCCATTGGTGTGCAATGGAGAGTGGTGGATCTGTGCCTTCCATAAGTCCACAATCATCTCTTTTGTCTTGTCCATGTTGAAACTCAGGTTGTTGTTCTCCCACCATCTGACATGCCTCTCTGCCTCCTCTCCATATGCCAACTCATCATTGCTGCAAATGAGGCTATCTACTGTTGTATCAGTAGTGAACCATAAACCATAAGACATTGGACCATAATTCATCATGGCAAATTTATTATCCCTCTCATCCTCATTCTCCTGCCTTCTCCCTGTAACTTTTGACATCCTTACTAATGTGCATCATATACATATACTGCATCAACTTGTCAAAGCTTTTTCAACAGCTCCTCCCAACCCCTTGTGATACTGAAAGTTAAGGACCAAAGACAAAGAATTTTTTTTTTCACTTGGCTAACACATCATAACAATTGGAAACATATTGCAATTTCTTTTTTGTCACTGGATCAAAATCCTGGAATTTTCTTTCAAAATTACATCGAGCTGGGATCAGCTCAAGTAGCTAGCTCCCAATCCTTTCCTTAAGGGCAATAGCGCTGAGTAATAAATGTCAACTTTTCTATTCACTAGAATCATAAGGGTTATTGGGCCCAGAATATTTAATATAATTAATACTAGATGGTGGAGTTCAATGTTATCACCTGTGAACATATCATGCCATGTTTATCACAATATAATTTGCTACGTAATAAAATAATATAAAATATCCGAGTTGCAAAGGCAGCCATGAGCACTGGCCAATTAACTAAAGCAGCTTAGGAGAATAACAAACTCGGCCTAAGGGAATTGAATTGAATTGAAAATACACTTGGACTAAGATGTTAACTGTCCTGTGCTATCACCAGTGGGATCATCGGTTGATCTGCCACCTGTCTTCAGGAGTTTCGGCCCGCTTATGACCAAGACTCCCTCGAGGTGGTGGGCCAGCAGTGCTAAAGCACCACCTCCCACTGGTGAGCTTAAAAACTTGGCATCTGCCTCTATCAGAGTTATTGGTCGCTTCTATCCAGCAGACAGTCTACTCTTCAGGTGTCTATGCAGCTACTGAAGGGTTTACAAAAGATGTATACACTGTCCAACTATCTGCCCCTCTGGACGTACTTGGTCCATACCCATGCTGAACCTTTCTCTGCTGCCTCAGCTACAGCCCTGCTGGTTGACTTGATCTCTCTTCTAGTGAAGCCAAGGTCACGCAGCCACTTCCGGAAAGTGAACACAATAAAGCCACGGCAACCTACTTCGAATGGATAGCATGAGACCTTCCACCCTCTGTCTCTGCACTCTGATCTTAATTCTGCAGACTTGGTTAACTTGCGCTCGTGGGCTTCATCGATGTTGTCTTCCCAGGGGACTGTGAGTTCAGCAATAACCATTTCTCTACTGGTGTCAGACCATATGATTATATCTGGATGCAATGTTGTGAAAGCTATTTGCTCTGGGAAACTGCCTTTCCCGTCCAGGTCAGCCTTGACACACCAATCATTGGCTGAAGAAAGTATGCTTGATTGTGAGCCTGTGCTGTACACCCTTGACTTGGAGCCTTCTTTCACAAATGATATGCGATGTTCTGTGCAGCATGGGGCATGAGATAAGTTGTGCTGCAGTACTCTCTGCTTAACCGCTTCCGTTACAACTTTGAGAACGTTGTTATGTCTCCAAGTGTACATGCCGCTGGAAAGATTGACTCTGCATGCACTCAAAATATGTTAAAATGTTCCCTTCTTGCCACAAGCAGCACACTTATCTGTCTTATCTTCATACCAGGTGCTGAGGTTGGCAGGTGTGGGGAGCAGACCGTACGCTGCTCTGCATAGAAAAGAAATGCGGAACGGTTCCATTTGCCACAGAACATTCCAAGGTAGATGTCATTGTTCAACACTTTCCCACCAGATCCAGGCCCCTTGTTTGGCAAGGCCAGCTGTTTTACCTAACCTCTTCTCCTCTTCTGCCTCTCGAATTTTTTGTGTTACTATCTCACGGCGCTCCTTACCTGTAGAAGATGACCACCACTTGTGGGTTGTCCATCCAAGTCCCTGGCGGCCTAGCTGGATAGCCCCACCCGTCTCCTTGTGCTTCAATCTAGACTCTGCCTCATCAACTGCTACATGGGCCGACCACTTCCTGCCTGATCTCTCATCCAGCTGGGTGTTCTTGATGACAGGGTCTTCTGAGTCTCGAAGCATCAAGAATGATCTTACCTTGGCTACCTTGTCCTCCTCAACAAGGGATTGCACTGGGATGGTAAGCTTTGTCTGGCTACTGTGGATTGCAACATTGGTGAGGCTTCTCGGTACTCCAAGCCACTTCTTCACATACTTGTTGATCTTCTGTTCCATTGCCTCAACATGGGACATTGCCACTTCATAGACAGTTAGTGGCCACATTATCCATGGCATCAGTCCGTACTGCAAGCACCACAACTTCAACTTGCTGGGCAAGCCACACTTGTTGACAGACATCAGACCTCTACTGATCTGTTTTCCTGTCTCTTGAACCCTCTTGGTGTCTCTCAGCTTCTCTGTGCACCATTGCCTGAGGCTCTTAACTGGTTGGTCCTGAGTGGATGGAATCTCTTCTCCACAAAGGGTGAAATGAAAGTCAACCAGCTTTCCTCTCCTAAGAACAAGGCTCCTTGACTTCTTGGTCTTGAAATTCATTCTTCTCCAAACTATTAGCTCCTCGAGTCTAGATAGTACACTTTCCACTGCCTCCGTGCTAGGACCCAAAAGGGTGAAATCGTCCATGAACGCCTGTATTGATGATAACTCCCGTCCGCCATCAAACGTGACACCTGGTTCCACTGATTCTGCAACCCTCACAATGACCTCTATGGCTAACACAAAAAGGATGGGTGAAATCGCACATCCCATTGGGATTCCAACATCCAAGCTCTGCCACCTAGTTGTAAACTGCCGAGTGGAAAACCTCATCCAGAAATCATTGTAGTACTGCATAACAAAGTTCTTCACCTTAGCAGGAACCCATAGGAATTCCATTGCAAATGCTATCAGGGCATGAGGAACAGAAACATACGCATTTGCAAGATCAAGCCAAACTACAGCCAGATTTCTTCTCAACCTTTTCGACTACTGGATGGTATGCCATATCATACTAGTATGTTCAAGGCATCCCGGGAAGCCTGGTATTCCTGCCTTCTGCACAGATGTATTTACCAATCCATTCTCTATCACAAATGAAGATATTATTTCCGCTAGAATGCCAAACATAATCTTCCCCTCTACATTCAGGAGTGAAATTGGTCGGAACCGATTCAATGTAGTAGAATTCTCTTCCTTCGGGACGTATACTCTTTCAGCCTCACTCCATGACAAAGGAACAACATCTTGTCTCCACACCACCTTTAGCAATCTCCACAAGTATTTCCTCAGCTCTTCACACTTGTGTTAGCCAGTTCTACACCTCAAACATTTCCTTCCTGAGTTACCCCAAGAATAACCATGGACCCAAAGAAAGTGGGTGGGCACCATGTTGATTGGCCCTGACCATGCTCCCTCAAACAGCTACAGCGCTTCCTGGGCTTCACCAACTTCTATTGCCATTTCTTCACAAACTACAGCCAAACCAGCACACTCTCACCAAAATCATCTACCTCATGGATAACCTAGACTGCTGCAGTGGACCATGCTTTTGACGAGCTCAGAAGGTGCATTACCACTGCTCCCATTTGCTGCCTTCCTAACCCCTCCGGACCTTTTGTGCTAGAGGTGGGTGCATCTGACATGGGCTCCAGGGACTGGATGGGAAGCCACACCCTTGTGCCCTCTTCTCAAGCAAATTCCCAGATGTACTGTATATCAGTTCATTGCTGCCTGCCCTGAATGTGCCAAGTCAATTTCCTCCAACCAGCGACCTGCTGGGCTCCTGCGGCCCCTTCTGGTCCCTCAACGTCCGTGGCCCCACATCCGCATAGATACTTTATACTTTATACTTTATTGACGCCAAACAATTGGTACTAGAACGACAATCATCACAGTGATATTTGATTCTGCGCTTCCCACTCCCTGGATTACAAATATTAAATATTAAAAATAGTGAAAATTAGTAAACATTAAAAATTTAAATTATAAATCATAAATAGAAAAGAGAAAAATGGAAAGTAATGTTGTGCAAAAAAGCCGAGAGGCAGGTCCGGATATTTGGAGGGTACGGCCCAGATCCGGGTCAGGATCCATTCAGCAGTCTTATCACAGTTGGAAAGAAGCTGTTCCCAGATCTGGCCATACAAGTCTTCAAGCTCCTGAGCCTTCTTCCGGAGGGAAGAGGGACAAAAAGTGTGTTGGCTGAGTGGGTCTTGTCCTTGATTATCCTGGCAGCGCTGCTCTGACAGCGTGCGGTGTAAAGTGAATCTATGGACGGAAGATTGGTTTGTGTGATGTGCTGCGCTGTGTTCACGATCTTCTGCAGCTTCTTTCGGTCTTGGACAGGACAACTTCTATATCAGGTTGTGGTGCACCCTAGAAAAATGCTTTCTACGGTGCATCTATAAAAATTAGTGAGGGTTTTAAGGGACAGGCCAAATTTTTTTAGTTTTCTCAGGAAGTAAGGGGTCTGGTGGGCCTTCTTGGCAGTGAACACTGCTTGGTTGGACCAAGTCAGTCATTTGTGATATTGACCCCGAGGAACTTAAAGCTTTTGACCTGTTCCACTTGTGCACCACCGATGTAAATTGGGTCGTGCGGTCCGCTACTCCTTCTGAAGTCAACAACCAATTGCTTCATCTTGCTGACGTTGAGGGATAGGTTATTGTCTTTGCACCATGCCACCAGGTTCTTAATTTCCTCTCTGTACTCAAACTCATCATTACCCGAGGTACGGCCTACAATTGTTGTGTCATCAGCAAACTTATGTAAGGGGTTTCTTTTTTTATGTCACTGCATAGTCTAATTAAAATGGCTTCTTTGTTATGTTATAATTGAAAGAGCTTCTTTGTTATGTTAACTGCTGAGAAAGTCCTCCCCTAGCAGTTTTTTTGGATCACATTACTGATAAGAAGATGTTACAAACCAACTGGGATAGTTGTTATGCTTTTGGTGTGTCTGTAAGATATTGTATGCGTGGGGTTTTGGGGCAGAAGGCAAGAGAGGGAGAGACAGAGGATGGACCAGGTGCTGTGAGTCCACTAACGGGGTCGGACCCCGAGCGGGCGTTCGACGAGGAGAGGAGACGGACTCGTGTGGAGCGTCTGGTTGACCACCGTTGTTGGTCCCAGGTGGCCGGTTGAGGTGGTCTGAGGGGTCGCAGGGTGAAGAAGAAGGGACCTGAGCTCCAACTGTTTGTGCACGAGAGCTTGATCTTTGATAAGTATGGCGCCTTTTATTTTCCTTTTATATTTTATTCTCTATTAATTATATAGTTCCAGTAATATCTATAAACTGTAAATCATTTAATCGTATCTGGTGTATTGTCTGTTATTTGGGCGGGGTGGGGTACCTCACACAGCATCCACACAAACGAATTATCCAGTTTGGCGGGGCCGAGGGCTGTTTCCCTAGACGACAACAAGCCGAGCGACCCTGAGGCTGGCCAGGGAGTCTACATTGTGGGGGCTCGTCCGGGATTGGATCTACTGGTATGCTGTGTGGTGGCCCTGTTTAAATCAGTAATGTATGTCTCTGTGGGTTATTTGCTGGTTATTGCTGCATGCGTGGTGGGTGAGGTCTTTGTTCGAGTTCAGGCTAGCATTGACGAGTTGGAGGTGGAACTTGGGGCTGTCCATGCTGTTGGGAGAGAGAGGAAAGAGTGGTCTGGTTTGGAAGTAGTGTCTGTGAATAAATGTTCTAGCTCTGGCAGGCTCCGCCTGGCGCTTGGGATAGTGTCCACCCCAAGAGGGGCAGAGGCGTGCGAGATGTAGGCGGAGCAGATCTCTCAGTTGTTAGATGAGTGGCAGTGCTCAGTTGAGGGAGAGCAACAGGGATTGGTTGAAAGTTTAAGCAGACAGGCTGGTGATGGTGTTAGAACTGCCAGGTTCACTTACCCCATAGTGACAGCTGTCAGTTATTTGAAAGAGTGGGGAAAGTTTTCAGTGTGTCTTCTCTGGCTAGGAGGGCAGCTAAATTGCTTGCAGTGCCAGGGGGATCATTTCAGGGGATCAGCCCCTCCTTCAGTTATTCAGCTGATCAGAGGTGTCGGGAAAATTAATGAAGGCCCAGTAGGGGAACTGCTTGGGGTCTCTGGGGAAGCACGTTCCCAGCAATGTACCAATGAACTTCCAAAAGGAAAAGACCCTATTCCTGAAGGCTTAGAGGGACCACGCCCCAGGGTGTCGCTATGGATAGAGGGAAGCAATGCTAAAGCCATCCTCGACCCCGGGGCACAGGTCAAGTTTTTGTACAGTTCGTTTTACAACCGGTGTCTGAAGCATTTATTCTTGACAACCACGAGGGCACCAGAGATTTTGGGCACCAGTGCCAGTAATTATCCAGAAGACGATGATTGGTTAATGACCCTGGAGTTCATGGGGGCATTGTCTGGGCACCCAGCGTGTCGAGTTGCTTCTGAGGACGTGTGTAGCAGCCTTGAGCCGATACCGAATTTAAAGGAGACCCAGCGATGGTACGGCCTGGGGAAAGTAGCTGAGGGTGAGACCCTCCTAGTAGACGCTCCAAACTACCATGAGGGAGGGGAGTTGACTGCTGAAGACACCTCAGTGAGAGAGAGGTCGTGGTAGCTGGACCCTGGCGGCGTGGAAGATGAAGGCAGCGTGTGTGGGGATGATGCGACGTGGTTTAACGTGCTGCGTCTGAGGGGTGGATGTTGCCAGATCCTGAGGAGTGCGGCTGTTAAGCCGAAGATGGCCGTTATTAGTTCCCTAGGATTCTTCCGATCCGAAAAGATGCCCAAGGGCATATCCGGAGCCCCTGCATCCTTCCCGCGGGGCATGAGGAAGACCAGGGAGGAAGAGAAGGTGTGTGGAGTTTTGGCGTATGTGGATGACCGCCTAGAGCTTGGATTCGCCTGGGCGGACTATGAAGTGAGGCGAGTGTCTGAGCCTGGGTACAGAAGTGAAGTGTCAAATGCGGAGGAGTTTTTGGCCGGAGGATTTTGGTACAATGTGAGAAAAATGACCCGACGTACCAGTTGAACTTCCTGGTGTTGGAACAGATGGTGGTGGACCTGGGGATGAAAACCCAGGTCGTCAATTGGAATGAGACACAGGGGAGAGAGGGAATTTGCACTGCTGAACTGAGTGCTCAGAAATGCGGGCCGGAGACTGAGTGCCGGACTTGTGGGACAACCATTGCAGACTTGGAATTCACGCTCGTCAACGTGGAGAAGGAGCAACGGAATTCCGAGCCGACACTGCAGTCATGTACTGATGAATTAATCCAGCGAGAAGAAACAATGACCCTCCTTCGAATGGTTCAGCAGAAACTCAAGATGTCGATCCAGAAAATATTGGAAGACTTACAAGTTGGGGAAGATCAAGGAAGTGTTCTGACTAAGGCCAACAGAAAACCGAGAGCCCAGGGAGGGGAGTTTGACTACACTCCCGAGGAGGCGAAGAAATGGAGGACAGATCTTGGAAAAAGGAGGCGGACGCTTGAAAGGAACCTGAAGATGACTATCGACAGTTTAAGTGAAGTGGAAAAACTGGAAGTTGACCTGGAAGATGTCATCAGGAAGAAAAAACTGGAGGCTGAACATCCTTTAACTGCTGCTTTTCAGGTCACAGTGGAAGAAGCTGGTGGGGTAACTGCGTCCCAGATTGAGATGACCAAGAACCGTGAGTCAGAGCTGCTGAGGCTGTGGTGAGAGTTGAAGGAGTCCCGGAAGAAGCTGACATCTCGACTGCAGTAGGCTGAAGGGGTAGCCGCGGCTAAATGTTTCAGTTTGGAGAAACTCAAGCAGCAGCTACTGATCGAGGGAATGAAGAAGAATACGGATTTGAAGGATGATGTGCTGGACATGTGGTACATGCTGCCTTTCGCTAACTTCCCCGTGATTGAGGAAGAGACCTTTTGCTCTTCTCCCACTGAGTCAGGTGTAGCGGGGAGGGTTAGCATGGGCAGTCTGAGTTACAGCAGGACCAGGAAGGAAAAGAAGCGGGGCCCCGGACACGGGACAAGGGGCTCCGAATTGTAATGGTGGCCTGAGTGAGAGAGGAGTTGGCAAGCAGGCTCGAGATATCGCTAGTAGTGTCTGGGCCTTTAGGGTTTAGGTGAGGGGGTACGGAGGTCTCGAAGGATTAGGAAGCTCTCAGCTAGGTTGGCCTATGTAGCGCCCGTGGATGGGCGGAAGATCCACTGTTTGGGGAACAATGTCACTGTGTGTACCTGGATGAGTTTCTGAGTCTGTAGGACTGGTTGGCGAGTTATTTAGAAGTCATGAGGACATGACTTTATTTGGTGGGGGGAGAGTGTAAGGGATTTCTTTTTTTATGTCACTGCGTAGTCTAATTAAAATGGCTTCTTTGTTATGTTATAATTGAAAGGGCTTCTTTGTTATTTTAACTGCTGAGAAAGTCCTTCCCCTCGCAGCTTGTTTGGATCACGTTACTGATAAGAAGATGTTACGAACCAATTGGGATAGTTGTTATGCTTTTGGCGTGTCTGTAAGATATTGTATGCATGGGGTTTTGGGGCAGAAGGTGACAGAGAAAGACAGAGGATGGACCAGTTGCTGTGAGTCCACTAACGAGGTTCGACCCTGAGCGGGGCGTTCGGCGAGGAGAGGAGACAGAGATGGACTCGTGTGGAGCGTCTAGTCAACCACCGTTGTTGGTCCCAGGCGGCCGGTCGTGGTGGTCCGAGGGGTCACAGGGCGAAGAAGAAGGGTCCTGAGCTCCAACTGTTTGTGCACGAAGAGATTGAACTTTGATAAGTGTGGCGCCTTTTATTTTCCTTTTATATTTTATTCTCTATTAATTATATAGTTCCAGTAATATCTATAAACTGTGAATCATTTAATCGTATCTGGTGTATTGTCTGTTATTTGGGTGGGGTGGTGTACATCATACAGCATCCACACAAACTGATTACACAGTTTGGCAGGGCCGAGGGCTGTTTCCCTAGCCAACAGCAAGCCGGGTGAGCCTGAGGCTGGCCGGGGGGGGGGGGGGGGGGGGGCGGGGGGGCGCGGGGGCTACACTTATATATTGAGTTTGATGGAAACTTGGCTACACAATCATGGGTGTACAGTGAGCACAGCAGGGGGCTGAGTACACAGCCTTGTGGGGCACTGGGATTAACATTTATCATGAGTTTCCGATGGTGCCACTGTGATCATGACAGTGGTGGACCAATTCTCCAAAGCAGCATACTTCATTGCCCTCCCCAAACCTCCGTTGGCTGCTGCGATGGCAGAACTGGTTCTCTAACATTTACTTTGTCTACGTGGTTTCCCTTAGGATTTTCAGAAGGTCTGGGGCCCTCAATTCATCTTCCATTTCTGCCAGGCCTTCTGCTCTCTCCTCTGCACCTCAGTGAGTTTGTCCAGCTATCATCCCCAGACCAACAATCATTCAGAAAGCGTTGATCAGCAAATGGAGAAGTTTCTATGATGCTTCGTCATCTCTAACCTTTCCTCATGGAAGAAGTATCTGCTCTGGATACGAACTCCTCTACCATGGGTATGTCATCCCTGAAATGCATCATGGCTATCAACCTTCATTGTTTCCCACAGAGGACTCAACAGTGGAGGTCTCACCTGCCAGGGTGTTGGTTCACTACAGCCATGATGCTTGGAAGAGGGCATGGAGGGCAATCCTAGCTGCCAGCCACACCTACTACTGCCAGGCCAATCGCCGGTGCCACCTAGTCTGGGGACCATGTCGGGCTGTCCACCTGAGATCTGCCCCTGTGCACTGACTCCTGCAAGCTCTCACCCTGTTTCATTGACGTCTTTAAGAATTCCTATTGCACCAATCCCGTCACCTCTGTCTGCAGTTGCCAGCATGCCTCTGGATCGTGCCCTCTTTCCACGTGTCCTGCCTCAAGTTCATTGTCCATGAACCCCCCAACCCACCTGAGCCTGCACCTCCGAGGTCTACGATGGTAGAAGGTGGACTGGTGTAATGGTTCACCGATTGATGGATTCATGTCGTCATGGACAGGGTGTGCAGTTTCTGGTTGACTGGGAACGAGGTCTTAGGTGCTATCCAGTTTCACCTTCGATTCATTGCACATCGAGAAGTTCTATTGGACCAATCTGGATTGTCCTGGTGGGGGGGGGGTTGTTCTGTTAGGATGGCACCTCCCAATCATTACCCAGCTAACAGGAGTCATCTGGCACTTGTTTCCAAGTCATCACCTGCAGCCTATTTAAACCCAGCTCTCATTCACAGTACTTGTGCACCCATTGAACCAGCCAACCTCAACCAGTTACTCTGAGCTTTCAGTGCCCTTGTTGCCTTGTTGTGCTAAGTATTTTTTTCTCTCTTGCTTTGTGGCCCCTCATAGATTGTAATTTTGCAGTTTATTATCAAAGTTATTGCTCACAGCTAAATCATCTCCGCTATGCTGTCTTTATGTAAAGCCTCTTTTACACTTCCTGACATTCAGCCCTTTCCCACCTATCACCTACCAACTTCTGACTCCATCCCATCCCCCACTCACCTATCTTTCTCTTCACACTGCTACACCTATCACCTTCTAGCTTGTACTCCTTCTCCTCCCCTACCTTCTTATTTTGGCTTCTCCCCACTTTCTTTCCAGTACTGATGAGGGTCTCAGCCTGATATGTTGACTGTTTATTCCTTTCCATCAATGCTGCCTAATCTGCTGAGGTCCTCCAACATTTTGTGCATGTTACTCTGGATTTCCGGCATCTGTAGAATCTCTTGTGTTTATGTGAGGGAGATATCTAACATGATCACAGAGCTCTCAGAGGAATGCTAGGCTTCTTAACATCTATCAAGCAAATAAGAATTTGCTGGGTTTGGCACAAACATGGGATGAAAGACAGTGGCAAGGTCAAGTATAGGGAGGTGCTGAGAGTCAAATGCAGCCAAAGCTCCTTTTCATACAAGTTACCAATAGGAACATGGAAGTCTTCAATGTTAGTAATACAATTTGGTAAACTGTAATTGATGACAGAAGTGAGGGAACATCGGATGTAGATGGGGATGTGTCACTATGTTGTTTGAAAAGCACTATGGTACGCACCAGCCTTATAGTCCAGGCCACAGAAATACTGATCACCTCCATAATTAAATTTACATTGTGTCATTTTTAAGTCATTTCAGAATTAGTTTATTTAGTCAACAATAGATTATGGTTTCAATCAAGTTTGGGAGTGCACATCCATCATCTACATACTTGGAAGAATGCCAATCAAAACATAAACAGCTTAATTAGACTAATATCTAATTATGTTAATATTATTTATTTCACTAATTACTTTAATCTATTTGAGTACATTGTAACTGCCTCAGGTTATCAGAGAGATTTTAAGAACAATGCCATAGTTATTTGAGAGCGATGAGCTGTGGAAGGTCATTAGGAGACTCCAGGATAGATCTCAGCAGTACCCTACCTGGAGCCCACTTGCCATATGGAACTCACTCCACTTTGTGGGGCATCCCTTGGGTGTAGAGTCAGCTCATTTAAAAAAGGTACGTCCAACAGGCATTCTGACAGCCAGTGCAGCCCCTTGGCCGGGAGCAACAGAAAATCTCCCAATAATCTTATAACGTCTGCTTACTGCCTCTTTGGAACAAGATAAAAAGCTGGAGAAACTCTGCAGGTTAGGCAGCAACTGTGGATGCAAAAAGATGGTCATTATTTTAAGAAGAGACCCTGCATAGGGCCTGTTATGTCTGCTGTCTATTCTACTTAAATATCACAAGATTTGATCTGCCTGTGCACTTTAGGGTTTGGTCTGAAACAACATTTCTGGGGAAGAACTATCTGTCGGAAGAACTAAGCAGATCAAGCAGCATTTGGGGTGGGGTGGGGAGGGGGTGAAGGAAGAACTGTCAATGTTTTCATGCAAGGGTTTCATCTGAGATATCAACAATTCCTTTCTTCCCACAGATGCTGCTCAACACACTAAGTACTCCCAATAGATTGTTTGTTAGACTAGATTCCAGCATTTGTAGTCTATTGTGTCTCCAGTTCTATAGTAGGTCTATATTTATAGGCAATCATTGAATAAAAGTGTACAATTTGTTAATCCGTTCTAAACAAAAGTGAATGTTTAAACAACAAAAATCTACTTAACACTCATATCAAATTTAAACTAAATAGCTTTTGTTGGTATAATAAAGAAAGCATAATGTTTTTATTAAGAAATACAAGTAAACAGTGAAAGAGTTAAAACTTCTTGATATGAATCTTTTAAAGCTGCACCCTCCAACTTTCATATTTTTCCTGATTCATAAGCACAGTTCAAAAATATTTCAAGCTAAAATCTGCTATCAATTACTTAATTACCATGAGCTACATCATATCAGAAGAATTACAATTACCAATATAAATATACAAAAATATCCAGCCTTCCCTGTGATTTATATATTCATTAATTTATTGAAAATGCATAGCGTCTGTTAGTTGTGTCTGTTGTTGGCCTAATTTCAGTGTTGATTATAATACTGCCACAACGCATGTTATTACATCTCCTCCCCTTCTCCTCTCTGTCCCAGTCTCTCAGGGCAAGCTGTCTCACAGAGGCTGCTTTAGGGGGTTTATTAAATATGCACCTTCCAGTAGGGTTTTAAAACTCAAGTTAATCTCATCAGAGGCCAAGAGTCCTCCAGATATGTAAATCTACATCTGTTCCTCTTCAAAGGAGAGATTCTCCTGGATTACTTTAGGAAAAACACATCCCACCCGGATGTAGCCAATGAACCAGAGTGGAAAAAAAAGCTCCTGTGGCAAATGTGGCACCTCTGTCTGTTGCTAACTCACTGAGATCTGACGGCAATGAAATTACACTTAATGTTATTCACTGTTAGGTTTAAGAAGCAATTAAGTAAGAAGCAGTGGAATTCTTGCCGTAGGCCATTGGCTCCAATGGGGATGGTTTAAAAAAAAGCAAATGATTCCAAAGCTAGTTGCATAAGTAAGTAATAATATAAGTGTGATCTGTAGGTAGCTGTCCAAGTGTAGAATTTTAACATAGAGGAATCTAAACAGCATCCATCCAAAACTGGAAAAGGTGCCTGTCATTTAAAGGACTTTGAAGAATATATATTACCTGAAATGCTTCATTAAAAGTATAATGAATTTCTTTCAGTGTAGTTAAGTCTCAGATCAGACAAAATATGTATTTAAATATACTGTATATCATGGAGTGTCATCAGATTATGAAAATAGAATTTGAAAATGGTCTGTATGTAGCTCCAGTATTACTTAGCTTTAATGTAAATATTTTCTAAGCAATTGGTAATATCTTCTGTCTTACAACTTAAAGTAAGTGCATTTTTAACATTTCATGCAAAAAATGCTCAAAGTAAGGTTATTCTTTATGGTAAATTTATAAGATTTCTTTTAACATAGAGGTACTTTAAATATTTAAGCTTAATCATCATACAAAAGTGCAAGTCTTCAGTTCTGAGAAAAGAAACTTTTACTATGATGTAAGTGTCAAAAGAATTTCAGTACTTGGAGTGCCAGCTTATCATATCTCACATTCCTATGTGCACATTACAAGCAAAAGGACCTCCAATGCATAAATAATAAGTTGTTAAAAAGACTTAAAAAAAAGTTTTTGAAGTAGAAACTGGAAATGAAAATCTTTATAGTACTAGCATGAGACTTGAAGTAGAAATCCTCAAAGTCTATGGAAACAGATCATATGGGGATGTTGAAAGAAAATGTGCCTGTTGGAAACTGTTTAAAATGTGAGTATCTATTTATCATATTCATGTTATATCATTCACTATCCTTAATGTTGGAGCTTGGTTGTGATGCTTTAGTAACCAAACCATTTAATAAATAAACATTGCACCAATGTTAACAGGAGCTTGTGTTCATCACAAAATAATATTTTAGAAAGAGACACTGTTTGGTTTATGTTACACAGATTGATTTGGAATGCTAATATTTTAATTTTAAAATGCTTCAGATCACATTAACAGCACAGATAATGATATCATTAAATTGGAGGGTCATGTGTTGCAATGATTTCAAATCCCTCAATGTGTGGGGAAGATTATTTTACACAGATCTTCCAAAAAGTCACAATGGACAAGTGGGTGGAGCCCACCAGAAATACAACCCCAGTTTCCTCTTCATGCTTTAAATCTTCCACCAGGCTAGAAACATTATCTATAAGTTTGATGATATTATTTATTATTTTGAGATTTTGTTGCCTAATTTTACATACTTTAGATGTAATTATTTACTCCCCACTTTCACCTAGCACCCTATAAATTCCTTTCCGTGATTAGCTGAGGAATAAAGTAATCAAAGACTGTGCCTAAAGTGAAAATTAAAAGCAAAGTGACATTTTAATTAAATAAGTGAAGTCAAAGTATTCCCTCTACCATGAACTGCTCATTAGCACAGGCCTTTGAAGTAGGAATGATTGTTTAAAAAGTAAAAGGAAAACATAAATTCAGTTACTGAAAAGTCAATATCAGTCAGATAAATTATCACTTCTAATGAAACCATGGCAGCAGCAATTTAAATCCAGATTTGCATCTCCATTAAAGTAGATCATGACTGTCTCAAAATAAAAATGAAGAGTGAAATAAAATCTAAGTTGTTGGAAAGTCAACATCATTAGAATAACTGTTTTTACTCCTCGGTTCCAAACGAGCCTATAGTAAGATCTCGAAACAGGGGAGGTAGGCAGCCAATGGCATGAAAGAACTTTAAATCCTTTAATTAGTGCCCAGTGAAAAGCAGTCTCTTTTACTATCAGACGAATAAAATTGAGTGGATGTGCTTTGTTGCTGATCTTTGCAGCCATGTCTTCCCTATGTTCTGAGAGGGTGCAAGAAGAGGCTAATCAGGTTTATGTAAAGCCAGTTCCTGCCTGCCAGTTGGTAATATCTCATTAATTCACTCAGAGCTTGCATCATTGTTCTCCAGCATTTGAAATTCACCAAGGAACAGGGATTTTTCTTAATCCTCTCCATCAAAGATAACATTCTGAGAGCTGTTGCCACGGTCTGGGTTGGAGTTCGGTAGACTGAAATGAGAAGAAAGATTTTGACTTATTTCAAGTGTCCTTTCTTTGAAATATGATGGTATTTCTGAGGAAGTCAACATCAGTGACAGTTCAAAAGATTTATATGAAGCACCACCACACCAGGATTCAATTGCTTAGAAAATCAGCACTTGCAGGAAATAAAAACCTGATAAACTAAAACAAAGTTTTGAAAAAGCATTGCAAAGATTTTTGACAACAGGCTTAAGGTTCAAATTGACTATCAGTCTGATTTAGATTATGATCAAAATGGTAATTTGGTCTCTCTACTAGACTGTATAATCTATGCAATAATAGAGCAAATTCACCAGTGGCATTTAATAACATCAGGCTGCACTTTTACTGTCTTTTGATTGTTGCTCCTTGCCTTTTGCATTTCTGATGACAGACAAAAGTGTGTTGTGAAGAGCACTTGGTAATGATTTCAATAAACAATACCAAATAGCCTCCCCTCCAATGAGTACATTTGCATAGAGCCTGCCACAAGGAAACAGCATCCATCATCAAAGATCCCCACCATCCAGGCCATGCCTTCCTCTCACTGTTACCATTGGTTAGGAGGTACAGATGCCGTTGATCCTACACCTCTGCGTTCAGGAACAGTAATTACCCTACAACCATCGGGCTATGGAATTGGCATGGATCATTTCATTTTCCACTACTCTGAATTGACTCTACAACCTATAGCCTGACTTTCAAGGACTCTACAACTCATTTTCTAACCATTGTTTTTATCTGGAGTTGACTTCTTTTCCACATTAGTGTTTGTCAGTCTTTATCTGTTTTTCTTTCATAAAGCCCTATTGCTTTATGAAATTTCTTCCTCTAAATGCCTGCAAGAAAATGAACCTCAGGGTAGTGTATGATAATAATTTATTGATAATAAATTTACCTTGAACTTTGAATTTATTATATCTTTGTGGTGTTAGCTTAAATGAAATTGAAAACTATTAACAGAGAAAACTTTAAGGATGTTAGTCACACAGAATATATTTTTCTCTGTACTGAATGATCAAGCAACAGGAAGACCTTCCCCAGAATATTAAACTTCTTTTGTAATGCAGGTACTTCCTGTTGCTTTAGTTTAAGAAATCTGAAAATATTTGAGTGACAAATATTGGCAGGACGTGGAGAAAACTCCACTTCTCGACTAAATTGTACTATGGAGCTCACCTGACAAGGAATATAACATTTCAGTTAAATATTTCATCAAAGTGAATTCACTTCTAGCAATGCAATACTCAGCTTGAATTATGATGATAACATAAGACAATAAGAGATAGGAGCAGATTTAGGCTGTTCAGCCCATCAAGTCAGCTCCATCATTTCATCATGGCCACTTCATTTTTCCTCTCAACCCCATTCTCCTGTCTTCTCCCCATAACCTTTCATGACTCGACTGATCAAGAACCAATCAACCTCTGCCTCAAATACGTACAATGACCTGACTTCTACAGCTGCCTCAGATTCCCCACCCTCTGTCTAATGAAATTCCTCCTCATCTCTGTTCTAAAAGGACATTATTCTATTCTGAAGCTGTGCCCTCTGGAACAAGTCTCCCCGACCGCAGGAAACTTCCACTCCGCATCCACTAAATCTAGGCCTATCAACATTAGATAGGTTTCAATGAGCTCCTCCCTCATTCTTCTAAATTCCAGTGAGTACAGGCCCAGAGCCATTAAATGACTTTCATATGATAACCCTTTCATGCCCAGAGTCATTCTCGTGAATCTCCTCTGAACCCCTCCAATGTTAACATATCCTTTCTTAGACAAGGGGCCCAAAACTGCTCATAATACGCCAAGTGAAGCCTCGCCTGTGTTTTAATCCTCAGCACTGCATCCTTGTTTGTATGTTCTAGACCTTTCAAAATGAAGGCTAACATTGCATTTGCCTTCCTCAGCACCTACTCAATCTGCAAGTTAACCTTTAGGGAATCCTGCACAAGGACTCCCAAGTCCCTTTGCCACTCAGATTTTTGAATTTTCTGCCTGTTTAGCAAATAGTCTATGTTTTTGTTCCTTCTACCAAAGTGCATGACCATACACTTCCCAACACTGTATTTCACCTGCTACTTCTTTCCCCAATCTCCTACTCTGTCAAGTCCTTCTGCAGCCTCCCTGATTCCTCAACATCACCAGTACCTTCATCTATCTGATTTCATCTGCAACCTTGGCCACAAAGCATTCAATTCCGTCATCCAAATCATTGATATATGACTTAAAAAGAAGAGATCCCAACACAGATGCCTGTAGTCAGCCAAGCAGAAAAGGCTTGCTTTATTCCCACTCCACCAATCAGCCAATCCTCCATGCGTGCTAATATCTTTCCTGTAATAACATGGGCTCTAATCTTGTTAAGCAGGCTTATATGCTGCATATTTTCAAAGGCCTTCTGAAAATCCAAGTTCACAACATCTTTCCAACCACTGAGGTTAGACTAACTGGCCTATAACTTCCTTCCTGCTACTTCCCTCCCTTCTTGAAGAGTGTAGTGATATTTACAATTTTCAAGCATCATCTGGGCTTTAAGATTCAGGGTCAAACTCGACTGAAGTTTTGGGTGCCCTCATTGGAAATTGCCAGCTGTTCTTGAAGAGGAAAGGAGCTATCGTACCTAATGAGCATTTTCTTTAAGAGACTAGTTATACATTTGATGAAAGAGGCAAAATGCCTTTTGCTTTGCCTTTGGTCACTCTGCTCAATCCAGGAGCATTCTGTAGGTTGTTGAGCAAGGGGATTGGTTTACAGATCATGTTCATTCCTTCAGTTTTTGAGTGTTAGCATAGTTTGTTCTACTGACATTGCTTACAGTGTGTTTTGTGACTTTGGACAAATATTTCTGCCAAGCCAGTTGCAGATAGTTGGCATGGAGCAGATATAATATGTCTTACTCCATTCACTTGTAGGAATGATTGAAACTGTTCTGCCACAAACTGTGCTCCACTGTTACTGACTAAGTGTTCTGGAGCACCAGTCTTTGAGAAGAGGCTTCCCAACACATCAACAGTATGTGAGGCTGTAGTGGAGGCCATTGGGAACACTTCTGGCCACTTAGTAGCTGCATCCACTACTACCAAGAAACTTGTGCACATGAATAGTCCAGCAAAATCCCTATAGATCCTCTGCCAGGCCAGTGCAGGCCATTCCTAGGGACAGAGAGGTGCTGCTCTTGGCATCTTCTGGACATATTGGCATCCTGAATAGTGCATAGCAAGCTGCCTGATCTGCTGATCTATCCCAGGCCACCAGATAAAGCAACACACATAAAAGTTGCTGGAGAATGCAGCAGGCCAGGCAGCATCAATAGGAAGAGGTACAGTCAACGTTTCGGGCTGAGACCGTATGTCAGGACTAACTAAAAGAAGAGCTAGTAAGAGATTTAAAAGTGGGAGGGGGAGGGGGAGATCCAAAATGATAGGAGAAGACAGGAGGGGGAGGGATGGAGCCAAGAGCTGGACAGTTGATTGGCAAAAGGGATATGAGAAGATCATAGGACAGGAGGCCTAGGGAGAAAGAGAAGGGGAGGGGGGGAAACCAGAGGATGGGCAAGGGGTATAGTGAGGGGGACAGGGGGAGAAAAAGGAGAGAGAGAAAAAGAATGTGTGCATATAAATAAATAATGGTTGGGGTACGATGGGGAGTAGGGCATTAGCGGAAGTTTGAGAAATCAGTGTTCATGTCATCAGGTTGGAGGCTACCCAGACGGAATATAAAGTGTTGTTCCTCCAACCTGAGTGTGGCTTCATCTTTACAGTAGAGGAGGCCGTGGATAGACATGACAGAATGGGAATGGGACGTGGAATTGAAATGTGTGGCCAATGGAAGATCCTGCTTTCTCTGGCGGACAGAGCGTAGGTGTTCAGCGAAACGATCTCCCAGTCTGTGTCGGGTCTCGCCAATATATAGAATGCCACATCGGGAGCACCGGACGCAGTTTATCACCCCAGCCGACTCACAGGTGAAGTGTTGCCTCACCTGGAGGGACTGTCTGGGGCCCTGAATGGTAGTGAGGGAGGAAGTGTAAGGGCATGTGTAGCACTTGTTCCACTTACAAGGATAAGTGCCAGGAGGGAGATCAGTGGGGAGGGATGGGGGGGATGAATGGACAAGGGAGTTGCGTAGGGAGTGATCCCTGCGGAAAGCGGGGGGGGGGAGAGAAAGATGTGCTTAGTGGTGGGATCACGCTGGAGGAGGCAGAAGTTACGGAGAATTATATGTTGGACCTGGAGGCTGGTGGGGTGGTAGGTGAGGACAAGGGGAACCCTATTCCTAGTGGGGTGGTGGGAGGGTGGAGTGAGAGCAGATGTGCGTGAAATGGGGGAGATGCGCTCGAGAGCAGAGTTGATCGTGGAGGAAGGGAAGCCCCTTTCTTTAAAAAAGAAGGATATCTCCTCCGTTCTGGAATGAAAAGCCTCATCCTGAGAGTAAATGTGGCAGAGATGGAGGAATTGCGAGAAGGGGATGGCATTTTTTCAAGAGACAGGGTGAGAAAAGGAATAGTCCAGATAGCTGTGAGTAGGCTTATAGTAGACATCAGTAGATAAGCTGTCTCCAGAGATAGAGACAGAAAGATCTAGAAAGGGGAGGGAGGTGTTGGAAATGGACCAGGTAAACTTGAGGGCAGGGTGAAAGCTGGATGCAAAGTTAATGAATTCAACCAGCTCAGCATGCGTGCAGGAAGCAGCGCCAATGCAGTCGTTGATGTAGTGAAGGAAAAGTGGGGGACAGATACCAGAATAGGTTTGGAACATAGATTGTTCCACAAAACCAACAAAAAGGCAGGCATACCTAGGAACCATATGGGTGCCCACGGATACACCTTTAGTTTGGAGTGGGAGGAGCCAAAGGAGAAATTATTAAGAGTAAGGACTAATTCCGCTAGACGGAGCAGAGTGGTAGTAGAGGGGAACTGGTTAGGTCTGGAATCCAAGAAGAAGTGGAGAGCTTTGAGACCTTCCTGATGGGGGATGGAAGTATATGGGGACTGGACATCCATGGTGAAAATAAAGCGGTGGGGGCCAGGGAACTTAAAATCATTGAAAAATTCCAGAGCGTGAGAAGTGTCACGAACATAGGTAAGAAGGGATTGAGCAAGGGTGGATAAAACAGTGTCGAGCTATGCAGAAATGAGTTCGGTGGGGCAGGAGCAAGCTGAGACAATAGGTCTACCAGGACAGGCAGGGTTGTGGATCTTGGGTAGGAGGTAGAAACGGGAAATGCGGAGGGAGTGGGACCATCAACTCTGCTCTCAAACGCATCTCCCCCATTTCACGCACATCTTCTCTCACTCCATCCTCCCGCCACCCCACTAGGAATAGGGTTCCCCTTGTCCTCACCTACCACCCCAACAGCCTCCGGGTCCAAATATAATTCTCTGTAACTCCCGCCACCTCCAATGGGATCCCACCACTAAGCACATCTTTACCTCCCCTCACCTCTGCTTTCCGCAGGGATCGCTCCCTACCGACTCCCTTGTCCATTCATTCGCCCCCCATCCCTCCCCACTGATCTCCCTCCTGGCACTTATCCCTGTAAGCGGAACAAGTGCTACACATGCCCTTACACTTCCTCCCTCACCACCATTCAGGGCCCCAAACAATCCTTCCAGGTGAGGCGACACTTCACCTGTGAGTCGGCTGGGGTGATATACTGCGTCCGGTGCTCCTGATGAGGCCTTCTATATATTGGTGAGACTTGACGCAGACTGGGAGACCATTTCGCTGAACACCTATGCTCTGTCTGTCAGAGAAAGCAGGATCTCCCAGCGGCTACACATTTTAATTCCACATCCCATTCCCATTCTGACATGTCTATCCACGGCCTCCCCTACTGTAAAGATGAAGCTACACTCAGGCTGGCGGAACAACACCTTATATTCCATCTGGGTAGCCTCCAACCTGATGGCATGAACATTGACTTCTCAAACTTCCGCTAATGCCGTACCTCCCCCTCGTACTCCATCCATTATTTATTTATATACACACATTCTTTCTCTCTCTCTCTTTTTTCTCCCTCTGTCCTTCTCACTATACCCCTTGTCCCCCCTCCCCGTTTTCTTTCTCCCTAGGCCTCCTGTCCCATGATCGTCTCATATCCCCTTTGCCAATCACCTGTCCAGCTCTTGGCTCCAACCCTCCCCCTCCTGTCTTCTCCTATTATTTCGGATCTCCCCCTCCCCCTCCCACTTTCAAATCTCTTACTAGCTCTTCTTTCAGTTAGCCCTGACGAAGGGTCTCAGCACGAAACGTCGACTGTACCTCTTCCTATAGATGCTGCCTGGCCTGCTGCGTTCACCAGCAACTTTTGTGTGTGTTGCTTGAAATTTCAGCATCTGCAGATTTCCTCGTGTTTGCCATCAGATAAAGCTTCATTTTGACCGTGCCTAGATTCACGGCATGTAGCTTGTCCAACACTTTAGCTCTCAGTTTGGGTAGCACAATAATTCATATTCTCTACATAAGACAACCTCTGTTAAGGACAAGTTCATGTCAGCTCTGGTAAAAATGTGGGAACTGGAATTTCTGCAGCACATTCCAGCCATTTTGAGTGGCCATGTAGACCTGTGGGGTCTTTTCTGCTTTCCCTTTGGATCATCTCTAACAAAATAGGAAGACTTTTGATTTGCATTAGGGAGAATACATCAAGAGCAGTGTTATCCTGTGTAATTTTTTCAGGTATTTCCTTTTCCAAATGTAAATCGAACGACCCGTCTGTGTTTCTATGATTAATTGACTGCTTGAACTTGATCTTGTAATTATGTCCTCCAAGTAACAGAGCCTGTCTCTGCATTCACGCTGCTCCTGTCAGTGGAACACCTTTCTGTGGAATGAAAATGGACACCAGTGGTTAGTGATCCATAACAAGGGTAAACTCTTCCCCATACACATACTGGTTGAAACGTCTTACACCCTGAACATGACTCAAGCCCCCTCGGTCAATCTGAGCATAATTTTTCTCTGTAGCGGAGGAGAATGTGATGCAAAGGCTGTGGGGCATTCACTTCTATCACTCACAACAGGTGGCATGACTTCAACTATATCATAAAGCGAGGCATCACAGGCGAACTTCACTAGATGACTTGGATCATAATGTGTGAGTACAGTGTCTGACATCACCATTTCCTCTGTCATTTGGAAAGCCGCTTCACACTGCTTTTTTCATAGTTATTTTGTCCTGAACTATGGTAATGAGCTCAAGGAGTGGAGCACAGTAGCCAGCTTTAGCAGGAACCTGTTTTAGTAATTGACTAATCCTGAAAAGGACCACAACCCTGACATGTCTTTTGGTGCTGGGGCATTGACCACTGCTTGAATTTTCTCAACACACTTGTGTAATGCTTATAGATCAGAAAGTGATGCTAGCTGAAAGAGTTAACACTTGTTACATCGTGCACTGAACACATAATCTTCTAATCTTTAAAGCCCCGTCCTGAGATTTTGGAGATGCTCCTTGTCATCCTCACCAGTAATAAATGATGTACTTTCAATGCTGAGTTGATGGTGAATTTAAAATCTCCACAGATCCTGACAGATACTGGGACCACCAATGTTGCCCATGGGTTTCACTGGAAAGAATTCCTTCAGCCTCCACGTGATCTAACTCATTAGCCCCTTATCATGGATGGTATAAGAAATCAGGTGGACTTTATAAAATTTGGGTGTGGAGTTTTTATTTAACACTATTTGCTCTTGATATATTTGAGTTTTGCAATGCCATCCTTGAACACTGCTGTTGCATATACTGTAGCTTTTGCTTCCAGTTGACTTTATTGCTGGGGATGTGGCATGTGAATAGTGGATGCATCTCCAATCAAGTGGGCATTGCTTCAGCCAACCATGCCCCAGTAATGCTGGCCCTGCAGCTTTTACCATGTATAAGCCTAATGTGGTTTGTTTGCTGTTGTATTTCACTGTTACAAACATCATTCCCACAGGGAAGTTATCTTTTCTCGAGTATAAGTTCTTAGTTAGACATCTGCAGGCTTCAGTTCAGTATCTCTAAAATGTCAATCAAACTCATACCGTGGAAGGAGTGAAACAGCTGAGCTGGTGTCCAATTCCATTTTAATTAATTTGTCATTCACTTCTCGTGTAAGCCGTGTTGCTTGTCTATTTTTGATTTTCACGTTGTAAATCTCTTGACTACACTGTCCTGTGTTACTCAAAGGTTCAAAGGAACATTTATTATCAAAGTGTGTCTGTAATATACAACTCTGAGATTCTTCTTCTCCAGCTAGCCATGAGAAAGAAATGAACCATGGAAGTAAGTTCAAAGAGAAACAGCAAATACACTCCCCACACGAAACAAAGAGGGCAACACAATCATCAATGCCCTCCAATCTCCCCCTCCCCCACACAAAATGCAACAAGAACATCGGCTCCAAAACCCCACTCCCCCGCATGAAACACAACAAGAACATCAGCCGCCAAACCCCCTTCCCCCTCAAAAAAAAACAAGAAAGAATGGGTGAAAATACAAAATATAAAAACCATAAGATTGATAAAGTCCATAGTCCATAGTCCAAATCAATAAACACTGATCCTTGGTAACATCCTATGAGATCATGGAAAGAGAGAGACATGGCTTGAGTGTAGAGACCTATCCTCAGGGCACAGTGATAGGCTACACAGGCTCCTCTGGACGTAAAAGGATCTAAAGGCATATAGCTGGCACCGATCACCTGCTCGCCTTCTGCTTTCACGTCAATGCCATTATCAAAGTTTTCATCAACTGCATGCAGATTAATGCTCTTTTTGAAACTGCAATTTGACTTTTTATCTTTTACTCTTCCCTCTTCAGTCCATTTATTTTTGTCTGCCTAACATGTTTGTATGTGTCTTATTTTGTTGCATTTTCTACGAGTTTTGCCTTTAATCCTGCATTACTGTGACATATACGAGTCCCTCCATAATGGTAACAGATTTTGTTTGGCCAGGCAGGTTTCTGTATAGACATTGCAATTTAGTTCACACTCACTTTCACTCCTGACTGCAACTTATTACTGTTTCTGGCTGCAGTTTCCATTGATACAGCAATTTCAACTGCTCTTTTAAATGTGAGCTGTGCTTCAGTTAAGAGCTGTTTTTAACTGCTTTCTTGTAAGATTCCACAAACTAAACAATCCCTCAGTGCATCATTAAACCCTTCACTGAACTGAAAATGCTCAGGCAACTTCTTCAATTCAGCCATGTACGCTGAAATGGACTCCCCTTCCTTGATTCCACTTATAAAACCTAAAGCTTTCTGCAATCAACAATGATTTTGGTTCTAAATATTCCTGCAATTACCTTCATGATATCAGCAAAGCTCATTTCATCTGGTTTGTTTGGTACAGTTAAACTTCTAAGCAAACTGTATACTTTTCTACAAATTACACTTGGTAAAACCTACACTCGCTTTTCATTGGCTATTTCATTTGCTTTAAAGTACTGCTCAGTTCATTCAATATACATTACCCAGCTATGTGTTGTGCAACTGAACATGTCTATCTTTTCAACGTAGACTGGCCTTCTTGCTTATTTATTTGTTAATTATTATTATTATCACCTGGTATTCTCAGTCTATGGACTCATGAAATTTGTTTGTTTTCTGCCTTTTTTAAACTTGACCAACTTTCTTCTCCTTCCAGAGAAAAATGGTGCTGCACATTTTTTTAAACTCCAATGTCTCTTTCCTCTTTTGAATAAAAAAAAAACATACTGAGCGTCAACAGGTAGGTAATCATCTCGGGTTCATTTTAAAATTACCACATTGCCATTGTTATGTTTTGTAACTCCAAAAACATAAAACTAATTGAAAGAAAAACCAGGAGCTGGGGCTACCTGTATACGCTTAGTTTGTCTTTTAGTGTGGTGCGCACTTAAAAAGTGGTGGTGTAATGACGAATGCCATTCACATACCTTTACATATAGCCTGCAATGAATTATGTGAACCAGGAGTACTTACTCAACAATATATTTAAAATATTACTCAAATGTTACTGAAATATTAAATACACAACAACTACTTTCTTACCTCAATAAAGTGAACATAGATAATTTATCTGAAATCATGGATATAATCCATTGGCGTTTGGGTAACTCTTCATGTCTGTGTGGAGCTGGCCTCATAGGTTCGTGTCAAAAGAATCAGAGAATTAAATACTAATTTCAACAGAGATCAGTTAGTCTATGTTTTGATATTAATGCTTATTCTTGATATTAGTTACACTCCTAATCCCATTGTATCTTTGTCCACTTTTTTTTTTCCCCCAAAAAGTCAGAATCAAAATCAGAATCAGAATCAGAATCAGGCTTATTATCACCAGCATGTGATGTGAAATTTGTTAACTTAGCAGCAGCAGTTCAATGCAATACATAAGTAGCAGAGAGAGAAAAAATAAATAAATAAAAGAAAAACATAATAATAAATAAACAAGCAAATCAATTACATATATTGAATAGATTTTTTTTAATTTGCAAAAACAGAAATACTGTATGTTAAAAAAAATGTGGTACTGTCCAAAGCTTCAATGTCCATTTAGGAATCAGATGGCAGAGTGTCACGCTCCGGTCTGTGAAACCTGCATTCTGGATCACAGTCTGGTCTGTGGATTCCGTACTCAGGTTAGTCCATATTTCCCTTGTTCCGTTAGGTGCCTTAATTGAGGCACCTGATTCTCATTTCAGGCTGGCAATATACATAGCTCTGGGGTCCAGTGATTCCTTATTGCAGCGGTCCCCAACCATCGGGCCACGGACCGGTACCGGGCCGCAGAGCATGCGCTACCGGGCCGCAAGGAAACAATATGATTTGGCGATAGGAGTCGGCTGCACCTTTCCTCATTCCCTGTCACGGCCACTGATCAGCCATTACGCATGCGAGGTCATGACCCGCGCGTCATCCGTGTCAGGGCGGGAAGGCGATCAACTCCTCGAGCTTGCAAATGACGACGGGCTGAAAAGTATGTTTGACATAACATCTCTGTCGGCATTTTGGATCAAAGTCAAGGCTAAATATCCTGAGGTAGCCATGAAAGCACTGAAAACATTGCTTCTATTTCCAACATATCTCTGCGAAGCGGGGTTTTCTGCAATGAATGCAATGAAAACTAAACTACGGAATAGACTGGACATAAGGAACCCCCTTCGAGTATCGCTGTCTCCCATCACCCCTCGATGGCACCGTGTTGTTGCAGGGAAACAAGCCCAGGGCTCCCACTGATTCAGCGATATTGGTGTGTTGCAATGATTTTATATATTTATACGGGGAAAACATGTGCTGTGTGTTTAATATCCAAATGTTACTAAAAATGTGATGATGCTATTGACTTATAAGTGACCTATATAACCGTATAACAATTACAGCATGGTAGCAGGCCATCTCGGCCCTTCTAGTCTGTGCCGAACGCTACTCTCACCTAGTCCCGCCGACCTGCACTCAGCCCACAACCCTCCATTCCTTTCCTGTCCATATACCTATGCAATTTTTCTTTAAATGATCATATCGAACCTGCCTCTACCACTTCTACTGGAAGTTCGTTCAACACTTCAAGCTCCCCTGATAATTGACTTATCATTATATTTATGCGAGGAAAATATGCGCTGTGTGTTTAATATTAAATTCGTTAGATAACTCCTTTTAGAAACAAAATTGAGTGTATTACCCACTTATCACCTATATTCCGGTCGTGATTAACACTCCACCCCCGACGAACAGAATTGTCAAAAAGGATTTGCTTGGGGGGGGGGAAATCGGCGGGTCTCGACGCGCATGCGCATTGGTGCCCGCGCAAGGCTTCATGGTCATTGTAGTCTTTTTGGTAAACAACGCATTTGACTGCTACTCTTGTCCGTTGGCAACCCTACCCCCTCCACCCCCCCCACCCCCCGGTCAGCCGCTCCACAAGAATATTGTCAATATTAAACCGGTCCGCAGTGCATAAAAGGTTGGGGACCCCTGCCTTACTGGGCTGTCCTCGGCAGTAATCTCGTCAGAATCCCCGTCAAGTTAACCAGCCGGAGTGAGACTAGAGCCACTGTCTGTAGTTCCTGGGCTCTGTCTAGGGCTTGCTGCTACTTGAAGCCTTTTCATGTCAAGATAAAGGTCAGTCGTTCATTGTGTGGTTTTGTCTAACTGTGTTCTCTCCTTCACTGGGTAGGTCTGGCCGTTTACCACTACGCTGAGGGAGGAACGGTCTCAGTGTTTTGTGTCCTGTGTCAAAGAAGAGCCCTGGCTCTATGTCTTGTGTCCAAGGAGGAGCTTTGGCTCAGTGTTCCATGTCCTGTGTCTAAGTCAAGTCTGAGCCCAGTCCAAGTCAAGAGTCAAGTTTCAAGTCCCAAGTCGAGAGTGAAGCTTCAAGTCCCAGTCAAGAGCTCAGTCCAAGCCAAGCTCCAAGTCTAGCCACTGGTGCTGAGTCCCAGCCAAGACCCGAGTTCCGAGTCATGACCTAAATTCCCCGTCGAGTTCTAGTCCCAAGTCCAAGTCTAGGTTTTCTGGTTTGTCACTCTACGTCTACGTTCATGTTATCTTTTTGTCCTCACTCCTTGGCTTCCCTAGCATTCTTAATAAACATACTTGAGTTCCTAGTACTTCAGTGTCTGTGTCTTGCATTTGGGTCCACTCCCATTGCTCCCTTATGACACAGAGGGGAAGAAGCTGTTCCTGAAACACTGACTGTGTACCTTCAAGTTTCTGTATCTCCTACCTGATTGTAACAGTGAGAAAAGGGCATGCCCTGGGTGCTGGAGGTCCTTAATAATGGACATTGCCTTTGTGAGACATCACTCCCTAAAGATGTCCTGGGTATTTTGTAGGCTAGTGCCCAAGATGGAGCTGATTAGATTTACAACTTAACATATAGGAATTAGAACTGGAATTGATTTATTATTGCCGCAAATGCCAACATGCAGTGAAAAACTTAGTTTTGCAAGCCATCCATACACTTGCAAGCCAACTGAATACCTAAATGCATCATTGCTTCTCTCTGATAGAATTTGTAATCTTGTAGCCTTCTCCCAAACAGCTACCTCTGCACTTTGCCTGTACTTATTCCATTACAACTTACAACTCTGTCTTCTCAATCTACATAGACACCCCCTTATTGGAAGCTGTCTGAATTTATCCAGTCCATCACTCATCTTTATAATTTTAGAGCCTTTATTCAGTCTTAATTTGTTCTGTATTCACAATAATAACACTGACGTTGGCATATCTGTATACTGGGGTATAGCAATATGTCAAACTCCTATGTACAGTAAATTGGGCTGCATAACCTGAGACAATGTTTGGCTGCAGGACACACTCTATGGTTCAAAATAAACCTGTGATATTCTAGGAAAGAGCTATGTTAGTGCTGTATAATACAACATTGTGCAGACAATTATGGACATAGCTATCTTTAAGATCCGTCTCCTGAGATCATTTGCTGCAGGTATGTCTTGGACAGTCAACTGCACTGATTCCATCTTTGTACTGTTGGAGCTGTGAGTGACAGGTAATTTAACTTACCTGCTACATGCATAGACACCTCAAGAGCAATTTTCTTTCCAATTAATTAACTATTTTAATTTCTTTTATCTTTACTCCTCCCATACATTTCACCTTGCTGCAGTTTAACACTCTGTCTTCAGGTCATCAATTCTCCAAACAATGACCACCTAATTTTAAGCTTTTATCAATTTCTTTACTCATAACAATTACCATCACTTAGTTAAAGTCTACAACATTGTTCATTCGTAAGACCATAAAACCATATAACATAGAAGCAAAATTAGGCTCTTCAGCCCATCGAGTCTGCTCCACTATTGGATCATGACTGATTTATTTTCCATTTCAACCATATTCTCCTGCTTGCTTCCCATAATCTTTGACATCCTTTCTAAACAGGAACATATCAACCTCCACTTTAAATATACCCAATGACTTGACCTTTACATGTGTCTGTGGAAATGAATTCCTCAGATTCACCATCCTCTGGCTAAAGAAATTCCCCTTCATTCAATTCTCTCAGGAACTTATTATAGCAGTAGCCATTTCTTCCCACTGACCAGCAACAACAACTCCCCAACCCTAACCCTAAAGTGATCCAACAGCCCAGCATGCTAGCTGGTGACTAACCTTGCTGATGCCCTACCTACACCACACATTGTTATTATTAGCTTTCTCTGCATCATTTCCCCATGCAATCTTGAAATGAGCTATGACCATGCATGAGTTTATTCTGGGTGACTGCATTGATGTCACGGCTTTGTTGTAAATGCATTGAAGATAAGATCACCCTTTGACTCGTCCAGTCCATCACAATGGCAGTATAGATCCCACTGTTCATTTACTTCTCTGCCATCTACATCTTCTATCTGTATCTTACTTTTTCTCTATAACTTTTGGCTTTCATTTAAAAATCATCATCTTCTACCACCTATCCAAATTTCACTGAAATGTCTTCAGCCAAGTATCTCCATTGCTCTTCTCCTTCAGCATCTGCATCATAAACCTCTTCCTCGATGATTTTAACCTTCAACTCAGTTCTTCTGGCTGATCTATTCTGAATTCACTTCTCCTTAACCCTCCTTTGATCTCTCCGTCCAGTCAAGCTCCCCAATGTGTAAACACACCCATTGGTTGGCATTTCCCTCTCATCAACATGATGGCACCACTCACTATAAATAAAGAAGAGGCCATCTCTAATCACTTCTTTGGATTGCTTTCCATTCCATCCCTAACCACTTCCAGTTACAGTTCCCTTTGTCCCCACTCTCTAAAAAAAAGCTTACAATTCATTTTAAATTGATCTTTCAAACATCCAGAATCCAAGTCTGTGGGCTTCTATTTCCCCCAACATTTTTGGATCCATTGACCTACTAATATTTAACTTTGATGATCTAGTTCCCAGCACCCTATCGCTTCGGCTGTTCCCTTTGTCTCCACTCTTGAGTTTAATGACACAGAGTCAAACAGAAAGAGTGGAAAACTAGAGTACAGATTTATCCCCAGATCACAAATAAAACAGAGTGTGTTGAAAGTACTCAGCAGGTCAGATAGTATCAGTGGAGAAAGAAAAATAATTAAATACTATTACACCTGCTCCTCTTTGCTGAAGATTCTCTCTTTGTATTTGTCCTAGGATATAAAAATAACTCAGGAATCTTTAATTCTTCCAAACCACTTCTTAACTCCTCTGAAAATCAAATAAAACTGCGGAAAATGGAAATCCGAAAATAAAATGGGGGAATTCAGGAAACCCTCTGCAGAACAGCTATAACCCATGGAAATAGAAGCGGTGATGTTGTTGTAGAACCTGTTGCTCTTTCTACAGCTGCTGCCTGACCCACTGTCTGTTTTTACCATCTCTTTTTTTTAAATTCTCAACTTCTCTCCCTTTTCTTTTCCATCTTCAGCCTCAATAGCCTGAAGGAGCTCATCACCTAGCTCATCAACCAAAGGAAAAAGTTTCCTGAAAATATCTTCCTTTCTGAGCACTGCACATGCATCATTAGAGAAACTGAAGTTATAAGCTGAAAATCACTTTAACCTCAGACACATTTCTGTGAGCAATAGTACCGAATGGGAAATACCTTTTCAGATATTTTGATGGAATTTCTGTTTTCCCTTGCAATTATTTCCAGCATGAAATTCCCACAAATTATGTTAACAATAATGCAATAACTCTAATTAGTTATGTGATACCGGTCTAAAGAGTGATTGTTCCTAGTTCAGTACATTGCAGCCAGGTTTGCTCTACTTGCTTCCCCAAAAGTGAGATATTTGATCTGCAATCTGCATTCTTTGTCCTTACTGAATCGCTGACCTCCTGCAATATAAGATACAATTTCACGTGTGTACTTGAACTGCATTAGCCCTGTAGCTCTGTACATAAATAAGACTGTCACTTTTCAGCTCTGTTTTACACCTGGAGTTAAGTGTGAAGGGCATTTTCAGTTTTCTCACCTGAGGATTATTCCTGACTACTGCCACAAATCTTTGCCACATCATCCTCTCTGCTGCTTAATATAGCACAAGCGGAGGTCTTCAAAACTCTATCTGAAGGCACAGCAGACTGTGATTTATTTTTCTGTGCAATTCTGTGCTATTTTGACTGTGCAATTATTATTCTTCCAGCCCACAGGAGCAGGCAGATGGGGCATGATGCTTTAGCCAGAACGTAAGACTTCCCCAAAGTCCAGGCATTCATTGACTTCCTTCATGTAGTAATAATCTTTACAGAGACCTCATCTTAACCTCATGCCAGAAATACCTGAGAGTACATCCGGAACCCCCTTGCAAAAGGAATATGCTTCCTGAGGGAATTGCTCTTCAGAGTTTTGGGTCACTCTGAACCTCTGGAATACTGTCCCATTTCCCATCCATTATCACAGCTGTAGCAACACTCCCCTGTGACTGAAAGAGTTCTGCCTACTAAGTGTTTCAAAGACTGTCTGCCAAAACTATAGCTCCTAGGGTAAAGATCGATAACCATGAGAAAGTATAATGGACCAATAGAGAACACTTTATTGAAATTGAAATAGTGCAAAATTACACAGGGAAACAAAAAAAAAATCCCCAGTTGGTGAACCTCATAAATACGGATCATGATCTTTACAAAACTTTGCCAATATAGTGAAGATTAAAGATGAAAGACTGGCTATATTTGTTACATGTACAGTATATTGAAACATACCTGCAGTAAAATGTGTTGTTTGCTTCAAAACCAAAACAGTTCAGAGATGTTGCCCACAGTGTCTGACATCAACACAGCATCCCCACAACATACTAACCTTAAACTGTATGTCTTTGGACGTGGGTGGAATTTGGAGCACCTGGAGGAGACACACACAGTCATGACGAGGGTGTATAAAATCCTTACAGGTAGCAGTGGGAATTGAACACCGATTGATTTTACAGCTGGCAACTTTATTTATTGCGATACAGTACAGAATAGGATTTCCAGCCCTTCAAGCTGCATCTCCCAGTAATCCCCCAATTTAACCCTTGCCTAATCATGGGACAACTTACAATGACCAATTAACCTACTAACAGGTATGTCTTTGGACTGTGGGAGGAAACCGGAGCACCTGGGTGAAACGGTGAGAATGTACAAACTCCTTACAGGCAGGGGCGGGAATTGAACCTGGGTCACTGGTACTGTAAATCATTGTGCTAACCACTATGCTGCCATGTGACAGCATCACTGTTTTAACACCAGTAAAATTTAGTAATGAGATTTCTAGGCTAGCTTCCGTTTTCAAATGAACCCTGACAAATGTCAGCAATAACACCTACTATTCCTCATGGTCTTCGAATTCCTTAAGATTTTCAAATTATTTAAATTAGGGCATCAAGGGTAGTGTTGTGGTCACTATTTTATCATGTGCCTCCAAGTACTGCAAATTCTCTGATTAAGGAGGGGAGTTTGGGGTACTTGGAGCCACACACAATAAAATAAGCCAAAATCAACACGGTTCCCTTTATGGGAAATCTAGCCTGACAAATCTACTGGAATTTTTTGAGGAAATATCAGGCAGGATAATCACAGGAGGGTCAGTGGGTTTTGATAACATGGATTATCAGAAGGCCCTTGACAAGGCCAAAGCCACACACGAGCTGCTAAACAAGATAAAAACCTATGGTAGTACAGGAAAGATACTATCATGGACAGAAGATTATCTGGTTTGCAGATGGCAAAGAATGGGAATAAATGGAGCCTTTTCTGGTTGGTTGTTGGTAACTTGTGGTGTTCTGCAGGGGTCAGTGTCACATCTGCTACTTTTCACATTCTATGTTAATGATCTAGATGACGGAATTGATGGCTATGTGGCCAAGTCTGCAGATGATACAAAGACAGATGAAGAGCAGGTAGTGTTGAGGAAGGAAGGTGTCTGCAGAAGATCTTGGTAGATTAGGAGAAAGGACAAAGAATTGGCAGGTGGAATACAGGGTAGAGAGGTGTATGATCATGCATTTTGGTAGAATAAATAAATAAAGGTGCAGATTATTTCTAAACAGGGAGTGAAGAAATTAAAGGTGCAAGGGAAGCTGAGGCTGCTTTTGCAAGATTTCCTAAAAGATAAACAGATTGAGTCAGTAGTAAAGAAGGCAAATGCAGTGTTAGCATTTATTTCAAAATGACTAGAATATAATGGATTGGGTTGCCATGGTAGCATAGCAGTTAGCATGACGCTACTATAGCTCAAGGTGTCAAAGTTCAGAGTTCAGTTCTGGCATCCTTTCAAAGTAAGTGTGTATGTTCCTTCCCGTGTGTGTAGAGGTTTCCTCCTGGTGTCCTGGTTTCCTCCCACAGTCCAAAGACTTACCAGTTAGTAGGTTAATTGCTCATTGTAAATTGTCCCATGCCAGGGTTAAATCAGCTGTTTGCTAGATGGAATGTCTTGAAAGGCCAGAAAGTACTGTTCTGTGCTGTATTTCTTTAAAAATTACATATAACTAACTAACTAACTAAGTAAATAAAATGAAAGCAAGGATGTAATGCTAAGGCTTTATAAGGCAGTGATTAGACCACAGTTGGAGTATAGTGAGCAGTTTTGGGCCCCATATTTAGGAAAGAATGTGCTGACATTGGATAGGGTCCAGAGGAGGTTTACGAGAATGATGCTAGGAATGAAAGCCTCAATGTATGAGCAATGTTTGATAGCTCTGGGTCTGTACTCACTGGAGATTAGAGGAATGAGGGTCATAAACCCTCATAAACACCATCAATAAACAATGGACTTTCACCCTCACAGTATCACATGGCTCCTCACTTACCTCAACTTATTTCTCTTGAAATCCTCATCCTTGCCCATTTTATCGCAAGATGTAACTAATCCAGTGCATTCCTGGACCCTGCTCCTTCCTCATTCTACGCTATGTTAACTCAAGGGCATCCACAGCCCAAAAATCTTAACTTGCACCATGTCACAACAACTAACACCCTGTGCTAACTGATTTGTACTGGCTCCCAATGGGCTGAAAGTTATTCTCAGTTCTACAGAAGGGTTTCTGACCTGGCTCATTGTTTCTGCCTGCTCCTGCCCCACATACCTTATGCCTTATACCACATACCTTGACTCCATTTTGTTCCCCCTGAGTTCAGTCTTTTCCTACCTACATCCATGGCACTTTGCATTACTTCAAAAATTTTAAGTTCCCTGGCCTTCTATGAATTTCCATTCCCTATACACTTCCACCCTCCATGAGGAAGGCCTTAAAGCTTTCTGCTTCCTTCTTGATAACAGACCTAACCAGTTCCCCTCCACCACCACCTTCCTCTCTCACGCAGCTGATCGTTACTCTCAACAATCTCTCTTTCAGCTCCTCCCACCTTCTCAAAACTAAAGGTGTAGCCATGGGCCCCAGCTATCCCTGCCTTTTTGTTGGCTCGTGGAACAATCCATATTCCAAGCCTACACTGGAATGCCACCCAACCTTTCCTCTGCTACATTGACAAACACATTGATGCTGCGCCCTTCACCGATGCCGGGCTTATCAATTTCAACAACTTTTTCTCCAGCTTCCACCCTGCCCTCAAATGTGCTTGGTCCATCTCTGACACCTCTCTTCCCTTTCTCGATCTCACTGTCTGCATCTCTGGGGTCACACCATCTGGTGTATCTTTTACAGACCTACTGACTCTCAAAGTTAGCTTCACTCTACCTCTTCCCATCTTGCCACTTGTAAAAATGCTATTTCCTTCTCTCAGTTCATCTATTTCTGCCACATCTGTTCTCACGGTGAGGCTTTCCATTCAAGAACATGTGAGATGTCCTGTTTCTTTTCAAGAGACAGGGTTTCCCTTCAATCACCATTAATGCTGCCCTCACCCATATCTCCATTTTCCACAAGTCTGCCCTTACCTCATCCTCCGACTGTCATAACCCCACTTGTCCTTACCTACATCCCCGTAAACCTTCATGTATGGCACATCATCCTCCATAGCTTCTGCTATCTCCAGTGGGATTCTATACATTTTTCCCTTTCACCATTTTTCATAGGAATCACTCTGTTTGTAATTCCCTTGTCTACTGGTCCCTTTTCATGAACCTGCCCCCAGCACTTATCCTGTGAATGTGACAAGTACCGTACCTATCCCCTGTACCTCTTCCCTCACCACTATTCAGGGCCTCAAACATTTCTTCCAGGTGGGATGACACTTTACCTGCAAGTCAGTTGGGGTAACTTAGTTTATCCAGTCCTCACAGGGCAGCGTCCTCTATATCGATGAGATCCAACACAGATTGGGGGACTGGTTTGTCAAGCACCTTTGTTCTATCCGCTGCAAAAGATAAGATCCCTCAGTGGCACCCATTTCAATTGAACTTCCCATTCCCATAATAATGAAGATAGTGATCACAATTCTATCACATTTACCATAGCTTTGGAGAGGGATAGGAACAGACCAGTTAAGAAAGCGTTTAATTGGAGTAAAGGGAAATATGAGGCTATCAGGCAGGAACATAGAACATAGAATATAGAATAGTACAGCACAGTACAGGCCGTTCGGCCCACAATGTTGTGTCGACCCTCAGACCCTGCCTCCCATATAAGTCCCCACCCTAAATTCCTCCATATACCTGTCTAGTAGTCTCTTAAACTTCACTAGTGTACCTGCCTCCACCATTGACTCAGGCAGTGCATTCCACGCACCAACCACTCTCTGAGTGAGAAACCTTCCTCTAATATCCCCCTTGAACTTCCCACCCCTTACCTTAAAGCCATGTCTTCTTGTATTGAGCAGTGGTGCCCTGGGGAAGAGGTGCTGACTATCCACTCTATTTATTCCTCTTATTATCTTGTACACCTCCATCATGTCTCCTCTCATCCTCCTTCTCTCCAAAGAGTAAAGCCCTAGCTCCCTTAATCTCTGATCATAATGCATACTTTCTGAACCAGGCAGCATCCTGGTAAATCTCCTCTGTACCCTTTCCAATGCTTCCACATCATTCCTATAGTGAGGTGACCAGAACTGGACACAATACTCCAATTGTGGCCTAACCAGAGTTTTATAGAGCTGCATTATTATATCGCGACTCTTAAACTCTATCCCTCGACTTATGAAAGCTAACACCCCATAAGCTTTCTTAACTACCTTATCCACCTGTGAGGCAACTTTTAGGGATCTGTGGACATGTACCCCGGGATCCCTCTGCTCCTCCACACTACAAAGTATCCTGCCATTTACTTTGTACTCTGCCTTGGATTTTGTCCTTCCAAAGTGTACCACCTCACACTTCTCCGGGTTGAACTCCATCTGCCACTTCTCAGCCCACTCCTGCATCCTATCAATGTCTCTCTGCAATCTTTGACATTCCTGTACACTATCGACAACAGCACCAACCTTTGTGTAGTCTGCAAACTTGCCAACCCACCCTTCTACCCCCACATCCAGGTTGTTAATTAAAATTACGAAAAGTAGAGGTCCCAGAACAAATCCTTGTGGGACGCCACTAGTCACAATCCTCCAATCTGAATGTACTCCCTCCACCACCACCTTCTGCCTTCTGCAGGCAAGCCAATTCTGAATCCACCTGGCCAAACTCCCCTGGATCCCATGCCTTCTAACTTTCTGAATAAGCCTACTGTGTGGAACCTTGTCAAATGCCTTACTAAAATCCATATAGATCACATCCACTGCACTACCCTCATCTATATGCCTGGTCACCTCCTCAAAGAACTCTATCAGGCTTGTTAGACACGATCTGCCCTTCACAAAGCCATGCTGACTGTCCCTGATCAGACCATGATTCTCTAAATGCCCATAGATCCTATCTCTAAGAATCATTTCCAACAGCTTTCCCACCACAGACGTAAGGCTCACTGGTCTATAATTACCCAGACTATCCCTACTACCTTTGGAACTTGGGAGCATAAATTGGGAACAGATGTTCTCAGGGAAATGTATGGACGAAATGTGGCAAATGTTCAGGGGATATTTCCGAGGAGTTCTGCATAGGTACGTTCCAATGAGACAGGGAAGGGATGGTGGGGTACAGGAACAGTGGTGTACAAAGGTTGTTGTAAATCTAGTCAAGAAGAAAAGAAGAGCTTACGAAAGGTTCAAAAAACTAGGTAATGAAAGAGATCTAGAAGATTATAAGGCTAGCAGGAAGGAGCTTAAGAAGGAAATTAGGAGAGCCAGAAGGGGCCATGAGAAGGCCTTGGAGGACAGGACTGAGGAAAACACCAAGGTATTCTACAAGTATGTTAAGAGCAAGAGGATAAGACACGAGAGAATAGGACCAATCAAGTGTGACAGTGGAAAAATGTGTATCGAACTGGAGGAGATAGCAGAGGTACTTAATGTATTCACTACGGAAGAGGATCTTAGCGATTGTAAGGATGACTTACAGCAGACTGAAAAGCTTGAGCATGTAAATATTAAGAAAGAGGATGTGCTGGAGCTTTTGCAAAGCACAAAGTTGGATAAGTCACTGGGACTGGACGAGATGTACCCTAGGCTACTGTGAGAGGCGATGGAGGAGATTGCTGAGCCACTGGTGATGATCTTTGCATCATCAATAGGGACGGGCGAGGTTCCGGAGGATTGGAGGGTTGTGGATGTTGTTCCATTATTCAAGAAAGGGAGGAGAGATAGCCCAGGAAATTACAAACCAGCGAATCTTATTTCAGTGGTTGGCAAGTTGATGGAGAAGATCCTGAGAGGTAGGATTTATGAAAATTTGGAGAGGCATAATATAATTAGGAATAGTCAGCATGGCCTTGTCAAAAGCAAATCATGACTTATGAGCCTGATTGAATTTTTTGAGGATGTGACTGAACACATTGATGAAGGTAGAGCAGCAGATGTAGTGTATATGGATTTCAGCAAGGCTTTTGACAAGGTACCCCATGCCAGGTTTATTGAGAAAGTAAGGAGGCATGGGATCCAAGGGGACATTGCTTTGTGGATCCAGAACTGGCTTGCCCACAGAAGGCAAAGAGTGGTTGTAGATGGGTCATATTCTGCATGGAGGTTGGTCACCAGTGGTGTGCCTCAGGGATCTGTTTTGGTACCCTCACTCTTCGTGATTTTTATAAATGACCTGGATGAAGAAGTGGAAGGATGGGTTAGTCAATTTCTTGATGACACAAAAGTTGGAGGTGTTGTGGATAGTGTGGAGGGCTGTGAGAGGTTACAGCGGGACATCGATAGGATGCAAAACTGGGCTGAGAAGTGGCAGATGGAGTTCAACCCAGATAAGTGTGAGGTGGTTAATTTTGGTAGGTCAAATATAATGACAGAATACAGTATTAATGGTAAAACTCTTGGCAGTGTGGAGGATCAGAGGGATCTTGGGGTCCGAGTCCATAGGACACTCAAAGCTGCTGTACAGGTTGACTCTGTGGTTAAGAAAGCATATGGTGCATTGGCCTTCATCAATCGTGGGATTGAGTTTAGGAGCCGAGAGGTAATGTTGCAGCTATATAGGACCCTGGTCAGACCCCACTTGTAGTACTGTGCTCAGTTCTGGTCGACTCACTATGGGAAGGATGTGGAAACTATAGAAAGGGTGCAGAGGAGATTTACAAGGATGTTGCCTGGATTGGGGAGCATGTCTTTATGAGAAAAGGTTGAGTGAACTCAGCCTTCTTTCCTTGGAATGATGGAGGATGAGAGGTAACCTGATAGAGGTGTATAAGATGATGAGAGGCATTGATTGTGTGGATAGTCAGCAGCTTTTTCCCAGGGCTGAAATGGCTAGCACGAGAGGGCACAGTTTTGAGGTGCTTGGAAGCAGGTCCAGAGGAGACGTCAGGGTAGGTTTTTTTATGCAGAGTGGTGAGTGCCTGGAATGGGCTGCCAGCGATGGTGGTGGAGGCGGATACAATAGGGTCTTTTAAGAGACTCCTGAACATGTACATGGAGCTCAGAAAAATAGAGGGCTATGGGTAACCCTAGATAATTTCTAAGGTAAGGACATGTTCGGCACAGCTTTGTGGGCCGAAGGGCCTGTATTGTGCTGTAGGTTTTCTATGTTTCTATAATATGTCTGTCTATAGCCTCCTCTACTGTAATGATGAGGCCAAATTCTGGTTGGTGGAGCAACACCTCATATTCCATTTGGTTAGCCTCCAACCTGATGGCATGAACTTTGGTTTCTCCAACTCCAGCAATCTCTCCCGCCTCCTTATTTTTTCTTGCTTTCCATTCCCCATACTGGTTACTCTCTTCTCCTCACCTGCCTATCACTTCCTCCTTCTCCTTCTTTCATGGCCTACTACCTTCTCATATCAAATTCCTTCTTCAGCCCTTTATCTCTTCCACCTTGCTCGTTCCACCCACTCGCCTACCTCTAACTGATCTCATCTATCATTTTCCAGCTTGCACTCCCTCTCCTCTTTTTATTCTGGCTTCTACCCACTGTATTTCCATCCCTGATAAAGCATCACAGCCGAAAATCTGACTGTTTATTCCCATCCAGAGATTCTTCCTGACTTGCTGAGTTCCTTCAACATTATTGTGTTTGTGGAAGATTTCCAACATCTGCAGAACCTCTTGTGTGTCTACTCTTGTTTCCAATTTCCAGATTCTGCTCTTAATCATTTAACCCTGAAACCTCATTTTTATCAATCAACTCCAACACCTTCCCTGCCACTGAAGTCAGGCTAAATGGCCTCTAATTTCCTTTCTTCTGCCTCCTTCCCTCCTTATCAACTGGAATTACATTTGCAATTTTACAGTCCTCCAGAATCATTCCAGAATTTAGTGATTCTTTAAAGATCATTACTGATGCCTCCACAATCTCTTCAGCCACCTCTTTCAGAACCCTGGGGTGTAGTCCATCTGGTGCAGGTGACTTATCTACATTTCAGCTTCCCAAGCACCTTCTCCTTAGATTTAGCAACTACTCTCACTTCTGCCCCCTGAGAATCCCGCATTTCTGGTATACTGTTAGCGTCTTCCACAGTGAAGACTAATGCGAAATACTTAACAAGCTTGTCTGCCATATCTTTGAATTATGTCATTTCTCCACTAAAGTCTGACTCACTGTCATTTGTTTCCAATTAGCTCACCCCCAGGTAGTCCAAGTATCACTCCTTCATTAATGAAACTTTACAGATTAGATGCATCCTTCCCAGCACTGAAAGGACAAAAGGGTGACCAAGTGGTACTGGTACAGGTTTTGAGGAGCTGAGGATACCCTGCTGTTGATGAGACTGGTCCTCATGCTGGTGAACAATGCCAACAAACAAGGGGAAGCAGATAAAACTGAGCAATGACAGGAGATCATACAGTTGAATGGAATGTCTGTAATAACTCACTCTGCTACAGCTGATCTTTGTCATTACCATTGTGTCAATGGCAGCTCGCCAAAGTGCAGGAATACTCAATACCTAGCCGAGGAGTCTGTTTCAATTTTTTTTTTTCATGAATAGAAGGACAAAAGAGGTGAACAGCCATTTCAAAATGACTATGTCTAACACAATGAGATCTTACATTTCACAGTGTCAGCTTTTTCTTTCTCATTACTTCATCCAGAACTATGCTCTAGGGAAGGCTCATTAGATAGGGAGTAATGAAAGGCAATCATGAAGGTATGAAATGTTGGTTATAAAAAGGGAACAGGAGTCTACCTGCCAAATAATTTAAGCCCCGTGGGATTTCAAATGTATCTTTGTTGCACAAACATTTTGAAAAGTGCTGCAAACTCACCTGTAGTAAATATTACCAAAACCTACAATTCAGTTATATTGCATCAAGGTCTTTTTCAAGCTTTTTATGAAGTATAAATATTATTTAACATGTATGGCCAATTAAGCTGTTTAATGTTCATGTCCTGAAGACTCAGGCCAAACTGAGTCTGTGGCAGTTAGTGAATGAATTAACCTAATTGATCTTGCCTTCACCAATTTACCTGCGGCAGATACATCTCACCTGTGGCAGACAGCAGTGGAAGAAGTGACCACCAGATGGTGCTTGTGGAGATCAATACCATCTTCTGTCCAGGAACACCATCACATGGTGCAGCATTATAACTGTTCTAAGTGAGGTCTTTGGATTCTGATGGAATGGCACACAGGGTAGGGGAAGGAGGATGGGTCATGAAGGTGAGGTGAATATTAGAAGGCCTTGATAATGAGGGTCTAGGACTGGAGGATACAGCCTCAGAACATAAGAATGTCCCTTCAGAACCAAGATGAGGAATGTCTTTAGCCAATGGGTGGTAAATCTGTGGAATTTATTGCCACAGATGGCTGTGGATGTCAAGTCATTGGCTATATTTAAAGCAGAGTTTGATAGGTTCCTGATTAGTAAGGGCATCAAAGGTTATGGGGAGAAGGCAGGAGAATTAGATTGAGAGAGAAAGTAAATGAGCCAGGATCGATGGTAGAGCAGACTCAATAGCTGAATGGCCCTATTCTGCTCCTATGTCTTATGGTCATATGGGGAAAAGAATATAGGGGAGTGGATGGGAAGGAGGGACAGGCCAATGGCTCTTTTTCTTGTTTTAGACTCAGCACAGATTTAGAAGCTGAGCATTCATATGCTGATGTGGGCCATTAATTATGGCAAGAATGTAATCCAACTCTATCTGTAATCTCAGAGCATGACATATCACTCACTCTACCATTATAATCTAACCAGAGGAACAATATAGTTCAGCACAAAGTGCAGAGGGTATATCGGAATAGGAGAAAATGTATCTGAACATGAGCTGCCAATCTGGTGGAGCTGCAGCACGGGGTTACAAAACACAAAACAGCAATGACAATAGACAGCACAATAACATAGCTAAACAAGCCCACAATCTATAGGTCTGCTCTATAAGTCAAATATTTAGGCATCCGTTAGTCTTGTGAGACCATGGATCTGCGCCTGGAAAGTCTTCACTCTCCAGGGCGCAGGCCTGGGCAAGGTTGTATGGAAGACCAGCAGTTGCCCATGCTGCAAGTCTCCCCTCTCCGCAACACCAATGTTGTCCAAGGGAAGGACAATAGGACCCATACAGCTTGGCACCAGTGTCGTCACAAAGCAATGTGTGATTAAGTGCCTTGCTCAAGGACACAACACTTTGCCTCGGTTGGGGCCTGAATTCACTACCTTCAGGTCACTAGTCCAATGCCTTAACCACTTGGCCACGTGCCCACAGGTCAAATATATCTAGACATGAGTGGTGCTGGGAAATTAAACATCCAGAGAAGGAAGACTTAATGAATATCCCCTCCAGCAATGATGAGGTCCAGCAAATGACCACTGAAGTCAAGTCTAAAGCATTCACTACCATCTTCAGCTTTAAGTGTTAAGGAAGCATCTATCTTGGCTCCTCCTGAGATTCCCCGCCATCACAGTAGATAGCCTTGATTCAATTTAACTCAATCTGAGAAATGGCTGAGGACATTGGATTCAGCAATGGCCACAGGATAACCTCAAGCTGCAGTGTTGTAAACCTGCAAACCAGAGATAACTGTACTTCAAACCAAGCTGTTCTAGGACAGCTACGTCAGCAGCATCTATCCAACTATCCAACAGTCCCCCAATCTGCGTTGGGTCTCATTGATGTAGAGGAGGCTGCCCTGTGGGGACTGGATAATTGGTGGAAATGTACATAATTCACAACCACTGACATTGAGTTGGAGTTTCACTTTAAGAGGTTGGTCTGCCGTGATGACATAATTACGTAAAGGGTTTTTAGTGAGCTTTGCATTCAGTTTTTTGGTGTTCCATAAATGAGTTGCTATGGCTTTTCTGAAACACAGAACTTTTTTTGGTGACCCCAGTGCTCTGGGACAATTCCAGATCTGTTGAACAGGTCGGCCAATGTGGTTGCTTTGAAACTGTCAGAGTTTTGGGAGGAAAATACCATCACTTGGTTCATACAAGCTGAGGCTCAATTCTCGCTTCAAGAAATCCCTGCCGTCAACACCGAATACTTCTGTGTAGTAGCATCAATCAACACCTCCACAGCTGTGAGAGTGGTGAGTCTACGAGAACATCCACTTGAACATGATAAATACTGATTGCTGAGACCTCACCTTTTACAGACTTTTGGACTATCAGAGCCTGGGCACCCCAAACAGTTGCTCTCCTTACCCGGTCCTGGCAAGGCTAAGCTGTCAGAGCTAATGGACCACATTCTGTTTCTCTTGGGAAATCACCATCCTTGTTTTAGTTTTGAAGAACTCTTCGTGCAACAAATCCCTGATCAAGTTCACATAACCCTCACTAATGCACTCGTGAAGGACTACAGGGAGTTAGCTAAAATGGCCTTTAGTCTACACTGAGCCAGGCAATGACATACCATTCCTCCTCCTTTCTTAACCTGAATATGCTTGGTCAGCAAGGCCATCAACCAAAGGACGCCCGTAGCTGCAAAGCAGATGATGCTGGGCCTGTGTTTTTATGACACTCTCATTGGTAGGAATGCTAGGAAGTGTTGACTGCCTTGCAAGTTCGACAGTGCCAGCACATCAGGACTTCAGAAGTCTGTGAACACTGTGAGTTTCAGCTGCCAGGTATGTCTACTATTTATTACGGACACCATTTCAGGGTGATGCTTCCTGTGTGACATGGGTGCTCAAGTGAGTGTGCTGCCAACATTGCCTATTGATGAAAAGGCAAAGAATGCCTTCAGCAGCAAGATCCAGACTTACGGGACATGACGGGTAATGCTCTGCTTCAGTGGGTGATGTTACACATGGGACTTTGACCTGGCTCAAGTGGCTAGACCTCAGTTTGGTGCAGATGTCCTGTGTGTCCAAGGACTTTTAGTCGATTTTAAGACCACTGGCTTGTGGATGTCAAGGACTTTGGATCATTACACTGTTCCCGCAGTAAGTTCCCCACAACACTCTGTCAAGTACATGCACCACCACATGTGATTTTACTCGACTGCTGGGTGAATTCCCAAACCTTATCAAGCCCACGTTCTCCACTACAGTCACAAAACTTGGGGTCAAGGACCACATTCTTACAACTGGCTCATCAATCCACGCCTGCGTACATAGACTGGACCCAGAAAAGCTGGCTATCCTGAAGGCTGAGTTTGCCAGCAAGGAAAGACTTGTCATTGTACGCTTGTCGCATAGTCTCTGGGCTTCGTTCCTCCATTTGGTCCCCAGTGATGGTTGCCATCCATGTGGTGATTACCAACACCTTAACGAAGTCACCACCCCGATTGTTACCTGGTCCCACACATCCAAGACTTTTCAGCATGTTTAGCAGGGAAGTTAATTTTTTTCAAATTTGATTTAGTTAGGGACCTCCTGTGTGATTGGAGGTCATTCCCAAAGCAGCTGTGACAACCCTGTTTGGCCGCTTTTGAGTTTCTGTTCATGCCATTTGGACTGAAAAATGTAGCACAGACTTTCCAATGGCTGATGACTCTGTATTAAAAGACTCAGATTTTCTTTTCGTTTACCTGGATGACATACTTGTCGCTAGTGCATCCAAATCCGAACACGTATCTCATCTCTACACATTTTCCAAGTGCTTAAGCCAACAAGGATTGATTACTAACCCTGCTAAATACCTGTTTGGGTTGTCAACCATTGACATTCTCAGCTATCGCATCTCTGCAGAAAGTGCAAAACCCCTCCCATTAAAATTAGTTGCTATTATGAATTTCCCATCGCCTGGCACTACTAAAAAACTAGAAGAGTTTTTAGGCTTGGTGAATTTCTATCACCACTTCATTCCACGAACTGCTGAACTTATACCCTTATAGTGTGACATGACACCTAATGATACCAAACGAGCTCGTTCCAACGTGACCCTGCTGGCACAGCTGTTCTGCAACGCACCCATAGCCTGACGCTTCAGACTATGCTATGGGTGCTGTGCACGAACAGTTGATTGGAAGCATGTGGCAGCCACTCACCTTCTTCAGCCGCCAGCTCTGTCCCCTGAGAGGAAGTACAGCACATTTGACTGTGAGTTTCTCAGTCTCTCTCTGGCTGTCCGCCATTTTCATTTTCTTCTAGAAGGTTGCCATTTCACAAACTCCTTGTGCATGCGATGGCCAAAATATCAGACCCTTGGTCTGCATGGCAGCAATGCCACCTGGCCTATATATCCGAGTTCACAATTGATATATCTGCCTCTCACAGCCAGCCACTGAGGCCATACACATAGGGGTTGACTGTGCTGGCATGGGAACCAGTCAAGCTACTGACCCAGAGGTCCTGGCTTACAGAACAGCTATCACGGGCCCGTGGTTGACTGTCATCAAGTTCGGGGAAGCTGGTGTTCCTCTCCTGTGCAATGTCTCAACTGGTCACCCTTGCCCCATCGTGCCCACAAACTGGAGGTGGAGTGTTTTTAAATCCATACATGGCTTTTCACATCCGGGCTGGAAGGCCTCACAGAAACTGGTTGCACGAAAGTTTGTGGGGCATGGCCTTAGAAAGAACATGCGTGATTTAACTGCAACCTGCGTGGAGTGCCAGCGGGCAAAAATTAACTGTCATAAGCTGGCACCATTGGCACCTTTTGAGGTCTGTGAGTTACAGTTTGACCATGTCAATGTTGACCTTGTTAGTCCTCTTCCCCCATCCCATGTCTCATGCACTTCCTTACTATGGTGGACCATACCACCAGGTAACCAGAGTTTTTCATCCTAGCATCAGCAACGTCCACAGACGTGCCTCAGGCATTCATCAGCACCTGTGTTGCTTGGTTAGGCACTCCACCTGATGTTTCCTTTGACTGAGGTCCACAATGCACTGCAGCGTTAGGCTACATCACATCACAGCGTATCACCCACAGTCCAATGGCCTGTATGAGTGGTTTCGCTGCTCTGGGGGCTTCCCTTATGGGTGAGTGTTGGCATGATTGTCTCCTGTGAGTCCTGCTGGGGCTCAGAACAGCTCCAAAAGAGGAACTGCAGTCATCTGTGTCTGACGTGGTATACAGACAGCCGTTATGAGTGCCAGGTGATTTCATTCCTGATGCCACGACCACCTGGGTGACCTCTTAACAACGTTTCACCCTTCTCAGTAAATTCCTTTTCACCCATTCCTACCTCCCATCATGGCGTACAGCACATCTGAGTTCCTTTTGGCCTACATTTCACCTCGTTTGCTTTTATCCGCAATGATGCACACCGATATCCCCATAGGCCCCCTATCGATGGCCCGTTCTGTGTTTTGGAATGGGGCGAAAAGACTTTTATTATAGTTAAGAGGAGTAAAGCTGAATGTATTTTGGTAGATTGCCAAGGTTTGCAGGATTCCACGACCATGCCCCTGGCATTACGACACGACCATGACTGTGTCAACACACCTCTGGATGAGCCAGAGGCACCTGCTGTTCCTCCACCCTTGGAACATAGGACCCGGGCCGGGTGGAGTTTCTGAACTCTGAGCAGGCTCACAATGACGGTTTTAATGAATTCTAGTGAGGGTCATTGTAGGATAATGAAATTTGTGGAAACATACATAATTCACGACCACTGACATTGAGGGGGTTTCACTTTAAGAGGCTGGTCTGATGTGATGATGTAATTATGTAAAGGGCTTTTAGCATGTTCAAGAGTTCAGTTTTTTGGTGTTCAATAAATGAGTTGCCATGGCTTTTCTGAAACATAAAACACCTCCTCTATGTTATTTGTGAAAACCTACAACTCTTTGGTAAAACAGAAAGTGGACAAAAGGCTGCACATTCATTTAACTCTCAGTTCAAATTCAGTGGCTCCAATTACCTATCACTAATGGCCATTTTGGGTTTAACCTGAACCAGTCCTCATCATGGCTTTGGTCCAAAATGGACCAAAGAGTTGAATTCCAGAGGGGAGCTGAGGGTGACTAACCTTGATGTCAGACAGCATTTGACCAAATCCATTATTGAGAAGTCATGATAAAACCAATGATCAATAAGCATTATGGGGGACATGTTGCAATGTTGGGAGTCATATCTCATACAGGGGAATATGGCTATCAATGTTCCAGGCTGCTGTTGTTGGATTTCCTCGAAGTAATCTTTTCTATAATGGGATCTTATAGAGATGTATATGATCATGAAATGGATAGATAAGATAGAGGCAGTGAAATTATTTCCACTAGGGGACATAACCTCAAGATTTGGGTGAATTGCTTTAAGATGGAGATGAGGAAAAACACAGTGGATCTGTGGACTTCTCTGCCCAGGGAACCAGTAGAGACTACCTCATTTAAAATATTTACAGTAAGGTGAGGTTAGATAGATATTGTATAGCAGAGAAATGAAGGGTTATGCGGAAAAGGCAGGTAGGTGGAGCAGAGTCCACAGCCAGATCAGCCACCATCTTATTGAATGGCAGAGCAGGCTCGATGGGCCAGATGGCCTACTCCTCCTCTTATTTCTTAACTGCATTCAAATCTTCTGATCATTTCTGATCTTCTCTTAATCATAAGGGCAAAAGCAGGAATGTTTGCTGACGATTCCACAATGTTTGCATTTGCATTTCCTTAGTAATCAACCAATCCATACTCACATGCAAGAAGACCAAAGCAATACAAGCATGAGCTGATAAATGACAAGTAACATTCAAGCTACAAAAATGCTGGCCATTAATGATCTCCAACAAAAGCTTTTCAATGGCTTGATTATCAATGAGTCCCACACCATCTAGTATATCCGGGGAGGACATCATTGACCAGACAAGCCAAATAGCTATAAAAACATGTCAGAGGATAGCTATTCTGAAGTGGATTACTTACTTATTGACTCCTCAAATATTTTACACCTTCCATAAAAGGTGAGAACAATGTAGTCTGGTGCAATATAGGAGCTTTTTGCCTGGATTTCTGTATCAGCAACAATCAAGAAGCCCTAATAAAGCCCCTTACTTGATCCAATACTTTAAACATTCACTCCTTCCATCAGCTCTGTAGTCTAAACAAACTCATATAAATCACCAGAGCAACATCTCTCTCCAAGGAAGGAGAACAAGGGCAGCAGAGATATGTGAACACCATCAACCGAGGTTACTTACATCTCACAAACCATCCTGCATTGTAAGTAAGTCACCATCCCTTCATCATCACTAGAACTATGTCACCTTACCCAATAGCAATGTGGAAGTATGTTCACCAGAAGAAGCTCTAGAAATTGGTTAATCACCCTGCTTTCAGGACCAATTAGGAATGGGTGATAAATACTGGCCTTCAAAGTTCAAAGTAACATTTATTATCAGGGCACATACATGTCACCACATACAACCCTGAGGTTCTTTTTCTGCGGGCATACTCATCAAATCTATAGAACTGCAACTGTAAAAAGGATCTGTAAACTGTAAACATCAGGAACTGTACACTGTAAACAAACTGTGCAAATACAGATAATAAATAAACAGCAATAAATAATGAGCATGAAATAACAAGATAAAAGAGTCCTTAAATGAGAGTGGTTATCCTCTTTTGTTCAGGAGCCTGACGGTTGAGGGATGGTAACTGTCTTGAACCTGGTGGTGTGAGTCCTGAGGCACTTGTACCTTCTACTTGATGGCAGCAGCGAGAAGAGACCATGGCCTGGGAGGTGAGGATCTTTGATGATGGATCCTGCTTTTCTGTGGCAACGTTTCATGTGCTCTATGTTTGGGAGGGGTTTACCAACGATGTACTGGGCCGAATCTATTAACTTTTGTGGGATTTTCCACTCAAAGGCATTAGTTTTCCCATACCAGGCCATAATGCAGCCAGTCAGCGTACTTTCCACCACACATCTATAGAAGTTTGCCAAGGTTTCTGATGACATGCCAAATCTCCGCAGACTCCTGAGGAAGTAGAGGCGCTGTCATGCTTTCTTCAATATTGTATTTACATGGTAGGTTCAGGACAGGTCCTCTGAGATAGGGAGACCCAGGAATTTAAAGTTACTGATCCTTTCCACCTCTGGTTCTCTGATGATTACTGGCTCAAGGTCCTCCAGTTTCCTTCTCCTGAAGTCTGCTACGAGTTCCTTGCTTTTATTGACATTGAGTGACAGGTTGTTGTGATTACACCACCTAACCAAATTTTCAATCTCCCTCCTGTATGCTGATCCATCACCAGCTTTGAAACAGACCACAACAGTGGTGTCATCAGCAAACTTGTATATGGTGTACTTAGTCATACAGTCATAGGTGTAAAGCGAGTAGAACAGGGGGCTAAGCACACATCCCTGTGGTGTTCCTGTGCTAATTGAGATTGTGGAGGAGGCGTTTCTGCCAATCCAAATTGACTGTGGTCTCCAAGTGAGGAAATCCAGGATCCAGTTGCACAAGGGGGTATTGAGGCACAAGTCTTGGTGGTTACTGGTTAGTTTTGAGGGGATGATGGTGTTAAATGCTGAGCTGTAATAGATAAAGAGCATCCAGACGTCTTTGCTGTCCAGATGTTCCAGGGTTGTGTGAAGAGCCCCCAAGATAACATCTGCTGGAGTCTTATTGCTTCGGTGAGTGAACTGGAGTGGATCCAAGTCGCCACTCAGACAGGAGCTGACGTGCTTCAACACCAGCCTCTCAAAACACTTCATCACTGCGGATGTAAACACCACTGGGTGATAGACATTTAGACAGGATACGACGCACTTCTTGGGCACCAATACGATTGAAGCCTGCTTGAAGCAGGTGGGTACCACACACTGCCAGAGCGAGAGGTTGAAGATGTCTGCAAACACACCAGCCAGTCGGTCTTCAGTACTCGGCCAGTACACCATCCAAACTGGATGCTTTCCTTGGATTCACTCTCTTGAAGGCAGCCCTCACATCATCTTCAGATACTGAGACCAAAGGATCATTGGGAGACATGGGGGTGCACAATGGTTCCTCCATGTTCTGGTGATCAAAGCCAGGATAGAAGGCATTCAGCTCATCTGGAAGTGAAGCTCTGCTGTCCTCTATGTTGCAAGATTTAACTTTATAGGAGGTTAGAGCATTCAAACCCTGCCACAGCTGTCGAGCATCCCTCATTGATTCCAGTCTAGTCCAAAATCTCCACTTCACCCTTGAGCTGGCTTTCCAGAGATCATACCTGCACCTCTTGTGGCATTCTTGATCTCCAGACGTGAATGCTGTCAGTAAATTCCGGATTTCATTGCTTATTCAGGGCTTATGATTGGAGTAAACCCTGAACGATCTGGTGGGGACACATTCATCCACAGCTGTTTTAGTAAAGTCTGTTACGACCCTGGTGTCATCATTCAGATCCTCAGATGAGTTATTGGACATGGCTCAGTCCACTGACCCAAGGCAATCTTGTAACCTCCCTCCCCTTTCTAGATCTTTCTGTCTCTGTCTCTGGAGACAGCTTATCCACTGATGTATACTATAAGCCTACTGTCTCTCACAGCTATCTGGACTATTCCTCTTCTCACCCTGTCTCTTGCAAAAACGCCATCCACTTCTCGCAATTCCTCCGTCTCCGCCGCATCTGCTCTCAGGATGAGGCTTTTCATTCTAGGACGAGGGAGATGTCCTCCTTTTTTAAAGAAAGGGGCTTCCCTTCCTCCACCATCAACTCTGCTCTTAAACGCATCTCCTCCATTTCCCGTACATCTGCTCTCATTCCATCCTCCTGCAACCCAATAGGAATAGGGTTCCCCTGGTCCTCACCTACCACCCCACCAGCCTCTGGGTCCAACATATTGTTCTCCGTAACTTCCGCCACCTCCAACGGGATCCCACCACTAAGCACATCTTTCCCTCCCCCCCCCCGCTTTCCGCAGGGATCGCTCCCTACGCAACTCCCTTGTCCATTCATCCCCCCCATCCCTCCCCACTGATCTCCCTCCTGGCACTTATCCGTGTAAGCGGAACAAGTGCTACACATGCCCTTACACTTCCTCCCTTACCACCATTCAGGGCCCCAAACAGTCCTTCCAGGTGAGGCAACACTTCACCTGTGAGTTGGCTGGGGTGATATACTGCGTCCGGTGCTCCCGATGTGGCCTTTTATATATTGGCGAGACCCGACGCAGACTGGGAGACCACTTTGCTGAACACCTACGCTCTGTCCGCCAGAGAAAGCAGGATCTCCCAGTGACCACACATTTTAATTCCACATCCCATTCCCATTCTGACATGTCTATCCACGGCCTCCTCTACTGCAAAGATGAAGCCACACTCAGGTTGGACGAACAACACCTTATATTCTGTCTGGGTAGCCTCCAACCTGATGGCATGAACATCGACTTCTCTAACTTCGGCTAATGCCTCACCTTCCCCTCGTACCCCATCTGTTACTTATTTTTATGCACACATTCTTTCTCTCACTCTCCTTTTTCTCCCTCTGTCCCTCTGAATATACCCCTTGCCCATCCTCTGGGTTCCCCCCCCCCCGTCTTTCTTCCCAGACCTCCTGTTCCATGATCCTCTCGTATCCCTTTTGCCAATCACCTGTCCAGCTCTTGGCTCCATTCCTCCCCCTCCTGTCTTCTCCTATCATTTTGGATCTCCCCCTCCCCCTCACACTTTCAAATCTCTTACTAACTCTTCCTTCAGTTAGTCCTGACGAAGAGCCTCAGCCTGAAACGTTGACTGTACCTCTTCCTAGAGATGCTGCCTGGCCTGCTGCGTTCACCAGCAACTTTGATGTGTGTTGCTTGAATTTCCAGCATCTGCAGAATTCCTGTTGTTTGCGCTTGTAACTGTTCCTCTGCTTCTTTCAACCACCTTAGTTGTCTTCTGGAGACTTGCTCTTTTGGCTCTGTCTTTATGCAGGTAGGAGGAGTACAGCCAAATGATCTGACTGCAGTGTTGGGATGGAACGATAGGCATTCTTTATCATAGTTTATCAGTGTATCATAAAATAAGGAAAGATGAAGGACTTAAGTATCAACTTAAATGATAATGTTGCATGGATGATTTACTTATTCATAGTTAGATATTCAACCAGTCTTAATAATGGAAACCAATTCAATTAAAATAAATATGTTGCAATTGCCATTAAGATAATAAATGCAAATACACTGATACACAGCAGGTAACATCACACAGAACAACTACTGAACTGAATGTCACAAGTCTTGTAGTGTCAAAAGAACGAAGCCTCTAAAGTTCTGAGTTTTATCTAGAATAAACTATTTTGTCTGAAGGCATCACTAATGAAATCACAATTTTATCCATTACAAAACAGAAAATACCCGAAATACTCAGCAGGTCAAGTCGAATCTGTGGAGAAACACCTTATATAGACACTTTATGTTGATGATTCTTAAGTTAAAGAGTGAACAATCTAGGTGTTGGGAATACTTTTATGAGGACTTATAAACAGCACCAAGATAAGCTTACGGACTTATCGTCATAGTTAGCACTTTAAGCTTCAGGCTGAAGAAATGGCCGGGAGTCAGTTAAAGTGTAGATTAGGCACATGAACCGGAACTGAGGGAATTTCGGGGATCTAAATTGGAAGCTGGGGCTGGAGTAATCAGGGGTTGTGAGAATGAATTGGGAGACAAGGTCGAAATGCTGAGAGACACAGGTGATCATGAATTGAGGAAGATCTGTGCAAATTTGGTCCAACATGCAAAGGTAAACAGAGGGACCTACCCTAACTGCTGGAGTGATCTCCAACACAGTGTTATTAAGCATGCTTGTTACAGGACTGACGACTGACTATCTCTTACTAGTTACTCTTGGAATGGCAATAATTCAAGTTCCTGGATATCATTCTAAAAGGAATTACACGTTAAATAATCTAATTAATATACACCAATCACAAGTTCATAATTACCTTGTCAAGTTTCTGGCACAGCATTAAACATGACAAAATACAATGCAGATGTCATTTTGTCACTTATTAATCAATTTATTGCACTTTAAGACAAACAGTAAAAATGCCATCTAGTTTTTAAGCCAACAAGCATTAAAACATAGATGGGAGGGTGTGGGTTGGGGGACAGTGTTGAAGTCGTGGGCAGGAGAAAGATAGTTAAAAATGACAGGGTCAAGGGCAGAGTGGGGTTGAAAGAGGTGGAAATACTGGAATACTGAAAGAACAGGAAGTGTATGCTGGAAATCTGAAATAAAAATGCAGGAAATTGTGATTATTTTAAATTGTTGAATCAAGGTTCAGGAAGCTGAAGTGTCCGATGATGAGAAGTTTTTTGCAAGTATCTAAATCACGACAGGTGTGATAAAGCAAGTATATATCTTTTCCCCAGGATATGGAATCTAATACTAGAGAGCATGGGTCTCAAGTGAGATGGGAAGGATTTGAAAAGGCACCCAAGGGGTAAAACAGAGGAGCAATCTAATCTCTTCATACAGCGAATAGTGACTATATGGAACAAGTGATCAGTGCAAGTGGAAAGGTGGATACAATTACAACAATTAAAAGTTATTTGTACAAGTACATTGATGAGAAAGGTTTAGAGGGATATGGGCCAAATGTAGGCAAGTGGGACCTGCTCAGTTAGACAACATGTCAGCATGGACAAGTTGCACTAAAGGATCGGTTTCCATATTGTTTGACTCAATGTCTACAAGGCTGTATTTCTCTATTTAATGATAAATTAGAGAAGAGTATCTTTGACTTCGTGCAATTGAGAAAAAATCTCCACTAAATAATTAAGCAGAATGCAAATACACAAAATGTTTGCAAAGGTATAAATGCAGTCAATAACAGAACTGAATTTGCCTCTAGTGCCTTCAGCCCAACACTGGTTTGCCTTTGTTTTTATCATTTCCCAATATTTTGCTATTGTTTTTTGCTGATGAAGATTCTGTGATATTTTCTTCCCAAATGCTGCTTATTCCTGGATTCTTGTCTCATCAAATTTTTTCTTGCCTGAAGTGTTAAATTTATCTTTTGACTTCTCACCAAAGATTCTTGAAATTTATTTGTCACCTTGTGCTCAAGATAAAGCCCAAAACAAGCAATTAATACTAATTAAACTGCAGGATTAAATCTATAAATGCAAGCTATAGGACCTCAATCAGAGTTTGAGCTTCAGATAGAAAATTAGGTAAAACAAATTGATGAATTATTGTTATTGAATAAATCCAGGACTGAGTAGTTCTGAACTGAGAATGATCAACCTTAGATGTCATAAGAATCAGCAGAGCAAAAATGTTGAGTGAGGAACTAATTGAGAGAATCAGGACTGTGATCAATTAATGAAAGAATTTCGTTGAAGCTATCATGATAAAATTAAGCTCTCAGTGAGATCTTATAAAAGAGGAAAGAATTGGAATCAGGTTTATTGTCAATGGTATGTGTTACGAAATTTGTTAACATAGCAGCAGCAGTTCAATGCAATACATGGCAATATAGAAAAGGAAAAAAAAGTAAATCAATTACTGTAAGTATATATATGAAAATGAAGTAGATTAAAAATAGTACGAAAACAAATAATACATACTTTTAAAAAATGTGGTAGTGTTCATGGGTTTAATGTCCATTTAGGAATCAGATGGCAGAGTGGAAGAAGCTGTTCCTGAATTGCTGAGTGTGTGCCTTCAGGCTTCTGTACCTCCTACCTGATGGTAATAATGGTAATAATGAGAAGAGGGCATGCCCTGGGTGGTGGGGCTTTGTTTCTGTGCAGTAGACATCCCCACCATCCCCCATACCAGATAGTGATGCAGCCTGTCAGAATACTCTCCATGATACATTTATAGAAGTTTTCCAGTGTTTTAGGTGACAAATCAAATCTCTTCAAATTGCTAATGAAATATAGCACTGTCTTGTCTTCTTTATAGCTGCATCAATATGTTGGGAACATGTTCAATTCTCAGAAATCTTGACACCCAGGAACTTGAAATTGTTAATAGAAAACATAGAAAACATATGCAGGAGTAGGCCATTCGGCCCTTCGAGCCTGCACCGCCATTCAGTATGATCATGGCTGATCATCCAACTCAGAAGCCTGCACCAACCTTCCCTCCATACCCCCTTATCCCTTTAGCCACAAGGGCCATATCTAACTCCCTCTTAAATATAGCCAATGAACTGGGCTCAACTGTTTCCTGTGGCAGAGAATTCCACAGATTCACCACTCTCTGTGTGAAGAAGTTTTTCCTAATCTCGGTCCTAAAATGCTTCCCCTTTATCCTCAAACTGTGACCCCTCGTTCTGGACTTCCCCAACATTGGGAACAATCTTCCTGCATCTAGCCTGTCCAATCCCTTTAGGATTTTATACGCTTCAATCAGATCCCCCCTCAATCTTCTAAATTCCAACGAGTATAAGCCTAGTTCATCCAGTCTTTCATCATATGGAAGTCCTGCCATCCCAGGAATCAATCTGGTGAACCTTCTTTGTACTCCCTCTATGGCAAGGATGTCTTTCCTCAGATTAGGGGACCAAAACTGCACACAATACTCCAGGTGTGGTCTCACCAAGGCCTTGTACAACTGCAGTAGTACCTCCCTGCTCCTGTACTTGAATCCCCTTGCTATAAATGCCAGCATACCATTCGCCCTTTTCACCGCCTGCTGTACCTGCATGCCCACTTTCAATGACTGGTATATAATGACACCCAGGTCTCGTTGCACCTCCCCTTTTCCTAATCGGCCACCATTCAGATAATAATCTGTTTTTCTGTTTTTGCCACCAAAGTGGATAACTTCACATTTATCCACATTAAATTGCATCTGCCATGAATTTGCCCACTCACCTAACCTATCCAAGTCACCCTGCATCCTTTTAGCATCCTCCTCACAGCTAACACTGCTGCCCAGCTTCGTGTCATCCGCAAACTTGGAGATGCTGCATTTAATTCCCTCATCCAAGTCATTAATATATATTGTAAACAACTGGGGTCCCAGCACTGAGCCTTGCAGTACCCCACTAGTCACTGCCTGCCATTCTGAAAAGGTCCTATTTATTCCCACTTTTTGCTTCCTGTCTGCCAACCAACTCGCTATCCACATCAATACCTTACCCCCAATACCGTCTGCTTTAAGTTTGCACACTAATCTCCTGTGTGGGACCTTGTCAAAAGCCTTTTGAAAATCCAAATATACTACATCCACTGGTTCTTCCCTATCCACTCTACTAGTTACATCCTCAAAAAATTCTATGAGATTCGTCAGACATGATTTTCTTTTCGCAAATCCATGCTGACTTTGTCCGATGATATCACTGCTTTCCAAATGTGCTGTTATCACATCTTTGATAACTGACTCTAGCAGTTTCCCCACCACCGATGTTAGGCTAACCAGTCTATAATTCCCTGGTTTCTCTCTCCCTCATTTTTTAAAAAGTGGGGTTACATTAGCCACCCTCCAATCCTCAGGAACTAGTCCAGAATCTAAAGAGTTTTGAAAAATTATCACTAATGCATCCACTATTTCTTGGGCTACTTCCTTAAGCACTCTGGGATGCAGACCATCTGGCCCTGGGGATTTATCCACCTTTAATCCCTTCAATTTACCTAACATCACTTCCCTACTAACATGTATTTCCCTCAGTTCCTCCATCTCACTGGACCCTCTGTTCCCTACTATTTTTGGAAGATTATTTATGTCCTCCTTAGTGAAGACAGAACCAAAGTAATTATTCAATTGGTCTGGCATGTCCTTGCTCCCCATAATCAATTCACCTGTTTCTGTCTGTAGGGAACCTACATTTGTCTTAACCAATCTTTTTCTTTTCACATATCGATAAAAGCTTTTAAAGTCAGTTTTTATGTTCCCTGCCAGTTTTCTCTCATAATCTTTTTTCTCCTTCCTAATTAAGCCCTTTGTCCTCCTCTGCTGAACTCTGAATTTCTCCCAGTCCTCAGGTGAGCCACTTTTTCTGGCTAATTTGTATGCTTCTTCTTTGGAATTGATACTATCCCTAATTTCCCTTGTCAGCCACGGGTGCACTACTTTCCTTGATTTATTCTTTTGCCAAACTGGGATGAACAATTGTAGTTCATCCATGCGATCTTTAAGTGCTTGCCATTGCATATCCACCGTCAACCCTTTAAGTGTCATTTGCCAGTCTATCTTAGCTAATTCACGTCTCATACCTTCAAAGTTACCCTTCTTTAAGTTCAGAACCTTTGTTTCTGAATTAACTATGTCACTCTCCATCTTAATGAAGAATTCCACCATATTATGGTCATCTTACCCAAGGGGCCTCTCACGACAAGATTGCTAATTAACCCTTCCTCATTGCTCAATACCCAGTCTAGAATAGCCTGCTCTCTAGTTGGTTCCTCGACATGTTGGTTCAAAAAACCATCCCGCATACATTCCAAGAAATCCTCTTCCTCAGCACCCTTACCAATTTGGTTCACCCAATCTACACGTAGATTGAAGTCACCCATTATAACTGTTGTTCCTTTATTGCACACATTTCTAATTTCCTGTTTAATACCATCCCCAACCTCACTACTACTGTTAGGTGGCCTGTACACAACTCCCACCAACGTTTTATGCCCTTTAGTGTTATGCAGCTCTACCCATATCGATTCCACATCTTCCCGGCTTATGTCCTTCCTTTCTATTGTGTTAATCTCCTCTCTAACCAGCAATGCCACCCACCTCCTTTTCTTTCATGTTTATCCCTCCTGAATATTGAATATCCCTGAATGTTGAGCTCCCATCCTTGGTCACCCTGGAGCCATGTCTCTGTGATCCCAACTATATCATAATCATTAACAACAATCTGCACTTTCAATTCATCCACCTTATTACGAATGCTCCTTGCATTGACACACAAAGCCTTCAGGCCCGCTTTTACAACTCTCTTAGCCCTTATACAATTATGTTGAAAAGTGGCCCTTTTTAATGCTTGCCCTGGATTTGTCGGCCTGCCATTTTTACTTTTCACCTTACTACCTTTTGCTTCTACCCTTATTTTGCACCCCTCTGTCTCTCTGCACTGGTTCCCATCCCCCTGCTGTGAACTAACCTCCTCTCGCCTAGCCTCTTTAATTTGATTTCCACCCCCCAACCATTCTAGTTTAAAGTCACCTCAGTAGCCCTCGCAAATCTCCCCGCCAGGATATTGGTCCCCCTAGGATTCAAGTGTATCCTATCCTTTTTGTACAGGTCACGCCTGCGCCAAAAGAGGCCCCAATGATCCAAAAACTTGAATCCCTGCCTCCTGCTCCAATCCTTCAGCCACGCATTTATCCTCCACCTCATTGCATTCTTACTCTCACTGTCGCGTGGCACAGGCAGTAATCCCGAGATTACTACCTTTGCGGTCCTTTTTCTCAACTCCCTTCCTAGCTCCCTATGTTCTCCTTTCAGGACCTCTTCCTTTTTCCTACCTATGTCATTTGTACCTATATGTATCACGACCTCTGGCTCCTCACCCTCCCACTTCAGGATATCTTGGACACAATCAGAAATATCCCAGACCCTGGCACCAGGGAGGCAAACTATCATCTGGGTCTCTGGGCTGCGTCCACAGAATCGCCTATCTGACCCCCTTACTATCGAGTCCCCTATTACAACTGCCCTCCTCTTCCTTTCCCTACCCTTCTGAGGTACAGGGCCGGACTCTGGGCCGGAGGCACGGCCACTGTCACTTCCCCCGGGTAAGCTGTTCCCCCCCCCCGCAACAGTACTCAAACAGGAGTACCTATTGTCAAGGGGCACAGCCACCGGGGTACTCTCTATTACCTGACTCTTCCCCTTCCCCCTCCTAACCGTGACCCACTGGTCCGCCTCCCGTGGCCCCGGTGTGACCACCTGCCTGTAACTCCTCTCTATCAGCTCCTCACTCTCCCTGACCAGACGAAGGTCATCGAGCTACAGCTCCAGTTCCCTAACGCGGTGCCTTAGGAGCTGCATCTCAGCGCACCTGGCGCAGATGTGGACGTCGGGGAGGCTTGGAGACTCCAGGGCCTCCCACATCCGGCACCAAGAACAACAAACTGCCCTCACACTCATACTGCCCCTCTCCTCAAATAACAACAAAACATGAATACCAAATCTTCCTCGCCTTGCCCGTTTCTGCCTAAGCCCGGTGAGCCGAAGCCCTTAAGCCTTCACTCTGCTCCCGGCTCACTCCGCTGCCCGCTGTATGAAGCTCTGTTCCTTTTAAATCTTCCGCGCTTCACTGCCCGACGTCCCACGCCTGCGCAGTCCCACCTCTCTGAACGCCGATGGAAAAAAAACCGAAAAATTCAAAAACGTCTTCCTCCGCACTCCCGCTCCGACTCTCAGACTTCCTTCTTCTAATGTGGGACTATTAGCAAAAAAAAAGTGAAAACAGACTGTAATCAGCATGGGGCCAGTAGTGACACACAACAGAATGAGATAAACATGAGGATATCCCCATATATCACACATTGCTTCTGACCTTCATTTACAGGTAAAAGTAGAGTAGGCTTTGGTGGCACAGGGAGCATTCAGGGTCTGTCCTGTTGACCTCATGCCCAGTTATCTTTGATACGTTTTCTGACCATTAGTTGGCCAGATAGTAGCAATAGTTTATTAGGTTCTTAAAGTCTTAATTGATTAATCAGTTGTATTTTCACATTCCAATATTAAAACATAGTAAAGCGGAACACTCATGTTGTTTTTTTATGTTAAAGGCAACTCAAGATAACGGAAAAACCTTAAAATTAATATTTAAAACTTCATTAAAAATCATGAAGGAAGACTAATTTCCAAAAAAATTCAGTAAGTATACCACCATAACTATTTTTTGCCATTACACAGATTAACTTGAGTTCTAGATCCAGTAACTTGTTCTAAAAATCCAAAAAACAAGAGCATTCAGAAGATTAGCAAGCTAAAGTGTGCTTTGAGATGTGACTTTCTGAAATTGCAAAAGTATAACATTTATCCTAGGATATTAATCACTACTTTGGTAAACATATTTTCTTATCATCAGGGCAGCATAGTGTTCAGCAGGCAAAAGGACATTGTTTGTCCACACATAGTTCTTAAGCACTTTTTGCACTTAGCTGTTCAGTCTTTGCTTCAGGAGATAAACACAGTCGCTGTGCACAAAAGAAGGACAAATAGGTAAAATCACAGACAGAAACATGATGTGAGGTGATGAATAAACTCTCTAAACAGATGTCAGCTGCTATCCACAATAGAAACATATGTGTCAGACACTATGCTATAACCCCAGGTTATCATAGCAAACCAGTAGATACAGAGGGAGTGTTTAACACCATCACCTCTGGAAGTAGTTCCTAAACGCTAAACACACTATAGGAAAGGTTAAAGATGCAGTTCAGATTTGCTAACCTTCTCAGCAGGAATTTCTTTGAGAGATAACTGAAAGCTTAAGGCTGATGGATACTTTTGCTGCGTCTACATCTGCCTATTAGTTGGGTTTAACGCCTTAGCATCTGTGGCAGTATTTGAAGACTGTGCCTGAAATCTGATAAGGTTGCTGTTTACTCTTGCTGTTAAATAAAGTTAATCTTTTGGGATCCAAATTGAAAAAAATGTCAACTCTGTACATAGTTCTAGAATTTGTTTGAGATTAGGCGAGGTAGAGGTATACCCTGTACCTTTGATTTAGATTCAATTACTTAATTAAAATTCAAATTTTAAAAAAATTCATAGGGTGCAAATTAGGAAAATTGCATGATGAGAAAGAAAAATTGGGTGCAATTTCCAAAAGATTTAATTAAAAATGTTCCATGGCATATCCTCTTACGAAAATGTTCTGTTTTCCTACTCCTTGTTAAAGCTATCATTTTCAATCCCTTGTCAAAAAAATGTTTCTCATGCTGCAATACTTATCATTTTTTCTGTCTATGACAATAATACTTCTTGCAAATTTAACTGCAAATAAACAATCATTTAGATGACAATGTTAATTATGTTATTTATGTAACATTATAATGACATTTAAATTTAAGTATTATGATCATGGCAGTTGTCAAAACATAGGAGGAGAGCCAATTAACCTTAAATTTAGTTATTTTATCACTTCATGTGGTTATGAACTAGTTATTTTTTTTACTCCTTTTGAGTTTGTTGGTTAAAGAGCTCAATCTAGCCACGCACAGATTTCACTCCAAGAATCTTCCCAAACATAATTAAATTCTTGTTTTTCCCTTAGTTGATGAGATGTTTTTCCCCTGAGACTTGTCATCCCCGAAGAGGAGAAACCACCCATATATTTTGGTTTGTTGCAAGCTATTTATTTAAAGCATGATGCATGGGTTTAATCCAGAATGGAGTTTATTCAGTTTAAAAACAAAGTTTGGTCTACTCTAAATATAGATGTAAATGTATTCAACTGCCAGGTTGTATAATCCAGTACCACTTTATGTAACTTGAAAGACATATAATGCATATTGCTTGTGTAGTTATGTGCATTTATTTCAGTCATAATGAGTCAAATCAAAATGGATTAAGCTCAATTCTTACAGTGCTTGCGCACTTGGACTTACCTGGGCTCTTCACTGAGGGCTGATTCTTAGCTGTAGAGAATCATCCAAGAAGTTAATCTATTTATAGATTTACTTAGCCTGTCTGAATGTGAGTTATTGCAAAAAGAGTCAATGGAAATGAAGGGGAAGCGTCCCGGTTACTAGGGATATTGCTAAATGAGTGATCTCATCATTTTTGCATTTGGATTTTGGAATTTGGTTATTTTTGTCAATATAACCATGTACTGTATCATCTTTTTGTACTAATCTATTAGTGTATATCCTTAAAAATTTATTTTGCTTTGTGGCGTTGTCCAGATCTCTTTTTGAGGATAACCACCAAAAATATTGCAAATACCTGAACTCTGTAGTTTAATAAATAGTGGAAATAATCAGTCAAACAGACTTCCTTTTTTGTTCTCTTCTCTCTTCTTCCTCACTTTGTGCCTGTTTTAGCACTAACTTTTCATACTTCTGAAGAAAGGTCATTCATCTAACATGTTAATTTCGTTCCTTTCTCCACAGACGACACTGAAGTGTAATTTTAAACATTTTGAGTTATTTTTCTGGTGAAAAAGAGGTCTGAGTTAGTCATTATTTCCTTTTTACAAAATTAGAATCTGTAAAATAAATGAAATTTATGTTCATATTAATTTCTCAAATTCGTGAAGAATTTCCTTTGCTGTCACAACAATTGACTTTGATCTTTCAAGTTGTTATTTTATGACTATAGTGGAATAAAATAAACATAAAAATGTAAAATATAGAGCAACACACAAAAAATGCTGGAGGAACTCAGCAGGTCAGGCAGCATCTATGGAAATGAATAAACAGTCAACGTTTCTGACCAAGACCCTTCTGTAGGATTGGATAGGGAGGGAGAAGATGACAGAATAAAAAGATGGTTGGAGAGGAAGCAGGACCAGCTAGAAGGTGATAGGTGAAGCCAGGTGAGTGGGAAAGGTAAATAGCTGGAGAAGAAGGAATCTGCCAGGAGAGGAGAGTGGACCATGGGAGAAAAGGGTCCCGGGGGGAGATAATAGGCAGGTAAGGAGAAGAGGTAAGAGGCCAGAGTGCAGAGAAGGGGGAGGGAAAAATTAATTTTGACTGGAAGGAGAAATTGATGTTAATGCCATCAGGTTGGAGGCTACCTAGATGGAATATGAGGCGATTACCTCCTGTCTTACCTCCATTCAGGAAACTTACCTCCTCCCTTACCTGCATTCAGGGCATTTACCTCCTTTCTTACCTCTATTCAGGACCCCACACAGAACATTTCACATGAAAATCTGCTGAGGTTATCTATTATATCTAGTGGTCCTGATGCAGCCACTTCTACATTGGTGAGACCTGACGTAAATTTGGGCACTGTTTTGTCAAGCTCCTCTGCTCAACCCGCTAAAAGCAGGATTTCCCAGTGGCTAACCACTTTAATTCTTATCCCTAATCCCATTCCATGGTCTCCTCTTTCGTCACAAAGAGATCACTTTCAGGGTGGAGGAGCAGCACCTCATATTCCGTCTAGGTAACCCCCAACCTGATGGCATGAACATCGATGTCGCCTTCCGGTAAAAAAAAACATTTACTCCCCCTTCTCTCTTCTCCTATTCCACACTCTGGCCTCTAATCTCTTCTCCTCACCTACCTATCACCTCTCACTGGTGCCCCTCCTTCTTCCTTTTCTCCCATGGTCCACTCTTACCTCTTATCAGATTACTTCCTCTCCAGCCCTTTACCTTTTCCACCCACATGGCTTTGTCAATCATCTTCTAGCTGGTGCTCCTTTTCCTCCTACCACCATTTTATTCTGATATCTTACCCCTTCCTTACCAGTCCTGAAGAAGGGCCTTGGCCTGAAGCGTTGACTGTTCATTCATTTCCATAATGCTGCCTGACCTACTGAGCTCCTCCACCATGTTCCTGTGTGGTGCTCTGGATTTCCAGTATCTGCCAAATCTCTTGTGTTCATAATGTAAAATGCAGTACATAAAGTAATTTTTAGAGCCCTGCTGCCATAATTTGTGGTGTTTCATGCAGTGTTACATGAGAACAATGATTTCATTGCTGAGATACTTATTTTTCTGAAGTTAATCTTGTTTTCATGACAATAATTTCCCAAAACAGTTAATTTTCTTTATTCTAAGCACAAATTTTGTCTATGTTTTTACGAACCAGACTCTTGAAGCTTGTTTTTCTTTAAGAAAAACCTGCTGTTGCTATTGGAAACACCTGAATTGTCCCACTGATTGGTGAAATTTTAAAAACTATTTTCAAGGAAATATTTGTATAATGAAATTAGACTTCTTCACATTTTGTAGATTTATTGCAACAATTTCAGTTACCTTCTCCATCTAGTGATCTATGTTGGAGGAATTGCATTTGTATTTTAAGTATAATGAATTCATAACAGTATGTATTTTAACTAGAAGTTAATGATGTTTCTTCTTTTCACAGTGCCAAGTAGGGATCAAAATTCCGCAAAGAACTAATGTTCCGGTGAAACAATTTTGATGGAATTTGTGATCCCATACTTGGAAGTCAAACACAACCTTGTGTATGAAGTAATGAGCACCAGAATTCTGAAAACTACATACTGAGTGAAATGGAAAGTGTATGTCCCCGGTCAGGACTATTAAGTATCTAGTTGAAGAGTGAACTCAACCCAAATATGAGCTCATCTGAATTTTAGATGTTTGATTGAATCTTGGCAGCAAAGGTTAGAGTTAGCATATAGACCGTAGATCTTTCGATATTTATCTCAAGATGCTCTTGTGAACGGATTTCAAAGTGCTACACTGCAAACAAGATTAGAGAATGGGTTTTTGGCAGCTTTTGTCTGTTTTCATCTGTGAAGTTTAAATTAACTACACCATGCTTACTCCTTGTAGTGATTCATTCAGCATGAGAGCAGTCAGCTTCAACTACTGATGTAGACTTAATTTTTATTTATTAGGGGATGCCATATGGAACAGGACCTGCCGGCCCATGAGTTGTGCCACCCAGCAATCCACCTATTTAACACTAGCCCAATCACAGGACACTTTACAATGACCAATCAATCTACTAACTTTGGACTGTGGAAGGAAACCGGAGCACTTGGAGGAAACCCACACCGCTGCAGGGAGAATGAACAAACTCCTTACAGGTGGTGCCGGAATTCAACTCTGAACTCCAATGCTTCAATCCATTGCTACTGTGGCACCCTAATTAATTAACCGTGGTCAATTAGTTAACTCCTTGCATTTTAAGGATCAAACGCCCAATGCAAATCTCAGCAATTAAACAAGACACACTATCTGCTGACGGAATTTGCAACTGCTCTTTGTCATATGGATGGATTATATTTTTTCTAAGCTTTCAGTTTCCTACACAGCTTCCTGCATTTCCAAATTTAGATATAGTAAAGAGAGAGGCACCCAGTAGTTTTTATCATGATATGAAATTTCTTCTGTTCACTTGCCTGTCACAAATCCACATGAAAAAAACATTCCGGATGGAAGTTTTTAAATCTCTTATTGAAAATGCAGAGACCTGAGCTGAATAACCGTAGGCTTGCTAATGATCTGATGATGTCTAGCTGAAAATTTGAAAGGAATACTGAGTATCCCTATAAGAGACAGAATAACTTCAATAATGTTTCAAAAGCACACAGTGTACTCTCTTGCTTTTTGGCTTGTAGTTTATTAGTGAAACATTGGTAGAAGCAGAACACAATTTTTAACCTAATAGTTATGTCCAAATTATTCTAAAGAATCCAATGCAGTTTGAGATACCTAATCAGAAAAAAAAATTGAGGTTTCCCATCAGTATATTTTCATGTGGATGTTTGATAGGCTCATTGACTACAATGTCCTCTTCACTTAATGGTTCCCAGCATTTAGACCCTTCAGAAATAGCAGCAGAAATAATCAGATACTGTTTATGACAAGATTACATATTCCTGTATTTAAGAACTCTGCAAAAATAGCAAGAAGATTCTTTCTCTGACCTGGAACTCTGGCCCCCATTTTTACAGCTGATGCATTATCAATTACTCCAAAAGACTGGAAGTAGAGTAAATACTGAAAGGCTTTTATTAACAGTAAAATGGGTCCGCGTCCATGCTGAATATCTGTCCTGGACTGAAGGAGGAGCAGTGACACAATCGCCTTTATTCAGGGGTCTGTGGGAGGAGCTACAGGAGCAATCAGTAGAGGGGCGTGTCCAGACAGGTAACCCAGTTACAACCTATATACATGGTTTACCACATTCACCCCTCCTTTTTTAAAAAAGAGAGTCCCACGGGGTGAAGTGACTGACAGTATTTAAAACAAGTATATTTACCGGTCAAGTCTATCAGGCGGTCGAGTCCATCGCCGTGATCTACATAGCACCGGGGGTGACTGCATCGGCGATGGTGGTTGTGCTGGCTCCGGCCTGACTTGAGGTGTCAGCACATTAGGCATCGGTAATCCCTCGTGCGTGTGCATCGCGCCCGGTATGGGTGTGTCGTGTGGTGTCTGTGTAGGGCTTGGAGTGCGTGTTGTCTCATGGGTATATATATCGGTAGGTACGGGGTTAATAGTCACCATGGAGTGTTCAGGGTAGGGGCCCGGTTCTCCTGCGGGTGCCAGGTCACGGATGGAGACCGTATCCTCCCGCCCATCAGGTAAAACCACATAGGCATACAGGGGGTTCGCATGAAGTAAGTGAACCCTCTCGACCATCGGGGAGTATTTATTGCTCCTCACATGTTTCCAGAGCAGCACTAGCCCCGGGGACGTCAGTCAAGTTGGTAGGGTGGTCCCGGTGGTTGACTTCCTGGGATAAGAAAAGAGCCGCTCATGAGGCGTGGCATTGGTGGACATGCATAACAGGGAGCGGATGGAGTGGAGTGCCTCGGGAAGGACCTCCTGCCAGTGGGAGATCGGCAGTCCCTTTGACCTGAGGGCTAAGATTGTGGCTTTCCACACCGTGGCATTCTCCTTCTCCACCTGTCCATTCCCCCGGGGATTATAACTCGTGGTCCTACTAGTTGCAATCCCCCTAGCCAGCAGGTATTGGCGCAGCTCGTCACTCATAAATCGTCACTGTGGATACAGCATGGGTATCCAAACAGAGTGAAGAGCTTGCGCAGGGCTTTTATAACTGACATGGTAGTGGTGTCGGGGCAGGGGATGGCGAAGGGGAACCGCGAGTACTTGTTGATTACGTTAAGAAAATACACATTGCGGTCGGTGGAGGGAAGGGGGCCCTTAAAGTCGACACTCAGTCACTCAAAGGGGCGGGTGGCCTTGATTAGTTGTGCCTTTTCAGGTTGGTAGAAGTGCGGTTTGCACTCTGCGCAGACTTGGCAGTCCCTGGTCATCGTCCTGATCTCTTCAAGGGAGGAAGGAAGGTTCTGGGCTTTCACGAAGTGGAAAAGCCAGGTGACTCCCAGATGGCAAAGATCTGCATGTAGGGCATATAGCCGGTCAATCTGCGCGCTGGCGCATGTTCCCCGGGATAGGGCATCGGAGGGCTCATTGAGCTTCCCAGGGCCGTACATGATGTCATAGTTGTAGGTGGAGAGTTCGATTCTCCACCTCAGAATTTTATCATTTTTGATTTTGCCCCGCTGTTGGTTGCTAAACATGAATGCGACTGAGTGCTGGTCAGTCAGCAGGGTAAACTTTTTGCCGGCAAGATAGTGCCTGGTTCAATTACTCCAAAAGACTGGAAGTAGAGTAAATACTGAAAGGCTTTTATTAACAGTAAAATGGGTCCTTATCCATGCTGTGTCTGTCCTGGACTGAGCGAGGAGCAGTGACAAAATCACCTTCATTCAGGGGTCTGTGGGAGGAGCCACAGGAGCAGTCAGAAGAGGGACGTGTCCAGACGGGTAACCCAGTTACAACCTATATACATGGTGTACCACAATAGCGAAGGTGGGAGACTGGTTCATCTGTAGACCTGTGCTTCCCAGCATGTCAATTTTAATTTAAGGCATCCGTTAGTCTTGCGAGACCATGGATCTGCGCCTGGAAAGTCTTCACTCTCCAGGGTGCAGGCCTGGGCAAGGTTGTATGGAAGACCAGCAGATGCCCATGCTGCGAGTCTCCCCTCTCCACGACACCAATGTTGTCCAAGGGAAGAGCATTAGGACCCATACAGCTTGGCACCGGTGTCGTCACAGAGCAATGTGTGATTAAGTGCCTTGCTGAAGGACACAACACATTGCCTCAGCTGGGGCTCGAACTCATGACCTTCAGGTTGCTAGTCTAATGCCTTAACCACTTGGCCACGTGCCAGCAGGTCAAGGGACTTTGATTTTCTGGTGAATTTATTAGTTGTAACTTGTGCACCTAGCTGGAAAACCAGCAATGGGAAGTCTCGGTCTGAGACAATGGCATGTAAGTTAGCAACAGCTGATGGAGGCTGAAAGTGAGGGAGTTGATATGGTCACAAGGGGTGGTGGCAGGTGGGTCATGAGGCAGTGGCTGAAAATAAATGGCACAAAGGTGTTACTGGATGAGAAAACAGAGTCTAGATGGAGAGGAGCAGAAGAGAGGATGAAACATTTCATTTCTTGATGTAGCCCCCTGGTAAGCCTCAGGCTCGCTCAGCTCGCTTTCGTCTAGGGGGAGCAGCCTTCGGCCCCGCCAAACTGGGTAATCAAATTTGTGTGGATGCTGTGTGATGTACCCCACCCCACCAAATAACATACCGTACACCATATGTGATTAAATGATTACACTTTATAACTCTTATTTTGACTATGTAGATAGTAAAGGAACACAATAAGAACTGCTTAACTGTTTTTAAAAAAAGAAAAAGGTGCCATTATTATTAACCAGTTTGTGCACACATCGTTGGAGCTCTTACAGAGCCGGGTCCCCCTTCCTCCAGTCGATGTTCTCCGAACTCTGTCGACTCTCGAATGGGACCACCCTCGGTGATCGACCAAACACTCTACTCGAGTCTGTCTTCGTCTCCTTTCCTCGCTGAAGAACCTGGGCCTCAGACTCCCGCACGGGGTCTGTTCCATCACCCAGCTTACAGCATCGCGTCTCCTCTCTCTGTCTTCATCCGCCTTCTGCCCCAAAGCCCGCAAAATCAATGGCTTACAGACACACAAGAAAGAATAACATCTATCCCAATTGGTTAGCAAATGAATACAATTCTTGTTATCAGTAATTATAACCCAAACAAGCTGCTAGAGAGAGAATCACTGTCTTAGCAGTTAACATCACAGAGAAGCCATTTTATTTTTAACATAACAAAGAAGCCATTTTATTAGCCTTAGCAATAACATAAAAGAAGAAACCCCTTACATCTAAAAGATACCTTGTCATGCTAGCAACTACCCATCCATTTTGACTTTTTATTTCCTGAGCCCTGGACATTTGTGAGCCATTGCATAGCGGCTTCAGCATTAGTAAAAAAGCTCTGGCATGCATCTGAGATGAAAATTGACACTGAGCTAGTCAAGGCTGTAGCAATAAGGACAATGAGACCAAGCAGTGGTGAGTGATGTCAGGAAGAGGGAATTTTTCTGTTTAGAGTAGGAGGACTGTTTGCAATACATTTACAAATTTTCAAGGCATAGTTCCATATATTGTAGACACATTAGCTGAAGCACACAGATAATTCTGAGCGGTGTACTTTTCCAATAAAATTGCTGGAAACAACTTAGACAACAATTAACTTTATGGAAGCTTTTATTGATTTATCTTCCAGAATGCAAAACCAGTATCAGCACCATAACTCATTAACCAGCAAGTTCCATAGCACGGATGGTTATACATTTGTGCAATGTGACAGACTGGAGTAAATTGGAACTATTAAAATTTTTCAGCCATTCAGCTAATGATGTGCTCCATTTTCTTACAGTGCTAGTTTTTTTCATTTATATGGATAATAAGAAATATTCTGTATTCTTACTTTTCCCAGAAATAGTGCACGTGACATTTACTACAAAGTATGCTTGACAGTTGTGACAGGGCTTGAATACTATTACCTCTTATAAAGTTAGATCAAGCAGCAATGGGGCTTCATTTCCAGACGCTTTTTATGCTCACTTTCACCATCAAAACATGGAGGAACCATCACAAGCTCCCACAGACCCCGATGATCCTGTGATTTCAGTCTCTGGGGTCGTCGTGTGAGCTGCCTTCAGAAGGGTGAACCCACGAAAACCATCCTGCCCAGACTGGGTATCTGGCCAAGTACTAAAAACTTGTGCTGATTGACTGGCTGGAGTGTTTAGGGAGATCCTTAACCTCTTGCTTCAGTAGTCTGAGCTACCTACCTGCTTCAAGCAGACTTCAAGTATACCGGTGCCTAAGAAGAACATGTGACCTGCCTCAATGACTACTGTCCAGTAGCAATTGCATCTACAGTGATGAAGTGTTTTGAGACGTTGGTGATGAAGCATATCAATTCCTGCCTGAGAAGCGTCTTGGATCCACTCCAATTTGCCTACCAGAGCAACAGGTCCACAGCAGATGCCATCTCACTGGCACTTCACTCAAATCTAGAACGTACACCAGGATGCTCTTTATTGATTACAACTCAGCATTCAATACCATTATCCCCTCAAAGCTAATCAATAAGCTTCAAGACCTTGGCCTCAATACCTCCTTGTGCAACTGGATCCTTGATTTCCTCACTTGCAGACCCCAGCCAGTTGGGATTGGCAACAACATCTCCTCCACGATCTCCATCAGCACAGGTGCACCACAAGGATGTGTGTTTAGTCCCCTGCTCTACTCACTTCACACTTATGACTGTGTGGCTCAGCACAGCTCCAATGCCAACTTCAAATTTGCTTACGACACCACTGTCGTAGGCTGATTCAAAGGTAGTGACAAATCAGCATATAAGAAGGAGATTGAAAATTTGGCTGTGTGTTGTCCCTACAACAATTTCATACTCAATATTAGCAAGAGCAAAGAGCTGATGATTGATTTCAGGAGGAGGAAACCAGAGATCCATGAGCCAGGTGCCATCGGAGGTGTAAAGCATCAGCAACTTTAAATTCCTTAATGTTATTACTTCAGAGGACCTGTCCTGGGCCCTGTATGTAAGTGAAATTATGAAGAAAGCATGACAGCACATCCTTAGGAATTTGCAAAGACTGTATGATATCTAAAACTTTGACAGACTTCTATGAATGTGTAGTGGATAGTATATTGACTAGCTGCATCACAGCCTGGTATGGAAACACCTCGACCCTTGAACAGAAAATCCTACCAAAATTAGTGGATATGGCCCAGTCCATTACAGGTAAAGCCCTCCCCATCATTGATCACATCTACACAAAGTGCTATCGCAGGAAATCAGCATCCAACATCAGGGACAACCACCACTTAGGACTTGCTGTCTTCTTACTGCTGCCATCAGGAAGAAGGTACAGGAGCCTCAGGACTCGCACCACCAGGTTCTGGAACAGTTATTACCCCTCAAACATCAGGCTCTTGAACCAAAGGTGATAACTTCACTCAACTTTGAAATGTTTCCACACTTATGGATTCACCTTCAAGGAGTCTTCATCTCATGTTCTTGATATTTCTTGTTTATTTATTTATTACTATTATTTCTTTCTTTTTGTATTTCCAGTTTGTTGTCTTTTGCGCACTGGTTAACCACCCAAGTTGGTGCGGTCTTTCATTGATTCCATTATGGTAATTACTCTATTATGGATTTACTGAATATGCCTGGAAGAAAATGAATCTCAGGGCTGTATATGGTGACATGTATGTACTTTGATAATAAACTTACTTTAAATTTTGAACTACTAAAGAAAAACTTCTAACTTTCTTTAGGATAATTTTAATATTAAAATGTTCATCTGTTAAAATGTGCTTTTCCAAGTCAAGTAACAAGCCAGATTTGGAAGATGATCATCATCAACCATAATGTCCTTAAGTTCTGTAGAGTCAAGAGGTCTCTTTCCATGCAGCTAAACCAGCAGCAGGACCACTGCCATCCACACCATTTTGCTGGAGGAGCTCAGTAGGTCAGGCAGCATCTATAGAGAGAAACCAACAGTCAACTTCACCCTTCAATTCAAGGCCCTTGATTTGGACTGCAGGGTGAAGGGATTCTGACATCTGGTTTGCCTCCAAACAATGACCAAGGTTATGAGAATGGTATAAACATAAATGTCATCCAACATTGAGAAGTGAGCCAGTGATTAAGGGAAAGTGTGTTCAGTTTCTACAACATCAGAATCCTCTTTAAACCACCTTGCCTCCTATAATCATGTGAAAACCCCATTGGAGGAACGAGCAAAAAAAATACATTATACACAAAATGTGCTGGAGGAGATCAGCAGGTCAGGCCACCGTGAAATCTCACTTTATGTGGCAGACAGAGTGAAGGAGCTCAACGAAATGATCTCCCAATCTACATCGGGTCTCACAGTAGGCCACATCAGGAGTACCGGATAGAGTGGATGACCCTAACAGACTCGCAAGTGACGTGTCACCTCACCTGGAAGGGCTGTTTGGGGTCCTGAATGGTAGTGAGGAGGGAGGTGTAGGGGCAGGTGTGGCACTTGTTCTGCTTTTTGTTAGTGCCAAGGGGGAGATTAGTGGGGAGGAATGAATGGACAAGGCAATCAGATGGGGAACGATCCCTGTAGAAAGCAGAAAGTGGGGTGAAGGGTAAGATGTGCTTATTGGCGGGATCCCGTTGGAGATGGCGGAACCTACAGAAGATTATGTGCTGGATGCGGAGGCTTGTGGGGTGGTTAAGTGAGGTCAAGAGAAACACTATCTCTGGTGTGGCGTTTGGGAAACAGCGTTTTCGCTCCATCTGTCTCAAAATGCAGGAATTCCTGGTGGCTTCCCATTTTAATTCTACTTCCCATTCACATTCTGACATGTTAACTGACGGTTTCCTCTGCTGCCACGATGCGGCCACACTCAGATTGGAGGAGCAAAATTTTATATTCCATCTGGGTAGCATCCAACCTGATGGCATGAACATCGATTTTTCAAACTTCTGGTAATTTCCCCCTCATTCATCATTGACCCATTCTTGTTTCCCTCTCAAACCTTCTCTTCTTATCTGTCCATCATCTCCTTCTGTTGCTCCTCTCCTTTCCCTTTCTTCCATGGTCTTCTGTCCTGTCCTATCAGATTCCTCCTTCTCCAGCCCTTTATCTCTTCCACCAATCAAATTCCCAGCTCTTTACTTCACACTCTCCCCCCCACCCGGTTTCACCTATCACCTTAGACTTCTTCCTCTCCTCCCCCCACCTTCTTATTCCGATTTCTTCCCCCTTCCTTTCCATTCCTGATGAAGGGTCTCAGCTTGAAACGTTGACTGTTTATTCCCATCCATCGATACTGCCTGACCTGTTGAGCTCCTCCAGCACATTGTGCATATTGCTCTAGATTTCCAACATCTGCAGCACCTCTTCTATCATTATATCCAAATCCTGCTTTATTTTATCACAGGAGAATACCTAAAAAATCACTTCACTTGTTTGTTAAAACTGTGTATTGATCAAAGAAGTACATATATTTGTCATTGGAAAGACTATTTCTCTCAGTGTGGTTAGTAACAGAATTATTCTTATATTGCTTACATTGAGTAATCCTCGCCTACTGTACTTGCACTATCAGTAAGATTATGGTTCCAGTGGTTCACAACGGTCTCTGGAAAATGCCAGTGAAAAATAATATCTAAATTGAAAGCTTACATGACTTTCAAGGTCAAAAATTAATTACGTATCTTAGAATATCTTAGCCAACTCAGCTGAGTTGCAAATATAGAAAAAATTCAGATTCAACAAGAGAAGAGAAATTCTAGCACACACAGTATGGAAGTAATATCTTAAGTTGAATCAAACCCTTTAGCTAACAATATTGTGGAGCCCTGGTGTTACCCCTCAGAGTTCACCTGCAGGAAACACAGCAATCTAGCTCACAGCATTGTACGTCAATGATTTATGTGTCATGTGCCTTAGGAATCAACTCTCAATTTTTCTGCTATTAAGAGTAGGAGGGCTATGACAAACTGCTCTCCAGCACTGCTCCTGCTTCAGCAGTATTGGATAAATGTCTATAAACATTTTCAACACTTTAAAACCACAAGTTCAGCTTTATAAATCAGCTAAGACCTTCATGCCATGTGATGATTATCAGTCAGTGCATAACTGAACTGTCTTTCCATCATTTTCCAATGTCATAGTTTATCTGCGAGCTGATGATATAACACCAGAGAATTTTATTGTGAGATAAAGAAAGCAGAGACATCAATAATTAATCATTGCCCACACAATTTGTCTCTGGTTACTGAGTGACTTTCAAGTAAGGCAGTGTCAAACATTAGTGTAACCCCAGTGATACTAAAATAAATCCAGTGGAGGTTTCTACTTAGTTATATTGGTAAGGGAGACTATCATAGTACTTTGTAATTATGTTTACACCTCTTCTGTGCTTACTGTGGCAAGATATTATTTTTAATCTATCATTTCACGTGATATTGAGTATTTTTAAATCAGCAAAGGATAAAGTCAGACATAAAGGTGACTAACTTGAAGATTTTCCTTGACGTTGCAGAAGGCCTCAATCTGAAAAGAGTGCCCTCTGCTGCACTATTTAGATCACTCAAGCAGCATGTTTCAGAGGTGTGGCTGTTAAATAAAGATGAGCTGAGTTCTGCTGAACACTGAGACCGCGTGGTATTCTCTCAGTGAATTCTAGCAGCAGATGTTGTCTTCACCAGGATCCTTTGCAAGTGAATCCCCGTTGGCGCATAATTTCACACACAAACCTCTCCATAATCAATAAATAATAATAAATCAGCAGCTTCAATGACAAATTATTATGGGACATTGAAAATCAACAAGTGAACATTCAACAATGAAAATGGCTAAATTGAAAAAAAAAATACAAATTTTCAAAATCTGGAGTGAAAACATAAACACCAGCATTGACAGTGGGCCTGAGTTTCCTTATTGAAAGGTTACTGTGTAGATGTGCATCTTTCTCCTCTATTCAGTTAATTCTTCATTTTAGCAGAGTTGAGAATTCAAAGTATAATATGCAGAGTGAAAAAATATACACAGATATTGTTCATCCAAAATTACATAGTTCAGGAATAATAATTCTCCACCTTGGGTGTACATTGCTAAACTGTGTTTTCGATGCTAAAGTTCATGGGAAAAAATGATAAATAGTGAGGAATATTGGAAATATTCTGAGTAGGTGAATGAGCCTTGAATTGCTCCCTAAATGAGAGTATTACATCTATTGACTAGAATTAAATTTTGATACAGAAAATTATTTAATACCCTATTGTCCTGGATTTACTTTCCAAGCATTTTTTTTTCCGTTTAACTCAGTTAATACCTCTCAGGTTTTACCTGGGGTGCTTGGTTGGCTTTACCATCTGCTATTACGTGTAACGCTAACATTGTAGATCAGAACCTGAAATAGACAATGTGATTTTCAAAATGCATGAATCCTAAAGTTGTATGAATCTGTCATGACAAATGAGACACCAACTGAGCCAAATAACTATCAAGATGGATGCAAAAGATATTACAGCACTATTTTGAAGAAGACCATAATTATTGCTATTGGTACCTGCTATACTTTGTAACTCCAAAACATAAAACTAACTGCAAGAAAAAGTCGGGAGCCCATGAGAACGTGTCTTAATTTAATTTTTAATTTAAGCGAGACATGCACATATGACGCGGTGGCGTAATGATGTGTACTATACAAATTCTTTTACATATAAACTGTAATGAATTATATAAGCAAAGAATGCTTAATCAAACAACATATTTACAATGTTACACAAATGTTACTGAAATATTAAATACACTAAATCCTCCCTGCCTAGCTATAAACTCCAACTCAATGCAACTCAATATAGAATGCATCTCAACTCAAATATGTAACATATTGCTCACTCACTCTCTCTCGCTCTCACTCTCTCTCTCACTCTCACTCTCTCTCTCTCACTCTCACTCTCTCTCTTTCTCTCTCTCACTCTCTCTCACTCTCTCTCTCTCTCACTCTCTCGCTCTCTCTCACTCTCTTACTCTCTCTCTCTCACTCTCTCTCACTCTCTCTCTCCCTGATTCACTCTCTCTCACTCTCTCTCTCGCTCTCTCTCACTCTCTCACTCTCTCTCTCGCTCTCTCTCTCACTCTCTCTCTCACTCACTCTCTCTCTCACTCTCTCTCTCTCTTTCTCTCTTGCTCTCTCTCACTCTCTCTCTCACTCTCTCACTCTCACTCTCTCTCTTTCTCTCACTCTCTCACTCTCTCTCTCGCTCTCTCTCACTCTCTTACTCTCTCTCTCTCACTCTCTCACTCTCTCTCTCTCTCTCTCTCGCTCTCTCTCACTCTCTCTCTCCCTGATTTCTTTGGCTGCGGAAGTCTAGGGAAGACAAACTCGTGAGATTGAGACGTGCTCTGCTCAATCACACCCCAAACCCCGGTTTATGTGGATGCTGTGTCTTTTGCTACCCTGTTGCAAATTAATGCCATGAAATACCAGACAGCACACTGCGTACGATTAAAGGAACTATATTTATGAACCATAACTGAAGGGTTAGTAAAGAACAACAAAAAGAAAAGGGCCCATTCTAACTGAACAGTCAAATGTGCACAAGTTGGAGCTCATCTTGAACTTCTCTGTCACTCACACGCTGGTCCCTCGGTCAATATGAAAGCACACACTACCTTCTGAATGTCGTTCGCAATCCATCTCCAACAAACGGGTCTCCCACTGGATCGTTTGCTATGACCAGTTCTCCCCAGCGTCTTCTTTCTTCATCTCCTCTCGAACAAAAGCCCCAAGCCCAATCTTAGTGTCCCTCTTCTCAATTCCTAATTGGATGGCACACATTTCTCCTCATCTCTTATCTTCAACAATAACCAAAACATAAGCTGAACCTCAGGTTCTGGGGACTCCTCTGTGGTGGTTTTTGGAGTTAACTTGAGGAATGCCAGAAGTGTTTCTGACAGTTCTGGACAGCTTTCTTCTGCACATGTTGGCATCCTGAACAGTGCATGCTGAGTTTCACCGGACGATATGGATCATAGAGTGTGAATAGTGTCTGACACATCATTTTATTTGCCTTTTGGAAAGCCACCTCACACTACTTTGCCTATTGTTACTTCTCCCTGATCTGTCATAATGAGTTCAAGGTGTGGTGCACAGTAGCCAGGTTTCGCAAGAACCTGTTATAGTCATTGACAAATCCTAAAAAAGACCCCAGCTGTGACATGGGACATCCACCACAGCTTGAAATTTCTCAGCACTCTTGTATAATATTTGTGTGTCAATGTGACCACAGTAAATGATGCTTGGTTTAAAGTATTCACACATGTAGCATAGAAACATAGAAAACCCACAGCACAATACAGGCCCTTCAGCCCACAATGCTGTGCCGAACATGTCCTTACTTAAGAAATTACCTAGGGGTACCCATAACCCACTATTTTTCTAAGCACCATATACCTATCCAGAAGTCTCTTAAAAGACCCTATCGTATCCACCTCCACCACCATTGCCGGCGTTGTGCTCTGAGCCTGTAATCTTCAAATCTTTTTAACACTGTCTTGAGATTTTGCAGGTGTTACTTGTCATCATTACTAGTAACAATGATACTATCTCGACAACACTGAGTGCCTGGGAACACTTGCTCTACTCTCTATATACACCTGACTGTGTGGCTAGGCACAGCTCAAACACCATCTATACATTTGCTGATGATACAACCATTGTTGGTAGAATCTCAGACAGTGACAAGAGGGCGTACAGGAGTGAAATATGCCAACTAGTGGAATGGTGCCGCAGCAACAACCTGGCACTCAACATCAGTAAGACGAAAGAACTGATTGTGAATTTCAGGAAGGGTAAGGTGAAGGAACACATACCAATCCTCATAGAGGGATCAGAAGTGAAGAGAGTGAGCAGCTTCAAGTTCTTGAGTGTCAAGATCTCCGAGGATCTAACCTGGTCCCAACATATAGATGTAGTTATAAAGAAGGCAAGACAGCCGGTTTCCTTTACTAGGAGTTTGAAGAGATTTGGCATGTCAACAAGCACACTCAAAAACTTCTATAGTTGTACCGTGGAAAGCATTCTGACAGGCTGCATCACTGTCTGGTATGGCGGGGGGGTGGGGGGTGGCGGCGGATAGTGGTATTGCACAGGACCTGTGCAATACAGGCCCTTGTATTGGCCCAAGAAGCTACAGAAGGTTGTAAATCTAGTCAGCTCTATCTTGGGTAATAGCCTACAAGGTACCCAGGACGTCTTTAGGGAGTGGTGTCTCAGAAAGGTAGTGTCCATTATTAAGGACCTCCAGCACCCAGGGCATGCTCTTTTCTCACTGTTACCATCAGGTAGGAGATACAGAAGCCTGAAGGCACACACTCAGTGATTTAGGAACAGCTTCTTCCCCTCTGCCATCTGATTCCCAAATGGACATTGAAGCTTTGGACACTACCTCACTTTTTTAAAATATACAAGATTTTTGTTTTTGCTTGTATTTTTAACCTATTCAACATATGTAATTGATTTACTTGTTTATTTATTACTATTATTATTATTATTATTTTATTAATTATTTTTCTCTCTGCTAGATTATGTATTACATTGAACTGCTGCTGCTAAGTTAAAAAATTTCACATCACATACCGGTGATAATAAACCTGATTCTGATTCTGAGAGCAGGTGCAAAAGCTACTTCAAAAATAAGCCTACTATTGCGAAAAAGCCCTTTGTGAGTGTTTATAGTGAGAAACATTTTGGACTTGTCTTTCATCTCCATTTGTAATTAGGCCTCAGCTAAGTCCACTTTGCAGAGGTGTTTTCTTCCAGAAATGTTTGCAAAGATATCCTCTATAAGAAGCAGAGAGCATTGATCTACTTTCATTATTGGTTTGATGGTGACCTTAAAATTGCCACAGATCCTAACAGACTCATTCTCTTGGCTACTGGGTGTCACTATCTCAGAGGAGCTGTCCTGGAGTCATCCTATAAACATTTTTGCAAAGAAAGCACAGCAGTGTCTCTACTTCCTCTGGAATCTGTGGAGGTTTGGCATGTCATCGAAAACCATGGCAAACTTCTGTAGATGTGTGGCAGAAAGTGTATTGACTGGCTGAATTATGGCCTAGTATGGCAATAGCATGTCTTTGAATGGAAAGTACTCAAAATGTAGTACATTACGGGTAAAACCCTCTGAACCATTAAGCACATCTACATGAAACATTGCCATAGGAAAGCAGCATGCAGCATCAAAGATCCTCCACCACCCAGGCAATGCTCTTTGCTTGCTGCTGCCATCAGATAGGAGGCACAGATGCTTCAGGACTTGCACCACCAGGTTCAAGAACTGTTAATACTCATCAACTTCATGGGTCCTGAACAAAAAGGAAATGACATTTGTAACAGTGAAATACAATAACCATTTAAGGACTCTGTTATATTGTTATTTCGTGCTCATTATTGATCACTGTTTACTTATATTTCCATGTGCACAGTGTATTTACAGATTACACCTCCTGATGTTTACAGTTTCAGTTCTGAAATTTGCTAAGTATTCACACAGAAAAAGAACCTCAGGATTGTATATGGTGTCATGTATTTACTCTGATAATAAATTTTACTTTGAACTTTGTACTGGGACCAGTGGCATTGCCCATGGCCTTCACTCAACCTTGGAAAGAATTCCTTCAGCCTCCATGTGATCTAGTTCATTGGCGCTTTTTTTAAATCATGGAAGGTATAAGGAACTGGGTGGGCTTTGTAAAACTTGAATGCAGAATTTTCAGTTAACACTATTTTACCCTTGATATGTTTGAGTTTTCTAATACCATCCTTGAACACTGCTGTGGTATGATCTATTCCCTTTCTTAATTCACTTTCAGTTGACTCTATTTCAAATTGTGAATGGGTCTCCAATCCAATTGTAGCTATCTCAGTCAATCACAGGACCACAATGTTGGCATTCTTGTTTTTACTATATACAAACCCAATGTGGCTTGTTGGTTATTGTATTTCACTGTTACAAATGTCATTTCCACAGGAATGATCTTTTCTCCAGTGTAAGTTCTTAGTTGGATACGTTCACGCTTCAGTTCAGTATCTTTGAAACGCCATTCAAACTCGTTCTGTGCAATGAGGTAAACAGTCAAGCCAGTGTCCAATTCAATTTTAATTAATTTGCCATTCTATTCTGTTGTAAGCCATGTTGCCTGTCCATTGTTAATTTTCACATTGTAAATCTCAAGATTAAAACTGCTCTCTGGTGTTCCTGTTTGGGAAATCATATCCGTGTTAGAAGGAAGCTGTGATTCCTGTGAGCATATGCTCTCTTGCACAATCACTTTCAAAGCTATTAGAATCATATGAAAGGACAATCAGCAATATCATGGCACATAATTCCAACTGCAGCTTATGTTACCTCCAAATAATGCTTCAACATTTTTATTATTGAGACAGAAATACCTCCTTAGAGAGTAGTTTGTCATTCATTGATGTAAGGATCTGCAATTATGTGACATCCATCAGGAGCTTAAGACAATTTGTGTTATAGAGAGTACTTGAATGATTACCTCAATCACTCTAAGGGCCAGCCATTTGAAGCATGCTTCATTTAAAGTGCATGTAACCAAGCTCAGACATTTTGTCACACATTTGAAGAGCCAGCCATTGTATTTCTGTTCATACCTTTCAAATCAAACCACTACATGGATGAGATTTCAATTCTTGATACCTTTTCCTGACTTGGAGAAAACTGCAATTATTATGGCATTATCTTAGTAACTTTGCCACACATTCCACCAGCCTCTGTGCTAACTACCTCAAGTTAAACCAAACACTTCACCATCGGAGCATATCATTCAACTCTGAGCTGAGCTTTACGCATTTCATAACAAACATTTGTATCTATTTCTATTTGTATCTCTGCAACATAGACAAAGATTACCACTTCTTCAGTCTTATTCCATACATCAGTTACTTTTTGTCTATCAACTCCATCTGTCCAAGCATCTATTGACCTTTCTTGACCAAAACATTGTCCCTGTGACCCATCTCAGTTGATCTGTTGCTAAAGACTTCACCCTGCTTGTGTCATCCCTTCCTTTGGCTCTGCCTCATACTCACTGGCAGCCTCCTACTCAGAAAGAGCCCTGACCAAAGACCCATCACCATGCTGCCTCTTAATGAAGGTAGAATTAAAATTTATTAACAGTATTTCATCACCATTTTATATAATTTGGGGATTATTTTTCTTGAGAAGCAAAATTTAAATAAACGTTTGGAAAAAAAAAGGCAAAAACTGTGTATGGACGAGTCACAAGAGCTTCTGCAAATGCTGGAAATCTTCAGCAACGCACAAAAAAAAACTGAAAGAACTCAGCAGGCCAGGCAGTATCTATGAAGGGAAATAAAAATGGGGTAAGTGCCAGCTGGAACTTAAATTCATGAGATAAGTAATTTAAAGATTATACTCATTTACCTTGAAAACTCCAATGTTCTTTGTACATTGTATGAAATTCAATGCAGGGAAGTACAAAGGGATTTATTTTGATCAAGATATTATTGGAGCTTCTTGGCTTTATAACTGGAGGCAGTGATGCCAAACCTTGAAATAATGTTGATTGTATAACAGGATGCCATTCTTCAAGAAGAATCTGAAGGTCTTAAAGTAGATGAAAAGCAGATTTAATGGAATGGTACCAATAATGAAATACTTTATATACATGGACTGTTGAGGGAAGTAGATATATTCTCCTTAACACAGAAAGGGAGAATAAACTTATAGGTATTCAAAACTTTGTATAGAGCAAATAATGTGATTTCTTGGAAGTATTAGAAAGATTAGTAACCTAAGGATAAGGATTTAATCTCATTAATGCAAGATCTCAAAGCATCCTGACGGGCATCTTTGTACAGCAAGTTGTACTGATTTGGAGTCTGCTACCTGAAGGGTTCAGTAATAACATTCAAAAGAGAATTGGTTACATATTTGAAAATGTCAATGTTATCCTCTGTTTTACTTTGTATTCAGAAATCTATCTACCCCAACCTTGAGCATTCTTAATGACTAAAACATCCATGACTCCTCAGGTACCAATTTCCAAAGACTGACACCTCTGCATAAAGGAAGTTCTCATCGCTGTCTTATGTAGTCAAAGCTTAATTTTGGGAGAAGCAGCCTCTCAGGTACGTAAACCCTCTCAGTATTGCATCCTGTTCTGGTCACCTCATTATAGGAAGGATATTGAGACTTTGGAGAGGGTGCAGAAGAGGTTTACCAGGATGCTGCCTGGTATAAAGGGCATGTGCTATAGCAAGAGGTAGGACAAAACCTGGGTTGTTTTTTCTGAGTGTCGGAGCTGAGGAGAGATCTGATAGAGGTTTATAAGATCTTGAGATGGGTACTGTAGATAGAGCAGATGGACAGTATCATTTCCCCAGGGTTGAAATGCCTAATACAAGAGGGCATGCATTTAAGGTGAGAAGTTTAGTATTCAAAGGAGATGTGAGGGCCAAGTATATTGTACAAAGAGTGATGGGTACCTGGAATGCTCTGCTAGATCTATTCAGAATTTTCAATGTTCAGTTTTAATTTCAGAGAATGTATACAGTATCCCAGGCAACCTGTTCATATTCTATACCTTCACAGTACGGTCCGGATCAAATTTGACCCGGCCCAAGAACCCTCTCAGAACAAATGTCTATACCAAATTTTGAACCAGAGATCTATTTAGAATGTATAAGTAGCCTATCTGACATTAATAAATGGGTGATTAACCCTTAATTAATATTTCAGAGATCTAAAATCCATTTCAATAGATACGGGCCAAATTTGACCGTGAACAGCTTCTTCAATTTACAAAAATTTGTAGCACCTGTACAAAAATATAACATTTTTGCACATGTTGGGTCACTTTAGCAAAAGTCATCAAATTTTGGCAAAAATATGGCATTTAGAGTGTTTTTACTGCTGTCAAATGTCAAAACGGGTCAAATTTGACCCGAACAGTATGTAAGGGATATATAACTTGAAATTCTTACTCTTTACAGGCATCCACAAAACAAAAAAAACCTGAAGAATACAAACATAGAAACATAGAAGCATAGAAACGTACAGCACAACACAGGCCCTTTGGCCCATAAAGCTGTGCCGAACATGTCCCTACCTTAGAACTATCTAGGCTTTACCCATAGCCCTCTATTTTTCTAAGCTCCATGTAGCCATCCAGGAGTCTCTTACCCTATCACTACCACCTCCACAACCGCCTCTGGTAGCCCATTCCATGCACTCACCACTCTCTGTGTAAAAAACTTACCCCTGATATCTCCTCTGTACCAAACACCTTAAAACTATGCCCACTCATACTAGCCATTTCAGCCCTGGGGAAAAGCCTCTGACTATCCACATGATCAATGCCTCTCATTATCTTGAACACTTCTATCAGGTCACCTCTCATCCTCTGTTGCTTCAAGGAGAAAAGGCCGAGTTCACTCAACCTATTCTCATAAGACATGCTCCCCAATCCAGGCAACATCCTTGTAAATCTCCTGTGCACCCTTTCTATGGTTTCCACATCCTTCCTGTAGCAAGGCGACCAGAATTGAGCACAGTACTCCAAGTGGGGTCTGACCAGGATCCTATATAGCTGCAACATTACCTCTCAACTCTTAAACTCAATCCCATGACTGATGAAGGCCAATGCACCGTATGCCTTCTTAACCATAGAGTCAACCTGCGAGGCAGCTTTGAGTGTCCTGTGGACTCGAACCCAAGATCCCTCTGATCCTTCACACTGCCAAGAGTCTTACCATTAATACTATATTCTGCCATCATATTTGACCTAACAAAATGAACCACCTCACACTTATCTGGGTTAAACTCCATCTGCCACTTCTCAGCCCAGTTTTGCATCCTATCAATGTCCCGTTGTAACCTCTGATAGCCCTCCACACTATCCACAACTCCCTCAACCTTTGTGTCATCAGTAAATTTATTAACTCATCCCTCCACTTCCACATCTAGGTCATTTATAAAATTCACAAAGAGTAGTAGGGGTCCCAGAACAGATCCCTGAGGCACACCACTGGTCACTGACCTACATGCAGAATATGACACGTCTACAGCCACTCTTTGTCTTCTGAGGGAAAGCCAGTTCTGGATCCACAAAGCAATGTCCCCTTGGATCCCATGCCTCCTTACTTTCTGAATAAGCCTTGCATGGGGTACCTTATCAAGTGCCTTGCTGAAATCCATACACACTACATATACGATTCTGCCTTTATCAATGTGTTTAGTCACATCCTCAAAAAATTCAATCAGGCTCGTAAGGCATGATTTGCCTTTGACAAAGCCATGCTGACTATTCCTAATCATATTATGCCTCTCCAAATGTTCATAAATCTTGCCTCTCAGGATCTTTTCCATCAACTTACCAACCACTGAAGTACAACTCACAGGCCTATAACTTCCTAGGCTACCCTTACTCCCTTGCTTGAATAAGGGAACAACATCTACAACCCTTCAATCCTCCCGAACCTCTCCCGTTCTCATTGATGATGCAAAGGTCGTTTCAGAGGCTCAGCAATCTCCTTCCTCACTTCCCACAATAGCCTGGGATACATCTTGTCCGGTCCCGGTGGTTTATCCAACTTGATGCTTTCCAAAAGCTCCAGCAGATCTTCTTCCTTAATATCTACATGCTCAAGCTTTTCAGTCCACTGCAAGTCATCCCTACACTTGCCAGGATCCTCTTCCATAGTGAATACTGAAACAAAGTATTCATTAAGTACCACCGCTATTTCCTCTGGTTCCCAACACACTTTTACACTGTCACACTTGATTGGTCCTATTTTCTCACATCTTATCATCTTGCTCTTCACATACTTGCAGAATGCCTTGGGGTTTTCCTTAATCCTGTCCACCAAGGCTTTCTCATGGCCTCTTCTGGCTCTCCTAATTTCATTCTTAAGGTCCTTCCTGCTAGCCTTATAATCTTCTATATTCCTATCATAACCTAGTTTTTTGAACCTTTTGTAAGCTCTTCTTTTCTTTTTGACTAGATTTACAACATCCTTTGTACACCACGGATCTTGTACGCTACTATCCTTTCCATATCTCATTGGAATATACCTACTCAGAACACCACGCAAATATCCCTGAACATTTGCCACATTTGTTCCGCATGTTTCCCTGAGAACATCTGTTTCCAATTTATGCTTCCAAGTTGCTGCCTGATAGCCTCATATTTCCCCTTACTCTAATTAAACATTTCCCTAACTTGTCTGTTCCTATCCCTCTCCAATGTTAGGGTGAAGGAGATAGAATTGTGATCACTATCTTCAAAATGCTCTCCCACTGAGAGACCTGACACCTGAACAGGTTCATTTCCCAATACCAAATCAAATACAGCCTCTCTTCTTGTAGGCTTATCCACATATTGTGTCAAGAAACCTTCCTGAACACACCATACAAACTCTATCCCGGGACGGCCAAACTTTTACATTCCGTGCATCAATTTTCTCACACATAAGTTCAGATGTGATTTTTTTCATGCACGTGTTCTATATTGACATATTTTTACAAGAATTGTTGGGTTACAAGAGTTGTATGGTGCGTCTGAACTCGTGCGTGAAAAAATTGGAATATAAAAGGTTGGCCACCCCTGCTCTACCCCATCTAAACCCCTCATTCTAGGGAGATGCCAATCAATATTTGGGAAATTAAAATCTCCCACTACAACAACCCTGTTAATATTACTCATTTCCAAAATCTGTTTTCCTATCTGCTCATCAATGTCTCTGTTACTATTGGGTGGTCTATAAAAAACACCCAGCAGAGTTATTGACCCCTTCCTATTCCTAACTTCCACCCACAGAGACTCTGTAGACAACCCCTCCATGACTTCCTCCTTTTCTGCAGCCGTGATGCTATCTCTGATCAACAGTATCACTCCCCCACCTCTTTTGCCTCCCTCCCTGTCCTTTCTGAAACATCTAAAGCCTGGCACCTGAAGTAGCCATTCCTGCCCCTGCACCAAGTCTCTGTAATGGTCACAACATCATAGCTCCAAGTACTGATCCACTCTCAAAGCTCATCCACTTTGTTCATAATACTCCTTGCATTAAAATAGACACATCTCAAACCATCAGTTTGAGCGCATCCCTTCACTATCACCTGCCTATCCTCCCTTTCGTGTCATCTTCAAGCTTTCTCTATTTGTGAGTCAACCTCCCTTTCCTCCGTCACTTCAGTTTGGTTCCCACCCCCCAGCAATCCTAGTTTAAACACTCCCCAATAGGCTTAGCAAACCTCCCCACCAGGATATTGGTCCCCCTGGGATTCAAGTGCAACCTGTCCATTTCGTACAGGTCACACCTGCCCCAGAAGAGGTCCCAATGATCCGGAAATCTTAATCTCTGCCCCCTGCTCCAATCCCTCAGCCACACATTTATCCTCCACCTCACTCTATTCCTATACTCACTGTCGCATGGCACAGACAGTAATCCTGAGATTACTACCTTTAAGGTCTTGATTCTCAACTTCTTTCCTAACTCTCTGTAGTTTGTTTTCAGGACCTCCTCTCCTTTCCTACCTATGTCGTTGGTACCAATATGTACCACGACCTCTGGCTGTTCTCCTTCCCACTTCAGGATATCGTGGACACGATCAGAAACATCCTGGACCCTGGCGCCTGGGAAGCAAACTACCATCCGCGTTTTTTTCCTGCGTCCGCAGAATCACCTGTCTGACCGCTAACTATAGGGTCCCCTATCACTGCTGCCATCCTCTTCCTTTCCCTACCCTTCTGAGCCACAGGGCCAGACTCTGTGCTAGAGGCTTCCCTAGGTAGGCCGCACCCCCCCCCCCCCCCCGCAACAGTACTCAAGCAGGAAAACTCATTGTTAAGGGGGACAGCTACTGGGGTACTCTCTAGCACCCACTTCTTGCCCTTCCCTCTCCTGACTGTTACCCACTTCTCTGTCTCCTGTAGTCCTGAGTTAACTACCTGCCTGTAGCTCCTCTCTATCACCTTCTCACTCTCCCTGACCAGATGAAGGTCATCGAGCTGCAGCTCCAGTTCCCTAATGCAGTCTCTAAGGAGCTGCAGCTCGACGCACCTGGTGCAGATGTGGTCGTCTGGGAGGCTGGGAGTCTCCAGGACCTCCCACATCTGACACTGAGCACAGAAAACCGGCCTCACACACATACTTTCTGTCTTTATTGTAAACAGATAATCTACCTGGTCTTGACCCTTTATCGCCGAAGCCCCGTGGAGCTAAAGCCTTCCTACACTGTCTCCCACTAATCCATTGCTCGCTCTGTAAATCTGTCTTCTTTTTAAACTCTTTCCGCTGTTCTCACTGGATGATCTCCACGTGCTTGTGCAGTCGTGCCCCGTTCAAACCACTGAAGAATGAATGACAGAAAATGTTAGAACCCAAAGACCCCCCTTCCCCCATACAAAAGCAAAGGCAAAAGCATCAACCTTCCCCCCCCCAACTCCCTCCACTTGCTCCAGCAGAAGCACCAACCCCACCTCACTCACCAAGCAAGCAATGGAAACGACCCCAAAGAAACTCTGATCTAGATTCCAACAAAAACTACTGTCCATCCCAACACTTCGACATCTCAAACAGGCTTTCTCTCTCTCACTAGTGGGAGAGAGTGGTATCGCTCCAGCAACAACGAGAGGGAGACCAGCAACTTCCCATTTTGATGTTACAATCTGCAGGGCTTGTCTGAGTTCCCTGACTTGAGGACCAACAGATTCTCATTCACCACGACAGAGAGGGAGAAAGAGGGAAAGAGAGAGAGACAGAGAAAGAGCGAGAGAGAAAGAAAGAGAGAGGTCACTTAAGTGCAAGGGCCTCCTTTCAACAGTAGAGTACACTCCCTGCTGTCTCGATGTTTCAATCTCCTGTGATGTTTCAATCATTAACACTGCCAAGTAATCGGGTCATCCACAGGTCTGCATCCCAAAGACACACATCTTCCAAGCCACACCTGAAGATATCGAAACTGCAGGCCACAAGGCAAATCCGAGAGTGGGAACCCATCGCTTACAGAGAACCATAGTTTGAGCTGCAGCTGTAGATCACGGACTCCAACAGGAGCCCAGCCACCTTGAAAAGGAAAAAAAGAGACATGAAAAGAGAAGAATAAGCTGTTTCATGAATGACTGGAAGGAGGGTGCCTGGGTCTGCAAAAACCTCTGTTGCCATGATTAGTTCCTCCCACTCCAAGAGACATTTCGATAGGCTCATGAATGTCAAAGAAGTAGAAGGATATGGACATTGTATAGCCAGATGGCATATTAGTTTAGTTGGGCATTTGATTACTAATTTAATTAGTATGGCACAATATTGTGGGCTAAAGAAAAATGCGGGAGCCAGGATGCATGTGTTTAGTTCCTTTTCTTATTTTTTTTTACTTGTGTACGTCTTACAATTTTTGTTTACAATTCTAACGAATGATGTAAACAAAAATTGCTGAATCAAGCAATATATTTACAATATTTCTCAAATATTACTCACATATTAAATACACTACAGTCCTGTAAACTCCAACTCAATGTAGAATGCATCTCAACTGAAATATATAACATATTGCTTGCTAGTCAACACATGCACGCAGTATACTATATAAACCAACTACTATATAGATATCTGTAGTACAGTAAATTTTAAATTATCCCATTCAGGCCTGAAGATTTAATCACTGTGGCAGATTTCTTACTCTTGCAGGATAGCGTCCTTCTTGACAAGGGTGGGGTGGTCACTCTGCTTGGCAGTAGACACTTGTGGTGGTGAAACAATTTCAAACTATGGGACTCCTCTTTGGTGGTGGTAGGAGTTGACTTTGGGACTGCACAAAGTCATTCTCTCAGCTCTGGTCACCTTTCTTCTGGACTTGTTGGCATCCTGAACAGTGATTGGCAATCTTCACTGAACGATGTGGATCATAATGTGTGAGTACTGTGCCAAATGTCCCTATTTCTGTTGCCTTTTGGAAAGCCAGCTCACGCTGCTTTGTCCATTGCCATTTCTCCCAGATCTGTAGTAATGTGTTCAAGAGGTAGAGCACAATAGCCAGGTTTGGCAGGAACCTGTTATAGTAATTGACAAATCCTAAAAAGCACTGCAACTGCGATATGTTCTTTAGCCTTGGGGCATCCACCACTGTTTTAATTTTATTAACACACTTGTGTAACCATTGTGCATCAACAATTTGATAATTATTGGTGATGCCCGATTTAAACATCCTTGTTGCATCATGCTTTGGGCCCCAAATCTTCTAATCTTTTTGCACTGTCTTGAGATTTTAGAGATGTGCCTTATCATCCTCACTGGTAGCAATGACGTCATCCAGGTAAAACTGAGTGCCTGGGCAGCCTGGCAGCACCTGGTCCATAGTTCTCTGTCAGAGTGCAGAGGCAGATGCTACTCCAAAAATAAGCCTATTATAACCATAAAGTCTTTTGTGAATGTTTTATGGTGAGAAACACATTGGATTCTTTTTCTATCTCCATCGAAAGGTAGGCCTCAGCTAAGTCCACTTCCCTCCTGAAAGCTTTGCAAAGCTATCCTCTATCCTGGGCAGAGGGTATTGATCTACTTTCAGTACTGGTTTTATGGTGATTTTAAAATCACCACAGATCCTGACAGACCCATCCTTTCTGGCTACTGGGACCATTGGCATTGCCTATGGGCTCCACTCAACCTTGGAAAGAATTCTTCAAACTCCATGCAATCTAGCTGACTAGCTACTTTATCACTGATGGTACAAGGAACCAGAAAGTCTTTGTAAACCTTCGGTGTGGCACTTTCATGTAACACTATTTGACCATTGATATGTTTGAGTTTTCCAATGCCATCTTTGAACACTGCTGTGGCATTATCCAGTATTTTTCTTAATTTGCTTTCAGTTGACTCTTTTGCTTTCAGTGTGACATGCAAATGGTGGTTAGTTTTACAGTCAAGTTGTAGTAGTCTCAGCCGATTTTGGCCCCAGAAGATTACTAAAATATTATATCCACTACACACTGGCTTGTACATATCAGGAAGACTTACTTATTTTAGTGCTCGGATCCCTTTGCAAGAATGGGTAGAAAAAATTTTGATCTTTGTTTCCTTTCTGCACTACATAAACCTACATGACAAGATCTGTCCTATTTACTTAGCCCTTGAAACATTTGTAACATATTAGAACTATACTCCTTTTAAAACTAGAACATCCTTTCTGCTGAGTCACTATATCCCAAACTATGCATAGTTCATTGTGGGAGAATTGATTTCCTTCATTACTGATTCATTCTGAGTCAATCATAACTATCTCCTTTGCAATCCACAATGGCAAGCATTTTCCAACTAATTCTTCGTGCAAACATCAGGAACATTAAAAAAAACAGAGGCAAAAGTGGAACTAACAGCATCTTAAGCCTGCCCCACCATTCAGTAAGAGTTAATTGACACAATCTTGACCTCAAAACATTTCTCCTGTTTTTCTCCTGTGCCCCTTGGCTCCCTTGTAGCTCAGGTATCTGTTGACCTCTGCCTTGAATAGAATCATTGACTCTTCCTCCACTAATTTTTTATGTCACCAAGTTCCAAGACCTATGAGGGAAAAAATTCTGCCTTCTCTCCATCTTAAGTGAGTAATTCCTTATTCAAACATCATGCAACCCACCCCACCCCCCTCCAGCTTTCCATTTGGGAAAACATCTTCTCGGCATCCAACCTGTTAGTCTCCCTCAGATTCTTGTATGTTTCAAATACATTACCATTCATTTTTCCAGATTGCAATGACTAGGTGATCTAATTTGCTCAATCTCTCTCCATATTCAACATCATCATTCCAGGAACCTTGTGAACTTTCTATGCACTACCTCCAATGTAAGTATATACTCCTAAAACAAGGAGTCCATTGTAACTGTGGACTTAAGTTACATCAATTCTTCCTACTGTTAAATTCACACTGTTACAAATAAACCCATCCTTCTTTTAGCTTTCCAAATTGCTTGTTACACCTACCTACATGTCAGATTTTTTCTATGCACCAAGACTGCTGGATCCCTCTGTATCACATTTTTCAGGTTGACTTTACTTAAATACTCATTTGCTTTTTTCATCTTTCTTCCAAAAAGCATCCTGCACAATTTTATTCCATCTGCCCACTTCTGGTAGTAAAGCTGAGTTATCAACAAAGGATGCCATGTCATTTTATCACCTTGAAAGAGCAGTAAAATTCATAGTTTTATGGTCATAAGTACATAATCGGACCCTTCAGCTCAACTCGACCACCCCAGTCGGAGTGTTAATCGAAGCAAATCCCATTTGCCTGCATTTGGTCCACTTTCATAGTTGAATTCAAGTGAGAACAAGCTTATTTGCCAAAATATATGAAGTTATGACACTTCTGAGTGTTAAAGTTATTCCACCAACCCCACACCCATCTCAATTATAACTCTATCATGTAATAAAATATTATATTACTATTATTATATTATTAAGTTAAGAATATGAATTTTGGGCAAATGGGGTTCATCACCCATGGTTGGCAGCTCATCTAGAAGAAGGAAGACTCTAATCTCAAACCTCCACTGCCTTGCAGCTATATCCACTCATGGGAGTAAACCCTGAGAGAAAAATCTGGAGCTGGAGTACTTAAGGCAGTCCTATGTTGAGTTCATCGCTGACTGACACCTCCTGTGATGCTGTTGGTACAAAACTGTATCGGTCTCTGCCGTTCTTTGGATTCATCAGATGCGTGCAGAGGGGAGCTTGCTACATGGGCAACAACTTGCTTTCTCCATATTGTACTGCTCAGGCTTATGTATCTAGACAGCTAGGACACAATATCCATGGTTGACCTTGACTGACGGGGGCCTCACAAAAATGTGAATAAAATATGGAAAACTGTAAGAGATATTTTTGAACATAAAATCTAGTCTTTTCAAGTTTTATGTAGCTGTGATTCAACTCATTGGCAGTTAGCTTGTCCATTTCACTGCATTGGATTTGTCTGCCAATTGACCAAATGTTTCTCCAAAGAGGTTTGCTGTGCCTTCAAAGCCAAATCCAATCACAATCTGTTTGTTTATTTAATCTGGTCCAGTTTTTAGTGTTGATTTACCAGTTCTTTTAATGAATCCATGGCATTAAATCTTCTCTGGAGGGTGGGTCATCAAATGACTAGTCAAAATCTGCCCATTGTCGCATTCAATTTCCTTCGTCTTCATTTGTGCTCAATTTTCATAGCAATTTAAGAGAATTATTTCTGCCAACTTGCTAAGTATTTTGAGCCATCATGCAATTGCTTGTGACATAATTTGACATCCCAAGTGTGCAATTATTTTCCTTGCAAAGTCCTATTTTTTTCTTCTTAAAGTACTCTATTAGTTATAATTTAGTTTAATTTCAGAAGGCTGATCTTAAACTCTAGGAAGGAACAGGCTTATTTTGTAGATACGGCTGTGGGATCTGAAGGAACATTTTTGCTCCTCATGTCAAACAAAGGAAAGTTTTTGACTTAGTTTACAAGGATTCTCCTTCTTACTCAGTTTGCTCTTAAAGAGTGGCAAAATGGTGCAATTGGCAGGGCTGAGGTCTCACAGCACTAGCAGCCTTGAACTCTCTCACTGGCACCATGGAGCTTATATCCTCATCCTGTGATCATGATGCACGAGATTTTTCCATGTGCTCTGTTTTCCAACCTCATCCTGAGGATGTGTGGATTGGTAGATTCATTCATAAAAAGCTAAGAGGGCGGCAAATTGCTCAACTTTGCATCATAATTGGAATAGTTTAAGTATCTGCCATCCGTAACACACAAACCATCCTCCATGAGGCAAATATTTTGCAAAAAATTGCAGAATGTTTGTAAAAGGTGGTTGTAGCATGTAAGCAAGTAAAGACCATGATATTGAGAAATGAAAATAAATAACACCAAGTATTTTATTGAAGATATATTTTTCTGTAGAAACTAAGGATAGTTTTTTTTTCTTCAGTTACTGGCATTAAACTGGCACGACAGAAGTGAAAGAAAACACAAAGGGCAGTTGATATGTCAGCTTCTATTTAACAGTGCTGACCAAAAGCATATTTCCACTTTTTTTTTATACCCTTAATTTCTAACCCTCAAGGAGACATTCATATCTATGTACCATAATTATCACTGTGGAGAGACTAAACTCTGCCTGATGTGCTCTGTTACATTAATTAATTTGTCATCTGATTAAAGAGGTCATAGCATCTTTAATATAATTTCATTTGGGTTGCAGAATTAATGAAAGTTATGATCATGAGTTTGCTATGCAGTCTGTGAAAATACACCGTATAATTCAGGGTGACTATTTCACAACGTGTTTTGTTCATTACAGATGGTGAGTGTTCAATGCAGTCCTCTAAAATGTATTCCACATAAAAAGAACAAACTAAATATTAATGAGGTACCCTGGATGAATCAAGGCATAAGGAAAAAACTGATATAAAGGGAAGTGTTTTATTCTAATTACATAAACAAGAGGAGAGAGCATAGCAAGGAGATTAGGACAGAAGTTTAAAATAAAAAATTAGGATAAGATGGAACAATAAAATTAAATTGAGAAGCAATATTCCTGGACAGTCACCTAAATCCAGTTGCTTCGGGCAGATGGTGCTAGTCAGCTGTGGTTGGCAGCTTACCTAGGAGAAGGAAAACTCTGGCCTCAAATCTCTGCTGCCTTGCAGCTATACCCACTCATAGGGTAGGCTTTGGGAGTAAACCCTGAGGAAAAATCCAGAGCTGGAATCCCTAAGGCAGTCCTACATTGAGTTCAATGCTGACTGGCAACTCCTGCAATGCCACTGGTGCCAGACTGCACCAGTCTCTGCCGTTCCTTTGGATTCATCAGCCGCATGGAGAGGTGGGCAACAGCTTGCTCCCATATTGCACTGCCCTGGCTTGAGTATCACGTAGACAACTGGGGCACAACACCCACGGTTGAGCCCAACCAATGGAGGGCCTCATGATTCCTGGACAGGCAGCCGAAGCTAAAATTGATAATTAGACTGGCGCTGAGGGACAGACAGAATAAGATCACAAATGGGGGAATTGTTGAATAACTACTTCCTTCACCACTTACCAGGAAGCAGATTGCTACAGTAAAAAAAAGAGCTATGATATGACTGCATTGAAATATTACATAAACTGCTCAGACTCAATGAGTCTGAGGAGGACTCCTAGCTTAGGAGGATTTAAAAGAACCCAGTGAAGATATAACTCTAGAACTCGGAAGTGGCCTTGGGTGCCAGAGAACCAATGGATAAATAATGTATTGGCTGAAGATAAGGGTCCAGGAAGTATGGAGCAGCTAGCTTAACAGTGGATGCAGGGAAAGCAATGGAATCCTCACCAAAGGAAAAAAAATCTGGAAGCTAAAAATGTAATAATGAATATGCAGTGTGAATTTCTTGGAGAAGTCTTGCAAAATCAAACTTATTGGTAGAGTCAATCATTTGGTCCTCCACATTCCCCTGGGCAGTGGGCACTCTTCTGCTTTAATCCCATCTTCCAACACATGGCTCTTAAGTCTTCTATGCCTGGAGATTTAAATGGTCATCTAGATCTCTTCAATGCTGTCAGGAACTCTGTTTCCACTACTCTCTTCAGAAATGTATTCCAGATACTCACTAGTCTAATTTAGAGTTCAGAGGAATTTAGAGTTCAGTGCTGGGACCGCAGCTGTTTACAATATACATTAATGATTTAGATGAGGGAATTAAAAGTAACATTAGCAAATTTGCCGATGACACAAAGCTGGGTGGCAGTGTGAAATATGAGGAGGATGTTATGAGAATGCAGGGTGACTTGGACAGGCTGGGTAAGTGGGTGGATGCATGGCAGATGCAGTTTAATGTGGATAAATGTGAGGTTATCGACTTTGGTGGTAAGAACAGAAAGGCAGATTATTATCTAAATGGAGTCAAGTTAGGAAAAGGGGAAGTACAACGAGATCTAGGTGTTCTTGTACATCAGTCACTGAAAGCAAGCATGCAAGTACAGCAGGCAGTGAAGAAAGCTAATGGCATGCTGGCCTTCATAACAAGGGGAATTGAATATAAGAGCAAAGAGGTCCTTCTGCAGCTGTACAGGGCCCTGGTGAGACCACACCTGGAGTACTGTGTGCAGTTTTGGTCTCGAAATTTGAGGAAGGACATTCTTGCTATTGAGGGAGTGCAGCGTAGGTTCACAAGGTTAACTCCCGGGATGGTGGGACTGTCATATGTCGAAAGATTGGAGTGACTGGGCTTGTATACTCTGGAATTTAGAAGGCTGAGAGGGGATTTTATTGAAACATATAAGATTATTAAGGGATTGGACACAGAAAGCAGGAAGCATATTCCCGCTGATGGGTGAGTCCAGAACCAGAGGCCACAGTTTAAGAATAAGGGGTAGGCCATTTAGAACGGAGTTGAGGAAAAACTTTTTCACCCAGAGAGTGGTGGATGTATGGAATGCTCTGCCCCAGAAGGCTGTGGAGACCAAGTCTCTGGATGCTTTCAAGAAAGAGATGGATAGAGCTCTTAAAGATAGCGGAATCAAAGCTTATGAGGATAAGGCAGGGACTGGATACTGATTGTGGATGATCAGCCATGATCACAGTAAATGGCGGTGCTGGCTCGAAGGGCCGAATGGCCTACTCCTGCACCTATTGTCTATTGTCTACTCTCTGGGTAAAAAAGATTCCTCTCAGATTCCCTCTGAATCTATTCACCCTCACCATCAACATCAGATGACCATCATCACCTTGCTGTCTCCTAGAGTTTACTGGACTCAGAATGGCTACCTACAATGGTGCTAGAAAGTTCGTGAACACTGTAGACTTTTCTCTATTTCTGCATAAATATGACCTAAAATGTGATCAGCTATTCACATAAATCCTAAAACTAGATAAAGAGAATCCAATTAAATATAGAGAGAACGGTTCACCGAGTACAAAGACCTTTGACAGCTGCTCCGTTGTTCTCAATTCTGTTTTCTCCAATGACGCTTCAGTCAGTGGCTCCGGCAGAGAACTGGCTCGTCCACAGGGTGAAGGTGCACTCATCTTCTAGGCCGCACCCTTGGAATATGAAAAACAGTCAGTCAGTGAGTGCCAGGAGCAGGAACCATCGCCATGAAGAACTGCAGTTTGAGTGCTGCAGCAGGTCAAGGGTCCTGACAGAACCCATCCACCTTGAAAAGGGGGAAGAAAAGAGATGTTAAAGGTAGAAATCAAACTGTTTCCACAGATGAGCTGCAAGAAGCAGGACTCTAGTGGCATCGTAGCTCCTCCAGAACATGTCATAAGATAAGGTAAGATACTCTTATAATGTACAAGAAATAAAATAAGGAATTCAGAAGAAACACTTTACTCAAGGAGTGGTGAGAATGTGGAACTTAATACAAGGGGGTGTTTGAGGTGACTTAAGGGGATCCACATAAATCTACAGTGAATTTGGGAAGAGAATTACGCTGATAGAATTAGATATACTAAGACAGAAGGAGTACGGTCGAGTGTTACGTATGGCTTGAACAGGGAGTTTCTGTTTATATGCTCTATATTCCATATGACTCAATATATGGAACTCTAATCCAGAATTCCAATGTGGATCTAATTGTTGTCATGCACTTTGAGATTTTGATAGATAATGTAATTCAAATCAACCAGATGTGGAAATGCTTTTCTGTAAATACTGCAGAATGTAATTTATGGCTGTGGTCACACTGACTGAATAACATTTGACAGGATGAAAATGAGGGCTAGAATTCTGACTCCACTCAAATCTCAGAGAACAACTTACAGTTTTTATATGTTTCTGACATACAGGGATATTTAGTAACACTTAAAATAACTACAAACAATTAAAGATAGCAAACTATCCAGAAATATGATTAAAGCAGGTGTTGGAACTAAAGATAATTTAAAACATTGCAACAAACAAAATCAGTAAGTGTAAATGTTGATTTGTTTTTCTCTTGTTAATCATGAAGTCAAGAATACCCACGAGGTGAATGGAGTCTTGGATTCTACATCAACTTTGAGGAAAACTAGCATGAAAGTCTCATCCGCTGGACTTCTCCTGAAATCTTTGAATGGAGCAGAGTGCTGGCATTAAGTTTCAGGTTTACAAGGAGTCTCACAGTACCATAAGTCCATAAAACATAGGAACAGAATTAGGCTATTCGGTTCACCGATCTGCCTCGTCATGTCATCATGGCTGAATCATTTCCCTCTCAACCCCATTTTCCTGCCTTCTCCCCATAACCTTTTATGCCCTGGCTTGTCCCGATCCTATCAACCCCTGCCTTAAATAAATCCAATAATTTGGCCCGCACAGTAACCTGTGGCAATGAATTTCGCAGATTCACCTCCCGCTGGCTAAAGAAATTCCTCCATTCATTCTAAATGGATGTCCCTATATTCTGAGGCTTGTGCCCTCTGGTCCTATTCTCCCCACTATAAGAAACATCCTCTCCACGTCCCCACTCTAACTAGGCTTCTCATGAACCTCCCCTGAACACTCGCCAATGTCAGCACATCCTTTATTAAATAATGGGCCCAAAACTGCTCTCAGTACTCCAAGTGAGACCTCACCAGTGTTTTATAAAACGTCAGCATTAAATCCTTGCTTTTATATTCTAGTCTTCTTGAAATGAATGGTAACATTGCATTTACCTTCCTCACCACTGATTCAACCTACAAATTAATCTTTAGGGAATTCTGTACGAGAGTTCCAAAATCCCTTTGCACCTCAGATTTTTGGATTTTCTCCTTGTTTAGAAAATAGTCTATGCTTTTATTCCTTCTAGCGAAGTGCATGACCATACACTTCTCTACACACTATTCCATTTGACACTTCTTTGTCCAAGTTGTCTGCAGCCTCCCTGCTTCCTCAACACTACCTGCCCCACCCCTTATCTTTGTATTCTTTGCAAACTTGGCCACAAAGCCATCAATTCCGTCAGGCAAATCATTGACATACAACGTAAAAAGAAGCGGTCCTAACACCGACCCTTGCTGAACACCACTTGTCAGCCAAGCAGAAAAGGCTCCCTTATTCCCACTCTATGCCTCCTGATAATCAGCCGATGCTCTGTCCCTGTTAGTACCTTCCCTGGAATACCATGAGCTCTTATCTTGTTAAGCAGACTCATGTACAGTACGCTCATTTACCCATGCAGTTTCTTAACTCTACCCACAAGGATTCTACATCTTCCGACCCACTTTCTGAGGGTTTGATTTCAGAGCCACACCACCCCCTCTACCTACCTGCCTGTCCTTACAACACAATATGTATCCTTGAATGTTAAGCTCCCAACTATAATCTTCTTTCAGCCACGAACCAGTGATGCCCACAATGTCATACCTGCTGATCTCTAATTATACGACAGGATTATCTACTTTATTCCGTATACTGTGTGCATTCAGATATAACACCTGTAGTCCTACATCCATCACCTGTTTTGATTTTGTCCCCCTTTTGCTCTGCAGCTCATTCCACTGACTGTAATTTTGACTTGTCATTTGCCCGTCCTTCCTGACAATTTCACTACTCACTGCCTTTGCTTGTACACCGACAGCTCTCTTTTCAGCCCTATCACTCCGGTTTCCACCCCCCTGCTAAATTCATTTAAACCCTCCCCAAAAGCCGCAGCAAACCTGCCCACAAGAATATTGGTCCCTTCAGGTTCAGGTGTAACCTATTCCTTTATATAGATCATACCTTCCCCAGAAGACATTCCAATGATCCAGATATCGGAAGCCCTGCCCCCGCACCAATTTCTCAGCCACACATTCATCTGCCAAGTCATCCTATGCTTACTCTCATTGGCATGTGGCACAGGCAGCAATCCAGTGATGGCTACCCTGGAGGTGCTGCTTTTCAGCTTTCTACCAAACTCCTTATTTTTTCTCTTCAGGACCTCCTTGCTTTTCCTACCTATGTCATCGGTGCCAATATGTACCCAGACTTCTGGTTGATCCCCCTCCCCCTTCAGAATGTTATGGACCTGGTCCCCCTTTAGAATGTTGTGGGCCCGATCTAGGACAGCCCTGACCCTGGCACTTGGGAGGCAACACACCCCATCCAGGTGCTCTATCATGTCCACACAATCTTGAGTCTACACCTGTATCTACATGTAACCCTCAGGTTCGGCCACCGGACGTTAATCTAGGGACGACAGTCTCTGGCCCAGCCAAACTTGTGAAATATATAACCATATAACAATTACAGCACGGAAACAGGCCATGTTGGCCCTTCTAGTCCGTGCCGAACTCCTACTCTCACCTAGTCCCACCGACCTGCACTCGGTCCATAACCCTCCATTCCTTTCCTGTACATATATCTATCCAATTTAACCTTAAATGACAACATCGAACCTGCCTCAACCACTTCTGCTGGAAGCTCGTTCCACACAGCCACAACTCTCTGAGTAAAGAAGTTCCACCTCATGCTACCCCTAATCTTTTACCCTTTAACTCTCAACTCATGTCCTCTTGTTTGAATCTCCCCCACTCTCAATGGAAAAAGCTTATCCATGTCAACTCTATCAATCCCCCTCATAATTTTAAACACCTCTATCAAGTCCACTCTCAAGCTTCTACGCTCTAAAGAATAAAGACCTAACTTGTTCAACCTTTCTCTGTAACTTAGGAGATGAAACCCAGGCAACATTTTAGTAAACCTCCTCTGTACTCTCTCAATTTTATTGACATCTTTCCTATAATTCAGTGACCAGAACTGTACACAATACTCCAAGTTTGGCATAACCAATGTCTTATACAATTTCAACATTACATCCCAAATCCTATACTCAATGCTCTGATTTATAAAGCCCAGCATACCAAAAGCTTTCTTCACCACCCTATCCACATGAGATTCCACAGATTCCACCTTCAGGGAACTATGCACCATTATTCCTAGATTCTTCTGTTCTACAGCATTATTCAATGCCCTACCATTTACCATGTATGTCCTATTTTGATTAGTCCTACCAAAATGTAGCACCTCACATTTTTCAGCATTAAACTCCATCTGCCATCTTTCAGCCCACTCTTCTAACTGTCCTAAATCTCTCTGCAAGCTTTGAAAACCTACTTCATTATCCACAACGCCTCCTATCTTAGTATCATCTGCATACTTACTAATCCAATTTACCACCCCATCATCCAGATCATCCAGACCAAATCTGAGGTGAAAACCTCTTGGATGCTGTGTGATCTGTTCCCCCGTTACGAATCAGTACCACAAAATAACAAACAGTACACCATATGCAATTAAGCGATTTGGCTTTACATCTTCCGGTGAACAAAAGACTCATATCACCTTGTTCTCAGGCACACAACAAGAAAAAAACACTCCCTTCATTGGACAGCACACATTCCAAAGCCCCTGTTATCTCTAGTCATAACCCAAACACTGCTGCTACAGAAAAGCCATTACATTAGCAGTGAACCTTTTCCCAGGGTGTTACATACAGTATCCCCTATTATTACTGCAGTTCACTTCTTCCCCCTGCTCCCCCCGAACCACAATGCTAGACTCAGTGCTAGAGACCTGGTTGCTGTGGCTCCCATTGACACGCCCTCCTCACCTGATACATCTTCTCCCTCAGCAGTATCCAAAATGGTAAAATTATCATTGAGGGGTATGGCCACAGGGGTACTCAGTACTCTGAACTGGCTGTCCATTTTCCTTCACTTTCCAGACAGTCACCCGTTTTCCTGCCTCCTGCATCTTAGGGGTGTCTAGTTCCCATCTATCATCTCCTCAGTTTCCTATATAAGCCAAATGTCATTAAGCTGCAGCTCCAGTTCCTTAACCCATTCTCTAAGGAGCTGCAGCTTGGTGTGCCTGGTGCAGATGTGGTTACCTAGGAGGCTGGAGGTCTCCCAGACTTCCCACATCCCTCTCACACAAAGAACACAACACAGCTCCTGGAGCCATCCTCACTGCTCTGACTATGTACTAACAGACATAGAATGAAGAATGAACAATAAGAACCTTACCAGATACCTACCTCACCAAAGCCTGCTGAGCCAAAGCCTCCCACTCTAACACTGGTCCACTCACACAATGGCCACTCCAACCATGCCTACTCCTCTTGCAACACACACAAAATTTGCTGGTGAATGCAACAGGCCAGGCAGCATCTCTAGGAAGCGGTACAGTCGACGTTTCAGGCCGAGACCTTTCGTCCCCCTACTCCTCTTGATTTTGCCTTATTTTTATTTGCCCTTGCTAATGTATGAGGCCTCCTGGGCTGATTTGACTGCGACTGCACTGCCAATAAAAACCCACTGACAATTACATCTGTAGGAGCAGCTGAACCCAGGGTTCTTCCAACCAAATTCAGCGCAATTCAGTCATTCAGGCAAGTGCTGTAGAGGTTTCTGGGTGCCATGCCATCTCCTTGATGTATATCTAAAGCAACACACACAAAATGCTGGAGGAACTATGGAAAAGAGTAAACAGTCAAAGTTTTGGGCTGAGACCCTTCACCAGGACATCAGTGGACATGATAAAGGGTCTCAGCTTGTAACATTAACTGTTTACTCTTTTCCATAGATGCTGCCTGGCCTATTGAGTTCCTCCAATATTTTCTGTGTGTTGCTTCGGATTTCCGGCAACAGCAGATTTTCTCGTGTTTATGATGCTACAACTACACTGCAAAGTCTCTTTGAGGGATGCCTACCCTGAAGAAGTTTAAATCATCTTTTTTGACGGGTGTTCAGTGATGCACTCTCTCACTGCTCCCCCCTGTGACCTCTGTGACCCTCCAACTCTTTGACCATGTGCTCATCCGGACCTGCTACCACAGCTACATATCTGAGTCTTGTTGAAAGATCTCAGCTCGAAACGTCAACAGTTTACTCTTTACCATAGATGCCCCCTAACCTGCTGAGTTTGTCTAGCATTTTATATGTGTTGCTTTGGATTTCCAAAATCTGCAGATTTTCTCATGTTTGTGCATAGCTAAATGTTCAGCTTTCCTCAAGATCGTCATTCTGTTAACTAAGCTAAATGTAACAGGTCAGGAATAAAAGTAATCAAAATTTGTCACCGTTTACAAGTTAGAACAAGCCATGGACACAGGAAATAGCTCAAAAATTACAGGCCGAGTTGTGTAATATATTCAAGTGGACAAAACAATGAAGGAGAAAACCTGTTGTTTGCAAGTGTAAAGTCTCACATAATGAGGAAATAGAAATGGTACCGCAATCAGTATATCTAATGAGGATGAACCGAGCAAGCACAAAAAGAGAAATAATGTCTGAGATCATGAAAAGGCAACATGACTTCATTGGACATGTGATTAGGAAAGAGGAGTTAGAATGCATGGTAATTATGGGAATGATTGAAGGGAAGAAAGCAAGAGGAAGGCAAAGACAAATGATGATGGAGACAGCAGCCAGAGAACTGGAAATGAATACTGATGAATTGATCCACTTGACCGGAAACAGGAGTGTGTGGGCCATGGCAGTCAAAGCTCGAACTGGGCATGGCACCTGATGATGATGATAACCACAATAAGTAAATAGTAGGTCATCAGAAGATCTCTTGAAGTCTTGGAAGATTCAACATTAAGAATTTACAACCAATACAGAAGCCGGCAAATCCAAGGAATCTGTACCACATGGGCAAAATGTACATCTGACATAATCGAAACATAAATGGTTCTTTGGAGAGAATGCATTGAATCCTCAATAACAATGAATAGCCATTTCACGGCAATGAATCCTTGAACTACTGAAATTAATGATACAGATAATCATTCTACTTAAGAGAGAGTCCACCAGTCACTTCCTATCTCACAGTTCATACTTGCTTAGAGATGGCAAATGAAGTGTTCATGGAGAAAAAAGAACTACCTAACTAATTAATCACTAACATTAGAATGCATACAAATGTGCATTCACTTCAAGATCTCACATTTTCATACCTTCATCTTCCTGTAAAATGTTTTAAAAGACTCATCAAAATTTCATCTATATTCCTAAGTTCCTTATTTAAAAGGAGCCCTTACAATAAGTAGGACTCTACTGAAAAGCCTAAGCCATAGTGATCATTGTGAGCAGGATTACTAAATCATCCCAATTCACAAAGAAACCAAGATTCTAAAAGGATTAATATGTTACCATCACCTCCAAGTATTACATCCCAACTCTGACCTACATGGGATAGTCATTGCTATGGTCCGAATACCACTGTAGGACCATCACTACAACTAAGACAGGAATGAGTCCAGAAGCCAGAACAATAGTGTCATTGCAGCACAATCAGATAAGAGTAAACGGAGAAGCTTTCCCATCATATTAAATGATATGTAGAGAAACAAATGTTGGAAAAGAAAAGTTAGACATGATAAAAACAAATGAGTTTGTGGTGGCACATTGCCAAGATTTGCAGACTTAAGCTGCAGAATCTTAAGAAAGGATAGAAAGGATAACTATAAAAAATATACGCATAAAGTTTAGCTTTATTTGTCACATTGAAACATACAGTGAAGCGCGATGTTTGCCTCAAATTAAATTAATGAGGATTGTGCTGGGTATCCCACAAGTGTGCATGCTTTCAGTGCCAACATAACATGCTCACATCTCACTAACCCTAACCATATGTCTTCGGAATGAGAGAGGAAGCTGGAGTACCTGAGGGAAACCAATGTGGTCACAGAGAGAATGTATAAACTCCTTACAGGCAGTGGCAAGAATTGAACCCTGATCAGAGATTGCTAGGGCAATAATAGTGTTATGCTAACTGTTATGCACTATACTGTCCTGCTTACTAACTTCCACTGTAAATGTGAGCTGTTGTAGTAAAACTATTAATATATGTCACTCGATAACCAATTTGAAGGTCCAATCTGGTTTGAGCATTGGAAGACAGACCTGTTGAAACCAATTAGTACAACCTTTGCTGATTTAAGCTTTGAAATTACTGTTATTACTGGATTTAGCATTGAGCATAATTTCACCTAGTACATATGTTACTTACAAGTTTAGGGCACCCCAATGTCCCAAGCTGATCAAGGACTATAGGAAGTTAGCAGGCAAGTTTTGAAGAGTGGGAGAAGATAATACAAAGATAATTAAGTGAGCCAAACTTTTCCCATTTTCATTATCTTTATTATCTACTCATATCAATGACATTTCTAGATCACAATAATTTGACAAAAGGATAGATTCTTCTTTTTCCAATTACTGAAGTGTGAAGAGAATTTCTATTTTAGGATTTCCAATTACCCAAATTGTTAAATAGAGTAGAAAATGGGCAGAAGGAAGCTGAGTCAATTACAACCAATGCTTGCCTCAATGTTTGAAAATGGCCCAAAGGGTAGGAAATACCAACATCTGTTTCTCAAAGTGAATGCACAACAGTAGATGATAGCAGGCATTTAACAAATGAAGCTCACCTGGGAGACCATAAGACAGCATTAGGCCATTTGGCCATTGAGTCTGCTCTGCCATTCTATCATGGCTGATTTATTATCTCTCTCAACCTTATTCTTCTGCCTTCTCCCCATAACCTTTGATGCACTTACTAATCAAGAGATATATCTGGTGATGGCCTTGTTTGTTCTGTTGTTTCAAGAAAGTACTTAAACTCATAAGCCTCTCAAGTGAGGGAGAATGGTCATACAGGTCACTGATAATGGACAAGATTGAAGGACTTTGTGTTGTACAGCAACACAAGAAGTTCACTGACCTGAGAAACATGATCAAAATCACTGAATGCATTCTCAAATATTACTATTTGGCATGCACAACTTGCCTTGGGCATTGGTAAATATACCTCCTACTAGCAAAATATTGTGGGAGTACACAATAAATTGTCAGACAATGAGAAGTGTAGTGGGGGGACATGCTTTGGAATGCATGTCTATAGATCACTAAAGGTAGACAAGATAGTGAAGAAATGGCTGAAGGATGGCATATAAAAACAATAATATCATGGTAGAACTGTGCAAAAGACCACAGATAGACCACTGTGTACCCTTCTGCCCCCTCCAATGCAGTTTCTGATGACACTAGAGAGGGAGCTGAGGAGGAATTATTTTGCAGTCAATGATCCATTCATAAGCTTTTGCTTTCACTGCTTCCTATGGTTGAAAATTCATTCATTGTGCAGGATTAAGATGCACTATAAACACTGGATTACATTTGAAATTAACTTGATTTCAAATCCCACGATGGCAGCTATGGCATTTTATGCTCAATAATTTGTACATTTGTATCAACACAAATGAAGAAGGTTAGACTGCTCAGATCCATGGCCCCAGGGGAGTAATCCAACTCATCTCATTTTCCACTCTCCTTACTGCACCCCTGTAAATTATTCTCTCTCACAACTCCCCTTTGATTCTTTTTGTTCTTTAGCTGTTTTACAGGAGCCTGTTAACCATCTAGCTTATCTTTGGGATGTAGAACGTAAGCAAAGCACCTGGATGAAATCTGCACAGACAGCACTCAAGGCGAGGAGCAAACCCAGGTCCCTGGATCTGTAAGACAACAGCACTAACTGCTGCAATAATATGACAGCCTTATTAACCTGGATTTAAAGAAAAAGACATTAGTAATGATGACCAAATAAAAAAAAACCAGACTGTTGAAAAAAAAACAATCTAGTTAATTAATGTTATCCAGGAGAGGAAATTTGGGATCTTTAACCAGTCTGGCTTGTGTATACCTGTATATCCAGACCAATGCATTTGAATCTTAAAACGCATTCTGAACTGACAGAGCAAAGCACTCTATTCAAGGATAATTAGGGATAGTTAATAGTTACTGGTATAGCTTACCTCTGTTGAAAACAAACTGATTGTAATTTTGGGTCAGAGTGATGAAGTTGTCACTGAACTTTTATAAAATAGGCACACATATTAGTATCCTTATTAGTATCCAAAGAAAGTAGCAGAACAGTTAGAACCTCTTTAGAGTTCTGCAAATGAACAAAATTAGCCTCCCAGCTGTAATTCATTTGATCTGGGGTGTGGTTGTGTTTTGCAAGATCAGCCTATGCTTTATTCAAAATAGCTCGAAAGGTTGTGGAAATTCAAATTGCGCTGGATGTAATATGAACTCCGGATTATTTAGTTTTGTTGTGCCAGTTTGGCCAATTATAAATTACGTCCACTGGAAAAATCAAAGTCATTGAGCAGAAACTACAGCGTTACTGTATGCGTTTTCCTAACCAGAACGAGTTTCAGATTTATTCATCCCTATTTCATTGACTAGTTCATCTTCTTACACCAACCTTTACATCGAAAATTGGACCAATAGCAAAGTCTTCTGGGGGAGAAAACAGAATTGCATAACTTCTCATATCTATTTCCTCCCGTCTAGGAATAATGTAATTATTCTTCATCTGATATAAATATGAATTAATCTTAACATTTTGCATGTTAAAGCATGTATGAGTGCTGTCCACTGCTCTACTCTCTCTACATACATAAATATGTGCCTAAAAACTGCACAAATGGCGTCTATAAATTTGCCTTTGACACAATCTCAGATGGTGATAAGGAGGTACATGACAGAGAAATAGATTACTGGTTGAGTGCTATTGCATCAAGAAACTTGCACTCAACATCAGTGAGAACAAGGAATTTATTGTGTAGATTTATTATTTAGGAATAAGATGGAATATACTTAAATCCTGAAAAAATGGAATTACAAGATCTTGAAGAAGACCATCAAATATAGTCCATGAAGATATAATTATCAAACAGGCAGAGTGTTGGTAGATGCAGCCAAACATCACAATGCAAGGTAGAATGATATTGATGTAAGAGTGGCAGATGGCAGCATAATCTGAATGGGGATATAGATATGCAAAAGGATTTAGGAGTCTAATTATTAAAAATAATTGAAAGTTAGCTAACTGGCACAAAGCATACTCAGAGAAAGCTAATACTGTGCTGAGCTTCCTCACAAGAGATTTAGATTATAAAAGCAAATAAATACTACTAGACGCTCAGGAAACCTGGGCGGACCTCATTTGCAATATTGCGCACAGATTTGGATAGCCTCTCTCAGGACAATCTTTTGATTGTTTCAACAGGATCTAAGGCAAAGGACTGAGTAAATATAGGACTGAGTAAATATGGGTTATATTTCTTAGAAGTGAGAAGGATAAAGTTTAATCTAATTTAATTTAACTAATAGAAGCAAGGAATGATTCTTCCCTCTAATCGAAGGATCCAGAAGGAAGCATCACAAGCTGGAAATATGAAAAAAAGCAGGTTAACATGAACATCACCTGGTGTTGTAATGTAAAACATGCAGGGTAAAAATGCAATTTATGCAAATTCATTTGGATAATAAAAAGGATATAATTGCATAATTTGTGATATGTACACTCAGGCATTGTGGAAAGAAGAAATGGAAATAATGTTGAATTTAATTTACTCATTTTGTTGGAGATTTGTGAAATCCTGGCGCAACTAACATTTATAGCCTATTTCTTACTGCCCGAGAGAAGCTGATGATGAGCTAGCCACCGCCTTGAACTGCTGCAGTCTTTCCGGTGAAGATACTCCAGTGGTAATGTGAGGTAGGAGGGAATTCCAACATTTACCCTCCTTTACAACAAAAGAACATTCCCAAGTCAGAATAGTGTGCTGCCTGGAATGGAGGTAGCAGGCTGTGGCGTTTCCATGTACTTAAAGCCTTGTAGACTAAGAGCGGATTCTCAGCAAATCAATCGGCCTACACTTGGTCTTGCTGGTGTAAAGAAAGCCTCATCACAGCTACTGAATGCAATACAGTGCCCATGCGAGTACCCACACCCATAACTGTGATTACTAGAAGGTGAGGTGCTCCCTACATGTCCTCCATCACCACCATTCAGAGACCTAAACAGCCCTTCTAGGTGAGGCAGAGAGTCACATGTACTTTTTCCAACGTTGTTTGCAATGGCCATCTTGAACTTCTGGATGCATGCCATTTCAAATCACCTTCTCATTCTTACACTGAGCTGTTTGTGTTTAGCTTTCTCCACAGTCAGGTGAGGCCATGCACAAAGTAAAAGAACAAGGCTTCATATTTTGCCTGGGTAGTTCACGACCTAATGATATGAACATTGAATTTTCCACTTTCGGGTAACCTACACCTCCAGTGTGTTTATTTTTCTCCCTTGGACCACCAAGGTTCTCTCACCCTCACTTTGTTCAGACAGTACAACCATCCCACCAACTCAGCCTCTCGTTGCCCCATTTCTTTCCCCTATAACACTTGATTTCATCCACCCTACATCCCTCCCTTATTGGCTTCACTGACCAGCTCCATACTTAGCAGATTCCAGAATCTGTAGCTATCCATTGTCCCTATATATCACCTTCCAGCCCCTGTCCCTAACTCTGCCCTCCCTTCTCCCTATCTGGTTCCATCAGCCCACCATTCCTTCCGCATCTGGTTCTACCCATCACTTGCCAACTCCTGCCTCAACTCCACCCCCTCACCTCCCCTCTGCACTCTCAGTCTTGATGCAAGGTTTCAAACCAAAGTGTTCACATCCCTCTGTTGCCCAACCCACTGAGTTCCTCCTGCAATTTGTTTTTTGCTCCAGATTCCGGTACCTGCAGTATTGTGTGTGTCCAACCAACTGCAGTACATTTGGTAGGTGATAACATTGTATCTACAGTTCATGGGTAGTGGAGCAAATTAATATCGAGGGTGCTGGACGGAGTGCCAGTCAAGCAGACTGCTCTGTTCTGTTTGGTTTGGAGCTCTTTAGTATGGTTACAGCTCTACTTATTGAGGCAAAGGGACAATATTCCATCACACTTTATTCCTTACAGGTAGTGAAGAGGCTCTAGGCAGCAAGAATCTATTTCTTTAGGATACCTTAGTTAAATATATTTAAGATAAGGTTGGACAGATTTATGCAAAGTAGGGGAATTAAGGTTTATGGGGAAAAGGCAGGTAAGTGGAGATGAGTGCATGGCCAGATCAGCCATGATTTTATTGAATGGTGGGGCAGGCTCGATGGGCCAGATGGCCCACTCCTGCTCCAATTTCCTATTTCTTTTTTTGGATCAAATGACCTTTCCTAGCGCCTGCACATGTCCCACACTCCTCTGTGCAGTACACCCTCGCCATTCCTAACATTCTTTGTTCCTGCTGGATCTACAAACTTACTCTCTGCTCCATATTGACAAATACAATACTGTACCAAAGTGTAGGACACATATATAATTATTATTTATTTATATATATGGTATGGTAATTATACGCAGTACTGTGCAAAAGTCTTGACTATATATATATATATGTGCCTAAGGCTTTTGCACAGTACTGTATATAATTACCTCTTGGCATCAGTAAGGCTGTTGTAGTCCAATTTGATAGACCTGCATTCAAATCAGCATTTCATGAGAATTGATGTCACCACCTCCCTGCTCTGTACAAATCTGGAGTTCTTCGTATTATACCCTGCAGTTTGCAAGGTGTGCTGAAAATATGTGCTCACAGTTGAATTTGGAAGCAAATCAAGAGCTCTAGCCTTGACAAAATTAGTACTACCTGACTCAGTTTAGCCCCCTACAAATCTATTAGCCTATATAAATTATCTGATTCGTTTCATCCTTGGTAAAGAATATTAATCCCCAGAATAAAATCTGGAAACAGTAATGTGGGTGGATGGTAGCAGCAGGAAGTTTTAATGCCTGAAGCAACACAATTATTATGTTGCTGAGGAAGTCTTTGTATAAACATTCCAATAGTGCAGACGGTCACCAAAGCAGCTCACCAGCTGTCTAACGCTCACTCAATAAAGGTTGTAAATTCAGCCACAGCACCATTTATTTCTGATTGATCTTTGTCCTATATTTTTATATTTACCATATACGTTTAATTAATTACTGCCTCTTTATGCTCTCATCTGAAAGTACTCAGCAATATCTCAGCCAATTAAGACACTACTCTTGATTCTACTTTTGTCTACTTTCTAGTTCGAAAAGCACTTCTCGTGCAACACTTCAGTGACATTTTCAGAAGTTTCAGCAAATGATTAAGGGTGTTTAATAATGATGATTTGCAAAAATTAAGTGAAAATGTTAATAATTGTCTGGCTTCACTGTATTAATTGGGTTTGCAAAAATGTGTACAGATTGACATTTGTATCAGTTACCTCTCCAGCAGTTTAGTTCCTTAAACTGCCTTGCTCCTGGAAGGACACAGTTTACTATATAAATATAAAATGCTGAAGGAAACATAAAAAAAGTTTAACATTGAAGGATTGTTCCCTGTATGATCTTCTCTATTATTAATTTGACAGAGTTTTGTGGGATTTCTCTGTTGCTCCCACATGGATGAGTAAAAGAAGTATACAGTGAATTTTAATATTGAAAGCACCGAGATCATTTTAGAAATAAGGATACTGTGGCAAAATTTGCAAGCTTTATTGGGTAAACATTAGGCATATAGTGAAAGGCTTTGGTGACCAAATTGACTTTTGAAATATGGCATTTATGTAAAGACTTTGTAACAATTTAGATGCTCCTTTGCTTCAAGCATTAAAAGTTCCTGCTATAATTATTCACCCTATTGTCCACCTTGGGTGTTTGGGTAATAGATGATCATGGTTTTCAACAAGCTGTTAGATCTCCTCTCTATTTTCCTTTCAGACCACTTTTTTAGGTCATACATTATTTGCTGGACTTAGGTTTGCAAATGTATGTACGGCTTTTTCACTTCCATGAGCCATGAAGGTGTTTCTGATCTATAATCACAGCTATGTTCAAGAACAGAGGCAAACTTGTTTGCAGTAGTTGCAGCAGAGTATAGCTGGTCAAACCCCTCCTGTGGCAGAACCTGTAGGTTCCACATGGACTTTATCAGCTGTCTCAGAACCACACAGAGAGGATGAAGCATAATCTCCCAGTGGTCACCCATTTTAATTCCACTTCCCATTCCCATTCTGATACGTCAATCCATGGCCTCCTCCACTGTCACGATGAGGCCACACTCAGGTTGGAGGAACAGTACCTTATATACCATCTTGGTAGCCTCAAACCTGATGTCATGAACATTGATTTCTTGAACTACAGTAAAGCACCCCCCCCCCCTTCACCATTCCCCATCCCCTTTTCCCTTTCTCATTTTACCTCCTTGCCTGACCATCGCCTCCCTCTGGTGCTCCTCTCCAGTTTTCTCTCTTCCATGGCCTTCTGTGATCTCCTATTAGATTCTCCTTTCTCCAGCCCTTTAACTCTTTCACCAATCAACTTCCCAGCTCTTTACTTCACTCTTCCTCTTCCTGGTTTCACTTATCACCTTGTGTTTCCCTCGCCTTTTAAGTCTACTCCTCATCTTTTCTTTCTCCAGTCCTGCAGTAGGGTCTCAGCCTGAAACATCGACCGTAGTCTTTTCCATAGATGCTGCCTGGCCTGCTGAATTCCTCCAGCATTTTGTGTGTGTTGCTTGGAGAGGAACCTAGTCTTCCTCAACACTGTCTAAGATTATGCAAAATGAATAGATAGGTTGCATGATTACATTTTTGTAACCGACTGCAAAATCACTAAGTTCAGAGAGCATGAAATTATGCAGTCAAATACAAGTGCAAAGGAGCCAGGCTCATTTGTTTGAAATTTCTCACTGTTAGTTATTAGTGATCTCAACCTTTCATTTTTAACAGATAGCACTTCTACTTTATCTCTGCAGGGAATTTCTGATGAACCTACTGAAGATTCAAACAGAATCCTGTACTGTATAGCTACTGTATAATATGGGACTACTTCACGTTGTAGGGACACGTCATTGCATGCACTATTAGGCACGTATTGAGTATGCGTTATTAGGCGTGTATTGATCTGTATGTGTGTGTTCTTTTCGGTTTCAGTCAGTAAAGAACCCTTTACTTTACTTACTTTACTTTATTGTCACCAAACAATTGATACTAGAGCGTCCAATCATCACAGCGATATTTGATTCTGCGCTTCACGTTCCCTGGATTACAAATCGATAATAAATATTAAAAATTTAAATTATGAGTCATAAATAGAAAATAGAAAAGGAAAAGCAAGGTAGTGCAAAAAAAAAACCGAGAGGCAGGTCCGGATATTTGGAGGGTACGGCCCAGATCCGGGTCAGGATCCGTTCAGCAGTCTTATCACAGTTGGAAAGAAGCTGTTCCCAAATCTGGCCATACGAGTCTTCAAGCTCGTGAGCCTTCTCCCCGAGGGAAGAGGGACGAAAAATGTGTTGGCTGGGTGGGTCATGTCCTTGATTATCCTGACAGCACTGCTCCGACAGCGTGCGGTGTAAAGTGAGTCCAAGGACAGAAGATTGGTTTGTGTGATGTGCTGGGCTGTGTTCATAATCTTCTGCAGCTTCTTCTGGTCTTGGACAGGACAACTTCCATACCAGGTTGTGATGCACCCTAGAAGAATGCTTTCTACAGTGCATCTATAAAAATTAGTGAGGATTTTAGGGGACAGGCCAAATTTCTTTAGTTTTCTCAGGAAGTAAAGGCGCTGGTGGGCCTTCTTGGCAGTAGACTCTGTTTCGTTGGACCAAGACAGGTCATTTGTGATATTGACCCCAAGGAATTTAAAGTTTTTGACCTGTTCCACTTGCACACCACCGATGTAGATGGGGTCATGTGGTCCGCTACTCCTTCTGAAGTCAACAACCAATTCCTTCGTCTTGCTGACATTGAGGGATAGGTTATTGTCTTTGCACCATGCCACCAGGTTCTTAATTTCCTCTCTGTACTCAAACTCATCATTACCCGCGATACGGCCTACAATTGTTGTGTCATCAGCAAACTTACATATTGAGTTTGATGGAAACTTCGCTACACAATCATGGGTGTACAGTGAGTACAGCAGAGGGCTGAGTACACAGCCTTGTGGGGCACTGGTGCTCAGAGTGATCGTAGAGGAGAGTTTGTCCCCTATTTTTACAGCCTGGGTCCTGTCTGTGAGGAAGTTGAAGATCCAGCTGCAGATCTGAGTGCTAAGGACCAGGTTCCGGAGTTTAGGAATCAATTTATTTGGAATGATGGCATTAAAGGCAAAGCTGTAGTCAATGAGAAGGAGCCTTACATATACGTCTTTATTCTCCTGGTGTTCTAAGGTGTTCTTCCAGGTGAACCCTGTTAATTTAGCTCCCGAATCCAGCGATTTTATTTATAGCTTTGTTGTGTAACCCAGCCACATACACAACAAATCCCATGCAGATTTTGATTTTTATTGGATTATAATAACCATCTTCATCAGTTTAAAACCAAGTTTGATCATAACAATTCAAATACTCATATTCAAAAAGTTCTGTCTCATGAATAATCGGTGATTCAACCAGACATTACCTATTGTTGCGCTGAAATCATTGTTATTCAAAATGCCAAACTCACCTCCCACTGTTGGTACAGATTTGTTTTGGTTCCCTAACAACACTGACGGAGACCATTTGAACTTTCATGTCTGTTTTATTATAGAAACCAAAAATTTAACACCGCTCTCCTACACTGCTTTAATTATTCATGGAGTCTTCTTTCAGTGAAAAGATCTCTTTCTCTCTCTGTAACTGTCTCTCTCTTTCTCCCTCAGTTACAATTTTAAATTGACAATCTCTTCTCATTGACTTTCTAATCAACAGAAATATCTTGTCCCAGTTTATTCTTCCAATATTCTTCATAACTTTGCAATCTTCAATGAAATCTACTGTTCACCAGTGAAGTGCCCCACATGTCCCTTTTTTGTCCAATTCCAGTTCCCAGGATGGATTATAAACATGATGCCTGAGGTAATGTTATTCGCTAACAAACACCATGCTTCTATATAATAGTTAAGCACATATAACACAGTAGACTTCTAATCAAGGACAAAGCAAATACCCAGAAGGTTCTAATAACATTATGTGGGCAACCTGCTCATGTGAGTGATTTCTCTACAAGAGGCTCAGCAAAAGCCCAAACCCTGGACTCATCATCTGGGTATCAGAGCATGCACACACAACACACTCACTAAATTTGTCATGCTTGTAGTGCCCACATTATTCTCACAATTTCCACAGTGTCAGCCTCAAATCCCTTCCCAGAACTGTCTCCCCATCCCTGATCTCTGGCTATCCATATCATAGGATCATCGTTGTTCCTTTCAGTCCGTTAGTGGGGTTTGTGAGGACACCCCACTCCTCAGAAAGGAACAGCGTGTGCATGAGTGGATTTTAGGTGAGTAGGGGGTTGCACAGGTCCAGACCCACCTTCTCGACATCCCCTCCCAGATTCAGCAGCATGGTGGGGTCCAAGATGGCTGGGGGAAGTTCTGTTGCAGTGAACGGCCAGACCAAGCTTTGATACAAGGCATGCCCTTTCCGCGCTTCACGGCACGTGTTTGCTAGATGGCCGTTGACCCTATGAGAGGGTTCATCCACCCTTTGACAGGTCTTGTTTTTCATCCTGCAGGGTGTCTAGCCACCGTCCTCACCAGGCAAGCCTGGTGGGGGAGCCGGTTTAGTCGCCGACCACCCGACCATGCGACAGGGAGTACTGGGTTACATGGTACCAGTAGCACTCAGACAAGTGACCTGACCCGATACCACTTTGGTGAATTAGTGTTTCCCCATTCTGGCTTTAAATTCCTCTCTGGAACAGTAAGAAAAATTGCATGCAGGCTGATTGATTTTTCTGCAGGATCAGTAAATGGTATGTTTAATCTTGCATTCTGTGGTCGAATTGTGAAACATTAATTTCTATTTCTTTTGACAGTACATTCAGTGAGGCTTCCTGAAAAATAACATTTTCTTAACAAAGACAGTGGAAAATTCCTGAGGCTTTGACAGTCTAGATTTGCAGGCAATGTTTCTGCTGATGCTTGAATTTAGAACAGAAATTAATTTGCTTAAAACAAGGAGTCTCCAATTTAAGACAAACAGCAGGTCAATATGTTTCTTTCTGGCAAGTGTTTGGAAATCTCTTCATCATAGGGAATCAAGTCTTTGAATATTTTTAAGGAAGATTTAGTGAGTTTTGAAAGAGGCTGTAGGTTTACAGGGTGAGATGAGAATGCAAAGACAAGTTTACAATCATATTAGCTGTTATCTTATTGAATACAGAGCATACGGAGCAGACTGGTCAAAGAACACTGAGGCTGTCTACAAGAAGGGTCAGAGCCGTCTCTATTTCCTGAGGAGACTGAGGTCCTTTAACATCTGTCGGACGATGCTGAGGATGTTCTATGAGTCCATGGTGGCCAGTGCTATCATGTTTGCTGTTGTGTGCTGGGGCAGCAGGCCGAGGGTAGCAGACACCAACAGAATCAACAAACTCATTTGTAAGGCCAGTGATGTTGTGGGGATGGAACTGGACTCTCTGACGGTGGTGTCTGAAAAGAGGATGCTGTCTAAGTTGCATGCCATCTTGGTCAATGTCTCCCACCCACTACATAATGTACTGGGTGGGCACAGGAGTACATTCAGCCAGAGACTCATTCCACCGAGATGCAACACAGAGCGTCATAGGAAGTCATTCCTGCCTGTGGCCATCAAACTTTACAACTCCTCCCTAGGAGGGTCAGACACACTGAGCCAATAGGCCGGTCCTGGAATTATTTCATAATTTACTGGCATAATTTACATATTACTATTTAACTATTTATGGTTCTATTACTATTTATGGTACAACTGTAACAAAAACCAATCTTCCCCGGGATCAATAAAGTATGACTACTACTGCTACGACTACTACTACCACCACTTGATGTGCCGAGTTGCTTCTGCCTGCTCTTCATTCACATGTATGTATGACAAGCAACCCCTAATAAAATCTAATATCAATTAAGACTCAACATGTCAATGAAGAGTAAGAATTTAAAAAAACCGATAACTAGCAGCTGAACATTAATGTGAGGCTATGGTACATGATACTTTGGTCACTGCAGTAATCTTGCTGAGCAAGGCAGTAGTCATTCATTTGCAGTAATAGAGAGTAGCAGCAATGGGCCAAAATTAGTAGTCAGCAAGAAGCAGCCCACTCCTGCCTCAGAATGCTGACTACACTTTGAATTTACCTGGACAAGTAACAGCCGGAGTAGAAAGCCTGCTTGATCCCCTTTAACAGAGCTTTGCCTGCCATTATGGGGCAACTGGGCAATGATGCTATCATAGCCACAAGAAGGCAAAAACACTTTCACCAACTTCATGATTCTTTGCTTTGGTTATAGAGTCATAGAGTTGTACAACACAGAAGCAGGCTGTGTGCTACAACTCATCTACGCCAACCAAGATATCTATTGGAGATGGTCACGTTTGCCTGCATTTGGCCCATTATTCTGCTGAAGACTTTTACCTATGTACCTGTTTTAATCTCTTTTAAACTTTATAATTGTATCTGCCTCTACCATTTCCCCTGGTAGTTTGTTCCATACACCCACCAACCTCTGTGTGATGATGTTTCCCCTCTCACCTTAAGCCTATGTCCTCCAGTTTTAGTCAAATAACTGAAGCAGTGAAACGCTTTAGTTGTTGCTGATATCCAAGGTGATTCCACTATTGGAATCCATTCAGACAAGCAACAGTGAACTGCTCACTCCAACTACAGTCGTTCTGTGTTTCCATTGAAATCCTAAAGTTGGTTGCAGTTTCACTTCTCCTCCAGATCTCTGATAATGATGTCAATCACTGCTGTTGATGTAGCATTCTCTTCACTAATATGACGGTAATGTCACTGGTAAAGATAGTATTTATTACCCAAGCCAATTGTCCTTGAGAGTACAACAATTAGTGTCCTGCAGTGCATCTGAAACAGACACCCCCGAATGCCTCTGGTTAGGGAACTCCAGGATTGGAAGCTTGTGACAATGGAGGAAGAACATACATTCAGCACACAATTTGGATGAGGACTTTAAAGTGATTACATTCCCACAAACCTTGTTCTATAATGAATAGTTGGGGTGGTGTAGGGTTAGGGCAAGGTTGTGGGCCTATTGATGGCAAGTTTCAAAGTATCAAAATTTACGAAATTACATGATCAAACGATAATTAAAGTCAGTGGGACTAGGCAGAAAATGGTTCGGCACAGCCAAGAAGGGCCAAAAGGCCTGTGTCTGTGCTGTAGTTTTCTATGGTTTCTATGGTTTCTATGTTTCTCTCATTTAGCCAGGGATTTTTTTAATGCAAGATTGTCCCCTTAAGTTCTGGATTAATGACCCAAGTAGCTTCTGATGTATGCATCTACTCAGATCTTGTGGGAAAATACACATGTCCAAGAGTTATTATTTTATTAAAGTGTCTACAGAGTGAATGGAATATAGCTTTCGTATTGTTGCATTAGTCTCTTCTGTCACCCAATACAGTATTCAAAGGCTTTTTGAAGGTGCCATATTCTATATCACAATCCATTGCCAAAATTCAGGACCAGGGTCGCTGATGTTTTTATGAGGATCTAAGACTTTGTGGAGAAGTGGCAGCTGAACATGTTTAACAGTGGGTTCTGTGAGCCACAGCTGGACACCAAGAATGCAGTTCCTTGGTTTGGCTTACAATACATACAAACATAAAGCAAATAAATCACTGTACTTCCATTATTGATTTTGTGGCATTACATTTGTTTTACTGAACAGGCCGAGTGTTTTACTCATACAATGTTGTAACATATTGTGATATAGTATATTAAGTTACAGATGCATGCCAATGACATTAGTTATTGGGCAGGCTTAGATTCTGAGCTCACTACCATCAGTAAGACAAGCAGTATTACAATACCATTTCCCTGAGTTATCCCTACATGGATTATGACATACTACTGAAGAGAGTTTGAATTAGTATCTTTACTCAATAGATTCTGCATTATTTCATTATTTTATCTAATGTCACTATTGGGTGAATCCTTTTTGGAAACAAATTCAGTCATTGTATTCTCGACCAAAATGATTGAGGAAATACTAGAATTCTTAAAAAGGAAGAGGAAAAAGAAGATAATGCTTCAATATCATGTCTTCCAAAAGCTCAGGTTGTTCCAGACAGCCTAATGCCAATGAGGTGTTTCTGAATCGATATCAAAAAAAACTACAGACTCATGCCTCACAGTAGAATCCCTGACTCTACTCAAAATGGAAAACAGTAGAGCAGTGTCACTCCTCTGACCAATGATAAACAACCAAATTCAACCAAGTTGTGATGAAATGAAGCACAAAATCTTCAGCTGATTCAATCTCATATGCATATTGCTGCAAGATAAGAATAGAAACCATAAAATATCAGATAACTGACCAGAAGAAATGTCTGAATTAATCCTTAACATCAACCTCTCAGAGGTTTTATAATGATCCCCAGACCATTCTTATTCAACAACGCACAATTTGTTCAATAAACTTTTACAGGCTCCAAGGATTTCAAAAAATTATCCTTAAATGCTCAGCTAAGCTGCAAAAATCAATGAATCTGTTGAATAACTTGAATAGGTGGCTTACCTATTCAAACAATTTAAGAAACTTTCCTTGTATATCCCCAGTGAATCTTACATATATCTAGCCTCGGAACATTATTGACCTGTGATCTGTACTGAAATGATCATTTAAAATCAGGTGAAAGTCACTAAAGGGAGCATTCATCAATAAAGCAGTAAGGCATAAGCAAATAATTGTCTACTGCAGATTAATAATTCCACTAACAGATATTTGTTATAATTTTGCATCAAAAATTGACATATTGATATTTTACATCTTGGCCTAAATCTTTATACTATTCAATAAGGTCTGTTTTTTATATAAAATAAACATGTTAAAAAAAGGAAAAGATAAATATAAAAAAACAATTCTCTACATAACAGTGTATTCTTTGCTAACCTAATCACTGCTCTCAGGTGTCTTATTATCAAGGAAAACACAGCGCAGAAGATGGAGCCCATGCAGCTGCTAAACTTCTCAATAACTTTACTTTAATACCATTTCTACACCAACTTCTTCCTTTTACAAAGGAAATATAATCCCTGTTCACATCTGCCAGAGTGGCCACATGTGTAAACTTCCTTCTATTTTGTACCTTTAAAAAAGGTTTTATAACATCCTCTTTCTTCTAATATCATCATCCTTTCATCACTCAGCAGAAACAAACTTTGTCCGCTCAAAACTGGTCTTGATATTGAAAATGCTTATGTGATTACTTTAATCAGGGATAACTAAGCCTCATTGCATAGACCATTTTTGGGGGGAAAAACAGGAAAATATGTAGCATCCTGCCTGCACTGCTGTGCACATCATCTGCTGATGGATGGGGGCTGCTGGGCACCAACAGTAATATTAAACAACTTCCTTAAAAACACTTGCAAAATTCTACCATATACACAAAGCCAGTTTAACAAAGAATCAGTTTTTAACAAGCTTTGAAGCCGGGTTTGGCGTTAGTTAAATTATTCAAATTTAGTTTGCCACTTTGAAGAGCTTCCATGTTTTTTTTTGTAGAGGGCTGGAATGAGCATTAAAGCTGAATGCAGTGATGCCCTGGATCACTAGTTAAGAGTAGAAACCAATTTCCAGTCATTGAACTCTCCAATATTGACTGCTATAGGAGAATTCAATGAATAGAAATTGGTTTCTACTCTTAATTGGTGATCCAGGCCATCACAGTGTCCGGCTTCAATGCTCATTCCAGCCCTCTGCAAGAAATCATGGAAGTTTGCCTAAGTGACAACTTTTGATAGAATGTCACAGTTCCTTGAGTTGCTGCCTCAAAGCTCCACTGACCCCAGTTTAATCCTGTCCCTTCTGTGTGAAGCCTGCACATTCTCCTGGTGGGCATGTAGATTTCCTCTGGAAGATAGTTTCCTTCTACATCACAATGATGTGAGAATGGGTGGAATATACTACAAATAGCCCCTGGTGCATTGGTGAGTGCTAGAACCTGGGGAGTTGATGGTGAATAAACTGGAATTAGTGTAACTGGGCTCTTCATGGTGGGCACAGACTTGGTTTCTGTGCTTTACAACTCTATAACTCCAAGACATTTAAAATGGATTGAGAGTAGCAAACAACTGGAAACAGGACTGCATGGACTGTAATAGGACTTCACCCATTTTGGTGTGCCTGTCAATACTTGGCTGTGCACCAATGGCAGCAGTGGATCAGCCCTTAAAGGCACACTCCCTACAGTAGCAACATTTACAATGTTGTGCCACAGAGGAGGAAAAAAAGCTGCAGTGAGGTGGACGGAGCCACTAACATTGATGCAAAAAACTCAGGAAATTTCATCAGTGAGCTAAATGCCAGCAGTAAGGTCCTGTATGCCAGAAAACCAACTAGGGCCAATAGATATTGAACCTGGCAAGGAAATGGCTACTGTTGTCTCCTGTAGTCTTGAAGAACCCCATTCAAATGTGCAATGGATAAATAAATCTCACAGCTGGGCAGAATTTCTGAGGGGGGGGGTGGAGCTCCATTCTTCAGGAAACAGTATTTCAAAGCCTTCCAGCAACTGAATCAGACATTCATTATAGTCAACATCTCTTATAGTTGGTGCAGATGGACTAGCAATGCAGGATGTAGGGAATCATTCAGTAGCATCAAGGCTCTCTGATTATCACTGAACTATCTTATTGGTAGGCACTGGAGTGTGAAGAGAATCATTGATTTGTTTTGGAGTCTGACTCTCTCTTTCCTTTTTATGTCAATAATACCTCCTTCCGCTACTCAATTCTGGATGGTTATTAGGGACATTAAGAACATTAAGAGTAGAAGCAGGAGTTGACTATTTGGCACCTCCTGCCTGTTCCACTCCACAATAGGATTATATTTGATTGTTTACCACTCAGTACTACCTTCCTGCACTAATTCCATAGCTCTTAAATCTCTTAATAACTAAGAAATTCCCTTTGTATCTTAAAGGTTTCTTCTGGTTCCACCTGCTCCTGCTACCGTACATTTCAGATTATGCTTCAGGGTCCTCAGTCTCCCAGGCGCCTTGTTTGTCTTCATCTGGAACCAACCACTGAGTTTGGTTGGCAGGGTGATGCAGCACATCACACCCGTTGATAACGTCTCCGCACTTGGCTGGTGTATGCAGCAAGGTGATCCTGGGCATAGGCACCATAATCTCCTTTTCAGAAGACCATTGATACTTTCTACAGTGTTTCTGGTCCTTGTGTGAGAGTCTGCACTTGGGACTATTGTCTACAGTTCTGTATGCCACACTGCAGTAAGCATCTGCTAAAAATAGAGAGGGTGAAGGAAAAGAGATTAACGAGGATGTTGCCTGGAATAGATACAGGAAGAGATCACCTATCCAGAGAATGGTGGTTATCCAGACAAGGAGTTATGGACAGATACAGTTGCTCTATCATGGTTCTATCATTGCAGTGGTTGTGAGGTATTGTGGCTTTAGAAGTGTCTATGGGTCTTCCTGCAGAATGTTGCACATCTCAGTGATGGCAGCCTGGGAAATTGAAGCCTGTAAATAGATTGTTCACCAGTAGGATATGATGACCTGGAGACTTTATGAGCCAAAGTGTTTTGCTCTAATTTATTCAACCTTTCCTCCAGATCTGGCAAAATTCTTATAAATTTTCTCTGCACTCTTTCAACCTTTTTTACTATCTTTCCTGTTGGTAGGTAACCAAAACTGCACACAATACACCAAATTAGGCCCTTACCAACGTCTTATACAACTTCAAAATAATATCCCAAGTCCTGTAGTCAATCCTTGATTTATGAAGGCCAATGTGTCAAAAGCTTTCCTTATGATCCTATCTAGCTGTGAATCCACTTTCAATGAATTATGAACCTGTATTTTCAGATCTCTTTCTTCTACAGCACTCACAAGTGGCCTACTGTTCACTCTGTAAGACCTACCCAGATTGGTCCTATGGAAGTTCAACACCTGACACTCATCTGCATTAAATTCCATTTGTCATTTTTCAGTTCATTTTCCCAGCTGGTCCAGAACCCACTACAAGCTTTGATAGACTGTCCACTATACCCCCAATTTTGGTGTCATCCACAAATTTGCTATCCAATTAACCACGCTATCATCCAGATCATTGATATTGATGACAAACAGCAACAGACCCAGCACCCATCCCTGTGGCACTCCACTAGTCACAGGCCTCCAGTCAGGCAGGACTACCTACTAAGACTCTCTGGCTTCTTCCACAGAACCAGTTCCAAATCCAATTTACTACCTCCGCATGAACGCCAAGTGACTGAACCTTCTTGACCAACCTCCCATGTGGAATCTTGTCAAATGCCTTGGTAAGGTCCCTGTAGACAACATTCCCTGTCTTGCCTTCATCAACTTTCCTGATAATTTCTTCAAAACATTGTATAAGGTTTGTTAAATATGACCTACCGCGCCTGAAACCATGCTGACTATCCCTAATCAGTCCGTATCTGTCCAAATACTCATATATCATTTCCCTCAGGATACCTGCCAATCACTTTCTCACTATTGATGTCAGGCTCACCAACCTATAATTTCCTGGTTTATTTATAGAGCCTTTCTTAAACAGCAGAACAACATTAGCTATCCTCCAATTCTCTGGTACCTCACCTGTCGGTAGGAATGATTTAAATATCTCTGCTAGGGCCCCAGCAATTTCTGCACTTGCCTTCCACAGGATCCAAGGGAATGCCTTCTCAAGCTCTGGGGACTTACTCACCCTAATTTGACTCAAGACAGCAAGCATCTCCTCTTCTGTAATCTGTACAGAATCCATGAAGTCGCTGCCACTTTGCCTCATTTCTATAGACTCTGTGTCTGTCTTCTGAGTAAATACAGATGCAAAAAATTCATTTAAGATCTCCCCCATTTCCTTTGGCTCCACGTATCGACTACCATACTAATCTTCCAGGGAACCAATTTTGTACCTTGCAACCCTGTGTCTAAAACAACAGGACCCCAGAATATTGAGCTGCCAGACCGGACTCTCCTGCAACTCTCACTTATGTCTACAATATCATATTTCATGGGTTGATCCATGCCCTGAGCTCACCTGCCTTTCCTATGATACTTCGTGCATTGAAGTATATGCAGTTCAGGATGTTTGTTGCATCATGCTCAGTTTTTTGATTCCTAATTTTGTCTGAGGTCTTAACAACTTCTGCGTCCACAACCTCTCCACTATCTGTTTTGGCAATCTGGTTCCCATTCCCCTGCAACTCTAATTTAAATCTCCCTCCCGCCCCCAACCCGAATGCAGCACTAGCAAACCTTCCCACGAGGATATTCATTCCCTTCCAGTTCAACTGCAAAGCCTCTCTTCTGTACAGGTCCCACCTTCGCTGGAATACAGCTCAATGATTCGAAAAATCAGATGCCTTCCCTCCTACACCAATTCCTTAGTCACGTGTTCAACTGTATGATCTTCCTAGTTCTGTTGTCACTTAGCGCACGTGGCACGGTCAGCAATCCTGAGAGCACAAACCTGAAGGTTCTGTCTTTTAACTTAGCACCTAACTCCCTGAATTCACTTTTCAGAACCTTGTCACTCTTCCTATCCATGTCATTGGTGCCTACGAAGAGTGATTGATAAGTTTGTGGCCAAAGGTAGAAGAAGTCAATTTCAGAAAACCTAGCACATTTATTTTTCAGCATAGTCCCTTCCTACATGTACGCACTTAGTCCAGCGGTCATAGAGCATACGGATCTCTTCTTTGTAGAAGTGGTCCACAGCAGGGGTGGTTGATAAGTTTGTGACCTAAGGTAGAAGGAGGTGAGCTGTACAGCTCTCGTTACATGCACATGCAGGTCAACTCTTTGAGTGAAAATGCAGAAAGTTTGAGGTTTCTCCTCATCTCCTTCTACTTTAGGCCACAAACTTATAAATCACCCCTGGTGTGGACCACTTCTGGAGGTCCAAGATGCCGACCTCTGCAAAGAAGGGATCCGTATGCTCCATGACCGCTGGACTAGGTGAGTAAATGTAGGAAAAATAAATGTGCGAGGTTTTCTAAAATTGACTCCTTCTACCTTAGGCCATGAACACATCAATCACCTCTCATATATGTATCATAACTGCTGCCCGTTCACCCTTCCACCTAAGAATGCAGAGGATTCAATCCAAGATGTCCTGGACCCTAGTACCCTCAAGGCAACATACCGTCCAGGAATCTCATTGTCATCCACAGAACCTCCTTTCTGTTCCTGTAACCAATGAATCCTATATCACCACCGCATGCCCCTTCTCCCCACATCTTTTCTGAGTCACAGAGCCAGACTCAGTGCCAGAGACCTAACCACTGTGACTTTCCTCTGCTAGGTCATCCTCCTAATAGTATCTAAAGTAGTATACCTGTTGTTGAGGGTGATGGCCACAGCGGTACTCTTCACTGGCTGGTTAACCCCTCTCTCCATCCTGTCCGTCACCCCAGTTCTCTGTGTCCTGAACCTTGTCAATAAATACCTCTCGGTATTCTATCTATCACCCCCTCAGCCTCCCAAATGATCTGGAGTTCATCTAATTCTAGCTCTATCTCCTTAACGTGGAGTGTTAGAAGCTGTACCTGGATGCACTTCATGCAGATATATTTGTCAGAGACACTGGAGATCCCCCTGCCTTCCCACATCCCCCAAGAGGAGCATTCAACTACCCTGCCTGGCATCTCTACTGTTCTAACCGTGCAAATGTAAAGAAGGAAAAACAATAAATGAACTGTGGTGAAAAATCTAACTTTTTCACCTTCTCTCACTCAAGTCACTTCAAATCGAAGAGCTAAAGTATCAAATTCCCCACTTTAACACTGCCTGCTCCAGTGATGCCTGCTTCATTTACCCCTGCCTTATTTTAATTTTTTTCTTTCTTATCAATCAGGATCGCTGATTGGCTGCTGTTCAGAACACCAAAATCTGTGATGCCTTATGTAGTCAATCAGCGAACTTAAGTGTGCTAAGTCTTCTCACGCTTCACATCTCCGACTGCCCACTGCTGAAAAAAATCTGTTAATTTGAAATGGGTGTTGCATAAATTAGATGACATTAAGTGCAAGTCTGAAAAAAAACATCAGGCAAGCATAGGTGATTAACATGCAGAAATGCCCAGTCCAATTTCATGATAGGTACAATTTCACCCAGAAATGTCTGTTAGCTACTTAATAGAACCTCCCCCTTCTCCAAACCTCCCTCCAACAATCCTAGCCATCAATTCTTAATATTCTCCCAAACCACAGCAAGATTTGTTCTTTTCCAAGATACATCATAAATCTCAGATCACTCTCTCGCTTGCTCTCTTTCTCTCACTCACTTCTCTCTCACTCTCTGTCACTCTCTCTGTATCTCTTTGACCATCATTTCCCTCATCAATTTTTTGATCCTTTACTTCCCAAGCCCCCAGCTTTACTGCAATAACCCCCCCTCCAACCCCCCCAATCCTCCTCTTGGTACATCAGAGTGAAAACTATACTACATGACACAGGCACAGCAGAATAGCCTACGAGTTCTTCTGTGGACCTCCCCTTTATTTTCCAGCCCTCTGCAGATATTGCTATTTCATTTACCAGGATAATTAGTGCAGAACTTATACACAGATGGTGATAATACCATGATTAACTATCTGCAGTTAGGAAGATGCAAATTTACAGTCAGCTGTTGTTAATAGCAAAACCAGTAGTCGTTCAACTCTTGGAAAAGTGATGAATATGTGATTAAGACAAGATCTACTTTTCAAAATTCTTTCTCATCAGCTCAGGGTTCTCTAAGTACTTAGCTTCTGTCCTTAAATGGATTTAATTACCTTCCTCGCCATTAATGCTACACTAACTTGTCTATAGTTTTCTAATTTTCCACTCCCAGTTGTCTCAAAATGAATTGTTCTGGGAACCTAATAGGACGGGTATTGAATCTAGAGTATTTTGGAAGATTAGGACAAAACATTAAACCTGGCACTTTGAATAAATACTGTTTTCTTGTTGATACAAACTTCAGTGATCTTGTGTCCTTGATTCATTATTTAATTTCCCTAAATGTCAGATCTTGCTTGAAACATCATGGTCATACACACAGAAACAGGCCCTTTGGCCCACTATGTAGCTGCTGACCATCAGGTATTCATCCATAATAATCTCTTTTATCAGCATTTGGACCATAGCCTTATGTGCCTTAGCAAATCATCTAGATATGTAAATGTGAGAATGCAGGTTCAACAAGGTTGAAACACATTATTCAGGAGTTCTGCCACTTCTTTATAGTCACTTAAAAGCTCCATACTGTTGCAGTTAACGTGAATCTTACTTGTTCATTGAAAGCTGCTCCCTATGCTCGCTAGGGATTGGCCCATTTAAGGAGTATTTCAGCCCTTCTATTGGCTGCCATTGGCACCGATGTACTGGTTGATGATGTCATGGCGCAGGTAGAATATAAATCTAGTATACTGAAAGCACCCAGTTCTTTTGCTCTCTGGGTCACCACGGACTGGGTCATGACCAATTCCATGGGAACAGTGGAAATGTGCTGCGGTGAGAGAGGGCCCAAACGCATACCTTAGATAGGTACATATATCTGGGTGTAACTTGAAGGGTTTACTGAATGGTTAGTGTCTGTCTTGTCCTCTAAATAAGTAGTTAACTTACTTACCTGTAGTGAGTATCTTCTGCAGCCACTCACCAAACCCACAAAGCTGATTTGGCATAATTGGCACTGTGAGCTGGGTTCAGTGATTAAGCATAAGATTAATATGCTTAAAAGCAAAAATAAGAGAGAGAATCCCTGTGTGAGGGGTGCCAAGTCCTTAGGATGGACGAACAACAGAGTGCGACTTAGGAATGTTGCCAGCCTACTGGCAGGCCATGGTATACCAGTCTATTAGTTAGACAAGCTGGACTCTCGCCGGGTGAAAATAGAACACCACAAAATAGTGTTCCCCAAGAGTTAGGGGAGCCAAAGGAATGCTTTCTGGCTGCTTGCCAATTAGCCTGACTTCAGTCGTTGGAAAGATGTTGGGGTCCATTATTAAGGATGTGGTTTCAGGGTACTTGGAGACAAATGATAAAATAGGCGAGAATCAGCATGGTTTCCTTAAGGGAAATATTACCTGACAAATCTGTTGGAATTCTTTGAGGAAATAACAGGCAGAATAGACAAAGGAGAGTCAGTGGATATTGTTTACTTGGATTTTCAGAAGATCACACATATGAGGATGCTTAGCAAGCTGGAAGCCCGTAGTATTACAGGAAAGATACAAACATGGATAGAAGGTTGGCAGACTGTCATGGACCCTCTTATCTAGAGCTGTTAAGCTCTTGTGCTTTCTATTAATCTTGTCAAATTTATTTTGACTGGCATGGGGTTTCAGCCCACTGTGACTATTTAATGTGGACTCCCAATTAGCTCTTATCGCGGGGTCCTCGTTTAAGCCACTGATGTTTATTTCGAATTCCCATGAATAAACTCTTGTTTTTGTCTCAACATAGGAGTCCTTCCACATTGATCCAGTTTGGGTTATGGCCCGGGAGGGTGAGGAGAGATTTCCAGTTTTCTGAGCTGGTAGCTGCAGCCCTGCCTCTCCAGGAGGTGACAGGACCCATGAAAATCTCCAGTGACTCCTGGGCAGTGGTTAATGGCATGGCAGTCTGAATGTCTCTTTCACATGGGCAGTGCTGGAGGTACATAGGAGACCCCTCTGGGGTGTTCCTCTTGGGAACATACCTGGGAGGATGTGCATCACCACCCAATCACAATCTACTAAGTGGATAGTATACCCCTTGGGGCACCGAGAAGGTGGGGGGTGATAGGGAATAGGCAGAAGCTCAAGGGGAGGCACTGACATTTGATGTGGCCAAGCGAGCTGCCTACCTGCCTGCAGAGGTTGGCCTGTGGGTTCCTTGGGGCACATCTGAAGGGGCATGGAGTATGGCAAGTAGATTATGTGGGCCCTCTGCCACCACAGAACAAGAAGTGACATATGCTTACATATCCCAGGGTCCTGGAGCCATGCAGATCAGGAAAGCACAATAAAAGGTTTGTGCCTCTTGTCATTCATGTATGGGGATCACCTAGGAGATCCAATTGGACAATGGGTTACATTTTGCAGGAACCAAAGTCCAGGAGTGGGATGAGTTCCACGTCCCCAGACGGCAGGGCTGAGGGTACGTACGGGCTGCTGAAACAGCAAATTATGATATTGACCTTTGAGGGGTGGCTAAGTGTGCTGCAGCAGGAGGTGCACAACCAGAACACCCACCCGGCTGGCCCAGGAGGGTCCCAATGTCCCAGAATTTGGCAGTGTTGGATCTTCCAAAGGTGGAAGAGGTGGAGTTGGAGGGTGAATCGGGGGAGGTTTGGGTGCAGCACCCACTGGGGCAACCAGAGCGTGGGGAGATTGAGCATGCAGTCTGGGGAAAACGCGATGGTGGGTGTGACCAGGGAAACAGAAGGTAGTCTATCTCAATACCCAACGACTAACCAGGAGGGAGTAAGTGTGTGTCTCCCTACTTTACAGAATGGCAAAGTGGTGGATGCTGATGGCAGCGGCAAGGATGGTGGCTGGTGTGAGGTCCTACAGATGGCGATTGAGGATACAAACTGTGCCAACACCTCAGACTGTTGGATCTGCATGAGACCACCAATCCACACTGCAGGAGCACTACTCATATCAATTCCATTTAGTGAAGACGAACAGACGTGCTGGAGGAACTTGCCCAGCTTCTCCAGCGTGGCATTCTGCTTCGGGGGAAGCCAGGAGAGAGTCATCTATTCCAGCCAAACTCGCCTATATCGGAATGGTCTTGCATCTCAGTAACCCCAAGTAGAGTCACTGATTTGAGGGCTGGTACTTCCTGACTTATTACTTGTCTTGTCCCAAGGTCCAAACTCATAGAGTAATCCCTCTGCCAACAGGGAAGGGGAAGGAGTGTTGATGCAGGCAGTGTGATGAGCACATGTCCAATCAGTCAGTGAGGAGGAGCAGTACCTTGGGATGACTGTGTTGACATCGAAGGTGAAAGTAAGCTCTTCCTCAACGCTAAATGGTATGCTCTCAGACCTACCCATGGCTCCCCCCAGGATTAATGGTACTGTATATACACCACCTTAGTAGCCTGGATGAGGACCGTCCCAGGAGGGTCAGTGCAGTAAGAGGTGTATCCCAGAGGCAGAAAGGCTCTGGATGATAGCCTTTCCCCGTATCCTAATCCTGACATGGATCTGGGCTGTACCCTCCAAATATCCGGACCTGCCTCTTGGTTTTCTTGCACTACCTTACTTTCCATTTTTCTATTTTCTATTTATGATTTATAATTTAAATGTTTAATATTTACTATCGATTTGTAATCCAGGGAGCTGGAAGCGCAGAATCAAATATCGCTGTGATAATTGTACATTCTAGTATCAATTGTTTGGCGACAATAAAGTATAAAGTATAAAATATGGTACAGCCAGGCTGTCCCTGGAACTGATACATGCAGCCTCTGTGATGGAGACCAACGAGACGGCCACAGCGCTCAGGAATAAAGAGAACATACTGACCAGAGTGTCAGCTGAGATGATAGCTTGCAGATGGTTGCCTTGCTTAATCGGATGGCTGCGGACTACCTGCTCGTGGAACAAGGTGGCACCTGTGCTGTGATTGGTCAGGAGTGCTTCACCTACATCCCTGACGTTCTGGGAACATTACTCACCTGGCTGATCATAACTAGCAGTCCGTAAATAAGATCAGGAAAGCGGGTGTGAGCTCCATAACTACTATAATCTGGGGTGGGGGGAAAGCTGATAGCTGGTAGATTACTGTAGTACACTGGGTAGCAACTGATGGGCTGATAATTCTGAGTGTCACCGTGTTACATTTTGTGTGTGGTATAGTGGGGCATCCATGGGCTTTCTACTAGCCTGCAGGCTGAGTGCTGGTGTTGTGTCTTTCAAGGGGTAAAATGTTGCAGTAAGTATCAATCTTACCTGTTGATCAAAAGCCCTGTTAGCTAAGGGGTGGCCCATTTAATGGGCATTGCAGCCATTTAGCTGGCTTTCGATCGACACCACAGCGCTGGAAGAGTATGAACCTGGAGCACTGAAAGCACCCAATCTCTTTTTCTCACTGGGTGACAATGGACTGGGTCGCGACCTGTGCCACAGTAACAGTAGAAGTTGCTGCATTGGGAGAGGACCCGTGTGCACATATTAGATAAGTATTTGTAACAGAATGTTTAGTATCTGTCTTGTCCTGTAAATAAATAGTGTAAATAGTTAACTTATGTCTTACGTCCCCACTTACAAAACTTGCAAACATGATTTCACACAACATATACTATTCTTGACTACTATTTCTTTTCTAATCATAAAAAAAAACTTGTGTTCTTGGTATTCTTTTTACAATCTATACTGTATCTCTCCCATTTACTTTGATTGTCTAGATTCAGGAAGAATAAGGATATAGCTGTTCTTTGTTCTTAATAGATTAAACTAAAAGTAACTTTCAACTTGACTGATAAGCAATTGGATGCAGATGTATCAAAATTATTTTCTATGATATGTTGTGACTCCACAGTTTATGGTGCGACAGCATTTGCAAACATGCAAAGCAGATTCATGTTGAATAGGTGGAATTTTACACTAATTGCCCACTATAATCACACTAAGACTGATGTATATATTGTATAAACATGGTTCAGTGAGGAGTGACTGGGTTTTTGCCCATGTGAAACATCATAATTATCCTTGATTAACTTCTGTAGTTCAGAAAATTTTATTTATTTCAGAATGCAGTTGAAAATAAAATTAGTGTTTTTGTTCATTTTAAATAAATATTTCATCTAAACATAACCCCATTTTTTTGCATTTGTATGCTTTCTCTTTAATCCCACATGTATGACAAATCTATATTTAGCTTTTTTTATAATTATTTAAATATAACTTTATTTGCCCTTTCCACTACCTCTTTATCATCAGAGAGAATTTATCAGACTAATTAGTTAAATTGCTCCGTAGTCGTACGTCTGCTCCAAGAAAGCAGATGTCCTGTGGTCTCTAAATTCAAGAAGACAGTGCACAATGGAAATCTCTGCTGACAACACATTAGATGCAAGACAAATGGCAAGTGCTCCTCCTTTACAAAAATTTGAGAGAATTTTTTTTTCTTTCCCGTGAATATGTTCCCTACATCTTCCTTCGACTCTTAATACATCTTAATGGATAAGGGGAGAAGGCGGGAGATTGGAGCTGAGACAAAAATTGGATCAGCCGTGATGAAATGGCAGAGCAGACTCGATGGGCCAAATGGCCTTATGCTGATGCTATATCTTATGGTCTTAACTCACTTGTTGACCAAAACCCATTTTACTTGATAACTGATGCTTCATATTAAACTGCTTTCTCTTTTAAAAATTCCTCACATCCCATCTGCAGATTTCTCTGACAATCAGCTGGCTGATCAATTGGTTTCATACTAAGTGAGTCTCACTAGAATTTAGAATTGTGCTAAAATTCTTCTTTTTAAACATGTAGTTAAATTTCATCATTTTATAATCATCTTTTAAGTAAATACTCCCTTAATGTTAACATATTAACTAACTTTGATTCATTGTTCATTTCTAAATCTAGTATGTCGTAATCTTTTGTTGGTTGGGGAATGTATTATTCAGGAAAACTATACTGAATGCACTGAAGTAATTCATTCCATCTCTTTAAGCTAATCTGCTCTCTTAATGAAACACTTGTTTTATTCCAAATCTCTCTAATAGCTGAATTAATCTGTTCTCCTACTCTATTGCTACCGTCAGGAGGTTTCTGACAATACACTCCATCGTTTAATGTTGTCTCACATTCTTCAGTTCCAATCATAATATTTCAGCTGACTACTTCTTCCATCAATGCTCTCATTTACTCCTGCTTCGAAAGTACACTTAATCAATGAGGAGGCTCCTATTCCCCCTCTAGTTTTCCTATCTGAAGATATTGGGCTGGATTGTCCTGGGCCTATTCCTAACACGGGCCAGGACAACTTGGTCCTCCTCACCCTGTTCCACATTACTGCCTCGATGAATGGAAATATCATTTCTGATGGCAGCATCACAGCCCTTGCAACTCCTAGTGAGGCTACCGAAGTGAAGTGCTATTTATACATCTTATTATTGCATTCTGTAAAACATTTACATTCCTAACCTCTGGAGATGATGTCCTGCAGCATGAAAATGACCATTATTTAGCATGGACTGATGGGAAGTTGGCCATAGCACAGCAGTTAACTGACCCATATGCACAATCTCACACAGAAACTGATGGAATTATGAATCACATGAATGTCATATTATTGGAGGAGGGTAAGGAATCAGAAAATTTTAATAAATCGATATATATATTCAAACTATGACAATCACAGATTGTCAACTAGCTAATTAAACAGCTAATTACTAGTTAATTCAACAGGTTGTTTAATTTAGCCCAAATGACAAACCACCAGACCTAAGACCTGATTCTTTAGCTATTGTGATTAGAAAGATATCCAGTGCTACGGAATACAGGAAGCATAATGTCAGCATGGTTTATGTCTCAGGCTATAATCAGAACTCACTAAATCCTTCCATGTTAGGTGAAATGAATCAAGATGAGTCTGGTACCACACCACCCTCTGATGGTGATTTATAGTGGTAATAAGAGAGGGTAATAAGAGAGATTTTGAGTGACAGACTTCAGGATCATTGAATTTTAATACACTGGCATTAGATGTGATGACACTTTCCTTTCCCTAGGACAAGTTCTCTTTTCCAGTTAGCTTAGCTCTCAAGGTTAATTCATTTGCTCGGCTCCCAAAGCCTCTGTCATGTGAGTCTTCTCCTCCTGGTCACATAAATAAATCTGGTTATTATAATAAGCATGCAAAGGAAGACTTTGGTATCAATAATCTAAATGAGCTGGAAAAGAAAGAGTATCAACCTTCACTTAAAAATATGAACACCCAAGGGCAATCTACAATGGATGTATGCACAATGTTTTTCTGGTGAAAACTACTGAAATACACATTCAGAATAATATCCTTCTTCTTTGTTGCCAATGGTTGGCAAAACATCTCTCCTCAGTATTATTGTACTTTATTATGGAATTCCAAATAACTAGCATGGCTCCAAGGTGAAAAAAAAGCAGTATATGTAAATAATTCAGACTTTATTATTTAGCATTATAAATCACAAGTGCTAATCGCAGAAGTTTGGTTAAGAATATAGAACATTACAGCACAGGAACTGTCCTTCAGCCCATCGCATCTGTGCCAACCATGCGTCCAATCTTCTGCTTGTGAATGGTCTAGACACTTCAATTCCTTGCCTGTCCTTGTGTTTACCTAAATACCGATTAAACATTGCTGTCATCTGCTTCCACCTTCCCCCACGGAGTGCCTTGCTAATTTCATTTAAACTTCACCCTCTCACTTTAAAATGTGTTCTCCAATATTTCACATTTCCACCCTGGAAAAATAAGACTCCAACTATCTGTCCTATCTCTGCATCTCCAAATTTTATACCTTTCACTTCGGTTATCCCTCAGCTGCCAATGTTTCAGATTTTTCCAACCCTGCCTTTTTAGCAAATGCATTCCAATCCAGGTAAAATCCTGTGAACTTCTTATGCACCTTCTTCAAAGCCTTCACACCTTTCCTATGGTATGGCAATTAGAACTATGCACAATGTTCTAAACATGGCCAAGCCATATTTTCTGCAGTTGCAACACTGGTTCCCAACTTTTACATCCATTGTTCTGATCAATGAAGGAAAGCATTGCGTATGCCATCTTTACTGCCCTATGTACTTGTGTTGCCACCTTCAAGGAACTATGGACTTGGATCCCCTAATCCCTCTGTACAACAATCCTCCTGACATTTCTGCAATTAATTGTATACTTTCCTCCCGCATTTGACCTTTCAAGATGCAACATTTCACACCTCTCCAGATTAATCTCCATCTGCCATTTTACATTCAAATTTCTATTTTTGCAGTATCCCGGTATATGCCCCAGTACATCAACATCCCCATTCCTGATCTCAGTATCATCCATGTTTTGCTCCTTAGTAAGTACTGACACAAAATACTCATTAAGGATCTCTTCTGGCTTCATGCATAACTTGCCCTCCATTTGACCTTGAGTGAACCTACCTTTTCCAAGCTACTATCCATATACATATAAAAAATCCTTGGGATTCGCCTTAGTCCTTATTGCCAGGGACATATCCTGGCTGATCTACAAACATACTTCTCCTAAACGTTTGTTTAAGTTCTTCCCTGCTTATTTTCTCCAAGAACATTGTCCAATTTCAGCTTCCAAAATCTTGCATATGCTTCCTTTTCCTTTTTATCTTAACACACATTATCACTTGCCACCCAAAATTCCTGAACATTGCCATTCTGATTATATCACAGGAACATTATTCTCCTAGGTATTGATTTTTCATGATGTTTTGGATCTGACTTCGGATAATGATGTTTTAGCCTCAAGATTTGGGGGAGTAGATTTTGGATGGAGGTGAGGAGGAACTGCTTTTCCCAGAGGGTGGTGAATCTGTGGAATTCTCTGCCCAACGAAACAGTGGAGGCTACCTCAGTAAATATATTTGAGACAAGGTTGGATAGATTTTTGCATACTAGGGGAATTAAAGGCAGGTAGGTAGAGATGAGCCCATGGCCAGATCAGACATGATCTTATTGAATGGTGGAGCAGGCTCAATGGGCCAAATGGCCTACTCCTGCTCCTATTTCTTATGTTCTTATGGACTATGGCTTTAAGTACTATTCTTTCAAATGAATTTATATACAGTTTATTTAAACCACACAGAAATAGAGCCACTCAACAAGGTTACATTAATTTAGAGGCAAATGGGGAGGGGGGAATATAATTTTTCTCTTTCCTGAGAGAGCTAAGTAAACAAAGAGGTTTGTTTTAATAATAAACCTGGTTGTCAAACCTCTCCGCAGTTCTGGTTTAGCTTTAAAACTAAAAGGATAAGAGGAATGGTACTGGTTGAAGGTGTTCCTGGTTTTCAGCTGATACACCCTCACAATTTCAGAGCTGCCTTCCTTTCCCTATCATGTTAGTGACTGTCGAGACCTGCATTCTCCTATTCTGTCATTCAGTGGTCCATTCATTTGTGTCTGATTTTTGGTTATGAGCCACAGGAGGAACATTGTTGACCTCTTTTGCCCTTTCTGAAGTAGGGTAATTATTGATGTGAACAACCTTGCTTTAAAAACTCTTAACAAGCGAAGCTAATTCTGTTCAGATTATTTGTAATACGGTGCCTAACTTTACTGATTGATGAGCTACTTTCGTATGCATAGGCTGCTTGCTATGCAACTGCGTCCAACACACCATTCAAATTTGGTATCAATCAGGCCTGACCTATGCATTGTCAGATTTAGGGCCTGAGGAAACTGCATTTTATGTATAACGTGATACAACATTTCCAAGAGCTTTGACTTTCATGTAACTTGTAAGCCAAAAGTCTTGTAAATGCATACGTTACTTGGCAGGTATGCATGGATTCACAAATTGATATTGATATAGTATGTGAAGTAGTAATCAGGGCTGGCTGTTTCATTGTTGAAAGGATGTAGAGGAAGACTAATCTCAGTATTACATTTCACAAAGTAATAGATATCCCGCTGTGAATTTGTACATTAACGATTCTGTAAATCATTGCCATTTTAACTTCAAGCTCTTTAGGGTTTAATTCATTTTTCATCTCCCTTGGATCCATCATATCACTTCAGTGCGAGCATAATAAACAGTCTCATCTAAAGCTTATTTACACAGGCCCTTCCATTCATTCTAAGATAATTATTTGGAGTGCTTGATTTGGTAAGACTGCTTTTTAATTTGATTGGATATATTACTCTATATTTGAGTAGGGATAGGCATACATAAGCATTCCATCGACTTTAAAAGCATCAGGTAAATTTACCATGTCTGATATGACTGCTTATCCATTTTGTGGTTGATTCAAACCTTTGGTTAACTTTTAACATTTTTACATTTTGTTCTGAGTTTAGTTGCAGCCACTCCAAGTTCATTGTTGTTTTTACTTGTAATGTTATCCTAATACTAAACCTGATTGTAATTTCCAAATAATCCAATGTGCCTGAATTGTTGGCTTCTAATTTTACCAATTAATTTTCCTTTTAGAAAAAGAAAGTTCCTGCAAAATTGTTTGAAATTTTGATTGCGCTGCACTGGTTTCTGGGGAGTTGCTGATGCCCAGCTACTGTGATATTCTATTGTACCCAATGAATGCACCAGATTTCTAGACATATATTTCCTAGGTATTGGAAAAGTGATTTCACCGTTACACATTTGAAGGAAACTGGGCAGGTAAACAGTTATAATTGGCTGAGTAGTTTCTCTGCCAGTATAAGAAGACGAGAAATAGAAACAGGGTAGGCCATTCATTCCTTCAAGCCTACTCTGCCAATCAACAAAGTACAAATGATATATACCTCATGTATCATTTTCCTGAGCTGTGCCAATATACTTTCAAATCATTGAAAGAAACAGCACAGAAAAAGGTCCTTCAGCCCAACTGGTCAATGCCAACCAGGATTCCCATTTTCTAAGCTAGTTTCATCTGCACGTATATGGTCCATTTCCCTCTAGGCCTTCCTTATCCATGTACCTGCCCAAGTTACTTTTAAATTTTGTTAATGTACCTGCCTCACCTACTTCCTTTAAATCCAGGGCACTATTGATTTATGTTTTGAATGCAAACAGAAACTATGCCTGCGTAGTCTCCAGGGATAGAGAATCCTAAATGATCACTGTCCTTTGGTGAGTAATTTTGTCTTCAGTTCATTCCTGAATTGTTCACCGCTTACTTTGATTAAGAGACCCCTAATTCTTGATTCTTCAGCCTGGGAAAACTTTTCCCTTGTAGCTACCCTTCTGGTCTGTCTAAACTTCTGAACTTTTTAATGAGTTCACCTCTCATTTGCCTAAACCCTAGAGAATAGACATCCAGCCGATTCAGTCACTTCTCACATCACAGATTTATTATCCTAGACATCAGCCTGGTGAATCTCTGCTGCACTCCTTCTACAGCAAGTATATCCTTGTTATAGGTAAGGAGAACAAAACTGTACACAATATCGACATTGTGGATATGGATATTGTGTAGGTGGTAGGGATTGTTTAGTTAGCCACTTGATTACTAAATTAATTGTTTCAACTCAACATTGTGGGGCATAGGGCCTATTCCTGTGCTGTACTGTTCTATGTTCTATGTTACGTGTTAATATCTGAGCTGCCGTCTGACCAAGACTCTATTTAAATGTAGGAAGTGATCTTTGATTTTGTCATCGTATCCTCTAGCAATGTAGACCAATGTTTCACTTGCCTTCTAACTGACTGCTTATCTCACACATTAGATTTCCAATGACTTGGACACTCAGATTCCTTTGAACATTGATATTTCTCAATCTGTCACCGTTTAAAAAATTCTCTACATTTTCTTAGCAAAGAAATTAGCTTATTATTTTCTGCATTGTGTTCAATCTCTCACATTGTTAGAAACATAGAAACATAGAAAAACCTAGAGCACAATACAGGCCCTTCGGCCCACAAAGCTGTGCCAAACATGTCCTTAATTTATAACTACCTAGGCTTACCCATAGCCCTCTATTTTTCTAAGCTCCATGTACCTATCCAGTAGTTTCTTAAAAGACCCTATCATTTCTGCCTCCAATACCGCCGCCGGCAGCCCATTCCACGTACTCACCACTCTCTGCGTAAAAACCTTACCCCTGACATCTCCTCTGTACCTACTTCCAAGCACCTTAAAACTATGCCCTCTCATGCTAGCCATTTCAGCCCTGGGGAGAAGCCTCTGACTATCCACACGACCAATGCCTCTCATCATCTTGTACACCTCTATCAGGTCACCTCTCATCCTCCGTCGCTCCAAGGAGAAAAGGCCAAGTTCACTCATAAAGCATGCTCCCCAATCCAGGCAACATCCTCGTAAAACTCCTCTGCACCCTTTCTATGGTTTCCATGTCCTTCCTGTAGTGAGGTGACCAGAACTCGGCATCGTACTCCAAGTAGTATCTGACCAGGGTCCTATACAGCTACGACATTACCTCTTGGCTCTTAAACTCAATCCCAATGCACTGTATGCCTTCTTAGCCACAGAGTCAACCTGCGTAGCAGCTTTGAGTGTTCTATGGACCCGGACCCCAAGATCCCTCTGATCCTCCACACTGCCAAGTCTCTTACCATTAATGCCATATTCTGCCATCATATTTGACCTACCAAAATAAACCACCTCACACTTATCTGGGTTGAATTCCATCTGCTACTTCTCAGCCCAGTTTTGCATCCTATCAATGTCCCACTGCAACCTCTGACAGCCCTCCATACTATCCATAACACCCCCAACCTTTGTGTCATCAGCAAATTTACTAACCTATCCCTCCACTTCCTCATCCAGGTCATTTATAAAAATCACAAAGGGTAGGGGTCCCAGAACAGATCCCTGAGGCACACCACTGGTCACTGGCCACCATGCAGAACATGACCCATCTACAACCACTCTTTACCTTCTGTGGACAAGCCAGTTCTGGGTCCACAAAGCAATGTCCCCTTGGATCCCATGCCTCCTTACTTTCTCTATAAGCCTTACATGGCGTACCTTATCAAATGTCTTGCTGAAATCCATATACACTACATCTACTGCTCTACCTTCATCAATGTGTTTAGTCACATCCTCAAAAAATTCTATCAGGCTCATAAGGCACAACCTGCCCTTGACAAAGCCATGCTGACTATTCCTAATCATATCATGCCTCTCCAAATGCTCATAAATCCTGCCTCTCAGGATTTTCTCCATCAACTTACCAACCACTGAAGTAAGACTCACTGATCTATAATTTCCTGGGCTATCCCTACTCCCTTTTTTGAATAAGGGAACAACATCTGCAACCCTCCAATCCTCCGGAACCTCTCCTATCCTCATTGATGATGCAAAGATCATCGCCAGAAGCTCAGCTATCTCCTCCCTCGCTTCCCACTGTAGGCTGGGCTACATCCCATTCGGTCCTAGTGACTTATCCAACTTGATGCTTTCCAAAAGCTCCAGCACATCTTCTTCCCTAATACCTACATGCTCAAGCTTTTCAGTCTGCTGCAATCACCATCCCTACAATCACCAAGATCCGTTTCCATAGTGAACTTGTCTTCTTTTAATTCTCTTTGAAGGCTCTTTGCATTCTTTGCATTCTCATCCCTACTCACTATTTAATTTGGTGCGATCAGCAAAATTTCAAAAGTTACATTTGGCTCCACCCAACTTGATCATCAATATACTTGGTGAATTGTTGGAGCCCAAGCTTTGGTCTCTGTGGTACCCTACAAGTAAGAAACTTCCAACCTGAAAACAACCTATTCATTCCTGCAATATATACATAAAAGTTGCTGGTGAACGCAGCAGGCCAGGCAGTATCTATAGGAAGAGGTACAGCCGACGTTTCGGGCCGAGACCCTTCGTCAGGACTAACTGAAAGAAGAGCTAGTAAGAGATTTGAAAGTGGGAGGGGGAGGGGGAGATCCAAAATGATAGGAGAAGACAGGAGGGGGAGGGATGGAGCTAAGAGCTGGACAGGTGATTGGCAAAAGGGATATGAGAGGATCATGGGACGGGAGGCCTACAGAGAAAGAAGAGGGGGAGGGGGGAAGCCCAGAGGATGGGCAAGGGGAATAGTGAGAGGGACAGAGGGAGAAAAAGGAGAAAGAGAAAAAGAATGTGTGTATATAAATAAATAATGGATGGGGTACGAGGGGGAGATGAGGCATTAGCGGAAGTTTGAGAAGTCAATGTTCATGCCATCAGGTTGCAGGTTACCCAGACGGAATATAATGTGTTGTTCCTCCAACCTGAGGAACCATTCCCATTCCCATTCTGATATGTCTCCACATCCCATTCCCATTCTGATATGTCTCCCAATGGCCACACATTTTAATTCCACGTCCCATTCCCATTCTGATATGTCTTTAAATCTTCTATTCATTCCTACTCTGTTTCATTTCAATTAACCACACTGGACAACACGTTTTTTTGAAAGTGTTGCTTCCTCAGAATTTTTTTTTTGTTTATGATAGACCATTTGAAGCTGAACACAAATATAATTTCAGACTACTTGTATCTTGTAGGAACTTGGAGAAACAATAAATTAACTTGTATTGATTATAATACTTCTAATTGTATAACTGTACTGATACCTTGGAATAGTTCAACTGAGCTAAAAATATTTTGTTGATGATTTTCAATTGTACTCAGTGTCTGAGGCTTCTCACTTAAGTGTCCAACAATAATATATCAGCATTGATCGTTTCCAGTTGCCCTGATAACATTTCTCCATGTTGCAGTGAAACCTTTCAGCAGGCTGGTCACCTCAGCACCAAGATTTGCAGGGAAGAAGTCTAAATGGGAATGCAGAAGATGAATCTTTAGTGACATGTTGCATGACTGTATCTTGAAAGATATTGTCAACCAGCTGTAGATAATTTGGTGTTCTGTATTTGCCAAAAAAATTTCAACAATGTCCTTGAATGCCTACCTTGTGATTTTCTCCAGTCCCACTAGAAGTTCTTCAAATTACCAGTCTTTATGACCTGTTTGATTTGTGGACCAACAAAAGCGCCTTCCTTAAGCTTGGAATCAGTTATTCTGACTTGAATCATGAATTGAAGGCACAAAAATAGGAAATTTTTAAAAATTGGTGTGTGTTAGGGAAAGGTCAAGATGATTTTCATGGGATCAGGAGCTCAAAATCCATAAGATACCCCCAAAGGTATTCAGGAAGCAAAATCTTTGCTGTCCAGTGCCATCTTTCCTTCAAGGGTGCTACATTGCTCACAATCGCATGTTTGTGTCCTGCCAAAGGGTTTCGGCCTGAAACATCGACTGTATGTTTTCCATAGATGCTGCCTGACCTGCTGAGTTCCTCCAGCATTTTCTGTGTGTTGCTCAGGTCTCCAGCGTCTGCAAATTTTCTCCTGTCTGTCGTTTGTTCTCTAACCTTGTTCTCCAACCTCCTGTGTAGGAGCTATGAAAATCCATATACACCACAACCACTGGTTCCCCTCATCCACTAAGGAATTAGTTAAACATGATTTCTCATTCATAAATCAATATCAACTCTGCTCAACTGTATTATTATTTTATAGGTGTCTTGACATTCCATCCTTTACTATAAATTACAGCATTTTACATACAACTGATGTCAGGTCAACATTCTCCCTCCCTGAGATATAGAGCATCATCTCAGAATTTATTGGTTTTCAGGACCATTAACTTCCCTTGTAGTACATCTTTATTAATAGTTATTTCTCTTATTTTCTCATTTGCTCTGAGCCCCGAGTTCTCCATTACATCTGGAAGGTTTTATGGCTTCTTCCATGAGGACAGCCAAAGTATTCGCTTAACTTGTCTGTTATTTCCTTTGGTTATATTAGAGCTCCTTCTACCTCATTCTGTAAAGGACCCACAGCTCCTTTCATTAAGAATTCCTTTTTACAGTCTTGCATAAATTCTCACTGTCTCTTTTTATTTTTCTCATATTCGGTTTTCCAATTCTTTATTAATTTCCTTGGTCACTTTGTGCAGAATTCTAAAACTCACCCAATCCTTACTGCTTATTTTCTGGGCAATTTATAAATCTGTTTTCCTTTGAGTTAATACTATCTTTAATTTCTCTTGTAATCCATAGAGAAATACCCTTTTGGTTTTGTACCTTAAAGAAAATCATGTATTATTTTTAAAATGCTAGTTGTTACTTTCACTGTCTTACCCTTTAGGCTCCAAAGCCGAAGGGTGGTAGTGGGGATGAACTGCCACTGCTAAAAAAATGCTCTTCATGGCGTGTGTCTCAAACAGCCTCTGACAACCAAGTCCAACTCCTGGCCTTCACGTGTGGCATTGTTCTTATGCCCGGCGGAGCTGATCTCACTGACAGGAGAAGGGGCAAAGGCGGGCCACTGGCGCCTTAAAACCAGTTGCTCCGGGCAGATGGGGCTCATTAACCATGGATCTAGGAGAGGGAAAACTCCGATTTCAAACCTCCGCTGCCTTGCGGCTATACCCGCTCACGGGAAAGGCTCTGGGACTAAACCCTGAGGAAATATCCGGAGTCGGAGTACCGAAGGCGGCTGACTGCTGTACCCAGCATCGACACGGCAACTCCTGCGATGCTGCTGGAATCAAACGGTATCGACTTCCGTCGTTCCTTTGGACCTGTCATCAGCATGGAGAGGGGGGTCCCACTGCATGGACAACAGACGGATCTCCTTATCAACTCTGCCCTGGCTTGCGCCCTGGAGAGGCCACTCCCCAGTGACTACCAGAGGCGCAGTACCCATAGTCGACCACGACCGACAGAGCCACATACATACCCTTTACTGCAGTTTCTCAACTTACTGCAACCCACCAGCCATACACCTTCAGAGTTCCTGCGAGTGATTGGAAGTCCTAGTTTCACATGAAACCCATCACTCTTATGCTTTAAATAAAACTCTGTCATATTTTTGTTGCTCTTTCCTAAGAGCCTGTAACAGAATATTATTAATCAACCCTTTCTTCTGACATAGGGCTTGATCTAAAGTAGCCAGTTCCTCATTGAGTTCTTTAACATACGCAATAATCCACTTCTGCAGTTCAGTCTCTGTATTGCTGGTATTTGTTTGATCTGACCAATCCATATCTGGATTAAAGTCACCTAGTTACAGCTATTGCAAGCACTTACCTCCCCCCCCGCACCACCGACACATATATCACAACAACCAGAGGCCTACAAACAATTCCTATTAATTGTTTCTGTTCATTTTTGCTTCACCCAAACTAATTCCAATTTCATACCATGATCTGCAAGCAAAAACCTTTAATTCTACAGTACAGATGTCATTTCATATTAGTATTGTTGTCACCATCTCCTTTTCCTTTTGGTTTGCCAGCCTGAAGTACTGAATACTGGGAACATTTCATCACCAGCTTTGGTCAACCTGGAGCTGTGTTTCAGCAACCGAAAATAGACTATACCCTCTTACTACTATTGTCCTGTTAATAATTCATTAAATTATGACATGAATTAAGAAATATGCCTTCAAATTTTGCCTTTTAACCTTTCTCCATACTGATCCTTTGTACTGTTGTTTTTACGGCCTGTTTATTTCCTTACAACATTCCTAACTTTCCCTTCTATTGTTCTTTCTTCCTTTTGGACTCTTTTTCTGGGTTCTCAGCACCCTGCTAAGCTAGCTTCAATCTTTCACAAAATCATTCACATATCCATTTTCAAGGATTTGGTCCCATCCACTTGAGGAACCAATCTGCCCTTGAGCTGGTTCTAAAGACTGAAACTCCCGCACCATCTCTAGCCAATTACTAATTTGCCCTATCTTCCTATTATAGACAATAGACAATAGGTACAGGAGTAGGCCATTCGGCCATTCGAGCCAACACCACCATTCACTGTGATCATGGCTGATCATCCACAATCAGTACCCTTTTCCTGCCTTCTTCCCATATCCCTTGACCCTGCTATTTTTAAGAGCTGTATCTAACTCTTTCTTGAAAGAATCTAGAGAATTGGTCTCCACTGCCTTCTGAGGCACAGCATTCCACAGAACCACAACCCTCTGTGTGAAAAAGTTTTTCCTCAACTCTGTTCTAAGTGGTCTACCCCTTATTCTTAAACTGTGGCCTCTGGTTCAGGATTCCCCCAACACTGGGAACATGTTTCCTGGCTCTAGCGTGTCCAATCCCTTAATAATCTTATATGCTTCAATCAGATCCCCTCTCATCCTTCTAAATTCCAGTGTATACAAGCCCAGTTGCTCCAATCTTTCAACATATGACAGTCCCTCCATCCCGGGAATTAACCCAGTGAACCTATGCTGCACTCCCTCCATAGTAAGAGTGTCCTTTCTCAAATTTGGAGACCAAAACTGCACACAATACTTCAGGTGGGGTCTCACCAGGGCCCTGTACAACTGCAGAAGGACCTCTTTGCTCCTATACTTAACTCCCCTTGTTATGAAGGCCAATATGCCATTAGCTTTCTTCACTGCCTGCTGTATACCTATATGCTTACTTTCAGTGACTGATGAACAAGGACACCCAGATCTCATTGTACTTCCCCTTTTCCTAACTTGACACCATTCAGATAGTAATCTGCCCTACTGTTCTTGCCACCAAAGTGGATAACCTCACATTCATCCACATTAAACTGCATCTGCAGCTAATACAGTGACATCCTTTGGCAGCATGGAGGCACTATACCATCTTGGAGACATGTCTGCAGCCAGGGTGCCTGGCCTATCTATTAAATATGCAGTCACTCTTCCTCCTTCTCGACTGTGCAGCTATGCACTTCATGCTGCCGTGTTCCCAAATCTGGCAACCCTCCTCTGAGGAAGCATTGCTCTCACCCGTGTCCAGAAGGGAGAATTTGTTAGTGAGTGAGATGGACTCAGAGGACTCCTTCTCTATCTGCCTGGTCCTCTTAGCTTGCCTGGTGTTCACACATTGCCTCACTGTCTGCACACTCATAACCCTTCTCCCATGAATTCTGCTTATTTCAATTAAAACAACTTTTCTGAGCAGGTTGCAAAAGGTCCTGCCTGAAAATCATTTGACTCTTCTTTAAATATGGGGATGATATAATTGGGTCAAACTCTAACTCTGCGTTGAGGGTATAAGACATTGTGATTTTCTGTTAAGCAAAGGACACATTTAAGGTAAGTTAACCTTCCTCTGATTTACCATGCTTAAGCCTCATCCCACACCCCCTGGGTTTGTCAATACAATGAGAAACTGTCCTGAAAATCCACCCTCCTGATAAATCCTGTTGCTGCAAATACTCCTTCTAGGAGGCCTTTTATTCCTTGAACCTCCAGTCCGTCTGGACAGTAATGCACAGATGACGCGTTGGGGATAAAATAGCTTTCTCTTTTAGCTGATGGAAGGGAATAATTGCTGAGGAGGTGGGGAGATGTGGACATGTGCTTGAGACATGCCTATGCTTTCATTCGCAAGAACAACTATATATTTGGGTGAGCATGTATTATTTTTTCCATTCACTAACAATTATTGATTTTGTCTCAACCATGACTAATTTATTTATTTTAATATTTGCAGCATAAAGTATTAACTGGGAAGAATATTGAATAGTTTGATGGACCTGGATCCTGTGATGAGAATGATAACAAAATGAAAGTATTCATCATAAGAAAAAGGTAGATCAGACAGTTAGTGCCAGATTCAACACTCTAGTGCACATCATCAAGTCATCGAGCCTTGGATTTATACAGCACTGAAATAAGCCATTCAGCCCAACTCATCCATGCTGACCCTTAAGCTATCCAGCAGGATCCATTTGTCTGTACTTTACTCATATCCCTCTGAAACTGTGTCTATCCAAACTAAACATCTTTTAAACATTGTAACTGAACCTACCTCCATGTTCCTCTGGTAGCTCGTTCCTATCCTCCATGTGAAAAAGGAGACCTTCAGGACCCTTTTGAAGACCAGCCTCTCTTTGTAATTCAAGCTTCCAGTCTTAGTAACCTTATGAAACTTCACTGCACCATTTCCAGCTTAATAATGTTACTTGTATAGCTGGACAACCAGAAGTAAATAAAATAATTATTTCACTCAGTATTGTGTCAGTCAACTGAGCACATTCTGGGTTGCAACAAAGCCTGTAGAAAATTCCAAAGAGAGTCTGTAAAGATCTTTTCCAAGCCATACACACCTTCTTTCAGTTCTTTATGCGTCATGCATAGCTGTCTGTACATTCTGCAGTTGCTTCATTAGATATGAAGAACCCAATGAGCCATTGTATTTTCCTCATATGTGCTCAGTTCAGAATTAAATCTTAAATAGTTGTCAAAGAAACCAATTCATGAACATGATGTGCTGTAGCAGTCAGAGATCATAGACAGTATTGAAATTAATGTACAATTGAGATCATGTCCACTGGTTCCCCGTCAAAGATGGGAGGCAACATTAAGACAAGTGAACATTAAGATAATGAATAGCAAGATAATTCATGATTGCTGCTCTAGCAACTTACAGGTTCATACTTTAAGACTTAACTTCTGTTGGAGTCTTAGCAAAAATACTTTATTTTTCTCTCTTTCTCTTTTTTATTTCTCTCAATTCCATTTGTCTTTTCCAGTTTCTACTTTGTTTTTTTGTACATTGATTTAATCAGCTTTTAAAAAAAATTACACTTTCTCTCCACATCTGAGTAAGAATCCTTTAATCCGATTTGTTGGAGAAGCTTGCTTTGCCCTGTTCACAGATGCCACAAATGTCCTGGAGAGGGAACCATGAGTGATTTGAGAACATCATCTCTAAAAGGCCCATTAATTTAATTTTAAACAAATTCAAACTCCCATTAGAATAGCAAGCAAAAACATCTCAAATCAAAGCATTAAGATGCACCATTATCATAAAGAGCAGGTATGTATTATGACAATAAATGATTGTTGTCCTAAACAAAGTATAACACCTCAGGATAGATCTGCTGTTGTAAAGACATTAAAATGAAACAACATAATGTGTTAAATTATAATGTCACCTTTTAAACCAGGAATAATTAACATTGCAGTTCAGATTATTCTTGCTTTACTGAGGATTCAGGGCACAGAGTCACAGTTAAATGTACAGCTCTGATGTAATCCAAATACTAGCATAAAATTCTAGAGATATTGAGCATTGGGCTCCTGTAGGTAGTGCCCGGCAAAAGTATTAACCTGATGAGTTTGATGGTTACTTACTTCCAGTGCGTTTAATTTTCATTTTAAGGACACTATTGCTCCATTGCATTTCTATGCATTTGATGTTTGAAATGTTCCAGAGTCATAGACTTATAGAGCACTCAGCAGAGAAACAGGCCTTTCTAGCTATATAGACTGCATCGAAATGTTATTCCGCCATGTCCCATTGACCCATGCCTGGACCATAGCTCGCCATACTCCTCCCATCCATGTACTTATCCATCTTCTCTTCATTGTTGCAATCTAATGCACATCCACCACATCTGCTGGCAGCTCGTTCCACACTTGCACCACCCTCTGAATGAAGAAGTTCCCCCTTCATTCACATTTCATCCATGTCCTCTAATTCTAGTCTCACCCAACCTCAATGGAAAACCTCAATGGAAATTATACCCCTTACAATATTGCACCCTTCAAGTCTCCCCTTATACTCCAGGGAAGAAAGTTCCAACTTATTCAACCTTTCCCTATAACTCAGGTCCTCAAGTCCTGACAATATACTTGTAAGTTTTCTCTGTACTATTACAATTTTATTGATATCTTTCCTGTAGGTAGGTGACCAGAACTGCTCACAATTCAACATTGGCCTTACCAACATCAATACTACAGCCCAACTCCCATACTCAGTATCTATGAAGGCCACTGTGTCAAACGAAGTTCAAGTCCAAATCAAGTGTATTGTCATTCAACCATACACATCTATACCACTAAATAAAACAATGTTCCTCTGGGTCCAAGGTGCCAAACACAAGTACATATATCATGTTCAGCACATATGATAATATTAACACAACAATATTAACAGATAGTAAGAAATATTCTGTAGATATACAGAAGCTCTCTTTTCAACCCTGTCTACACGTGAAACCACTTTCAAGGAATTATGGACCTGTATATCTGGATCCCTTTGTTCTACCACACTCCTCAGTGCCCTATTGTTCACTGTGTATGTCGTACCCAGGTTTGTCCTCCCAAAGCCCCACACCTTACACTTGTCTACAATAAAGTAGGATTATTTCCTACAAAGCAAAACCCAATAGCATGAACAGCAGAAATACTTTACTACCAGATGAACTCAACACCTTCTATGACTGCTTTGAAAGGGAGAACACAACTACAGCTGTGAAGATCCCTGCTGCACCTGAAGACCCTGTGATCTCCGTCTCAGAGGCCGATGTTAGGCTGTCTTTAAATTTAAAGAGAGTGAACCCTCGCAAGGTGGAAGGCCCCGATGGATTACCTTGTAAGGCTCTGAAAACCTGTGCCAACCAACTGACGGGAATATTCAAGGATATTTTCATCCTCTCACTGCTACGGGCGGAAGTTACCACTTGTTTCAAAAAAGCAACAATTATATCAGTGCCTAAGAAGAATAATGTGAGCTGCCTTAATAACTGTTGCCTGGTAGCAGCCACATCTACAGTGACGAAATGCTTTGAGAGGTTGTTCATGACTGGAGTGAACTCATGCGCCAGCAAGGACCTGGACCCATCGCAATTTGCCTATCACCACAATAGGTCAATGGCAGATGCAATCTCAATGGCTCTCCACACGGCTTTAGACCACCTAGACAACACAAACAGCTACGTCAGGATGCTGTTCATCGACTATAGCTCAGCATTTAATACCATCATTCCCGCACTCTTGATTGATAAGTTGCAGAACCTGGGCCTCTGTACCTCCCTCTGCAACTGGATCCTCGACTTCCTAACCAGAAGACCACAATCTGTGCGGATTGTTGATAGCATCTCCTCCTCACTGACGATCAACACTGGCGCATGAGGGGTGCGTGCTTAGCCCACTGCTCTGCTATCTATATACCCATGACTGTGTGACTAGGTATAGCTCAAATAACGTCTATAAATTTGCTGGCAATACAACCACTATTGGTAGAATTGCAGATGGTGACAAGAGGGCATACAGAGGTGAGATATGTCAACTAGTGGAGTGGTGTCACAGCAACAACCTGGCACTCAACATCAGTAAGATGAAAGAGCTGACTGTGGACTTCAGGAAGAGTAGGACGAAGGAACACATACCAATCCTCATAGAGGGATCAGAAGTGGAGAGAGTGAGCAGCTTCTAGTTCCTGGGTGTTAAGTTTTCTGAGGATCTAACCTGGTCCCAACATATTGATGCAGTTACAAAGAAGGCAAGACAGCGGCTATACTTTATTAGGAGTTTGAAGAGATATGGTATGTCAACAAATACACTCAAAAACTTCTATCGATGTACTGTGGAGAGGCTGCATCACTGTCTGGTATGGGAGGGGGGGTGCTTACTGCACAGGACCAAAAGAAGCTGCAGAAGGTTGTAAATTTAGTCAGCTCCATTCAAGGAGCGGTGTCTCAGAAAGCCAGCACCCATCATTAAGGACTTCCAGCACCCAGGGCATGCCCTTTTCTCACTGTTACCATCAGGCAGGAGATACAGAAGCCTGAAAGCACACACTCAGCGATTCAGAAACAGCTTCTTCCCCTCTGCTGTCCAATTCCTAATCGGACACTACCTCACTTTTTTAATATACAGTATTTCTATTTTTCGCACAATTTTTAATCTATTCAATGTATGTATACTGTAATTGATTTAGTTATTTATTTTCTATTATTATTCTATTTTGTGTTTTTTCTTCTTCTAGATTATGTATTGTACTGCTGCTGCTAAGTTAACAAATTTGACGTCTCATGCCGGTGATAATAAACCTGATTCTGACTCTGATAAATTCCATCTGGCATTTTTAGCTCATTTTTCCAGCTAGTCCAAATCCTGCTCCAAGCTTTGATAGCCTCTTCACTGAGTACTACACCACATTCTTAGTGTAAATCCAGTTCACCATATTACCAAGGCCAAGAACAAGGCCAACACTACCACTATCATGGAGCTTCAGTATGCGGAAGAAACACAAATGCAACGTACTCTGAAGAAGACCTCAAATGTGTCATGAATGCCATTGTTAATGCATATAGAGCCCGGGGTCTTGTTTTGAATATAAAAAATATACTGGTCCTATACTAACCATTGCCCAACCAGCCACTTATCCAGCCCTTCAAAAAAGTTGATGATATCTCCCTTGAAAATGTAGACCATTTTTCCTACCTTGGCAACATTCTCTCCTCAAAAGTAGACAATGACTCAGAGATCAACCACCACCTGAGTAGTATTAGTGGAGCCTATGCAAGATTAAGGAAAAGAGTCTTTGCAGAGGTATGAGAGAGGAGTTTAGCCAGTATTCCCAAAGAGGAAGAAGTATTCTAAAGGCAAGATGACACAACCATGGCTAACAAGAGAAGTCAAAGCCACATAAAAGCCAAAGAGAGAGTATATAATACTGCAAAAATTAGTGGGAAGTTAGAAAATTGAGAAGCTTTTAAAAACCAACAGAAGGCAACTAAAAAAATCATTAAGAACGTAAAGTTGGAATATGTACGTTATCTAGCCAGTAATATTGAAGAGGATACCAAAAGTTTCTTCAAGTACATAAATTGTAAAAGAGAGCGGAGAGTGGATATCAGACTACTGGAATACGATGCTGGAGAGATAGTAATGGGGGACAAGGAATGGTGGACGAACTGAATAAGTATTTTGCATCAATCTTCACTCTGGAAGACATTAGCAGTATGATGGAATTCCCAGATGTCAGGGGTCATGAAGTGTGTGATGTTGCTATTAATAAAGAAAAGGTTCTTGGGAAACTGGAAGGTCTGAAGGCAGATGTCACCTGGACCAGATGGTGTACACCACCGTGTTCTGAAAGGGATGGCTGAAGAGATTTTGGAGGCATTAATAACGATCTTTCAAGAATCACTAGATTCTACAACGGTTTTGGAAGACTGGAAAATTACAAATGTTGCTCCATTCTTCAAAAAAGGAGAGAGGCAGAAGAAAGGAAACTATAGGCCAGTTAGTCTGACCTCAGTGGTTGGGAAGGTGTTGGAGTTGATTATTAAGGATGAGGTTTCAGGGTACTTGGAGACACCTGGTCAAGTAGGCTACAGTCAGTGTGGTTTCCTCAAGGGAAAATATTGCCTGACAAATCTGTTGGAAACCTTTGAAGAAATAACAAGCAGGATGGACAAAGGAGAATCAGTTGATGTTGTACACTTGGATTTTCAGAAGGCCTTTGACAAAGTGCCACACACGAGCCACTTAACATGCTACGAGCCGATGGTATTACAGGAAAGATTCTAGTATAGATTAAGCAGTGGCTACTTGGCAGGAGGCAAAGTGTGGGAGTAAAGAGGGCCTTTACTGGTTGGTTGCCGGTGAATAGCGGTGTTCCACAAGTGTTTGTGTTGGGACCAATTCTTTTTACATTATATGTCAATGATTTGGATGAGGGGATCAGCAGCTTTTTTGCAAAGCTTGCAGATGATATGAAGGTGGGTGAAGCGGCAGGTAGTTTTGAGGAAGTAGAGAGGCAACAGAAGAACATAGTTTAGGAAAATAGGCAAAGAAATGGCAGATGGAATACAGTGCTGGGAACTGCATGGTCATGCACTTTCGTAGAAGAAATAAAAAGGTTGACTATTTTCTAAATGGAGAGAAAATACAAAAAAACTGGGGTGCATTCGGGTTTGGAAGTCCTTATGTAAAATTCCCTAAAGGTTAATTTGCAGGTTGAGTCTGTAGTGAGAAAGGTAAATGCAATGTTAGCATTCATTTCAAGAGGGCTAGAATATAAAAGCAAGGATGTAATGTTGAGTCTTTATGAAGCACTAGTGAGGCCTCACTTGGAGTATTGCGAGCAGTTTTGGGCCCCTTACTTTGAAAGGATGTGTTGAAACTGGAGAGGGTTCAAAGAAGGTTCATGAAAATGATTTCAGTATTGAATGGCTTGTCATATGAAAAGTGTTTTGTTGGCTCTGGACTTGTATACACAAGAATTTAGAACGAGGGGTAACTTCATTGAAACCTATCGAATGGTGAAAGGCCTTTATAAGCGTGGATGTGGAGAGGATGTTTCATATAATGGGAGAGTCTAAGACCAGAGGACACAGCCTCAGGATAGAGGAGTGTCTTGTTAGAATGGAGATGAGAAGGAATTTCTTTAACCACCAGAGAGTGGTAAATCTGTGAGATTCTTTGTGACAGGCAGCTGTGGATGCCAAGTCTCTAAGTATATTTAAGGCAGAGGTTGATGGATTCTTGATTGGTCAGGGCATTAGGGGATAGGAGGGGAAGGCGGAAGATTCGGGCTGAGAGGAAAATTGGATCAGCCATGATGAAATAGTGGAGCAGACTCAATGGGCCAAATGGCCTAACTCTGCTCCTTTATCTTACGTTCTAATGACCTGCAGGTGCAATAAAACTTTTGGTCTATAGAGCAATCGTCCTTCCTATATTACAGTATGGAGCTGAATTATGGACCTCCTACAGCAGACACCTGAAAACACTGGAAACCATCGAAGATTCTTATGAAAGATTTTACGGATCAGCTGTTACGACTGATGCACTAACACCAGTGTACTGGAGGAGGCCAACATGAGCAGAATTTCCACCACAATAAAGCAACACCATCTCCAATGGAAAGGTCATGACATACAGATGCCAAACTCATGCCTATCCAAACAGATCCTTTACTCCCAGGTGAAGGAAAGTCAGGGGGTCCCTGGTGAGCAAGGAAAATGCATCAATGATAACATCAAATTTGTCTGAGGAAATTTAACATTACATATAAAAACTGGGAAAACACTGCACTCAGTAGACAGACCTGAAGGAAATCTGTTCAAGAGAGCACATGATGGCGACCTCTGCTGTGCAGCAGACAGCTGCGAAAGGAAAGAATGAACAATCAAAAGACCCAATCACTAACCACAGCTACCATTTACTCATGTCCACATGGCACCAGAATATGTGGATCCCAGACCAGCATCTACAGCTAGCTGAAGACCTTTCAATAGACATCTGCTTAGGAAAACATCACACTGGACTCGAGTAATTGTGCTACTACTACTGTCGTATTATCCAAATCATTAATATAGATGAAAAACAGTAATGGAACCAACAACAGTTCCTGAGATACATCAACAGTCACAGCCCCCCAGTAAGAGAAACAACCATTTACTTCCACTTTCTAGCTTCTCCTGTTAAACCAACATTGAATTCAATTTTCTCCTCCATCCTGAAGGTGAAGTGAATGAACCTTCTAGGCCAGACTCCCGTGTGGGACTTTGTCAAGTGCCCTGCCAAAGTCCAGCAGACAACATCCACTGCCTTTACTTTATCAACTTTCTTGGTAACCTCCTGGAATAGCTCTAAAAGATTGGTTAGGCATGACCTACCATACTCAAAGTCATGTTAACGAGCCTTTATCAGCCTGGTCTATCCAAATAATTATAGATTCCCTCCCTTAGAATACTTTCCAATAATTTAGCCACTACTAACATCAGACTCACCAGCCTATAATTTTTTGGTTTCTTGTTAGAGCCTTTCTTGAACAACGGAAGATTACCCACCTTCCAGTGCTCTGGTACCTCCCTCATTGTAAAGGATACTTTAAAAACTTCTGCCAGGGTCATGCAATTTTTGCACTAGCCTTCCAGGAGATCTGAGGGAACACTTTGTCAGGCCCTGGGGGCTTACCCATCCTAATTTTCCTCAAAACAGCAAATGCTTCCCCTTCTGTAATCTGGATGTGATCCATGACCTCACTACTGTTTTATTTCAGTTCTATAGACTCTATCTGTCTCCTGAGTAAATACAGATGCACAAAATTAATTTAAAATCTCCCCCATCTCTTTTCACTCCATGAATAGATAACCACACTGACCTTCAAGTGGACCAACTTTGTACCTTGCTAACTGGAGAAAATCTGCAGGTGCTAGAAATCCAAGCAACACACACAAAATGCTGAAGGAACTCAGCAGGCCAGGCAGAAACTATGGATAGGAGTACAGTCGACGGTTTGGGCTGAGACCCTTTAACAGGGTATTTCTTTCCATAGATGCTGCATGGTGTGCTGAGTTTCTCCAGCATTTTGTATTTTGCTTGGACCTTGCTACCTTTTTGTTCTTAATATATTTGCAGATTCTCCTTCACTTTTACCTGCCTGTCCTGGGTTTTGGGGGTCCTTAATAGTGGATGCTGCTTTTCTGAGGCATCCATCCTTGAAGATGTCTTAGATACTACGCAGGCTAGTACCCACAATAGAGATGACTAACTTTACAACTCCCTGTAGTGCTTCATTTGATCCTGTGCAGTAGCAACCTATATCACCACCCCCCCACCCCCCGCAATACCAGGCAATGATGCAGTCTGTAAGAATGATCTCCACGGTATATCTGTAGAAGTTTTTGAGTGTTTTAGGTGACAAACCAAATTTCATCAAACTCCTAATGAAATATAGCTGCTGCCTTGCCTTCTATATAGCTGCATCAATATGATAGGATCAGGTTAGATCCACAAAGATATGACACCCAGGAATTTAAAATTGCTCACTCTCTCCCATTAAGATAATCCCATTAATACAGTCACCCCTTTCTTATTCCTCAGTTCCATCCATACAGCCTCAGTAGATGAGCCCTCCAGTCTGAGAAATGCTACCCCTCCCCTTTGATACTCCCCCCACCTCATGCCTAAAACAATGGAAACCAGAACAGTGAGCTTCCAGCCCTGCCCTTCCTGCAACTAAGTCACACTAATGGCTGTAATATCATAATTCCACATGCTGATCCATTCCCTAAACTTAGTTACCTTACCTATAATACACTTTGCATTAAAATAGGTGCAACTCAGAACATCAGTCCAACTATGCTCAACCTATTGTTTCCTGTCTTTTTTATGTAGCTATAACAATGACCTCTTTTTCCACAACCACTCTACTAGTTGCTCTTGTACCTTGGTTCCCATTCTCCTGCAGCTCGGATTTGCACCTCCAGGAGCTGCACCAGCAAACCTTCCAGCAAGGATATTGGTCTCCATCTGGTTCAGCTGCAAACCATCCCATTTGTAAAGGTCCCAGCTTTCCTGAAAGACAGCCCAATAACCCAAAATATGAAGCCCTAATCTAATTCAATAATCTTGCCAATTTAGCCATTGTCCGTCCCGTATTCAGGGGGAAACAGAAAGCTGACAAGTGGGAGTAATTGCTAAAGATGAAACGTTGAGTCGGCTGGGTAAGTGGAATGAAATTAGAATCAATTTAAGGAATTGTTTCCTGGAATTAAGGGAGTTATGGAATAAAGGAATTATATCAAAGTATTGAGGAAAGATGACAACTTATTTAAAAATGCATGTAACTTAGCCAAAATTAAGCTTCTGATCTTGACATTGGTAGTAGGCAAAGTAACAAAATGGTTTTAGGTAAGGGAATAGTCAGGGAGAAATGAAATATATTAAAAATCTGTCAAAAAGTTTTCCAGGTGATCAACTTTGATTGACAAATCTTTTTGACAGTGTCATAGGTTTAGTGACAATTGCAGTCAGTGCCCATGTCATAAATATGTCCATGTTAGTACCTAGTTAGAACTCAAGGGGTGTTTTCAGTACAAGGTGCTTAAAATTACTGAGATCCAAAAGAGAATAGATTAACTAGCCTTTATTGAGGAAATTCCAGATTGCAAATATGATGTGTTTATCTAATTAAACTAGTATGTAAATGACTAATTAAACTAATTCCTTCAACATTTAGAAGGTCTATATTCCTCCATTCTCTGCAAATTCATGTCTTTACATAAGAGCTTTTTAAATATCTTTATCATACTTGTCTCTGCTTCCAGCATATTCCATGCAACCTCAACTCTCTGTGTAAGAAATCTGCCTTGCACATCTCCTTTCATGTTACCTTCTCTTTCTTTCAATGAATGCCCTCCAGCATTAGGCATTCTAACCCTGCAATAAAGACACCGGCCATCTATTCCATCTATACCTCTCATAAACTTGAAATCTTCTTTCAGTTTTCCCTTCAGATTCCATCACTCCAGAGAAAACAACCTAAATCTGCCGAATCCCTCCTCATAGCACATACTATTTAATCCAAGCAGCATCCTGGTAAACCTCTTCTGCACTCTCTCCAAAGTTTTCACTTCCTTCCTATAATGGAGAAAAGAGAATTGAACACAACACTCCAGATGCAGCCTAACCAATGTTTTAAAAAACTGCAGCACAACTTCTCAACTCTTGAACTCAGTGTCTTGACTGATAAGGGCAAGCATGCTATATTGTTTCTTTACCAATTTAGCCATCTATGCGGCCACTTTCAAGGAGCTACAGACTTCGATCTTAGTATTCCTCTGTATGTATACAAACTCTGATTAGGGTCTTGCCATTAATCTCCCAAAGTCCTCACATATGGTTGGATTAAACTCCACCTAGCCAGCCAGTGGTGAAGTGGCATCCATACCAAACCTCAGGAAGAGAGGTCTTGGGTTCGAATCCAGCCAGACCTTTTCACACTTTCCACCTGTGCTGGGTTGATCAGCGAGCTAGCAACTCAGCCTCATTAAAAAACAGATAAAATGCTAAAGAAATGCAAGCTAACTGCCTGATGCAATACAAAGCACAGATAGGATCAACAACGAGCTCCATCTGCTATTTCTCTCCCACACTGTATCTGCAACTAACCTGTATTCCACCATATCCTTAGGCTAGCTTCTACACTATCCACAACACCACTCACTTTCACATCACCTACAAATGTAGTAACCCATCTATCTACAGTTCATCCAGGTCACTCAATTTCATAAACAGCAGGGTTCCCAGTATGGATCCCTGCAGAACACCACAAGTCACAGAACTCCAACTGGAATAAGTCCATAACACCATCATCTTCTCCTTTGCAACCTCCTCCCCCAGCTTTTGCTTTGTTTCGAATTCTTTCTCTTTGGAGATTTCCAATTATTTGCTGGAGTAAAACATAGAAAAATAGAAAACCTACAGCACAATACAGGCCCTTCGGCCCACAAAGCTATGCCAAACATGCCCTTACCTTAGAAATTACCTAGGGTTACCATTAGCCCTTTATTCTTCTGAGCTCCATATACCTGTCCAGGAGTCTCTTAATAGGCCCTATCGTATCTGCCTCCACCACCGATGCCAGCAGCCCATTCCACGTACTCACTGCTCTCTGCATAAAAAAATGTACCCCTGACATCTCCTCTGTACCTACTTCCAAACACCTTAAAACTGTACCCTCTCATGTTAGCCATTTCAGCCCTGGGAAAAAACCTCTGACTACCCACACGATCAATGCCTCTCATCATCTTATACGCCTCTATCAGGTCACCTCTCATCCTCCGTCGCTCCAAGGAAAAAAGGTCAAGTTCACTCAACCTAATCTCATAAGGCATGCTCCTCAATCCAGGCAACATCCTTGTAACAGTTCTGTGTTCTCATGAAGAACTTAGTTAACTGTATTCTATTTCACACCAGTGTTAAAGCTGAAAAGCAAACAGAATTTTAGTTATGATTTATCTAGTTTCTTTGAAGTGCTGACTCAAACATACATCCATTCCTCATATGCAACTTTAGATTGTGTCATTTCAGAAGAAATTACAAAACCGGGGAATTCTTGTCTATACAGTAACACCATAAGACATAAGAGCAGAATTAGGCCACTCAGTCCATTGAGTTCCACTCCGCCATTTCAGCATGGCTGATCCCGGATCCCATTCAATCACATACACCTGCCCTCTTACCATATCCTTTGATGCCCCAACCAATCAGGAATCTATCAACTTTTGCTTTGAATATACAGATGGACTTGGACTCCACCACAGTCTATGGCACAGCATTCCACAGATTCACCACTCTTTGGCTAAAAACCTTCCTCCTTATTTCTGTTCTAAAAGATCACCCCTCAATTTTCAGGCTTTGCCCCCTAGTTCTAGATACACCCACCAGAGGAACCATCCTCTCCACTTCCACCTTATCTTGTCCTTCCAACATTTGGTAGGTTTCAATGAGATGCCCAAGTATTCTTCTAAATTCCAGTGAGTACATGCCCAAAGCTGCCAAACGCTTCTCATATGTTAACCCCTTCATTCCCGGAATCACCCTCGTGAACCTCTTCGGGATCCTCTCTGATGACAATGCATCCTTTCTGCGATAAGGGGTCTAAAACTGTCAATACTCCAAGTGTGGCCTGACTAGTATCTTATAAAGCTTCAGCACCATCTCCTTGTTTTTTATATTCTATTCCCCTTGAAATAAGTGCCAACTTTGCATTTGTCTTCTTTACCGCAGACTCAACCTGTAAATTAGCCTTCTGGAAGTCTTGCATGAGGACCCTTAAGTCGCTTTTCACCTCTGATGTTTGAATTTTGTTCCTATTTACATAATAGTCTGTGCTTTTTTCCTATTTCCAAAATGCATTATCATACTTTTCCCAACACTGTATTCCATCTGCCACTTTTTTGCCCATTCTTCCAATTTGTCTAAGTCCTGGGTTAATCGCATTGCTTTCTCAGCACTACCTACGCCTCCATCTATCTTGTATCATCCACAAACTTTGCCACTAAGCCATCAATTCCATGGTTTAAATCATTGACAAACAACGTGAAAAGTAGCAGTGCCAATACTGATCCCTGAGGAACACCACTAGTCACTGGTAGCCAACCAAAAAAAAAACATTATTCCCACAGAGTCCCCATGAGCACAGCCCTCTTTTTTTTTAATGGCCAAACAAATTCTGAAACCAAATGGTCAAGTCATCACAGATCCCATGATATTAATCTTCTGGCTGTGCCTACCATGAGAAACTTTGTCATATTTCTTAATTAAATCCACTTAGACAACATCTACAGCTATGAAAAACTACTCTTTCCACACACTCTTCCCTGTCATCATGAGTACAGCCTTGCCTCTGGGGCAGAAAACTCATAATTCCAAGTCAAAGGTTTATGGATTCAAGTGTCAATCCCAAGACCTGCGCTCAAAATCTTGGCAAACAAAGTAATTTAGAACTAAAGAACCTACTGTTGCCTTTAAATGAGGTGTTAAACCAAGATTCATAGTTGGATGCTTAAGTGGGCATTAACAAAACTGTACAACAGTTATCTCCCACCACCATCATTATAATTATTATCGACTTAAAATGATGGTGGTGAGGCTGGTTTTTGCGCATATTAAATTAAAAAGTGATAATTCATGCGAAATACTAAAATAGATTTAAAGTGGTTTGGGACATCCTGTTGTGATTCATTTACAGATGTGGAGTTAAGGAGCTGTGTTTTTGAGCTTGTCATGAAAATGCTTAAACACAAACTTGTTTTTGGCTTCTTTTACTTAATCAGGATGGACCAGTTGGATTGAAAGGCCTGTTTCTGTTCTGAATGACTCCAACTCCGATATATAACAATTATATAATTTCATCTGATGGTATTGCAGCTTTTGGATAAAAAGTGAGAGCAGGGCAGAATGTATATATATCAGAATCAGAGTCAGGTTCAATATTACTGGCATATGTCATGAAATTTGTTAAACTTACGACAGCACTACAATGCGATGTGATAAATAGAGAAAAAACTGAATTACAGTAAGTATACATGTACATTAAGTAGTTAAATTAAAATAAGTAATGCAAAAACACAAATTAAAAAGTAGTGAGGTAGTGTTCATGGGTTTAATATCCATTTAGAACTCAGATGGCAGAGGGGAAGATGCTGCTCCTGAATCACGGAGTGTGTGCCTGTGGGCTTCTGTACCTCTTTCCTGACGGTAACAATAGAAGAGGGCATGTCCTGGGTAATGAGGGTCCTTAGTGACGGACACTGCTTTTCTGAGGCACCACTCCTTGAAGATGTCTTGGATACTATGGAGGCTGGTACTCATGATGGAGCTGAATAATTTTACAACTTTCAGGGGCTTACCTCGATCCTGTGCAGTAGCCCTCCCCTCCATACCAGACACTGAAGTTGACGATCAGAGAGCTCTCCACGGTAGGTCTATAGACGTTCTTGAGTGCGTTAGGTGACAAGCCAAATCTCCTCAATATAGCTGCTGTCTTGCCTTCTTTATAGATGCATCAATATGTTGCATCAAGGTTAGGTTCTCAGAGATGTGGACTCCGAGGAACTGGTAAAGTGCTAGTTAATTTGTAACTGAGAAGAGAATTTCTTTAAAAAAATTTGATTTGCAGTTGAGTATTTTCAGTGATCTACTTTCAGTGTGTTTTTTGTTATAGATAAACCTTCCATGTATTTCTGCTGTCTGTTTGAGCTGTTTGTTATAGCCACGAATCTTGAGCATTCAATCTTGTACAACAAATTTAGTTTACTTCCTTAATACATCATTTTACCTAATCAATATTAGATGTAACAAAAATTGGTAGCTTCAGGAAAAAAGGCTTTTAAAAAAGATTTGTGCAGTAAAACTAAGCCAATCCATCTATTTCATCTGATGACCGATAGATTATTGCTTAAGATCCTAAAACTGGTTAATATAATTTGCTTTTAGATGTGAGTTTTGCTCCAAGAACAAAAATGGTTTTATAACCCTGTTGCAGTGATCTGCATACTGCCTGAACTCAATAGCAGCTTCATCTACATGTCAACACCTGTTAGTAAAAGTTCCCATTTATTTCTAATTTAGCATGCAGTTGCCTAATTTTGAAACCATGTCCTCCAGACATATAGTAGAAATTCACTTCAAAATATTTAACTTTCCACTTGACATTTAATTCCTCATTATGAAACATTAATAAACTAAAATCAGGTGCCTTTTCACTAATTATTTTTCTCAAGAAATCAACCTTAATTGTGTCTGCAGTTTTAGAATACTGAGGTCTGAAGTTGGAAATTAATTCTTTGCAAACCTTTATATTTGATTATCTCTCTTCTAAACGGCAGCAAAATTCCAATTGCAGCCTTTTCTAATATATTCCAGAGATATTGTAACTTGTTTGGCCTGTGCTTCTGGCAATGCACTATAAATGTCTACCTTATTAATTGCTGCCTTACACCACAGAAAATATTTCAAGGACTTAATGTCTGCTTTCAAGTTCTTAGCTCATTTCAAGAGATGCCTTCACTGCATAAACAAATTAAATGTGTGGCCTTCCTGCATCTATAATTTTTAATTTGATCCACTTAAATGAAAATTGTCAAGGATCAGCTTTGGAAAATTCAGCTTCTTCCAGAAATATTTGCCTTCACAAATAATGCCATCCACCTAAGTTGCAAATGTTTTCAATTCTGTCATCCGAACTTTTTGAGATCTAACGAGGAACAAATCTAATGTTGCCCCTGTACACTTTCTGTCTAGCTGTAGCTTAAAACTGGAAGTTGAGAGCAGCCACGACCAGAATAATGAACATGAATGAAGACTACTTTATAGTTTTTATCATCTTATCTTTTACCATCCCAAGGACTATTTTTTGATTTCTTTAATATTTAAATACCTATGAATCTCTGCTGTGAATATACTTAGCAAATGAACCTTCAACTCCTATTTGATAGACAGGGGAAACATCATTCTAGTCTGTTAAGCCCCAGAGGAACTTAGCATCTCTTAATGAGATCACCTCTCTTTCTTCTAAATCCAAGACCATACAAGCTCACTCTATGCAGAGGCAACCCCTTCCTATCTTACCAATAGATCTGGTAAACCTTTGTTGCATTCCCTCAATCACAGCCATATTTTCCTTTTGGATAGAATGATCAATCTATACACAATGTTCTGGGTGTGATTTCCCCAGGACCATGATACCAGTAAGATAAAATTTTGTTCTCAGTTATTATTGTAGTTAAGGCCAAAATATTTTGCTTCCTATTTGCTTGATGTAGCTTCAAAGGAACTTCTAATGATTCAATCTCCCCAGCTCCCAATGACTACCATTAACATTGAATGTCTTTATTCTGGACAAAAATGTGCATTAGGCTAATCCAACTTCACAGTTTTTGGTCTATTGCTCTGTAAGCCAAGTAGTTTTCAAACATGGAGTATGTGTCTGCCTCCACCTCACCTTAGGCAATGAGTTTTGGACCCTCACTAATGGTCGACTGAAATATTTTTCTCAATTCCCATTATTCATTCTACCAATTAAATAAAATCTGTACCTTCTGTTTATCCTCTCTACACTGTTCACAATACCTTACATTCCAGTTAAACCTCACCTCAGTTTCCTTTTTTCCTGAGTGAATGACCCTGTCTAAGTTGGTTAGGTTAGTTATCCAGTGATAAATCCTGAAGGGCATATTTAACCCCTGTGACAGGGGAGTTTGGGGCATGCAGGCATTAAATCCAAAAAAAACACTATATGCTGTAGACCTATATGACTTCTTTAATCCACCGGAATACTCCTGAGAAACACGCTCAGGAGAAGTACATGACAATTGAAATGAAATAACTAATTACTAATTGCTATCTCAAAAAATGCTGGTGAACACAGCAGGCCAGGCAGCATCTATAGGAAGAGGTACAAACGACGTTTCGGACTGAGACCCTTCGTCAGGACTAACTGAAAGTTCTCTTCTTTTAGTTAGTCCTGACGAAGGGACTCGGCCCGAAACGTCGACTGTACCTCTTCCTATAGATGCTACCTGGCCTGCTGCGTTCACCAGCATTTTTTGTGTGTGTTGCTTGAATTTCCAGTATCTGCATATTTCCTCATGTTTGCAACTAATTGCTATCTGCAATTTTTGAGTTGAACTTTGGATTTGTGCATTTTCTGAACTTCCTGAAACTCACCTGTGAATCCAAGACAAGAGCCCAGAGGTATCAAAAGTGAAAGAAGTTCCTGCAATAAATGTTCAAACATTATGTTGTTTATCCGGGTGATTCTCAGAAAAACATCTTTGACAGGAATTGGGGTGTTTTTTTGTTCTGGAAATATTGAAGAAACTTTACCTAATGTTATTTGTGGAATGCTGTGCCTTGCGGCGGTGGCCAGGTTGGTGGGTGTATTTAAGATGGAGGCTGATCGGTCAGGATATGGCGAGAAGGCAGGTGTAGGGGGTTGAGTGGGATCCAGGATCAGTCATATGGAATGGTGGAGCAGACTCAATAGACTGAAAAGCCCAATTCTGCTCCTTTGTCTTAAGGTCTTATAGTCTTATGTATCATTTGTAACACTTTGGAGCTGTTCCAGATCATTTGGACTTTGAATTTAGTAGCTCTCTATGGTCACATTCTGAAAAGTATTACTGCATTGAAGATCCCCTGGGATCCTAGCCCTTTTCACCTCTTATGACCTTCCTGGATTCTCCTACTGCAAGTGAACTGGGGATCACTCAGTGATTATTGTCACTGATAGCTGGGGGAGAAATAAGCAGTAAGACTTCTCGAAACTGTTTAGATCACTGTGGTTTCAAGCATTCAGGCCTGGAGGTGTAGAAACAACCTGGAGTGAAAATGAAATCATTTCACTACTGCAACAAATTAGAACCTATGAAGAAATTGAAGGTCACAAACAAGAGACAATCTGCAGATTCTGGTAATCAAAGCAATACACACAAAATGCTGGAAGAACTCAGCAGGCCAGGCAGCATTTATGGAAAACAGTAAACAGCAACATTTTGGGCCAAGACCCTTCATTAGGAACTATTTCCATGAAACTTGGCTAATTGAAGCAGCTGCTTAATTGAGACAACATGTATTGGTTCGGATGTGTTACTGTTCTTTGGGTAAGTCCTTTTAATCCCCTGTTGATTTCTTGGTGAATATTTTATATTGATGGCATTTTGTTACACTCTTCCCCACAAGTGGAAATATTCTCCATCCACCTACTCTATCAAACCTTCCATAAGTTTGAAGAACTCAGCTGAGCAACCTTTTACCATTTCCTCTCAAGTTTAACTAAGCTCAATGCATTTTTTTCTTTTGCAAAGCGAGAAATCATCTGCCTCTCCTGCTACTTTTGGATGAAGGAGTACCAGAGCTGGAGATTGGTAGGTTGGAGAATGATGAGATTATAGTGTTAGATGAAAAGAGATTAACCTCCTTAGAGGAGCAGTCATTTGAACCTCTGACTTATGGATAAAAGTCTCCTATGAAGCTTTCATCTTTCTGCTTCCAAAACTTCTGGATGTGGTCATGTTAGTCATCTGCAGAGACACTTTCTTCACAGAAGGATTGATCTACTGTGCTATCAAATAACACCAGCCATTATCAATAGCCTCTTCTGTTTAGGTTCAGCCAGAGTTACTCAGCTTAAGAACCCTTGCATTTATTGATCTAAAATAGACACAAGAGATGAATGGCAGTAGCAAGGTTAGGTACCATGACAACATTGACCGAATGTGGTAGCATTCACCCTCAACGAAGCTGGTTGCTTAAGATCAAGTGATCAATGGACTCATAGTGATGGTTATGGTCACCAATATCCATTTGATGCAGTCCCAATGACATCACTGTAAACCTTCTTTAAGATTGCTTTATGATGATAAAATTATCTTTATTTGATCACCACTAAATCAGAGTGAAAAGGCACATCTTGACATTGAGAATAAACACTATTATAATAACTTCATTTCAATCTTTTCTTGCTGCTGCTGAGAATGCTTGCCAATGAGTCTTATTAAACCAGGTTGTCCTCACTGTTTGGATGGTAGTTGCATCTTCAGGACACAATAAGTTCTTCTTGGAACATACTTCTTAACACAGCAACACTTCAGTTCCTCATTCATAATGGACAATGAGGACCCAGATAATGTTCAGACTTATGGTCCTGCTGTCCGAGGCTTAGAGAATCACATTGAAAGTGAATGTACTACTTATTTTTATTTCCACTTGTCTAATCAAATCAGAGCTGAATCAGATATGCTACAATACATATACCTTAGTCATAGTCCTGACTTGGGTGTAATTCGGAGAAGGAAGTCCAAGAATCGGAGCGGGAGTGCGGAGGAAGCCATTTTTGAATTTTTCGGGTTTTTTTTATCGGCGTTCAGAGAGGCGGGACTGCGCAGGCATGTGACGTCGGGCAGTGAAGCACGGAAGATTTAAAAGGAACAGAGCCTTATACAGTGGGCAGCGTAATTTGTGGACTGCGGAGTGAGCCGGGTGCAGAGTGAAGGCTTGAGGGCTTCAGCTCAACGGGCTTAGGCGGAAACGGGTAAGGCGAAGAGGGTTTGGTATTCATTTTTTGTTGTTATTTGAGGAGAGGGGAAGTATGAGTGTGAGGGCAGCTTGCTGTTCTCGGTGCCGGATGTGGGAGGTCCTGGAGTCTCCAAGCCTCCCAGACGTCCACATCTGCGCCAGGTGCGCCAAGATGCAGCTCCTAAGGGACCGCGTTACGGAACTGGAGCTGCAGCTTGATGACCTTCGTCTGGTCAGGGAGAGTGAGGAGTTACAGGCAGGTGGTCACACCGGGGCCATGGGAGGCAGACAAGTGGGTCATGGCTAGCAGGGGGAAGAGGAAGAGTCAGGTAATAGGGAGTACCCCGGTGGCTGTGCCCCTTGGCAATAGGTACTCCTGTTTGAGTACTGTTAGGGGGAGACAGCTTACCTGGGGGAAGCGACAGTGGCCGTGCCTCCGGCACAGAGTCTGGCCCTGTAGCTCAGCAGGGTAGGGAAAGGAAGAGGAGGGCAGTAGTAATAGGGGACTCGATAGTAAGGGGGTCAGGTAGGCGATTCTGTGGACGCAGTCTGAGACTCGGATGGTAGTTTGCCTCCCTGGTGCCAGGGGCTGGGATGTTTCTGATCGCATCCAAAATATCCTGAAGTGGGAGGGAGAGGAGCCAGAGGTCCTGGTACATAGAGGTACCAATGACATAGGTAGGAAAAGCAGAGAGGTCCTGAAAGGAGAATATAGGGAGTTAGGAAGGGAGTTGAGAAAAAGGACCACAAAGATAGTAATCTCGGGATTACTGCCTGTGTTATGCAACAGTGAGAGTAGGAATGCAATGAGGTGGAGGATAAATGCATGGCTGAGAGATTGGAGCAAGGGGCAGGGATTCAAGTTTTTGGATCATTGGGACCTCTTTTGGCGCAGGTGTGACCTGTACAAAAAGGACGGGTTACACTTGAATCCTAGGGGGATCAATATCCTGGCGGGGAGATTTGCGAGGGCTACTGAGGTGACTTTAAAATAGAATGGTTGGGGGGTGGGAATCAAATTAAAGACACTAGGAGAGAGGAGGTTAGTTCACAATTAGAGAAAGCTAGTAGGCAGTGTGTGAGGGAGGATAGGCAGGGGACAGAGATCAGGAGCACTCAGACCAAAGATGTAGGGGACAAGGAAGAAAAAGATAACAAAGTTGTTTGCTCCATTAAGGATAAAAAGAAAGTAAGAGGTGGAGAATTTCTTAAATGCATCTATTTTAATGCTAGGAGCATTGTAAGAAAGGTGGATGAGCTTAGAGCATGGATTGATACCTGGAAATATGATGTTGTAGCTATTAGTGAAACGTGGCTGCAGGAGGGGTGTGATTGACAACTAAATATTCCAGGATTTCGTTGCTTCGGGTATGATAGAATAGGAGGGGCAAGAAGGGGAGGTGTTGCATTGCTTGTCAGAGATTATATAACAGCAGTGCTCTGGCAGGATAGATTAGTGGACTCGGCCAGGGAGGCTGTTTGGGTGGAATTGAGGAATGGGAAAGGTGTTGTGATGCTTATAGGGGTGTATTATAGACCACCCAATGGGGACCGAGAACTGGAGAAGCAAATTTGTAAGGAGATAGCAGATATTTGTAGTAAGCACAAGGTTGTGATTGTGGGAGATTTTAATTTTCCACACATAAACTGGGAAGCACATTCTGTAAAAGGGCTGGATGGTTTGGAGTTTGTCAAATGTGTGCAAGATAGTTTTTTGCAGCAATACATAGAGGTACCAACTACAGAAGGGGCAGTGTTGGATCTCCTGTTAGGGAATGAGATAGGGCAGGTGATGGAGGTATGTGTTGGGGAGCACTTCGGGTCCAGTGATCACAATGCCATTAGTTTCAATATAATTATGGAGAAGGATAGGACTGGACCCAGGGTTGAGATTTTTGATCGGAGAAAGGCTAACTTTGATGAGATGCGAAGGGATTTAGGAGTGGATTGGGACAATTTGTTTTATGGGAAGGATGTAATAGAGAAATGGAGGTCATTTAAAGGTGAAATTTTGAGGGTACAGGATCTTTATGTTCCTGTTAGGTTGAAAGGAAAGGTTAAAAGTTTGAGAGAGCCATGGTTTTCAAGGGATATAGGAAACTTGGTTCGGAAAAGGAGAGGGATTTACAATAAATATAGGCAGCTTGGAGTTAATGAGGTGCTCAAGGAATATAAAGAATGTAAAAAGAATCTTAAGAAAGAAATTAGAAAAAATAAAAGAAGATACGAGGCAGCTTTAGCAAGTAAGGTGAAAATAAATCCAAAGGGTTGCTTCAGTTATATAAATAGCAAAAGGATAGTGAGGGATAAAATTGGTCCCTTAGAGAATCAGAGTGGACGGCTATGTGCGGAGCCAAAAGAGATGGGGGAGATTTTGAACAATTTCTTTCATTCGGTATTCACTAAGGTGAAGGATATTGAATTGTGTAAGGTAAAGGAAACAAGAAGGGTAGTTATGGAAAGTATGACGATTAAAGAAGAGGAGGTACTGGAGCTTTTAAGGAATATAAAAGTGGGTAAGTCTCCAGGTCCGGACAAAATATTCCCTAGGACCTTGAGGGAAGTTAGTGTGGAAAGAGCAGGGGCTCTGACAGAAATATTTCAAATGTCATTAGAAACGGGGATGGTGCCAGAGGATTGGTCTATTGCTCATGTGGTTCCATTGTTTAAAAAGGGTTCTAAGAGTAAACCTAGCAATTATCGACCTGTGAATTTGACGTCAGTGGTGGGTAAATTGATGGAAAGTATTCTTAGAGATGGTATATATGATTACCTGGATAGACAGGGTCTGATTAGGAACAGTCAGCATGGATTTGTGTGTGGAAGGTCATGTTTGACAAACCTTATTGAATTTTCTGATGAGGTTACTAGGAAAGTTGATGAGGGTAAAGCGGTGGATGTTGTCTATATGGACCAATAAGGCCTTCAACAAGGTTCCACACGAAAGGTTAGTTAGGAAGGTTCAATTGTTAGGCATTAATATGGAAGTAGTAAAATGGATTCAGCAGTGGTTGGATGGGAGATGCCAGAGAGTAGTGGTGGATAACTGTGTGCCAGATTGGAGGACAGTGTGTAGCGGTGTGCCTCAGGAATCTGTACTGGGTCCAATGCTGTTTGTCATATATATTAATGATCTGGATGATGGGGTGGTAAATTGGATTAGTAAGTATGCAGATGATACTAAAATAGGTGGAATTGTGGATAATGAAATAGGTTTTCAAAGCTTGCAGAGAGATTTAGGCCAGTTAGAAGAGTGGGCTGAAAGATGGCAGATGGAGTTTAATGCTGAAAAATGTGAGGTGCTACATTTTGGTAGGACTAATCAAAATAGGACATACATGGTAAATGGTAGGGCATTGAAGAATACTGTAGAACAGAGGGATCTAGGAATAATGGTGCATAGTTCCCTGAAGGTGGAATCTCATGTGGGTAGGGTAGTGAAGAAAGCTTTTGGTACGCTGGCCTTTATTAATCAGAGCATCGAGTATAGGAGTTGGGATGTAATGTTGAAATTGTATAAGGCATTGGTAAGTCCAAATTTGGAGTATTGTGTGCAGTTCTGATCACCGAATTATAGGAAAGATGTCAATGAAATTGAGAGAGTACAGAGGAGGTTTACTAAATTGTTGCCTGGGTTTCATCTCCTAAGTTACAGAGAAAGGTTGAACAAGTTAGGTCTTTATTCTTTGGAGCGTAGAAGGTTAAGAGGGGACTTGATAGAGGTGTTTAAAATTATGAGGGGGATTGATGGAGTTGACGTGGATAGGCTTTTTCCATTGAGAGTGGGGGAGATTCGAACAAGAGGACATGAGTTGAGAATTAAAGGGCAAAAGTTTAGGGGTAATATGAGGGGGAACTTTTTTACTCAGAGAGTGGTAGCTGTGTGGAACGAGCTTCCAGCAGAAGTTGTTGAGGCAGGTTCGATGTTGACATTTAAAGTTAAATTGGATAGATATATGGACAGGAAGGAAATGGAGAGTTATGGACCGAGTGCAGGTCGGTGGGACTAGGTGAGAGTAGGAGTTCGGCACGGACTAGAAGGGCGAGATGGCCTGTTTCCGTGCTATAGTTGTTATATGGTTATATGGTTATATAGTCATAAAGTCATATAGCACAGAAACAGGCCCTTTGCCCAAACTGGTCCATGCTGACTAATAGATGTAGTGTATATGGATTTTAGCAAGGCATTTGATAAGGTATCCAATGCAAGGCTTATTGAGAAAGTAAGGAGGCATGGGATCCAAGGGAACATTGCTTAGTGGATCCAGAACTGGCTTGCCCACAGAAGGCAAGAGTGGTTGTAGACGGGTCATATTCTGCATGGAGGTCAGTCACCAGTGGTGTGCTTCAGGGATCTGTTCTGGGACCCTTACTCTTCATGATTTTCATAAATAACCTGGATGAGGAAGTGGAGGGATGGGTTAGTAAGTTTGCTGATGACACAAAGGTTGGAGGTGTGGATAGTGTGGAGGGCTGTCAGAGGTTACAGCGGGACATTGATAGGATTCAAAACTGTGCTGAGAAGTTTCAGATAGAGTTCAACCTAGATAAGTGTAAAGTGGTTCATTTTGGTAGGTCAAATATGATGGCATAATATAGTATTAATGGTAAGACTCTTGGCAGTGTGGAGGATCTGAGGGATCTTGGGGTCCGAGTCCATAGGATGCTCAAAGCAGCTGCGCAGGTTGACTCTGTGGTTAAGAAGGCATATGGTGTATTGGCCTTCATCAATCGTGGAATTGAATTTAGGAGCTGAAAGGTAATGATGCAGCTATATGGGACCCTGGTCAGACCCCACTCAGAGTACTGTGCTCAGTTCTGGTTGCCTCACTACAGGAAGGATGTGGAAGCCATAGAAAGGGTGCAGAGGAGATTTCCAAGGATGTTGCCTGGATTGGGGAGCATGCCTTATGAGAATAGGTTGAGTGAACTCGGCCTTTTCTCCTTGGAGCAACGGAGGATGAGAGGTGACCTGATAGAGGTGTATAAGATGATGAGAGGCATTGATCGTGTGGATAGTCAGCAGCTTTTTCCCAGGGCTGAAATGATTGCCACAAAGGACACAGGTTTAAGGTGCTGGGGAGTAGGTACAGAGGAGAATGGCAGGGGTAAGTTTTTTACTCAGGGAGTGGTGAGTGCATTGAATGGGCTGCCGGCAACAGTGGTGGAGGCAGATACGATAGGGTCTTTTAAGAGACTTTTGGGTAGGTACATAGAGCTTAGAAAAATAGAGGGCTATGTGTAACCTAGTAATTTCTAAAGTAGGGACATGTTCGGCACAACTCTGTGGGCCGAAGGGCCTGTATTGTGCTTTAGGTTTTCTATGTTTCTAAGATTTCCATCTAAGCTAGTGCCATTTGCCTACATTAGCACATAATCTCTCGACATCTTCATTTATGTATCTTTAAAATATTGTTAACGTACCTCCCTCAACTACTTCCTCTGGCAGCTCATTCCATATACTGACCAAGCTCTGGATGCAAAAGTTGCCTTTCAGGTTCCTATTAATTATCTCCCATTTAACCTGAGCATATGCCCTCTACATTTTGATTCCTCAACCCTTGGAAAAAGACTGTGTTCTTGTCTATGCTCGTTGTGACCTTATGTACCTCTATAGATAACTCTTCATTCTCCTATACGCCAATCAATAAAGTCTCAACCTGCTCATCCTCCCTCCATAACTCACTACCTCGAGTCTCAGCAGCATCCTCGTAAATCTCTGCACTCTTCCATGATTTACAGTATCTTTCCACTAGCAGGGTGAACAAAATTGGAAGCATTATTCCAGATTATCACCAACATCTTGTACGACTGCAACATAATATCATAATGTCTATACTCATTTCTCTGACTCACGAAGGCTAGCATGCCAAAAGCCTTCTTCACCACCTTGTCTACCTGAAATGCCAATTTCCGAGACCTCTGTTCTCCAACTTACTCCAGGGTACTCACACTTATAGTAAACATCTTATCCTCATTTATCTGCCCTGAATACAACCTCTCACACTTAATACTTGTGTACTCACCTTTTGGGCTTTCAAGGGATTCCATGAAACTTAATGAGCATAGCACGCACTCCTTTAATCTCATGTTTACTTTTTTTTACCTTTTCCTTACATGTGAAATGCCTTGGGATATTTTCTGTATTACAGACACTTTGCAAATATAATTTGCTGAAATGAGATGCATCTCACCTTGTCTAAGCAAAAGCTTGGATATACTTTTTGGTGATGTTTTTCTTGATTTTAGTAATTATTGCTTTTGTTTACTTTTGACACCACTTAATATAAACTGCATGGTACTTGGCTTCACTGTCAGATCATTTCTTTTTACTATAAAAATTAAGTTATTTTCAAGGTAATAAGCCACTTAAAGTACAGCCAACACTTAATGAAACTGGGTGCTTAAAGGCATGTATTCATAGAGGAAAAATAAAGGGAAAAATATTGTTACCTTTGAACTTTTGGGAAAATTTAATTTAATTGTGACATGATTTTTTTCAATATGGGAGATTTGAAGAATACACTACATGATGATTTGCTATTAAGTCTGCTGCTGTTTCACTGACACGTCTATGTAGGAAAGTAAGATGTAATTTCAGAGTTCCATCTCAGAGAAGGCACAGCAAGCCATTGTACAGCGAACAAAGATGAACGAATTACATTTTAAATTTCATGTGAATGCTCTGTTGCACAAGGTATTTAAAAAATGGCAGATATGTCACAATCACAAAGAAACAAGCTTCACAAACATAATTGCAATACATTTTGTAAGATTAGTCCAACTTCTCTTCAAATCTTACATTCCTACAATTTTGTTAAAGGTTTTGAATGGCTAACTGGCAAATTACATTAAGAACGATATCTCTGATGAAAGCATCAATTGAAATACTTGTTCATTTACTTGTATTTGTAATACGTAGCTGACTTGTTTTTTTTTAATTTACTGCAGATATATTGCTGTATTAAGATCTGAACAAATGGTGATTTACTGACAAGTTCTGTGCATGGAACAACTGAAGGATATTTAACCAGATGTATGGCTCATAGCTGAGTTAAGAAATGTTTCCCCACCATCTGTTTATAACATTGGTGCTCTTGTTGTTGACTGATAACATGCTGACTTTGCTATATGCCAGAAGAATACAGTTGTTTCAGCTTTGAAAACTATGCACGATGAATTTCAGGGATATTTAACCATGTTTTGATACACTATTCCTCTATATTCAAGAATTCATTGAAGCATAGGTGTCATTTCTCATATAAAAATGTGAGTTGGCATTTTTTTGCACAAGGGGTTACATCTTGATATCTGGGATACAAAAAAAATTGCTGCATTGAACATGTCCTGTGATCAAGAAATGAGGTCTAAAATTGTCTATGGGAAGAGTGCACATATAAAGCTAAGGCTTTGTAGCCTATGATATGGACAAATAATTCAGCTAGCCATCAACTGTTGGTAAGATATGGAAGCACTGGAGTTGGAGCCTGTGTCTGTTCATTTCCTGCCTGTGCACCCAGGTTGGAGTGGAACTTCGAGAGTATGGAACACTGGGGTCAAATACAGTACATCCTAATAGCAACAAGAAGCTGCAAAGGCTGGAATCTGGAGCTATAAGCGAACTGCTGGAGGAACTTGGATGGTCAGAGAGTTTCCGTGGAGAGAAATGGACAGTTGATGCTTCAGATCAAGACCTTTCATCTGAACATCCTGTCAGAGATGTTCAAATTTTGAAAGCATTACCAGAGAACTAAGAATAAAACTGAGGTTAAGACTTATTTGCCTTCTATAGTTTAAATAAAATAATCCTATTGTTCCTCATTCCTCACCTGCTTCCATCCTATCATCATTACAACAAGCATATTGCTATTCAAAAGAATAAACAGTTTATTCCTCTCCATAGATGCTGCCTGACCTGCTGAGTAACTCCAGCATTTCGTATGTGTTACTCTGGATTTCCAGCATCTTGGCACGTGTTTATATATTGTTATTCCATTCACTGTGTGCATGGCTTCTGTTACATCCTGAAATACAAGCCAGTAATTTAGGATATTTCTACGCAAGAACAAAAAATATTTTACTTCGGATGGTGGTGAATATTGATAGCTTGGGTTGAGTCATTTGATGTTTCTATTTTCTTGATTTCATGTACAAGTGTTATCACCTAGTAGCACTCACATCTATGGTGGTGAGATGTTTTGAGAGGTTGGTCATGGCTAGAATGAATTCCTGCCTCAGCAGGGACCTGGACCCTCTGCAATTTGCTTATTGCCACAATAGATCTATAGCAGACATAATCTCAATGGCTCTTCAGACAGCTTTCACAGATCATCTGGACAACACAAATAACTATGGTCAGGATGCTGTTTGTTGACTATAGCTCAGTGTTTAACACCATCATTCCCACGGTCCTGATCGATAAGTTACGGAACCTGGGCCTCTGCACCTACCACTGCAACTGGATCTTCGAATTCCTAACTGGAAGGTCACAATCTGTGCAAGTTGGCAATAATATCTCCTACTCATTGACGATCAATACTGGCACACCCCAGGGGTGTGCACTTAGCCCATTGCTGTACTCTGTCTATACTCATGACTGTGTGGCTAAGAATAGCTCAAATACCATTGATAAATTAGTAGGCTAGTACCCAAGATGGGGCTGACTAGATTTACAACACTCTGCAGCTTCTTTCGGTCCTGTGCAGTAGCCCCCACCCCACCCCCATACCAAACAGTGATGCAGCCTGTCAGAATGCTCACAACGGTATATCAATAGAAGTTTTTGAGTGTATTTGTTGACATACCGAATCTCTACAAACCCCTAATAAAGTATAACCGCTGTCTTGCCTTCTTTATAACTGCATCGATATGTTGGCACCAGGTTAGATCCTCAGAGATCTTGACACGCAGGAGCTTGAAGCTGCTCACTCTCTCCACTTCTGATCCCTCTATAAGGGTTAGTATGTGTCCCTTCATTTTACCCGTCCTGAAGCCCACAATTGGCTCTTCCGTTGTACTGACATTGAGTGCCAGGTTGTTGCTGTGGCACCACTCCACTAGTGGATATATCTCACTCCTGTGCGCCCTCTTATCACCACCTGAGATTCTACCAACAATGGTTGTATCATCAGCAAATTTATAGATAGTATTTGAGCTATGCCGAGCCACACAGTCATGTGTATATAGAGAGTAGAGCACTGGGCTAAGCACACACCCCTGAGGTGCACCAGTGTTGATCGTCAGTGAGGAGGATATGTTATCACCAATCCACACAGACTGTGGTATTCCGGTTAGGAAGTTGAGGGTCCAATTGCAGAGGGAAGTACAGAGGCCCAGGTTCTGCAATTTCTCAATCAGGATTGTGGGAATGATGGTATTTGCCAAAGGTGATGCTTGTCCATGCTAATCCCATTTTCCCACATTAGGACTATATTCCTCTACACCTTCTCCATCCAAGGACCTGTCCAACTGCCTTTTAAATGTTGCAAACTCTGCCTCTACTATCTCCTCTGTCAGCTCATGCCAGATATTCACCACCCTCTGTGTAAAAAACTTTTAACCCACAGATCTCTTTTTACGTTTTTCCCCTCTCACCTTATGCCTGCGTCATGCGTTTCAGATACTTGTGTCCTGGCTAAAAGTTTCTGACAATCTATTCTACCTATGCTCCACATAAGTTTAAATTTATGGAAGGTCACACCACAGCATTCAATGCTTCAGTGAGAGTAAACCCAGCTTGTCCAATTTCTCCTTGTAACAACAGTCTTACATTCCAGGCAACAGCTTCATCTACACCCTCTCTGTTGCTACCATATCCTTCCTGTAGTTTGGCAATGAGAACTGTTTGCTATACTGTGGGGTTCAAAGGTTCATTTAATATCAGAGTATGTATGCAGTACACAACATGAAATTCGTACTCTTCACAGACATACATGAAACAAGAAACCCCACAGAATGAATGATAAAAACGTTGAAGACCCTCTCCCTATCCCTTCTCACAAGCTGCAGCAAAAGTATCAACCCTCCCACATGTGCCAGGAGAAGCACTGACCCCACCATGCAAACAAGAGCAGAAGCCCCAAAGAGTCCTTGATCCAGAGTCTATCAAAACTAGAGTCCACAGACCAACACTTTGGAATCTCAAACAGGCTCTCTCTCCCAGCGACTAATCAACATTTTCTACAGTGTAACAGCTCTTCATTCAAACTAATTAACAAATAAAAATGTGTAATGCTGTAAGAACATTATTACTCTTCTTAATATTTTAGAGAATTTAACTTGGGAAAATCTACAGTGATGTAACCTTTTCAGTTAGAATGAAATTGCACCTACTAGGAAGCATAGCCATTGATTCGTCATTGGAACCCGAACTGACTGATATTGCCACGTACAGTGAGCACAGAGCAATGTGGTTAAACATAGACTCCTCACCAGTGCCTTCAGTTCTATGAACTGAACATTGTGGCTGAGTAAAAATGAGTATTCTCATTAACAGTCATTAAAATCAATGGGGAGTGCTTAGAAAGTCAATGAATAATCATACCATTTTTAAGAAGATACAACTTTTAGAAATGCCCAAAGATGGAACTTCAGACTACACGAGTGACAATAGACCATTTACCCCTTAGGTTCACTGCGGTGGTATTAGACCTTCTGTTATTTGTAATATCAAAGGAATGCAGGTTATAATGTATATAATAAATAATCTAGCTTGCTATTTTTGTCTTCTGGCCCCTTTTACCTGTTAATTTTAATACACTTGCTCTGTTAATTCACAGCTTGCAATGAGGGCTGATAAATCATTTGTTTTTCCACTTTCTAAAGCCTGTAAGATTTTGAGCAGATTTATGTTATATCCAGAAGAATACATCCAGGAACAAGGTGTTCAGTTTGACCTCAAGGCAATGTTACACTTCTGCCTGGGTAAAATCACATTTCAGATGGGCAAAGCAAGGACTCCCCTACAGAAGTAGCCTTCGGCGTAAAGCATGAAAGAAATATTTAGATAAATCGCAAAGCTCAACAATGCTGAGCACAACACAATATCTAGCACAAAAGCTGCAAAGCAAATAGTATGTAATCAGCAATGCATTGCTTTGTACTCCATCTTTTTTTTGCCACAGGAAACCCATAGGCTTTAATCTGTGGGCAAAAGAGGAGACCTCTAGGTCTGAAAGCAGAGATCAGTATAAAGCTCTAAAAGAAGAAATCAGTACAGCTGCAGAATTTAGTGAGGCAACTCATAAAAATGATAGTGATCTGGCCATGGTAAAGTCCATAAACAGTTGTAGCTTCAATATATTGATATTTACAAGGAACTGAAGGTGAAACGGTTTGTTTTACAATAAACGCAGTGCAGGTTCACACCTGTCAGGCTTGTAATTTATGGTGCTCTCTGCAACAGCTGTTTCCAAATGTAACAATGCATATTAATGCCTATGAGCTGGTTGGAAACACAGATTAATGGTAGATTGGCCATGCAAGGCTTGGGGGCGGGGAGGGGAGTCTCTCCTCATCTTCTGTGTAATTACACCGTCCTTCTGAACCAGAAGCAAAATCTCATTTAATTTTACTTGACATTAAAAAAACACACACACAAGGGGAAACAGAAAAGCTTACTTTCAGACTACTTTGTCCTGTTTTGGTTCAATCGGGATACTGGAACATCAAGGGAAATAATGTTAACTCTGGGATAAAATTTGAATGAAATATCTGGTCTCATTCATGAGCCCAGTGGGAGATGCTTATGATGTACCCACTCTGACTGAGATGCGAGGAGGTGTGTCAAAGGAAGCATCGATCATAGGAAACCAAAATTAACCTTTAGACAGCTGCTACTAACAAAAACCTTCTGGTAGGCCACAGGGAATGTTTACAAGGAACTGCATGGGTCAGGGATTATAACAGTATAAAGAAAACAAGTTAAAGAAACATAAGCGGAGTATAGAGTTTTACTCCTGGTAAGAGCTTTTAAAAACTCCTGGGAGTTCAACAATGAGGAAAGGAAATGTCAAGATGTAGCTCCAGAGATTAAACAACTTGATACTTCTTGCACATCTGAGGTAAATGTTATGTTTCTCTTGCACAAGCTGTTTGATACTGAGTTCAAGATTTTAAAAATGTTAACATAACTCCAAATTAGAAACATTGTTTTCCAGCTATTTTAAATATATGACACATTTTTTTGCAAAATATTCTTAGTAACACTTTATGGCTCAATTCTTATGATATTTCACTTTTTAGTTTCAATCAAATCTACTATACTTAAAAAATACTTGTGCATATTTTACACCTTGGGTAATAGGCAGTAAATACAGTAATCCAAGCATGCAAATATTAACGGCATGAAGTTTGGATAAAAAGTAAACTTTGTTTGGAAACTGTAGCTCTGGGGGTCACGATTATCACCCTGGTTCAGATTTACCTGAAAAATGTAATCAGATCTACATGGAACTCCCCCCCCCCCCCACCCGTGTGTGTGTCTCAGGAAGTTCTGTGCTGATTTAGAAATTGAGTTCCCTGATGAATGCTCACAAGTGATATCCCAACTGCCCTCTGATGTTGGACCCTTCAAGCAATCCAGTGACTGAATGTGAACTTCCTACAGTTCCCAGCACTCCTGCCAGGGATCTGTTTGCTGAACCTGTGCCAGGTTAAAACTGGCTCAGGGTTAGTAGTTCCGTTCACTTGAATGGAAAACAATGGGAGAAATTCAAGTTTCATTGAATTTACTTTTTATGAATCAATTGGAATTATTTAAATATTTAAAGTCACTTTTAATGCATTTCAGAATCTTAATTTTAATTTTAAAATCTTTTAATAATTTAACTAATTTTATTTGTTTAATTAATTATTTTGAATATGAATGTTTCTGTGCTATTTTACAGACAGTAAGGCATTGTTTTGTTACTGTGCTGTCTTCATTTCTGCTGGTTTGCCTTCCCAGCATCATTCGTAGACTGCCAGAAAAGTATATAAGACCAGGTACTTCCAGTATTTTTAAGGGGATCTTAATATTGTGCTTGCAACCAAGCATGTATTTCATAGCAATTGCGCAGATATTTTGTTATAAGTACTAATCTTAATTCCCAAATCAGTGCTGTACTATATAACAGAATTAGAAATCTATGAAAATGTTGCTCAGACTTGACAAATCATTAAAAAATTCATTAATGTGCAATAAAGATGCATAAAGACGTTAAGCAGGCACAAAGTGTGTTCTGTTACATATCATAGAGTCATATAACATGGAACCAAACTCTTTAGCCCAACCAGTCCATACAAGCCAAGATGCCCAATTAGCTCCATTTTCACTCGTTAGGCCCAAAATACTTGGAACTTTTACCTTTCCGAGTGCCTTTTATTCCCTATATGGGTTCAAAAACTTCATTCAGGTACACTTAGTGGCCAACTTAGTAGGCAAACACCAGCCCCAGGGGATCATGGATTTACACCTCTGGTGAACTGTGTCCTCTCCAATGCGCACGTCTGGGCGGGAAGATTCGAAGAACAGGCTGTTACCCATGCAGCGGGTTCCCCCTCTCCACATCACTGATGTAGTCCAAGGGAAGGGCAAGCGCCAATACAGCTTGGCAGTGGTGCCATTGCAGTGGTTGCCAGAGTAACATTGTAAACAACATCAAACTGCCTTAGGGACCCCGGCTCCGGATTTCTTCCTCGGGGTTTACTCCCGAAGCCTTTCCCATGGGTGGGTATGGCCACAAGGCAGCGGATGTTTAAAATCAGAGTTTTCCTTCTCCTAGGCGGGCTGCCATCCAAGGCTGAAGAGTTCCACTTGCCGGAAGCAACTGGTTTTGAGGTGCCAGTGGTCTGCCTTTGCCCCTTCTCTTGTCAGTAGAAACAGTTCCACTAGGCCTAGTAGCTAAGCCACACGTGAAGGCCAAGAGTTGGACTTGGTTGTCAGAGGCTGTCAGAGACACATGCCCTTTGGAGCACTTGATAGGTAGTGGGAGCTTATCCCCACTACCACTCCTGACTATGACAACCATAGGAACCAGCCAAAGTATAAGATACAGAAAGTACCTAATAAAGAGGCCATTAAGTATATGTTCATGGTCTTCTGCTACTGTAGCCCATCCACTTCAAGGTTCAACATGTCATGCATTCAGAGATGCCCTTCTCCACGCCACAGTTGCAATGCATGGTTATTTGAGTTACTGTCACCTTCCTGTCAGCTTGAACCAATCGGGTCATTCTCCTCTGACCTCTCTCATTAACAAGACATTTTCATTCTCTGTAAGCTTTCGAGATGGCTGTGTGTGAAAATCTCAGGAGATGAGCAGTTTCTGAGAAAGTCAAGCCATTTTGTCGGAAACCAACCATCACTCCGTGGTCAAAGTCACTTAGACCACATTTCTTCCCCATTCCGATGTTTGGGCTAAACAACAGCTGAAGCTCTTGGCCATATCTGTATGTTTATATGCACTGAGCTGCTGCCACGATTGACTGATTAGATAAGCAGGTGTTCAGTTGTACCTAATGAAGTGGCTAATCAGTGTACAGTACATTCCTTCATCTCCTTTTGAGTATTTCTGAAGCAAAGTATCTGAAAGGAATGGAAGTTAGCATTTAAGGAGGAGTCTTTGCTAACAATATATCAGCTATCAATAAACAATTGCATCAAATCAGAAAAATCTAGTATTCTGATCAGTGGACACAATATGACCCATGGAATCTATGGAATTCCTTTCCAATCAGCTACTTGTCAGTTTCATAGCGACTAATTATGTGTACTCAGGGTAACTTAACCCAGATTTGAACCGGATTTCAAAAATTATTCGCATAGGCGAATAATAAATAAATAAAAACTGAAATTTGCTGAAAATCCTCTGCCTAGATGTACATTAATCATGCAATTACCTGATTCCTATTTGGAGGGCTGAGTGAAAGAACGCTCCCAAGCTGGACATTGTCCCTTCCCTCCCCTTCCATTGGGCAGAAGATACAAAAGCCTGAAGGCATGTACTGCAAGGCTTCCATCTCACCGTTATAAGACTATTTAATGAATCTCTTGGCTGATAAGATGGACTCTTGGCCTCACAACCAGCCTGATCTTGACCTTGTTGCCTATCTGCACTGAACTTGCCCTGTATCTGTGATACTATATACTGCATTCTGTTATTGCTTTTCCCTTGAACTATCTTGATGTACTGATGTGAAATGAACAGTGTGGATGGCATGCTTTTTTTTACTGTACCTCATTACGTTCAGCTTCAGATATGTTTATTTATCACATGTACATCAAAACATAGAGGGAAATGCTTTGTTTGTGTTAACAACTACCACAACCTAAGGTTGTGCTGAGGGCAGCCGGCAAGTGCCCCCATGTATTCCTGTGCCAACGTCTCATGCCCACAACATGTAACGATAACAAACCAACTATCAGCTTGCTATAAAGCAGGTCTGGATCCCAAATGGCAATGGGCCTGGATCCTAAATGCTAACAGACTCTTGTATATGTAAATGTAATTATGTGGACAGGCCAGAACAAGCTCCAGTCACAAAGTGGCTGAGAAAAACTTAGGCAGCTTTCAAATCCATGTGCAAACAAGAAAGTCAGCAGATACTGGAAATCCAGGTAACACACACAAAATGCTGGGGGAACTCAGCAGGCCAGGCAGCATCTATGGAAAAAAGTACGGTCGACGTTTCAGGCCGAGAAAAATAGGAGTGGATTTAAAATGTGGGGGAGGGGAGGAAAGCACAAGGTGACAGAAGGAACTGGGAGGGGGAAGGATAAAGTAAAGAGCTGGGAAGTTGATTGGTGAAAGAGATACAGGGTTGGAGAAGGGGGAATCTGATAGGAGAAAACAGAAGGCATTGGAAGAAAGAAAAGGGGAGAAGAGCACCAGAGGGAGGTGATGGGCAGGTAAGGAGATAAGGTGAGAGAGGGGAAAAGGTGTGGGGAATGGGGTGGGGGGAGGTCCATTACCGGAAGTTCAAGAAATCAATGTTCATGCCATCAGGTTGGAGGCTACCCAGACGGAATATAAGGTGTTGTTCCTCCAACCTGAGTGTGGTCTCATTGCGATAGTAGAGGAGGCCATGGATTGACATATCTAAATGGGAATGGGAATAGGAAGTGGAATTAAAATGGGTGGCCACTGGGACATCCTACTTCTTCTGGCAGACCCGGCGTAGGTGCTTAGTGAAGCAGTCTCCCAATCTAAGTCAGGTCTCACCAATATATAGGAGACCACACCTGGAGCACTGGACACAGTATATAACCCCCAACATACTCACAGGTGAAAGGTCGCCTCACCTGGAAGGACTATTTGGGGCCCTGAATGGTAGTGAGGGAGGAGGTGTAGCACTGTTTCTGCTTGCAAGGATAAGTGCCAGGAGGGAGATCAGTGGGGAGAGAGGAATGGACAAGAGAGTTGCATAGGGAGCGATCCCTGTGGAAAGCAGAAATTGGGGGAAGAAGGAAGATGTGGTTGGTGGTGGGATACTGTTGGAGATGGTGGAAGTTCCGGAGAATTATGTGCTGGGCGCGAAGGCTGGGGCGGTGGTGGGTGAATCCATGTGCACAGCTTTGCTGTCTCTCAAATAGCTCAAGCATAGTCAGTGGGCCTGAATCCCATGCTGAGAAATTCCAGTAAGTTTGTGCTCCAGTGCTGCATTCCATACGGGATCCATCAGCATGTCTCTGTCTTCTAGGTTATGATAACCAGCTGGCACGTATGTACCTGAGTGACTGCTGGTACAGTAGTATTTTGCTAAAGTGAAGGCTTTTGAAGGCTACTTGTGTGGAGTTTACATATTCTTCATCAGACTGCATAGATTTCCCCCCAGGCCCCCTGGTTATCTCCTACATCCCCAAAACATGCTAGAAGATTAATTCTCTGCAGTTGGCTAGTCTTCAGTGTAGGTAAGAAGCAAACTAACGAAAGGAGAATTGCTTGGCATGTAAATTCCTGGGGCACAGGGTAAGGGAGGCGGTATTGTTTTTGGTGGGTATGTTCTTCAATGAACCAAATGTCCTCCTTCCCTATTGGTAGAACTAAGTACCTAAGTCTGGACAGGTTCCTTTGTGTGACAGCTGCAGGATTTTGAAGAGGGAGAAATTATGGCTTCTGATCTAACAAAGAGTGGAACACTACAGCACAGATTTGCCCACAAAATTAAGGACAGTCTGACAATTTTCCCCAGTGATAACATTAAGCAGGCTTTTAAACAGTTCCCTCTTGTGCTCTTCAAGGACTGTGGTTGGTTGTCTTGTTGTGGGTGGTTTACTTCCCATCTGGCTGACAGTAGGTCCTAACTTTGAAAATGTGTAGCACCATGCCCAAGACTGGAACAGTTTGCCCTGATCACTGAAAGGAAAGTGGAAGGAAAACCTGATTTTAAATCTGGATGGCAAATGGCAAGTTTTCAAAGTTTAAGTAGCTTTGCAAAGGAAAACTGGGGTTCAGGTCAGAGAGCCAGTGGATATTATAATATGAACTGCTCAGGAAGGATGTTGTTAGTGCCTTAAAATGGAAACTGTATAATATATTCTATACACATTCCTATGGGCTTTTTAGGGTTAAGATGATAAAAACATGGAATTGTATAATATATTTAATGGAATAAATGTTCAAAGCTAACTGATAGAGGAGAAACAGATGGCATGCTGTATAGAAGAAACAGGAGAGACAATTAAACAGATTGTAAAGGGATATCTTCTGATGAGTTTCTTAAATGACGAGGAGGAATGTGGCAAAATGGGGCAATTTGATCCGAGTTCTTTAAATCATGTTGGCTGGAAGCACAGTCATCATTGGTGAAGCAGAGATATTCTGCAAGTCAAAGATAGAGTATATTTTGAAGGACTTATTTCTACCTAATTTGTTTTGGTGGATTCCTGGCAGAGTGTTTGAATGCTGAAATGGCAAAACTATGTAACCTGAATATTAGTTCCAATATTATATGATTTCATTTCCTTAGGAATTTGCTCAGATCACAATGGATACCATATGATGTTTCACATATCAGACCTCTGTAGAAGGCTAAACTTACACTTAACAGCATTGTGGCTCGTTTATTTTACTTCCCTTCTGCTGTTTTGTTCACTGTTTCAAAGCCACTACTTCTTTCTTCCTTTGAAAATTCTATGCACTTCCATGCCTAGCAGATATTGTTCAAATGCACTCTTTTATTTTAACAGATGCAGAAAGTCCTTAGGCAGAAATATGAAACAACTTTGATTCTGGATTACTTAATTAAATATATTGAAAATATGATTGAGGTCAGAAAATATGGCACACCTCCAATTTTATTGGAACAATCTTTGAATTATTTAACCCAGAGCAGAACTCTAGTAGAATTATTTATAACCACATTTTTCTGAGATCTTCCATGTAATGTGCAGATTCCACCAATTTACAATCAAAGTATCTGTTCATAAATGAATACAACTTCTGTAGGGTGGATCTATAAGCTGCAAACAACATTTGTGCTGCTTTAGTGCCAGGTAAAGACCACTTCCAAAAGGAGATGGTATTAACAACAATGAAGCTCCCTTCACATCTTGTGGATCACTCTCAATCAGATAGTTCAATGAAAAGCCAATGGCTACAAGGAGAAGTTGGTGGCTGGGTATTCTGCAGCAAGTGGACGACCCCATTGCCTGAATGGTCACATCCTGTGAATGACTGAATACACTAAACATATAATTTATGCTAAACTGGAGAAAATCTGCAGATGCTGGTAATTTAAACTGCTTCCTTTATTTAGCTTTTTGATTTACTTATAATTGCAGCTTTGATTCTAAATTCTACCATTTAGATCTGAGGATCGGTGGCCCAGAGACAAGTCACCCATGCTCAGTACTGATTTCCATGTTGAACTTGTCCTTTCCTCAGGTGACCATGTCCCATGGAACTCCAGAAAGGACAGGGAAGAATACTCGATAGCAATGCTATTCTAGAGAGAGAGTGTCTCATGGGATTGTGATCAAAAGGGTTAGGGTAAACCTTGGTCCACACGCAAAGGGAGAAAAATGACTTTGACAGCTTGTTAAGCTGTCAGTCTTAGGTAGAACTGTGAAAAGTATCAAAAACCTAAAACACTCAACACTTAAACTCAACTCAAAGCAAAAAAAAGACTTCAAGTGTTTTTCAGCTATTTAAAAAATAATATTCACAATCTGAAAGTGAATTAGCAAGATTGAATGTATAGCCTAGAATATAGGAGCTGTGAGCAATAGGCTTAAGTAAAACACAAAGCAGGAGAAACTGGCTAGTGCTGTGATGCAATTCAGTGGAAGGACGCTGCATTCAAAATATATGCACTTTATATACCCCTGGGTCCTCTCCTCCTCTCCTATCAGGTTCCTTCTTCTCCAGCCCTTGACCATTGGCACCCAACTGTCTTCATCTATCACCTTCCAGCTAGCCTCTTTTCAAACCCCTCACCATTTTATTCAGACATCTTCCTTCTTCCTTCTCAATCCTGCAGAAGGATCTCAGCCTGAAACATCATCTATCTAATTATTTCCCCAATGCTGTTCTAAGCCCGGCTTCTTGGACCAGAAGCTGCTCAAGATCGTCTTACAAGTCTGTCTGCAAACCCTTCCAGTACAATTGAAAAACCTTCTTCCAAAACTACTCTATAGGATTAACAGGACAGATGAAAGCATGCAAAAGTCAACAACTGAGGGGAATGCACAAGGAAGATTAATTGGTGTTGATGTGATTGTTTACACTGATTAAATCCATAACTATGGTTTGGAATATTTTGTTTCATCTTCACCAGTTGTAATCAAGGGGACAAATTTGATCTGTTGCAGAGATGGTAGAATGAGAAGCAATGTTTATTTTTGTTCTCTCATGCTGACAAGCTAGCTTCAAATCGTCATCCCTCATTGGACTTGAAATGATAGCGGGAGCCCACATTCTTGACTCATTACAGTGAACAAAGTTGCAAAATCTTAACCAAGCCACAAAGATGGAAAAAAGCTATATAATCAGATTGTGGCAGTGTGCAACTAGGAGAGAAGCTCCTGAGTCTGCTGAATTTATTTTTCTTTGTGGTAGAGTTCACAGGCTTGAGATGGACTAGTGATGATAGGTAGCTTGTAGATGTTACACACTCAAGCACAGTGCTTGGTGGGGGGAAGAATGAGGGCTTAAGGTGTTGGATGGAGGGTTAACTAATCAGTCTACTATATGTTTTGGACAGCATCAAGATCCTTGAGAAGAGCACTGATCCAGGAAAGCATTAACAATTCTGTTAGCCTTCGGACTCATTCACACAAAAAAAATGAGTTGTTCCTTTTTGCACATTAGGCAGCATTTTTGAGATTCCATAGCATTTGACTATTTTTTATGAGGTCAAGTTGCTAGCTCGACGCTGAACCTAGCATGGATGGAAAGCATGCAAAGAGCCAGCCAGATTTGAACTTGGGGCTACTTGCCTCAAAGTCCGGCGGCGATGTCACTGCACCACCAGCCAGCTAACACTAAAAAGAGGGTAGTCAAGGAACAGAGTTTTTTGAAGCAGAACAATCACTGATTGACAAGCTCTTCTATTGAGATTATTCATACAATTAATGCAATTATGCTTCGAACAAGTGATAATGGTAGTAGATGTGGCAGCAGTAATGCTGCTGAAATTCAAGGTTGTACTCTTCAGGAGGTGCTTCCTCATGAAGGCAACGTCTATCATCAAAGATGCCCACCATCTTTTCACAGCTACCATTGGGAAGAAGGTAGAGAAGCCTCAAGACCCACACTAATAGGTTCAAGAACAGTTACTTTCCTTCAACAATTTGGTTCTTAAACCAACTGGCAAAACCCCAATCACTATAGTTCAGCAACATGATTACATCTTCACCAAGAATGGACTTTGTTTTGATATTCTAACTGTGCTTTCTTTTAAAAATTGTATGTAATTTATGTTTTATTTACATTTTTTTTGAGAATGCTCCTTACCTGATGCTTTGTTCCTGTGATGCTGTTGCACGTAAGTTTTTCATTGCACCTGTGCATATTTTTGCATATGACAATGAACTCAGCTTTGACTTTGCAATGTAGATTGTGACAAATGACAGACTTACCAGCGCCAGCATGAACAAGCTCCAAGGGAAAGATATTGAGAGCCACAAAGATCTTCTGTGCTATTGGCAAAGTGGTTCTCAGGTGTTGCCACTTTAGGAGGAGGAGCAGGTATTACTACAAATGGTCTGGCAATAACTTAGTGGCACAGTGGTGGAGAGGCAGGTTCAATCCTGACCTTGGGTGCTATCTGTGTGAATATGTACATATTCTCAATGGCTACATGGGTTTGCTCTGGGTGTTCTGGTTTTCTACTATGGTCCAAAAATATTGATAGGTCAACTGGCTAGTGTAATTTGCCATAGCGTCTAAGTGAGTTGTAGAATCTGTGTGGTGGAGGGTGGTGGGGGAGAATGAAAAAGAATGGAATAAGTTTTGGATTATCCCAAATGTTGATTATCAGTGCAGACTTAATGGGTCAGGGGGCCTAATTCCTTGGTTGCATCACTCTAGTATTGGTAAAGAGTCGATCCAGAAGTTCATCTCAGACTCCACCATCACCATTCCTGGGTAGGTACTGTCTCCCCAGCAGGACAGGCCTAGCAGAGGTGGTGGCACAGTGGTAAACAGTAGAGAGGGAGTTGCCCTGGAAACTCTCAACCTCGACTCTGGACCACACGAAGTCTCATGGCATCAGGTTAAACATGGGCAAGGAAACCTCCTGCTGATCACCATGTACCGTCCTCCCTCAGCTGAAGAATCAGTACTTCTCCAGGTTGAGCACTTGGAGGAGGCATTGATGGTGGCAATGGCATAGAATGTACTCTGGGTGGGGAACTTCAATGTCCATCACCAAGAGTTGCTCAGTAGTACCACCACTGACCGAGCTGGTGAAGCCACAACACAGGACTACTTGCATGCCAAACACCATAAGCAGCAAGTAATAGACAGAGTTAAGTGGTTCCACAACCAGCGGATCAGATCTGAGCTCTGTCGTCCTGCCACATCCAGCCGTGAATGGTGGTGGACAATCGAACAATTTGTGGAGGAGGAGGCTCCACAAATATCCCCATCCCCTACGATTGAGGAGCCCAGCACACCTGTGCAAAAGATAAGGCTGAGGCATTTGCAACATACTTCAGTCAGAAGTGCTGAGTAGATGATCCAGCTTGGCCTCCTCCAGAAGTCCCCTGCATCCCAGATGTCAATATGCAGCCAATTCGATTCACTCCATTTGATATCAAGAAATGGCTGAAAGCACTGGATACTGTGAAGGCTATGAGCCCAGACAAAATCCCGGCAATAGTCCCGAAGACTTGAGCTCCAGAACTTTCCTGGCCACTAGCCAAGCTGTTCCAGTACAGCTACAACACCGGTGTAGTGATATCACTTGTAAGGACGTGATTGGACAGAGTTCGGAGCATGCGCAGAAATGAAAGATCAAGAAACTTGTACGGTTAAAACGTGGTTGCTGTTTGCTGTTGTAAATAAAAGTTCTAGTTATGTTCTTCCACAATATGTTTCTTTATGAGTAACCCACGATATGTATAAAGAACATAACATGTGTCAGAAGTGTCAGGGCAATCTATTGATGTTGAGACTGATCATAAGCCTCTGATTCCATTGTTTAACAAACCTTTAAGCGACTGTCCTTTGCGAATTCAGCAAATGATGATCAAATTGCAAAGATATGCATTGAATGTGTCATACACACCTGGAAAATTCATGTACCCAGCTGACACACTTTCCAGAGCTGTGGATCCAACAACAAAAGACAGTCACAGGGATGCTATTATGTTCAGGCATTTGTTGATGTGATTATAGAGACTGTACCTGTTGCTCCCAAAAAATTGGAGTTGCTCCGTCTTGAGACAGAGAAGGACAAAACTCTGAGTCAGGTAATACAAGTGGTGATGGATGGCCTCAGAGGTACAAGAATATTGGAACCACAGATCAGAACTTTCTGTTGTGGATGGGATATTGTACAAAGGTAGTAGAATTGTGATACCTAAAAGTCTCCGAAAAAAATGCTTGGGAAAATTCATGAAGGCCACCTAGGTATTGAAAAATGTAAGAGAAGGATGCAGGAAGTGATGAAGTGATGTTTTGGCCCAGGATGAATCAAGAAATTCCAGAATTGGTGTCTTCTTGTCAAATATACTTTAAATACCAACTTAGCAACCCTAAGGAGCCATTGCATCCACATCCTAGTCCTCAGTGACCATATCAGAAGGTAGGCATTGATCTTTTTGTAACTGACAACAAAGAGTATTTATTAATAACAGATTACTACTCATTGTATCCTGAAGTGTGTGGTTTGAGCAGAACAAACAGCAGAGAACGTAATTACATGCATGAAATCAGTTTTTTCCAGACATGGTGTACCTGATGAAGTTTTCGCAGACAATGGTCTGCAATTCAATGGTGAATGTATGAGACATTTTGCTCATGAATGAAGCTTTTTTCATATAACGTCTAGTACATTTTTCCCTCAGTCCAATAGATTGGTTGAGAAGTTGGTAGGAATTATCAAGAAACTGATGCACAAAGCAAAAGATAGTGGAGATGATTTTTATAAAGCTCTGTTAGCCTATTGTAGTACTCCATTTGAATATGGATTTTCACCTGCTCATCTCTTGATGGGACGCTGGTTGAGATCCAATCTGCCAATAGATGAGAACCTTCTGAGAACAGAGGGAGGTGAACAAGTGAAAAGATGGGAAGATGGATACAAAGCAAAGCTTTTGAGTCAGGCAATTACCAGGCAATGACTATCTTCAACAACAGAGGCTCTAACCATTGTCCCTTAACATTCAGTGGCATCTGAATCTACCACTGTCAACATCCTGGGGGTTACCATTAACAGAAAGCTGAACTGGTCTAGCCATATAAACACCATGCCTGCCAAAGCAGGTCAAAGGCTAGGAATCCTGTGGCATGTAACTCACCTCCTGACTCCCCAAAGCCTGTCCACCATCAACAAGGCTCAGCTCAGGTGTGTAATGGAATATTTGCCACTCGCCTGGATGAGTGCAGCCAACTCTTCTACAAACATCCAATCCATACACCGTCAATGAACAGTTGCAGCAGTGTGTATAATCTACAAAATGCACTACAACAACACACCAAAGTTCCTAAGGCCGCATCTTCCAGATGCACAACTACCACCATCTAGAAGGACAAGAACAGCAGATACCTGGGATCACCACCAGTTGGAAATCCCCCTCCAAGTCACTTACCATCCTGACCTGGAAACATATCACCATTCCTTCATTGCCAGTGGATCAAAGCCATGAAATTCCCTCCCTAACAGCACTGTGGGGGTACCTCCACCTCAGAGATTGCAGTGGTTCAAGAAGGCAGTACATCACCACCTTCTTAAGTGCAACTAGGGATGGGCAATAAATTCTGGCTTAGCTGGTGATGCCTACATCCTGAAAATAAATAAATAAATAAATACAACTGTACACAGGGTAGAATTAATAGCAGTAGTCGGTGGCATGAATCATGTTAAATACTGTTCACAAAATACACATGACAAGAATGTGGGAGACAGCAAGAATTATAACTTCGGCAAGAGGGGAGTATTTGGAGAAGGGATTGTGATTTGTAAAGACAAAATGGTTGACAATCCATCCCATTTTCCTTTGGAAAGGGATGACATTGGAGATATTGAAAAGAAGGAATTCATGGGGACCAGAGAAGGATGTCAGATGATTAATAGTTCAGGAAGAATGGATCAGGGATGTGAGAAGTGGACTTGATTAGTGCAGATAAGTTAAAGGCTAAGAGAAGGAAAGCTGAAAAATTCATGGGTTCATAACTGGAAAATCTGGAAGTTTTGGAGGTATGATTTTAATGACAAAACCAAGTGCATTTAGATGAGAGGGAAGTAGAACTGAGGATCCGGGAAAAGCAACTGCATTAACAGGCATACTCAAAATAACAAAGACATTTTAATTACTTTCTTCTGCTTTTTAAATTGTAGTTGCCTCCAGGTCATGATTTATTGCCCACCGCTCAAACAACCTTTCTTGTTGGGGAAGAATGATGACAGAAGAGAGCAACTATATGCTATGATCCAGCCAGATCTGATGATGGGTGGTGAAATCAGTTTTACACTAGATACGCTCAAATATATGGCTCTTGGTCTCACAGGAATGAACTTGGGGCCACACCAGGAGGAACAGCCAACTTTCACTGAGGCTTTCACTGAGGACAAGCTCATCAAAGGAAGGGAGCCCATCAAAAGTCAGGCAGTAATTGGGGTGTTTGACAGCTACGGAAACAGCATGGTAGAAGGAACTCCAAATGTAGTGCGTTTGGGAGCTTGAAAGTGCAGTTGTCAGTGACTTGAGGGAGAGCTTTCTTTCAGGGTCAGGCACAGAAGGAAGTTAGGTTGGATGTCAGTGGTGAGGCATGCAAGAAAGTGAGCTGCGATGTCAGGTATTAACCTGATTTGGAGCACATTTTTTCCTTTCCTTTTTGTAGGCAAGAGCTGTACTGAAAGGTTCCTTTCTTTGCTTTTTGATCAAATTTCTTTTCATTTTAATTAAACATTTACTGAAGCTTTTCAATGTTTTATGGTCTTGTGGTTCTTGCCTTAAATGGATGAATTGTACTTTTTGATTACATCAAAGCAGTGATAATGCATGTCATTGTGAACTAAGATCTAAATGATACAGACATACAGTATTTCACAAATTGAGACTTCTTTGAATCACCACATTGTCGATCTTAATACTTAGCAAATGTGATTCAATTGTTCTTTTACATGAAAAATACTGAAGTTTGCATATTTCTGATTTGATTAGCTTCACATTGTTACATATGAGTTGTAACCCTTATTTACAGAGCACAATGAGGAAAGTTTTGTTTCATAATAATCCAATTGTCAACAAATTAAGTTTCATGCCAACAGTGGATAAAACATGATCCTTTTCCTTCATGGCCATATTTATGTTCTATGACAGTTAAAAGTATTGTAGTTCTGTGCCAGGAAAAAAATCTTTTGTCAACAGATGATGGATGAACAGGATATCAACCAAGGCCTGGGGACCTGGCCCTGATGCTATACTTGACTTAGCCTTCAGTATGTACTAAGTGGCCTGTCATCCCTAGTGATACCTAGGGAAATGGAGACTGTTTTTGATTGTGCATATGTGCAAACAAAAATGAACACTTTTAAATGTTTCTAAATGCGTCATGTTCAATTTTGTTATTACTTAAAAAATACAAATTGTTTTGCCTTGCAGCCTGCTACTAAGGCAAAGTCCTTTGCTGTGGATACAATGAACATATTAAGAGAGATGAATGCAATATCTGACCAATTGCTGGACACTCTACTTTCAGAATCATTTGCCACTCGTTACTCAATGAAAGTAAGGCTGTTTCATGAAAAATAAATTATTATTTCATGTTTAATTTTTATATATTGCTTGAACTCATTGTACATATATCTAGTCAATTGGTTCTCGATGAACATAGAACCCAACACAATCTCAATTTCTTATTTGGAAAAGTGGATTAGATTTGTATCCATATGACCTTGATCGAAGTCCATTTTGTAATGATCTAACAGTTCACTAGTTCTGTCCAATGTCCATAAGCATTGCATTGCCCATATTTCAAACTTCAAAATTCAAAGAACCTTTATTATCAAAGTATGTATACAGTATACAACTTTGAAGTTCATCTCCTTAGAGGCAACCACAAAACACAGAAACTCAAAAGAACACATTAAAACAATAATGTCAAACGCCCAATGTGCAGCGATAAAAAAATAATCATGCAAACAATAAAAACAGGCAAATAGCATTCAGACTGAAGTTCATGGAAGAGGATCCATCCACAGACATGAAGCTCCAGCCTAAGATCAACACAAGGCTGAGTAATCTTTGTGGTGCAGTGAGCTGAACCAGCCCATCCCTGGCATCGGACCCCGACACCCTGACCTCTCCTTCAATGTCACAAAAACAAAGGAGCTGGTTGTGAGTTACAGGAGGAATGGAGACGGGCTAACCCCTATTGACATCAGTGGATCTGGAGTTGAGAGGGTGAACAGCTTCAAGTTCTTCGGCATTCTCATCACTGAGGACCTCACAACAGTGCCTCTTTCACCTCAGACAGTTGAGGAAGTTTAGTATGGGCTCCCAAATACTAAGAACTTTCCACAGGGGCACAATTGAGAGCATCCTGACTGGCTGCATCACTGCCTGGTATGGGAACTGTACCTCCCCTTAATCACAGGACCCTGCAGAGAGTGGTGCAGACAGCCCAGTGTATCTGTAGATGCGAGCTTCCCATGATTCAGGACATTTACAAGGACAGGTGTGTAAAAAGGGCCCGTAGGATCACTGGCGACCCAAGTCATCCCAACCACAATCTATTACAGCTGCTACCATCGGGAAGCGGTACCGCAGCACAAAAGCCAGGACCAACAGGCTCCAGGACAGCTTCTTACACCAGGCCACCACACTGATGAACTCACACTGATTTGAGTGTACTCTATATTACATTGACTGTTCTATTTATTATAAATTACTATGATTGCCCATGGCACATTTAGATGGAGACATAACATAAAGATTTTTACTCCTCATGTATGTGAAGGGTGTACGAAATGAAGTCAATTCAATAAATCGTCGTCCAAACATCAGGTCCTGTTGCTTCGATACACTCTGGGTCCTGGACACCACCACCTCAATTTGGCCTGTATCCGAGCTTTCCAATTCAGCCCAGCTCTTTAATCAGCCGAACCTCGGGACTTTCCCTGCTCCTGATCCTGGCGACGAGCCTGCTGCAGTTCCCTGCTCTGGGTGACAAGCTCGCCCCACCACAGCTCTGCCACATCAAATCGCTTCCAAGTCCAAAGAGAAGATATAGGTTGTTGTCTGCGGTGAATGTTTACCAAAAAAGTATCTAGTTGTTTACTTTACTTCATTTGCCACAAGCAAATAGTCATTGAGCTTCACCTTAAACTGAAGATGTAAAATTAGTTGCTATGTAAATTGTATATATTTACGCATGTTCTTTACAAATTAAATTTTAGCACTTCTCCCCTTGTTTTATAATTTATGTTTTAAAATAATAAAAACAATTCTAGTTTAGCAATTCATTATAAGATTTTTATTCATGTTGAGGCCTTCACACTGCCCAAATTATTTTACAACATATATTAAATACTTCCGAGGTCAATTATAGGAAAAGCATAATAAATTTGAGTACAATAGGTTACTATAAATACTAAAATAATAATGATCACATAACTTGTTCAGAAATATTAAATGAGTATTGGCATATAAAAACATATTAGTATGAGAATCTAGGTTCACTCAACTGCATCTCTTCCATTTCATGCACCCCATCCTCCCGCCACTCTACGAGGGATAGCGTTGCTCTTATCCTCACTACCACCCCACCAGCCCCTGCGTCCAGCACATAATTCTCTGAAACTTTTTTCACCTCTAACAGGATCCCACCACCAAATACATCTTTCCCTCCCCCCCACTTCCTGCTTTCCGCAAGGATTGCTCTCTTTGCAACTTCCTTGTCCATTCGTCCCTCTCCACTGATCTCCCTCCTGGCACCTATCCTTGCAAGCAGGTCAAGTGCTACACCTGCCCCTGCACCTCCTCCCTCACTACCATTCAGGGTCCAAACATTCCTTCCAGGTGAGGTGACAGGTAGGGGTCATATACTGTATCTGGTATTCCTGATGTGGCCTTCTGTACAATGGTGAGGCCCAACCTAGATTAGGATAGCACCTATGCTTCATCTGTCAGAAAAAGTGGTATCTCCCAGTGGTCACCAATTTTAATTCCACTTCCCATTCCCAATCCGATATGTCAATCTATGGTCTCCTTCTGTCGTGACGAGGCCACACTCAGGTTGGAAGAACAACACCTTATATTCCGTCTGGGTAGCTTCCATGAATATTGATTTCTCGAACTTCTGGTAATGCCTGCCCCTTTCTCCTTCATCATTCTCCATCCCCTTTTCTTTCTTCGAAGGCCTTCTGTCCTCTTCTTCAGACTCCCCCTTCTCTAGCCCTGTATCTGTTTCACCGATCAACTTCCCAGCTCTTTACTTTATCCCTCCCCCTCCCAATTTCACCTATCACCTTGTGTTTCTCTCTCCCCTCCTCCATCTTTTAGCTCTACTCCTCATCTTTTTTTCTCCAGTCCTGCTGAAGGGTCTTGGCCTGAAACATTGACTTTACTCTTCTCCATAGATGCTGCCTAGCTTGCTGAGTTCCTCCAGCATTTTGTGTGAGTTGCTCGGATTTCCAGCATCTGCAGGTTTTCTCTTGTTTGTAACTTGGAAGAATGCTTGTCTGAATAATTTTTAGATCAGCGGGTGCAGATAACTCTTTAGGTGAATTTTTCACTATCTTCGATAGTGTAGCTCTCCCTTGGTACCACATTCAAAGCTCAAAGTAAGTTTATTATTGAAATACATATATGTCACCATATACAATCCTGTGATTTGTTTCCTTGCGGGTATAATATGCTGTAAGGTTTCACTGATAATGCAATGGTTTCTCTGTAGCAGCAATGTTTGGGTTATGACTAGAGATAATAGGGTTTGCAATGCTTTTGTTCTTTCTTGTGAGTCTGGGAGAGAGATTTTCGCTGTCTTTTGCCGAGGAGAGGTGAGGAGAGAAGATGCGAATGGAGAGAGTTGATAGACCACCGGACAGAGTGGACTTGGAGCGAGGGTCCGAAGGGTAGCGACGATCAGAGGAGGTCGATGGTGGACGAATGTCTTATCAGTGAGCTCCAACTTTGCGCAATAGACTGTTTTATAAGAATGGGCCCTTTTTCTTTTGTTCGTTTTCTTTACTAACTATATAGTCAAAGTAAGAATTATAAAGCTAAATTGTTTAATCGCATATTGTGTACTGTTTGTTATTCAGGGTACTGATTTGTAACAGGAGACAAATCGCACAGCATCCACCCAAACAAGATTTCTTAAGCTTGGGCAAGCCAGGGGCTATCCCCCCTAAATTAAGCCGCTGGCCAAAGTGAGAGTTACATGGGCATACTCAGTAAATTCAAGAACCATAATAGAATGAATAAATGACCATACACAACATTGGACTCTTAGCCAGATAACAGGAGCAGAAATTGAGCTTACAACTTAATGTGTTGGAGTCACAAAGGGCAAATACCAGATTTATACATTCAATAAAAAAAAGACAAATGATATCAACAGTAATAAGTTTAAAAAAAAAACCCTGTACTGAATTGGTACTCATATGCTGTTCTGTAGAAGCCACATCCTTATTGAAATACAATTCTATAGTATAATTATTGCAGAACACACACAAGAGTAATGGAATCCCTCATTAGGTAACCACTAGGATTTACCATCAGAGGCCCAAAGGGAGCCTCTCCTGGGGTTAGAGGTGTGTGCGTGTGTGTGTGTGTGTGTGTGTGTGTGTGTGTGTGTGTGCGCGTGTGCTGTTATTATTTTCATGCTTGTTGGGCACTGCTTTGTTGTGTTCTGAGCTGTTCTGCTGAGCATTGTGGGTATGCTACGTTGGTGCTGGAATGTTGCAGGCTGCCTCCAGCGCGTTGTTAGGTTACATTGGTTGTTAATGCCAATGACATATTTCACTATATGTTACAAGTACATGTGATAAATAAATGAATCTGAATAGGACTAGATTGATATTATTTAACCACATATCACATACAGAATATGTGGGAAAGAATGGATGGGATATACTGACAGAAATTTGACTGTGAAGCAATTAGCTTAATAGATTAACTGAAGAAATATTAAAGTTGATTTTAACATTTTGCTTTTAAACAGCTTCAACACTCACTTTCATTACTTTTGAGATATATGCGTATTAGTCATCAAAGTCCAGTAAATACAGACAAATAAGGTAATTACCTGTCTCGGCTGTATCATTACATTGAAGTTAATGACTGACCATTCTCCTCTATCCAGTGCAAGATCGTTGAGGAAATTCCTCAACACGGGTGTAGCAGATCACCGCAACCCATCATTGTTCTCCAGCTTCACCCTCCAGCCGGTTGCCTGATACAATTCATTGACTGAAGCTTTGCGACTCCCATATTTGTCTGAACCTGTGTGGACATCTGACTGCTTCTGTCCTCTACTTGGAGTGATGACTGTAAATTTAACTAGGTTTACTTTCCAAATCCAGGAGTATAAATTTCATTTTCTGTGTTTGTCATGGCTTCATCATTGGGCTGTCATGACACACAATCCACTGTAACGTTTTGGATTTTTTTTGTGGATGTTCCCACTTAACATCATGGTAAATTGATCAGAAGGATGTTCTATCTCTGTGCCCTTTATTATACTATTCTGTGGACGGAAGACTTCACTAAAGGATAACTGCATCTAATGCTCAGTATCTAGTGTCATAATGTCCACTTCTCAATGCTTTCTTTTCCTCTTTCCACCAATATGTGTGACTTGTAAGCAGTAGATCTTTCATGGCCACTGCCATGATATGGCTCATCATTGTTGCCAGATTTCAAAGTTCAAAGTATATTATTTATTAAAGTACATATATGTCACCATATACAACCCTGAGATTTCTTTTCTTGTGGGTGTACGCAGTAAATCCAAGAAACTTAATAGAATCAATAAAAGACGCATTCAACAGAATGGACAAATAATGTGCAAAAGACAACAACTATGCAAATATAAAAGAAAAAGAAAATAAATAATAATAATAAGTAAATAAATAAATAAATAAATAAGCAATAACTATCGAGAACGTGGGATGAAGAGTCCTTGCAAGTGAGTCTATAGGTTGTGGGAACAGATCAGTGATGAGCTGAGTGAAATTGAGTGAAGTTACCCTTTGATTTAAGAGCCTGATGGCTGCAGAGTTATAACACTTGTGAACCTGGTAGTGTGAGTTTTGAGGCTCTGGTACCTTCTTCTTGATGGCAGTAGCAAGAAAAAAGCATGGACCGTGTGGTGAGGGTCCTTGTTGATGGATGCTGCTTTCCTGTGACAGTGCTCTATGTACATGTGCTTAATGGTTGGGGAGGGTGTTACCCATGAAGGACTGGGCCGTATCCATTACTTTTTGTAGGATTTTCCTTCCAAAGCCATTGGTGTTTCCATACCAGGTCATGATGCAGCCAGTCAATATAATCTCCAACACACATCTACAGAAGTTTCTCAAAGTGTTAGATGTCATGCCGAATCTTTGCAAACATCTAAGGAGGAAGAGGTGCTGCTGTGCTTTCTTCATAACCGCACTTAAATGCTGGGCCTAGGACTGATCCTTTGAAATGACGACACTGACAAATTCAGAGTTGTTGACCCGCTTCATCTCTGATCCCTCATTGAAGACTGGTTCTTAGACTTGTGGTTTCCTCCTCCTGAAGTCAGTAATCATCTCCTTGGTCTTGCTGACATTGAGTGAGAGGTTGTTGTCACACCCAACAACGTACCAAAGAATGCTGAAATCTTTCTTGCACAGATTACTTGCCATTTCCCAATAAATTCAGTGGATTTTACGTTGATGCGAAGACTGGTCTTTCTTTAATAGCTGTTGTGGTTCCTTAAGGTTGTCATAGCCAGGAAGTGGGGGTGGGGGAGGTGGTATTAGCGATATGCTACCATTACCTATTAAATGTTCTCAATGGCATGCATCTCAAACAACCAAATCCAACTCCTGGCCTTCACGTGTACCTTAGCTACTAAGCCTGGTGGAACCATTTCTACTGATTGAGAAGGGGTGACTGCATGTTCCTGGTGCCTTAAAATCAGTCACTCCGAGCAGATGGGGCTCGTCAGCCATGGTTGGCAACTCATCTAGGAGGAAGAAAACTGTTTTCAAAACTCCCCTGCCTTGCAGCTGCACCCAATCATTTTGAAGGCCTCCAGAATTAACCTCGCGGAAAAATCTGGAACTGGAGTCCATCAGGTGGTCCTGCATGGGGGGGTGGTGGGCTTTCCACATGAGCAACAGCTTGCTCTCCATACCGCACTGCCCTATCTTGCACAATGACCTACATATCTAGCAAGGACGCGATATCCATGTTGAACCCCGACCAATGGAAGGCCATAAATAACTGTTGAACCTGAGTAAATGTAACACGACTCAACACTAAAGCTCTCAACAAAGCTCCATATTTTTGTATTTACACTAATATTCTGTTCTTCACAGGATTTGCACCTTCTCAGTTCCCTTTTTAAAAAATGGAACACTACATAAGTATCTGACCCTATGTCTACCTACTTGTGGCCTCATTCTAGTCTTTTCACCTCTGCCCTCTGTTTTATTTGTTGCCTAAAAATCATTTTCATCTGTTTGTTGTACGGAGAGAAGTGCATTTGTCTTAACTGCCAAGACCTACACACTTTGGACTACCAATCTGTAGTATAATCCATTATTTCATATTGATTGCTATGATCCTTTGCTACCCCATCTGTCTCACCAATGTTGGGCACGTGCTCTCAATGAGTTGTAACCTCTATTAAGCTTCATTTCAGAATGTACAGACTTGTACGCAAGGTAAAAGAACTTGAACAAGGTGTGTTTGTCTTATTTAAAGGTTCACCTCAGACTGCCCCTACACGCACTATATTATGTACATGATATACATGTAATAAATTACATGAAACACATTTTACGTAGACTCTACCCTGCTGAGTATTTATGACATTTGCTATATTTATACAGAAGCTTTAGACATTCTGGATCCTAAGAAGTGCTGTTTTACTGTTTGATACTGATCCATTGCAGGACTCTCTTTCCCATTCACTGCAACAGTTCATCAAGAGGTCCTATGCCAACGCCAGCCTTTTAAAGGTTCTACTACCAGAAAATAAAATTACCTTGATATCATCACTGAATATAATTTTGCAAACCGTTCATGCAGTATTTCATTAAATAAGCAAACTGCCATCTGACTCACTTTAACTCTCGATATCGTGTGCCCTCTGAGGAATAATACAGCCAGTGGGATTAATAGGGTTTTCCTTAACTGAGCAATATGAAGGAAGGTGGGGATGAATAATGTGTTGAATCTGTTCATTGGCTCTTTGCTATCAGTTATATTCATTTAACATTCTGAAGAAGTCATTTAATGCCCCAGGGGAACAATTTCAAAGGTATTATGATTTGAAATCGGTTATTCTGAACAGTTCAAGGGATGCATCTTTTGCGCTGAGTCGCTCAAAGATTGAAAGGTGGTTTAGTTCATCAGTGGAAGTCCCAGCTGCTTTAAATGTTTCTACTATTTGCTGTCTTGTGATTTCAGGCTCCCACAACACTCAGTGACTGTCATGAAGATACAGATATTCAAATTAGCTAAAGAAATTTGTGCAATCATGCTTCATTTTACGTTAAATTAACTGCACAGGGCTTTCATGATAATGTGTTAATTTTAATTCTAATCCAAGTAAATTGCCCCAAATGAGACTATTTCCTAAGGGTATATAATACAGGTGCTAAAGACAGGAAGGTTCCTTCATTTATGTGACATCAATCTGCTCACAAGCATTTTCATGCATCCATTTTTTTTTTGTACTACATATTAGGGCTGTGCTATGCAGCCAGAATGCAGGCTATAAATTTCTCTTTAGATTCAGTTACAACTGCTGGATGCCTGGAGATTTGCATGTTCATTCTAACGAAATAGGAAGTTTAATCCATTAAAGGTTTTGAATAATAAAATATAAGAACGTGCAACAAAAAAGTGTGGCATCAAAAATTAAAATGTTCGGCCCTAGAACAATCGAAGTACGCTACATTGTAGAATTTCATCATAAAACTGATTGCTATTTTGGACTGGGGAGCTACCACTTCAGTCTGCAAATTTCCTCCAGATATGCTAAGGTGTCCTTAAGTGCACAGAGGGGATGGGTACACATTCCACTCTTAAACTACTTTTTTCCATCGATGTTGCCTGGCCTGCTGAGTTCCTCCAGCATTTTGTGTGTGTTGCTCAGGTTTCCAGTATCTACAGATTTCTTGTCTGTGTCTTAAACTAAAGGTGTTTTACCTGTACTGGATCCAAACTTTTAATATCCGATGCTGGCAACTGACTTCAGATTAGTATCTTTATCTTGAAAAAGATTAGCTTTTGAGTAACTTCCTATTGGGCCCTTCATTTCCTGACACTCAAGGCTCCAACATCTATGCCAATCTTAGCACACCCCCACCAATCTTTCACAGCCATGAGCCTCTGCAAACATGTTTCCCGGCTTCTGGAGCATCCCACCATTACTGCATCTTTCCAGCTTACGAAGGATTTCTGGAAATTGATATCCATCAAGATGAAGATGGAAAATCTCTGCTGAAACTGATTGAGCAAAATACTAAAATGTGATAATCTGCTATATAAACCAAAATGATGGCAGGTAGATTATAGAAACTGGAGAATCAATATTACAATACAAGCGCATTCCTTTAATCTATAAGATCACTTGCTGATCCATCCCTTAACTCAGTTTGTTTACCCTTGATCTATTTCCTTTGATATTCCTACCTTACAAAAATCTATTGATCATAATCTTGAAGGCAACTTATTGATAGCTACAGTATCAAAATGCTTTCATCATTTTAAATCTTTCAAAACTTAATCTTCAACACCAAAGGAAACATGAGCAAATTTTATTCAATCTATCCTTATTATTCAACCTTTCAAATTTTGGGAACACTGCAGTAAACCTACCCTGTAGCTCCATAACAGAGATTCTCAGTCTTGGTGATCTTGCTGACAGCTTGTGCACCTTTTTCTAAAACTTATTATTAATGCGATTGGTCCACTAACAGTGTGAATAATGGGATGTAGGTTTGCTGTCGCTGCTGATCTGCATCTTTCTGACATGAATGAACATGAGACCATTAATAATGGAAGCAGATTTAGCCATTCAGTCCCTTCATTCTACTTTGACATTTGGAGGATAAAAGCTGCTTTACCTCAGTACATTTTTGTTGTACCAACCTTATTTCCCTTCATTTCCTCAATAGAAGGTTAGGGTCAACCATGTGTCCTGGTTGTCTACGTGATATGCAAGCCAGGGCAGTACAATATGGGGAACAGGTGCAGCAGTTACTTCCTTTCCATGCAGCTGGTGAATCCAAAAGAATGGCAGAGACTGATACAGTTTGACACCAGTGGCATTGCAGAAGTTGCCAGTCAGCGTCAAACTCAATGTAGGACTGCCTTATGGACTCCAGCTCTGGACCCTTCCCTCAGAGATTACGCCCAAAGCCTTCTCCACAAGTGCATATAGCCACAAGGCAGCAAAGGTTTGAGACTTGTCCTAGATGAACAGCAAACCATAGCTGACAAGCTCCATCCTTAATACCCAGAAACCCCTCTCTTGATCATACTCTGCAACAAAATCTCCAAGGAACTTTAGGATTGCAAGGTTTCAACAGCCTCCGGAAATGCAGCTGAATAAAACTCTGGAGACACAAAAGAAAGTGTGAATGGGCCAGTGTTAGAGTGGGGTGTTCAGGCTTTGGCTCAAGGAGACTTCAACAAAGAGGGACAAAGGCTGTAAGTAGAATTTTTCGCTTAATTTTTCTTCCTTTCCTTCTTATTGCACAGTTGGAGTAGTGTGGGATGCCAGGCAGCGTAGTGGAATGCTCCCCTTGCAGGATATGGAAAGGCACAGAGAGTTCCAGTGTCCCTGACATGACCTGACGTAGATTGGGAGATCACTTTGCTGAGCACCTACACTCTGTCCGCCAGAAAAAGTGTGATCTCCGGGTAGCCACCCATTTCAATTCTACTTCCTATTCCCACTCCAACATGTCAGTCCATGGCTTCCTGTACTGCTGTGATGAGGCCCCCTCAGGTTGGAGGAGCAAAATCTTATGTTCAGTCTGGGTAGCCTCCAACCTAATGGCATAAACATCAATTTTTCAGACTTATGGTAATTTCCTCCTCCCCCCCCCCCCCACCACCCCATCACCATTCCCCATTCCTGTTTCTGCCCATTACCTTCCTCTGCCCCTTCTCTTTCTTCCGTGGTCTGTTGTCCTCTCCTATTAGATTTCCCCTTCTCCAGCCTTTTATCTCTTTCAACAATCAACTTCCCAGCTCTTTACTTCCCCACTCCCAGTTTCACCTATCACCTTGTACTTCTTCCTCCTCTCCCCCCACCTTCTTACTCTTTCTTCTTTCTTTCCAGTCCTGATGAAGGCTTCAGCCCAGAACATCAACTGTTTACTCTTTTCCATAGATGCTGCCTGGCCTGATGATTTTCTCCAGCATTTTGTGTGTGTTTCAAGACACAAAAGGTTGTGATAAAAGGTGATTTTATTTTTCCACCTATTTGTTGGGATTCCCATACTGGATAAAGGTAGTAGATGGGATAGAATTTGTCAATTGTGTTCAGGAAAGTTTCCTTAATCAGTACATAGAAGTTACAACTAGAGAGATTGTGATAGTATATCTCCTATTAGGAAGTGAGACAGGAGAGGTGACAGAAGTCTGTCCAGGTAACTACTGCATCTAGTGATCATAATGCTAATAGTTTCAAGATAATTCTGGAGAAGTGTAGGTCTGGTCCTTGGGTTGAGATCCCAAATTGGAGAAAGACCAATTTCAATGGTATCAGAAAGGATCTAGCAAGTGTGGAATGGGACAGGTTGGTGTCTGGTAAAAGTGTACTTGGTAAGTAGGTGGCCTTCAAAAGTGAAGTTTTGGGAGTCCAAAGTATGTTTGTTCCTACCAGAATAAAATGCAACGATAAGAGTTTTAGGGAACTTTGGTTTTTATGAGATATTGAGGCTCTGGTTAAGAAAAAGAATGAGGTGCATAGTCGGTATAGGCAGGAAGGAGAAAATGAGATGCTTGAGGCATATAAGAAATTCAAAGGAACACTTAAGAAGGAAACCAGGAGGGCTAAAAGATGACCCAAGGTTGCTCTAGCAGACAAGGTGAAGGAGAATCCGAAGGGCTTCTGCAGATATATTAAGAGCAAAAGGACAGCAAGGGACAAAACTGATACTCTGGAAGATAAGAGTGGTAATCTACGTTTGTAGCTGAAAGAGATGGGGGAGATCTTAAATTGATTTTTAACACCTGTATTTACTCAAGAGACAGACATAGAGTCCATTGAAGTGAGGCAAAACAGCAGTGAGGTCATGGACCCCATGCAGATTACGGAGGAGGAGATATTTGCTGTCTTGAGGCAAAGTAAGGTGGATAAGTCCCCAGCGACTGACAAGATGTTCCCCTGAATCCTGTGGGAAGCTAGTTCAGAAATTGCAGGGGTCCTAGAAGAGTTATTTAAAACATTCTTAGCCGTGGGTGAGGTGCTGGGGCATGAGAGGAGAGCTAACTTTGTTCCATTGCTTAACTGGATATATGAGTATATGGATAGGCGAGGACTGATGAGGGAATAGTCAACGTAAGTTTGTGCATGGTAGGTCATGTCTAACCAATCTTACAGAGCTTTTTGAGGAAGTTACCAGGAAAGTTGATGAAAGCAAAGTAGTGGATGTTGCCTACATGAACTTCACAAAGGAGGTTCGTCAAGAAGGCTCAGTCTCTTGGCGTTCAAGATGAGGTAGTAAATTGGATTAAACATTGGCTTTGCGGGAGAAGCCAGAGGGTGGTAGTAAATAGTTGCTCTCTGACTGGAGGCCTGTGACCTGTGTGTGCCGCAGGGATTGGTGCTGGGTCCATTGTTGCTTGTCACCGATATTAACAATCAGGATGATAACGTAGTAAACTAGATAAGCAAATTTGTGGATGACACCAAGATTGGGGGTGTAGTGGACCGTGAGGCAGAATATCAATGCTTGAAGTAGAACCTGCACTAGCTGGAAAATGGCAGTTGGAATTTAATGCAGACAAGTGTGAGGTGTTGCACTTCGGTAGCACCAATCAGGGTAGAACTTACACAGTGAGTGGCAGGGCACTGAGGACTGTGGTAGAACAGAGGGATCTTGGAATACAGATCAATAATTCCTCAAAAGTGGCATCACAGGTAGATAGAACCTTAAAGAATGCTTATGGCATATTGGACTTCATTGATCAAAGTTCTGAGTACAGGAGTTGGGATGTTATGTTGAAGTTGTATCAGATGTTGGTGAGATCTAATTTGGAGAAATGTGTGCTCTTTTAGTCACCTTCCTAAAGGAAAGATGTTAATTAGATTGAAAGAGTGTAGATAAAACTTAGAAGAATGTTGGCAGGGGTTGAGGACCTGAGTTATAGGGAAAGGTTGAGCAGGTTAGAAGTTTATACCCTGGAGCATAGGAGATTGAAGGGAGATTTGATAGAGGGAGATTATGGATTGGGTAAATGCAGACAGGCTTTTTCCACTGAGGCTGGGTGAGACTAGAACTAGAGGTCATAGATTAAGTGAAAGGTGAAATGTTTAAGGGAAACACAAGGGGGAACTTCTTAACTCAGAGGGTGGTGTGAGTGTGGAATGAACTGCCAGCAGAAGTGGTAGGTGCAGGTTCAATTTCAACACTTAAGAGAAAATTGGATAAGTACATGGATGGGAGGGCTATGGCCAGGTCCAGGTCAATGAGATCAGACGGATTAATAGTTTGACATGGACTAGATGGGCCAAAGGGCCTATTTCTGTGCTGTAGTGTTCTATGACACTATGACAACAGATACACAAACAATGCATAAAACTCTGGAGACACTCATCAGATCCAGCACCATCTGTAAGGGGAAATGGATAGTGTCATTTCAGCTTGTAACCTGTCATCATGAATGAAAGTTGAAGGGAAGATAGCCAGTATAAGGAGGTGGAAGGAAGACCAAGCAGGTGATGGGTGGATCTAAGTGAGGGGATGAGCTGAGAGGCAAATGGGGGAAGGGCAGAATGGAATAAGTAGGAGTGACAGAGAGCAGAAGATGATAGGATCTGATAGGAGTGGGAAGTGAAGCATGGAATAAAGGGAGGGAAGTGGGGAAGGGAATTGGTTTGAGTAGGTTGTGGGTGATGGCTAAATGAAGTGCATGGGGGAGGTGGAAGGGACTTTGTGACGGGAGCCACAGGATCAAGAGGAGTGAGGAAAGAGAAAAGAGACAGTAAGAATGTTCAGACAGCTGAGGTTAGTTATATAGCTATCATGGTCAGTGCAGCCATGATGAGCTGAAAGGCCTGTTTGTCCTCTGCTGCTCTATGTTCTATTTTCTCATCTCTGTCCTCAAAGGCTGAGCCCTGGTTCCAGACAATCAAGTAAAAGGAAGCACCATCAGCACACTTCCTCTGCCAAACAAAGTAAACACTTTGGAGAAGAATAAACAATCAACGGTTTGAACCAAGGTCCCTCATCAGGACTGAATGAAGGGTATTGGCCCAATATATAGACTGTTTATTCCTCTCCATAGATGCTGAATCATCTGCTAAGTTCCTCCAACATTTTGCGTCTGTTGCTCTGGGTTTCCTATATCTGAGGAATCTCCTGTACTTCCTCAGAAGCACAACCTCCCTCTGATCACAACTTCAAAACCAAAAATGACCTACTTTTACTCCCCCTCTCCGTCCACTAACTAATCCTCAATCCACCACAATATATTATTGCCAATACCATTCACTCTAATTTTGTTTATTAATCTCTTGTTGGAAAACTCTGAGAATTCAAAATCCCACATCCACTGCTCCCTATTTTATGTTATGCACTTTAACGCATTATTAGTACATTCATGGAAGATCATGGTAGAAACAATATCACAGCATGAAAGTGCATTGGGCCATAGAATCAGCAAAGGAAATGATGGTACGCTTTTCTCAAATTTCGAACTCATCCAAGGTAAAATGACTTTACAGCATTGGAATTATGTTACACAGACGTTTTATGAATAACAAAATTTTAAGTTCAACATTAAGATATGAAGCTTTTTCTGAATGTTCCTGGATTCAATAAGCAGATTCTGGCTGAAGCCAGTTATCAGGACATACTGTTTATTCTGGATTATGTTTACTGTGTATTGCCCACTGCTCTCATCAATACCTGACCTAGGACCCACACTTCTCATCAAGTTAATCTTAAATACCCAGGGCTGATGTAATGCTTCAAAACTTTGCTAAGCTGCTCGGCTTAAAGATGTTAGGCATTTTCTTATGTTACACAGATTGTTCAAAAGCTGAGGATTTTTCCTGGTTCAATTGCACAGCCTACTTTAGCCAAAACAGCTTCTCCAGATAATTGGGGAAACTGTACGTATTACAGTGGCCCACAGGAAGACTGTTATCAGGTAGACAGGATTTTTCAATTTGTCCAGAAATGATCATCTGTTTGTCCAAAGTGTTTGAAAGATTGGTTTCTGACAATAGTGGAGCCTTCAACAAGAGATAACTGGACTAGACAGCTTCAGGGGAGGGAGAGTGGGGGACCAATACCGGAACATTGCACATTGGTTACAAACTATTTATAGCCTTCTAATCCATGAGCTGCTGGTTCAATTTAATAACTACTGGATAAAATATGTTGCACACTTCCACTGAAACTCAGTTCCTTTTCTGCTGTTTAATATTTCTCTGGGTTAAATAATGATCAAAGATTCTTTTGTTAGGAGACAGAATCCAAGAGTTCATTGAAAAATGAAAACATGGAAATAAAATAGTGATAATTTATCTACACAAAAATAAACCTCAGGACATAATAGATTTTATTTTTCTTCTTGAAAATGTTTAATAAAAACCTACAAGTTGTTTTTTTCCCCCAGTTCCTGGTCACTTTCATTCCTGATTCACAGCTATTATGTACTTCAATGAGATCAATATGAGGGCTGCTTCCCTCAGTTTCCCACACTTCTACCTTCTACACTCCAAAAAGTTCATGCTACATTCTCTTCTTTCCCTGCCTATCCCAATGTAATGGTATTCATGATTCAACATAACCTCTGTACTAATTAATTTTCCTTTTCCAAGTATATCAGAAACTAATGAAACCTTTGTGTCTATCAGCTTTATTTTTTTCTTCAACTTGATTGGCTTTTAATGTTGCCTTAATTTATTCATAATGTTTTGATTCCTGCTGGTTACTTCCCCTTATTTTATTCTTAATCTTCTGCTTGTGGGCATGCTTGTTGCTTAATGAACAAAAATGAAATTACACAGTTGAAACATTTCCCACCAATTTACCCATTTTTAAGTCAACAGCCAAGCTGATATCTTTAGGTCTGATTGTTCCAATTTACCTCGGGGCTAGTTTCTCTTTTACCTTCCGTAATACTGAGGACATCTCAAATGACAGAATGTTCGAAAGGCTCTTAGATAGCCACATGAGTATACAGAGACGGAGATACAGACCATGTGCAAGCAGAAGGAATTTGTTTAATTAGTCATTATTAGCTTATTAGTTTTGCACAACATTATGGGCCAAAGAGCCTGTTGTGTAATGTTCTGCATTTTAGATACTGGCACCCAACATATTAAACATTACTCTTATCTTAGTGACTACACCAGCTCCCCATTGATTTTTAAATTCTTATTTGTGTTTTTAAATGCTTCCTTAAACATGATCCCTGATGTTTTAGTAATTTCTTGTATCCATAAAGCTCCCCAAGTTAACTGTTTTCCACCAGATCTAATCCATTATTGACAATAGTGCCTTCAGCCATCAGTGACCCAAGGTGCAGAATTTCTTATGCATTTTATCTAACTTTCTATTTAGCTTTTCTTCCTTAAAGAAAACCTACTTTAAATCCAACATTTTGACCAATTGTTCCAAGAGGCATGAAAGCTGGAACATGTAAGGAAGTTTACTCCCTCATGAAGTCACCATGAAGAAGAGCAAATTTCTTCAGAACTTGCATGAGTACTCTAGGGTAAACCTGGGCAATTCTCCAGTCAGGGGCATATCCACCAGCAGATCCATCACAGGAGACCTACCCAACATTTTATATGTGAGTGAACGTTTACTTTTAGATGATAGTACTTCTAGGAAGTGCATTGGGATGCTTTTGCTGCATCTGCTTGGATGGAAGTTGATAACGTGATATTGACAGAAAAGTTAACTTTATGCATAAAATCCATCAAAAAAAATAGATTGAGCTAAGCTAATTTTCCACTTCTGACCACACCACCTCAACCCTAACATCATCTGAGCTGTGCAGGTCACATGATAGGACAGAGTCTGGTGTGTCCATATGTGCAGATTCTTTTAAGTGTGCACAGGAACACCCCCAGTAAAAGTTGCAGGAAAACAGCTGCAAAGAACTCTACCATTTCTGTAAGCCACAGAAGGCAATGCAAGCAGTAATGACCAATAATTTCAGAATCTTCACACTCCTACCTAAGAATACTGATCCTGTTCTGCATGCTTATAGCAAAGTGGGGAAAAGAAAAATGTCTCTTTAGTGTGTCTACCTGTTCGCTATTCTGCGAGGTAACACATTGCAGCCAGCGATATGTTAACCAAGAGAGGCAGATTGCTGATTTTTCTCGTCCTTTCATTTCATCCCTGCAAGCCTCCTCCAGCAAAACAGAAATAACAGACGTTGTTGCAAGGCGTCAGAGTGGTAATCTCACCCTGAACCCCTACAAACAAAGATGGTGCTGGCAAGACTGGCAGCTAACCCAACTACTAACAATTCTACAAAATTTACTTTTCTCAGGATGATAATCACCGCAATAGGCAACCTGTAATTTTCCGCTGGAAAGAGTGCTTTTGAAACGTCCGTATGACATGATGACACGGAATTTAATGAGGATGATGATGTATGAACCAGCATTTTTTTGGTACCCTGGAATAGTCGGTGGACTCTCGAAAATGCAGGCATGGCCACGGCAGCCATTGTTGAAGTGGGTGTGGGGCAGGACAGAAACTTCAGGCCAAATTGAAGCAGTGGGCCCAAGCACAAGAACAGATAATGAACCAATGTTTTGCCTGATTTAAGTGCCAGGCTAGATTTAAAATATTAAGTCATCAGGGCTGGGGGCAGAGGTTAAACCGGCGTTCAGCTCACTACTCCATGAGGCTTTATTCACCTTTGCACTGAACTGATTCTGCGGCTGTGGCCTGCAGCCATACAGCTCCTGGACCAGCTGCGGCACTGAATTGGCTCAGTGGCTGTGGAACTACTTTCAGGGACTCTGTGGATTCTTGCTTCCTTTTTTATTGTTTGCATGGTTTATTCCTTCTTCTTCACATGTTGGATATATGACGGTCTTTGTGATGTGGGTTTCTGTTAATTCAGCCAATTGTTTTGTGGCTGCCTGCAAGAAGATGAACCTCAAGATTCTTTATGGTGTATAATTCTATATTTAGTAAAATTGTTATTTTTATAATAAATGTACTTTGAACTTTTCTATTCCTGCACCTCTGCTGTGTCCGAAAAGGTGGACAGAGGAATATCTGCCCATACAACTACGAAGAGCAGCGTCAGGCACACAAAATTAGACTTTTGAATTAGTTTTAATAAAACTTCCATATTTGAAAACGTTCCAGGCTAATAACAACAGCCTCAGTCCTGTCTGCAAAACCCAATAAGATTTCCCTTGTCATTAATGTAGCAAATAGATAAATATGCATGGAAAGAATTAATTCCATTTTTTAAGCTAATACGCAGGTCCAGTATTCTTAGATTGTTTTTAATTGACAAAGTAACTTTAGTACATTAATTATTTGAATGTGAAGGCCTAGGGCAGAGTTGCAGGCTCTCATATCCTAGAAAAGACAATTTTTGTTCGGAAACATTCAGCAATTCAAAAAATGCAATTTGCATGATCATGGGATCTATACCATTTAAGTATCTGAATTAATGCAAGCAAAAGTTTCAACAGTGACAAATGTAATTGGCAGAAGACTTCTCAATTAAATTAAAAAGTCAGAAGTGTCCTTCCCCTATATAAAATTTAAATCGTTTCCCTAATGTATCTTCCAACTGGTCTAAACATGGTGTTATTTAGCCTAGAACTTCTATACATTAAGCAAACATTTGTTAAAATCTTTGAAAGAGGAGCTGATGAGTTCATAGACAAATTGTACAAAAATGAACCTCAAAGTAATTTCCAGGTTTAATCTTCTCAGATAGATTATGAGTTTTGCATGGTTGAGATTGGTGACCATTTAATTTACATAGTTCTGATTCTAATTGCCAGGGGACAGAATGGAATGGATAAGTTAATGCGTGGTCATATGAAATTTTAAAGTTTAGAATTCTAAATCTGCCTTTGTCCCTTGGCAGCTAAATTGCCTTGAGAGATAATCTGGGAACTAAATTAAATTTCTTTATGAAACTGGTGTGATGTAGGAATATGTTCCTATCACAATAAGGAATTGAGTGTATTGCAGAATGAAATATGTTTCATCTTGGAAATCCTGTGTCAACAGCAAATTAGCAAATTAACGTTTAGATACAAGACTCCACATATATGTTACTGAGATACCTTAATTCTGGCATCTAAAAAAGTAATTATTTTGAAAATTAGTGCTGCATTAAGAGCAATTAACTTATCACTTTCTGAAGATAGTTGTGAAAGCGAGATTCACTACAAAGATGCATAGTCAGATCAAAACTGAAACAAAATGTTTGATCAAACCTGCTTGAATCCATCAGGACATAGGATTTTGCCCTAGCTCTACAGTTCATTATCTATTATTTACATCAGGGAGCTGGAGTTAATTTTCAGTGTCTATCGTCTTCCCTTTTCACAACAAGATACTTAAAACTAACTCCACCCTGTTCATGTTGGAGATTTGTAGTTAATTACATGGCACACAATTCTTTTCCAAGAAGCTTGAACATCTTAAATGTAACCAAATAATCTTTAATGTTCTCCAACTTCTTCAAGTTACAGAATGTTGGGCATTGTCAATAGGTCGATGAGAAGCTAATTATTACATTAACAAAAATGGCTGTGGTCTTTTGCCGTTCTGTTTTGAACTCACAGTTGATCCTGAGTTTGACGGAAACTGGAAAATTGGCTAAGGGATCTCTTCATTAATGACAAGAAATACCAACCAAAGATCACACTCATGATCATCACTGATGATACATATTTCTTGTAAGTGTTACATGAGTCATCATCTGATAAAAACAGGAGTGAACTTCATTCAATATGCCTCATAGGCAAATAATCTGTTATCAGGGTTCACATCTCAGCATTGGTACCCGATTACTAGCACTCAAATCACACTCATACAGTAACAAGGCATCGATAGCATGGAGGCATTAGAAAAATTGTCAGAAATTAAACAAGTTATGTCACCAGGATGAGATGGGATACTCTTGAAGATTTTCAGAGAGGAATTTGAGAGAGATAATGAAGGAAATTATGGTGGCACTGATAATAATAATTCAATGTTCTTTGGATACAAGATGATGCCAGAAAACTGAGAAGTTATATTTGTTACTCTCTTTATAAAAAACAGAATAGGGGTAAGCCAAGCAATTATAGGCCTGCCAGTTTAACCTCAGTGCAGGAGAAACTTTTAAAAATATTTACAGTTACCTGGAGTAAAATAGATAAATTAACCTAAAGTGGTATGGACTTCTTATGGGTAAATTATATTTAACCAAATGGATAGGGTATTTTAATAAGGTAAATTAAACTGTTGAAGTTAGTGTACTCAGTGTGGTATACATGGACTTGCAGAATGAGTTTGATAAGGGTCCAGGCAAAAGCCTTATAAGCAATGGCATAAAAAGATTCAGTGACCATGTGGACACAAGTTGGCCAGCTGAAAGTCAACAGAAGATCATAGCAAATTGTTTTTGCCCAGAAATGAGGAAGGCAAATAATGGAATTCTCCAGAGGTTGGTGTTGGGAATGATTTCTTTCATTCATCTATATTTATGAGCTACACCTGAGAGTACAAGGCACAACTTCCAACTATGCACCTGGCACCAAACCTGGCCACATCTGGACCGCAGAGGATGGTAAGAGATTACAGAAGGATATAAATAGATCAGTGGAATAAGACAGCGCATGGTAGTTTAATACAGAAAAACATGAGGTGAGACATTTTGAAAAGGAGGAGTAAAAAGATACAAATAGAATAAAAGGTACTGTTATAAAGGGGTAAAGGAGGAGAAGCACTTAGTAGATGTGTGCACATGGTTGAGAGAGACAGGGCAGCTTGAGAGAAAACAGTTAATAGGACATTCACAGTTTGGGATTTAGCAATAGAGGAATATGCTGTAAAAGAAGGAGTTATGCTGAACCTTTATAAAAGATCTGGAGTATTGTGTTCAGTTCTGACTCCTATGTTGTAGGAAGAAAGTGAAAGCAGTAGCAAGTATTCAGAAAAGAATTACAAGAATGGTTCTTGGAATGAGACATTTCAGTTGAAAAGATAGATTGCAAGGGTGGCCAACCTTTTACATTCCATGCGTCAATTTTTCCACGCATGAGTTCAGATGCGCCATACAACTCTTGTACCCCACAATTCTTGTAAAAATATGTTAATATAGAACTTGTGCGTGAAAAAATTGCATCCGAACTTGTGCGTGAAAAATTCGACGCATGGAATGTAAAAGGTTGGCCACCACTGGATTAGAGTAACTGCATCTGTTTCTTTTGCAGAAGTGAAGGTTGAAGAGAGATTTGATTGCTGCTCAAAATGATGAAGGATCTACACTCAGTAACCATACAGGACCATAAGATATAGGAGCAGAATTAGGCCATTTAGCCCATCAAGTTCACACTGCCATTTCATCATTGCTGATCCAATTTTCCTCTCAGCAGGAATCTCCTGCCTTTTGCACATATGCCTTCATGCTCTGGCAAAAGTTTTCTCAGATTTACCACACTATGGCTAAAGAAATTCCCTCTCATCTCCATTCTAAAAGGATGCGCCCCTATTCTGAGGGTGTATCTTCTGGTCTTGGACTCTCCCACCATAGGAAACATCCTCTCCACATCCACTCTTTCAGGGCCTTTCACCATTCAATAGTTTTTGATAACGTCACCCCTCATTCTTCAGAATTCTAGTGAATACAGACCCAGAGCTATCAAATACTTTTCATATGACAAGTCATTCAATCCTGGAATCATTTTTGTGAACTTTCCTTTGAACCCTCTCCAGTTTCAGCACATCCTTTCTAAGATAAGGAGCCCAAACCTGCTCATAATACTCCAAGTGAGGCCTCAGCAGTGCTTTATAAAGTTTCAATATTACATCCTTGCTTTTATATTCTAGTCCTCTTGATTTGAATGCTAATATTGCATTTGCCTTCTTCACCACAGACTCAACCTGCAAATCAACCTTCAGGGGATTGTGCACAAGGATTCCCAAGTCACTTTGCAACTCATTTTTTTTGTATTTCTCTCCGTTTAGAAAATATTCAACCATTTCATTTCTTCTACCAAAGTGTATGACTATACTCTTCCCGACATGATATACTATCTGACATTTCTTTGCCCATTCTGCAAATCTGTTGAAGTCCTTCTGCAGCCTCTCTACTTCCTTAAAACTACCCTCCCCTCCACCTATCTTCATATTGTCTGCAAACTTTGCAACAAAACCATTAAATCCATCATCCAAATCATTGATATATAATGTAAAAAAGAATCGGTCCCAACACAGCCAGTCAGAAATGGCTCCCTTTCTTCCCACTCTTTGCCTCCTGGTCAATCAGCCTCTGCTTTATCTATGCTAGGATCTTCCCCGTAATACCATGGGCTCATAGCTTGTTAAGCAGCCTCATGTGTGGCACCTCGTCAAAGGCCTTCTGAAAATCCAAGTACACAACATCAACCGATTCTCCTTTATCTATCCTGCTTATTATTTCTTCAAAGAATTCCAACAGATTTTTCAGGCAAGATTTTCCCTCGAGGAAACCATGCTGACTATGGCTTATTTTATCAGGTGCCCTCAAGCACCCTGACACCACATCCTTAATAATCAACTCCAACATCTTCTCAACCACTGAGGACAGACTAACTGGCCTATTATATCCTTTTTTTTTGTCTCTCTCCCTTCTTGAAGAGTAGAGTGACATTTGCAATTTTCCACCTTTCTGGAACCATTCCAGAGTCTAGTGATTCTTGAAAGATCATGACCAATGCCTCCACAATCTCTTCAGCCACCTCTTTCAGAACTCTGGGGTGTACACCATCTGGTCCAGGTGACTTATCTACTTTCATACCTTTTAATTTCCCAGAACCTTCCCTCTATAAATGGTAACTTCACACACATCATGCCCCCGGCACCTAGAACTTTAATCATACTTCTGGTGTCTTCCACAGTGAAGATTGATGCAAAATGCTTATTCAGTTCATCCGCTATTTCATTGTCCCCCATTACTAACTCTCCAGCATCATTTTTCAGCAGTCCGATAGTCACTCTCTCCTCTTTAACACTTTAGGTATCTGAAGAAACTTTTGGTATCCTCTTTAATATTATTGGCTTGTATTCCATCTTTATCTTTTTAATGACTTATCAGTTGCCTTCTGTCTGTTTTTAAAAGCTTCCCAATCCTCTACAATTCCAATTCATTTTTGCTCTAATCACTTTATTTCATACACCTGCTCGTGAATGCAAATATCTAAACAGCCAATCATGTGTCAGCAACTCAATGCAGACATGATGAAGAGATTCAGTTGTTGTTCAGGCATCAGAATAATGAAGAAACGTGATCTAAGTGGCTTTGACTATGGAATGGTTGTTGTTGCCGGACAGGGTTTTTTGAGTATCTCAGAAACTGCTCATCTCCTGCATAACAGTCTCTAGAGTTTAAAGAGAATGGTGTGAGAAACAAAACTTCCAGTGAGCGGCAGTCCTGTGGGCAGAAACACCTTGTTAATGAGAAAGGACAGAGAAGAATGGCCAGAATGTTTCAAGATGACAGAAAGATGACATTGTCATAAATAACCATGTGTTTATAAGAGTGGTGTGCAGAAAAACATATATAAGTGTACAAGACATCAAACCTTGAAGTGCTTGGACTACAGCAGCAGAAGTCTATGAACATACACAATGGGCATTTTATTAAGTGCAGAGGGTGCCTAATAAATTGACCACTGAGTGTAGATTGATAATTATGGGTAGTTGTCCCTGCTTATTGGAGCGGCTGAGGACAAGAGGTCACACGTACAAAATAAAGGAGAAGAGAGTTAAGAGCGAAAAGAGAAAAACATTTTTGTGCAACATGTAGTTGAATTTGGATGTACCTCTTGGAGATCTGGTGAAATTGGATCCCATTGTGCTCTTCATGAGGGATCTGGTTGTTAGAATTGAGGTCAGCTTTCACATTGGCTGAAGAACCCTCGCCAATTTGTCACTCTCCCAAGGATATGGGGATTGATCTTCATTATTTTACTATTCAGCCTCACCCACTCACCCAGCCAGCCCAACACTGACTTACCTTGTCCTACACTCCATTCATTTAAATATTTCCAGTCCTCCTCAGTGACCTCTAACAAATAACCTCCCCACATCACCTCAGTTGTCTCCCTGACGAACACTCCAAATCATCCCTTCAACTGTCCCCACTTCCAGCCATCTGCACATCCAATCTAATCCTTTATCTTCACAGCCCCTATTATCATCTTTCATCTCCGCCCATCTCTGACTCTGCCACTTCCCCCCCTCTCTGGGGTCCGCTCTCCAGTAATCACCTCACTGAGTCATATGGCACTGATATCAGATTTTAACCCATCAAATCGTTGCCAACCTTTTTGCCCATCCACCTAAATCCTACTTGCCTGCATTAGATTTGTATTCTTTTTATGCCTTGCCTATTCAAGTTCCTGTTCAAATGCCTCTTAAACATAACAATTGTATCTGATTTGGCCACCTTCTCCGGTAGTATGTTCCAGATAACAACTGCTCACCCTCCTAAGCTTCAAGCAATTGAATATCAGATACGGAAGACTTATGCAAAACTACCAATGGCCTGCATCTCCTGACAATGTACTTTAGGAGGTATTAACATTTCTAATTGTTAAGCTGCTGGAAGCCCTCAGCAGCATCTGTATAGAGAGAAAAGAATAAATACAAAGACCTTTCCTTAGATATTCAAGTCTAAGTGTTGATTAATTATTTATTATTATTTACTTCAAATTGAAAACATTTGCTTTTTCATTCTATTGGCTACCAATGTGAATACTGCAGTGTATTTGAAAAAGGAGTATATTCAAACACGTCATACTTCGTCATAAGCAATATACAAATTCGCATAATTAGAGTCCTAGAACACTGCAGCTCAAGTATAGGCCCCTCAGCCCATCTAGTCTGTACTGTACTATTATTCTGCCTAGTCCCAGCAAACTGCACCCAGACCATAGTCCTCCACACCCATCCCATTCATGTCCCTATCCAAATTTCTCTTAAAAGTTGAATTTGTCCCTGCATCCATCACTTCTCCTGGCAATTCGTTCCCCACTCTCACTACCCTCTGAGTATAGAAGATCCCCCTCATATTCCACTAAACATTTCACCTTCCACCCTTAACCCATGACCTCTAGATCTAATCTCACCCAACCTCAGTATAAAACATATTCTTGCACTTCACCCTATCTATACCCCTCAAATTTGTATTCATTTTGTGAAATTGTAAAATTGTCATACAGGGACCTTGCTTCTTGAAACCATTACTTGTATAATTGTTTCTCACCTTGTCGAAGGAAGAGAAAACCATTGAACACAATGACAATGTTCATTATCAAATGGTCCTCTATGACCAGTTTTGTTGTGTTGTAGGGGATTCTAAGATAGTTCTCAATGTCATTAACCGCAATTCCAACTGTTTATAATTAGGATTAATAGTTTTGAATAAGCGACTAATCCAGATACCATTTTTATTACTAGATTCTTTGCCTCATTTTGGGAATTGAATTTCGGCAATTTTTTTCCATTTTTGGCAATAGCTATAAATCAGTGGTCTTGGTCATGAAAATAATTGTAGTTTATCAAATGCACAAATTGTTGCAAGTTCCAGGATGTAGACTTTGAATATCTTTTTGACACATGTGAAATGCCATCTCAATCAATTATCTTTTCTACCTATAACTTACAGCTTGCTAAGCTTTCTTACAAAATCATATCACAATATGCTGGACGAAATCAGTAGGGCAAGCAGTATCTATGGAAGGAAATGAATAATAGACACTTAGAGCCAAAACTCTTCATCAGGACTGGAAAGGAAGAGTGCAGGAGTCAGAATAAAAAGGAAGGGGGAGGGGAAGCTGGCAGATAATAGGTGAGTCCAGGTATGAGAGGGGAGGGGAAAATTAAAGGGAATTACGTAAGAAGTTAGGAGATAATAGCTGAAAGAGACAAGGAGCAAAAGAGAAGTGTATCAAATGTGAGGGGTCAGCAGACCGTAGAATAAGGAGAAGGAAGTGGCATGCTGCCTAACCTACTGAACTCCTCCAACATTTTGTGCATGTTGGTTGATATTTCTGCAGAATCTTTTGTCTTTGATTAAATCATATCAATTTTTATTCAGCATATATTGCTATAACTTTAAAGTATCAGAAAGATTATCAGGAGTATTCCAAGATCTGTTATCATGATCTTTCTCTAGAATTGATTAAATTATATCCTGTTGCATTTTGTCAGTAGATTTACTAATTATGAACTCTTGACATCTCATTGGAATGATTCATTATCTAGATTATTAAAAACAGGAGAGACCATGGAAAATCATCAGGGAATCTTGAGGTAATAGTGGGGTGAAACCTTCACAATCATGAAGCTCACTAGATCAAGAAAGACATAATTTTGAACATGAGAAATGTTTAAGTCCTTTGCCTTATGGTGCTGATTAAGAGTAGAAATTTGATCTATTTTAACTTGTCCATTTGACCACAAAGTATCTAACTGTTTTTTCAGATAATTTTAGGATAACTACCTGTTACTCAACTTCAAACTTTATGAATTTGTGTTAGAACATAGAAACATAGAAAACCTACTGCATTATACAGGCCCTTTGGCCTACAAAGCTGTGCCGAACATGTCCTTAATTAGAAATTATATAGTGTTACCCATAGCCCTCTATTTTTCTGAGCTCCATGTACCTGTCCAGGAGTCTCTTAAAAGACCCTATCGTATCCGTCTCCATCACTATCACCAGTAGCCTATTCCATGTACTCACCACTCTCTGTGTAAAAAATTTACCCCTAACATCTCCTCTGTGCCTACTTCCAAGCACCTTAAAACTGTGCCCTCTCGTGCTAGCCATTCCAGCCCTGGGAAAAAGCCTCTGACTATCCACACGATCAATGCCTCTTATCATTTATACGCCTCTATCAGGTCACCTCTCATTCTCCGTCGCTCCAAGGAGAAAAGGCCGAGTTCACTCAACCTATTCTCATAAAGCATGATCCCCAATCCAGGCAACATCCTTGTAACAGCTCTATGTGACCAGGGTCCTATATAGTTTCAACATTACACCTCGGCTCTTAAACTCAATCCCACAATTGATGAAAGCCAATGCACTGTATGCTTTCTTAACCACAGAGTCAACAGGTGCAGCAGCTTTGAGTGTCCTATGGACTCGGACCCTAAGATCCCTCCCATCCTCCACACTGCCAAGAGTCTTACCATTAATACTATATTCTGCCATCATATTTGACCTACCAAAATGAACCACCTCACATTTACCTGGGTTGAACTCCATCTGCCACTTCTCAGCCCAGTTTTGCATCCTATCAATGCCCCACTGTAACTTCTGACAGCCCTCCACACTATCCACAACACCCCCAACCTTTGTGTTCTTTTTTTTTATTATCACTGTTTAGTTTGATTTCCTCCTCCTATACAATCAACTGTGTAAGATCACTCCACTCTAATGCTTTCAATCTGGAATAGCCCAAACTTCAACAATATTTCCTTGAAGACATAATCTTTTGATCTTAGAGATCAGCCTTGTGTTTTTTTTTTTGCCAAACCATTTGCAAAGTCTCCCTTGTGAATAGGTGAGCAGAAGTGAAGAAAATGCAGAAATTGTAGTCTAACCAGATTGTCATATGGGTTCTCATGATTTTCACCAACTTGTCTCTGACTTGTAGTTAAATGGTTTACCATTCACATTTGCACTATTGGCTACTGCTTCACCAAAAAAACAAATCACATTCAACTTTGTTTCTATTGATGGACTAACTGGATCCCTTACCTTTTCTTATGTATATAAAATCTTACATGCATTAAATGCTGTCTGCTACTGCTTAATTACATTTAGATTTGAATTTGTAGAGTAGCTTTAGTACATAATTTTGTTGTATGAAGGTTCTTGAAATGAGCTATAATGGCAATATCAACTCTGACTATAATACCAGCTATTATAATAACATTAGCATCAATTAATGTTTTTAGCCGTTGGTAAATTTAGTTATGATTTTGTCAGGCAAGTTCATAATATCAGCTACAATCAGAACTTTTTGTCTCTTCTGCTGAGGGTTCTAAGTTGCTGCACTTAGACGAGGAGTACCAGCCATGATCAAATAATCATCCATATCAGTAATATCTGATGTGTTCATAATTTACATGCTTTAATTCAAATATTGAAGAGCAATATTTTACAAGCAATTTTGTCAGAGAGTGAAAAGAACCTGGGCCATAGATAAACATGATTTCTGTGCAGTTAACTTTCAAAGTGGCAAATTTCACCCAAATTAAGCCTTTTCTACTCATAGGTCCTGCCAATAACTCAAGAACCAGACAGGTTTGCCCACTGTTTTGAAGTTCAATATATTGTGACAGTATGTTTTCCTGTAGTTAAAAGTTGCTGCAAAGGGCCCTACCACATCAGAAAACTTTCTTTTTTTTCCTGTAAGTTCATAAAAATGTGAGAGCTGCCAAAGGAAACATCTTCGTAAATTCCGCTCCACAAAGATCACTGCTGAAGCAGGTACAAAATTAACAATATGCTGGTTTAGATCACAACTGAACCAATATGGTTTAGCAAACAGGAGCACAAGAGGGATGCTGTACTTCCCATAAGCCTAAGGGATTGTGGTATGGAGGGAAGTGTTCTAGCAGGAGTTGAAAGCTGGCTATCACAGAAAGGGCAGTTTTGAATAAAATGGTAACAAGGACTGTTTATTGGCCTTCTGTTATTTACAGTTCATATCAATGAACCAGATGTGAGGGCAAGGTACAAAGTGTCTAAGTTTGATAACTGCACAAAAGTAGGTAGGAGGCCACATGATGAGGGCATCTGGACTCTTCAATAGAATACAAAAAGCAAATGGGCATAAGTTTGGCCAATGGAGTTTAATATAGGCGTGAGGTCCTGCACTTCAGTCAGGGAATTCAAAAGACATTCTATTTTCTAAATAGACAGAGAATGTAAATACGTGGAGTACAGAATGAGCTAGGTGCTGGTGAGTGGAGCAAATGGTTCGGACGGCAAAAAGAATATTCGTCTTTACTGAAAGGGATGTGGATTTTAAAAAACAGTTACATAATGTTGCATTATAAAGATACTGGTGAACACCACCTGGAATATAGTCACAAACACGAGACACCTGCAAATGCTTGAAATCCAAAGCAACACACACAAAATGTTGGATGAAAGATCTCAGCCCCAAACATCAACTGTTTACACTTTTCCATAGATGCTGCCTGGCCTGCTGAGTTCCTCCAGCATTTTGTGTGTGTTGACCTGGAATATGGTGTACAGTTTTGATCATGGAATCATACAGCACAGAATATTTCTTAATTAGGAAATAATATTTTATCAATGGAGGCAGTCCAAAAGAGTTTGAATTGACTGATTCCTCAGATGAAAGGTTTATCTTATCTTGGAAGATTGAAAAGTTCTTTTGTGTATAATTTGGGATTTAACAGAGTGAGGTGTGATCTCATTGAAACACTAGATCCTGAGAGGACATGATTCCACTGGTGTGAAAATATCAAACAAGAGGACATAATTACAAGATAAAGACGAAGTCATTCAAAACTAGGATAGGTAGGAAATTCTCACAGAAGGCTATGAATCTTTGGAGTTCTCTGCTGCAAAGGGTTGTGGAGGCCAGATTGCACAAGGTATTTAAAGAGGAGGTGGAACAATTTTGAAAGACTGAGGAATCTTCAATCCTAGATAGTACTGATGACTCATGGTGACAGGTTGCAGGCTGCTTACACAACTTCCAAATATACTTCTCCTGAATTACTTTCAGTACAATCTGCAGCCTGTAATTTCCTTTTAAGCAAAGTACTTTTTGAACCATCTTAATGAACTAGTGATTTCACAATCTTCTGAAGGACGCAGCAGACTTAACTCTAAGCACGCAGATACAGGACATTTAAGTGGACGAAAGTACATTGCCATGGCAGGAAGAGAGGGAGGAGGGGAAGCACTCCTATCCAGTCTGAAACATAAGGAATGAACCTCTCTCTACCCAGCATCTTGTACAGTCACTGGAAAACAAGATTGAAGGCTCATAGACAAGATTACTATATTGCTGGAAATGCAAAATTGCTGTGTTCTGTGTTTTATGAAGACGTGGCTCACTTCAGACACATTGGATGTGTCAGTAAGATTTGAGGACTTCTTGATACACTGGATAGACTGGACTGCTGACTCAGAGAAGGCAAAAGATGGGGGCGCTGTTTTTCATGATAAGCTCTTTTCTGTGCTCAGACACTGTGGACATGTTGCACTCTTGTTCCCCTGACCTGGAACATCTGATGATTAAGTGCCAACCATTCCATTTACCAAGAGTGTTCTCCTCTGTAATTCAGACTACAGTTTACAAGCGGATGTATTGAATGCCCCATTTAGCAAACAAGAAATAACCTCCCCTGACACGTTTCAAAACATTATCAAGGGTTTCAATCAGGCTTCTTTGAAGAAAACACTGCCCAATTATCATCAACATATCACCTGCAACACATCCAACCACTGTTACCGTCATAAGTGGACGCTGGTGGCGGACCCAAATGCAAGACAAAGACACTGAAGTACTAGGAACAAGACTTGGTTGGAGAGCTGGGACAAGAACACAGACTTGGGTAGGACATTGGCTAGGCAAGCGAGACCAAGACAAGGAACTGGGAACTAGGAGCCTGGGCTTGAACTACGAGCCGGAGACTGGACAAGGACCCTGAATCTGGGTCTTGACTCGGGCTCAGACCCCGGAATTAGGCGAGGACATGAAATGGCTACAAGACTGGACATGGCTTGGGTTCTGACTACGAGCCAGAGACTGGACAAGGACCCAGAACCTGAGTTTTGTCTCGGGCTCGGACTCCTGAACTAGGCAAAGACATGACATAGTCTTGGGAAACAGGACTAGGCGAGACTACAGGACAGAACGAGAGACTCCTGGCAGGATGAGGGAACTCCAGCACAGGACGAGGGAACTCCAGCACAGGACTAGAACATGAAGCCTTGACTTGGTAGTCAGGAACAGCTGAGTCTTGGACTTGGGATGACAGGAACCTCGGAACCTTGGACTTGGGATGACAGGAATGCAGAACACAGAGCCTTGGTCTTGGGGAGGACAGGAACACAGAGCCTTGGTCTAGAGCACAGGGACATGGAGCCTTGGACTTGAGAGACAGGAACACAGGGACATGGAACGCAGAGCCGGGACCCCTCCTTGGGAACAGGACTTAGGGCTGGGACTCGTACACAGAATACAGAGACAGGACCCCTCCTTGGGAACAGAACTTGGGGCTGGAGCTCTACATAGAATGCTGAACACGACGAGACGGATCCCAACACTAGGTAGCAGCAAACAGCTGGACCTACCTAGCGAAGGTGTGGACACAGAGACAGTTCTCAATACTAGGTAGCGGCAAATGGACGGACCTACCTAACGAAGGCGTGAGCACAGAGACAGTTGAAAACAACAGTAGACAGTTCCTTATCTAGATGCAGCAAGGCTCCAGTCTTGCTCCGGTGGTAGAACTTGACAAGGTTGCAGGACAAGGCTCCAGACACAGGCTGCAGGCAAGGCTTCAGAAGGAAGGGCAATGGAAGGGAACAGTCCAGCCTCGGGGCAACAGCAAAGATGGCCTGGCTTACCCAATGGAGACAAGGACAGGAAGGGACAGATCCAACCGCAGGGTAACGGCAAAGACGTCCTGACTTACCCCACGGAGACGGGGACGGGATACTGACAAGATGAACCAGCAACCACACTTGAACCCAGGGCCACTTATATTCCCAGCCCCAAGATGAGCATTAGGTGCCTATGATTAAGCCCAAATGAAACAAAGGACAGCCGGAAGACCCAGAATCCGGAGTCCACGGACTGGACCTTGAACTGGAATGCGGACTTCACGGACCAGACCATGACAGTTACACTATGATTAGGAACACCGAGACCAAATTTTGGGAAATCTGACCACTTAACCACCCTTCTGTCAGGCATGAGTGTCAAAGAGCAGGAGTGAATGCTATTGCTATTACAAAGGAAAAAATGCTAGACAAACTCAAAGGTGGATAAATCACCTGCACCAAACGGACTACATCTCAGAGTCCTGAGGAAGGTTGCTGAAGAGATAATGAATGCATTCAACATGATCTTTCAGGAATCACCTGATTCTGACATGGTCCCGGAGGACCGCTACATTTCACATTGTTTGTCAATGATTTATTTCATGGAATTGATGGCTTTATGGCAAAGTTTGCTGATGATACGAAGATAGGCAAAGGAGTAGGTAGTGCTGAAGAAGCAATGCATTTGCAGAAGGACTTAGACAAATTGGAAGAATGGGCAAAAAAGTGGCAGATGGAATACAGTGTTGGGAAATGTATGATGATGCATTTTGGTTATTGGAACAAAAGTGTGGACTATTATCTAAATGGGGAGAAGGTTCAAACACCAGAGGTACAGAGGGACTTAGAGGTCCTTGTGCAAGACACCAAGAAGTTTAATTTCCAGGTTGAGTCTATAGTAAAGAAGGTAAATGCAGTGTTGGCATTTATTTCAGGGGGAATAGAATATAAAAAACAAGGAGATAATTCTGAAGCCTTATAAGATACTAGTCAGGCTGCACTTGAAGTTTGTCAACAGTTTTGACCCCCTTATCTCAGAAAGGATGTATTGTCATTGGAGAGAATTCAGAGGAGGTTCACGAGGATGATTCCTGGAAAGAAGGGGGTTAGCATATGAGAGTGTTTGGCAGCTTTAGGCCTGTATTCACTGGAATTTAGAAGAATGTGTGGGGATCTCATTGAAACCTATCAAATGTTGAAAGGACTAGATAAGGTGGATGTGGAGAAGATATTCCCTCTGGTAGGGGTATCCAAAACTAGAGGGCACAGCCTCAAAATTAAGGGACGGTCTTTTAGAACAGAAGTAAAGGGGAATTATTTTAGCCAAAGAGTGGTGAATCCATGGAACGCTCTTCCTCAGACTGTCGTGGAGGCCAAGTCCATGGGTATTTTTAAAGCAGAATTTATTAGATTCATGATTGGTCTGGGCATCAAAGGATATGGCGAAAAGACAGGTGTATGGGGTTAAATGGGATCTGGGCTGAATGGCATAATTCTGCTCCTATGTTTTATGGTCTTATGGTCTTCTACCTACATGCAGGCAGAGGCTGAAGAGCAAGGTTTCAAAGATAAAGGACAACAAAGAGGTGGTCATGGGAAGATGAGGAACAGATACAGGGTTGCTTTGAGTTGGTGGACTGGGCTGTATCCCAGGACTCAGGAGCTGAATGAATACTCCACAGTATCCGCAGACTTCATAAAAAAAAGTCATAGACTAGTGTGTCTCCACAAAACCATTCGGGATCTTCCCTAACCAGAAGCCCTGGCTAAACCATGAGATTCACAATCTGCTGAGGCCCAAACCAGTGGCATTTAGGTCTGGCCACCAGGTTAAATACAAGAAGTCCAGGTACAATCTCCAGAAAGCTATCCCACATGCAAAATGGCAATTCCTGATGAAACCTGAGTCACTGAAGGATGCTCGAAGCTGCGGCAGAGCTTGAACGCTATCACCTCCTACAAACTGAAACCAACCGACACAGACATTCTACAAGTCTGTGGTGGCCAGTGCGATCATGTTTGCTGTTGTGTGCTGGGGCAGCAGGCTGAGGGTAGCAGACACCAACAGAATCAACAAACTCATTTGTAAGGCCAGTGATGTTGTGGGGATGGAACTGGACTCTGACGGTGGTGTCTGAAAAGAGGATGCTGTCCAAGTTGCATGCCATCTTGGACAATGTTTCCCATCCACTACATAATGGACTGGTTGGGCACAGGAGTACGTTCAGCCAGAGACTCATTCCACCGAGATGCAACACAGAGCGTCATAGGAAGTCATTCCTGCCTGTGGCCATCAAACTTTACAACTCCTCCCTTGGAGGGTCAGACACCCTGAGCCAATAGGCTGGTCCTGGGCTTATTTCCTGGCATAATTTACATATTACTATTTAATTATTTATGGTTTTATTACTATTTAATTATTTATGGTGCAACTGTAGCGAAAACCAATTTCCCCTGGGATCAATAAAGTACGCCTATGACTATGACTATGTGACAAGAAGGCTTTGCTTGCAGATGAGCTCAATGCCTTCTGTGCTCACTTTGACCATCAAAGCATGGAGGCACCTTCACAAATTCACACAGCCCAATGACCCCGTGATCTTAGTCTCTGAGGCCAATGTGACAGCATCCTTCAGGAGGGAGAAGCCAGAGAAAGCATCTGCCCCAGATGGGTATCTGGCTGAGTACTAAAGACCTGTGCTGATCAAATGGCTGGGGAGTTCGCCAGTATCCTTAATGGCTCACATTGGTAGTATGAGATGCCCACCTGCTTCAAGCAGGCTTCAATTATACTGATATTGAAGAACGTGGTAACCTGCCTCAATGACTAACATCTAGTTGCATTTACATCCACTGTAATGAAGTGCTTTCAGAGGCTGTTTGTGTAATATATCAACACTTGCCTGAGAAGAAACTCAGATCCACTCCTATTTGCCTATCGTCACAACAGGTCAACAGCAGATGCCACTTCATTGGCTCTTCATCTCAACCCTGGAACATCCGGACAGCAAAGACGCATGCATCAGGATGCTCTTCATTGACTACAGCTCGGTGTGTAATACTATCAATCCCATCAAAGCTAATCAATAAGCTTCAAGACCTAGGCCTCAGTACCACCCTGTGCAACTGGATCTTCGATTTCCTCACCTGCAACCCCAGTCAGTTCCAATCGGCAACAGCATGTCCTCCTCAATCTCCATCAGCACAGGTGCACCACAAGGCTGTGTGTTTAGCCCCCCACTCTACTTGCTTTACACTTATGACTATGAGGCTGAGCACAGCTCCAATGCCACATTTAAGTTTGCTGATGATAACACTGCCATTGGCCAAATCAGTGGTGGTAATGAATCAGCATATAGGAGGGAGATTGAAAAACTGGCTGTTGTGCTGCAACAACAACCTCTCACTCAATGTCAGCAAGACCCAGGGGATGATTATTGACTTCAGGAGGAGGAAACTGCAATTCCATGAGCCAATCCTCATAAGGGGATCAGAGCTGGAGAGAGTCAGCAATTTTAAATGCCTTGGTATTATCATTTCAGAGGATCTGTCCTAGGTCCAGCACGCAAGTGCCATTACACAGAAAGCACAACAGTGCCTCTACTTTTTTAGTAGTTTGTGAAGATTTGGAATATCACCTAAAACTTTGCCAAGCTTTGTAGATGTGTGGTGGAGAGCATATTGACTGGTTGCATCACAGCCTGATATGGAAACACCAATGGCCTTGTTGAGAAAATCCTACAAAATGTAATGGATATGGCCCAGTCCATCACAGGTAAAGCCCTCCCCACCACTGAGCACACCTACAGTACACATGCACTGTCACAGGAAAGCAACATCCATCAAGAACCTTCACCACCCGGGTCATGCTCTTTTCTCACTGCTGCCATCAGGGAGGTGGGTGCAGGAGCCTCAGGACTCACACCACCGGGTTCAGAAACCGTTATTACCCCTCAACCATCATGCTTTTGAACGAGAGGGGCTAACTTCACTCGCCCCATCACTGAACTGGACTCACATTCAAGAATTCTTCATCTCATGTTCTTATAGTTATTGCTTATTTATTTATTACATTTTTTTTTCTCTTTCTTTTTGTGTATGCAATTTGTTGGGCTTTTATGCACTTTGGTTGTCTGGCCTGTTGGGTGCAGTCTTCCATGGATTTTATTGTGTTTGTTGTATTTACTATGATTTCCAGCAAGAAAATAAATCTCAGGGCTGTAAATAGTGACATATACCGTATGTACTTCGATAATAAATTTACTTTGAACGTTGAACTTTGTGGGCTGTGGAACGGGCACAAAGGAGGCCTGGAGTGAAAGTCAGCCAAGATCGTATTGAATGGATAGGTATGAGGGGGCAGGTAGCCTATTCCTGTTCTTGTTTCCTTTTCTTCTTGTGTCCCATTAGAAATGCACACTGCGTCTGTTGTATAAAGGTGTGCAACAGATTAAAGTTTATTTTTATGCCTTGCATCTGAAAGTACTACTTACGTATTTGTACCAGTCTTTCTTCTTTTCATTAGTAGTTAGAACATTAGGAAGTTTTCTTGACAAGAACAGGCCATTCTGTCCAACAAAGCTTGCCAAATTCCTATTCATGTAGTGTGTTGAAATAACTACCAAGTTTAGACTTGGAAGTCTCTAAGGTACTACTCTCAACTACACAACTAGGTAGTTTATTCCATGTGTCCACAACTTGCTGTGTAAAGAAATGCTTCCTGATGTTAGTCTGAAATCTCCCCTTAACCAGTCTCCACCAATGGCCCCGTGTCATTGATGATGGATTAATTTTGAAGTAGCAGCTGGCAATCACTTTACTTATACCCTTAATGATTTTGAACACTTTTATCATGTCTCCTCTCATTCTACATCTACTCAGGCTAAAAAGATTTAATTATTTCAATCTTTCTTTGTAGCTCATATCTAGCTGACCTGGAATGAGTCTAGTTGTCTTTCTCTGGGCTCTCTCCAGTGCCTTCACATCCCTCACATAATACGGAAACAAAAATTGTACACAGTATTCAATGTGTGTCCTCATAAACGCATTCGTCAGCTTAAGGAGAATGTCCCTTGACGAACTCCACTGAGTGTATTATATACCCCAACACTCTATTAGCCTTCCTGATCGCTTCTGTGCCTTGTCTAGATGTTGATAATGATGAGTCTAGCAGGATGCCCACGCCCACATCCTTCTCATACAGTGCGCTTTCTAACTCAAGGTGCTCCATTCTATATATGTATATATCTAATACTTCTACTTCCTATATGCAATACTTTACATTTACTTACATTAAGTTTCATTTGCCATTTATCCGCCCACATCTGGATTTTGTTTACATTTAACTGCATTGAATCTGCCGCCTGACTGTTACCACCAGCCCATCCCCCTGATTTTGTGTCATCGGCAAACTTTAGTAGTTTATTTGTTATGTGCTCATCAAAATCACTGTTATCAATTAAAATCAGCAGCAGCCCCAATACCAATCACTGCAGAACCTCACTTTTAACACTTTCTAGGTGTGAAAATGTCCTTTCACCATAACAAGCAACACACATCAAAGTTGCTGATGAACGCAGCAGGCCAGGCAGCATCTCTAGGAAGAGGTACAGTTGACATTTTGGCCTGAGACCCTTCATCAGGACTAACTGAAGGAAGAGCTAGTAAGAGATTTGAAACAACTTTGATGTGTGTTGCTTGAATTTCCAGCATCTGCAGAATTCCTCGTGTTTATCTTTCACCATAACACATTGTTTTCTATTTCTGAGCCAATTCTGCACCCATTTTCACACCTTACCCTGAATCTGTACCTCCTGTAATTTGACTATTAACCTCTCATGGGGTACCTTGTCAAAAGTCCTCTGAAAATCCAACTAAATTATATCAACCGCTCTATTGTTATCATAAAATTTAGTTGCCTCTTCATTGAAATAAAAGACATTAGTACAACATGTTTTCCCCTTTCTGAACCCATGCTGGCTCTCTGCTAACATGCCTGTTCTTATCAGCTGCTTTTCTATCTCATTGTTTATTATTGTTTCCATGATCTTGCCTGCAATACACATTAAGCTTACTGGTTTATAGTTACCAGGATCAGTGTGGTCACCCTTCTTAAATACTGGAAAAACTTTAGCTTATTTCCAGTTCTTAATGATAAAGCCCATATTGGGAAACTATCACATACTAAAGCACAGGCAAATGTTATCCTTCATTTACACCTCATTGCTTTCCTCTCAACTTTAGCCAGTTTTATGCAGTACTGCAAAAAGATTAGACAATCACTAGTGAGTAGCATTAGTTTTTTCATGTGTTATTAATTCCTGCATAAAGCTAAACTAACAACAAAAAAAGAGAATATATCTAACCCAGCATTTACTATCTGATCAATTCCTTCACAATCACCCTAAAGGTGATGGCATAAGTCAGCAAGTGTGTCATAAGGCTATTTGCTAAGTTCAGGTTCTGTCCATCTAGAGCAGGGATTCCCAACATTTTTATGCCATGGAGCCTTACCATTAACCAAAGGGCACCATGGAGCCCAGACAGGTAGGAAACCCTTAGTCAAGAGGAAGTGGCATTCTTACTTCATAATGCCTCAGCCAGTTGAAAAAGATGAAATTGATTTAATGATGTACTAAATCCATCATCAGCTTACTAACACTTTAACCCTGGACTCAATTTATCAGAGATAGTCCTTTGTTCTATCCATCCCTCCCCCTTTTTCTTTGCAACATAAAACTACAACTTGTTTTTCTCTTTCTAGGTTCTGACAAAATATCTTCAACCTGAAGACCTGAGGGAAAATGTTCCTCTTCCACAGACACTGACCGACCATCTGAGTATTTCTAGCATTTTCTACTTTTAGGCCAAAGAACCTCCTGAATGATTTTGTGAGGAGATATAATTTATCATTGTTTACAATTCCAATGACACATCCCAAAATACATCTTGAGCACAACTTGTGGGTCCGTTACCAGACACACCAAAAGGCACCTGCCAGCAGGAACTCCAGCACAGGCAACTATACATTCCCCTCTTACGCACCAAATGATTTGGAAGAACAAGCATTTAAATAGCTTCTAAATTATGACTAGAAATAGAGAAATGTTTCAAGGCCAAGAATGTTTCAATGGAATGACTGAAAAAGGAATTATGCATAATTAGCACATCTAATGTGATTATGGATGTTCTGGATGTTACTTAAGTACAATACAAATCCAAATTCTCAATTCACCTGCAATTACTTCTTCAATTCCTATCTCTCCCTTTAAGCTAGAGTGGGATTTTTCCCCCAACAACCAAGCTAACTTTGAAGATTAGAACCTAAGGGTCTTCATACAGAATATTGACTGCAAGATAAACACTACATTTGGGACAAAGAAGAAATGTATATTTATTTATCCTCAAAAGCTATTTTCTGTATTTGTTCTCAATTCTTTCTCTTGACTTACCTTGCTAATGAGTATTTTTGAGGTCTGGAAAATATCTTCATTGTAACAAGCATTTCATGTTACATATTTTCTCCTGGCCTTTTCTCTTTCCACTTAATCTTCCTGAATGAACGCTCCTTCAACAATCTGTCCTTATTCCCTCCTGCTTCATTTTTTTTTATCACTGACCACCATTCCATCCCAGTCAATCATATCTGGTCTTTAAGCCTTCCTATTCTAACTGTTCTAACTATTCTAACTATTAATCTCTAAAAGCAAAGTGCACAGAGTAGAGAGGTAGTGCTTATTGCCCTGTTAGTACACCTGGTGTAGACAAAGGTTTCTATTGATGTGAAGGAGTATTTTTTTAAATTCATATGAAAGAAGTGAAACTACCGGATATTTATAATAGTATATTTTCATTTATAATTCAGAACCAGCAAAATGGAATTCTGATGAAGTTTAGACCAACTTGGGGGTGAAATTCATGTCATTATGCACTTCAGCTTGTAGGTTATGACTATATAATTTGGTTTAATTGCAATTTCAAATACGTATGAAGCTTTTGAAGAACATAACATGCTTCCACTATTAAATTGCTATTCCACTTAAAAATAAGTTTTCCAGAATTCTTTGAGTCCACTATTACAACACCTTTAAGTCTATTGAAAAGTAGACTTACATTTTATATATCATTTAAATGATTTACTAATTTCTTTAGTGAGTCCTGCCGTATAACCCATGGAAAAAGTCATCAGTGGACACAAGATGCATTGTGTAATTGCAGCCATTGGCATAGTCATGTCTTTGGTGCAAAAAACATACATAAAACATAAGGGTCAAATTTGATTTCCAGGGAGAGAGGAGATGAGACACAACTAATTATTTTTATGACCTTACAGTAATATTTTATTTAACTTTGCATGGGAAAAGCAAACTTAGCTGCTGGGTGAGTATAGGAAATTTATCCCCATAGGAGTTAAACGAGTTTATGCAGGGTCTTTGATTTCCCCAACAGCCAAGAAATGACTGAGATAATTCAGCGGCATGATTTATTCATAACATTGTTATTTTGGCTACGATATAAAGGTCCAGCAGTGCTTTTTCTCTCCCAGTATTTGTGATACTTACATTTTTCAAACCATTTACTGTCTTGAGGGTAAGTAAAATGACATTGCCCATGATGTGCAAATAAATGTGGAATGAACCAGTAAGCTCAAGTGAAATGAATTACCATCAGTGGCGGAAATAAAGCAGGAGGGAACAGCTGCCTTGGGATCTGAAAAAGACTACCAGGTACAGTTATTGAGCGGCTGGAATAACGCTTTCTATGATTTATCAAAGAGCACTTGAAAGCACTTCTGATGCATTAAATAGGCATGAAAAAAGGCTTTGTGGCAAGAGGGCTGTGCTGAGCTGTGTGATTATGAGACTCAAAGACTTGACCTGGCGGTGCGGCATACAAACCACAGCTTCACAATGAGAGCCTGCAATCATCAAAGAGTTTCCTACAGGGGGTTAGCTGCACCTATATCCACTCCTTTAGCCCACTGTTCACACATACATACACACACACACACACACACACACACACACACACACACACACACACACACTTCTCTGTCACAGCTTCCCTTGTAGAGTTGCTACACAATCATTACAAATTGATTGCAAAAGAGCTAACAATCATGATTAAATCATTAAATTCTTGTCTACGCTTCACAGAGCATAGAGAAAATTAACTTCCCACCAACCTAATTTTTTCCTGAACATGAAATAATGATTTTCTGCCAGTCTAATTACAAAGCCAACATCTGATCAAGTCGGCATCCAGAGGGGATTATCACATGCACGAGTATTAGACCTCATTACCAGCTTGAGTGCAAAATTATTACATCTTGTAATTGGATGGTGAGATTTATATACAGATCGGACTGGTTTCTGTAAGATTGTAATTACAAGCTTCGTTGGTTAGCTACTTATCACACAGCACAGGAGAAAAAAAATAAGCAACAGAAAGAGCATTTCATTAACCTGTAACCCTATCAAGGGAGAACTGCTGTAACATCCATGTTTGCATTAGAGAGAACACCTAAATTCACAGATGAAACAATTTATTACATTGTGGCAGAAGGGATTTGATCTTATTTAACCCCTGATGAACTACTTTGGTGAAGTTATATAAACAAACCGTCCATGTTATAGGAAATAGCCCCAATATTGTAATTAAGAGGGTTAACTGACTGGAATAAGTACTCATATGCTTAGGGCTGGGAGATAATGTTTGCTCTCTCAGTCTGTCAGCACTGACTGCCCTTTCGCTGCAGCTGTCAAAAGGGCCTCAAAGTAAAGGTCTCATAGCACCGTGGTGATTAAACATTGTTACAACTTTCTTACTTCTGCATAATAACAGTAAGCAATCAATACAGGCTTACATTTTATGAGACAAGGAGTTAACTTGTTCAATTACTGCGCAGACAGCTCTATTCTTTTGTAACAAGTAATCTCAGTAGTGAAATCAATACTGACAGGCCTGATGCACGCCAGCTAATTTCATATTATGCTGGGCCAATCAGGAAGCTCAGAGTAATAGAGTTGTTGTTACAGTTCATTATGGAGAGGAGGGATCAATATCTGTACAATAAGAGGATTGGCAATACATCTGCTGCATACATAACCCTGAAGGGAAAAATGGTTCTTCCGTGCAGCAGGAGATTTCCAATTTACATTTCCATAAAAGCAAAAATGCATCCAGAGCCTTGGCTCACAACCTTATAATTAAACATGAAAATAACAACTGAATGAACCTGAAAAGAGGCAAACCCACTTGGACCGAGTGCAGAAAGTACACGGGGCTCTGCGTAATTTCTAATCAAATTCAGGGGAGTTCAGAAAACAGAGACAGGTTAAAGCTGAGATACTAACCTTTTTAATCCTGATGTAAAATATTAAAGAACACCTCACCCTACAATTAACAATTGGAAAGATAATCCCAACGCACTTGGATGTGTAATAATCTAATTATAGAAGATAAAACAAATTGCTCCTTTAATGTGGAGTTTATTTAAAGATGGCTTGTTATTGCACTCATTAATTATCATCACACATCATTTTAGCCAATAAAGTCGAACATCATGGCCCAGTAAGGCTAACTGATAGGATAGAACATAAATCAGGCCCTGCACAAAATAAATTAAATTATGTTTTGAAAACACAAGGGGTTGGATCTCATTTTTACATTTACCTAACTCACACAGTATTTATTATTAGTCCTTGCGCATCATGCAAATTGAGATGCTTAATCAAATCTGAGGGAATACTAAATTGTTTTCCGGCAATTGCTTCTAGGCGCTGGAATTTAATGGCTGCGTGCGGAGCATGGACATCCACAGCATCTTGGCGTTTGTTTATTTTATTTCTGTGTGAAAAGAGGATTACAGTGATAAATATAAATATTCATAGTTCAATTAAATAAATCTTATTTATCTTACCACAAAGAAGATTACATCTCTCTCACAAGCAAAGTAAATTATAACTATTTTCAGAAGTCGGCAGCTGTTGGGAAAGTCTACAGAGGTACACTCATTATAACGCATTGTTCATTTTGCTTGGCGGAATGCAAGAGCTGCCTTACTTCCAAGAATGAGAAATGTCAGCAGTTTGACAATACAAACATGTGAAATTCGAGTACTTCGGTGTTTGAATTAGCTTCTAAAACTACTTGACTAAAACTGCTCGTGTATCTCTGGCACAAGATTCCCATGGTTTATTCCTGATCATCACACCTTACAGAGCATCACCTTTTGCCATTCGAGATTGGGAAGGCAGTACGTCATTTCAGAATTTTGATGGATATCCATTGTCTGCTTTCATTAATCTCACAATGGATATCCATCATTATTTTTTTCTTCAGAATTACGTTGGTTACCTGAATTTGTGAAGATGTAATATAAATAAATGAACTTATCTAAATAGGGCATGTGATATTTAAGGTACAAGATATGAATCCAAAGAAGATACATTCACTAGGACTCTCTAATACCATTAAAATATTGAGGTATTCACCCACAGTTTCACATGCCAAATGTGCAATGTGGTGTCAACTTCAATGGAACCCAGCTGTGAAAATTAGGTCCAATACACCTTCAGTTCAGGCAACAGTAGTTCTGATGTTACACTTTTCCTGAAGGAGGTATAACTGGAAATAAAATGGCGCAAGACATTTCAGGACTCATCCAAGTGTTTAAAAAGGAACATTGCCTTAAATAAAAGTGCTTCCTTTGGAAGGGTAATCTGACAGTTATGTCAATAGATTCCTGTTGAAAATTGTTTACGATATAAAGAATTGCCAGTCCAATGGATTTCTTGCTCAGGATTTGAAATTTTCCATTAATGATTGTCTGCAGTATCAGAGCATTATCAGAAGTAATGAATACAGATGGCTTTTACTTCATGATCAGAATGTTAAAGGTTACTCCAAGGTTAAAATTAACAACATTTCAGAGACTCTAAAGAGCAGATCAGGAAGCAGAATTTTTGGAAAGGTGCTAAAATAACTGGGTTGCCATCACAGGTGACTTTAGCTTCCCATATATTGTTTGGCTCCTCCTTGTTGCAAAAGGAGTAGATGGGGCAGGATTTGTTCAGTGTGTCCAGGAAGGATTCCTGACACATTATCAATTAGAGGAGAGGCCACACTGGATCATGTAAAAGGCAATGAATCTGGTCAGGTGACAGATCTCCTTGGTGGATGAGCAGTTCAGAGCATATTTCACAATTGACATCTAGTCAAGAGGAAGAAAGAAGCTTAGTTAAGGAAGCAAGGACCAGACAGGGCTCAAGAATTACAAGTAGCTAAGAAAGAACTTAAGAATGCACTTAGAAGATCCGTAAAGGGACATATGAGGACCTTGGTGAGTAGGATTAAGGAAAACAATCAGGCATTCTACATCTACATGAAGATTAGGAGGACGACAAGAGTCAAGGTAGGACTGTTCAGGGATAAAAATGAAACATGTTTCTGGAATTGGAAGAGGTAAGGGTGGTCCTTAATGAATACCGGTACTTTGTTTCAGTATTCACTAGTGAAAGTGACCTTGATGAATATGGAGACAGAAGAAAACAGACTGATATGCTGGAACAATGCAACATTAACAATATGGATGTATTGGAACTTTTGAATAACAGTAGGACAGTTAAGTCCCTGAAGCTAGATAGGGTAAACCCCAGGATTCTACAGAAGATGAGGGAGGAAATAATTGCACCTTTCGCAATGACCTTTGCATCCTCACCGGCCACATGAGTAGTACCAGAGAATTGAAAGTTGACGGATGTTATTTCTTTGTTCAGAAATGGTAGTATGGATAATATTGGGAATTATAGACCCATCTTTCGTCAGTAGTGGGAAAACTACTGGAGAAAATTCTTAGGACATTTGGAGAAGCATCGTCTGATTAGAGATAGTCAGCATGCCTTTTTGGGAGTCAAGTCATGCCTCACAAACCTGACTGAATTTTTGGACAAAATGCTAAAACAAACTGATGAAGGGGGAGTGGTGGATGTGGTGTATATGGATTTCAGAAAGGCATTTGACAAGTGTTCTCATGGAAGGTTCATCTAGAAAATCAGGAGGCACGGGATGCAGGGAAATTTGAATCTGTGGATACAGAATTGGTTTGCCCATAGAAGGCAGAGGATGGAGTGGGTACTGCCTGCAGGTCAGTGACTAGTGTTCCACAGGGATCCCTGCTGTTTGTGATTTTTAAATTGACTTGGATGAGGAAGTGGAAGGGTGTGTTAGTAAGTCTGCAGATGACATGAAAGTTGGTTGTGTTGTCAATAAAGTCTGTTGCAGAACATCCTCTTTCTTAACATCAACATGTTCTAGTGTATTGACCTGCTTCAAGAAGTGATGCCTTAGGAAGGCGGCGTCCATCATTAAGGAACCCCACCACCCAGGACGTGCCCTCTTCACACTATTACAGTGAAGTGGTACAGAAGCCTGAAGGCGCACACTCAGAGATTCAGGAATACTGTAGCTTCTTCCCCTCTGTCATCCAATTTCTAAATGGACCTTGAACACATGAACACTACCTCACTACTTTTTTATATCTGTCATTTTGTACTCCTTATTTTAACTTAATTTAATTTAATTTAACTATTTAATTGACATATATATATTTCATCACATATGCCGATGATATTAAATTTTATTCTAATTCTCAACTATTTGACACTGTCCTTATCCTTGAAAGGATGTGTAAGTTTTACAGTGGGTCCAGAAGAGGTTTACTAGAATGTTGCTTGGAATGGAGAGGATGCCTTATGAGCAGAGGTTGACTGAGCTATATTGTCTCTCTTTGGAACAAAGTAGAATGAGAGGTGACTTGATAAGATGACAAGAGGCACAGATAGAGTGCACAGCTAGAGACTTGTACCCAAGTGCCAAAAGGATCTGTACTGTTCTATGTTCAGAAGTTATTTCTGTTTTTATGTTTTATAAAATAAATGTCCACTTAAGCAAGAGATATTACCAGTTATGCTCAGCTGATATTTGTAGAGATATATTTTTAAATTGAAAACTGGTTCTTAGAAATGTGTTGGTTGTTCACTCAGTAAAGTGTAATACTACAGTAAATATACATTTCTAATCTATGCAATATAACTTGGCAAACATGTTACTACAATTTAATTCACCTTGTTTTACTAAATTATACCAACCCAACCAAACACCTTTAAAATTGCCTAGGCTAGATCACTTTCCATGCTCGGAAAGATATGTCAAATCAGAACTGCAGACAGAGGACTCATGATAGAAAAGGACATGCATAATTCGTAGTAAGCGAGGTCTTTCTTCCGTTGGCTCTGCCGTTGCAGCAGAGAAAGTCAGGTAGGGTCTGGATCACTAGTATGGAAAGGTAAGGATTGGGGAGGCATCAGGAACGACAGCACCAATCGTGCATAGTGGTCTGGGCTGAGAGGTGGCAGGGAAGTGTGTGGTTTAGACAAGTGACAAAAGCAGATGAGGAATTGGTGAATCGAGTGCTACATTGGGAGGTGGCACATCATTAGGTGGAACGGATGTAAAGGACTGATTAATGGTGAGTGACTGATGATCAAGAGGTAATTAACTAGATTGGATTTATCCTGCTGACTGTGAACAGGTCAGACCTGAACAACTTTCCACATTGTTAGTAATGTTGCCAGTGTTGTAACTATGGAGAAAACACTTGGCTTGACAAGTGACAAGTTTGGGAAGTTAATTCCTCAGGTGTGGTTGTGTCTGGTCCCATAGCCTTGGTTGTATCTTGTTTCCAAAACAATAACACTAGAAGATGATTTTTTAAAATTTCATATCCTGATTTATTAAACCACTGATTTCATTGCCTTTTTAGGAAAGTTGCAATTATTAAGAGGAAAATAAAAATGACCAACTACAATCGGGTGGATGAAAAAGAAATATAAAGCTTTGAAACTTCAAAATATTTGAGTGAAGCATTGAAAAATAACTACGAATTCAAATGAAGATTTCTTCTCGTTTTTGACTTGAGACAGAAGTTTATCAAAGATTCACAAATATTTGATGGGTGGTGGAATTAGCATTTTAAGTAAAGACAGGTTTGCATTTGAAAGCAAAAACCTGCAGATGCTGAAAATGTGAACAGAAGAAAATGGTTTAACAGTCATGCAGCATCAATGGAGAGAGAAAGAGGTTATATTTCAGCTCAGTCCTATCAGCTGAAATTCCAAATTTTCTATTTTGAATCCATCCATAGTGAAAATTATCTCCAGATCTGTGTAAAATGAGGAATCTTATATGCAAACTATCGTTTGAAAAATAGAACTTTAATAATTTCTTAAAGTGATAGAGGGATAGAGCTCTACAGCACAGAACCAAGCCTTTCAGCCCATCTAGACCATGCCAAACTATTCTGCTTAGTCCCATCAACATACACCTGGACCATAGCCCTCCAATCCATCTACTTATCTAAACATCTCTTAAATGTTTATATGTTATCGCTTAATAGTTAAATAGTCATAGAGTATATTCTCACATATGGATGCGAGACGTGGACACTCACCAAGACTATGCGAAAGTCTCTAGATGGTTGCAACACACGAATGCTCCGGATGGCTCTAGACGCGAGTTGGCAACAGCACATGACGGGTGTCGAGGCCTATGATGACCTACATATGCTCACCACTAAAACTGAGGTGAGAAGACTGCAACTAGCAGGGCACTGTCTATGCCACCCCGAGCTACTTGCCAGCCTAGTCATCATATGGGAGCCCAAGCATGGGAGGATGAACCCTGGGCACCCTCCCAAGACTATGGTCAACACACTCCTAGAAGACAGTGGTGAGACTAATGTGGATGAACTGAACACACTGATGAGGGAGAGGGAGAAATGGAGAGTCCATCATCGTGCCCGATGCCGGCCCCCTAGGCCTGAGTCGACGTAGTAGTAGTAGTAGTAGTAGTAGTAGTCTTAAATGTTGAAATCGAAACCCACATGCTCCACTTCCATTGGCAGTTCATTCCACACTCTCACCATCCTCATGTTTCCCTTAAATATTTCACCTTTCACCCTTAATCTATGACCTCTAGTTCTAGGTAGTCTCCCCCAGCCTCAGCAGAAAAAGCCTGCTGGCATTTAGCTTCAATATGGAAATATAAATTATTGTAACACTTTTTATTACTTGGCAAAATATCATTACCTTTATATTAACGTGGCTAATGCCCTGTTTAGAAGTGTGAAGTACAGCTCATATAGAAAATGCAATTATAATAAACAGAGGAATAAAAGTGTTGCACTTACTTTCAAATAGATTGCTCCATGATCTCTTTACAGATGATTCAACATCTAATTAATTTTTCAAATCTGATAAAATATGAAGAAATGTGAAAATATTACATGTTATGTTTGCCTGAGGATTTCTCAAAACATTAATCTGTTTAGTGAAGACTCTGGAGCAGCAGACACAAAATACTAAGTTCAAATTTAAGTTACAATCAACATAATCGACTAAACTCTAAAGCCGGGGTTCCCAACCTCGGGTCCATGGATCCTATGCTAAATGGTAATGGTCCATCTCATAAAAGAGATTGGGAACCCTGCTCCAAAGGATATTGCAGATATCCTACCCCGCAAAAACTCATTTCAGGGAGGTAGCACCATCAATTTGCGGGAGACTTCCGGGAGAGGTGGGATGCCTGCAATAGAGTAGCTCCTTAGCAGCTAGCCAGCTAGTTTAATAAAGTTAGCTATGCTAATGAACGAATGACACCTGTTAAACTCACCTCAACATGTCCTTTACAGTCTTAACCCACCATGGGCAATAGAAAAGTCACTGTTGCAAACAGTACAGCGAGCAACACTGTCATTATTTTGACCCCTATTAGGCAGGGGTACACTTTAGGGTAGTCTGGGGTGACGTATGTTTTACATTTTTTTTGGAACACTCTGCCATGGCATGCTCTCTCTCTCTCTCTCTCTCGCTTGCTTTCTCTCGCTCACTCACTCTCAAAAATTTGATTTCCGTGATATTGTATATAATTTGGAGGCATCAGGGAGCCATTATTCATATGCGGGAGACTCCCGGAACTTCCGGGAGAGGTGGGATCTAAATAAAGCAAAGATATATCTTCAGACTTACCTGGGTTATTTTATTCAGATGCTTTTTCTGCTAGTATTCACATGAAATCTTTGTGGCCATTATATACTGTCTACTAAAGTTCTGACCATTTGATTGAAGGTCGAACAAGCCCCATCGTGTATTATATTTCATTATCAACAAAACAAAACTGTAACCAAATTGAATGAAACAATGGAACAAACTTCTCTAACACCCTGACAAATGCCAGGTGTTCAGAAGTCCCTCTTCATCAACTTATCAACTAAGGTTACATAACTATCTCTTTGCACGACAGCTTGTCAAGTTGCCATGCTAAGGATAATCCTCACTCATCATGTACCTCACCAGCATGACCCAGTGGACGATCACTCTGTAAAAGTATTACTTCTCCCCATTTAATCCAATTCTCTCTACAGACATTTTATAGACGTTAACTTTTGCCATTCCTTTATATTTCAAACAGTCCTTTCATCTGGATTGTATTCTATTTCTTTGATCATTTTAAGGTCTCAATCACATCTTTTTGATCACCGTCATGTCCACTGCTCTAATCAAATCCACTATCATTAACATAATTTCAATTTGTGCTTTATAGTTCAATGTGACTTACATTTTACTAATTATCATAAATACGGCACATTATCCGACATTTTTGGGTAATAAGCTAAAAGCATTCTGGTCACTTTCTAAAGGACACAGTCACATTAATGAGGCAGCATTTACATTTCCTAAACTCATGCTGTGTATCCCTAATAACTGTCAAACAGTTCAAGTGATCATCTATCACATCCCATTTAATTCTTTCCAACTGCTTCCCTACCACTGAAGACAAGCTTAAGTCCTATCATTTCCAGAGTCACATAAGTCAACTTCAGCTCTATAAGAACCAACTCCGACCTTAATAAACTATTCAATGTGAATCAATTTCACTCACGAGGTTTTTCTTATTTCTCTCAACTCTCTAAGCTAAATGGCATTCCAGCTCCAGTGTTAAGAGACTCGTTGTTCTGTTACATGCCTTATGGTGCATTGGGTGGCAACCTTGCCATTTCTTTACAGCTTTTAAGAGGCCAAATTGCTGGCTGAACTCTCAACCCAGCATGGATGGAAAGCATGTAAGCTGCCGACTAGATTCGAACCTGGGGCCACTCACCTCAAAGTCCAGTGTGGATTCCACTACACCACCAGCTAGCTAGTTAACAGACTTAATTTAAACTAAAACTATTTCCACATTTATGTCTAACAATGCAGTTTTACCTGCATAATATGTAGTTATATTGTAGTATTGATTCAAAAGCAAGTACAAGTGCAATGTATCTAACTCTTCTACTACTTCTGATTTCACATTTGAGCTAAAACTACTTCTGATTTGTTTCCACAGTCCTGTGGCAATGGAAAACCAATTGTCTTGCTATAGTAATAACCATCTACTATTCCTTTAAGGCTAAAACTTAAGTTTTAGTTTAAACCTCAAAATGCTGGAGCAACTCAACATGTCAGGCAGTTATGGAAAGGAATAAACGGTCGACGTTTCAGGCCAAGACCCTTCACCAGGACTCAGCATTAGTTTAAATTTTGAAAAATTAGAAGTTTTAGTTTTGGAGTTGTTTTTCTAGTCCGCCTTATCTGATAGCTGTTTCACTTCACCAGAAGGTAAAGTTTTGTGCTTTCTCACTATACAAGCAAGGTTTAAGCACACTAACCCAATTCGTTTACTTGGACTGCGGAGTCCACAGCTTCCACTACTTTTTATGACTTTATTGAAGTCTGAGAGACTGCAGAAAAGAATGGAATATTCTTTAGAACAGCAAAATTAATTTGATCTGAGAGGTCAGTTTCTATACTAAGAAAACTGTAATGTGAAAATAGCTCAGTTGTAGACAGATTGACAAAAAAAACCTTAAAATTGCCAAGGGCAGCCTCAAGATCTAATCAATTCTTTAAAACATGTTACTTCCTCATGAGTTAAACAAATTTACTTTTCTTCAGGCAAAGATCAGGGGGAGGAATTGGAAAGTGCTGTAAAACAGGAGAAGGGCTGACAACGAGTGATTAATTTGCAACCATTTGAGTCACGGGGTGCTGAGTGTGGGATTTGTGCTGGCTCCTTCTGGTTTGAAGTGGCCAAGCAACACTGAGTGTCCTGGTCTTAATGTAGATACAGGTACATGGTTCTAAGTTTTAAATTGTTTGCACTGGTTAGAGGTGTCCAGCAATAATCAACTGCATGACTGCACATTTATTTATTGCCCTTCCTGCCCTTCGAGCCCTGCCACCCTAGCAACCCCAATTCAACCCGAATCTAATCATGTGACAATTGACAATGACCAATTAATCTATCTGCTATGTGGGAGGAAACCGGAGCACCCAGGGAAAACCAACACATTCCATAGGGAGGACGTACAGACTCCATATAAGTGATGCCAGAATTGAACTCCATTGCCCTGAGCTGTAATAGCATCATGCTAATCCCTAGTGCTGGCGCGTGGCCAAATGGTTAAGGCGTTTGTCTAGTGATCTGAAGGTCGCTAGTTCAAGCCTTGGCTGAGGCAGTGTGTTGTGTCCTTGAGCAAGGCACTTAACCACACATTGCTCTGCGACGACACTGGTGCCAAGCTCTATGGGTCCTAATGCCCTTCCCTTGGACAACATGGGTGGTGTGGAGAGAGGAGACTTGCAGCTTGGGCAACTGCCGGTCTTTCATACAACCTTGCCCAGGAGCAAATCCATGGTCTCATGAGACTAACGGATGCCTATTATTATTATTAACCCCTATGGTACCAAGGTGCAATTCTGAAAGAGGATATTCTTTACCAATGGAAGTCATTCCACACCACTAAATGCTTTAGTCCTTCCTTAGAATGGCCATAACTCCTCACCTTCACAATCTTTTTCAAATCATTGAATAATGTTCTATTGAAGTTCTTCAAAAAAAAGTCTGATAAGGAAATAACTTGCCCCAAATAACTTCCACTATTCAGGGCCCCAAACAGTCCTTCCAGGTGAGGCAACACTTCACCTGTGAGTCGGCTGGGGTGATATACTGTGTCCGGTGCTCCCGATGTGGCCTTTTATATATTGGCGAGACCCGACGCAGACTGGGAGACCACTTTGCTGAACATCTACGCTCTGTCCACCAGAGAAAGCAGGATCTCCCAGTAGCCATACATTTTAATTCCACATCCCATTCCCATTCTGACATGTCTATCCACGGCCTCCTCTACTGTAAAGATGAAGCCACACTCAGGTTGGAGGAACAACACCTTATATTCCGTCTGGGTAGCCTCCAACCTGATGGCATGAACATCGACTTCTCTAACTTCTGCTAATGCCCCACCTCCCGCTCGTACCCCATCTGTTACTTATTTTTATACACACATTCTTTCCCTCACTCTCCTTTTTCTCCCTCTGTCCCTCTGAATATACCCCTTGCCCATCCTCTGGGTCCCCCCCCCTTGTCTTTCTTCCCAGACCTCCTGTCCCATGATCCTCTCTTATCCCTTTTGCCTATCACCTGTCCAGCTCTTGGCTCCATCCCTCCCCCTCCTGTCTTCTCCTATCATTTTGGATCTCCCCCTCCCCCTCCAACTTTCAAATCCCTTACTCACTCTTCCTTCAGTTAGTCCCGACGAAGGGTCTCGGCCTGAAACATTGACTGCACCTCTTCCTGCTGCCTGGCCTGCTGCATTCACCAGCAACTTTTATGTGTGTTGCTTGAATTTCCAGCATCAGCAGAATTCCTGTTGTTTGCCCCAGATATTACTTGCTTAATAGAAAAATTGGGCCTCATTCTACCTACTTTGCATTAAGAGTCAAGGGAAGGCTCTGTATTACATTTTCAGTCTGCATTTCTATAGAAATGGTGACCGTAAATGGCTCATTGCAGGAAATCATATACACATTATCTACTATTTTGTATTCTTTAATTTTATTGATGAAATTTCAGTAGCTGTTCCTCATGATCATCAAAGAGAAAAACTTTTTTTAAGTAAACTGTAATCTGCTCTACAGTTCCACTTATCTGCCAAAGTATTGTACATAATCCTTTGGAACCTTATAATATCCCCAAGAACCATTGCCCCTCTGGCTGATTCAAATGCAAGTTTGCTATTCTAAGCGCAATGTAGTTAAGCTATATTCATCTCTTTACAACTAAGATTGAATGCAATTGTAAAAATAATAAATGCAGAAGATCTGAAATTAAAAGAAAACAGAAAGTTCTGGAAATACTCAGTGGGTTAGACAGCATATGAACCAGAATCAGATTTATTATCACAGACATGTGATGTGAAATTTGTTGCTTTGTGCCAGTATCACTGTTCAAATAAATAAAAGTCTATAAATTACAGACAATATAATGCAAGGAATACTGAGGCAGTGTTCATGCATTCAGAGATCCGATGGCAGAGGGGAAGAAGCTGTTTCAAAATCTTTGAGTGTAGGTCTTCAAACTTCTGTACCTCCTCCTCAATGGTAACAATGAGAAGAGGTCAAATCCTGGATGGTGAGGGTCGTTACTGATGGATGCTACCTTCCTGTGGCAGAGACTCTTGAAGGTATCCTTAATGGTGGGAGGGTTGTTCTCATGATGGAGCTGGCTGAATCTACAAACCTCTGCACTGTTTTGCAATCCTATGCACTGGAGGCTGAGATGCAACCAGTCAGAATATTCTCTACCATGCATCGATAAAAATCTGTAAGAGTTTCTGTGACATATCAGATCTCCTCAAACTCCTAACAAAGTAGAGCTACTAGCATGCATTCTTCATAATTGCGTCAATGTGTTGGGCCCAGAATTGATCCTCGGAGATACTGACACCCAGGAAAATGAAGCTGCACACAAAAATGATCTCAAAGGAATGGATGCCTGTACCTTACTTGGCAAAATGTTTGGTTGCAGTGAAAGACCCCTGTCCAAGCTATAATCTGCTGTGGACATGCTCGTGGATGGAGCATATGCAAGTTTCAGTTATATCATTCATGACATTGAAATAGAAGATATGGGAAATGCTCAGCTGGTCAGATAGCAACTGTACAGAGAGAAATGTTTCAGGTTAATGACCCTCCAGGGATTATCTGTTGGCCGCTTCCAGCTTTTTCAATTTTTATTTCATATTTCCAACATTTTCAGCTTTTGCTTTTCACTTGCAATAAATTACGTCTGGTGCATTGAAACATGGACCCTTCAGTTGTATGTTTCTGAGCTTCTCATGACTCCGTTGCATTAGTCTATAGTCTCTGCAGCCCGAAACGTCGACTGTTCATTCTTTTCCATGGATGATGCCTGACCTGCTGAGTTCCTCCAGCATCTTGTATGTGTTACTTTGGACTTCCAGCATCTGCAGAATCTTGAATGTTTATTATCTAAACAGAGGCAACGATCTTCCCTGTCCAATATTCTCATGTCTATATCCAGCTTAGTACAGAGTTGGCATGCCTCCATTATTTGGCAATTAACACCCCAGGAATTCCATTCTTATACTAAATAACCATATTGAGTGAAATCATCACAAAGAGATTAAACTGATTTTGAATAATTTGTTAAAAAGGTGCATCACTGTTTGTGTAAAATATTCTAATGGCAAAGGTTACTGAGAACAAAATCCTTTGGTCCGGATTAAAGTGTGCAAATGTCACGTCCAACTTAAAAATACTGAAAATATGACTTCATGCTAAAGGAAGCTAGTTATTTTGTTCAGCGAGCGGGCTGCAGCCTGTTATGGGAAAGACTGGTGCCAGCATTAGAGACAGAAACTTTACTGAACGAACTCCAGACATCTCTTGATCTGATTCAGTACTCTGCTGGAATTCTACCCTACCGTGCCACAGGGATGACTGCACTTCACCATCTGCTACAGAAAGAAAAAAACCTCATGTTGGGGAAAGGTCAGCAAGCTGACCACAGTCGGAACAAGGAATACCACCGCAGTGAATTCTTTATGATGTACACTATGTACTCATTATTTGTGAGGGACAGGGACACAAGCTTCCCACAGATAACAAAAAAAAACATAAATTACTGGCAATGGCACAAAGACTTCAGTGGCAATTAGATCAACCCCTCCATGGATATAACTACTGCTTTAGCTGTGTTTTCCAAACCTCAGCTTTGGCATCCTAGCTCTACCTACAGAGACAGGCCACCAGTTTCGGCTGCACATCCATGGTGTCGACCTAGCCCTTACACACTGGAACTTAGTTCATGCTCACAGTAATAAACAGCTGACCTTGACTTTGGCATATCCATAGATAGTAAGTCAGTGGATAACAAGGACACTGTTATAACACTTCTCTTTATGTTAAAGTTCACTGGCAATGCTTCCTCTTGTAGAGCTGGGACAGCAAGCAGGCGTAAGTGGGAAGGGAACAGAAAAGAGGAGGTGTTGATGATTATGTTTAGAAATGCAGTAGTTCAACAAATCTTGCTGGGGTGACCATTGTCGTTCATTGCCAAGCAGAAGCCAACTTTGGCCATTCTGGGATTGAGGTCTTCTATTCCCACAATGGTGGTATCAAGTTCACAGAGATGAGCCATCTTCCTGCTTCAATATCTCTATAACATGAAATGGATCCAACCAAACTGCTACAGCTAACTGCCTCTTTAGACCACCTCGTTATAAACCCCAATCAATATAGAAAGAGAGATATACTGTATATTCCAGCTTACACAAAAAAAAACACAATTGAGGTAAACATATGAGCATTGGGCTGATTCTGCGATTCCAACACATATCCAAATGAAGATATGTTGGCTGGATGAACTGTCTGTTAAATGTGGCTGCACAGAATGGGGAGATAGGGTAGAAATGCTGATGGAATAATTCAATGCAGCTACTTTGGTTATAGTGAATATAAAAGTTAGTAGTTAAAGGAAGAGTCTATTTACTTGGCATAGACAAAGAAGAAGATATGACCTGTACAGCATGTCAAGTCTTCACCACACTTTTCCTGAAATGCCAGTCGAGAGGTGGAAATGACCCACAAGACTGTTCTAGTGGATCCGCATAGATAATCAGAATCAGGCTTATTACCATTGACATACTGCATGTCGTTATTCTGCGGCAGCAGAACTGTACAATACATAAAACATACTACCAATTACAATAAGAAATATACATTTAAATGTAAAGTAATGCGAAAAGAGAACAAAAATATTGAGGTAGTCTTCATGTGCTCATGGACAGTTCAAAAATCTGATGACGAAGATGAAGAAGCTGTTTCTAAATCATTGAGTATCTGTCTTCATGCTCCTTTATCTCTTCCCTGATAGAAGTAATGAGAAGAGGGCATCTCCTGGGTGGTGGGGAAGTCTTTAATGATGGATGCCACCTTTTTGATGCGTCACCTTTTGAAGATATTCTTGTTGCTGCGGAGGCCATTGTCCATGAAGGAGTTAGCTGAGATTGCAACCCTCTGCAGCTTTTTCCAATCCTGTGTAGTGGCCCCTCTACATCAGGTGGTGATGAACCAGTTAGAATGCTTCCCACGGTACATCCGTGGATATTTGCTGGAGTCTTTGGTGCCATACCAAATCTCTTCAAAATCCCGATGAAATATAGCTGCTGGCATTGCTCTTTCATAATTGCCTCACCATTTTGGGTCTAGAATAGACTTTCAGAGATGTTGACACCCAGGAAATTGAAACTGCTCTCTCTTTCCACTGCTGACCTCTCGATGAGGACTGGTGTACATTTCCTTGACTCTCTCTTCTTAAAATCCACCAATTCCTTGGGCCAAAGTTAATGTGCTGAAGTTGTGAAACAACTGTGGCCAACTTTTTCCAAAATTAACCAGCAGTCATTGAAAGTGTAGAGTAAGAAACTAGCAGAATTTACAAGAGAGGAATTAAGATGTATGCCTTCTAGACATGGTCTTCTAAAAGTTGTGTTAAACAATGGTCCACAATTTTGATTATATTATAATTTATGATTTATGATGATAACGGAATAAAATATTGCTTCACTTCTCACTGCCACCTAGTTTCAGGATGAGATGTGGAAATGTCAGTTCACAGGATACAGGAGACCTTGAGGAAGGAGCTGATGTACAGCTGATCAAATATAGCCATGAAACCTGGACTTGAAGCATTTAGTCTAAGTTACAGAACAGCAACACACTACACAATGGATATACAGCTGATAGACAGAATTGTCGAGATAACATTGACCCATTCAATTCTCATTAATTCTGATGACAGGTCATCCACAAGGAGCATTAAATCTGATTCCCTCTCCATAAATGCAGCCTGACCTGCTGAGTTTCTCCAGAATTTTCAGTATGTGTTTGATCTGTCCAATTTGAAGGGAAAAGTGAAGAAAGGGCAGTCGAACCATCATGACACAATCCTCAAAGAGCAAAGATTTAGTCAGTCTGTAGGACAGAGGCCGTGTGTTTAGATCTTTGATGATGAAGCAGCTAGATATTGGGGAAATGGTAGAGGTATTTGAGCTGAGGTATCTAGCTAGGTTGGTGAGAGTTTCTGAAAGGCTCAAGTAAACCATATGATTATAGTGCACGGAGCTCAGGAGAATAGGGAAGGTATTCTGTGATGTGCTCTCAGTGAATCCCACAGTTGCTCAACATGTAATTTTCCTGATGGATGTCCAAACAAGACAACAATGTTGAGTTCAGAGGTGGATGATGCTCTAAACTTGGGAAATCCTGGTGGTGATAATAACACAACAACCAAAAAACTGCAGCGCATGCAAATCTGTACATAGATTAAAACTTTACATACAAACTGATGCACTGCAGTGCACGTGTGTAACATCTGCCTTAATTTGTCTGTGGTTAGCCCAAGTGGACTCTTAGAATATATTAGACAGACGTAGTGCAAGCTCTTCCTGTCTCATGTCTATCAGCCGCTACCCACTGCAAAGGAACTTGTTAAAGGTTATGTACACAAACTCTAGATAAGGCATATTATTCACATTCCAGACATGACAAATGTCTGCGGAAAAAAAAATGGAGTGGAAAACAAAGCAATTTCCATGATCTAAATATCATAATACTAATTTCACCAATTAACAGGCAATCATGTCCAGTGAAACCCAGAACATGTTATGTTTTGTGCCGACACATTAGGTTTCCTGCTCTCCAAAATAGGGTTTAAGCCTATGCAAAAATAAAGAAAAAATACCAATACACTAACCATGGAGCTATTTAAAGTTCAATGTCCTAATCTTTTTACAGTATATTTCAGCTCAAATGTTGTATATTCTCTCTGTGCAATACTGCACCAAACTAACACAGTCATTTGTCCTTTGGGATCTCTTGGATAAATACCATGATTCTTTAAACTAATACAATGAACACAGATAAATACATTTAATCTAATTTCAGCTAACTTTGCACAGCTCCTAAATATTACAGTCTGAACTTCAAAAATTCTCCTGCACTTTGTTCCTTTGTAATTTGTGTTTACAATAGTTTATATCTGTGAAAACTTTCACATTCGTCTGCTGACACCAAGCTTTTGTATAAGTATTTTCACTACATAAATCCTGCTTGAACAAAATAAAGTCTGAGGAATGACTCTGTCATTGTTCTTACTATGTTTAATCATTCTGGAACCTGCAAATTTATCTGAAACTCCTATGCAGGTGAATAGCGCAAGGCTTCAGAAGACTACCTAAGCTGGTAGATAAAATCCTTTATCATTATAAATTTTAATTTTTTGTTTCAAAACTGATACTTGTTCAATCTGAAAATTAAATGTAGAACCTTTGAATGCGAACTGTGTGCTTTATATACTTTTCGAGCTTACGGTGCAAGTGGCTATCTCAATAAATAATTTTTACAACTGAAAGTAATCATGACAAGTCTCAAGTTCTCAAGTCAAAGGCGTCAACTCTAGTAACAGTTAAAGTTCAACCAGAGGTTGTTAAGTGATTATAAACTGTGGTATAAATCAGTTTCTTATAATTGCTCAAAAGCAAAATAACCAACATATTTAGAATTTCAATAATGCTTTTTCCCCAATTTCCACTTTGCATTATCCAATTACCATCACATTTCATCTCCATCAATATGACCCGAATTTTCCTTTTATAACTGTCTGGGAGGGGGCTGTACAGGGGAATAGTGTGATAAATCAAGCTTCCCATTAGGACTGAAACAGCTCATCGCTGCAGCTCTAAATCCAGGATTTATAAAGATGTCTGGGCCATATAGCACACTGGTGGACACCATAATAAATTCATGAGCACATTGCCAAGGCAAACTACTTCATTATGTGGAAGGCTGCCGGCCATTAATCTCACTGAGAGATTCCTGGGATACTAAGGCTGCTGGAAAATTTATGCAGACCTAAAGTTACCCATTTCATTATGGATTAATCTGGCCATTCTGCTTCAGTGCATGAAAGGCCTTCACTCCGTTCCAGTGCACTCCACAGTCCAGGAGTCCCACTGCAGCCTAAACTTCAAGCTGAATAATTTGCCTCAGCTTGTGTATCACAAAAGTCATTCAGTGAAAGATTATGGCCCTTTTAGTGCCATCCATGCTGAAATATGACCCTGCTGCATAGGCCGCCAGAGTTTTGAATTGCTTAAGCAATGCCGAGCTCAAGGATCTGTGAAACTGCTATGACAACAATCACATACAATGCAGAGCAAGATTATTATTCCACCTTAAGAAATATGAATCTTGCTGTGCAAAGGTACTAAAGCGATTCCATTAACTTTTTGAAGAGTTAGTTTATTGTTTCTGAAAGTTTGCTGTGAACTCTCATAGTCTGTAAAGTAAACCAAATCCAGATAATTAATTGAGAGATGAATATTGTATTTCATTGCTTGCATTTAATTAATTATATGTTGATATACTGTATTATGAAAATTTGTTAAATCATTAATCTGTACCAGGCAATATAGCAGTCCACCAGTGTACTATGTTGTAATTAGAATGTGATACTATTTATAAAGCAGTTCACAGTCCCAATTATAGCAGTAAAACATTTGCTCTTTACCTCAGTGAGCAGTGACAAAATTCCAACAGTAGAGCTGACGAATAGTCACTTTGTGCAAGATATTTTGTTACTGCCATTACTGAGTGATTATTCAGGAGTTCATCTCAAGGTCATAGGCACAGTGATGCTTTTCATTGATTGGACCATTGGTCAGTGATGAACAAGCACTGAAAGAAAATATCATCATCATTGTTGCTCTTACCCAATCAATGAGCACTGAATTCAGCAAGCTCATATTCCAATGGTAGGAAGGTGTGTTATTCATAATTTAATGCATTATTCATGACTAAAACTGCCAATTACCAAAGAATTGAATTCAGAAGGGGGAATAGTGACATCCACTAATATAATTATTTTCTTTCCTGGAAGCTTAATTAATCTCTGGCTAAGACAAAGTATTGGTTTTCTTTCACAGTTTATCAAGGTGATATGGTAAGCGTGTAAGACATTGAATATCACCGCACCATGCTGAAAGAGATGTATTTGTTTCACCCTTCTTCCCTGAAGAGGATGCTTCTACTTGAATTTACTTAAGCAATGCAGCTGCCCAAGATCCAAATCCAATGAATAAAACATAGCTGAGGCAGAGGAATTAGCTCAACAACAAAACCAAAACACCTATAGTCAACTAAGCAATCATAACAGTTTAATTCAGGTATCATTGTAAAACTGTAGTTCACTAATGGAATTCCAAAAATGATTAAGTGCTATTTGAACCATTTAATTTTTACAACAGCACATCACATAATCCAACTTTTCTGCGATTCCATATACTGCTTGGTCATTTTTCTTATAAATATATTTAAAGTATTACATTGAAACATTTTTTAAGGAATCTACAGCAAGGAAAACATTATTCTGCAAGTTTTCTCCAAAACAGAATGCAGGTGTGAAGTACAGTATTATAGGATGTCTCTTCCATCAAGTTCAGTACTTGTCTGTCATTGATCCAACAAGACTGGCAGCATGTTCATTCACTTTCTATGGACTTCTTGTTCACTTTGGCTTACTGGGCTTCTCAAGTAGTTCAATAGTTTGAATGTTCACTGCTTAGGAGCTGCTGGGCATAGATTTTTCCAAAAGTATGCATAGTGTTAATTATGAACTGTTTGAAAAGCTGTCTTTTTTTCATGACCCCAGTTAGGCAGCTGAAATCATGAAGAAAAATATATTTTAAGCAAATCTGTATTGACCTGGAGTTTGTGAGGGTCAGTAGATCTGATCTCAAAGAGACCTGTCCACAAGGTATTCAGTGATATGGATGTCAATTCCCCCAATGTTGTTTCCATCAAGTATAGTTTCAAAGCATCTCTGCTGTCTGGCTTCACTGAAGTTATCAAGCAGGTGGAGCAGCTCACGTTGAAGTCAACTCATCAACTCCAAATGTGGAACTAAACCCCATAATTTTCAACAATTTCTTTAAGTATTTTAGAGAACAGAGATTTGATCATATCCATTTTGAAATGAAATATCAACTTCTTTAAAGTATTAAAACAATCATTTGAAATAATTATTGGAGGACAAATTTCAGATTGTATACTGTATACATACTCTGAAATGAAATGTACTTTGAATAGAGTGACAATAAGACTACATCAATTTGGGTCTACAAGGCCACAAGATACACTGCAGGAGTAGAATTAGGCATCCTGGCCCAGTGAGTCTGCTCCACCATTCGATCGTGGTTGATCTATTATCCGTCTTCTTGTTCTAAAGCTAGGATTCCCAACATAAGACCATAAGGCAAAGGAGCAGAAGTCAGCCATTCAGCCCATCGAGCCTGTTCCACCATTTTATCATGAGCTGATCCATTCTCCCACTTAGTCCCACTCCCCAGCCTTCTCACCATAACCTTTGATGCCCTGGCTACTCAGATACCTATCAATCTCTGCCTTAAATACACCCAGTGACTTGGCCTCCACTGCTGCCCGTGGCAACAAATTCCATAGATTCACCACCCTCTGACTAAAAAAATTTCTTCGCATTTCTGTTCTGAATGGGCGCCCTTCAATCCTTAAGTCATGTCCTCTCGTACTAGACTCCCCCATCATGGGAAACAACTTTGCCACATCCACTCTGTCCATGCCTTTCAACATTCAAAATGTTTCTATGAGGTCTCCCCTCATTCTTCTAAACTCCAAGGAATACAGTCCAAGAGTGGACAAACGTTCCTCATATGTTAACCCTCACATTCCCGGACATGGGGTCCACAGACCCCTTGCTTAATGGTATTGGTTTAGGGCGTAAAAAAAGTTGGGAACCCCTGTTCTAAAGGGACATCCTTGTATTCTGAGGCTGTGCCCTCTGGTCTATTCTCCTCCTTTATTGGAAATATCCCCTGCATATCCACTCTCCTTAGGTTTTTCAATAGGTTTCAATAAGATCGCTCCTCCCGCCAGTTCTTCTAAACTCCAGCAAGTATAGGCCCAGAGCCATCAAAAGCTCCTCATACATTAACCTTTTGATTCCAGGGATCATTCTAATCTAAAGATGTTGCCAAGCAGTACTTATGGTTTTGCAGATCATTTGTGGCCTACTTATATCTCAATGGTTCAAGAGTGTTGAAAGATTTGAATGAAGACTTTTCTCAAAGTAGAACACAAGGAAGAGGTTGGCTTTTCACTCCAAGCCATTATACTTAACACATTATATTGCAGTAGAGAAGCATTATGCCCAGTGTTCCAGGGACTAATGATAAAATCGTTTCTAGCTAACATATGAATTTAATATAGATGAATTAAAAAGGGGTGTTTGGGAGTCCATTTTCACTATTTATGAACCCAAAGTCATTAATGCATTTTCATATAACCAAATCAATTACTGAGCCACAGGAGATGCAAGTTCTTCAAGCAGTATTCTGAGATAGTGGTGGATTTTTTTACACTAACCTTTAAAATGGACTTGGAATTTCCAAAACACAAGAGATCCTGCAGATGCTGGAAATCCAAAGCAATGCCCACACGAAGTGCTGGAAGAACTTAGCAGGTCAAGCAGCATCTATGGAAAGAAGTAAAGAGTCGACCTTTTTCGGCCAAGACCCTACGTCGGGGATTCTCACTCCTGAAATCAATTGTTTTTCTGTTTTGAACAACTCTGCTAGATAGTCACCTAGTTTGTGAAGGCAGTACCTTCCCTACTGACTTCTTTTGCAATAAGTCTCTTTAACTAGAAGGGAGTAAAATGCAGCACAAAGGTTTGCTTTACGAAGAAGTTGAAGCTTCCACAAAGTCTAAACTTCTGGGCATAATAATAAGGATCATTGATTTCACTTCGCATCAGTTTAAAAATGAATATGGATTTCCTCTTTGGGTTACAAATGACTAAACTAACAACTTTTGCAGTTTTCTGCTGAATAGATTAATTGTATTGCAGACAAACAGCTTCTACACATGGGAAATTCCAGTGAGTCTGTGATACACTTGCAGTCCTCATTTATGATTATGGCTATGGTTGACAAGATCAATATAATCGAACACCACATCATTTCCACCTTCAAATTAATTTTATGACAATTGCTTAACTTAGTACATTAAAGTCATCCTACAGTCATCCTTTAAATTGTACTTTAATTATTTTAATTCCAAAAAGTGATGGCATTTGTATCCAAGTCAGCCATTTCCATGCATATTTTTTCAAGACTAAGCACATATGTTCCTCGATTCTTAATTTTCCTATTTAATTTGCTCTGAAAGACCTCATAAATAAAAACTTCTAAAAGCATTACATCAAGGACTATAAATTATCTGCAAAACACGTGACATTTTCCACTCCATTTAAAGAAAGTAACTACTCTTTACTGTTGAGTCCCAAAGAATTTACACATCTCTGGTTCATCACTGAACCCCAATTGCATTGCAACTCAATCATGATGTCCCAATATTACATAGGAAAGTTTTACATTAAGAAATGTCACATCATTCCAGAATGAAAATATTAACAACCAAATATTGCATCTTTTTTCCTAAATCTCCATAAAAGTCATCCCTTCAGGCTGTAAATACAGATAGAAGAGATCAATGAAAGGCAATAGTGGTCTGAGCTGATGATTTATTATGATATATATGACACTGCAAAATGGTACAGCTGCCATGGAAGAGGACATGGTAAGTCTGATTTGTAAAGCAATTATTGAAAATTTATACATGGCTTTATCTTTAAGCAAATGCATCTATTGATCAACTTTAATGAAATATATTGATCAACATAAACAAGTTATACAAATTATTCTTTGAAAATATTGAGTGACACTGTGTGAGGCTCTTTTATGAAGTCATCTGATTTCTCTAAAAATACAAATCAAGTGTGATGTATTTAGATATACTTGTGCATGCTGCAATGATATTTATGATGACAATGCAAAAAGCAGCACTCAAAGCAACCATTATCTATTTCTTTATCTTGGTCTTTTAGATGAATAACATAATTAATAAAGAGACACTGAATTACTTCGAAAATGTAAAGTTAGTATTTGTTACAGGGGTTATGAAAAACTGATTGCTTCCACCAAGCAAAATAAAGTGAACATGATTTACTTTGTATTAAACACTCAAGACATGGAAAAACATCATTTTCTCAACACGATATTGCTTTTTTGTCAATTCTGTTTTATGCTGCTAACAATTTACTTGATATTTAATATCAAAGTTGTTAATACTTAATCAAAAGTAACTTATCAACAAATTGTGTTGCTTATCAACAATGGCAGAGTTAACAGCAAGAGCTAAATTACTCATTTATTCAGTACAAATCATACAGTTAAAGTGAATACAGTGTGAAAGTAAGTGCTCCAAATTCTTAGCTTCCTTTGCAACAAAACTTCATAAATACAAGAGATTCTGCAGATGTTGGAAAACCAGAGTAACATACACAAAATGCTGGAAGAACTCAGCAGGTCAGGCAGCATCGATGGTGGGGAATAAACGGGGAAGATCAAACTTTGTAATATATTTTCAAGAGTATTTTTGAAATTTGTTTCACATATTTCATATTTCTTATCTTAAAGGTCTGTTTTTAGCTATATAGCACACTTTTAATTTGAAAATTTTCTGGAGTATTTAGTATTTGTACAAAACTCGGAATCCTCCCGTCTTGTTAAGAACACTATTTTATAAAACTACTAACAGAAAATGATCTAGTACTTTAATTGTGATTTAGAGTTTTCTGATGTATGACATTGTTGCATGTGATGTTTAGGCTTGTTTGCTTAACCCTTTATAAATGGGGCAGCTGTCAAGAAACACATTCAAAATTAATGCGAGTTAGATACAATGGCCTTGTAGTTTGCATGACTGGATCATTGATTTGAGCACAGAATTCAACCATTCCTATAAAACACTTACATTTATATAGATTTAAAAAATTCCAAGAAACACCACTAATGAAAACAAACAAAGCAAGACACACAAAATGCTGGAGGAACTCTTCAGGTCAGGAGGCATTTATGGAGAGGAATAAAAGGTCAACATTTCGTGTTGAGACTCTTCATCAGGACTGGAATAGAAGGAGGAAGAAGCCCCAGTCCTGATGAGGAGTCTCAGCCCAAAACATTGGCTCTTTGTTCCTCTCTATAGATGCTGCCTGACCTGCTGAGATCTTTTGTGTTGCTCTGGAATTTGAACATCTGCAGAATCTCAAGTTTTTTTTTTAGAGAAAGCACACTACAAAAAGGATCAACCGAAGTTTTGATAAAGTGACATTTGTGAACAAATTGTTTAAAAACAGGAAATGAATCAAGGAACCTGGGAGCCAATTGGGTGCAATTTCTGCTCCTATAGTAAGGCAAATTTTCTGGGATACAGCGTTGGCTCTAAGAATATAGACATTTGTCAGTTTTGTAAACTACCCATTCTGCTTGGCCAAACATATTGGGTAGGAGTGAAGCAGACAGCAAGCATCTGAGATCTTTATCAACAGTCCACTCCCTGATTTCTTCAGCTTAACCAAATGCACTCTTATGCAAGTCAGCTGAGGTGAAGGAAAGAATGGAAGCAACAGCTGTTCATCTCCATGATGCTCCTGAATAACTCAAAACAAATGACCAACATCGGTTAATACATACAGGCAAAACAGTACATTAAACCATGTATGATCACGGATTTGAACTGTGACTTTTTGACAGCTGGTATGTTCTTTTGTTACTTTATTCTCAAAGGCTTCAGAAAATGTGCTGTGCCATATAAAAATGGTTTACAATCATTAGATAAGCTTCATCATTATGCGTATTAACATGATTTGTTTTATTGTTAATGCAATGCATAAGCGTCCAATGTGCTTATTTCTCCGTATATTTCCAACATAATTGTCTTTGGATGGGCAACGTTTTGGAGGAAAATTATCTGCGCATATAACCTGAAGGTTTATGTGTTGGGGGCCCCTAGGGTGCTATACCTATCACTGATATATCCAATGCAGTTGTAACAGCCGTGCCTTAATGAGATTATCCACGGACTAACAATTGCAAGTATACAGTATGTCAAATGCTCTATTATCCAGCCCCAGTATGCTTACCAATGATCTTTTGGGGTGCAGAATTTTAAGAAATCTAAAGCTATTCCCACTACCCGTCTATATTATTGAACAACCTACATCTCCAAGATCAAAGAACTCACATGAACCTTTAAAGGAATGAACAAGGTACAGGTACTGTAAATTACTGCATGCTATGTCAAGATTAAGGCCATTCTATAGCAAAATTCCTGTGTTAAAAAGAGCTGAGCATGTTAGATTCTTCTGGATTACCCGGTCTATGCTCTAATCTACAAAGGGCATTTGATTGGTAACTGCATTTTGTCAACACCTGTTGCCCAAATAAGTGCGTTCTGACAGGTTTCACATGGTTCCTCTCAGCCGGAGACATCTTGTGAATACGCTGGCATGTCATTATGTCATCAAGCCACATAAACTTCTTCAAAAAAATCTAAATTTAAATGAAATAAGCTGCTACAAAATTAAATTTCATTTAATCTTCATACAAAAAGAAGTAAGTCTCCAAAAGACATGCTATTTTCAGAGGTATGTTTATGTTGGATTAGTTTTAATGTGAGCCTAGATAAAACAAACATTATTGCTGGACTAGGCCACTGAATAAGAGCCCAGTCCCATCAAATATTTTATTGAGCTAGTCTGCTCCCTTGACTATCATTCAACTTTTCCTGCTGGTCATGTACTTTGACTGCTGTTTAGTGTCAATTTCCAATGTCTGTTAATACCACAGGTGTATACTCCTCTTCTCTCAAACCACTTCTCCAGTTTGTCATCGATATTCATGTCATTCAATGTCTTTTGGTCTCCATCAATCACAACCTATCTATTGTTTCCCAGTACACATCCTCTTCGCTGCCATTTAACATACATTTGGTTTTTTAACTTGTAGTTTTGATGAAAGGTCAATAAAAGGATCCATTTCAGATGCTGCCTAACTTGCGCTATGTTTTGAGCACTTACTGTTTCCATTTCAGATGTCCATCATCTGCCATTTTTTCCCTACAAATTCAGTAATTTTCACCCAGCAATTCTAAAGAGGAAGGTGGATGGGTGGATGGTGAGGGAGGCAGACAGAAGTGGGAAGCTCGACGATTATATATGGAAGAAGTAAAGGGCTGAAAAAGGAATCATTTTCTGCTAAAGAATGAAAAAGGACAAAAGCAGCAGAAAGCTAGCTAACCAGAAAGTTAACTTCTGTCAATGTCCAGTGGAGAGTATATTGACTGGTTGCATTACAGACTGGAATGGAAACACCAATGCCTTTGAACAGAAATGCCTACAAAATTAGTAAATACAGCCCAGTCCATCATGGGCAAAGCTGTCACCGACATTGAGCACATTGACATAGAGCACTGTCACAGGAAAGCAGCATCCATCATCAAGGACCCCCATCACCAAGGACAAGCTCTCTTCCTGTGCCAAGGAGGTACAGAAGCCTCAAGTCCCACACCAGCAGGTTCAGGAACAGTTATTACCCTCAGCTATCAGGCTCTTGAACCAGAGGGGATAACTTCACTCACACCAACACTGAACTGATTCTACAACCTATGTAATAACTTTCAAGGACTTTCAATAATTTATTACTTATTTCTTTATTATTATTTTGGTTTTCTGCACACTGGTTGTTTTTCCCACCTTCGTTGTGTGCAATTCTTCAGTGATTACATTGTGGTTCTTTGTATTTACTGTGAATGCCGACAAGAAAATGAATCTTAGGGTAGTATACGAAAAGTTACAACGGATGTCAGCAGAAGTTAAGAAGCACCAAAATCCACAATAAACACAAAAGAAAGTATATAGTAAACAGGGGAGATTATGTCCAAATTATACAAATTGTCAACGGCAATGAGTTCATAAAATTGATGAGAATGATTGAATAAATTCCACAGCCAAAATTCCTCTGCAGAGAGATAGCTGCAGAAAGGGAACATTTGGAGATAGGCCACGTAGCACTGAGAGTAGGTGTAGCATTGAGTAAAAAAGGTTCTGATGAAGGCTCTGGGCCCAAAACATCGACTGTACTCTTTTCCGCAGATGCTGCCTGGCCTGCTGAGTTCCTCCGGCATTCTGCGTGTGTTGCTCTGCATTTCCAGCACCTGCAGATTTTCTCGTCGGGAAAAACCACGACAGAAACCAGAAAAAGCAGCAGAGATAGTCAATGTTTGCGGCGGGGGTGGGGGGGGGGTATGGAAACGTGGATGGAAATCTCCGTGTGACATGGTCAGATTCTCCCCAGTTGTCCAGAGATAGTCAGTATTCGGGGAGTGGAGGCGGACGTGGATGGAAATTTCCATGGGACACGGTCAGTCGCCCAGAGTAAGTACAGCAGGCCACTGACCCTTGGCACCATTTTTCCAGCATTTTAAACACTCGGTGAGTTGGTCCCTGCAGCCACTGAAAGGGAAGCCCACCAGTTCACCGTCCCCGAGGTGAAGGCATTACTCAGCAGTCCACAACAGCGACTTCTTCATTCTTGGTTGGGGACTCCTGCTTCTAGACTTGTAGCACCCTCCCTGTATCCACACTGATGAACCCCTGTGCCTTGTTACTTTCAGTGAGATTTGCTCTCATTCTACTAAACTCTGGAGAATCTGGCTCTAGTCTACTCAGTCTGTCCTTGTAAGGAAAACCCAACATCCCTGGACTTCTTTCCAGCTTGTTTCGTATAGTGACATTCATGCTCTTTGATAAATTTACTTTGAGCTCTATTTGGCTGAGTGCATGCAATGCTGTTGTTTATGATCAATACAATTGTATCAGTGCATTACATTTCTTTATTTTTCTATTTGTCAGGAGTGTTTGATACTTTTGAAGATACATTTGGGGCATATAAATAGACTACCTTTTAAACATAACACAGAAAAACAAACCCACCAATGCAGTTTGAGCTCTGAACAGTATTTTATACGGTGCTTAATTATGCTTTCAAAGTCTAAGCCTAAAACCCGCATTTTAAGCAAATTATATTTTTACTTAGAGCTATTCTTTGTCAAAATAGCATACGTATGACTAATGGTGGAAAAGCCAGCTGTGCAATACAACTTGTTCCTGTAGCTGCCACAATTTTGGAGCAAACTGGACATTCTTGATTTTGGAATGCCTCAATAATCCATGTGAATCAGGGTCCAATGGAAATTGTTTCAATGGATTTGTTATGTGCATTGCCTACGTCAGTCGAAGTCAATGATGGGCGATTTCACCAGCAGTCTCTAATAAAATCCACTGCCTTCTTGTGAAACAGCAGAATAAATATTTTTCTCACTTCAGCTGGCTGTTCTATAACCAACCTTGAAAACATTTTATGCTAACAGTAGGCAACAGAATGGGAACTGCACTCCTCTGTTGCCTCTCATTCTGATTATTGCAAACATGGTCTATTGTCTCCATAAATCTTCTTAAGAAAACAAATCAAATAAAGAGCCCATAACTCCCACAGCAAGACTACTCCTCACTCAGTGAATATCAGTCATGTAAACAGCAAAGATTTACACTTTTGAGTGGAGTCTGCTTGCCCGAGCCAAACCATTCAGTAGCTTAGCTGAGAACTGACAATCCTCATTGGAGCTGTTGGGTTGCAGCCAATACCAAATCCATGCTGACAGCACTGTGAAATGTGTTGCTTCAGGTTCTGTGACAGAATAAAATAACTAATGCTTCTGCATAATTCTCTGCAACAATGCAGTAATTATATAGTTTTAAATACAATCTCCAATGTCAGCACATTTATCAACACATCTTGTGGGAATTGCAAGCTATGTTTTTGTCATGAAAATAATCTTTAACTATAAAAGGTGCTAAATATTTTCTATGACCATTTCATCAAGTCGGCAGCTGACAGAACAGGAAAGCTGAATGCAATAAACTTGAATGGGAGGGTAAAAGATCTCAAAAGCCAGGATGTAACAAAGAAAAACTGATAGCAAATGAAGTCTTGAAAAATGAGTTCAAGCTGCATGTGAAAGACATTCACCAGCTTCACTGAAACATTCAGCCAATTCAGCAGAGGGAGTAAAGCCCCATCAAACATATATTTGATTTGCACCAAAAGAAATTATACCTCGCTGATCAAAAGAACTCAACTTAAAGATATTTAGGCTCACAAAGTGGAATAGCCAAGTCACTGTAGGATTTGCATAAATTATGTGAAGTTAGTTGAAACCAGCTGTTTAGCTTCACAGTTCATATAATCCAATAATAAATGACTATATTATGTCATCATGGCTCAGCTACGTACCCTCACCAGTGTTAGAAGTTTGTGGGTCATGTTCCTGTCCAGAACTCAAGTACATAATCTTAGGCGATATTTTATTGCAGTGCAGTGGGAATGAATATTATTTAAACTGTTATCCTTCAAATGAAATGTTAATGTGAGACCTTTTGTAGAAAATCTTTGCAAGATTACCTCAAGAAAATCTTGAGACTGGGGAAGATGGCGCCTGTGAACAATCTGACCAAGGTGGCATTCTTCAGACAGTTCAAAAAACTACTTCTTTCAATTCTTTTTCTTTCAAATGTGATTCTGCTGCTGTTGGAATCTGTGGTCCACATTTTGGTGGCATGATTTTGGGCTGATTGGATGATCTGATGCTTTGCTCCCTCCGAGGGTGTTCCATGAGGTTTCGAGTGACGTGTGTGGTTTGAAGGCCAAGAGGACTGGAGATGGGCTGCAAGGATATGATTGATTCCATTTCCTGCTGATCAACTTGTCGAGGAAGATTGAAATCATTGAGGCAGGAGCAGAAGGCGACCTGGTGCTCAGTGCTACCTACCAGCCTCTCGCTGGCTGCCGTTGGAGGATGGAGCAGGAGTTCTGGGTCTTGGGCAAGGTTTAATCAATGCAGTTTGTGGATCAGCCTCTGTAGTTCATGTCATGATGTGTTTCTGGTCGTTACTTTTTTTGTTACTATTTTGTGCGATTTTGATCAGGGCGGAGTGGATTGAACTGAACTGAATGTGCCTGGAATGGTTTGTTGATTTGTACTTTAGTGTTTTATATGCTGTGTTTTTCACTTTTTGGTGTCACTTGCATGATTTCTTCTTTTTGTGCACTTGTGGCTTTGATAGTTTTTCTTTGAACAGGTTCCATAGTTTTCTTTCTTGTTTCATGACTGTCCATGAGTAGATGAATCTCAGGGTTGTATACAACAAACATACTTTGATAATAAATGTACTTTGAATCTTTGAGTTCTCCTTCTGTTTGGGACCACGATTGTTCTCAACCAAAACAGATTAACTGGGCATTAATTTCATGGACGTCCTCAGAACTTAATGACAAAAAAGGGGCACGTCTTCAAAAGATGAAAATTCAAAATAAAAATTGCAGATCCAGGAAATCTAAAAGAGAAATAGAAAACGATGGAAATACGCAGCAGATGCAGCCTGGCCTGCAGGGTATTTCCAGCAGTTTATGTTTTGGATCTTCAAAAGGTTCTTGCTCAGCTGAGAAATGATTAGCATGGCTCGAGGATGTAAAGGATGCTACAAGAAGTGCATGCTCTTTGTGCAATGACAAAATGGTTACATGTTAAGAAGTTTAGATCATATCAAAAGAATGGGTACTGTAGCTTTTGAAGATGTGGTTCAATTATTGGATTAGTATCCAGAAGCTTGGACCAATGATCCAAAGACAAGAGTTCAAGTCATAACTCGCAGCTAGGAAATTTAAAGTGAATTAAATCAATCTGGTATCAGTGATGGTAACCACGAAAATACTAGACAGCTGTAAAAACACACCTGATGTTCTTCAGGGAATGAAATCTGTTGTTTCTATTTTGTTTGGCCTCTTTGTGACTCCAGGCCCATTAATGTGATTGTCTTTTATCTGTTTCCTCAGTTCGGTGCCAATTATGAACAGACAATACCAGCCACTGGCATCTGCAACCCACAAATGATTTTTCAAAATCTGCCAAGAAAGTAGGATTCAACTAGGCCCTAAATGTCTGAGCATTTAAACTACTTTGACTGTACATACAATTCATGCACAATATTTTTCTCAAACGTTTTGAAAGAATTGACTGCCATTCTCAAACTCATTTTGATGGAAGGTGCAAGCTAGGGAATATCACATGAAATTGTGATAGATATTATATAAGGGGCAGAATAAAGACTGGTTATTTGGTTACATTCAGTTCAGGTCTCTCTAATTGTAACAGCTTCTGCTTCTTAACAATAACATGATTTCATTTTAAAATATTATTACAGACAAGGAATATATTTTTCTTCTTGGAAACTTCCCAAAACTAAACGAATATGATGTATAAAATCTACAGTGGTAGTTCTTGGTTTCCATTTCCAACTGCAGACCAGCAAGTCTTTACATAAAGCTGTGCATGTTGGCTCTTGTATGACCATAGTGTAAGTTGCAGAGATGTTTCTAATGACACAAATCCTACACAATTGAAGGGTCTCAGTTCGAAACATCGACTGTACCTTTTCCAATAGATGCTGCCTGGCCTGCTGCGTTCCACCAGCATTTTGTGTGCGTTGCTTGAATTTCCAGCATCTGCAGATTTCCTCGTGTTTGCGTCTTTAAATGTCACAACATATGCCTGTGATATTAAACCTGATTCTGATTTCGAGTCAGGTTCTATACATGAATGGGTGTTTGTGAGTGTCGTAGGATGGATTTGCAAGTTGCTGCATATTTGCAGGCATCTTTTGCCATAAAGCAACTTCGTTTCCCTGCGCATTTCTAACTTGCAAAGTGTAAGGGTTGCAAAATGTTAATGGGAACAGAACTCTGTCATAACCTAGGAAGGAACTGTCATATAACTTGCATATTATACCTGAAATTAGCATGTGTTATCAAGGCAAAAAAAGTTCCCTGCTCAAAGGTACTAATAGAAAATCACTTACAGAAGGTAAACAAAGGTATTTGCCATTCAGTGCTATTAATGATATTAAGAAAGCACTGAAACAGGAAAAGGTTGATGTGATAATAATTTTAGTTTGAAGTATAGTCCATGTGGAGCACTTTTAAATAAAATTACAATCAATAGCTCTTTTATTAGCGGCTACAATCAATGTGGAGTTGACAGACTGAGCCAATTAAGGTTATCAAATGTCTGAAAACAAGCAGGAAACATTCCTTCCATGTTTGTTTTCTTTCCCTATGTGCAAAATCAGTCCCACTTTTTATCACATACTTCCCATAACAGCATCTGAAAGGATAACAGCAGAAAAGATGCCATGACAGAAAGCAGACATGTGCTATCTCATATGTCCAGAACCCCGGGTCAGACGAAAAATGAACACAGACAGAAATAGAGGGCCCCTGGCTACTCTGAGATAATTATAATTTCCCACACCACAAATGGGTCCCAATTCGCTAGAATCTAATTTGTTGATTTGTTGGTAAGACGGAGAGATGGGGGGGGGCGCGGGGGAGGAACAAAGAGGTGGTACGGGTGTCTTTGGATGCATATCACCTACTTATCTAGTTAAATTGACAGTGAGATCAAGTTCAATTAGATACATAATAATTAAAACTATTTTATAGACAAGTTAGCACATACTGTGTCATATATTTGCCCAGCTCATTTCATACATTGCGAGTCTTTTCCATAATGCCAGCTGTCTCCAAGAAAGCATGTTGAAGAACAAGGTACGTATGTTCAGCATTATTCACAAATGTTTGCTTTTCAGCTTAATCCACGCCATACTGGTACTTGTCATGATTAGCAACTATCCTGGATCTAAATTCACAAGGGAGGAGCCAAATCTGAAGCGAGGTTCATCTTTGATCCGATACATCTTTGCACTGTCTTCAACTGTGTGCAAAACAAAATTGAAACAGGTACAAAAAAAGCTTTGAAATGATTAACTTGTCACTGGTTCTACATCAGATTCAGACATTTTTGAAGAGTTTTGCTGAAAAATAGCAATGAGTAAACTTATTGTATTCACTCTTACAATCACTTTTAGTAATGATTCTAAATGCTAGTTTTATCCCAAATCTGAAATATAATTTCCAAGCAGTAGTACATTTAGCTGGGGGATTTGGTTATGAGGCATTACTGAAAATGCATCAGATATTTTTATGCCATAATTTTCAAAAGCTCATTAAAAGTACAAAATAACAAATTTAAGATTAAAGCCTCTGTAATTGCAATATCATCTGGTAAGAAAATAAGTAATTGCTATCAGAGATAGGACAAAGACAGTGATGCAAGTAAAGCAATTAGTCACGGTCTCTGAGAATAAACAACTGAACGTGTTTCAAATTATGTGCAAAAGCTTAAAAAGAGCAGGATAGAGTGATGCAGCCTGAGAAACAGCAACAAAATTCAGAACTACCACAAATATACCTTTTTAAGATTATTTGTTTTATTGGCCAGCTGGTTGCTGGTGTTCGAGAGGACTTTCCCCGCTGCACAGAGAAGCACACATAGCTGAGACACTTCCTCATGGTGCACTTACGAAAATCTTGTTTGTTCAGGAGCAACTCTGAGTTAATGAAAGGTGATAAAGCGTAAGCCTCATCCAAATGCCTCATTATTAATTTTCTTGCCACCACACAGCTGGGTAATTCATAAGATATTAATTCAGTAAATAAAAGACATACAAAGTAGTCTTTGTAAGGAGGTTACCACTTAAGTTCCTGGAGTCTTTTGCAGCCCAGCATAATATATTAAGTTGCCACTATAGAATATTTACGAAAAACAGTTTCAGACGTGCATCCAGAAACCCAAACCGTAAGGTCAAAAGTTACGACACCAGATTTAGTTGGCTGTTTTTTAGCCCTTGGTATTTGAGTTCCAGGTTAAATAAGTGGAGTGATATTGAACCTGATCCTCCCCATATGTAAAGTTAAACTGCCAAGGAGCAACATCTACATGGGTCCATCTACAGACAAAAGTCCTTGGTCACTAAGTTCACTGGAACATGGCAAGCTTCAACTGCTCTCTTATTTATGTCTGGTAAATGCAGTGACTGATATAGATGGTCATGTATTAAGTTTTGCTGATGCCATAATGCTAACTGAACAGGTTTCAATGGCTGACAAAACATAAGGCATTTCATGACAGATAGAGAAAGCAGTTCTGGAGATTGTCATATAGTAAATGACTGAAAATAAAATCACGGAGATTTACTTCGAAAATCAACAATAAAAACTGCAGTTGCTGGGAATATAAAATAAACAGAAAATGTTTGAAACACAGAAGATCGATAGGATCTGTGGAATGAGAAACAGATGTGATGTTTCATCACTGATGAAAGGTCTCAGACCTAAAACAAGAACCGTTTCTCTTTCCACAGATACTGTTCAGCTTACTAAACTTTTCCAACATTTTCTGTTTTCATTATCAAAGAGTTATTCGATCTGACATTGCTCATGAGTTCAGGACATCTCATGCTTCAAAAAATAGAATGAAATACTTTGATGTAACTTAGGAAAAATAAATAAAAGATTTAGACTAATAAGCACCCCACAAGCTTGTGGCCCTATGTAACTGGTTGATTGATTTAAGATTTCCCAATAATTCACCACCCAGTCATTTCCCTCAATGGAATTAACAATTTTGCTCCAAAAATTTCACTGAGTAAATGGTTCAAAGCAGACTGGAAAAAGCAATTCTAAACTATTTTCCATTAAAACTGTCAATCTTATGCAAAAAATACAATAGCAATGAAACAAGGTGACTGTAGATGATATGCATTGCTATTAAAAATAGAACACTTTAAAATATCAAATAATAGTGCCACAAGATTTTACTTTGATTTTCATATCAAGTGCCAATGGTAAATTCCCAACAACAACAGAAATACATTGTGCATGGAAAACAAAAGTCAGAACAAAGAAAATTAGAATTTCTGTGACAGAATTGTAACGCTAAAATATTGACTAGTCGGCAAGTAGAGGTTATTAAAGCTCATTATATTAACAAGTATTTGACAATAGGTCCTTCAGGCTCCTGTAGACTGGTGATAATCAATATCATTTCGGACAAGTTCCTGGACATGGGAGTGAGGAACTTGTATTGAGTGGTAGAGAGAAGGAAAAGGCAATAGGGTGAAGCACTATTAGTCTGAACCTGATCCTGATCTCTAGTGCAGTCAGTACGGAATTTACATTTTTTTCCCTCATCCCAAAGATGTGCAGGTTGATTGATTAATTATCAACTGAAAAATTATCCTTTGTGTATAAGTGAGCAGGTAGAACCTTGGAGTTAAGAGTGGAGGTGGAGGTTGGTGGGGGGGGTGTAAACGGGTGGGTAGCAGTGAAGAATGAAATGATCAATCAGTACTGGATGTCTGGCACAGTCTTGCTGGACCAAAAGCTCTGCTTCAATGCTGTATGACTGTCATTGCATTGGTTTTGCCCTGGTGCTTTCATACCCTCCGACATGTAAAGACATGCTGGTGGGTGAATTATCGGCTGTGAATTGCACCCAGTGCAAGTGGCTGGCAAGAGAGTCAGGAGGCTGGTATGCATGTGGAAGAGAGTAGGCTGTGGGTGGCATTGGACTAATAGAAGTGTTTAGAAAGTCAGCAGATAATTGATGAACTCAATGTCCTATCTGTATGTACACAGCAATACAGAGAGGAAGATTCCTTCTCCTCCTGTTCCACATTATAGTTTAAAAAGAAATAATACACATTTCAGCAGTCTGCAGTTGGAGTTGTTCTACAGATGACTGAAGATTCCTGGGTTATAAACAGTAGCATCAAGAAAGCCTGAACAATTATCCTGCAGACTTAAGGAGATGATGGACACTAGAGGATGTTGTCGCACACTGCTCAGCCTCAGTGCGGGGCTTTGATCTGAAACACCGACAATTCCTTTCCTCCCATAGATGCTACTTGGTCCGTTAAGTTCCTCCAGCATATTGCTTGCTGCTGAGCAAATGCTGATGGCAAAGTGGAATCTAGTCTGACATCAGTAGGAGTGTGTGTGTGTGTGTGTGTGTGCAGTTATGATCTGTTGTTATTCATTTCAATGGTTAACTGGATCAGCAAATTTGTGGATGAATCAAGGTGGGTGGGGGGAGGGGATGGGATGGGATGTAGTGGACAGTGAGGAAAGCTATCATATCTTGCAGCAGGATCTGGACCAGCTGGAAAGATGGGCTGAGGAATAGCAGATGGAGTTTAATGCAGTTAAGTCCGGAGTGTAGGTCTTACACAGTAAACAGCAGAGCATTGAGGAGTGTGGCATAGCAAACAGCTCTTGGAATACAGGTCTATAACTCATCACAGGTAGGTAAGGAAATAAAGAAAGCTTTTGGAACATTGGTCTTCATAAATCAAGATATTGATGTTATGTTGAAGTTGTATAAGATATTAATGAGGCCTAATTTGGAGTACTGTATTCTGTGCATTTTTGGTCACCTTACAGCAGGAAAGATGTAAATAAGGTTGAAAGGTTACAAACAAAATTTACAAGAACGCTGTTGGGTCTGGAGGTAGAAGATTGAGAGGAGATCCAATAGAGGTATACAAATTATGAGGGGTATAGATAATTGCAAGCAGGCAGGGAAACTTAACGGACATGAGCATGTGCAACAAGCTGCCAGCACAAGTGGTGCATCCGAGCTCGATTTCAGCGTTCAAGAGAAGTTTGGATAGGTACATAGATGGTAGTGGGTATGGAAGGCTTATGGTCCCAGTGCAACCATTTAAGTAGTTTAAATGGTTCAGCATGGGCTAGATGGGCTGAAGGGCCTGTTTCTGTGCTGTACTCTTTTTAATGACTCTGAATGAAAGTGCAGCAATTAGCTGAACAAGCTTTATAAGCAGCAGCAATGTACTTGGTCAGGTTAGTAAAAGAGGAATCCACAGTATTTATTGCAAGTGGGGCAATTGTCCCTCACGTCCTGACCTAGAATTATTCCTTCATTAACATTGCTATATAAAAGACTTTCTGACCATCATTGTGTGAAAACTTTCTACACGCACATTGGCTGTCACTTTATCTGTCATCTTACTTCAAAAAAGACATTGTACTTCACAAACAATGAAATAAGTGTAGATATTTCTTATTTTTCTTTATCATCGCTTCTTAGTGGAGACAGATCTGAGAGAACCTGCAGAGCTCAATAGCCTAAGGCAATAAAATACATCTCTTTAAATAAAATCTGACCATGTAATAGCTTTATTTAAAATAAATACACCTTGAACAAGTCATTAACACTACATATGCTTTAAGGAGGCAAAAAGTGAAATGCTAAGCTAGTTGAGTACCTGAGGCAGTGAAGGCACCATGGAAATGTGGGTCTTTAAAGATGAGATAGGAGACTAGAAAAACTATGCTGCAAATTCTGTTTTGAAAAAAAAACAAAACTAAATCCTCGGCAGGGCGGGGGGTAGACAGAGAGAGAGAGCCATTTTGGATTCTATCAAATCAGTTTGTATCTAAAATGTTCATTTACTTTTCATACCTCTGTCAACCTGTGGCACAACTACAACATTTTGTTTTTATTCTCAAATTATCCAATACCTTCAGCATGTGTTCAACCATTTGGCAGCAGTCAAGGAGAAGGCAGAACAGACTGCTTCTTGGGAGTACCTTACTGTGGCTGGAAGTGTGCAATTACATTGCATGAAAGTATTCAGTCCAACATGCTTCGAGAGGAGAGTGTGGCACTTACTGCCATATCTTCAAAGAGAAACACAACTACATAATGTACACTTCAACTTCTTCCTGTAGTCTGGGAGCCAGATAAAGCAAGGAGTACAGGCATTTTCACACATGCAGTGAAAGACAACAAATAGCAGACCCGGATTACATCAAGATGCCATGGCGATAAATGCAAGTCACTGTATGCAGTCATATTGACAGCTAGTCAATATGCGTAAATGTGTGATATTATATAGCCAGACATCAATCAAATGGATAAACTAGTTAGGGAACTAACTGAAAATGTTAACTCAGTAGTCAGCTGAATCTGAAGATATAATCTACAGACATCTTATTTCAGTAGCTCATGGATAACCATAATGGTATGTCTCAGAAGGTCAAAGGGAAAAATGAAGGCAACATCAGGATTGGCTCATTTAGTAGCAGGGTTTGCCTCTGAGGTAGAAGGTTGAGTTCAATGTCTACTCCAGAGACTGAAGCACAAAGATCTATTCTGGGCTCCTCAATGAAACTGTGGACCTCAGATAAGATGAAACCATGTCAAACCCACATGAAATATCATTCTGCTCTGTTCCAATGAAAAATAAAGAAATTGTTCCTCCTGTTCTGGCCAATGTGTATCCTTTATTTAACATTACTCTGACAGATTACCCTGTTTTGTTCCAATCAAAGAAACAGCGACAGCAACAATACAGACCCAATGGCCTAACGTGTTCTTGCCAGTCAAGCTGCCCACCTGAGCTAGTTCCATTGGCCTGCATTTCAGCCATGTTCCTCTAAACCTTTTCTACCTTCTATCAATACTTTGTTGAGTCTGGAAGTTGGCTGTATGCAAGCTGGTTTCCAGGTGCTTTTCAGTTTATGGCTGCAAGCCAGTTGTCATTGAAATGGCAAAAATAAGAGGTGTAATAGAAATGCAAGTCTTACCTTTAACACCAAATTTGTTTCAAGAAGTTTGCAGTCGAACAATTTACAGGTCTCTAGACAACACAATGGGGGTTTCTGAATTTTAATCCCTTCACCTGCAGTTCCACAACAACCAACTTCTATTTATAATGTGGTAATAAACAGACAATACAAAATACTTAACTTATGGGTAAAATCTTGTCTTTGTATACTCACTATATTCCTGCACTTTAATATTTGTATGGGTTTTCAACATGATTATTATAGATCCCCATCATACAAATAATGATTGACAGCCTGTGCAAATTTTTAATCCAAAGAAATTGGTACTAAATTCTTCCCCTGTACTCAGGATGAAGTAAGCCCTTAATTTGCATTGAAGGTTGGCAGCTCCCTGTCCTCCAAGAAGCATAGTATTCTTATGATTAGGCCACAAGGTACAACATTCTGAAAATATTTCTACAAACCTTCAAAGGTTTGCAGAAATCCAACAACAGAAGAGAATCCCTTTCCAGTTAATAGGATAATCAATTGCTATTTAACCAGTTCCTTGTGCTTGATTATATCTATAGCTGGTAGGCTAAGAGTTAAGCTGATAAGCCAATCCTAAACTCTTTCATTTTCTCCTGCCTGTTTGAAACCGATGAGAGTCCTGGGAGAGCCACTTACACATACGTGATTACAACAAGGCTTGCACAACACGTGGAAATTCAAAGAAAAATATTTCTGTTTAGATATGCGAAAGAACTATGCTGAACCATTTCTAATGATTAGTAATTGTAATAGAAATACAATTGCTTTGCACATTTATTCAGTTGCAGAAAATCCCATGTACTGAGTGGAGCACCAGAGAGTTTCAGAGCTAAATGATACCTGCAGAGACACAATTCAGTTAATTGCTTCAATCATCTCAATGCTCACTCCCCTTTCCTCACATTATTTAAGGGCAGATCAAGTGATTTCCTGATATATTGTTTAAAAATCTAACTTGCAAATGAATACATGGTGCAGCTTTGCCCAGTTTTCTAGGTCTTCAGAAATAACAGACCTCTGTCATGGCCTATATTGTTTTTCATTTCACCACTCTCCCTGTAAGCCCCATGTTGATCAGTCCTACACATCAATCAACAACAGCCTGTGATTAGTCTGTCCAGTTGACAACACAAACAAGGTAACAAACAAAGCTGCCTAGCTTTACCCTGAGGCTTTCCTCTCTATTGGCAAAGAAAAGAGGACATTTTATTCTGCACATTTCACTTTCTGTGAAGCAATTCCCTACACACACTGCTTATGACAGCAGAGTGTACCCTGCCAAAGTTAGAGGCACCATCGCTCAGATGTAGCTGAGCATCCATGGCCCAAAAAGGGAGAGAGAAGAATGTGTCCCAAGCAAACATCGTGTGAGATGGCTGACGAGGTAGAGCACAAGCCTAACCTGATTTTTAAGCACTGGAGATGAAAAAAACACCTTCTAGCCAAAGAAAGATAGGCAAGTTGTTAAGGTATACTGTTAAGTAATGGTGGGAGCCAACACCAGAAGTACAGTTTCAAAGATTCAGTGCAAGAAGTTTACATGCACTGTCATGGTCCATGAACATACCCTCATCTCCAATATATACAGAGATCCCTGTGATCTCGCACTCTACACCACATAGTACTGCAAAATATCCTCACCAGGTAGCTGCCTGCCTGGGTGTTAACAGTGTTCAAGCTATGGCATTTCTATTCCAGGGGCAATTAAGTTCAAATGTATGTTTTTCCAGTGAAATGTAAAGGGCAAAGTCAATTGGCCAGGGAGATGAAGGCTATCAACAATGCCAATCAATTAAAGCCACATCTAGTGTTGGGATTAATTTAGAATTTAGTGGCTTTCCATCACAAGATCATTACCACCTTGGAGATGCTTCACCAGGCTCCTGTAGACTATAGCTTTTTAATTCCCTGATGTGTCATTATCAAGGCCAGCTCAGACTGGCCCTGACAATTCCACGACAGATGAAAACCTTGCACCTGGACTGATTGGTTGGGCTGGACTGAGACTGAAAATGCATAAATTGTGTGCCGTGGCTCCCAGAACAACTGGTTGCCTAGGATTATGACCCCAGTGACGAAAGCTGTAGGAGAACAGGAAATCAACTGTGGGAACCTCGGCATCCCAAGGACAAGAAGCTGTCACAGCTGCACTCCCTGATTTAAATTAGCAAATTGGATTATTATTGTCACATGTACTCAGGTACAATGAAAAACAGGTCTGCATGTCATTCATACAGATTTTCATGACAGCATTACACTGAGTTAGTGCAAGAGAAGAACAACAGAAAAATGCAGAATGAAGTGTTAGAATTACAGAGAAAGTGTAGTGTAGACAGACAATAAGATAAAAAGTCGGGATGAGGTGAACTGTGAGATCAAGTGTCCATCTTATCGTACAAGAGGGCCTTTCAAAATTCTTATAGGAGTGGGATGGAAGCTGTCCTTGAGGCTCACGGTACATGCTTTCAGTCTTATTATCCTTCTGTCCGATGGGAAGGGGATAAGAGAACCTCCAGGGCTCCTTATTTCCCTGCTCCCTGATTGATTCCCTTGCAGATGCCCGTCAACTCTTCTTTAGATCAGGTAGACTTGTGCCATACCAAGTCTGATTCAGAAATATGTCTCCTCTGATTCTGGGGAAAGGGTGAAAACCCAGTGCTCAAAAGCAATTGCCACGAAGCAAAGACAGCAATAACATTCAGGCATGTTCCATTGGATCCAAACACCTTAATAGCACTCACCAGCACCTCATTGCTTCCACAATTCAACAAAGACAGATGCATGACCACATTATCCAGACACACTGCAATGTACTCAGTAGCGCACAATCTCCCTTGCAAAGGAAGGCAGCATACAACCGCAGGTAATCGCAGCACACAGGCACTCCTGCACTGATTGAGCATCCTGGAGGACTGTGTCCTTGGAACCACTGTGACAGAAGCCATCGTGGCTGTGCAGAAACTGTGAAGGATGGTGGCACACCTAGATCTCACGTTTTGCGGTTCTTTTATCCATGCATTCTTTTCAGTGTAGGTGGTGTGACCATGCACTTACTTCCCCCTTCCCCTCCCTTACCTTGAAGGATCAACTTTATTCACCATATATATTTACGTGCATTAGGAGATTGTTTTGCTGTGTTGACATGACAACATCAACAAAAATGAACAATTATAAAACATAAAAAGTTAACAGTTAAAATACAGGTATGGAATAAAATGTGCATGAACATATAAATACCAGCATGTATTTACACATGGCCAAGTGGTTAAGGCATTGGTCTGGCAACCTGAAGGTCATGAGTTCGAGCCCCAGCCGAGGCAACATGTTGTGTCCTTGAGCAAGGCACTTAATCACACAGCGCTCTGCGAGAACACCAGTGCCAAGCTGTATGGGTCCTAATGCCCTTCCCTTGGACAACATTGGTGTCATGGAGAGGGGAGACTTGCAGCATGGGCAACTGCTGGTCTTCCATACAACCTTGCCCAGGCCTGCACCCTGGAGAGTGAAGACTTTCCAGGCGCAGATCCATGGTCTTGCAAGACAAACGGATGCCTTAAAAGTATTATAAAATGTATTTTGAAGTGTTTACAGTGCAACGATTAGGGTAATAGATACAGGGGGTGGGTTGGAACTAACGAGAACAGTTGATCAGATGAGCTGTCTGGGGAAGACACTTTTAAGATGGCGTGAAGTTTTTTTGATTTTGTATCCACATGGCATTTTCCAGGAGGGAGGTTTTGGAAATGGCAGTTTGCTGGGCATACAATCGCTCATTATTATTCAGCCGGCAGACGACTAAAAGTCCCACCTGCCCGTGAGTAGCTGTGCAAAAGCAAGGAGGAACCCATCCACCCGGTTGGATGAACACGTACAGCCGGCAGCTCAGTTGCTGACACTTGGTATGGGCAGACATTTCATGGTGGGTGGCGGAAATATGGAACGAGCTGCTGGAGGCTTGTACAATGACAATGTTTAAATGGGTACATGGATAAGGAAGGGTTTAGAGCGATATGAACCAAATGCATTCAGATGGGATTAACTCAGGTCTGCACCTTGGTGGGTATGGATGAGCTCAACCAAAGGACCTGACTGTTTTTTAAAAAATTTAGAGATATAGCACGGTATCAGGCCCTACTGTCCCAACGAGCCCACATCACCCAAGAACGCCCAAGTGACCAATTAACCTACTAACCCGTTCATTTTGGGAATGGGGGAGGAAGGCGGGGCAGCCAGATGAAACCCACGCAGTTAATGAAAGAATGTACAAACTCCCTGAGACAGTGGTGGGAATTGAACCTGGGTCACTGCCACTGTAATAATGTTACACTACCGCGCACCACATATATTTCATGCTATATAACTCTAGGATTCTATACATAATACTTACACATGCTGAGTCATTGGGAATAAGTATGCCACATCTATGTTTCTGGGGAAATGGTATTGAGATTCCAGCTGCCCAGAGGGAAAGGTCACATAAAGGCTCTGCTACAAAAGTCTAAGACAAGGATTCCAGTGAGGGTCCCCAGAGCAGATAAATTCATAAGTATATGATTGATGTTCCAGGGGTTCAGGAGTGAATGTCAAGATACACAAGCAGTTCAGCTTCAAACTTGTATAAAGTTTAAAGAGAGCTTGGAGTCCAACTCTTGCATCTGTTCCAACACTAATAAACCACCTTCATGTAGCCTTAGGTTTCTATTCCATTGTGATACAAGTATAGACCACCTAATGTTTGAGCTCTTAGCATATCAAATAGTCCTGGGATCGCTGGGATCATTTTGACAGAGTGGAAGTACCTTCAGAAATCAAACTAGTGTCCCTCTTTCAAACAGCTGTGGTCATCTCCCAATCATGAGGCATTAACTTTGTTTCTATCTCCATGGGTGCTACCTTACCTTCAGGGCACACCTTCAAGGGGTGTAGCAAGCAATGTGCCCATCTTTGTAAGAAGAAATAAATGTAATTCTTGAAAATATCTAAAATTTTTAGCCTTATGTTCAAACTGCAAAAGCTCTTGGCTACCAAGTTCCCAGCAAACCTGAACTGATTACAAGTTGAATCAGAATAGCTCATTTAATATGGTTTTCATTTCAATGTATGTAGATGATCATCTCTCACTCGTGATTTCATCACTTATAAATTATACAGTCAGCTTTCATTATAGAAGAAAGAGCCACACTCTCAAGAAACATACTACACATGGAGGCAATGTGTCCCTTCTTGTGTAGTATTGGGTGAGATGTGAAATGCTTCTGCATTAATGGAGACTTAAAGAGAATTGGGTCTTGTCTACTTGGCAGCTCCTTCTGTCAGTACATTTTAAACATTAACTTTAGTTATTGAGAAACATATTCCACACTAACATTGTAGCAGCAACCCAGAAAAAAAGTTAAGTCTGACTGATTCACAGTTACTTAATAAACTGAAAGATGGGGACATATAGAACATATATTGCGTAATTTCTTTGCTCACATAGAAGAGAGATAAATATTGGAGTCTCACACCAACTATTATTTTATGTGCAGTATTTTCTTGAGAAACAAAACATCTGATCACAGCAGATAGATGTAAGCACATATTAACTATGAGATGACAGAAAAATTCTAACATTTAATTAAAACAAAGCTATAAAAAATAATTAGTGTAGTATGACATGACAACAGACGGTTTGAGTTGAGAGTTAACAGAAGTGTTTTAAATGAAGGAATATGTACAAAGGATATATTTAGGCACATATGGCTTCCATTTGCAGTAGGTCGTCAGAGGACCCATAGTGTCTGTGCACTAAATAAGTTACAGAGGGCTCAACAATTTAACTGTCATCAGTATAAATGCTGCAACTGCCAGTGTAATATAGAGCTTTAACTCTCTTTGTAAATCTACATAAGCTCTTGGGTAGACTCACAACTGGAGCTGATTTACCTGAAGATGAAAAGAGGCAGGTCAAGTCATTTCAAACAAGAATTATTACTGTGAAAAAATGATGAGGTACAATTGGCTTTTTATATTACAGTGTTATATTTATTATTTGATTTTATTTGGTTTCATACATTTACATTGCATTTTCTTCTCTACTCTGTTTCACCTTTCATAGATGTGCACGTGGATGCTTGCAAATACCATAGTAAATTGTTAAGTTCAATGAAGCTGCCTACATTATAGATTTCATCATTATACGCCGCTCTTGCTAGCAAACCCTCAACTCTTCATGAAGCTTTCAGAACAATTTATGCAAACAAACATCAAGCAGAGCTATTTGTATTGGCTGCAGTTTGTGTTTAACAAACTACAACAGGGAACAGATGGTACATATTCTGCAATCGGCAATGGAGGCAAGAGGAGTAGGGAAAGAGTCAGGCTGCCACACAACCGTCCATTACTGCGAGCACAGTGCAAAGAAATGCTTGTCAGCAGCAGTATGCTCCACAACAGTAACAATTATATTGTATTATCATATTATGTACAAAAATAAAAGAAATACTAAAGTAATAAAAAGAAATGCAAAGTTGTAGGCATTTGTGGCTTTATGCAAAGCAAAGATTAACATTTTGCAAGGAAGTATTGTCTCTAGGAAGTTCTTTGAAGGCACTGTATGAGTTTCTGTGGTGCCAATTAAAACACTATGGTCTACACACAAGGTGGCTTGCTGAATACACTGCTGTGGAATAGCTTATACCCAGGTTAGCAGGTAAATTAAATTTAAATTTTCATAGCTGGAATAATAATGTTGAAAGAGACACATGGTAGAGTATTGAGCAGTTGTGGAGCACCAGCTGAGTTGGACCAGATGTGCTTCTTGTCTGTTAAACATCTGACATGAGGAAGTATGTATTCTTGTAAATTAACCAGTGATTTTCTAGCTGGGTATATAGCAAGCGTGTAATTCAAAAGCCTTGATAGAAGTCCTGCAGTGCCCTGAACAAATTTATTTGTGGCAAAAGATGTTCGGTATTTCTCACTGCAACATACCCTTGGAAGGAAGAAGGGATGGGGTAGGTGAAATTACATGTAAATTTGCACACAATCCAAAAAAATATAGTGGTTAGTTGAACTTACTGAATTTTAAACTGCTTCACTTCAGTTTTATGCAGGGTAGGTTGTATATTTGCCACTGGTCATGAACCCTGGAATCACGTTTCTAATGACAGAAGTGAATCAAATCCAATCAGTGTTTATTTCACTAGTCTAAGGGATATGACCTTTGGTGCAGTAAAGGTCCTAATTATTAAAGTTGCAGTCCAGAATCTGGATTTACCTACTGTTACTGGAACAATCTGACGGATGTGGCCTCCAGTTTTGGTAACACTGTCAGTTAAGAAGGAAAGCTTTGTACAAGGACTGACCTTTCCCCATGGTCAGCTGACTGGCCCCTTTTCCCTGGTGACAGTTTCCCTTCTCTAAACCCTATTGGTAGTTTGCTGTCAAACAGAGAAAATTGCATATATGCCAGAGTCAAAGATTTATCACCACTGGCCAAACATGAACTATAAATGCCAATAATGGCTATAACACATTAAGCTACTGTTGGTGGGAAAACTGTGCCCCCAGTAAATGAACATTATTGAGCATAATTGGGCAGAAATCATACATATAACGTATGATTTGTGAATTGATCTCCTTTTGGTTCTAAATCTCTTGCTGAAGCTATCATTAAGTTGGAATCATTACTCATTTCTATTAAACTCACACCTGCATGGGGTTGTCCAGAATTATTAATGGTGTAAACGTCAAATTTCATGCTTTTTTCCCCCAACACTCTTGGTTGAAACTTTGTTAACATTCTAGAAAAGATTTTGACCTGAGTTCAACTCCACTTACCCTTTCGCCAAGAGGCCTCAGCAGTAGTTCTTTTCCCCTCATAGATATAGGTGTTGCAGTGAAGAATGTGAAATTATTCCGCTAATCTACCAATATTAAAATTGAATTGCACCCACAAGTGAAAGACTTGACTAAAATTTCAATGCAAAGCACACATGCAAGATTGTTGCTAAATATTGTCAATGGCTTGTATATAAAAGTTTATGCTGCAGATCCAGATTTGTCCAACTGGAATTAATACATTTAGTAAATTCCATCATATCACGACCTTTCAGTGGTGTCATCCTAGAAATTAACATCACAGGCAAAACATTAATAAAGCATCACGTATACATATGACAAAAAAGTCATTATGTTGTTCTTCCTCTGGTATTTCATTCAAAACTAAACTACTGATGAATGGAATGGAGGCTGCGTGATATACTTATTCTCCATTTGCTTGCTGCTCAAATGCAAATGAGCTGCTGAACTGTGAAAGCGTGACAAACAAATCTCTAACTAAATTTGTATGATAATGGTAAATATAGCCATTATAAAAATTATTTACTGATTTACGAAGTAATATTCATATTTTTAAAATTTTACTCAAAGTGACCTAGTTAAAGTCATTAGTTTATTGAAGTTTTGAGGTAAGTGTCTAGGTAAAAGCACATTCAGAAATGTGAGTGAAACTTCTGCTGCTGAGGTGATGGTTAAAGTCTCGGCCAAAATTCACTTACACAAATGTATAGTATTCCATGAACCAGAACAATCACTCAACATAATCTAGTATGTTTCCATGTAAATATTAATCAATTATATAAGGAAGTGCAAAGCTTAGATAATGCAATTGAAATTATGCTTATCACAACAATCTCTAAAACTGTTGCAGTTAAAGAGCATCAATTTTAAAATTCTAGGGACATTTTAAGGATGGAGCTGTAGCTGTAGCATGGACACACATTACAGTTTTTGCACCTCGTCTAAGAACCCTGATTTTACATCACTGAAGTTTATAATAAAAACTACTGAAGTATTTGCCAGTTCCATTCCAAATCAGCCCCTCACAAGAATAAATTGTACTACTGAAGACAAGTGCAAAGCACATTGATGGCTAACTGGTTGGTTGGTTGTTCGTCCATCGTCGACGTTGATGAGGACCTCGACACCATTATGATGGTGTCAAGACTAGCGCGTGATTTGGATTTAAGTGAGGGAGAGTTGCGCAGCGTCAGCCTCACTCTCTCTTCCCAATTCCCATCTGGATCCAGTGGCAAGACAGAGGCGAGACAGCTGGAGATGGGACTAGGTACAGTGGATGACCAGGACGTCTTCTGTGTCTTGTCCTGCTCTACACGTTCCACGGCGCTTGCAGAGACCGCCTTCTTGACTGTTGGACCTTCCATAGGTCTCGTCCGCTCAATCCGCCGGAGTCTGTCTTCACATGCTGGGATAGACAACTCCCTATCACACCGAGGGTTTGAGACCTGTCGGCTACCCTCACCTGGTTTAGCCGGCTTGTCGAAGCCGTTGCCCGGGGTGTGGCCGCTGTCGCATGCAAACAGCTACGGGGAGCCACAGGTGAGAGCTGAGTGCCAGGTGGGGACCAAAGGTGGACTAATCGCCCTGAAAAGGACGCGACCTGTTCCCCCACCAGAGGTGCTACCCCTCCCTGACACCCCATACACCCCTGACTAACTGACAGTCCCTACAGAAACAGGGCTAGCTACAATAAATATGGTAGAGCATATCGATGCCTGTCCCTAACAAAAGTATGAAACAAGCTGTATGTCAGGTCAAGTATATCTGACTTTCCATTCTATCCTCTGGACTCACCTTGGGGACCAGGTACTGTGCATAAATTGCTGTTCTTGGAGAGCAGAATATACTTTATCCATGAGCCCTCAGTTTTACGACACCAGGGATAGCTGGTGTGTCCAGAAAAGCTTCAATCATTTGAATACGCTCAATGCCTCTTCTTAAAGATAGCACTGTAGTGTTACAGTTGGCGCAATGCTTCACAGTGCCAGCAATCTCCGATCGGGCTTCAATTCCTGCCACAGTCTGTGGGGAGTTTCTATGTTCTCCCATGAAGTATGGGTTAGGCTTAGTAAGATGAGGGGATGTTACATTGGTGCCAGAAGCATGGTGCCTCTTGTGGGCTGCCCCCAGCACATTCTTGGACTGTGTTGGTCATTAATACAAGTGACACATTTTACTGTATATTTAATGTTTTAGAAACATAGAAACATAGAAAATAGGTGCAGGAGTAGGCCATTCGGCCCTTCGAGCCTGCACCGCCATTTATTATGATCATGGCTGATCATCCAACTCAGAACCCCGCCCCAGCCTTCCCTCCATACCCCCTAACCCCCGTAGCCACAAGGGCCATATCTAACTCCCTCTTAAATATAGCCAATGAACTGGCCTCAACTGTTTCCTGTGGCAGAGAATTCCACAGATTCACCACTCTCTGTGTGAAGAAGTTTTTCCTAATCTCGGTCCTAAAAGGCTTCCCCTCTATCCTCAAACTGTGGCCCCTTGTTCTGGACTTCCCCAACATCGAGAACAATCTTCCTGCATCTAGCCTGTCCAATCCCTTTAGTATTTTATACGTTTCAATCAGATTCCCCCTCAATCTTCTAAATTCCAACGAGTACAAGCCCAGTTCATCCAGTCTTTCTTCATATGAAAGTCCTGCCATCCCAGGAATCAATTTGGTGAACCTTCTTTGTACTCCCTCTATGGCAAGGATGTCTTTCCTCAGATTAGGGGACCAAAACTGCACACAATACTCCAGGTGTGGTCTCACCAAGGCCTTGTACAACTGCAGTAGTACCTCCCTGCTCCCTGCTTTTGATGCACATGTGACAAATACGGCTAATCTTTAATACCCTCTGTAATCTTTAATCATATGGTGAAATAAAACTACACATGGAAGTTCTATGTGTACTTTTGTTTCACTATATATTTATTCAAATTTTAACACCATTTTCATGAGTTCATAAATTAACAAATAATTAATTTTTAATTTTTAAAAACATTTTTCTTCAACTGATTCAGATAGCTCTGATAATCAACAATACGTGGAATCAGTGAAAGCATCTTTGAGAGCGTAATCTGTCGGAGTGACCTTAGTTCCGAGCAAGTGTCTCCTAGTAGGCATTTACGGTTCACGGGGCCTTGCAGAATGGTTTAGCAATGATGCCAAGCAGTGCCTTGGAAGCATTGTGGCTGCAACAATTGAGTGTGACAACCGCAAGGCATCGGCCAAAATCAGCAAGTTTCCATCGCTAATCCAATCCAGCTTTAAGACTGAACAGACTGGCACAACAAATCTGAAACCACTTAACACGGCACAATTAATAAATTAATCGCATTGTAAGATAGCAAGAAAATCTTACGCCCAGTTATATGAAGTTGAGTACTATTAAGGATTTGTAAACTACTTCAACAAGGTATCTGGCCCAGAAATATTCTTTTGACGGTGTATAATGAAATACAGTGATAATTGATGAATCACCCATACCTGCCACCGATCTACAAACAGTCAGTATGAACTCAATGCAAATCCCCTGGTCTCATCTTCGTTACAGACTAGCCTAATCCTCAATGACAGGCCATAGTATGCCAATATTTGGTAGGGTAGGGACAGAGAAGACCAAATCCTACTACACAAAAGTGTTGACAGCTGGCTAAGCTGTGCTACCTTGCACAGCCAGCTGTCAAAGCAATCAAAGGTTACGAATGTTTCTGAATGTCTCTGACAGACTTAACCTGGTGCAGATTGTTCGGGTGTACTTCCCAGTGTAAGCTTTAGCGAATTACTGTACCTTCTCAATCTGCCGCCAGACTGTGAAGTTTGTTGGACTGCATTCCTAAGAAACACCGCACACAACTGAGACCACCTACAGCCTTAAGCATTTGCTGAGAAATCCCAGAGTTGCTGTCAACTCTGCAAGAAAATGTCAGCAGTTACACGCAACCAATGTATTGTTCAAATTCTTCAATTTCATTTTAGAAAAGCTATATTCTTAATGTCTTATTTATAATATTTTCCCTACTTTAATTGTATGTGAATACTAAAAAATCTTTGTTTGGCTTTCTTATAAAATTAGAAAAGTGGATCATAAATTTATTCCTGGTTTCCTTTATGATACTTTTTAACCTGATTGGCTATTCAGGCTGGTTGCAGGGGATCCTTTCGAACAAATGCTTCAGCTTAGGAGAAGTTCTCAGCACTAAGGCTGCTAGATTTTTACAAGAAGCCTTTTCAGAAGTGAATTATAGCATTTCAATAATGACCATAAATTCTGGGCAACACTTTAATAGGTTTCAATAGGAACATTTAATGTCAGAGAAATGTATACAATATACATCCTGAAACACTTCTTCAAAGTGCAGAATCATTTTATTTTACTTTTACCATGGTCCTCCAAAAATGTGCTTAATTTGATACCTCTCCATGAATGGCAGCAAGCAGAAACAGTGGAAAGCGAGTTGCCCTCACCGTTATTTTGATCTGGGGATGTGGCCAATTTAGTAGATGGAATCAAATTAACATTAATGGTTACTGAAACTTGACTTTAATGGAGCAACTTCCATTTCAAATTATAGAATCATAGTAATACAGCACAGAAATGGGACTTTAGGCCAACTTGCCCATGCTGACCTGTCTAAGCTAGTTCCATTTGCCCATGTTTACCCATACCTAAACTTTGCCGATCCAGGTACCTATCCAAACCTCGTGTTTTCCCTTACAGTCTTGGCCAGTATCACAGAGACTCAATTACAGAAATCACGCCAACTCTTTTTTATCAAATTGATTTACCATGTTCCTGCTATTATGCGCAAGCCCCCACTCTTATGGTGGACTAAAGTTGCAGACCATAGGTTGAGATCAAATAAGTACAGAAGGCTCAGGATTGGGTTTACACTTAAAGAAATCATATTGTGGTAAGTGGTAAAATTTTAGAGCAAATCTACACTGGAAACATCAGGCATATCATGATGCCTGTAGCTGATGATTCCAAAGGGAACTACTGGCATTCAGATACTTCCCCTTAAGCAAGTCCCAGACTTTCATGGACTCCCTATAAGTATGGAACATGCTAAGTGACAGATGCTGACACATCTGTCACTCATTTTCAACTTGGTGTAGAATGGAATCATCACTATTTAAACAAAGATTCCTGAGCAAAAGGCAAACATGTCAACACATTGTAAACTTCAGTTACTGCTTACTGTTTACTTACTTATTTTTGATGTGTTTAATTATTTGTTCATTTCAATACATTGCAATTCTTTAAAATATTTTCATATCATTTTTTATGTATTTAAACTAATGTTGACAACTTTGAATCTCACCACTCAGAATTAAGAACTCTGAAAAAGGCAAATTTCCCACCATTGGCAGAAGACAAAACTATGTCCCTAGGATTTCCTCCTGTTAAAGACCTTCATGTGCTTAGGGTTTGGGGTGGATGAAACCTCAGCAGTTTGCACCAGAGATGGGTCTCAGGTACAGAGAATCAGCTTGATCAGACCTACCCAACAGCCCAGGTAAGCACAGACATCAGGCTAAATCCAGCTCATCTCAGCACACTGAACTAATAGCCTCATTCTCCTGACTCTTCATGATCAGGATCAAAGTTGAACTTATTGTCTTATGCATACATGGAAAAAAATAACTTATAGTAGTTTCACAGGAACATAAGATCATATAAGCAGCATTCATATGAAAATCATAAATTAAACATAAATGGCATGTAGTTTCTAAAAGAAAGTTGTCAATTCAGTCATAGTTTTGCCAAATTGTAGTGATTAGAGTTCTGTTCTTAAATCTTGTGGTTATTCAGCTCCTTTCCTAAAACGTGTAAATGCAGAGCCTGACTTAGACTTTTCTGGTTAAATTTGACATGATATCTATTATCATTGCTCCCTCTCCAAAAATACATCAACCCTTGCCCTTACACACCATCAATGTACACTCAATGGCCACCTGTACACCAGCTTGTTAATGCAAATATCTAATCAGCCAATCATGAGACTGCAACTCAATGCATAAAAGCATACAGACATGGTCAGGAGATTCAGTTGTTATTCAGATATCAGAATGTGGAAGAAATATGACTCTGATTGTGGAATGAATGTTGGTGCCAGATGGCAGGGTTGAGTGTCGAGTATCCTGGGCTGACCTCCCTGGATTTTCATGCATAACAGTCTCTAGAGTTTACAAAGAACGGTGAGTAAAAACAAGATAAAAACATTCAGTGAGCAGTTCTGTGGATAAAAATGCCTTGTTCATCAGAGAGCTCAGAGGAGAATGGCCAGATTGTTTCAAACTGACAGGAAGGCAAAAATAAGTCAAATAACCACACATTACATCAGAGGTGTGCAGAAAAAAAACATCTCTGGCCATACAAACGTCAAAGGTTGAAGTGGATGGGCTACAACAGCAGAAGACCACAAATATATACTCAGTATGTTAATCTACTGGAACCAGTGCTCAAATAGAAAACAAAGAATCAAGAACTGCCACAATAACCTTTTGAGAGCTGTAACTACCTTTGAAATAAGGGAAAGTGTTGAGTTGATGAGGATGTATCACCAAGTTAGGCTAACCAGACATTTGGAGATTTCCTCTTGATATTATCTTTATCCATAAATAAAGTTTCAGCCATCAAGTCAGAAAGCAAGTTCACAGTAAGGGTTTACTGCATTACACAATAGACTATGAAACTTGTCCCAGGATTTTCTTCCTTAAAAGCTTCTAATTAAAGCTCTTCCTTTTTTTAACAGAATCACCAGGGTTCTAATATATCTAATGTTAAATTTTCCCTTGAAATAGCCTAAGAAAAAAATGCTATTTCAGGATTCTTAGTGCGATAATGAAGTCTGCTGCCAGGTGAAGTACTGACTGAACTAAGTGTGACTGAACTATTGGTATATAACTATAGCCAAAGGTGTAATAAAGCAAACATTGACTGCAGGGCTAAAATATTGTCTTTGGGGCATAGACATGACCTCATCTTTGGCAGTTATAACACATAGTCACTTCTGTAAATCTCCAAGCAATATTTTAGTATTATAGCTCTCAAAAACTCTTTTATTCGCTTCCCAGAAAAAAAAATGCCTTTCTTGAAGTAGATGGATTTTCAGTTTAAAAATGCAGCTGAATCAAGCATTAAACAGGTCAGTGCCAAACAATGCTTTAAGAGTCAAGCAATATAATACTGTGTGGGCATGCATGCTCACATGTGGAATTATACTTCACTTATTAAATGTTTGAAATGTGATCTTAGTGCAGGGAATTAGAGAGAATTCAGTTCAGAAAAATGAAACTTTATCCTTGAGGACTTTTTATTTAATTTAAGTCCCTAATTGTAGGAAACACCAGGCCACATGTGCAAATTTTCAATATAATAATATTTTAAAAATGAATAAACAGGAATTCCTATTTTGATGTGTTCACTGGCAACATTTTTGCCATGATGTTGTCTCATTAATCCCATAACCATCAAGTAAGTATACACAGGGAACATACAACAACACTGTTTTAAAACGGGCACAGGAATTGGAAATGCATACCCACAGAATTAAAGGCAGGCAGTGCAGATTAACTCATTTACACATTGCTGTGTGCAGCTCGGATGAACTGCAATATTAATTGGCCGCACACTTCAAAAGGAGGACCAACATTGTACTTGTTAGCACCACTTAAATCTGTCTGTGGTGCTTAACATGAGCATATACCTCTTAAACGGCCGGTGCGTTCTAGTGGAAGCAGGTGTTAGGAATCACTCTGGAAGCCCTAGAAAAGATTAGATTATTGGATTAGATTATGAGGACGCACAGTCCTCATTTATTGTCATTTAGAAATGCATGCATTAAAAAATGATACAATGTTCCTCCGGTATGATATCACAGAAACACAATACAGACCAAGACTAAAACTGACAAAAACCACATAATTATAACACATAGTTACAACAGTGCAAAGCAATACCGTAATTTGATAAGAGCAGACCATGGGCACGGTAAAAAAAAGTCTCAAAGTCCCGATAGCACCAACAGCTCACGCAGGCGGTAGAAGGAAGAAACTCTCCCTGCCATGAGCCTCCAGCACCGCAAACTTGCCGATGCAGCATCCTGGAAGCAACCGACCACAGTCCGACTCTGAGTCCATCTGAAAACTTTGAGCCTCCGACCAGCCCTCTGATTCCAAGCACCGAGCACCATCTCTGCCGAGAGCTTCGACCCCGGCCCCGGCAACAGGCAATAGGCAAAGTCGAGGATTCGGGGCTTTCCCCTCCGGAGATTTCGGATCACACAGTAGCAACGGCAGAGAAACAGGCATTTCAGAAGTTTCACCAGATGTTCCTCCGTGCTCTCACATCTGCCTCCATCAAATCAGAATTGTGCACGGTCTCCTGCTTGACAGATTACAAATATTCATCACTGGAGAGGCCGCGCCGGATGAGGAATGCCTCAGTTCCAAAGCTGAGGCGTTCTCAAGGCTTGCAGATACTCTACAGAAGGATTTTGTAGAAGACGTGGCTACAAAGAGAGATCTTGGTAATTAATAGGGTGACAAGGTCCTCCAGTCATGTGGGTGGCTAATAGCTGCTAACTTCAAGAAACTGGATGCAATGCCAGAAACTGTCAAAAATTTCACATATATAGTCAAGGTCAATAAATATATCTTCAATTTCCAGCCATGTACCACATCACATGACCGCTATATCTGTCCACCCACAATCTCCATTGTCCATTGTCATAAATGCTTCATCACACGTTAATATTAGTAGCGCCTTAGTAAGCCTCTCATCCCTCTCACAAGGCATCAGGAAGCAATGACAAGCATGTCAGCCGAACACATTGCATCATAATACAATGGAGGCACTGGAGTCCTGATACAGGGTTTCAAATCAAAATGCTAAGAAGTTCCTTCTTCTATTCACAGAAATGCTTAAGCCACTGAGTTCCTCATCAGATTGTTATTCAGGAATGCACTTTTCTTTCTCCTAAAAGCAACACCCGTTATACAGTGCGGTACAAGAACAGCCGCAACACGTAACCTATTTTCAGAAATGGATCAGATACTACTGACCATGACATCTAGTGAGATGGAAAATTTTCAAGCTGAGAGGATCCTCCTATTTGATCTTCCTTCTCACATCCCTCTTGTACAATCTCTTCCCTGAATGAGCTGCGGATCACTATCCATTCCCTTACTACAAATGACTCATGTCCCCTCCCCCTTTCAGAGAGCCAGGAGATGTTTCCTGTCAGGCACGTCAACCATGAGCTCAGATACTGAGGCACTGGGTGTAGCTAACCTGTAGCCAAAGCAGAGAGAGGAATAACGCATGTGCCAGCTGCTCAAAGAAGAGTGAGGCTGCACCCAAGTTCTGTGCCGATCTCTCAAAGAAGCAGCAATAATGCAGCCTGCAGAGGAGGACTGCTGGATATCTATAATGCATCAGACACCTGCGTGTAAAGTCATGAAGCACAAAGGAGTTCATGCTAACCTTGGCTAGAGCTTTGTGCAGTGTTTACACCCATCGCTCAAAGCATGGAAATGACAGAAAACTCCATGGCAAACATGTGACCCTATTAGTAGTGCACTGTCTAATAGTTAATAACTCATCCCCTGGTGCAGCACAAGCAGAAGGTGCTTGGTCTGGGTGCTGCGGTGAAAGCACGAACTTTGGACATACGGCAACATCTACCCATTCCAGAGCCTCTGGCTCTGTTCATCTTGACAGGGGATTTCAGAGCGTCACCGCAGCCTGGCTATGCGTACCCTCCAACAGGTTAACATGTTGCTGAGTCACCCATCTGTGACAGCACAAACCTAGCACTGACTTACAGGTCAACAGCATACGTTGTCTCATCACTGTCAACCTCTGCAGCTGCCTGGGAGCCAGCCATCCCAGAAGGCTGTGACTCACTCCAGAACAGTTGGGATATTAATTATGAACTTCATCGCATTTCTCATCACTGTTTCTTACTGACGGCCTGTTGATTTGGGTAGAGAAGTTGCACAGCAGTGGCAGAGGCAATTGTACCCTCCTGTACCTCTGGCAGCCAATGGCCGCTTTTTCACTTGCCGTGGTGCATCTAATACAGACGAAATAGCAGACTGCAGAATTTAGTTGTCACATCTGCCTCGGAGGATGGAGGTAGAAGAATGGGAGACTAGCCTGCTGATGAGAAGGATGGGCCTCACCCTGCCAGTGGCAGGAGGAGAGGGGGGACAAGGAACCAACAGTGACCTGCAGACCTGGAATGCAAGGAGAAGATGGCGGCGCGACGCAGCTCGCAGCGGCAACTCAGGTGGTAATGTCTGTTATTTGTCAAGTAGGGTGCCGTGCACAATCCTGATTTGATGGAGACGGACGTGAGAGCATGGAGGAACATCTGGTGAAACTTCTGAAATGCCTGCTTCGCTGCTGCTGCTACTGTGTGGTCCAGATCTTCGGAGGGGAAGGCCTCGAGTCCTCGGCTTTGCTTGTTGCTCTGCGGCCGGGGCAGGGTTAAAGCGCATGGCAGAGGATAGTGCTCGCAGAGGCTGTGTCAGAGGGGCTGGTTGGAGGCTCAAAGTTTTCGGACGGACTCAGAGTCCGCTGTGGTCGGGTGCTTCCAATGGTGCAGCATCGGCAAGTTTGCGGCGCTTGGAGGTTCATGGCAGGGAGACTTTCTCCCTTCTACCGTCTGTGTGAGATGATGAGGCTATCGGGACTTTGAGACTTTGTTTTACCGTGCCCATGGTCTGCTCTTTATCAAATTATGGTATTGCTTTGCACTGTTGTAACTATATGTTATAATTATGTGATTTTGTAAGTTTTAGTCTTGGTTTGTCCTGTGTTTCTTGTGATATCATTCTGGAGCAACGTTGTATCATTTTTTAATGCATGCATTTCTAAATGACAATAAATGAGGACTGAGTGTCCTCATAATCTAATACATCTGAGGCACTTGCCGACTACCTGTGGCAGCTCACACTGACAGAAAGTCAGCTCCTGCTGTGCTAGCAACACCCGGCATCCATGATTTAACCCGAACCTAATCATGGGACAACCTTCAATGACAAATTAGTCTATGGAGCTTGAGAGGAAACCAATTAGTCTTTGGACTGTAGAAGGAAATCGGAACACTTGGGGAAAACCAACTCATTCCATGGGGAGGACATACAGAGAAGGCCGGAATTGAACTCTGAGCTGTAATAGCGCAGTGCTACCGTAACACAAAGAGAATAAAATATACTTCAGTCCACTTGGACAAGAGGGTGGCCAATATGACAGCAGATGACGGAAAAACTGTCGGGCTGTTTACATCTTCACCTTCAACAAAGGAGGAACTCATCAGAGCCACTGGTCAAGAGTGCTGGCTCTGCTGTTGGTTGGAGTTCTGGTCACAGCACAAGGCAAATTTCAGTGAGAGTAGGAGAGTTGTTTTGTGAACTCACTGCCTTCCTGTTGAGAGCTCTACTTTCCTTCTCCTTCCAACTCCAGCAGCTATCCAGCTCCATGTGCCTTCTTCTCAGTTCTTGCTGCATGTCAAACTCTGCACCGAATACTGTACAACGTCGGCTGTGGACTTCTCCATGTTTCTTGACATTTCATGTCGGCTTTCTGGCAGCTGCGGTATATCTCGAAGAAAATGGTTTATTCAGGGCTTTTAAAGTCAAGGAAAACCTGTTCAGTAAGTGATATATGACTCCTGCAGCCTACATCAATTAAAATTGCTGGTATAATGCTTTGATTTCTCTATGGAATTGCAAATATTAAGTGGTAAAAGCTTATGCACTTGTTGGATGAGACAGATTTGTTATGTTTTGATGTGACCCCTGTTTTGCTCCTGCAGTCTAAATCAGGATAGCAGGAAGGCCAAACTCACACAGCAATGAAACAGACCTCTCGGCCCATTGAGTGTACGCCAACCAGCAAGATTTCATTTACACTAATTCTTCACCAAACCTGTTTTTTTATTTTCCCACATTCCCCTCAACTCACCCACATACTTGAGGCCATTTACAATGGTATCACCCTGCATGTATCTGGGATGAGAGAAGAGACAAGAGCACATGGAAGAAACCCAGACAGCCATGGGAATGAGATGAGAACTCTTCAAAGACAACACCAGAGGTCAGGATTGAACCTGGCTCCATAAAGCTGCAAGGTAACGACTTTACTAACTGTGTCACTGCTCCAGAATGCCTGATTCACAATGAAATCCTATAAAGGGGAAAGGTAGCCAATGGCTTGTAACAGTAACCAACTGATAATGCTGGAAATTGAGCTCCTAATTCATATAGATTGAAACCGACAGAAAAGGCTACTGACAATATATTCCCATCATTTTTTAACTCAAGCAACAAATTTGTGCTAAAAATCCTGCAATGTAACTAATAGAAAATGGCAGCAGAAGCTAAAAGAATGAAGGTGAAACGGTAGGATTTATTAGTAAGGTGAGGTGGAATTGATTTTTTGCTATTTTTGAATTATAGCTTATGTAGGCAAGTGAAGAGAGATCAATAAGCTCCATACTTGGGTCATGAGATGATAAATCTATCAAAAACATAGTAATGTTAAAAAATGCCCTATGTACAGTATCTATGGATTGAATATCCTTAAGAAAACCTTGCTTGTTCACAATGACAAACAAAACCAAAATGTGCTGCATAGTGATGTCTTTGTTTCTTGTTTGGAAGAAAATGGAAAATTATGTAAAGCTAACATGTGGCCAGGTAAAACAAAGGAATTAGAAATGAAAAACTTAAAAAAACACAGATGCAGCAAATCTGAAATAAAAACATCAAAGGCTGTAAACACTCAGTAGGTCAAGCAGCTTCCAAGGAGGGAGAAACATTCCAGATCAAAGATGAAGGTTTTGATCAAGGGTTTTTGGTTTTGAAACTTTAACCGTGCTTTTTCTTTTCATGAATAGAATTGGAACTGGAAACAGTAATTCATTCATTAAACAAATAAGAATGTAATAAACAGATTATTGAATATATTAAAGACTAATTTTGTGTGTTTAAGCTCCAACACAACTCCAAAGCATCCACACATGAGAAACTATTCTTGTGATTCATTAAGAACTACAATCATACATCTTGAAAGTCTAATTATTCTTATACACACAAACTTTATCTTAATATATTCAATAATAGCACAGCAGCAGCAGCCAGGCCAGTGATACTGTGGCCAGCTCTGAAAGTCGATAGGGGATGGACAGATGACTCTGTGGCTGCAAAAGAGGTGCCGGGATGATGTGCTACCTCCTTGGTGCTAGGGTCGAGGATGATTCAGAGTGGCTGAAGAACATTATCAAGAAGGAGGGTAGACATTGACAGCAATGGTTTAGGTAGAAAGGGGGAAGAGACCTTACTCGGTTAGTATAGAGATTGAAGGAAAATGCTGAAGAGCAGGATCTCAAAGTTTGTAATTTCCGTATTACTCCCAGTGCCTTATGTTGGAATAGGATGATTGTACAGGTCAATGAATGACCAGGGAGCTGGTGCAGGAGATAGAGTTTCAAATTTCTGGATTATTGGGGTCTCTACTGGGAATGGTATGAACGGTACAAAAAGGACTGGTTACACCCGAACCCGAGGGGGACCAACATACTTGTGGACAAGTTTTAGCTAATTAGGCACAGGGTGAGAACTAGAGTGATAGAGCTGATGATGGACAGTTGGTATACAAGTAGCTGTAGTGCATAGTGAGACTGTGAGGAAGGACAGGCAGATGCTAAGGCAAAAGTGCAGTCAGTATAACATGGGAGAAAATTCGAAAAGAGTAATGACTTCAGGACTGAAGGTGTTATATTTGAAAGCAAGCAATAGATGGAATAAGGTAGACGATCTTATAGTGCAGTTAGAGATTGGCAGGCATGGTGTTATGGGCATCACTGAGTCATGGCTGAAAGAAGATCACAGTTGGGATCATAACAGCCCAGGATGCACATTGCATTGAAAGGACAGGCAGGTAGGCAGAGGGGTTGGTGTGGCTCTGCTGGTAAAAAGTTAAATCAAATTCTTAGAAAGTGGTGACAGAGGATCAGAAGATGAACAGTAGAATCCTTGTTGGTAGAGTTAAGAAACTGCAAGGGTAAAAAAGACCCTGATGGGAGTTATACACAAGTCTCCAAAAAGTATCCAGGATGTGAGATATGACTTTCAATAGGAGATAGAAAAAGCATGTGATAGAAAAAGCAGTGATTATAATATGATAGGATTCACCCTGCATTTTGAGAGGGGAAGATAAAGTCAGATATATCAGTATTACAGTTGAGTAAATGGAGTTGCAGTCATGAGAGAAGAGTTGGCCAAAGTTTTTGGAAGAGGACACTAGCAGGGATGATGGCAGAACAACAATAGCTGGAGTTTCTGGGGACAATTTGGAATGCACCAGATAGATACATTCCACAAATTATTAAGTATTCTAAGGGGGAGATGAAGCAGCCATGGCTGACAAGGGAAGTCAACAACAACATAAAAGGAAAAGAGAGGGCATATAATATAGCAAAAATAAGGGAGAAATTAGGGGATTGGGAAACAACCAAAGGCAACTAAAAAAGCGATAAGCAATGAAAAAAAAATGAAATATGAAGGTAAGCTAGCCAATACTAATAACAGAAGATACCAACTCTTTTCAGATATAGAGTATAAAGAGTAAAAGAGAAGTGATAGTAAATATCACATCTTTGGAGAATGACAGTGGTGTGGTAGTAACAGGGATCAAAGAAATGGCGGATGAACTTAGTATTTTGCATCAGTCTTCTCTGTAGAAGACACTAGCAGTATGCCAGTATTCGAGAGTGTCAGAGAACAGATGTGAGTGCAATTGTATTACTAAGGAAACTGTGGTTGGGAAGTTGAAAGATCTGAAGGTAGATAAGTCACATGTTTCATGGAATCTTGGCTGACCCCCTCCATTCTGGATGCGGGGGTACAGCCTGATGGGTTCACTATACACCACTAAGATAGGGCTGCTGAGTCTTTCAAAAGCAGAGGGGGAAGAGTCTGCTTCTTGATCAACACTTTTTGGCGATTCTGTCCCAATCCTGTTCACCCAACCTGGATCGCCTCGCGATCAAGTGCCTTCCATTTTATCTGCTGTGGGAGATTTCAGCCTTCATCTTGGTAGCAGCATACATTCCGCATCAGACCAGAGTAAAACATGCTGTAGACGCATGAAGCAATGTAATCAACAGGCTTGAAACAGCACATCCTAGTGCCTTCCCTGTCATTATGGGGGATTTTAGCCAGGCCAGCTTGAAAAAGTTCCAAAATAGTTGTTATCAGCAAATCACTTGTAGTACCAGAGGAAACAACACACTAGACCACTGTTGGGCCACCATCAAGAGCTTACCATGCTATCCCATGTCCAAACTTTGGAACGTCTGATCACCTGACTGTGCTTTTACTCCTGGAATATAGGTAGAGACTGAAGACTGTAGCACCAGCAGTGAGGACCAAGAAGGTATGGACAAAGCAGGTGCAGGAGTGCTTACAGGGCTGCTTTGAATCAGTGGACTGGACTGTATTCAGGGATCCATCTTTGAGTCCGAATGACTACACTACTACTGTCTCTGACTTCATTAAACTTGTGTGGGTGAGTGTGTGCCTATGAGAACCCCACAACTGGCCTCATCTCATATAATAATAAGGCAGCCTACAGAGGAGAAGAAGTCATCACCCTAACACAGTGGTGTCAAGGAAACAACTTCTCCCTCAATGTCACAAAAACAAAGAAGCTGGTTGTGGACAACAGGAGGAATGGAGACAGGCTAGCCCCTATTGACATCAATGAATCAAGGGTTGAGAGGGTGAACAGCCTTGAGTTCCTCAGCATAAACATCACCGAGGATCTCACATGGTCTGTACATACCGTCTGTATGGTGACAAGGCACTACAGTGCCTCTTTCACCTCAGACGATTGAAGAAGTTTAGTTTGTGTCCGCAAATCCTAAGAACTTTCTATACGGGCACAATTGAGAGCATCCTGACTGGCTGCATCACTAGAAACTGTACTTCCCTCAATCGCGGAACTCTACAGAGAGTGGTGCGAACAGCCCAGCGTTTCTGTAGATGTGCGCTTCCCACTATTCAGGACATTTACAAAGACAGGTGTGTAAAAAGGGCCCGAAGGATCATTGGGAACACGAGTCACCCCAACCACAAACTGTTCCAGCTGCTACCATCCAGGAAACGGTACCGCAGCATAAAAGCCAGGACCAATGGGCTCGGGACAGCTTTTTCCACCAGGCCATCAGACTGCTTAACTTATGCTGGTGCAATTGTATTTCCGTGTGATATTGACTATCCTGTTGTACATAACATTTATTATAAATTACTATAAATTGCACATTGCACATTTAGACGGATACGTAATGTAAACATTTTTACTCCTCGTGTATTATGAAGGATGTAAGTAATAAAGTCAATTCAATTCAATTCAAGAATAAAACTACAGCTATGAGGATCCCTGCAGCATCCACTGACCCTGTGATCTCTGTCTCAGAGGTCGATGTCAGGCTGTCTTTCAAGAGGGTGAACTGATGAAGGCCCTGATGGAATATCAGGTAAGGCTCTGAACACCTTTGCCAACCAACTGGCTGGGATGGTCAAAGATATTTGCAGTCTCTCATTGCTACAGTCGGAATTTCCCACCTGCTTCAAAGGGGCAACAATTATACCAGTGCCCAGGAAGAGAAGGGTGAGCTGCCCTAAAGACTATTGCCCAGTAACACTTCATATCTATAGTGATGAAGGGCATTGAGAGGTTGGATATGGCTAGAATTAATTCATGTCTCAGCAAGGACCTGGGCCTACTGCAATTTGCCTATCAGCACAATTGGTCTATGGCAGATGTGATCTCATTGGCTCTTCATGCAGTCTTGGATCACCTGGACAATACAAGTACCTATGTCAGGATGCTGTTTATCGGCTACAGCTCACCGTTTAACACAATCATTCCCACAGGTCTGATCGAAAAGCTCTTAAACCTGGACTTCTGTACCTCCCTGTGCACCTGGAACCTTGGCTTCCTGACCATAAGACCAAATCTGTGTGATGAAAAATAACATCTCCACCATGCTGACAATCAACAATGGTGCACCTCAGGGATGTGAGCTTAGCCCCTGCTCTACTCTCTCTACACCCAACTCAAATGCCATCTATAAATTTGCTGATGATACAACCATTGTTGGCAGAATTTCAGATAGTGAAGAGAGGGCCTACAAGAATGAGATATATCAGCAAATTGAGTGGTGTCGCAGCAACAACATTGCACTCGACTAAAGAGCTGATTGTGGGCTTCAGATAGGGTAAGGTGAGGGACCACACAACAGTCCTCATAGAGGGATCAGAAGTGGAGAGAGAGAGCAATTTCAAGCTCCTGGGTGTCATTATCTCTGAGGATCTAACTTGATCCCACCATATCGATGCAGCTACAAGGAAGGCTGAGGAGGGTTGGTATCTCACCAAAAACACTCGCTAATTACTACAGATGTACTGTGGAGAGCATTCTAACTGGCTGCAGTACCATTTGGTATGGGGGTGCACAGGATCAAGGTAAGCTGCTGAGAGATGTAAACTTAGTCAGCTCCATTATGGGTACTAGCCCCCATGGTATCCAGGACATCTTCAAGGAGCAATGCCTCGGAAAGACGACGTCCATCATTGAGGACCCGCATCACCCAGGTCATACCTTGTTCTTATCCCTACCGTAAGGAAGGAGGTACAGAAGACTGAAAGCACCCACTCAGTCATTCAGGAACAGCTTCTTCTCCTCTGTTGTCCGTTTTCTGAATGGACATTGAACCCATGAACACTACCTGAGTACTTTATTATTTCTATTTTTGCACTACTTATTTAATTTAACTTTATTATATATACTTACTGTAATTCAGTTACTTCCTTTTGTTTTTATGTATTGCATTGTTCTGCTGCCACAAAATCAACAATTTTTCATGACATAAGCCAAAGATACTAAACCTGATTCTGATTCAGGACCAGATGCATTGGGTTCTGAAAGAGGTGGCTGACGAGATTGTGGAGACATTATTAATGATCTTTCAACAATTGCTGGATTCTGCAATGGTTCTGGAGAATGAGAAAATGGCAAAAGTCACTTCAATCTTTAAGAAGGGAGAGAGGCAGAAGAAGGAAAATTATTGGCCAGTTAACGTGACTTCAGCTGTTGAAATGATGGTGGAGTCCATTAATGATAATGTTTTGGGGTACTTGGAGACACATGATAAGATAGGCTATAGTCTGCATGGTTTCCTGAAGGGGAAATCTTGCCTGACAATCTTTTGGAATTCTTTGAGGAACTAACAGGCAAGGTAGACAAAGGAGAGTCAGGGGATGTCGTTTACTTGGATTTTCAGAAGGGCATTGACAAGGTGCCACACATGAGGCTGCTTAACAAGATAAGAGTCCATGATATTTCAGGGAAGATACTAGCATGGATAAAAGATTGACTTACTGGTAGAAGGCAAAGCATGGGAATAAGGGGGTGCTATTTCTAGTTTGCTGCCAGTGACTAAAGGTGTTCAGCAGGAGTCAGTATGGGGGCTGATTTATTTTTCACACTATATGTTAATGATTTGGATGACGGAATAGATGGTTTTGTGGCCAAGTTGGTGGATGGTTTGCAAAATAGGTAGAGGAGCAGGTAATGTTGAGTTAGCATGGAGACTGCAGAAGGACTTGTACAGACTGGGGTAATGGGCAATGGAGTGGCTGTTGGAATACAGGGTAGGGAAGTGTATGGTCATGCACTTTAGTAGAAGGAATAAAGGTATAGGCTATATTTTGAATGGGGAGAAAAATACATAAATCAGAGGAGTACAACGACTTGGGAGTCCTTGTGCAGAACTCTCTAAAGGTTAACTTGCAGGCTGAGTTGGTGGTAAGGAAGGCAAATGCAATATTAACAGTAATTTTGAAAAAACTGGAATATAAGAGCAAGAATGTGATGTTGTCTTTATAAGGCATTGTTCAGACCACACTTGGAGTACTGTGAGCAGGTTTAGGCCCCCTATCGAACAAAAGATGTGCTGGTATTGAAGAGGATCCTAAGGAGGTTCACATTGAATGATTCTGGGGATGTAAGGGTCAATGTGTGAAGTGCATTTGATGATTCTGGACCTGTATTCATTGGAGTTTAGAAGAATAGCGGAAGATCTCATTGACACCTATCGAATATTGGAAGGCCAAGATAAAGTGGATGTGGATATGATATTTCCTGTAGTAGGAGAGTCTGGGATCAGAGGTCACAGCTTCAGAATAAAAGGTTGCCCATTTAGAATGAAGATGAGGAAAATTTCTTTAGCCAGAGGGTGGTGAACCCATGGAATTCATTGCCACACATGGATGTGGAGGCCAAGTCAACGAGTATAATTAAAGAGGAGATTAACAAGTTCTTGATTAGGCAGGGCATCAAAAGTTACGGGGAGAAGGTAGGAGAATGGGGTTGAGAGGAATAATAAACCTCTGGCATGATGGAATGTTGGCGCAGAGTCAATGGGCTACATGGCCTAATTCTGCTCCTATTTCTTATGGTCTTATAGCAGCTTACATTGTGTAGCACTTTTAAAACAGTTGCACATCACAATGTGTTTCACAGGGTCATTATAGAAGAATTTTTGATTACACGTTACACTGGAAGACATTATGACAAAGACTGAATACTTGTTCAACAGAGAAACTTTGAGTAAATATTTTAACAGGAAAAATGGTAAGGTGTGAGGGTGGGAAACTCTACAGCTTCGCGCCAAAGCAGACATGCCAATAGCTCAACAATTAATATCAGAGAAGCACAAGAAAACAGAATTGGAAAAGAGCAAATACGTCTAAGAACTGTGGTCTGGAGTAGGTTACAAAGCTATGGACCTGCTGAAAGGCAGAACAGGATAGCACTGGAACAGTAGCATTGGGATATCAAAGATATGGAGCATGTTTTCTGCTGATGAACTGAAACAGAGGTAGAAGAGGTGAAAATAGATGGTTCTGATCATGGAACTTGGATGGCTTTAGTCTCGGAGCTCATGTGGTCTACCAGTTCAGAGCTGCTGGATTGCATAGTGACTGGGGAGCACAATAGTGGAGACTAAAGGAAGCTTCAGTGGTCTTCCCAGCATGTGATTTTATGAAGTTTCTACCCATCCAAACACTAGGACAAGCAAATGAAAAGTCAAATATAGCAGGAAGGCTGAGAGCGAAGTTGATAACATTGAATCGGTTATCACCAGCGCAGGTGTGAAGCAGCACTTTGTTCCGTGGGGGATTCAATCAATGGACAGAATGCAGGAAAGAAACAGGGGGACTAACGTCTGGATTTCTATGACACACACACCAGAGTTAAGCCATGGAAGTTAGATAGGAAGCTCTTGCAGACAATTGCAGATTTATGAAGGGCTTATAAATCATGTTAGTTTCCTTTTATGTTTTGCTGCATCTCACAGAGTATAATAAATGGCCCAATAAAGTCACATAAAAGTGAAACCACTGCAATTCCTTTTTACTTTAGTAGCACTAATAATTCCTGCAGAATTATTTCAGAAGTTGAGACAGCCACTTTTACAATATGCCTCTTCCAAACTTGGTCCCGTACCTCGCAGATTAGTGATTAATTTTTGTTATCCACATTATCCAGCTCTGGTGCTGTACAGATTATCTTTAATCTTATTGCTAAGTTTCTCAATTACTTTTAGGCAGGGGCACTGATGAGAACAAATTTCACAGCAACCTGTGCTATTATTATATCATTAGTATACTAATATCACTGGCATTAGTTTTTGCAAGTATTTGTCAACATCATCATAATAATAATGCTTCAAACTCCTTAATGGCTCTCTGACTAATTCTCCAGTTTATATGATATTAATGCTCCACTTCAGAATGCCCCTGCTTCAACCATTGATTATTCTTTGTGAACGGCATTGACAGTTTTCCCACAGGAGATGATTCAACCCATAGTTGATTGGCAACAAAAACTAATTCCTTCATTCTCACCATTGTCCAATATCTTTCTCTGCGGCATTTTATCATACATGCGTCCTATTTGCCATTAAAACCCGGTCAAACTTTGGTAAATCTTTCAATACATCTTAATTCCTTAAGAAGTCACAGTAAGATACAAATGTAATTGAAGCAATTTACAAGGCTATGGAACTGGTGGGCTGAGGGACAATGACAGAAAGAGGAAGTGGAAATGTTTTGCTGCATCCTCTTTTCCTTACTACTAACCAAGGAGCCCTGCTAATGCATATGTTTCTTTCTATGGCATTACACTGACACAGTGACAACTTGGAAGATGAACAGATAATCTATTTGTCAGAACCAGCAGTTGCAAGCCACTTTCATTCCTGCAAAAGTAAAATAACTTCGAAACTCAATGAGAGGCATTGGATTTGCATGATTTTTATTTGGTGCTTATGGGAATATGACAGCCTCAATATCTCTCATCTTGTAAGTCATCTGTTATATCAAACTTAAAGGATAAGTAATCCAGAAACTTCATTAATTTCTGGTAGCTCTTTCACAAATCCTTCTCTACATGGACATAAGCAAAGACACATGAGGGCTCCCCTGTTTTTTCAATAATACTGAGATGTTTCACATCTACCTGTGGTGGTAGGAGGTTCTCAGCTTGATGCCTTACTTGAAAGGTGGCACATCTGACAATGCAGCGCTCTGTCAATTCTACCTTAGTTGGACGTATCAAACTAGAAATGCACTCAAATGGGAGACTTCAAACCACAACCTTGCAACCCAGGTAAAAATACTTCAGAGGAACCTTAGTAACACATACAAAATGCTGGAGGAACTCAGCAGGCCAGGCAGCATCTATAGAAAAAAGTATAGTGATGTCTTGGACCGAGACTCTTCTGCAGGACTCAACTTGTTTCCATTGGGGCTGCCTGGCCTGCTGAGTTCCTCCAGCATTTTGTGTGTGTTGCTTGGATTTCCAGCATCTGCAGATTTTCTCAGTGGAACCTTAATTCTAGTCATTATTACTGATCTAATTTCTGAGCATAGGCATACAAGCGCATTGAAGAAAATTTTAGAAATTGCATAATATTATTCAGCAAACCTCACTTCCTTTTCAAATTTTCTGTCCTTAAAAACTTGGAAGGATACCATCACTTTAATGGAAGAACATATGTATCTAATGGCTTACCACCAAGAATATTGCAGGATAGTTTTACATCCATCAGTAGAAAATAGTAACTTACTCTGAGAAGGCTAATTCATAATAGGCCATTTTTATATATATTCTGGTAATGTTGTCATGTCAAGAGTCCCATTACTTCATCTGATTTACACTTTGTCCAAGTAATCCCCTAGATGGCGTCTGAATACTAAACTCTCATAGTACTATGAATTTTTTATATGAATTAAGTAAAATTAAGGTGGAAGGCAATCGGAATTTAATACAAACCACACATTCCCTTTATACATCTCATATTAAGCAATAATGGTTCTGCAATGTAAAAGAGCTAAAATGACGCCAAAGAGAATATATAAGCAACAACACCACAAACAAAGTTAAGTGAAGGTGATCTGAAACCCTTTTTTAATCTCTTTTAGTAGGGATATTGCTATCTTGCTCTGAGCAGTTGTTTTCTACTGGAGAAGATGACATATGTGAATCTGCCTTGTCCCATAGGCGAACCAGTGCATTTGTAAACAGTAGAGTCACAATCTCAAGCGGCAGTGACAAATTCAACTGTCCCGTTAAGTAGAGATTTGTACAATCACTCAAAGCTCAGCCACACGCTGAAATTTTAAGTTCAGTAACTTATTTTTTTCACTGACACCTTGATTTCTAAATTGCATGCAGAAAGTATTCCATCCCCTATGGGCCTACGGGTGTCTCTGGGTTACTGTGCCCATGATAACTGCATGTACAGATCTATTCAGAACTCTAATTACATAATAAAACATTTACCTGCTATTTGCATACAGGTTTTATAGCTGGCTGATATTGTTCCTTTGGGTATTTCCAGGAACTTTGGGGGCAGGTGATGGGTGATCAGGACAACTTAAGATCAAAATTTGAAGAAATAATATGTAGGTACAAAAAAAAATTCTCTTAAGGCATAAAACTCAAAAACATAAGTGGTTCATCAATGTTTGAAAACAAAAGTTAAACAGTGTTGAATGCAAGGAAAGTTGCCAATAACTGCAATCAGCCTATAGATTGGGAGTATTTTGAACTCAGCAAAGGAGGACTAACAAACTGATTAACAGTGGACATGGGAGCAATCTGGGACAAAACATAACAAATAAATTGTAAGACCTTTTTTTAAGTAAGTAAGCCAGAAAAGAGTGGTGAGGGGAAATGTGAGTCTTTTACAGGTGTTGACAGAAGAACTTATCATTGGGAATAAAAATGGAAGAGAAATTAAACAACTACTTTAGCATCAGTCTTCATGGAAGAAGATACAGAAAACTTGCCAGATTTGAGTAAGAAAACAAGTGGCTAGTGAGAATGAGGAATTGAAGGGACCAAATATCAGTCAAAAAATAGTACCTTAGAGTTGATGAGTTTGAGAGCAAATAAATACCAATGACCCCTAAATCTACATCCCAGAAATTTGAAAGAGCTTCAAAGCAGCAGATGTCTTGCTTATCTCTTCCAGAGTTTCACAGATCCTGTAATCATTCCTTTAGATTTAAAGGAAGCAAATTTGACCTGACTATTTGAGAAACGAAGCAGTGACAAATAGGTAACTGATTACTGAGGTGGGGAAGATGCTGGTTTATGTAACGAAAGATACAATAACAGAACCACTGGAAAGAAATAAAAGTAATGACTAGAATCAACAAGGATTTATTGAAAAGAAAATCACATTCAACAAATCTGCTGGAGCTCTTTACACTTGTTCCATAGTGACATGTAAGTTGTTACATTAACTGGATCTATAAATGAGCCAATCTCAATGAAGAGTTAAACAAGGCTACATCATTGCCCCAATGATATTTTCAATTTCCCTTGCTGCAACTTTGCACCTTACTTCCAACAAACCTTCCCTGGGAGTGGAGTTCATCTTCAGAACTGAAAGAAAACTGTTCATCCTGTAGTAACTACAGTCCAGAAACAGTTACCTAAACCTTGACAATCAAGCTGTCATATGAAAGAGGCCATACACACTCAGAGGCCATTCTCCAAGGCAATGGTAATTCTTCCTCTGAAGCTTGCAAGAAGATGGGTTTGAAAATTAACATCTGTTATACTGGGCAGCATAATAATGCAACATATAGTGTATATCCCCAGAAACCTGGGTTAAATCCAATCATAAAAAAAAAGTGAGGAGGTAGCTGGCTACATCAAAAAGATTGATGCATTTGATTATACAAGAGGTATCTAGATATTGTACGTGGAGTAAATTGAGCAGTATTTTAATGCAAATGGAATAGCTGATGAGAAGCTGGTGCCAATTTTGCTGAGTGCATTGGGTTTGCTTAGAAATTTGCCTGCTCCAACCAAACCAGCCAACATGAGCTTTGCTGATATCATGAAAATAGTGCAGGAACATTTAGAATCAAAACCATTATTGATTGTAAAATGCTTAGGTTTTATAAGCAGAATCAAAAGGAAAGGGAGTCCATTTCACAGTATGTGGGTGAATTGTCTAAGCATTGTCAGTTCAATAATGAGTTTAATGATGCAGTGAGAGATCATTTAGCTTGTGGAATCTTACAAGAATTTGTTCAAAATGGCTCCTAACTGAAGCATGATTTAAAATAGAAGTTAAAATAGCTATATCAATGGAAACAGCAAACAGAGATGCAATTGAGTTGTAGTCAGGGATGAAGGTGAGCGTGAACAAAATTGCAACATCTAAACAGAAACCCAGCTTACTGAATAAATTGTGTTACTGTCGTGGCAGGGGCTCACGCCCACCACACTGATTTAAAGGTGATTGAATGGTAAAATTTGTGGAAAATACATGAAAGTAGGACACACAAAAGAGCATGTTGGGCAGACAAAAATAAATGAACCGCACAGGGAAGAGAAAAGGCTAAAATGTCAAGCAGCAGTTTCAAAAAGGGCACTCATCTGCATGCTGTTGATTTAAAAAAATCTGATAATGACACAGGACTGCATAGTCTTGAGGTTTACAATGTGAAGACTAGCAATAGACAAGCAATATGGCTTACACCAGAAGTGAATGGCAAATTATATAAAATGGAATTGAACACTTGCTTGGCTATTTCAGTTATTCCGCGAAGTGAGTTTGAACAGCATTTCAAAGATACTAAACTGAAGTAATGGCCTGAGTAACTTATCAGAATCTTTGCGACTCCTTGAGCTGCTAGGTCTCTTTTGGATCATAAGAAAACAATAAGAAAACCAAAATAAATAACAACCAAGGTATATAACCAACATGTCACTGACACAGCATACAACTCACACCATAAAAGTTTATGGTGAGACTCTAGAAAATGTGGACTACCTCTTAGTGAAGGCATACATTAATGATGCATCAATGACCTGTTTGCACTCAGATGTCTAAGTGGGTAGTGCCTCACCATCCAACACCAGGCTTCTGAAATATTCACTCTTTTCCAACCTCTGTCAAAAGAAGAGGTTACCCATATAGTTGTTCTTAGTGCAGGCAACCAGCGTGGGTAAAAACGCTGGCACATACTCTCAGGCTGCTCCAGTAATGGCTTCAGCCCAACACGAGTACATGTAACCTGCTCACCCACGTCATTTCTGGTCCTGGTGAACCACCCACATTGCCCACTGGGAGCTGCAGTTCTTTATTATGTACACACATAATAACACATCTTCACCCTTTAAAGACAAACCAAGCACAAGACTATGTCCTCATAAACCTGCAAGAACAGTAATGCTTTTCAACAAACATATTTACATTAACCAATTGTAATGAGCAAATACAGTCCCTTATTCACTCATCAACTTTCAATCCATCTCTGCGGTGGCTTAATAATCCCTTTTGGTCTGCTCTGTGTTTCCATAGTCTTGCTTTGAGTTGCTGCTTTACTGTCAGTATCTTTTTGAGGACTTTGATCAGCATGTTCATTTCTTTCACATCCTTCTGCCAAGATCCTATCTGTTAGTCTCTGTTCTTGTTACATAGAACATAGAATAATACTGCACAGTACAGGCCCTTCAGCCCACAATGTTATGCCGACCCTTAAATTTCACTAGTGTGTCTGCCTCCACCACTGACTCAGACAGTGCATTCCATGCACCAACCACTCTCTGAGTAAAAAACCTTCCTCTAATATCCCCCTTGAACTTCCCACCTCTTACCTTTAAGCCATGTCCTCTTGTACTGAGCAGTGGTCCCCTGGGGAAGAGGCACTGGCTGTCCACTCTATCTATTCCTCTTAATATCTTGTATACCTCTATCATGTCTCCTCTCATCCTCCTTCTCTCCAAAGAGTAAAGCCCTAGCTCCCTTAATCTCACTGTGTGACAATGATTCACTCCACATGCCTCATAATGGAGACCTGGACTATGTCCATATGATCAGTGAGTTTTGGCACAAGTTCCAACTGATTCTGTCACAATTCACAGAGCTCCCTCTGTTGGCTGCATATCATAGACAGCAACTCCCCTTGTTGATTTGTGTTGAACTGGTGCTGTTGTTCTGACCTTTGGATCTGTGTGGTCTCCCCATCTTACTTTTCATTGGTCCTTTTCAACTTTGGAGAGAATCATGGAGATATTTTTAATTTCCAGTTTTTAAGTCGATGAGAGGCAGATTTTGAACTGCAGCTGCATGATGTGGAAGCAAGACCAGCCTTTCTCATCATTATCACCCTGTTCAGCACCAGTATCCTGACTGCCTGGCTGGTGTAGCTGGTACAAATGTCTATGGAAGGTGGAGTTCTTGTGCTGCTTTTGCATTATAACTTCTCTGGATCTCTCATGGATGCTGTTATGAGTTTCTTGAGTTATATCAGGTAAGCTTCCAAGCTGCTCAAAGACACCTGCATACTCTTCCATGAGTGTTGCATGGTCACCTTTGGTCAGTGAAGCCACGAACAAAACGCTTGTCACTAGGTTGAGGTTTTCACATACACTCAGAACTAATATTGGCTGTACTCTCTTTTCAACGATCACTAGCTGTGCCTTTAGGAGCTGTTCCAGTGCGTAAAGGTCACTATACAGCCTCTTTTAACCTGTCACTTTTAACTTAACTGGGAAAATCCTACTCTTTACTATGAGAGCCTTGTAATCATCCATAGATAAGAGATTCACCTGGGCTCCAGTGTCAACCTTGAATGGAATTATTGTCTCATTCACAGTCACTGGAACAACACGTTCTGTTTTACCAGCACCTGCAGCCCGTAGAGAACCTACCAAGACTTCCTCCATTTCCTCAGCAGCAGTGTGCACCTTTCCGTTGGTAACACCAGATCTCCAGCACTTTGCAAAATTATTCTTGTTCCCACACTTATTGCAGGAATTCTCATAAGCAGGACACATCATTGGAATGTACCTACCTCCACATTTGCAGTATTTGCTGTTTGAGCCTAACTATTGCTTTGCTTTGCTGTTGCTTTGGAAAACGCTTTGTGCTCTGCCCTCTATTTTCACAGCAAGCACTGTTGTTTGTGCCCTGTGCAGCTCTCAGCTTGAGATCATGCAGTCTCCGCTGCCCTGCACATACCCACAACTTTTCCCAGTGTCAAATCTTTTTCACAGAGCAATCTTTCTCTTAGCCTATTATTTGAAGTTTCACAAACTGTTTTGTCTCTGACTACTGAGTCTCTGAAGTCTGAAAACTCACAGGACTTGGTCAGTGCGTGAAGTTCAGCTAAAGTATTGGTCAAAGCTAACTCCTTGTTTCCGGTCACAGGAAGATAATTTGTATCTCTCAAGCATGATGTTTTTACTTGGGACAAAATACTCCTCAAATTTGGTCATCAGAGTGTCCAACATAAAGGCTGTCTCATTGACTTGAAAGCGTCTTCGCTAATTACATGTAGAAAGAGTAGGTGCTTTCAATTTTTCATCCACCCCTCCAGCTCTACTCACTGTTAAATATATATTGAATTGTTGTTTGAAGTGTTTCCAGTTACCAGTTAGATTGTGGTAAACTGCTCAGGAGGTTATCCATTACGGGGATTTTCAGCATCTCTCACCTTAACCAATCATATGGGGGCACTAGTGGCAGACCCAAGTGCAAGACACAGATACTGAAGTACTAGGAACAGGACTAGTTGTGTCAAGCAAGCAAAGGAAATGGGGAAGAAACGACACTGGACAAGACACAGGCCCTGGACGAGGCTAGGATACAGGGCCTGGGCTAGGACTAGACTAGGAAAGCGGAACCTGGATGAGGAACTAGGAATTTGAAACCTGGACAAGAACTCTGAGCCAGAGACCGGACAGGGACCCGGAACCTGGGTCTTGACTCGGGCTCAGGCCCCGGATCTAGGCGAGGACAAGACGTGGCTACAGGACGAGGAGTGGCAACAGGACTGGATGTGAGACTCCTGGACAGGATGAGAGAACCCCAACACCGGGCTGGGTGATGTACTCGTGGGCTGGGTGAGGCACATGGACAGGACGAGAACACGAAGCCTTGACTTGGTTGAGGGAGAACAGGAACGCAAAGCCTTGGTCGAGGGAGAACAGGAACGCCGAGCCTTGGTCGAGGGAGAACAGGAACATGGAACACAGAGCCGGGACCCCTCCTTGGGAACAGGACTTGGGACTGGGGCTCTACACAGTGTCAGGACCCCTCCTAGGGAGCAGGACGTAGGGCCGGGACTCATACACAGAACACTGCGAGACAGATCTCCACTCAAGGTAGCAGCAAATGGCTGGACTTACCCAGCAGTGGCGAGGGCTCACAGAGACAGTTCCCAACTCAAGGTAGTGGCAAACGGCCGGACCTACCTTGTGAAGTCAAGGACACAAAGAGACAGTTCCAAACAACAAAAGACAGTTCCTTATTTAGACACAGCAAGTCCCCAATCTTGCCCTGGCGGTTGAACCTGATGGCGTTACAGGCGAGGACACAGGCAAAGGTAGCAGGCGAGGCTTCAGGGGAAGGGAAGAGAACAGTCCAGCCACTGAAGCTGAACCCAGGAGCTGTTTATGTAGCCAGCCCAAAATGAGAATCATGTGCCACAATTAAGGCACACAACAGGACAAGGGAAAACCAGTAAACTTGGAATAAGGATCGATGGACCGGACCATGAACCGGAATACGGACTTCACGGACCGGACCATGACCAAACCTCTTGGTGAATTTCTGGAGGCAGTGTGCTCTGTCACCACACTGGCCATCGACCTTACTTGCTTCTTTTTTTTTCCCTTCAAAACTAGTGTCTCTTTTCCAGCCATGTTTAGACCTTATGTGGACTTCCGACACCATTTTATGTGTATGAATGCAGACAAGCAGTGTGGGATAAAATGCTAGCACAAATTTATTCACAGAACACTTCAGTAATGGCTTCAGCCCGACATGAGCTCATGTGACCCGCTCACCCATGTCACTTCCCGACCCGGGTGAACCGCATGCATTGTCCACTGGGAACTGCAGTTCTTTATTATGTACACATAGAATAACACTTATCACCCATACAAAAAAAAAGATCTACTAACTCCTGGGAAGCTCTGGCCCATGTCTTCTCAGAAAGGGGAGGCAGGATTCAGGGAGACCATATTACAACGATACAGAAGTAAGCCGTTTGGTGCGTAGAGTTTGCTCCACCATTTGAGCATGGCTGATCTACTTTCACTCTCAGCCCCATTCTCTAGCCTTCTCCTTGTAACATTTGAAACCATTACTAATCAAGAACCGATTGAACTGTCTCCACAGCAGTAAATTCCACAGATTCACCACCTTCTGGCTAAAGAAATTCCTTTTCATCTCTAGTCTAAAGGGACAAGCTTATGTTCTGAGGCTGTGCCCCCGGTCCTCTCTACACTTATTCTATCTAGGCCTTCCAATATTAAGTAGGTTTTATTGAGATCCTTCCCATTTTTCTAAACTCCAGTGAGTGCAGGGCCCAGAGCCTTCAAACACTTCTCCTACATAATCCATTCATATCCGGGATCATTCTTCTGAACCTCCTCTGGAGCCTCTCCAATCCAAGTATGTTTTTTCTTAAGTCCCAAAACTCTCCACAGTACTCCAAATATAGTATTGAGAACCTCAGTCCCATGGATCAAAAGCATTCAGAGGCCCTGAAGAAGTTGTGGAAGCAGAAAACCATTTGCCTGTTCATGTGCCCCATGCCTGGAGTTCCACATTGACGTCATTTGTGTCTTCAAAACTCTCAAAACTAGGGTCAAAATTTTCTTTGATCCCAAGAGATGGCAAAAAAGAAGTAGCATAGAGAAGGGAATAGCAGTGCATTATTGAATTTGGACTTTCAGGAGAATTGTCTTTGACATGCAGTTCATGTAGGAGATTGATTAGCAGATTAGAGGACATGAAACTGAGGCCAGTGTACTGTCATTGATTGAGTATTCACTATCAAACTATGAGAAAAGATTGGAAGTAAATAGATCATACTCAAGTTAGTACACCAGGGATAGATGATTGGGCCCCAGCTATTCACAATCTACATATGACTGAGGGGATTAACTAAATGTCGTATCTCAAAGTATGCTGATGACAGTAAACCAGGTGAGGTTGTGAATATTGAAGAGGCTGTAAAGAAGCTTTAAGGAAATACTGACAAGCTGGGTGAGTGAGCAAGAACAGAACAATTAGATTATATTGTGGAAAATGCAAAATATCTACTTTAGTGGATATAACTGCAAGATAGTATTTATTAAATGGTGATAGATAGTGGGAAGTTAATGAAAATAAAAAAAAATGCAGATGCTGGGTATCTAAAATAAGAACATTCTGGAAATTCTGGCCTATTATTCTCAACATTTCCTGCTTTTTTCACTGTTTTGGTTAGCGTCAATGGTTAGTTAGACCTCAGGTACTTGTACATCCAGTAAGTCACTGAAGACCAACGTACCGTTGTAGAATTTGATTGGTAGAACAACTGTATGTCACCTTTATAATAAGAGGGCTTCATCACCAGAGTGAGAAAGACATACAGCAATTAGATAATATCTAGCTGAGCTTACACTTAGAGGACTAGTCTCCTTACATAAGAAAGCAACAATTTTCTATACTGTTCCAGAGATGGCTGGCTTGACATGTCAACAGAGACATGTGAATAGTTAATTGTCTAGAGATTTGGTTATTCCGATTCAAAATGTAGTTATTCATGAAGCCAGGTGTGAATCTTTTATTTCATTAATATTCATACAAGCAGGAACACAAAATCAGAGGTAAAGGAATGGCTGTGGACATGTTGGGGGGAATGCTTCGGCATTATTAATTGAATTCCCATACCAAAGTGAAATACAGGTCAAGTTGAACACCAGCTTAGACAAATTAAATCTTTGTAAGCCAACCCAAGGATAAACTCCTTTCAGAACCCAGTGAATGGTTTCACTTGTAACATTTCCTGCAATGCGATTGCTGTCTTATGATGAGAGATGGTGTGGAAATGGGGTTGTATTCAATGGACTTGAGAAAATGAGCAATGACCTTATGAAAACATATAAGCCTTATAAAAGATGATACGGTGGATACAAAACTGTTGTTCCTCCTGGCCAGAACTAGGGGGGCATACACCCATAGAGCTGAGATGAAGAGAAACTTCTTCACTCACTCGGAAACTTTGAAATTATTTAACCCTGCAAGTGAATGCTCAAGTGATTAGGAATACTCCAGACTGGGATGATAGACTTAGGACTCAAGGTTGTAGGGATATTGCAGGAAAATGGATTTGATTCCAAAGTTCAGCCTCAATCTTACTTGATGACTGGCTAGATTTTATGTCAACATATCTTGACCAATATTTATTGATGAATATTTTAAGTAATTCTGTTTTGTTTTAGCTTCATATTTCCAGGATTTAAATTTAAATTTCTTTTTGCAAGGAACTTGTACAGTTTGTTCCAGTTGATTATAAATTTGTCTCATTTCTCCAAAGATCAGCTGTGTGGTGAACAGCCTGGTTCCATTCTTCCACGGAGAAGAGCACAATAGCTACAGAAGTGATATATGGTTAGAATCTCTTCTCAAGAGACAGTCTCTATGTTTATAAGCAAGTCTTCCTTATTGTGGTACAAGCAAAATCAGCAATGGCATGAACTGAACTAATTCTAATCTCTCTCTCTCTCTCTCTCTCTCTCTCAAAAGGTAGTGGGTGCAGATTAGTCCATCACAGGAAAAACCCTCCCCACTGAGCACATCTACAAGCAGAACTGCCACAAGAAAGCAGCATCTCTTTTCAATTATTCCACCATCCAGGCCAAGATCTCTTCTCATTGCTGCCATTGGGGAAGGAGGTGCAGGAGCCTTAGCCCCCACACCACCAGGTTCAGGAACAGTTATCACCCTTGAATCATCAGGCTCCTGAACCAGCATGGATAACTTCACTCACCTCAACACTAAAATTATTCCACAGCCCATGGACTCACTTCCAAGGACTCTACAACTCGTGTTCTCGATATTATTTATTATTTAAGCATATATATTTATTTATCGTATTTGTACTGTTTGTCTTCTTTTGCACATTGGTTGTTTGTCTTTGTTTGAGGGTAGTTTTTCATGATTCCCTTGTTTTTCTTTGTATCTACTGTGAATACCCACAACAAAATGAATCTCAAGGTAGTAAAAGGGTGTCATATAGATTAGATTAGATTTAGATTAGATTATGAGGACACGCAGTCCTCTTTTATTGTCATTTAGTTATGCATGCATTAGGAAATGATACAATTTGTTCCTCCAGAATGATATCACAGAAACACAAGACAAACCAAGACTAAAAAAACTGACAAAAAACACATAATTATAACATATAGTTACAACAGTGCAAGCAATACCGTAATTTGATAGAAGAACAGACCATGGGCACGGTAAAAAGTCTCAAAGTCTCTCGAAAGTCCCATTATCTCACGCAGATGATTGAAGGAAGACAACTCTTCCTGCCATGAGCTTCCAGCACCGCAAACTTGCCAATGCAGCATCCTGGAAGCACTCGATCACAGTCCGGCTCCGAGTCCGTCCGAAAGCTTCGAGACTCCGACCAGCTCTCCGACACCAAGCACCATGCACCAACTCTGCCAAGCGCTTCAACTCCGGCCCCGGCAACAGGCAGTAGGCAAAGCCGAGGATTTGGGGCCTTCCCCTCCGGAGATTCTTGATCGCACAGTAGCAGCGACAGCGAAGCAGGCATTTCAGAAGTTTCTTCAGATGTTCCTCTGCACTTCTCACGGCAGTCTCCGTCAAATCAGGATTGTGCACACTTACATAATAAATTTACTTTGAACTTTAAACTTTAGTAATGGTGACAAAGGTTATGGGGAGAAGACAGGAGAATAGGGTCAAGAGGGATAATACATTAGCCATGATGGAATGGCGGAACAGGCTTGATAGATCAAACAACCTAACTCTGCTCCTATGCCTCATGGTCTTGAGAAGATATTAAAAAAGAGGGCAACGTCAACAGTGTTGGGTTTTTTATCCAGAAGAAAAGCAAGCCATCTTCCCTACTCATAGACTTCTTCCACCATCTGCAGCCTGGTGACTGTTCTCCCTAAAGAGTTATGCAGCTGACCGACACATATTTAATGGAAGGATATTGTTATGCTGAATTTCTTGCATGTGCATAATGCATACAGTACGAGTCAGAACAAGAAAGGTGATGCTACTATTAGAATAGCCTGCAACTGGCAGAAGAGATAAATCATTGAAACAGAATGACAGTGAACGTTTGAGTCTCAATTAGTCCAACTGAAAACAGACATGGTGGGGGTGTTGGGTGAATGTCTGGAAATTGGCCAAGAATTTGTCCTTTCCAGTCTATGTGACTGAGACCGTTTGGACAGCTGAACATTTAGTTGTAAGCTATCTATAGTCACATGTTCTAGGCAAACAGCCAATTAGTCTATTATAAATTTGTTCTGCAGAATGAAATTTCAGAAGTAGAATCCACTCACTGCATATAACACATGACCAAAGACAACAATTCATTATCTCACCAAACATCTATTATAATCCCAGAGCCCCAGAGTCAGGCATGGCACTTCCTGAGTCCCTGTTATATAGTGGAAAAGTTGTAGATGACTGAGAAGAATAGAGCCAGGTAACCTTTTGATGTTGATTCATTTTAATCTGGCATTGGGGAATCAGAGACAGAATCAGGTTTGATATCACTGGCACGTTGTGAAATCTGTTGACTTTGCAGCAGCAGTACAGTGCAATACATAATAATAGAGAAAAAACCTCAATTACAGTATATTAAATAGTTAAATAAGTATTTCAGAAGTAGAAATAAAAAAAAGCTAAGTGGTGTTCACGAGTTCAATGTGCATTCAGAAATTGGATAACAGAGGGAAAGAAGTTGTTCCTGAGTCGTTGAATACATGCCATCATGCTTCTATACCTCATTCCTGATGGTAACAATGAGAAAAAGGCATGACCTGGGTGATGGGAGTTGTGCAAACTAAGGAGAAAACATTAGATTAGATTAGATTAGATTATGAGGACACTCAGTCCTTGTTTATTGTCGTTTAGAAATGCATGCATGCATTAAGAAATGATACAATGTTCCTCTGGAGTGATATCACAAAAAAACAGGACAAACTAAAGACAAACACTGACAAGACCTCATAATTCTAACATATAGTTACAGCAATGCAAAGCAATACCATCATTTGATAAAGAGCAGACTATGGGAACTGTAAAAAAAAGTCTCAAAGTTCCGATCGGCTCCCGATAGTCCCGATAGCAGGTGACAGAAGGGAGAAACTCTCTCTGTCATAAACCTCCAGGCGCCAACAACTGCCGATGCATTGGAAGCACCCGACCACAGCCGACGCTGAGTCCGTCTGAAAACTTCAAGCCTCCGACCAGTCCTTCGACACCGAGCACCGAGCACCATCTTCGACTCCGTCCTGGCCGCTGAGCAACAGGCAAAGCCGAGGACTCAGGGCCTTCCCTCCGAAGATTCTGGATCACACAGTAACAGTGGCAGTGAAAAAGGCATTTCAGAAGTTTCTCCAGATGTTCCTCCGTTCTCTCACGTCTGTCTCCATCAAATCAGGATTGTGCACAGCACCCTACTTGATAGATAACGGGTATCATTCACCGGAGTGGCCGCACAAGCTGCGTCGTGCCGCCATCTTCTCCTCCTTAGATGGGTGATAAGGAAATAACAAGAACACCTGAACATAATTTCTAGTTTGTTCTCATAACAAAGCAGCATTAACACAGGAGAATCTGCAGTCGCTGGAAATAAGAACAACACATGCAAATTGCAGGGGGAGCTCAGCAGGTCAGGCAACATATATGGAGAGGAATAAACAATTGACATTCCAGGGCAGACCATTCATCAGGACTGGAAAGGAAAAGGGGAAGAACCAGAATAAGAAAGTGGGATGGAGAGGAAGGGGTGCAAGCTAATGCTATTGAGTAGTGACTTTAGGATGATACTAGTTGTAGATATTACTATTGGGGCAATGTACAGCCTGTTCATGTTCCACAGCCTTTCAATTTTCTCTATTAATTCAGCATATTTCTGGTGTTTTTCACTTATTGATTTCTGTATGTTCTATGTGTATGGAATGGCTATATCTAGTAAGTAGTTGTTCTTGCTTGTTTATCCTGTATATTGTATCTGGGCAGTTATTATGGATTGCCCTATCTTAATAATGGATCCGTTGTAATATAATTTGTGAGACTGTAACTCTAAAACTGGATCAGGCTTGCATTTATAGTAAGGTACAGTGCCTTTTATGAGTTTGTATTTTAAAGCAAGATTTCGATGAATGATGTTTGCCATTTGACTGTGCCTGTAAGCAATCAAATTGAGTTAAATTAATGCAGGATCCTGTAATGTGTTGGATTATTTCTGGTTTCTCTTAGCATTTTCTACATTTACTGTCTTGAATTTGTTGGTCGTTCATTTTGTACTTTTAATCATTTCTTTGCGTTAACCACTGGTCCTGTATTGCTACAAGGAACCCCTTTGTTTCAGAGAAGAGGTCACCACCTCTGAGCCAGGCATTTGACACTTCCTTGTCGACATCTAGTCTATTCAGATCATAGGGATGTCTTCCATGGAGGGTCATACTCTCCCACTGCTTAACTTTTTCTTCTGTAGTGATTTTTTTTCTAGATTGTACTTTCATTTAAGCTTAGTGGTGTGTACTTCTTATCAGAATTGCATGTGCTCGTGTGGAGCACTGAATCCTCTTTTCATTGATGAAAACATATCCTTAGAAGTTTTATCTGACTGCTGTGTAAATGGTTTTTATCTGTTTTGTATACCTGAGAGTGAGGAAAGACCAAAAGTATGATCGATTAAGCGCCGGGCAAATTGCAAAAGTTGGGTACGGGCTGAATTTAGAGGGTGGTACGTAGACCCAATGGCGTATCGATGCAGCAGGGTCTGGGTCTGAGAGCAAGATCTGAATGATTTAAGAACCAGACCATATTGAAAAGGGGCCGGGGCCGGATGTGAGACAAGGGACGGCTCAAGTCACTGCTCCACAAGGTTTACTCGTCTCTGCACTCAGCTTCAACTTGTTACTCCATAAGATTTACTTATTTTTGCACCGAACTGTGGCCATGGCCTGCAACTATTACAGTGTGGACTCACTTTTGTCAACTTCAGTTCTGAATGCTAATTGCTTGCCTTTATTGTTTGCACATTTTTTTCTTTCTTCTTTTTTGCACATTGGGTGATAGACGTCTTCTTTTGTTCTAATGCATTCTATTGGGTTTCTTTGTTCTGTAGCTACCTGTAAGAAAACAAACCTCAAAGTTGTATAAAGTATACATACTTTGATAATAAATGTACTTTGACTTTATTACTCCTCTTCCTCCTTCTGTCCTAGGTAGTGTTAATCTAAGTGTGTATGAGGGTACATAATGTTTTCTAAAATTTGTCATTTCAGTTCTTATTTTTCTTTGTAAATTTTCTAGATCAACTTTGGACCAAGGTATTATGACAAAAGAGTATGTTAAATGGATATTGTGAAAGTGTCTATTGCCTTTATATATTTTTTTTACTATTGAGCTGTGTTTGGCAGAGTTTCTTAAGACTTGAAGCAAATTCCCTTTATTGCACTTTGATCTAATTTCTTTGCTTGTTGATATCCTAAATACTTATATGTTTCATATACATCCATCGGTTGTATTGTATCCTGCTGCTCTGTTTTATATTCTATGAGCTCTATTGCACCTTTCTTTATGTTTAATGTTCTGCACTTCTCTCATCGAAAGTTCATGTTTATATCTTTAGTAAATAGTTCTACTGTTTGAATTAACTGTTCTAGCTTTGCTGATGAAGGAGCATATAATTTCAAATTATCCATGTATAGAAGATGTGTCAAAGTATAATTTGTTTGGTTATTTCTCATTTGATATCCTATTTTCATCTGATTTAATAAATTAGAGAGAGGGTTTAATGCTAGACAAAGCCATACTGGGCTTACAAAGTCAGCCTGGAAATTGTCTGGTTGTTAATAAACAGGGTGATTATAGTATGCCAATGCTTCATCATATGTTGTAGAAATTTCACAAGTATTGGTTGTAATTTATATATGTTAAGAGTTTCCATTAACTATGGGATGGAATCAAATGCTTTTTTGTTATCAATATGACAACATGAAAGAATTCTGCTTTTCAGTCAGGCTTGGTTTAGGATCACAAAAACTGTTATCAGTTGTTCATTACATCCTTTCATACCCTTACAGCATCCTTTCTGCTCTTCTGTCAGTATATTGTGGTCATCTAAGTGGGTGGTGATTGGTTGCAAGATGCATGATGTTACAATTTTATATATTGTTTGTAAACAAGTAATAGAATAAAATGTTGATGGGTCATTTGAGATTTTTCCTTTAGGTAAGAGATATCAAAAATGCAGGCACTTTTTCAGGTCTTTTAATACCTATGTGTTAATAGGTACAGATGAAGACAAGTAAACTTGTATAGCAATAATTATGAGTATTATCATCGCCAATACTTTTCCAGTTTTGGGTATTTTTTATAACCGATTTTAGGAAATCCATTGTAACTTTAGGTGCTTGCATGTGTTCAATTGTGCGAGTGCGTTCTTTTTTTTCTCCCATGTCCAGCTTGCTTCATGTTTGTGTGTCGCCCTGTTTGACCAGATATTGGACTGAAAGTTCATTATCTCTGTGTTTTCTAGTAATTCTGTGCTAGGGTTGGTGATATTTTGCGCATCAAATTTAGTTTCAATGTCCTGTTTATGGGATGTCCTTTTTCATCCTTGCTGAACTGATAATTCTGTTTTCTTCATCTGGCACATTTCATGTACATTATCTACTTAGTCTGGCTTTGTCTGCAACAATCTTTTGTTTCAGTGTATCCATAAATTCTACAGTGCTTTTGTTAGTTTGTTTGTATCTTGTGTGGACCTTATACTGTATTTCCTTAGTGTTTATTTAGCTTTTCTCTTAACTTTCTTGCTTGGGTTATCCATTTTATACTCCATGAGGGGCGCCATTTCTGCTCTTAAGGATTCAATTCTGTTTCTTAATCTCTTCTGCCATTTCCTCAGTTTTCATTTCAATACTCAGTTTTGGATTTTTATTAATAAGTGCCTCTATTTTGGAGCCATTGCACTGCACTGCAGTTAATGCTGTGCAGTATGTTATTGTGGTGCAAACACGAGGAATTCTGCAGATGCTGGAAATTCAAGCAACATACATCAAAGTTGCTGGTGAACGCAGCAGGGTCTCGGCCTGAAACGTCGACTGTACCTCTTCCTAGAGATGCTGCCTGGCCTGCAGCAACTTTGATGTGAGTATGTTATTGTGTGTAGATTTTCAAATGTGTCAATTTTTCCTGAATATTGTGGTAATATAATATTGTTGAGAGTATTCACAGGTTTTGGGATTTTTGATGATGTGTTTTGTTTTGGTATGTAGGTACTTTTTGCTGGGTCAGTCTCCATGTATTTTGCTAGTGTGGTGTTAAATAGCAGGATAATTTTGTCTGCAAGCTCAGCTTCATCATCTGCATTCTGTGCAGACTCTACATCCGTGTTGTTGCTAATACTATCAGGTTGTGGAGCAGTTGTTGAAGTAATTCTATTTTCATCAGTACTTTGGTGGGTGGTATCTTCATTATTTTTTGTTGTTTGTCATCTATATCAACAATCTGGATGATAATGTGGTTAATTGGATCAGCAAATTTGTGGATGATGCCAAGATTGGAGATGTAGTGGACAGCAAAGAAGAATATCACAGCTTGTATCAGGATCTGGACCAACTGGAAAAATGGGCTGAAAAATGGAAGATGGAATTTAATGAAAACAATGTGAGCTGTTTCTGACGAGTGCAGCAGAACGTAGGGATCTGGGAATGCAGAGCCAGAAGTCATTGAAAGGGGCGTCGCAGATAGTTAGGACCTTTAGATACATTGCCCTTCATAGTTAAAAGTATTGAGTACAGGAGATGGGATGTTAAGTTGAAGTTGTATAAGACGTTCGTGAAGCCTAACTTGGAGCAATGTGTGCAGTTTTGGTCACCTACCTACATGAAAGTTATAAATAAGATTGAAAGAGTACAGAAAAAATTGGCAAGGATGTTGCTGGGACTGGAGCACCTAAGTTAATAAGGAAAGATTGAATAGGTTATAACTTTATTCTCTAGCACTTAGAGGATTAAGGGGAGATTTGATAGAGGTATAGATAGGGTAAATGCAAGTAGGCTTCTTCCATTAAGGTTGGGTGAGACTACAACTGGAGGTCATGGCTTAAAGATGAACGGTCAAATGTTTAAGAGGAACGTAAGGAGAAACTTCTTCACTCAAAGGGTGGTGAGAGTGTGGAACGAGCTACCAGCACAAGTGATAGATGCAATTTCAACATTTAAGAGAAGTTTGGATAGCCACATGGATGAGAGGGGTATGGAGGATTATGGTCTTGGTGGGGGTCAATGGGACTAGGTCATTTAAATGGTTTAGTATGGACTAGGTGGGATGAAGGGTCTGTTTCTGCACTGTAGTTTTCTCTGACTCTCCAACTCTATAGCATTGATGAGGTCTTTCGATTGGTTTCTTTCTAGCTCTTGTGCTATTTCATGTTTTATTTGTTTTACCGGGTCTATAGCCATGAATTTACATTTTATTATCACTCTACATTGATCTGCTATTCTTTAAGCATGCACTTACATGAAGGGATATTGTGCTACAAACTGCTGATGAAGTTTGTCCCTGTACGCTGTCATGTCAATCTCAAGTTCCGTTACTCAAGAATATACACGCATTATGAACTTGTTTATTTCTAATGACCATTTGATGTGCATATTTCTTCTCTTAACTGCTTAAGTGATCTCAGTTGTAAATAGACTGACCCCCTGAGAAACACCCGCAGAAGTCGCAGCCTATGGTGTTGGACGTCTACTTTGAATGCTGGCTGTATGTTTTTTGGGTTTTTGTGGTGCCTGCCCACATATTCAGCAGTGCACCACTAGCGGTTTGCTTACTGTGACACCCAGCACTAGTTCCAGGCACCCAAGCATCACCTGGCAATCCCCGGCAGTGTCTGTACCCCATAGACATATCTCCATGTCTAAAGTGAAAGGAAATAGCTTGTTATACCAGCATTTGGTTTCAGCCACCCACAACATGAGGAACAAACACTAACCAAAGCACTGCTCAGTCTGGGAAGAGACGTGCCTGCGTTTGATCTCTTTTGGTTCCCGGCTGTTTTGTTTTTAAATTTCCCACCTGTCTTGATTATCTGGAGAGCATTATTATTATTTTATTACTATTATTATTTCTGTTTTTCTGTTTTTCTTTTTTTTTGTTGCTTTTCTGTAACCTTGGGTGCAGTCATTCATTGATTCTATTGTGCTTCCTGTATTTACTGTGAATGACCACAAGAATATGAATCTCACGGTATATGGTGACATACATGTATTATGATAGTAAATTTACTTTGAACTTTAAACTTTGATTTATAAAAATTGGGATTAAATACATGAAGAGGAGAGTGCAATGGATATCATGAATACATATTAATTGATATGAAATTCCAGAAACAGTTATGTTTCAAATCAGTGCTTGCTCTGACCAGGAGATTTAGCAAAGAGAATTTTATACAATGCTTGCTTTCCTCTCACATGGTAGCTGTGTTGTTTCAATGAGACACACTTGAGTTAACTTGGTTGATTTTCAAGATGAGGTTCATTCTATACCAGTATAAACTTAGCATGGATACCTCCATTTCCAGAGGATTATAAGATCAGTGTTTTTTTGAAAAAAAGGGAAATTTTCTGATTAACTAATTGAATTTTTCCTTGTAAGATAAAGATTGGCTTAAATCTCTGTAAATTCTTGGCCTGAAACTGAAGACAGTCAACAATTATTTACGTACAGAGCCAGACGCAAAACTCTATTCAGAGCAGTGTAACACACTGCAAGCTGTAGCAAAAAATAATTTTAACATCAGCAAATTCTCTGTGATTTCAGTGTACTTCAAAACATAGCTGTCCACAGAAAATCATTAAAGGTACTGTTTTTCAGTGTATGTATTAGACTAAGTAGGAGATTAAAGTTGGTAAAAAAAAAAAGGTAAAGGGGAAAAAGAATAATACAAACTCCTAAACTGTAGATTGAAGATTCAACTCTATTTATCATGGGTGCAATGAAACCTACAGTGAAGTGCACTGTTTGCGTCAACAACCAACACAGCCGAGTTGTACTGCCCTCAACATAGCACGTCCACAATACTCAGCAGAACATAACACAGAACACAGCAAGCAACAACAATGGCAAAGCAAGCCCCATTCCTCCTTCCCACCCAGGCACTTACCAACTCCAGGACAGGCTGTCCTTAGCTCTATAGCCTCCAGCGGACATGGATTCACAGAAAGAAACTGGGTATTCCACTTCTCTAGAGGACAACGTAGGCCCACCAGAGTAAAAGTTTTATCTATCTGCTTGTAGCTAATCAGATCCTCGGTAGAGGAAGCTGAGAATCATGGGAAGGTTGGCCAAAATGAAGATGCAATTCCACAAAACTAGCTGGGCCACACATCCAGTCAGAGCTCACATCTTAGTGATGCTTTGACAACATCAGGTGGTAATGACTGTCGCACGATCACTGTGATTAAATACCTAACATACTGTAAGTGTCAGTCTAGGGAAAGAGAAACAGAAGAAAATAGAATAGACTCTCAGTTCCCACCCTTACCTCATATGGGGGATTGCATTCAAGAAAGAGTCAACACAAACAAAAAGCCCTCATCATTTGGTCATTTCCTCTTCTCCCATCTCCCTTTGTCAGAAGATACAAAAGCTTGAAAGCACATACTGCCAGACTCAAAGGCAGCTTTAATCCAGATGATCTTAGACTCTTGAATGGATCTTATAAGTGTTAAATTGAATTCTTGATCTCCCAAAATACCTTATCATGACCTCAGCACTTTATTCATTTACATGCACTGTACTCTTTCTGCAGCTGCAACAATATATCAGGATTCTGTTTGGTTTTTACATAGTATGACATGAACTGCCTGGATGATGTGCAAAGTTTTTCCATGCTATCTGTTTACATGTGGCAATAACGAGCCAATTATTAGAGCTTTCCCCAAAGACATTATTATTTCAGGTGAGCACTAGCGGCACTCCCACTTTGTCATGCAATTGGTCAAGCCGAAAGAAGTTTCTGGAAAGCCATAGCAAGGGTATAGCTAACCATCAGCTATAAACCAGAGGAGTAGTAAGTCTACTCTGGTGGTCAGCAGTGAGGAACCCTAACAACAGCCAGTGAGGACCACAACCACTGATGTCCTACATTGAGGATGCCATTCAAGCAAGATATCATCGGCACCAACTGAGGAAGGAGACCACCATTCATGAAAAGAAGAGAACCTTGGACTCCAGGGGCTCAATGCAAATGCCTATGACCGGCCCAAACATGAGGGACAAAGACTGGGACTCAGACAGATAAACAGAGCCCAAGCTTTGTCGAGATACAAGAGATTCTGCAGATGCTGGAAATCCAGAGAAACACATAAAAACTGCTGGAGGAGCTCAGAAGGTCAGGCAGCATCTTACAGAAGTGAATAAACAGTCAATGCATCAGGTCAGGACCCTTCATCATGACTGGGTTGGAAGTGGTAAGATGACAGAACCAGAAGGTGGGGGCGAGAGGAAGGTGGACAAGCTCAAAGATGATTGGTGAAGTCAGGCGGGTGGGAAGTAAGAAGCAGGGAGATGAAAGCCATAAAAGGTAAAGGGTTGGAGAATAAGGAATCTGATAGGAGAGGGGAGAGGACTGTGGAGAAAGGGAAGGAGGAAGGGCACTAGTGATAAGTGATAAGTAGGTATGTAAAAAAGGTAAGAGTTAGAGTGGGAAATTGAAGAAGAGGAAAGGGGGAGAGGGAAAAAATTACTGGAAGTTGGAGAAATCAATGTTCATGCCATCAGGTTGAAGGTTACCTAGATGGAAAATGAGGTGCTGTTTCTCCAACCTGAGTGTGGCTTCATTGTGGGTGAAGAGGAGGCCATGGACCGATATGTCAGACGAGAATGAGGATAGGAATTAAAATAGTTGGCCATCAGGAAATACCCCCTTTTGCAGCTGTAGCAGAGGTGGTCGACAAAGTGGCCAATAATAAAAATATGGTAAGTATTGCATGTCTAACTGTATGTTATGTACAATATGTGCCAAGAAAGCTGTGTTTGCACCGGGATCTGTCTTGCATCTGTAACACACTGTAAGGTTTCACTGTTAATGTAATGGCCTCTCTGTAAAGTTTCACTGCTAATGTAATGGTTTCTCTGTAGCAGCAATGTTTAGGTTATGATGAAAGATAACGGGGCATGTTAGCCAACGAGCAGAATGTTCTTCTCTCTTGTGGGTCTGGGAGCAGGGATTTCACGGTCTTTTGCCGGGGAGAAATGAGGAGAGAAGACACGAGTGGAGAGGGTTGGTAGACCGCTGGATGGAGTGGACATGAAGTGAGCGTCCGAGGGTTGGCTACGCTCCGACAAGACCGACAGGGAACAAATGAACTGATCCATGAGCTCCAACGTTGTGCATTACACCGTTTCATAAGTATCAGCCCTTTTCTTTTTTTTTGTTTCTTTACTAATCATATAGTCAAATTAAGAATTATAAAGCTCAATCGTTTAATCGCATATTGTGTACTTTTTTAAATTTCGTGGTACCGATTTGTAACAGGGGACACATCGCGTAGCATCCACCCAAACAAGATTTCTTAAGGTTGGCCCTGCTGAGGGCTGCCTTCCGCTAGATTAAACCGCTAGCCGAACTGAGAGTTACACGTCATTTTGTCTGCCTTGAAAGTATAAAAGTCCTAGGTAAAGCACTCTAAAAGGAATATTGGTCGAAGCCTAAGAGCAACACACTATAGAGGGAAATGTAAACAGAATAAATCAGAGCAAGCTTAGAATCAATAGCCACAAATTAAATTATGGTTGAAGAAAGTTGCTCAAGTAAACAACCAGGTGAAAAATTTCACCTCTTGCTTACTTGTCCTAAATGTCACTCTCCCAGGGAGCAAATGTTCTAATTTCTCCAGGTAAAATATAAATTTCATTTTCTATAGAAATAAACTAGCCTGAGTTATGCTTGTACTGAATCTTGTATCTAACATACATTTCAACTAATCTAATCAATTTCAGGTGAATATAATGGTTTCAACCATATAAATAAAATCCCACCAGTAATTGTGTTTTGATCAGTAATCCTTGAACTCCACGTTTCAGAGAGGGGTTTATTAATTTTATGATCTCTTTAACCAGATGTGTTATATGTGCATATCAACTTTTTTTTGCTGAACTTCACCAATCCTTATAAAGAGAATTACTATACAATTCAAATTGTTTCTAGTTTCCCAAAATATATAACCCTCTCTAATTTGACGGGTATTTTTTTGTTCTCAGGTCAAGTAGTGGAGGTTCAAAGAAAATCACTATTTTCTGATGCTAGTCATTAAATCGTGGTGTCAAACTGCACAGAAATGGGCACTTCAGTTCCGCTGAGTCCTTGCCAAACACTAAGCAAGCAAGTACACTCATACTCACCCCACATTCCCATCATCTCTCTCGGCTACTACCCATCCATCTCTTGTTTACTACGAAACTATGTGAACCATCAGTGATGATACAAAGTTGTAAATGCCCTGTACTCATAATAAATGCAAGGATTCCTTGATGATGCTTCCATTGCAGCCTCTTACAAAAGTTTATTGCATCAACAAGGTATATCGAATGTCGATATTTTTGTTAGAGCCTTTGGAAGCAGAATAATTTATTAAGCAGTCATTTGCTTGTTAGCATGATCCTTTCCACTACGTTCAACATATATTTTAAAGCTTTGCAGTTCACAATAACCTAAAGCATTAGTCAACGTATACAGAGATATTGTCCATCAACCACTCATTGAACACTCATTGGTCCCATATTAGAATCACAGAACAATACAACATGGATTTGGGCCCTTCAGCCCGTTAAATCCATGTTTACCAAAGTGCCCACTAACGTCTAATGCCCTGCGATCAGTCCATATCCCTTTAATCTCCACATTTCTATGTACCTATCCAATTACTTCTTAAACTATACTTTTGTACCAGCTCCACCGGCAGCTCATTCCATATGCTCACTGTCCTCTGCACGTAAGAAGTGGCCCCTCAAATCCCTTTTAAATCTTTTCCCTCTGGTTCTTTTAAATCGTTCCCCTCTCACCTTAAATCTATGACCCCCAGTTTCGGTCGCCCCTACTCTGGGGATAAGACTGCCACCACCCACTTAATCTTTGCTTCTTCTAGCCTCAAACATTTCCAGTGGTTCCACCCTCATTTTTGTATAATCCAAGAAATAAAGAACAAACCTGGCCAACTTCTCCCCATAACTCAGGATAGTCAGTCCTGGAAGCATCCTCCTAAATATTTTTGTAACTCATTCCTGTTTACCCACATCCTTCCTACACAAGGTGACAAAAACCACACACAATACTCCAAGTGCAGCCTCAACAACGACTTGTCCAAGTGCAATATAATGCCCCAGCTCCCACATTCAGTGCTGTGACAAATGAAGACCAGTGTGCTAAATGCTTTTTTCACCATCCTGTCCACCTGTTATGTACTTGTACTCCTAAACTCCCCTGGTCCACCTACAATTTATAATACAGATCCTACACTGGTTTGACTTTCTGAGGTGCACCACCTCACGCTTATCTATGATGAAATCCACTTGCCACTCCTTGGTCCACTTCCCGAACTGATGGCGATCCCTTTCGTCACCATCAACAACACCTTCTTATTTTGTGTCATAAGCAAACATACTTATCAAGTTCTGTACGCTTGTGTTCAAATGATTTAAATAAATAACAAATAACAGGAGTCCCAACACCAACCCCCGTGGCACACCACTAGCCCCCCGCTCCCATTCCAGGAAACAACCTTCAACATTGCCTTGTGGTGCCTACATCAAGCCACTTTTAAATCCACATAACTAGCTCTCTCTGGATTCCTTGGGACCTAACTTTCAAGAGCAGCCTACCACGTGGGACTTTGTTTAAGATCTTGCGGAAGTCTAAATAAACAACATCATGACCCTACCCTCATCTACCTTATTGGTTACTTCCTCAACTAACCGTAAAAGTTTTGTCAAGCACAACTTCTCAAGCACAAAGCCATGTTGACTCCTCCTAATCAAGTTCTGTCTATCCAAATGCTGGTAGATGCTAACCCTTAGAAGTCTCTCCAGTATTGATGACAAGCTGACAGGCCAGTAATTCCCTGGCTTACCCTTGTCACCTTTCTTAAACAACAGAATAATATTAGCCACCTTCCAGCCACTGGGAATTTCAGCAGTGGCTAATGATATTGAAGCAGAGAATGAAACAATAATCATAAATATGCAAGGCTAATAAAAATCAATTATGTGATAAAACAGTTTCATTTTCTGTGGATGTTGTCAAAAAGAGACTGCGGTCTGGTTGTCCAACGTCAATAAACACTAATCACTCATTAGGCTCTTCTGCATAGTCACCTTTATCTCAGCCATTTTACACAGAATATTATATTTTCTTACTTTCATGAATTTATTCTTCACACCAAAAGCCATATTATGTTATAATTTCAAAATGTTGATGCTGAATGAGCCTTTCAAATATATTTTTATGTGCAGTGATGCCTTACCAAGTATCCATGCATATTTCAGGCCTTTGATGAATAGTTGCTAATGCTAGACAAGTAGACTACAAGGAGGAGAAAGGCATGCAACCCTTCAAGCCTGCTAGGCTATCTAAGAGTTATAACTTACCCTGTGCCTGAAACCTACTTGGCCAGCTATAAACCTGTTATCTTACAATTCATTTTGTTCAGAAATCTATCAAACTTAACCTTGAACATTTTCAACATCTGAGCTCCATCATTCCTCTTAGATTTATAAACCCCTGTGTAAACAAATCTCTCTTTTTTAAAATTTCAGTCAACATACTGTCAGCCTTGCTCAATCTCTCCCTTAGACAACACCCTCAACCTGCAAGGGTATAAGGAGGATTGACCATCTTCAAAAGGTTCTTAAAATGTCAAAGGCTTGATATTTCTTTAAATCTCCTGCTCAGGTCTCTTAGACCATTGAAAAATCATGAATCAATTTGACACTCTGGTAAGCAGAAAACACTAATGGACCTCTCCTGAATTTGGACTTAATCCTAAGTGTTGTGAAGTTATTATACAGTAATGTTAGCGTTAAATGCAGAGCCTTGCTTTATTTGTCTTGGCTCACAGCTGTGAATTATAACACACTTTAACTGGTAAGGATATTCTGCATGCCACAGGTTCTGAGGAAATATTGGATTGTGTAGCAGGAGAGAGATTTCAAAAGAAGCAAGCAGGGGCAGTCAGGACATTTTTTGCACCACATTTCCCAAAGCAATGTTGGACTGTGCATAATTAGGCACTTAGCCATAAGACCATAAGATACAGGAGTAGAATTAGCTATTTGGCCCATTGAGTGTGCTCCATCATACTCCATTGAGCATGTCCATCATGGCTGATCCATTTTTCCTCTCAATCCCAATTTCCTGCCTCCCCCCTCCCATGTCCCATCATGCCCTGACCAATCAAGAATCTATCAACCTCTGCCTTAAATACATATAAAGACTTGGCCTCCACAGCTGTCTATGGCAAAAAATTCCACAGATTCACTGCTCTCTGGCTAAAGTAATTTCTTCTCATCTCCATTCTAAAAGGATGCCCTTCTGTTCTGAGGCTGTATCCTTTGGTTTTGGACTCACCCAACATAGGAAAGATCCTCTCCACATCCACTCTATCAAGACATTTCACCATCCGATATTTCAATGAGATGACCGCTCATTCTTCTGAATTCCAATGAATACAGGCCCAGAGCCATCAAATCGTTTTCATATGGCAAGCCATTTAATCCTGGAATCATTTTCATGAACCTCCTTTGAACTCTCTCTGGTTTCAGTACATCCTTTCTAAGATAAGGTGTCCAAAACTGCTCACAATATTCCAAGTGAGGCCTCACCAATACTTTATAAAGTCTTAACATTACATCCATGCTTATATATTCTAGTCCTCCTGACATGAATGCTATCATCCCATTTGCCTTCCTCACTACAGACTCAACCTGTAAATCAACCTTTTGGAAATCTGGCACAAGGACTCCCAAATCCCTTTGCACCACCTTGTTTTTGTATTTTCTCTCCGTTTAGTAAATACTCAACACTTTAGTTTCTTCTACCGAAGTGCATGACCATACACTTCCTAACACTGTATTCCATCTGCCACTTCTTTGCCTCATGTGGGGCACTTTGTCAAAGACCTTCTGAAAATCCAAGTAAACAACATCAACCAAATCTACTTTGTCTATCCTGCTTGTTATTTCTTTATAAAATTCCATCAGGTTTTTCAGGCAAGATTTTCCCTAGAGGAAACCATACTGACTAAGGCATACTTTATTATGTGTCTCCAAGTACCCCAAAACCACATCCTTAGAAATCAACTCCAACATCTTCCCGACAACTGAGGTCAGACTAACTGGCCTATAGTTTCCTTTCTTCTGCCTCTTACCTTTCTTGAAGAGTGAAGTGACATTTGTAATTTTCCAGTTTTCCAGAACTATTCCAGAATCTAGTGATTCTTGAAAGATCAATACTAATGCTTCTATAGTCTCTTTCAGAACCCTGGCGTGTACACCACCTGCTCCAGGATACTTATCTACCTTCAGAACAATCAACCTCCCAATAACCTTCTCCCTTTTAATGGTAACTTCACACACTTCATGCCCCCGACACCTGGAACTTCCACCATACTGCTACTGTCTTCCACAGTGAAGACTGATGCAAAATACTTATTCAGTTCATCCTGCATTTACTTGTCCCCAATTACTACCTCTCCAGCATAATTTTCCAGTGGTCCAATATCCACTTTTGCCTCTCTTTTACACTTTATGTATCTGAAGAAACTTCTGGCATCGTCTTTAATATTATTGGCTAGCTTACTTTCCTATTCCATCTTTACCTTCTGAATGATTTTTTTAGTTGCTTTCCATTGGTATTTAAAAGTTTCCCAATCTTCTAGCTTCTCACAAATTTTTGCTCTATTATAAGCCCTCTATTTGGCTTTTAGATTGTCTTTGACTTCTCTTGTTAGCCATGGTCTTGTCTTTAGAATACTTCTTCCACTTTGGGATGTATAAATCCTGTGCCTTCTAAGTTGCTTCCAGAAATTCCAACCATTGCTGCTCTGCTGTCAGCCCTGCCAGTGTGCTTTACCAATCAATTCTGGTCATCTCCTCTCTCATGCCTCTGTAATTTTGTTTAATCCACTGTAATACTGATACATCTGACTTTAACTTCCCCTTCTCAAATTGCAGGGTGGAGTTGATCATATTATGACCACTTTTTCCTAAGGGCTCTTTTACGTTAAACTCTTTAATCAATTCTGGCTCATAACACCCAATCCAGAATAGCTAATCCCCTAGTGGGCTCAACCATGAGCTCCTCTAAAAAGCCATCTGTTACATGCTCAAGGAGATCTGTTTTTTTTTTGTGAGAATGGTGTAATGATCTTTTGGAGGTCACTGATGTGATTTTCCCACTGTTGTGAGGTCACGTGATGACATGTGCCCCGTGACTATATAAGGGTCGACTCAGGTAACGCAGAGGGATTTTGAGTTTGTAGATTTCCAGGTAGAACGTGTTGTGCCTCCGTTTCTGGTGCGTGTTTGTTTTTGTGACGCAGTTTAATTTTTAAAACGGAAAGTGCGTTCTCTTACAAGATTTGTATTATTGAACTGGAAATTTGTGGCTGGAAGTGCCAATCTACTCAATTCCGACAGTTTTGAAGGGAGAGTGAAGAATTCGTCGAAGTGAAGGATGGAGAGAAGTCGGCATTAGTTGGCAGTTTAATAAAGGATCGACATTATTGAGTCTTCGTTGAAGAGAAGATGCATTGAGATAACTCTTGCAATAGAGCAATGAGTTCATGCAAAGGCTCTCTCTCTCTAAAAGGAATTTAAGGTCAGTCGATTTAAACTGTTTATTTTCGGCATCGGGAATCCTGTGGACAGAACCGGCAGTAAAGGTGCGCCGGTGAAGAAATCGTTCTCCAAAGAAGTCTCTCCCAATTGAATGCGTAAAACTGTTGGACTTCCGAAGTTATCGCTTTAAGAACTGTTTCCGTATTTAACTCTTTAAGAGCCAGAGCCGAGTGGAGTTGATGAACGGCTGCGTACCTGTTTAACCTCCGGTCAAAGTTTTCCTTTGTTTTTTTTTTCCCTTATCGCTTATATGTGTTTAATAAATGTTCAGTTGTTTTTATAACACCTGTCTCAATTAATATTCATTGTTGCCGGTTACGTAACACATCTCGTAGGCATTCTGGAGATTACCTCTCTTGGAATCTCGTTCCAACCTGATTTTTCCAATTTACCTGTATACCTGTATTGAAATCCCTCATGACTATTGTAACATTGCCCTTTTAGCATGCATTTTCTACCTCCCATTATAACTTGTAGACCATATCCTTACTACTGTTTGGGGGTCTGTATACAACTCCCATCAGGATCTTTTTACCCTTACAGTTCCTTAGCTCTATCCACAATGATTCAACACCTTCTGACCCTATGTCACCTCTTTCTAATGATTTAATTTAATTTTTTTACCAACAGAGCCACGACCCCTCTGCCATCCTGTCTTTCCTTTCTAAACAATGTCTATCCTTGGACATTAAGTTCCCAGCTATAATCTTCTTTCAGCCATGATTCAGTGATGACTACAACATCATATCTGCTAATCTGTAACTGTGAGGGTGCGCAAAATTCTTGCCTTTGGTGATGAAATACCAATCATCACATCATATCTGATGTAGATGGTATTTGCTAAATTCAGATAGCTAAATGGGTAGATGTGCTGGGACATCTACCGGTTGATGATCTGGAAGTCTTACAGCTTTTATCTTCCTCCTCCAACTGTACCTCCTGTAGGAGCAACTATCAGGCAAAGACAACTCTTTAATAATAGGTTGAAGAGTACCTTTATGATGTACAACACTTCTCTAGCATTTACCTTGTAGCAGCTCACAAATATATTGAGTTGACATTGCATACATTTACATTGGATTAACAGTAAAAATTCTTGATTTTGTAAAGCCTCTCATAAAGATTAAAGATATTTCTGAGCAGCATAACTTTTGGATTCATTTGCTGAGATGTTTTTCCATGTTTTGCTGCATAGTATAAACATAGTATGAGGCCTTAAGCACACATACCTAGATACTTCCACTCTACTGAACCATTTCTACTGAAACAACCTGAATTAAACAAATGCACTACCTAGTAACTGAACTCAGAGAATCCCAGTTCTGTCAAAACATCACCAACCAGCTGAGATAACCAAAATTGCCATTGACGTGGTCTGACCTACCAAGTAGTTTGATATAGTGATGATTTTATTTCAGTTATCCTCCGCGTGCAGATTTAAGTATTTCTGCACGTGGTGCTTTCCTAATGGGAAAACTATAAGACAGAGTAGGCTTAATTTTAACCTACCAAATATGGATTAAAAAGGGTTGGTTTAGATTCATTTAATTCTTGCCAATTTTAGCTTATCCCCTTTGATGTTGTCAAAAAGTGAATTGTGCGCTGAACCCATCAGCATCTGAGGTTTCTTGCAAAGTGAGAGAGATGAAAATTGTCATTTGTGAAGTAACAGTCTGACACTCAACTTCCCTTCATCATCTCTCTTCACTTCCTGCTACTCTTCCACCACTGTGTTGTTTGGTTCTTTGTTCTTGTGCACCAAAAGATATTATGGTGCCATCCCAGGTGTAAACAAGAATAAATGGCTTTCCTCTAGAAGTGTTTTTGAAGTTACAGTGCCACCTCTGGGCCAAGTAGAAGTAGAAGTAATCTAAGCAGAAGCAGTGGTACTATTCCCATTACAGTTACACCATTACTCCTTCATTTTAATTTAAAATGGCAAGACATCACCATCTAGGAGATTTCAAATATACTAGATAATATCCTATGATGTTTCTTCAATGCATCCACATTGCTGTGTTCCATCTGTCTCCATCCTGCGTATTTCCTTTGCACCTTCCTTTGTCTGCTTTATAGTTCTGCATCATTTCATTAATGGATGGTGGGAAGAGCCACTTTCAATTGGTTCAGGTTGCAGAAAGACATGGATCTTATTTTCCCCCTCCACATATCCTAACCCATGTTCCAAAAGCTTTGACTCACTCTTATTTCCTATCACATACATATTCCTGACATTTCCACCTCCTACTCATGCTCACTACTGTTATAATATCTCAAGTATCCAATTACCGCCCCCCCAGAATCCCCAATGCAAAATTCCAAGAATAGAGTATCTCTTACCTGTAAGCACTACTTCAGTATTTCACCTTCTGAATTATTTTGTTCTTTTAAAGTGACTCCATGAACTTACAAGAATTTTGAGGGTGTCAGAACAGGGTAAGAAACCATCTGCTGATTTTCAGTTCTATACTTCCATTGCCCTTTCTCTCACTGAAATTACAACTTGTGGTAACAATTATTGATTTTTCACCCTCAGCAAGGCAAATAGCTGGCTTCAAAATTAAATTTTTGAATTGTAAAGCAATAGCATGTGAATTATACAGTTAAAGTTGCCATTAATATATCTGTTAAGAAAATGCTTCTAGGTATTAATTATTTTCAGTTACAGAGAAAAACTAAATCTTACCATGGATTATTTCTAATTTCTTTTTTTAACCAGATATCGAATAATTTCTGTAACTATTTATTCTAAAGAATCTCTGAAAAATCTTTGTAATTCATTGAATTCATTTCAAAAATTTAGATTCTATGAATTCTGTCCCTAAAGAGCTTCTTTGTCAAATTTTATTCCTGTATTTACAGATTGAATATTGGACTGTTCTGTTACAATTATCTAGAATTTTTCTTATGTTTATCAATAAATCCAAGGGTATGTCAGGTCGTTGCTTCAGCAAGAATAAATGATGATTTTCATCTCTTTCACTTTGCAAGAAACCCCCTGGTTGCTGATGAGTTCTGCACATAATTCATTCTCAATCATACACAGAGTATGATTGTTACTTTGTAACTGCAGTTATCAATTTTCAATAATGCGATAGTAGGAAAATTACATATTTATGGGTAAAACAAATTTAAGCAATGCTTTAGTTTAAGGAAAACATAGTAAGTTAATACAATATACTCTGTTGCTTTTATTGTCCCTTTGCTGATACATGTCTCCTTCTAACCATTTTCCTTTCTACCAGTTTTACAGACTCTTTTTATAGGGCTCATCCCAGATGTTCTGTGTATTGCTTGAATCACAATGAATCAAGGCAGCTACTTATGAAGTTCTGATGAAGGGTCTCAGCCCATAACTGCTGACTGTTTACTTCCCTCTGTTGATGCTGCTGGACCTGTTGTGCTTCTCTTGTATTTTATGTGTGTTGCTCAAGATTTCCAACATCTGCAGAATTTCCTATGCGTACCCATATGAACCACCAACGATACCTGCTTCTGATGCAAAAGGCTACTCTTGCTTCCCCACCCCACCCTCAAGTCCAATGACAAGGACTCAGTGACAGCTTGACCCCAGGCAATATTGTGCCTTAACTCTCCGAATGGCTTTGACAAAAAGCAAAACTGGGGACAAAGTTTCTGTCCATGTCAAAGCCTGCAATTTATGTTAACATCTTTTACATGCTTCTGATATTCTGAGACATTTTAAGATCTATTCTAATAAATAGTGCATTTAACTCATCAGATTTGCTGTAAGTTTTTTTGAACAGCTGAGAATGCAAAAAGCAAGTCAAACCGACTTTCCGATATATTCCAAAGGGCAGTTTTATTAAAAACAGAAGCAAAGAGAACGTCATTTATAATACCAAATGCAGTTTCAATTGTAAAGCAATAAGCAAAGCCAGTCTTTTGCTAATATTCTTGGTAAAACTGACCATGTAATAAAGTCACAATGATAACTTTGTGTGGCGTTCTTGAAGTTGAATCAAATGTTGTCAATTGTCAGCCTTAATGTGGCAGAAAAGCTGGTGAACTGGTAGCAAACTAATTGAGATACAACCTGGTATCCTTTGAAGTATAGACAGGAACAAAGGAAATCGAATGTGCCTCTTTCAAAATTAAAGAAAGCTGTCAATCATGCATATTATTAAAGATACAGACATCCCATTCACAGATCCGGAGATGACCATATGGTAGCATAGTGACTCAGTACTTGGGCTAATAGCTAGAGGCCCAGATGATTGATCTGGAAGTACAAGTTGAATCCAAGTATAACAGCTGGAGAATTTAAAACCTGGAATGAAAAAAAAATGATCATATTAGTAATGGTAAAAATCACCAGTTTGAAATTAAAAATCCATTTGATTTTGGGAGGGGAATTTGCCATCCTCTCCAGTCTAGCCTACATGTAACAACAGATTCAGGAAACAAGGTGAGCTTAATTGTTTCTGAAAGAGCCCAGCACCTTCCTCAGTTCAGGAATATTTAGGGGTAAATATTAAAATTAATGTCAATAAATAGGACCTCCATGAAGCATTGAAAATTTTTGTTCCAACTGACAGGTTGTTCTGTTCACTTGAACTGTCCATAACCTGAATTGTTTGTAAGTCAGAAATGAACAAAAACAGTGTATAGGAGAGGATCACAGGAACAGCTGTGACAGGAGAGCGAGCAGGCATGGGAGGAATGGCCACCTGCTGTCCCTGCTGTCTCAGTGAATGAGTGAGTCTGCTCAGTGCTCCCAGCCCCTCGTTGTTGCAGCTTAGATGAGGGGGGTGGCGGGGAAAAGAAGGCATGCAGAAATGTTTCTTTCCCAGTTGACAAAAGGTGCCTGCAGCTCCACTGTAACCAGCAAATCTATCTTCATTCATCCCAATATTCTCTCATACATGTATGTGTGAGTGTCCATAAGTCATGGAGGGCTTAAAGTCCTTACTCTACCATTTCCATCAAATCAAAGGGTTGGGCACATGACCAAGTGGTTAAGGCATTCATCTAGTGATCTGAAGGTCGCCAGTTTGAGCCTCAGCTGTGGCAGCGTGCTTGTGTCCTTGAGCAAGGCACTTAACCACAAATTTCTCTAGTGTCTGTGCGAGGAGTGGCGCCCCACACAGACTTCCAATCTGGGCCTTGTATGGCATGAAAATGCCCAACGCAGGCCTCTCATGGTATGAGGCGACGTTCCCTCCCAAAGGGTGCTATCAAAATGTATCTGAGAACATTGGGTACAACAATAATGTGAACTAGCAACAACCCAGTGGCAGTGAAGACATGCATTGCAGAACTAAACTGCAACTCGGGTCATCATGTTCCAGTACAATTACAACCGTGAAATTTATCTCAAAGTGTCAGTTCCACAAAAAGCAGCAAATTACTGCCCGATCAGTCTAGTCTTCATCAACATAAAAACAATGGAAGGTATTACCCACAGTGTTACTGTGCAACACTTTTTCTCACATAATCAAGCTTTGCAAATTGATAAGGAATATGCTCACTGGGAATGCAGCTCAGAGTGGAATACAACCTTAAACAATGTAGCCTGCTTGATTAGTATCAGACCCTCCAGCATAAACATTCCTTCCTCCACAATTGACACACTGCACCTACAGTGCACATCGTTAGCACCCTGACTCCTCTGACACTATTTCCCAACCTGCCAAGTGGGACAAGGAGTTCGGGAAGACTACCATTTGCTGATTTGCATCCTAATTGCAAGCTATCTGATTTGGAGGTATTTTGCCACTCCTTCATCATCCTTGAACATTCTCACTTTACCATTTCCATCAAGCCAGAGGCCCAAAAACGCGTGCAATCAAGACATGGCTAAGAACGCTCAGTACACTATTGCCATGTAAACCAGCAACGCCAGTGTCTGTTCAGAAGCAGCAATGTTGGGTTTGACCATGTACATCATTCTCCTTTATGAACAGCAGACTTTACTGGATGTACAGTATTTCTGCCATTGATTTGAACTCCCCACATACAATTCCTGTTTAGATGTCGAAAGCAGTCAAGTCCCATGATGTCTAGAATTCAGCTCCTTGGTCCATATTGAAATGAAGATCGCAATGTGATTTAGTCCTGAGTAATCATGACAACAGCTTCTGAGCTCATCAAAGAACATGTTCTGAAGTTCATGTAAGTACCAACACCATGGTATTCCATTCAAATATTATAAGGCCTCCCATTGAACAATGTCAATTCCTGCTTGATTTCCTCTTAAGAATATCGCTATTATTAATGAATTTTAATCTCCCTCTCTTGCTGTCTCCTCAGATACTTCCTAGGTCTTGGTACTGGCTTCCACTCTAGTCCATCTTCATGCCAATAGTATAACTATCATCTGATCTATTCAATCTTTTGTTTATTCAGTTTGAGCTTCTTCACCTTCTCGCAGATTACTTTCTCTCATGGCACAGTTCTTTCAATCTGAAATCAGCAAATTATTTGCTCTTGTTCTTGAAATGATCAATTAAAAATAAATACTTCTATATTTCACCAAAACATTCTTAAAACCTCTTTGAGGACTGAAGAGCAGCTGTCACATCTTTAATCACTTCCTTTTTTTCAGCTTTGCAAACAGGACTTCCATTAGTCTCAGTTCCATTGATTCTCTTATCTCACCTCTATAGCATACGCTACTCTTCTTGTCTCCATTTCTAGTTCTCTTCACTGTATCTTGTCTTTCTCTGTTATGCCAACATTATTATCATTTATCAGCACTGAAATTCCATCCATTAATCTCTCCAAGCTTCAATCTAAAGTTGCCTGTAACATACTTCTCTTTCTTGTTCCATTTTCACCACATTGGAAACTAGAGAAACTAATCTAAGTCAATTGCTAACATCAAACAGGTTTGAGAGAATTTGCTGTTGATTGTACTTATCACAGAGTTGGACTCCTCAGGCCATCCATCACCCCTCCCTCCCTATTTCCAGCCCTTTCCATATTCAATTATGCCTGAATTTCAAATTTGTGGAACTATATAGCTCCCATGAATTATTTTAATTAAAATACTCAGATGGCCGGACTTTCAAAGAAGCAGCCCTTCGTGAGAGGTAGGTAAGGTGATCCTGTCCAAAGGTACTAGCAGAAGCACCAGCTAACCATTTCGAAAGCTATGCTCTCATTTTAATATAATGGCCATACTGCACATGCTGAGCAACTGACTGTCAATTAGCTCAATCTTTGGGCAATGGGGTGGATGGGAAGGAGGCAAGGTAAGAGGTTGATAGGTTCTTGATTAGTCAGGGTGTCAAAGGTTACAGGAAGAAGGCAGGGAAATGGGGTTGAGAAGGATAGAAAATCAGCCATGATGAAATGGCAGAGGTGACTCGATGGGCCAAGTAGCCTAATTCTATTGTTGTGGCTTATGGTCTTATGGTCTAATAAAATTACTTATTGAAAGACTGGATTTGGAAATTACTTCTTATCATAATGGGAACATATCCACTGTATTAGAGTCCCGTAATCAACAATCATCGTCAATGCTTTGCCTGAAGTTACTGGCAACCAATTTCAATATTTGCTTTAAAAACCAATATTTTGCTTTAGATCAGCTTTGGGTGACCAGTGAGCAGTAGCTTTGTTTAAATAAAACAAGAACTTATTTATCCATCACTTGTGCTATTTTCCATTGAGAATAAGACAGCAAGCCAAAGAAACTAAATCTATCCCAGCTCTAATTGACAGCTTTAAAACACAATTTTGTTCCTGCCTTGTCTTCAATTTACAGTCTGCATCATTATAACATTCACTTTCTATTGAACTGAAAACATGAACTAAGCAATTGAAAAATAATGTTAAATTTAAAAGATGGGTTTAAGAAGAATGTGATTGATTGTACAAGATTTTAGTGCATACAGTATTGAAAGTAATGTTTTTGTTAGATTTTACACATCAGAAATATTTTCAAATGCTGGACTTGGCAGCCATTATCAGAATTAATTACTTCATTGGCACATGAGAATTACTTCATTCTCATGTGAATCAAATAAGCAGTAAGCCACTTTTAATAGAGCTTTGTTTTTGAGTTAGAAGATTTTGGTTTCAGTTCCACTTGAGAATCAGAAGACATTTCAAAGATATCATTGTGCATTGACTATATCATGCCACTAAACTGCTGGTTTGAGATGAATGGGTAAATTACTGGCTCATCTGCAAGTTCATAGAGTTGAATAAACTTGTGATCAGATAGTTCTACATTTATCTCTCAATCCATATTAGTAAAGCAAGTTATTCCACCTTCAAATTAATTGTTCTTTCTGGAACTGTGCTAAGCTTGACAGACTTGTGGTTCTCATATTAATAAAGTAATTCTTTATTAAATTAAAGAACAAGTTATGAATTGATAAAGCATGATTTAAATGGTAAATCTTCCTTTCCACTTGATGCAATTATGTTTCAGAAACACAGCTTTAAAAATTTACAGCATTTACAGCATTAATCAATACAAGTAAAAATTTTAATTTGCAATGAATTCTGTTGTGCACAGATTCCGAGTAGAGACTGGGTTGAAATTGCTTCTCTTGTTTCACTTGAAAGCTTCTATAACTAATGGAAACTTGCTTTCAATCACCAGGCTGACTGAAATTTGAAGCCAGAAACCAAAGTGAAAGGACATTTCATCATCTCTAATTTGTCTGAACAAAATAATACAGAAGAAAAGTTGAGGAAAGTGAGCCTTGCTTTTCATTTTACTGAAGCATTTATTACGTATAAATCAAGATTTTGTTTTGCACATTGTTTCAGTATTACTGTGTCAAGAGAAAATGTAATATATTATCTACCACTTCATTATTCTCTCTGTACATGTTTAATTTAATCACCAAAACTTTAAATAAAATGTGAAATAAATCATCTGTGGCATATAATCATTATGAGTCTTTCAGTAATATTTTCAAGCTTCTTATAACTCAACATGTGTGAGTTTATGGGTCTTATCACATTTTTAATTATGCAGTGTCCTATTGTATTTTCCTAAATGTTATATATTTGGAGATTTTCAAATGGCTCTCAGTTGGCCCTAACTTTTGCAGTGAGCTACTGTGCAAAATGTACCAAAGAGAACATACTCCGTTCAGAATTCCCAAGATGTGAAAAAAATGCAAGGGAAAAATGATTGTGGAAACATTCTTGTCACTGAAGCACCACATAATGAGAAAGGAAAACTTCTGTATAAAATCTCCAAGGATTCTCTAATCCATGCTTCTCCACTCTAAGATGTCATAGGAGAAAACAACCAAGCAATAACCGTAGATGTGATGAGACATCAGGGAGCAAGCTGTGTAGAGTTCCGACTTGGTCTTTTCTTCATTCAGACTCAGTATAATAAATGTGATAATACCCCTCCTAAATGCTTATTGGTAAATTGTTAGCATTTGTTTTATATGCTTTTAGTGTGATTTATTGAACTTGAATGCAGTTAAAGCCTTACCCTTCGGATTTGTAAGAAAAATACACCTCAAGAAGCCCCGTGAATAAAGTGATCTCAGCAATATTCTGTGGGACAGTTAACCAGTGGCTCTCAGACTGTATCAAGCAAAGCTTTTGCATTAAAAATAATAGAACTTATTTTTTAAAGAAATGCAGAATCATGACATATTACTCCTAATGTCCCATGTTTGGGAAAGGATAATATTCAGACCCCTTGGAACTTCAGTCAATAAAGGCTGCATCATCAATTCAAAAATTTTAAACCAGCTGTCTTATCACAATTTGGCATTGTTACAAATTCCTGAATCTCTCTGTTTCAGGAACTGTAAAATGCGTGATCTTCTACACGGTCGGTAGAAAACGTTATTGCAGCCAACATTGTGTCAAATGCTTTGTTAAGAGATAACATGCTCCTTTCATTGAGAAGGGAACTACTGAGTCATGACTAATAAGGTGCTGACTTGGATCCAACATTTTTGTATCCTATTCCTTACTCCCCGCAATCGACAGGCTCAACATATCCTTATTTTCAATTCCGCTTTCACTAATGTCAAAAGAGTAACGAGAATAGTTTACAATTTATGTTGGTAATAGCAAACAAACTGAAGAATCAGGGAATCGTCTAAAGTAAAGTGATTTATTTCTTAGAGATTTTTAACAATAGCAAAAATAAAAATATTTGCTTGGAAGAAGGATGTGGCAGCATTTATTAGTTTACTACACGTTGATATATTTACTTTTTAAAAATCACAGCAAAGTCAACCAATGTGAAACAAATATTAGGTTTTATTAATATCAGAGAGTATAATTGTTTTAAAGTAGTCATTATACGATCATATTTTTGATTAGCAATGCCACAAAATATTTGAGGTCAGTTTAAAAGTAAATATCCTGAGCTATGACAGATCTGAAATAGATATATAGATAGGTAGACAGTTACTTTATTGATCCCAAAGGAAATTACAATGTCACAGTAGCATTACAAGTGCACAGATATAAATATTAGAAGAGAAGTAGAAAGAATTTTTAAAGTTACTCAAACAGTCTAACAGGAGGGGTTCACCACTTCCTCATCTAAAGGGTGACACATTATAGAGCCTAATGGCCGAGGCTGAGAATGACCAGGTAGGAATGAGTGTAAGAATAGTCAACATTCGTACAATTGATTACGTACTATTACTTGTTATTGTCTTACTGACAAATAAAAAGTTTAATTTTAATAAATTTAAGTACTGCCATGACAAAATGGATAAGTCACTACCTGATTTTGCTGAATTTAGCCTACTATAGCAATGTCAGTGCTCCCAGTTTAGCTGGTTTGCGTGTGTAAAACTGTCGCCACTGGCACGCTGAAACCTAGAGTCAGTCTCATTGGTAATCAAACCTCAATCATGAAGAGCTGAGCCTGCAGTACCTTGGCAGGGTATGTCAGGAAGCAAAGCTGGAACACCAGCTTGTTTTCTGTCAAAGCTTAGAACAGCTTTCAATTGGTTATGATCTTTCATGATATTTAAAAACTGCTAAACCTGAGAAAAATAATGTTAAATATGTTAAAACGGTTAAACAGTAACAAGTGAAAAAAGTTGATCAAAAGCATGTTGAAACACCTACAAATCATGAATGACCTTACAGTAAAGTAACAAAGAAAACCCTCCCCAGTCTTACTGAAATGAATGAGCTGGGGTCTGTTTATCTCAAATGGGACTATCAGATGTCTGACCGAACACTGGACTGAAAAGTTGATCCCCCAGAGTAACGTTGAAGATTCCTATGAAGTTTGAACTCCTTGAGGAGTCCAGAAGCATTGTGGTGCCCAGTGAGATCAGTACTACAGATAACTGTAGAAAATTAGTTATAAATAAAATCATAAACATAAAATTTCTGAAGTGTAACTTTTCCAGTCATTGAAGTCGAAGAAGTGGTGTTCAAATTGCACCAAAGCCTTTTTTTTTAATTATCATACCAATTGTGATAACTTATTTTTAACTGAATTAAGTACGTCTCTCTCAATAACGTACACATAAATGAAATTCTAGCAGACTAGAATTCCAGCACATTCTAGCAGTAATATCTACAGCATAGATCTGTACCATATAGATTAAAACATACCTTTGGATAAAAGCAGTGTGGGTAACAAACGTAAGTATAATTAACAAATACCCTATTTGAACTTTTACTCCTTCTCAAACTTAACTCACTTAAATTATCTGTGTCAACACTGAAGTATGTGAAATTATCAACATGAAGAAGAACAGAACAGGAAAGGAGTGCACTCAAGCATAAGACACTCAAGTGCTTTTATAATCAGAACATTACCACCAGATCATCAGATTCCTACTTTTCTGACTTCCAGATAAAATCTTATCAACAAATTCCAAAGCTTTCTGCAGGCTTTAAAATCTCCTTAGCCCGTGAAATATTACTAACCACAATAGAAGTGAAAGATCCACTTGCATAAAAGTTTCTTGGCTGATTTTATTATCACTAAATTAAAGCCAAAAAAAAGTATTGCATATGTTGGAAATTTGAAATAAAAACAGAACATGCTTAAATCACTCAGCAGATCAGACAGCATTGACTGGAAAAGAAGCAGAGTTAACACTTTATGTCAAAAACGAAGAGCTGTCCATCTGTAACATTAACTCTGGTTCTTTTAGCACTGCCTGGTCTGATACGTTCTTCCATCATTTTCTGTTTTTATACCAATAGCATTAGCATCTGGGTATGTAGTTGCAATTATGCAGAAAATATATCATAGTGATAGTAATATTCAACAAACTTTAACTACAAAATCAACTGCAGAAGTTTTATCCAAAGAGACAATTGATTCATTTACCTATTCCACTTTATTTTTCATGCAATTGTTTGTCCAAGGCACTTTCAGATAGCATAAGTTTCCAAGAAGCATTCAGATTAAAGTTCTCTTTCAATGACTGGGAATCTTAGGAAGATCTTTTTTAAAATTTTTCCCCCTTGAGAATTGGAGGTCATTTTCCCAATTCATATGAAAATCCAAAAAACTGCATATACTCGGAATCTTTCCGTAACTTAAAATAAACTCTTCCTTTCTTTCTCTTTCCCAGTTCTGACTGAAGAGCTATGACTTGAATCATATCATCCGTTTCTCTTTCCTGAAGCTCGGGCTTCAATTGGACACAGCAAAACTCAGTTTCTTGACCACATCAGTGAAGGAGGGGGTTGGAGCAATAATTCTGCAAATTGTTATATTAGATTAGATTAGGTTATGAGGACACGCAGTCCTCTTTTATTGTCATTTAGTAATGCATGCATTAAGAAATGATACAATTTGTTCCTCCAGAATGATACCACAGAAACACAAGACAAACCAAGACTTAAAAAAACTGACAAAAACCACATAATTATAGCATGTAGTTACAACAGTGCAAAGCAATACCGTAATTTGATAAAGAACAGACCATGGGTACGGTAAAAAAAAGTCTCAAAGTCTCTCAAAAGTCCGATCATCTCACGCAGACGGTTGAAGGGAGAAACTCTCCCTGCCATGAGCTTCCAGCGCCACAAACTTGCCGACGCAGCACCCTGGAAGCACCCGACCACAGTCCGACTCTGAGTCTGTCCGAAAACTTCGAGCCTCTGACCAGCCCTCCGACACCAAGCGTCGAGCACCATCTCTGCTGAGCGCTTCGACCTCGGCCCCGGCAACAGGCAATAGGCAAAGCCTAGGATTTGGGGCCTTCCCCTCCAGAGATTCTGGATCGCACAGTAGCAGTGGCAGCGAAGCAGGCATTTCAGAAGTTTCTCCAGATGTTCCTCCGTGCTTCTCACATGCATCTCCATCAAATCAGGATTGTGCACAGCCCCTATTTGACAAATACGATATCAATTCGGAGCAGCCGCACGTGCTGGGTCGCACCGCCATCTTCTCCTCCCCTCCCCAAATTATAATAACATTGGAATAAGTGAGACAAAAGATGTGAGATCTGTCAGGAGAATGATGAGTGTTCTCTGTTCTCCAATGAAGAAAAATAAGCATTATTTTCAGCCTCAATCAAATTAATTGGCTAGATCTTGATAGTAGGTGTTGAAAATTCCTTAGAACTTAAAGGTGTGCATGTGGAAGCCCTGAACTAATGGAAAGGCCAGATGTTTGTTCTGCTGCTGGAGTCCATAGGGAAAATGTGGATTAGCCTTGGGGAAGTCTCCCTGCAGATCCAGCAGCAGTCAATGTCAACAAGCCAGACCTACTGATTCCATTGAATGTGGTGACTTAACAGTAACAATGAGAAACAGAGCAGGCTGGGAATTGGAACATGAAAGGAACTTGAGCTGAAAAAAAATTCCACGACAGAAACCTGGATTTAGATAAAAACCAACCCCCACCACACGCCAAGTACTAACAGCTTACAACTTTAGTTTTTATTTTGGTAGTCTATTGACTGTTTCTTTAACCTTCAAAAAGATTTGAATTTATGATTTTAAAATGCAGAAGCCTATAACAGATTTTTAAAATTTTAAATTTGTTTAGAGCCACTGCAGAAGTCTAGTAAACCACAGTCTAGGTGGGTGTTGTGGAGAGCCCTGACCACTTTTCGATGAATGTCCCAGCCCACCCATTGTCTTCGTTTGGAAGAGGCTTGAGGGGGAGAAAAGGAGAGTTTGACAGGGGGCTAAAATGTTGGGGAGGAATGGCAGTGTTTTTAACAATGGGGAGGAAGGTTAGGGCCAATCTTCTCCCACAGTCTCCACATGTTCACTCACATTTATCATTGAAACAGTTCAGCTGAGGTTCTAACCAGATGTTATCAGTGCCAAATTCTGCAAGCAGTTTGGATCACCAAGTTCTCATTGGGTGCTGGATTTATTACATGCATTGAGATACGGTGGAAAACGGTTGGTGTGAAAATAGCAGCAGGATCAAGTGGCTCTAGGCCAGTAATATTTGTATTGGTAGTATTTATTTATTTCAGGATTTAAAATTCTTGCACTGCCATCAATTCAAGCGAAATCCTGCTCAATAACTAACCTTGCCAGACTTGCATCTAGCAACATTATACATCATCATCAAAAGGTGAAAATAATTGTCATTTGATCTTCAGGTCTGGATGGTGCAGGCAAAGTGACATGGAGATGGATTTGCATTGCTGTGGTCATGTTCCTCCCAAATTACTAATATGGAAATGATGAAAGGACAATTTAACATGGAATGGGACCTAATCGGAAACTGAATAATAAAAGTATATGCACACTGCAGTTGCTTTCCATAATCGCAGTGGTAGATGTCACAGGAGACAGAGATGTCATCAGAGCTGTTTCAGGGCATTTACATTATGAGGACACTCAGTCCTCTTTTATTGTCATTTAGAAATGCATACATGCATTAAGAAATGATACAATGTTTCTTCGGCGTGATATCACAGAAGACAAGACAGATCAAAGACTACCACTGACAAAACCACATAATTATACCATATAGTTACAGCAGTGCAAAGCAATACCATAATTTGATGAAGAACAGTCCATAGGCACAGTAAAAAAAAAGTCTCAAAGTCCCCGAGTCGATTGACTCCCGAGACCCTGATAGCAGCGGCAAAAAGGAGAAACTCCCTGCCATAAACCTCCAGGCACCGTCAACTTGCCGATGCTTTGGAAGCAGCCGACCACAGCCGACACTGAGTCCATCCGTCCGAAAACTTCGAGCCTCCGACCAGCCTCTCTGATACAGCCTCCCGAGCGCCATCCTCTGCTGAGTGCCTTCGACCTCTCCCCGGCTGCTAAAACACGCAAAGCCGAGGATTTCAAGGCCTTCAGCTCCAGAGATTCCAGTTACCACACAGTAGCAGAGGTAGCAAAGCAGACATTTCAGAAGTTTTCCAGATGTTCCGCTATGCACTCACATCTGTCTCCATCAAATCAGAATTGTGCACGGTCCCCTACTTGACAGATAACAGATATTCATCGCCAGAGAGGCCACGCGCACACTCATCATGCCATCTTCTCCCGAATTTCTCCTGTATTTTGCAGATAATACATGATTCTAACTAAATCAATTATATTTGCTTCATCAGCAATGCAGGGGATAAGTGCCAAGTCCAAGGCCAATATGCCAATCAAACAAAGATTTCCAAGCTCTTAGCTCCATTGGCACAGCCTTTTTGTACCATGTTGCAGTGGCTGAGTGAGTTCCAGGCTATTGTAAGGATATCAGCTAAAAAAGAAGCATTCACAGTGATGTAAGTACAAGTACATAAATGAAGTGAAGTTGTCTAAAAAGATAATATTTCATGAATTAGTTCTCATATTTTCTGAAATATCCACAAGATATAACCAATATGCTTCACCAGATTTTGCCTTGCTCCCCAGTAATTAGCACAGCGGAAATGTCCAAACCTTTCATCTGTTGTGTGCAGTGCCCGGTGCCCGGAGATTTGTCTCGCTTGCACATTAATAAACTTACTGTACACCTTGACTCTGCCAGTATTACCAATCAGTGTAGGCAACACAGTGACAAAGACAATACAGTCTTAGTGCGAGCTCACAAAGTGAATTCAGAGATGTAGATCAAATTTAGCTCCTCCTAATCATGTCAAGCTTGCTGCCAAAGTTTTCAGCACCTATTAAACCTAAATACAAAAACATACTACAGCAACATAATTTTGAAACATAGAATAAAATCACTGAAACCACTAGAAAGAAGGACGTTTATCCATTTGGTAGATATATCCAATTAATCACATTCCCCTGGACTATATTCAGAACCCACAATTTCTCACACATATGTGTTCCATTCAGTTTTGGAAGGTACTGTTTAACCTGCTTCCAACAACATTTCGCACAACGCATTTGAGGTCATAACCTCATTTGTAAAGCTGATTTGAATACAGTGCAGAAATTGGAGATCAATACATCAGTTAACTTGTCTATAATCTCCCATGGCTGAATTGACATTCAGTAGCAGGAATGATGCCACCATACACCCGGACAAAACAATCTAAAGGGATTACTGATCGATTCCATTGTTTCTTGTGATTGTAGAATTTTTCAGCACATCCTAGAGTACTTAAAATTGCTGAAGTCTGCAGTGAGTGGTGCAAGAGGTCCAAAGGACCTTGCCTTCGTCGTCTCTGCAGAAACAGGTGGTCTCAGATCTGAGCACAAGAGATTCTGCAGATACTGCAAATCCAGAGCAACAATACAAAATGCTGGAGGAACTCGGCAGGTCAGGCAGCATCTGTGGAGAGGAATAAACAGTTTATGTTTTGGGCCGAGACCCTTTATCAGGACTGGAAAGAAAGAGGGAAGAACTCTTCTTCCTTTCCAATCCTGATGTGGCATGTTTTGGAGGAGGAGCAAAAGAGCAGATAGAAAAGGAAAGGCAGGTGGTTGGAAGAGAGGCTCACAGCAGATGGCCATTTCTACCATTCTCTACCCAGACCTCAAATGCATTGTATGAACTGTGCATGAGTTATTTGCAGTCGAACTTGGTTGCCTTCACTGAAACCTGCCACCTCCTCCGGGTATAATTACAACTTGCATCAGAGATTGAGGCTTTCATTGCAATGGTTCTCAAGATCAGTGTGGCCATAAACTTTCACGACTCAGTATCCTTTCAGAACAGAGCTGGAGATATTAGCAACATCCTGCACCTGCAACCTACTGCTGCATAAGGGAAATCAATACCATTGTTTTCAAAACATTTCATTCTTCTTTATCATCACTGAGTTCCCACCTTCAGTGTACCACAGATCACCATAAATGAGAAATTCAATTGACCAGTCACGCAAATACTGTGAGTACAAGTCAGAGGCTGCATCTCCCGGGACAAGTGACTCTCCTTTCAACATCCAGCGGTCATTCTACCATCTTCAAGGGGCAAGTCGGGAATATGATGGTACACTCCACATGACCAGATGAGTACACTGCCAACAGTTCTCAAAAAGTTTGACGCTACCCAGACAAAGTAACCTCCTTGACTGGCACCTCATTAATCACCATAAATATACATTCCCTCCACTGCAAATCCGCAATGGCTAAGTGTATTTGATCTACAAAGTGCACATCTGCTTTATTAACACTTCCTAAACTCCCAACCCCTTCACCAAGAAGGGTAAGAGCAGCTGGTGCATGAGAACACTACCATTTTCTTTTTTCTTTTTCAATCTTTTTATTAATTTCAACATCATAAACATTACAGAAAATAGATACAGAGCAATTGGGATTACATTATTGATAATTAGTTTATACAAGTATAAACTCAATTGACACATAATTAATGAGCCCCCCAAAATCTCACAAAGTACAAATATAGTATGGGAAAAATGTAAAGTGAAAATACAAAAATATCATGAAAAAAGAAAGAAAAAAATATATATATACCCCAATAGAAAAAAACCTAATCTAAACCAACTAGAAAAAAACTAAACTAAAGGAAAAAAAGAAAAATAATGGGTTATTATGATACCTCAGATAAAACCAATAGTGTCATTAACTCCGCTCCTCTCCCCGTATTTTGAAGTAACAAAATAGAATTGGAAAGGGTCAAATTACATCATGTGAAAGTATTGAATAAATATTCAATAAATAAATATTGAATAAACACTACCATTTTTAAGTTCCCTTCCAGGTCATACACCATCCTGACTTTGAAATATATGACCAATCCTTTATTATTACTAGGACAAATCCTGCAACTCCCTACCCAAAAGCACTGTGGCAGTACCATCACCATAAAGATTGCAGTGGTTCAAGGAGATGGGTCAAGAGCATTTAGCAAAGGACAAACAATTCTGGTCCAGTTAGTGATTCCCAGATCAAAAGTGAGTAAGTAAAAAAAAACTGACTGTAGGTGGAGTAAGAAGATGGCTCTGTAAAGAATGCAGAATTTCCCCATGGGCAATGTTGATTACATACAGTACATATCACTTTGGTTCTGCAACAAATAATACCATGTTTACATCCAGTTGTGGTACAACCAGGTACAGTAATTCATTCAGGGTAATCTTTCTAGTATTCTGCCAGCATTCACGAAGGCTTCAGTATGCAGCATTATACCGTGCTACTTGCCAGCACAAAAAATCTTGGGTCGTAAGATCCTCCTGCTGTGAAAGTGCTTCTTCACTCTGTTCAATGGATTCATGGGGAACATGCATTAAAAGAAAGCCTTGCTGTTATATATAACACAATAGAACAGAAAACCAGTACTTTTAAACCACAAGTCCACTGTTCTGGATGAAGTCTTTAATAAATGGCACAAACAGCATCAAGATTCACGGCGTTCTGCAGTAAATTACACAATCTCCCCACCTCCAGCATAGGCCTGGGCATCAGCTTTACTACTGATAAATATATAGGTCCTTAAGTCCCTTAAGCTTGCTCCAACATCACCTCTGCGCCACTCTCTTGCTCTGATCTCAAATCCTTTGACTCCCTTCAAGGAATGGGACGTAGAGTTGCAAAAAGGAAAAAGAAAGGAAAGGAGAGGAAACACAGAAGATACTGCGTTTTGGCAGCATGGCAAAATACTACGGGCAATTCATCTAGTGCAAAATCAAATTTGACATTCACCAAAGCCACAGAATCTAATTTCTTTCCTGTGTCCCACAGTCCAGCAAGCCACCAAGCCAACATAAAGTAAATACTTGATATTGGCTTTATAATCTAAGCTAATCAAAAGAGCACATGAACCTCATCTAATCACACTGGAGTACCCCCTTAATGCTTGCCTTGCATATGCCTCTGCCCATTCCAGTGAGACACCTGGAGACACAGCATTGCGAGTAGAATGGTATTGGGTTCAGTGGGGGAGATTGTAAATGACTGTGGAATGACTGTCTTTAAGCAGCGCCTACTTAATATGAGTGATAGCAGTCTGGACTTGGCCAGCAATAGGTAATGCCAGGGACCCTGGCAGAGTTACAGTGACTGGACCATGGACGCTTGTCAGCCTGACTGAGATTACCATGTATGTGTCCTTAGAGACTTTTACAGTCCACGTGAGAGTCCCCCAGCTTTGCTCATCGTCTACTGGCAGTCACATTACCAGACTGATGCAATATCCTGCAGACTGCTGATTTATAGCATCATTTAGGCAAGACAATGGTTTGTCCCATTCAGGCAGGGTGATAAAACCGTTGCTGGCAAGGGATGTGGAGCACCTAGCAAAGAGAAAGAATGATGGATACTTAAAGTTTAGGAAGCAAGGATCATACACGACTCTTGAGAATTACAAGATAGAGAAGAATGAGCTTAAGAATGGACCTAGGAGAACCAGAAGGGGACAGGAGAAGGCGAGTAGATTAAGGAAAACTCCAAGGCATTCAACATGTACATGAAGAACAGGAGGATGACTAGAGTCAGAGTAGCACTGATCAGGGAAAAAGAGGAAACATGCCTGGAGTCGGAGGAGGTAGGAAAGGTCCTTAATGAATATTCACCAGTGAGAAGGACATTGACAAATGTGAAGTAATCATAAACTTATGACCTACACCTGGCAGAGTGCTCCAGCTTATAGATGAGGAATAACCATACACCTGCCCCCAACACCCTCCACCATTTCAGCTTTTACGCCACATCTTTTGTTCACAGTAAAAAGGCAGAAAGAGGTTGTGTAAAGAAGGATTCAACAAAGGTGTATGGTGTGGTGGCCTTCATTAGTCTGGGAATTAAATTCCAAGAGCCATGAAATAATGTTGCTATTCTATAAAACCCTGGTTGGACCACACTTGGAATACTGTGTTCAGTTCTGGTCGCCTCGTTAAAGGAAGAATGCAGAAGCTTTAGAGGGGATACAGAGGAGATATACCAGGGTACCACCTGGACTAAAAGACCTGTCTTATGAGGAAAGGTTGAGTGAGTTAGGACTTTTCCTTTTGGATGAGATGAGACTTGATAGAGGTGAATGATAAGAGCCATACGTAGATAGAGTGGAGAACCAGCACCTTTTTTCCAGTGTGGCAATGGCTAATAAGAGAGGACATACTTTTAAAGTGATTATAAGAATGTATAGGGGGATGTTAGAGGTAGGTTTTTTTTACAGAGGGAATGGTAAGTGTATCATGGAACACATAACCAGAAGTGGTGGCAGAGGCAGATCCCTTAGAGATATTTAAGATCTTTGGATTGGCATATGGCTGAAAGAAAAATGGAGGGCTATGGAGAAGGGAAGGGTAAGATTAACCCTGGGTGTTGGTTAAAGTGTTGGCACAACATTGTCGGCTGAATGACCTGTACCCTGCTGTACTGTTCTATGTCCTACATTCTATTCAGAATTTAGTGGATGTTGTTTGGGCTGTGGTAGAAACAGCAGCACGCTCAGCAAGTTTGATTTAACTGTTTTTAGAAAGATATGTTAAGTAATGTCTGCATTTGCTGAATGATCACTACAGGCTGGAGCTCTTCTGATCTTCTTCCTCCGGAAGTAACAGCCTGAAGGTCAAATAAACTTGGAGTAAAAGAGAATAAAAACATGCTGTTATTACTGGATCCATAAATGTGTGAATGGAATTATTCATTGTTTCCATGACAGAAAGTAAAGACTGGAGAACACGTGTGACATTGGTACTGCAATCATCCTTCACACTGACAGGACTGCCAATCCAGCGAGCATTTCGTTGTGCATTGCTATCAGTTCCTGTGGGCTTCCCCATGAAATACTCACACAGGCCCTTCAAGGCAAAATATGCGACCTCATCTTCCAGGCATCTGGCATCTAGATTCTTATAACCAGTCCTGGCTGCTTATTGACTCTATGTGCAAATTTTACCTCTAAACTAAACTCTTTATCATGTGTTGACTAATAGCGGCTTCCACTGTGGAATAAGGTGGAACAACCATATCTGTAATCATTAACTAATGCTTCTTATTACAATGCATCACCTTATGTGGCAGTAGAGAGAAAATTGTTAATGAGTATCATGCACTGCATTCAGATGACAAATCTTTGATGGTAGTATGTGTAAGGTACGAGAAGTGAATGCAAACGTTGCAGTGATGCTAATTCAATGAAGTTCAGAACCAGAATCAGAATTATTATCACTGACAATATGAAAATAGTGGCTTTGCAGCAACAGTAGAGTACAAATCATAAACATCTATGAATTGCAAAATTAAATACATAGTGCAAGAAAAACATGGAATAGCAATAGCATAGACCATCCAGAAATCTGATAGAAGAAGGGAAGAAGCTGTTCCTTAAAACATTGAATGTAGGTGTTCCGGTAACTGTATCTCTTCCTTGATGGCAGTAAAGAGAATAGGGCATATCCTGGACAGTGAGGGTCCTTAATGATGATGGCGCTTACTTGAGGTGTTATCTCTTGAAGATCTTGTTGATGATGGGGACGACTGAGTCTGTGATGGAGCTGTCTGAGTCTAATATCCTCTGCAACCTCTTCTGACCCTATGCATTGGAGCCTCCTTAGAGAGCTATGAGACAACCAATCAAAATGCTCTATACCATACATCTATAGAAATTTACAAGAGTCCTTGGTGACATACCAAATCTTCTCAAATTCCTAATGAGGTAGAGACAACTGCTATGCCTTCTTGATTGCATCAGTAAACAGGATCCAAGACAGATCCTCTGAGATATTGGCAGGCAAGAACTTTATGCTGCTTAACTTTGCAATACTGACTACTCAATGAGGACTGGTGTGCATTGTCCCAACTTTCCCATCATAAAGTCCATAATCTGTTCCTTTAGCTTGTTGACACTGAGCTTGAGATGGTTGCTGTGATACCACTCAACCAGCCAACCTATCATGCAATAGGTTGCATTGGAGATTGTAAATTCAGAACAATTAGAAATTATGGTCAGATGAATGATGGAGGTGAATGGAGCATAGATATTGAATTGATGGAATATGGCATTGGAGAATATATCCACTAACCAAGACTGCTCAGGTGAGGTCATTTAACATCATGTGCACTGCATCTAGGATTTTATACTTGATCTCTGCCTGCTGTGAGAGCTGCCTGCTCCCTCTGCTTTAGCAGTGCCCATTTGTAGGGTCTCCTTTGCAGGCATGAGACATTTTTGGCAGCAGGACATCTCATCTCCTCTCCACTTCCTACACATAGCATCAAAAAACTGCGGAACTCTACCTTCCCGTTGTTTTGCAGTGTTGCAAATTTGCAAGTTCAGATTGAATTCTGAGCCATCTTCCCCACTGGTTGCAAAACCACAATGCTCCTACTTAAGCAAAAAAAGAGGAACAGGAGTCGGCCATCTGGCCTGTCGAGCCTGCTCCGCCATTCAATAAGATCATAGCTGATCTGGCCATGGACTCATCTCCACCTACCTGCCTTTTCCCCATAACTTTTAATTCCCCTACTATGCAAAGATCTATCCAACCTTGTCTTAAGTATATTTACTGAGATAGCTTCCACTGCTTCAAAGAGGTCCAGGCTGCTTTAACTGACTTGGACACTCAAAGAACTAGTCTACATGGAGTTAGTTAGCCACAAAGCTACACATTTATTGCTACTGCACTGAGCAGTCTTTTAATTGAAGATGCACCCACTTTGGGGGGTTATCCAGTTTGGTTACCCAGCCATGTATTCGTATTTCAAAGAGTTAATTGAAAATGTGCCAGGAAGCCTCTGATCTTTTGTGGTCATCCATAGAGGCGTATTCATAAACATCTGGTATGCAGTGTTGTCTGACCACTTACCTTGGCTGCAAAGCTCCATTGAGAATATGGCTTTTATTTGACAATCTGTTGAAGAAGTGCTATGCATTGAGTCTTACATTCCATCATGGATGTATTCTGGATACCTTTTTTCCATATATGGAAACTTGTCTTATTTATATTAACCAGCTTACAGTGAGAAACTCTGCATTCAGATAAATTTCTGGCTGTGTTGAAGAATTTCTTTCATCAAGGGCCTGGAAAGCGACAAAATAACAAGCTACACACATAAAAGTTGCTGGTGAACGCAGCAGGCCAGGCAGCATCTATAGGAAGAGGTACCGTCGACATTTCGGGCCAAGACCCTTCGTCAGGACTAACTGAAAGAAGAGATAGTAAGAGATTTGAAAGTGGGAGGGGGAGGGGGAGATCCAAAATGATAGGAGAAGACAGGAGGGGGAGGGATGGAGCCGAGAGCTGGACAGTTGATTGGCAAAGGGATAAGAGAGGATCATGGGATGGGAGGCCTAGGGAGAAAGAAAGGGGGAGGGGGGGAGTCCCAGAGGATGTGCAAAGAGTACAGTGAGAGGGACAGAGGGAGAAAAAGAGAGAGAAAAAAAATATATATATAATAAATACATAATAGATGGGCAACGAAGGGGAAGTGAGAAATTAACGGAAGTTAGAGAAGTCAATGTTCATGCCATTAGGTTGGAGGCTACCCAGATGGAATATAAGGTGTTGTTCCTCCAACCTGAGTTTGGCTTCATCTTGACAGTAGAGGAGGCCGAGGTTAGACATATCAGAATAGGAATGGGACATGGAATTAAAATGTGTGGCCACTGGGAGATCCTGCTTTCTCTGGCAGACAGAGTGTGGATGTTCAGCGAAACGGTCTCCCAGCCTGCGTCAGGTCTCACCAATACATAGAAGGCCGCATCGGGAGCTCCGGACGCAGTATATCACCCCAGCTGACTCACAGGTGAAGTGTTGCCTCACCTGGAAGGACTGTCTGGGGCCCTGAATGGTGGTAAGGAAGGAAGTGTAAGGGCATGTGTAGCACTTGTTCCGCTTACAAGGATAAGTGCTGGGAGGGAGATCAGTGGGGAGGGATGGTGGGGACGAATGGACAAGGGAGTCGCATAGGGAGCGATCCCTGCGGAAAGCGGGGTGGGGAGGGAAAGATGTGCTTAGTAGTGGGATCCCGTCGGAGGTGGCGGGGGTTACGGAGAATTATATGTTGGACCCGGAGGCAGGTGGGGTGGTAGGTGAGGACAAGGGGAACTCTATTCCTAGTGGGGTGGCGGGAGGATGGAGTGAGAGCAGATGTACGTGAAATGGGGGAGATGCATTTGAGCGCAGAGTTGATGATGGAGGAAGGGAAGCCCTTTTCTTTAAAAAAGGATGACATCTCCTCCGTCTTAGAATGAAAAGCCTGATCCTGAGAGCAGATGCGGCGGAGACGGAGGAGTTTCGAGAAGGGGATGGCATTTTTGCAAGAGTCAGGGTGAGAAGAGGAATAGTCTAGATAGCTGTGGGAGTCCATAGGCTTATAGTAGATATCAGTAGATAAGCTGTCTCCAGAGATAGAGACAGAAAGATCCAGAAAGGGGAGGGAGGTGTCGGAAATGGACCAGGTAAACTTGAGGGCAGGGTGAAAGTTGGGGGCAAAGTTAATAAAGAGCCCAGCATGCGTGCAGGAAGCAGCACCAATGCAGTTGTCGATGTAGCGAAGGAAAAGTGGGGGACAGATACCAGTATGGGCTTGGAACATGGATTGTTCCACAAAGCCAACAAAAAGGCATGCATAGCTGGGACCCATACAGGTGCCCATGGTTACACCTTTAGTTTGGAGGATGTGGGAGGAGCCAAAGGAGAAATTATTAAGAGTAAGGACTAATTCCGCTAGAGGAGCAGAGCGGTGGTAGAGGGGAACTGGTTAGGTCTGGAATCCAAAAAGAAGCGGAGAGCTTTGAGACCTTCCTGGTGGGGGATGGAAGTACATAGGGACTGAACATCCATGGTGAAAATAAAGCAGTGGGGGCCAGGGAACTTAAAATCATTGAAAAAATTCAGAGCGTGAGAAGTGTCATGAACATAGGTGGAAGTGGATTGAACAAGGCAGGATAAAACAGTGTCGAGGTATGCAGAAGTGAGTTCAGTGGGGCAGGAGCAAGCTGAGACAATGGGTCTACCTGGACAGGCAGGTTTGTGGATCTTGGGTAGGAGGTAGAAACGGGAAATGCGAGGTGTGGGAACTATAAAGTTGGTAGCAGTGGATGGGAGATCCCCTGAGCGGATAAAGTTGGTGATGATGTGGGAGACAATGGCCTGGTGCTCCTTAGTGGGGTCATGATCAAGGGGTAAATAAGAGGAGGTATCCGCGAGTTGTCGCTGTGCCTCGGCAAGGTAGAGGTCAGTACGCCAGACTACAACAGCACCCCCCTTATTGGCCCTCCAACCTGTTGGCATGAACATTGACTTCTCTAACTTCCGTTAATACCCCACCTCCCCTTCATACCCCATTCTTTCTTTCTTTCTTTCTTTCTTTATTATTATTATTATTATATTTTTTCTCTCTTTTTCTCCCTCTGTCCCTCTCACTATACTCCTTGCACATCCTTTGGGATTCCCCCCTCCTTCTTTCTTTCTCCATAGGCCTCCCGTCCCATGATCCTCTCATATCCCTTTTGCCAATCAACTGTCCAGCTCTTAGCTTTATCCCTCCCCCTCCTGTCTTCTCCTATCATTGCAGATCTCCTCCTCCCCTTCCTACTTTCAAATCTTCTTACTATCTTTTCTTTCAGTTAGTCCTGACGAAGGGTCTTGGCCTGAAACGTCGACCGTACCTCTTCCTAGAGATGCTGCCTGGCCTTCTGCGTTCACCAGCAATTTTTATGTGTGTTGCTTGAAATTCCAGCATCTGCAGATTTCCTCCTGTTTGCGTTTTTAAATAACAAGCTACCTTTAATTGTAAATGACTTAGATAGTGGGTCAATGAGTTAACAAGCAAATCTGATTCAAAGGAGCTGAGAAAAAAAAACATTAGTATAGGCCTAGTTGAGGAGATGCATTTTAAGAATAATATAGTGTTTTTTACAGACTTCCAGGTCTTCAGGCCTCCGCAGTTTAAGACATTGGTGCAAGTGAGGAGGTTTATTATCATGTTTGTGGAAAAGCTCCTGAATAAAGAATGCAGTCATCAGATGGAATAAATTGGAAAGCTGCCTCTCATAACAACTGTGCATCAATACGCCCAACTAAACCGCTGAAGTAACCAGGCCTACTCTGGGTTTCCAGCTTCTGCAAAATCTGTTGTGTTTATACTGGGGAAGGTGCAAGTCCAAGCATCTGCCTCATCAACACCTAAGTCAGCAGAATTCTAGACAAAGTGGCATGCATTCACATGCAACGACATTTAATTCTCTCTCTAAACAGACACTTTGGAGGAGCAAACTATTGAAAGTGAAAAGTACATACATTTCTACACATGGAGACAATCAGTACAAAGATTCAGTACCTTATGCGAATAGGTTGAGTGAACTTGTTTTTTTTTCTCCTTGGAGCGACGAAGGATGAAAGGTGACCTGATGGAGGTGTATAAGACGAGAGGCTTTGATCGTGTGGATAGCCAAAGGCTTTTTCCCAGGGCTGAAATGGCTAAGACAAGCGGGCATAGTTTTAAGGTGTTTGTAAATAGGTACTGAGGGAATGTCAAGGGTAATTTTTTCACACCTGGTGTAGTGGGTGTGTGGAAGGCACTGCTGGCGGCAGTGGTGTAAGCAGATACAATAGGGTCTTTTAAGAGACTCTTAGATAGGTACATGGGGCTTAGAAAAATAGAGGGTTATGCGCTAGGGAAATTCTATTTAGTTTCTCGAGTAGGTTACATGGTCAGCACAACATTGTGGGCCAAAGGGTCTGTAATGTGCTGTAGATTTCTATATTCTATGTTCTAATTACCTAATCAGAAATACAGGGCAAACATTAAATTACATAATTTAAGTTGCAATCTGTCCTACAAGAGCTGGTGGAAAGGAAAAGAAAGAATATGACTGTATTTATTCTTGTCCCTGATTTTTTACTGATTTTAATGGCTTCCTCCGATGACATATGGGACTAAAGGAGGGCTAGCTCCTTATTGTTGGCTATTTCTGGTGCTTAAGTTATTGTACAGTGTATTACTTTCCATGATGTTTTGTTAATGACTAGTTGATCATATTCTGCAGGGGATTTTGCTGCTTGCAAATCCCCTCATGGGAAACATCCCATCAACAGGTATCAGTGGTTTTCAACCTTTTTTCGGCTTGTGGCTCACTTGTGACTTTCATTTACCTCTGTGACCTCCAACTGCCATAGTATCTGTTAGTTACCAAAACCATTTTTGGTCAACTGTACTAATTTTTCTAATATACAGTTAATATTTATGTTTTAACAGGTTATAGGCATTATTATATGTTAACTATAATGTTACAGGTATATATGAAAAATAAAACTATTTCAAATGTCTGAATAGGATGTGTTATTTTATAATATATATAATATTCTTCCAGCCAGTAATGAAAAAGTGCTTTATAATCTTACTTTGGATATCAAATTAAGGGGAATTAAGGGTTGTAGGGAAAAGGCAGGAAGGTGGAGATGAGTCCATGGCCTGATCAGCCATGATCTTATAGAATGACAGAGCAGGCTGGGCAGTCCAGATGGCTCACTCAATGCTCCTATTTCTTAGGTTCTCAACTAGTGAGATCCTTGCAACTGGTGCAAGTCTGCAAGTTTTTTTTTGAGTATCTGGTTGCAACTTGGTGAAAGATAATCAAAGATCAACTCTTTTCACAACATTAGAATGGTTACCAGCTTTTGACGGCAAGGGAAGAGTTTGACTAAAACCATATTCAACTAGATAAGAGGTGGGGAATCCAATTAAAAACAACTATGTTTTGTCCTAGAGCTGTGGAAGCTTATTTTGAATATCACCAGTTATGCTGACATTTTGCTTGCTGCCTTTGAGTTTTACTTGAGTTGTTATATTCAAGCAATAAGACCCGCTAGCAATGTGGTGTCAACATCCTTCACATTCACCCCAAATGGATCCACCATCCAATCTGGAATATGCGTCTCCAGCAGGACTCCGACCTAAAATTCCGTATCAGTGAGCAGTTGTTTCAAATGATCAAGATGGACAATCAGATCGTCATCTTGCAAATCTATTTTAAGAGTAGCCAGTGAAAGAAATTATATAAATTCACGACATTGCTACTAAAAAGTTTGTTTTTCCAAGGAAAACGGTAATCACCTCTTTGCATTATGAGATTGCATTTTTTAATAAATTTAGTTTTTAAAGATATATTTGACAGTAAAATATGTCAGACAATTTGTTCTGCAAGCTGCTTATCACTTTGAAATACTACAATACTATCAAGAGAAGCGAATTGAACTTCCTTTCAAAATATGACAGATATCAGGGATTTAATGGAAGTTGTAGTGGTAGATAGTAATGTGGTGGTAGATTTCATGCGTTCTCGCATCTCTGCAGTTTAGCCGTTTCTGGCAGATGACCCCATTGCAGTAACTGCAGCCTTCACACCGCGTTGCATGAGTATTATAACACGCACAGGTCAGTGGAAGGCAAACAGACTCAGCCTCCTGCTGTGTACTCGTTGAGCTGCCTTGCTGCAGACAGCCCCGCTTAACCTACAGTTTGTGATTTGGGGGTGTTTGTGGAGCGCGGCTCAGCGGGCCGCCCTGAGGGTTTAAACGGTGATTTGTGGGTGGTCAAGCCGTAGCAGAGATAAAACACCCTGCACTCCCAAAACAAACATGCTCAACTGTTTTGTTGTCTCAGTTGCATCATCTAGCATATTTCCCATTCATTTATCCAATTAAGTTACATATATCCATTCATATATTTTAGTAATATTTCATTTTAGTAAACTTATCATGGCCCATGAAGAAACTCCAATGGCTCCTAATTTCTTTTTTTTACTTGTGGCCCCTACGAAATCCAGCATGGTCCCCGTTGAGAACCACTATTTTAGATAAAGAGGCGCATTCAATTCGAAGAAAAGAACTCCTCCACGTTTGAATTCAGTATGCCTTCGATTGTAACAATCCGAAGCAATCAGCAACTTCCCCGCCACTGACTGATTCGTAATCCACATTACAACTCCCGAATGTGAGCGCGGACGAAATCCCCTTCACGCTGACGGCGAGTCATTCCGGACCTCATACCGCGATAGAAGTTGACTTGAATTGTTTCATTACAGAGCTTTCAACGGCCAAGATGGTTGTGGAAAATGAGGGGTACTCTTAATGAGTTTTCTCAAGCGCCAACCTGCTTACATTTAATGAACAGACGATATATTAAATGCGACAGCTGGAATTCAAGTGTAATGTAAGCTATCTGGAAATGCAAATATTGTAAATTCAGACTTACGTATCAATTAGACTGAGCTGCATCATCCGTGCAGAGTCAATGAGCATCAACTTTCCAGAACTTTAGCCCGTTTGGGATTATTACAATGCTCTTTACTGTTGGACCATTATGGTCCTGCGATTTAATTTTTTATATATATGGAAAAAGTTGCAGCTAAATGGTAGACATAAGGATAATCTATGTTTATAACAGCCCTCATTTGAATCACTGAGATTTCACCCTCAGTAAAAGTTGTTCAGCAGCTCGGATTTTTTTTTTGCTCCAGATTCCAGCATCAACAGTCTTCCTTAGCTCTTGATTTCAAATCATCCCTATCATAGGAATTTATCCCCACTCAGTTATCATCTTCCAGTACAGGAATTTCAAACACGGTTCCCGACTGGGTGAAGCCAGCCTGTATTATCGAGGACACACTCTACGGAAGGAAAGATTATCTACTGCGCAAGTTAAAAACTATTTATTTCCAGTCGGGACAATTTTATACGAAAGAGATGTATTGTAAACCTGTTTTTTTTAATTTGTGCAAAAAAATCTGAAACTGTTTGTGGACAGGATGTAAACGGGCGGTATGCATAAATCACGCCGTAAGGTTTCATTGACACAAAGTATCACCTATTTAAAAACACCACATTCAAAAGTATATTCTACTTCTGTACATTTAGTCCACTTCAGTGCAACGTGAGAAAAACCAAATTCAGGTTAATTGCTGAAGTATCTTGTTCTCTTCAGATTACTCTCAATTACCTTGTTGCAATTTTTGCCTCCACTTGACTCACAATAAAGGCAGTGGAACAGCTAATTGTTTTTTTTTGCTTCAGGGTTTATGCGTCATCTCTGACGTTACATGCTTAGAACCAAAGTCTGGAGGAAACTAGAAGCGTGCACAAATTGGGTTCTAAATCGCACAACCAGTTTTGCTCATTACTTATGGAAATCAAGAATTGCAGAAAAGATAGCACCGAGTGCTTCAAACGGAACACGCATACTAGGAGATTAAAAAAAAGAAACGTTCAGCAGAATTAATACCGTTATACCAAGGCACAGAATGTGTCCACTTTACGCTCGTTAATATGGTATCGTTTCTGAAATTTTGCTACCTTCTCTGGAAGCAGGTTTAAGTGGTGGTTTTAAAAATCTGTACAATCTTTACGTTCTCTCCCCGCCACAGTATAAAGTGCAGACCTGATAAGTTTCAGGAGGTTCCGTTTACACTTAATGCAGTTGTGTGATAGATGTATAACTGCAAGCATGTTCTGATGTGATGCGGTAATGTTCAAGTACCCGTCAAAAACAAAACGATTTCCAAGGTTTGAAAATCTGAAACCCAGCGAATACAGAGGTTTTCATAGACAGATGGGGATCTGACTTTTGTGTTTGCCATTCGCCGACAGACAGGCTGTTCCTTTCCATAATTCTCCTCAGAATTTTACATCTGTAATTGTCCCTATACAATAAAACGTCTTATACTGGGGAAACCAAGTAGTTCAATTATACATGGACCTAAATATTAAAATGCAAACATAATACCTTGCTTGATTTTAGAGCTAAGGACAGAAGAATCAAAAGCGGAATTGGGTTTGTGCACCCCCTGACAATTAGACCAATCCTGGTGTTCTGCCTCTAACGCCTTCCCAACCAGTCGCCATATACACTGAATCTCCTATCCATCGATCTCAACCTTCAGCGTGCACACTCCTCTCAGGGAGAAACTTGCAAAAAAAATTACAACTCTCTTTGGAAAGAGGTCGCGCCATTCCCCCCCCCCCCCATTCTGAATACCAAGCCTTCTTCACGAGACCAGACCCCCGAGTACCGCCGTCAATTCGATTGTCCCTCCTGCAGCATGAATTTCACCGCTCGGAGTTGACCACAGTCCGATAATATCGGCGCGATATCCCACCATATTTGACTCGGTTACCCATTGTCACCCTGACCTGCTAATTACAAGCGCCATCACTTAAATAAGACCGCCAAAGTTCAATAGAAGTGAGCGTGTAAAAAGAAATCCAACCCTGATGATATACTTGAAATTCTAAAAGAGAATTTCTGAATGAAATGGCGCAAGGTTGTATTCGGGATAGTCTTCATGACTGTGACTTCGCATGATTTGTCAGACTGAAGCGGGCGTTCCACAGATAACCCCGCTTTGAGGACTTCGTGCGCTGATAAAAGGAAAGAAAGCCGCGGAATGGATCAATCAACAGATCGAAGAATTGCGGGAATTCTAAGAGAGGCAAGGAATCTGTTACAAAAGCCGGCATTTGTCTCTCTTTTTAAAAATGTTTTTGTTCCCTGCTACCTACTGTACAGAGACTGGTCAATATAAATTATGTATGCCCTGTCCAGCTGCACTTGTGCATTCAAGAGCTATCTCCACGGCTAGAGCTGTAACATTAGCACGAAAAACAGCTCAAGCAATGTAAGCAGCACGCCATTTACTTCCTAACCAATAAAACTGGTGGGATGTCTCTGCACACACCATGCCACTGGACAGAAGTTTGATAGGTTTTGTTTCATTTCAGCAACGATGCGTATTCTTGAATTTATCTGACTCGAACGCGTTCTGTAAAAATTTCCGAAATAATTTAATTGCTGTTTGTCACTACGTAAACTAGGAGAGAGAAATATTTGCAAATTTGGAAGGAACAGTTGCGTTAGAAAGCGATAGTTTATCACAGAAAAAACATTAAGCCGAACAAGTCCCGTGCCATAATTTCCGCCCTTCCAATAGAATCTGTTTTGATAATCCTACTTTTAACCTAATAGTAATTTTAAAATTACTATCAGAGTCTTGGCATTAGCGTACGTGCGTGGTGTTCAGACTTTGCTCGAACGGAAAGAGATTCTGAAGTGAAAACATGTTTTCTTTTTTCTCCCTTTGCTTTTTTTAAAATCTGACAATAGATTCTATGCGCTTTTTCGGGGTGTGTGGAGAGTTGGCAAGATGCTAGTAACTTCTACATCTGTTTGTGGAGTGTATCCTAACTAATCCAATTAGATTTTGCTGAACATATGTCTTTGTTTTAGCATGCCGCTCTGCATTTTTTTTAGGACTTCGCTTATAACACACCTCTTTGGCTAATTTTTAGTCAATGGTTCAAATTTTCTCTGACATGATGTTGGTTTTGTCCAATTATAAACATATAAACCATATTAAGATCCATCCAACGCCAAAGTGTTGTAACTAAATTCAATAGTTAAACTAAATAGAACCAAACAGCTACTTTATTTTAAAACAGGTTGAAATTATTTCTTTCGCAGAAATAGCAACAACCATAACTTATTCTTATCTAATGTTCATTGGGCGGGGGGGGGGGGGTGCGTTTGCAAAGTTTATAAGGTTCTTTGGCAAAGTCTATTTATTATAAGTGACCTCATAAAGAAATGAAAGGTTTATGTTTTTGTCTTGCTATTCCTAAAACAATCATCTGGACGTTGATTTGCTCTTAAACCCGATGAAAAAAAGCACGGTTGCCGTCCTGCCTCCTGTTCCCGGGTCTGCTCACTTAGGTTTTCCAGTTGTAGCTCTCTTGCGCCACTATTGGAGGAAGCTGATAACTGCGACAAGCCGCAGCAGACAATGTCAGCGACTGTAGTTTGTAAAATGGGGTCAAGAAGAGCTTGCGGCACTCCTTTCAACCCTTTCGCTAGCCGGACACAAGAAGTATTCAACGGCATCGGCCAGATCCAACTGCGCCCAAAGGGTGCAAAAGAACAAACGCACTATCAAATACGAGCCAAGTGCAAGGGTTCCCTTGTTTACCTGGAACTGAACGAGATATAATTTATGTACTGCAAAATGTGCCCCATTGAGCCAGTTAAGTTTAGGCCAAATGTACTTCTCAGTAATAAGCACAGCGTGCTAATTATAAATGGATTGATTGGAGTGTTGGACAAGAGTAGAGCAGGTAAGAGTATGATGTTGGTATTTGTTAAAGAACTGAAATGGGTTGGATTAACCCTGTAACCACCGGGAGTTTGCACGTAATGATGACTCAGAATTCCGTAGAAGTCCGGGAATTCCGGGAGTGAAAACACGCAGGGAAACAGACGAAAGTGCAAAGAAACGAGAGAGAAAAAAAATAAAAGTATGGGAACACTGGCTGCACCGGTCATTGACATCTAGTAATGCGATCCGGGACCCATTGTTCACTTCAAAAGAAATTGCCCCTGAAATAATCCGCGTTTTAAAGATTCCGAGTGTGTGTACAAGTTTGAAGATGATGGATATTCAAGCGATCATATGTCTCACGTGCAAGCCTAAAGCACTTTCATTAATTGAAACATATTCCAAATCGTTATTCTCGCCGGCCATAATTAGAGCAACTCAGATAGCTCCGAGTGACGAGCGAAAACTTTGGTGGATCGGAACTGAAAGGCTGATTTTTTTCCCGGTGTAAATCGTTGGTTAAACAAGTCTCCAATTTCCATTTGTTAATTGATGCAATTACGCATTGCTCGTAATGGGCACGCCGGTCTCAAGGCAGCCATCAATCACCCACCATTGACCTGTCAAAGCCGTACATTTATTTCTTTGGGGACCATTTCTGGCTCTAATAGAGAAAAATGGATACATCATCATCATTAATTAGTGACTGGCCCTTTGGCCACGGATCGGACGGTTGGAGAGTGAGGGAGTCGGCTTCAGGACACCCAAAGGCTCCACTACCATTTTTCTGATTATTAACTGTCGTCTATTGGATAAGGTCAAACCACTGTCTCTCCTGGGTCCTGAACACCTCCCTCGCCTGTTTCGTGTCAGCTTGCGCTTTAATTTATTGCATCTCTACTCTGATTTTCATTTTGCTTAACGCTGTTAGAACTTTGATTCAGTTCGCTGAGGAAGGAACAGAAGAATGTGCTGCGATCTGTCACGAAACAAATCAATTAAGACGAAAAGTGTCAAAATTATGATCTCAAAGAAAACGGATTGTGGCCCAGGTTCTGCAGCAGAATATAAACTGAACCAAGGCACGGGCTGGGCTGTATACACTGAGTCCCACTCAAATCAATATTGATGTTTTATAAAGAGAGTGGCAGTATGAATCTGGATGCATGGATATGAGATTGAGAGTAATTAAAAATCTCAGCCTGGTGTTTAACTACATGAAAACGCTGTATTTGAGCACGTGACAATTTGATATCGTAGAAATGTATTCTAAGTGGTTTCATTATATTTCAATGAACTTGAAGTAAGTGATGTCCAGACAATTTCCTTTATGCTGAATTAAGCAAGAAAGTATCTCTTAGTGCGTGCGGTAGTACATGATGCAGTAGTTGAAGAGTGCAGCAAGCTTTCAGATCATCTAAACATTGTTGTGGCGGTGACCTTTAAATTTCTCGATATTTTCTAACGTTGCAAAGTGACATAAAAAGCTTCCAACTACTTCTCCATCCATCGATGTACATCACAAAGCAACTTGAAAACATTAGAAACAAGTGTTGAATGAACCTAAGAATATTAGATGTTAAATATGATTGGCAAAGACATTATTATATCCTTTCTGTCATGTCGATTCGGGATTAATGTGACGTCACTTTGATACTCTTCCATGGATGAACGCTAAAGAACTATAGACCAGCAAATAATACAACTGGCAGACTCTATATCTGGAAGGACTTCCGTTATGTCTTTTAACCCTCTTCAGCTAAATATAATCGATAATTTTGCCTTGAGATGAGTACCGATAAGCTTTGAATGCCAGCTTACGGCGCTTTGCGATTTCCAAGTGGAATCATTTATTATTAAGCTAAAGACCATGCGGGCAATTTTCTCTAGAAGGTGCATTTTGAAGTAGGTTTGGTTATAATCAATCAGAAAGATATATTGCTTATGGTAACAAAAGGAGCAACGATGTCGTTCTCTCAGTTTGGATACCCTTACAATACCACTTCACAGGTAAGGATGGCCATCAATTAGCATTCGTTTATCCCAGACTCTGCGCTACTCTCTATTCTTTTTACGCATTGACATTTTTGGAGACTGTTTCACTTTCAATCTATAATGCGTTTTCCCATACCCCCTTTATATAGTCGTCTTTTTCACCACGCTGCATTATTTATCCTGTGCTTGTCTTGAATAAACCATTTGTCTTGATACGCACAATATACTCTGTAACGGACGGTTATTCGGCTGATGTTTACCGCCACTTTTGACTTATGATTCACCTGGAATTACTTCCACCTATTTCCGTATAGTTACACGTTTAACCATTCTCTGTCCATATTGATGCCTTACTACTTTAACTTGCATGGTATTGGTCACATAATTTCCTCCAGTCGGATATTTCAGCCCTCTGCGTTTCTTACTAATATGTTCATACTTTGTGTTTGTAGTTTTATATACACCGTCATTCCTCTAAACCAGTCCAAATGCATCTAACTGCATTATCTCATTATTATTTACCTATTTGCACAGCGCAAAAATGATTCCATAATTCCCTGCATATTTCCCAAACGATCGTGTGCCTTTAAATACTTTTATCTTCCGCCTAAACAGGAATATCAGGGCATTCTGTATTTGTTTAAGTACTAAATAATTTACACATTTTATTGTCACGATTCCACAGTATGGCGTTGCTTTGTAAACTCCTGATTCCTGTTGTACCTTCACTCTGGTGGAGTCCCACTTTATTCTGCTTTTGTCATCTATTTTGAATGCAGCTGGCTTCAAGGCATTTCGGTTGCTGCATGCATCTGTGCATTTTTCTCCTCATTGCAATGTGTGATCTGCTGATTCGTGTTCGGAGTGAAATGTCGGTTGCTCCTTTCATGCTTTCTTCGTCCAGTTCTTCGTGTCAGCGAGTCCCAGCACGGCGTGTTGTGAACCAGGCTCCAGACCTGTATCCGAAGGCTCCGCTGGCCCGGCCCAGACTGCCATTTGCTGTCCCAACTATGATAACAGACTGCTGGCCAACGCCAGGACCGAGATCAACGCAGCTGCCGCGGCGCTGGGCATGTACGGCAGCTCCCCTTACGCAACCGCAGCTAGCCAGAGCTATGGGAACTACCTTACATACAGTACTGATGCTTCAGCTTTCTACTCTTCACTGGTGAGTTGCGGCCGTGGGGAACACCAGCCCGTTTTCCATCACTATTCCTTTGTAGCGTGTGATATACCGAAGCCTCCCACGTTTGAACAATGGTAAAAACTTTTGACTATTTCGTGTGTTCTGCTCTACCTCCACCCCTTTCAGAATTCTCAGTACGAAATTAAAGATAGCACTGGGAGCTTGCACTCGGGAATTGCTCCGACAGCTACTTACTATCCGTATGAACACTCCTTGGGACACTACCAATACGACAGGTGAGCCCTTAGAGCAAGACAAATAATGTCAATAACACACAGTTCAAAACAAAATAGAAGCTGCATTTAGTGTCCATGATGAAATGAAGTTAAATATGTTGGTTTTGCCATATCCTTCCTCCAGATAACGGTTTCATCTGACTTTTTAGATGCGGCTCCGTTGACTTCAGCGGCACCACACGGCGCAAGAATGCGACCCGAGAGACCACCAGCACCCTGAAGACTTGGCTGTACGAACACAGGAAAAACCCTTACCCCACCAAAGGCGAGAAGATCATGCTGGCCATCATCACGAAAATGACCCTGACCCAAGTGTCCACCTGGTTTGCGAACGCCAGGAGGAGGTTGAAGAAGGAAAATAAAATGACCTGGTCACCCAGAAACAAAGGAGGGGATGACAAGAAAGAGGAGAGTGCCAGAAGGGACAGAGAGGAACATGGAACGGACAGCCTGGAAAACGGTGGGACTTCACCCATATTTACAGACAATGTAGTACATCCGCTGGCATGACATGCAACTACTCAAAGCACGCAGACTGCCACTCGATGTTTAATTAAATGTAATTACCTTGTAAATAATTTGGGGGGGGGGGGGGAGAGGGAACAACTGAACCAAAATGTAAAGTTGAAAAGAGTTTCAGAATCGTAGCAAAATGAGCAAAGATTCATCCCTGACAAACACATATATAATTCGTAACGGACTATAGAGTAAGGTTTATTCAGACTATTCTTAAAATTGTGTTTGAAAGTAAACGAAAGCAACGTAGATTAAAATTGTAGAGAAAAAATATTTTAATGTGTTCACAGACGAGAAAGAATACAGAGAAAGCAAAGAGCTGAGACTGAGCGATCTGGAAGATGATGAGTCAGAAAAACTGGAAAGTGACCATGAAAAGGCACCAAGTGAAATCAGACCGCGGAGAGGCTTGGTCGAGACTGAGGACAATGACTGCAATGTATCTCCTTCAAACAACCAGCGCACTTCCTGTTCCAAAAACTGCTCTACCCTCGAGTCCGACTTTCTAGATACAATAACGAATAAGCCATCTGTTTCTGTCGCAAGCAACAGCCTCCCGCAGCGCTTCGGGACAGCGGAGAAGCCGAGGATTTGGTCCCTGGCGCACACGGCAGCCTCCAATTGTCTGGTGGGTTGTCAGAACGGCCAGAGCCGGACTGCGAGGTACTGCGCGGAGGTGAGGCCATCCCAGGGCATGGTGAACCAAGTCGATGATATAATTTCCCTCGGAGACTCTTCACAAGCCGCCCGCATTCTCAGAACTTCTACATTCAACTTACAAACGCTTGTAGCGGCTGGTCAATTGCACTGCGCTTCCTACCCTGCGCTAGACAACTGCCAGTATACATCAGGGACTGAAGGTACTTTCACGTTGACTTCTCTCCGGCTGGCTCCCAAAATGTTTCTAATGGCAATAAATGCAACTGAAAGACGGTATAGCAATCCCCAATCACCCCCACCCCACCCTCATTTCAATTCAGGGCGCTATGTGTTGTTTTCAAGATGTAACTGTAGGTATCTCTTAATTACACCAAACAGTTAACCCTCGTGACGTGGATGCCCTTGAAGTGTGCAACAGTAAAAGCTAAATATCAAGGAAGAAAATTTTTCACAGGGCATCACCTAGCGTTATCTTTGTACAACCTTTGCCCCAGAGTGGGAAAAAGAACATTCTGGAAGAGTTTTCACGAAAACGCAGGGGACCGGAAGTTCTCCAGTCGCTGTCAAACCTGCTGAGTATTTGCAGCAAATTCCACCCCCATTTTCTCAGATTAAGCAGAGGCAGCGTAGAGAAAAATAAGGCTTAATACATTTAAGCCTGATATCCTTTGGTGACGATCTTTCCACCCTTCCCGCTTTAAAATTTATATCAGCCGCAGTATTTTGCTAATTTTGGGATGCATTCATCAAAAGCTTAGTGATGTAACTATATGGCCGAATTGGCCAATTAAGTGGTTACTTAGTGTTGATAATTAGGTATGAACGTTTGTAAAACATACGGTATTTTTCAGGATTTTTAAGAAATGTGAAATCTGATTTGGGGGCAACAGATATTACGGAAACGTGTCTACTGCGCCAGGAGGAGAGAGTGAGAGCGGCCTTCAGACCTGTGCTGAAGAGGTGAGGTAAGTGACAATTTCCGCGCTCCACCAAATTCCACCCCACCCCCACCCTCACCCCGCCTCCACCAAGTTCATCGGTGTTCAACCATGTGACGCTCTCTCGGAAAAGACACAACAATATCCATGTAAAAATTACAAAATGAACCAAGCAAGAGGCCCAAATGCCGCTCAGCTCCTTTGAGCTTGAAAGTTGCATCCTAGCGCTGGTTACAATTGTTTGAGGAAGAGCTGCAGGTCATTGGATACCCAATGTGTCCAAAGCAGGATCTGACGTTTGTCTCGAGCTATATTTCTATTTGCATAAGTGGCTAGTGTAATCAGTGTACTCTATTCTTTTGATGTATTTGCAGAATAAGATTATTTTCTTGTAATTTCCGCAGAAGATTCAAGGACTAGTCATTTACTGTATGTTTAACTTTGTCATTTTCTCTCTAAACCAAAACAGGTTCGGTTAGTGCCGTGCGATATAACCGAGGGCAATCCCGCGCAGCTCCTTCACTTTATGCACTGGTGATCCGACAATACACTGGAAATAAAACAGGATGTGTGTTCGTTTTGAGGACTGGCATTGACTTTCAAACAGACTCAACCAATGGTCAATGACTTTGTTTTGCCAAAATCTGAAACGTCACTTCCAACGTTTGTCCCTGCACGAAGTTATTCCACATACTTGAAAAAAATACATATTTAAGATTCAGGGGATGCACTCGAGCTGTTGTGATACAGAAGCCTTCTAATGATTATGAAACCACTTGACACCCGGTCACACGTTGTTTTTGCTGTTTTATAAAGTTTAAAGTGCACCCATTGCCCCCGATGTGGTCTATTTTGATTGACCCACTATTGCGTTTAACGCAGACTCACCTTGTTTACTTCAGAAAATACACCCCTCCCACTTTGTTTTATTTGTTCTGTGAAATGCCATTAAAATACAGTTATACTATTTAATAATAACTGTGAAAACTGCAGATTCGCGGTGACCTACTTAAAACGGAGATACGTTTATTAATTAAGTTAACCATATAAGTTGCTGAAGCGTAAAAATAAATATTTTGTTCCTGTAAAAGACGGTTCCAGAACTCAAAATAAAAGGAGTCTGAAAATCTATTGATATTGAAATGTCTGATATCTGCTATGTGAGGAAAGAGTACATTCACGTAAGATTTCTTTAGTTTATTCTTTAACATAGTCAACAGCTATGAAAAATTCCAGCACCAAATGAAAACTATATTAAGTTATTTGACTGACATAAAAGTTTAAAATAACAATTCCCAACGTTTTTTTTAGTTGTCGAACACTACTAATTGGGGAACTGTGCGACATGTAATTCATAGCAGGTGAAAGTTCAACGAACCGCCATCGACCACTTTGCATATGAGAAGCAAACCGACAAATTTATCCATTGTTTGCCATTAATTAGGACTGACTGCTTTGCTCGTACACTCTTCCTCAGAATAGAGGAGGCGGGGTACAATCAGGAGAATACCGTTTTGTTTCAGAATGTAAAGAAAGTTGCGTTGTAAGGCACACGCGTGCGCTTATTATAATATTTTGTAAAGGTTGCCTGATACAATTTGTAACAGTTAAAGAACAAGTGTTTCATTCAAAATTTGCTAATCATGTGTTGTAAAATATAACACAAAATCAATACAATATGATAAATTATATAAATTCATGCTTATATAACCTATCTGTGAAAATTATCCTCTTCACCTAAAGCTGGGGTGCTTTACAATCAAACACCACAGGAAGCTCACAACTTCCAAATCCAGCCACGTCGCTGTCACTTATAATTACATAAAATCGTGATGTTTCAGGAGTCATTGTCCAAAATCTCCCCTAGTTTCAGATGTTCATTTTACGAAGATATATTCGCAACTATATAAAAAAAAGACTTGAATAATGCACAAGGAACAAAACCTAATCCACTTCTCAATAAAAGAGTGTGTCTAAATCACAAGAGAACATTTAAAATAAATAATGTAACGTGTCGTAGCATCATAGTATATTATTCTGGCCCTTCATTTTCCTGCAGCTTTGCCTGCATTATGTACAGTATTACTAAGTTTCAGGTTTATACAGTGAACTTGCAGCGATCCGTTGAGCAAGGTGGAAATTACTTATTGATGTTTTGCGAAATAAAACATATTAGAAGAAGCATTCTTATCTTTGCTTTGTCATTTTTCTCTTTCTAATCATACCAGTCCCTTCGTACACGCTCACAGTGAATGGCGCAGGGGGGGCGAAGGATCAGTTTAATGAGACTCCAAAGCAAACCTTCAGAGTGTAGGGCCACAAAGTCCAAATCCGATTGCAGTGTGTTAGCAATAATGACCAGTGTGTAGCTGTGGGAATCTCATTACACAAAACTATCCTCCCCCCCCCCCGACATCTTAATAGACACAGTGATTAAAACAGTACACGGTTTCCCACACAGAGCACATAATCCCAAATGGACAACGTCCTTTTACCTTCAGAGCTCCAGATTCGCCTGCCGTGACTCTTACAAGAGTTCACTTCTTTAAACCGTCATCCAAATCACAAAAGTGTATGCTTTAATTTTTCACTGAAGCCCAGTGGTGTTGTTACGTGTGAAACGTGTTTTATTCAGAATTAAATCAGAAATATTCGATCTTATAACATAACACTGCACTTAAGGAAAAGATGCCGTTAATTTAAATTCAAAATTGCCTTACAGTGCACCTCGGTGACTATTCCATACTATACAACCTAGAAAAATGGGTTTAAATCACATCTTCCTGACTTTATATCCGTAACAACAGATTTTTTTTTGTTTGTTTTCAATTGTGCACTTTATCTTCCTCCGGGCTGCTTATTTTTGTACTTATCATTTTCATAATCTTTGGGCTTGCTTTAATGTAGGGACACCGAGCAACATTTCGATAGTTTTGTTTAAAGATACCCTTTCTTTAAAATACTGAAATGGTACAATATCTGATGCTGGGACTGACCCCGAGATTTCAGTCTGGGAAATTAAGCTACCAAAAGATAAACATTATTTCAAGTCGGATTTGGAAGGATTAGTTCATGTAATAAAGGGTATTAGTCCGATTCGAGGCTGCTTGCAAGTTCTTGCGTGGTTTTGACACTGGGGGACGTGAATAGAATAAATAAAACAAATAACTTATAACCCCTCCTTTTCCCTTGTATTTACAATACGATTTAGTTGTGTTAAACTAGTTCCAAGAAACTCCCAATAATACGAAATTTTAAGTCTATTATTTGTTCTTAGAAGCAAAAAATCGGACCAATACATAATCTTGTTTGAAGTACCCAACGCCATTCGAGCACTTTTGCTCCTGACATATTGATGGTCTGCTCGGATGTATGGGGTCTCTGCGAAGGGAGGGATTTGGAGACCTACCCCCACTCTAGATCGGGCTTGTTGTGTGTGAGGCCAGTGGGCGAAGTCACAAGCCTTGCAGTTCTACAGAAGGTCCCCGGAGCAACACAGGTTCAGCGGGCAGGTCAGCCCCGGGTCTGTGGATATTAAATAAGGGACGGTGGAAAAAGAAAGTACAACGCGGAATCTGCTGGTTATCCCTTCCTGGGTGCTGACTGTGATTTTGAAAGCATTGCGATCGTCAGCGCTAAACTAAAGAGGCACCGCAGTAGCACTCAGTAATTTAACAAAGAAACTAGCTGTTCGCTTCTTCTCCCTCTTCTTACATTCACACATTTCCCATGCTCTTAAATCAGGAAGGAAGACATATTTCATCCCTGTTCAACCTTCAATTCGCAGCATCAGCTTTATCCTGTAGTCCCCCAAACTCACTGATTTATGCCTATCCGTAACGCCCAAATCTGGGAAGAAGGAGGCTAGATCAGGAATGACAATTCAAAGAATATAACAGTACTTTTTTTCCTGGACTTGTCTTTAAAGGAACACCTTGAAATTGCAGTTAATATGAGGGATGGATATGTACCTTCTAGCAGACTATGTTAATGAATACCGTCCAACATTGCTATTCAGTGACCTAGCATGCTCATCAGTACTGTGTAATTTGGCAACAGACCAGTGCCTTCTAGTACTGTACCACAATGGTATACAATCACAGACATAGGACCAACTCTATTATAATGTCTAGGTCTTGAACCGGATCTAGATATAAATCTGAACTTGGATCTAAAGGATCAGAGGAGGCCCAACATTCTCTCTCTGGGTCACCAGTGTCAGGCCCAGACTGGCATTGGGAGGGGATTGCAGACTGAGTGGACAGTTAGAAGGGTCAAGTCTTACTTCTGATCATTTAGCAATATCTTTTCAGAGTAATCCTCATGGTTCCCCTGTGGTCCAACATGTCTCCTTTGAAAAAAGCTCCATTTGCACAGTGACTGTCCTCTCAGCCTACTGCTTTATGAGGCAGTTACTGTGTCAGACCATAAGGGGCTGATAGTAGCCTTGCTTGAGTGTATGACCCATCAGGCCCCTGCATAACCTTCCCTCAGATGACAGGGCCCTGCAGGCTTGGACAGTGCTATGTCTATCATCCTGTTTTCAGGCTCCTTGAATTTAGCAGGACTTTTTGCACATATCAGTAAACTGGAAACTTTAGTTTCTCCCCCTTTACTTTAGTTGTGTTTTCATTCCCCTTATACTCTTTGGCTTGGTCTGCAACTTCAGATAGTCCATTGACTCAAAGAATGAATTAACAGTTATAACAAACTGTTTGTGGTCTTGCAGGCTCAAAGAACTTGTGGCAATTCCTAAATACAGACTTAATTAGCTTGCAATTTTGAATTCATGTTGAAACGTCTCGGCACAGGTTTCCATCCACCAAGCTTAATGTAGCTTTAGAGGTCTCTGATGCAAAACAAGCTGCATAGTTATTTTGGTATCTCTCTAATAATCAACAAACCTGGCTAAAGTAAAAGTTTTTAAATATATTTCAAGTTTCCTTAGAAAGAAGTCCTTGAGCAACACTAATCTGTTGAATCAATTGAGGTATTTGCCTTTTCTATTGAATAACAAATGGTAAATCAATCTAAATACATAGAAATCATTCTAAATGGACCCCATAAATGGTTTCTGTAAAAGGGTCTAGGAACCAGCTCTCAGCACATCCCCCCAACTTTATAATAATCTTACCTCTGGCTACTAGTTTCAAATTGCAACATAAAAAAGTGTTTTGCCTCACTTTAAAGGGAGCCTTTGATCTTTTTAGCTTAGATTAGATTCAACTTCATTGTCATTATGCCGAGTACAGGTACAAAGCCAATGAAATGCGTTTAGCATCTGAACAGAAATGCATAGAATAGTGTTATTTACAAAATAACTGCGAATAAAAGAAGTGGTACAACACACAAATATAAAAGTACTGAGACAGTACAATATGGGTGCAATACTGCTTAGCGCTGTGGTGAGAGGTTCAGCAGTGTCACAGCCTCAGGGAAGAAGCTCTTCCTGTGCCTGCTGATGCGGGAGCGGAGGCTCCTGTAGCGCCTACCAGATGGGAAGAGAGTAAAAAGTCCATGGTTAGGGTGGGATGCATCCCTGATAATGCTTTTCGCCCTGCCCAGGCAGCGCTTATGGTAGATGTTCTCAATGGTGGGCAATTGGGTGCCGATAATCCGCTGGGCAATTTTCACCACACTCTGGTGTGCTTTGTGGTCCGATACGGGACAATTGCCATACCACACTGAGATGCAGTTGATGAGTATGCTCTCAATGGTACAGCAGTAAAAGTTCATCAGTATCCTGGGACAGAGGTGAGCTTTCTTCATGCTCTGCAGGAAATAAAAGCGCTGTTGCACCTTTTTGATCAGGATGGAGGAGTTCAGGGACCAGGTGAGATCCTCAGAAATGTGGACACCAAGGAATTTGAAGATGATACACGCTCCACTACAGTTCCGTTGATGTAGATGGGGATGTGAGTGTGACTCCTGGCATGCCTGAAGTCCACAATGATCTCCTTGTCTTCTGTGTGTTATCTTTTATCTTGCTTTCAGATAAAAAGGGACACAAGTGTTGTCATTTCTTACCATAAGCATAATTATGTTTAAAACATGGAGACCTGTAGCAGTTTAAATGCCATTAACCCTGGACTGATGCCCAGTTATTTCACACGGAGGCAACTATGGAATCCAACATGAATATCTCAGGTTGTATTGCAACAGTAGCCTGATCAACTCAAACCAATCAGAACTGCTCAAACTGAATTATATTCTATTCAAGTTTAAATGTGCTTGGAGTTGTTGTTTAGAATTAGTTTGCTTTCTAAAAGCAGATACATCATCAATTAAGATGTGTCTTTTGTCAAACCAGAGTAAATGGAAGCAGATATGATGAAGTGTTCTAAGTTGGCTTTAAGCAACAGACACAAGATGATGAAGGAACTCAGGAGTCCTAATGAGGGGTATCAGACTGAAGCGTTAACTGATTATTCCCCTCCATAGATGCTGCCTGACTTGCTGAGCTCCTCCAGCATTTTCCATGTGTTGCTTAAGATTTACAGCACCTGCATTATCTCTTGTGTCTATTAAATTGATTGAAATTATTTGAGAGGAGGAGATGGAAAAGGAGGTTAAAAACCTTGAAACCTTACATTCAAACAAGATGGTTTCAAGACTTTAATAATAAGAATTAAATAGCTAAGACACAAATATACTACCTCAAGGTATTCTTAGAATATATTCTGAAATAGGGAAATATTGCTAAGTGTCACAGGGAAAAAGTTAAAGGGTCTAATTAAGGAACATAAAGTTAAAAGAAAGTTTCTCAATAAATGAGAGAGTTTGTATGGGTTCTCTGACTTTGTAGTGGAATAACAATTAGATAATAGATGATTGGAGTTCTTGCTGTGAAATGTAATTAGAGTAACCATTTCTGAATTGTTTACATTTCCTATATGTCAATCAATATGAACACACAACTTCAGTGTAACCAGAACAAACAACACTTCTGTTCTGTAGAAATGCAAAGCAACTTATGGACGTTTCAATAACCTGATGTCACTGAATCAAATTTTCACCTCAAAGCAGAGTGAACTAGGCTGCTTGTTGTTTGAGGGGGTGACAAAAGGGCCCTTCCTTCAATAATCCTTTCAAGTCTTGTAAAGTACACAACAACAGCTGGGAATTTTTGATATTGAAGCTGAGGTAAGATTGACATACAGTAGGTGATAAAATTGATTTCATGCACCTGACAACTAACTGGACATGTACTGAAAATATGAGCTGTTAGGAAAGAGCTATGGAAGTTTTAAAAAAAATGCACAAGCAGATTAGTTGTGACCTGCTGTATTTAAAATATGATACCAAAATGACACATCATTTACATGCTGCTTGTAAACAAGAAACAAGAGGGCAAGTCTGATGTGAGGGGATCAACAAAAAAAAAAATTGGCATCATGTCATCTGGCATATGTAGCCAACTTGTTCTTCTCCCTTGGCGGTCCGTCATTTTCCAGGATGACCTGCTTCCACATGCGGTTGTGTGCGTTCTGAAGTGGTCAATGAGTCCATTGTGACATCCACAGATCCTCCAATTGGTGAGTAATCTGTTTACACCAGGACTGGCAGGAAGCAGTTTGTGAAGGGGTGCTCCCTACCTGCCAGTTATGCCAGGCTTCTATGTGTTCCCAGTGAATGGACTGAAGGTTCTTCCTGAACACTTCTCTATTCTCAGCAGTCATGAGCAAAGGATTTCCAGGAGTTGGTGACATAACTCTTTCAAGGAATCTTTGGGAACATCCTTGAATTAAAAGTATTCAAATGACTGCAAAGAAGTCTTTATAACTGAATAACACAAATTGTGAGGACATTATGGGTGAATTACTCCTGATTCATCAGTTCAAACAGTTAAAGTCCATTATCTAGAGATCAATGTGCACGTGAAACTGAAATATCCAGGCTTACAAAGTATTGTCACATCCCAAAAAACTCCTCATTATTGACTGTTCTTCAGTTTTTAAACTGTCTTACAGAGAATGTATGGCAGCATTCCTACTTTAAGAAGGTTTGTGAAGATTTGGAACCTCATTTAAAAATTTGACAAACTTCTGTAGATGCCCGATGCATCACAGGCTGGCATTGAAACACTAATGTCCTTGAACGGAAAAGCCTCTGGTGGATACAGAACAGTCCATCTGTAAGGGTCACTAGGGAACTCAACTGCAGGAATCAAAGAGACTTCAGCAATCCAAACAAAACAAAAGACTTATTACAGAAATTAACCAGCAAAACTAACAAGAACTCAGGCAAATTATACAGAACTGAAGTAACTCACGATACATTGAAGAACTCGGTCTGAGTTTTATCAGACAAGGATACATAATGATCGAGCAAAGAGGAGTTGGCAAGCCCTACTCCTCGAAATACACCCTGTATCATGTAGGAATTCAGAACCAGACAGCATAGGTGTCCAAACAGAGCAGCAATCTCCAAAGGCAAAATCTACAATAGAAGACATTGAAAATACTGTGCTAATGAATTGAATAGAAGTGATAAATACAAGGAAAGCTTAAAAATCCCCATGATCCCAAATAAGACACCTGCAAAACAAAGTGAAAAACCAGAGCTTGTCCAAGGACAAACAATAGGACATAAAAGGAACACTGCATACCCATTGAATGACGATGAGAAAATACAATCCATACGCAAACAGAAAAAAACTGTTCTTTTTTCTTTTAAAAATGACCCCTGGTTGTGTCACCTTCACAGGTAAAGCTCTCACTACCATTGAGCACATCCACAAGGAGCACTGTTGCGAGAAAGCAGCGTTCATCATCAACAACGGCCACCATCATGACCGTGCTCTCTTCTCACTGCTGTTATCAGGAAGGAGGTACAAGAGCATTAGTCCAATACTAGCAGGTTCAGGAATAATTATTACTTTTAATAATTATACCATAATTATTACCTCATGCTCCTGAACCAGCATCAACAACTTCATTCACTCCAACAATGAACTGATTCCACAACCCATGGAACAGGAATTCTGCAGATGCTGGAAATTCAAGCAACACACATCAAAGTTGCTGGTGAATGCAGCAGGCCAGGCAGCATCTCTAGGAAGAGGTGCAGTCGACGTTTCAGGCTGAGACTGAAGGATTCAGTTAGTCCTGACGAAGGGTCTCGGCCTGAAACATCGACTGCACCTCTTCCTAGAGATGCTGCCTGGCCTGCTGCGTTCACCAGCAACTTTGATGTGTGTTGCCACAACCCATGGACTCACTTTCAAGGAGTCTACAACTCGTATTCTCAATATTTATTAATTTAATATTTGGGGTAGCGAGGTGGAGATATATCGCTACCAAAGGAGGTCCTTCCCTCTGCTAGCCTGCAGGTCACCCTTGGGCAAGGTGTGGCACCTACTAAGCCCCCTAATCTGGGTCTCATGAAGCCATGGGAGCAGGTGGTAGACGGTTGTATGAGCAGTTGGTGCATATATTAAGTCTTGGTTATGTGACCAGTGATGCCAAGCAGACAACTCTGAAGAGTATTGATAACCTGGTGTCACCTGTCCACCTAACTTGTAAAGACACTGCCCAAAAGAAGGCAATGGCAAACCACTTCTGTAGAAAAATTTGCTAACAGCAATCGTAGTCAAAGAGATTTCCATGAGATCCTCTCCTCCACCCCACCCCACCCCACACAATGAGTACAGGCGTAGAGCCATCAAATGATCCTTATACCTTAACCCTTTGATCCTGGGATCATTTTTGTAAACATCCTCTGGACCTTCTCCAATGCCAACACATCCTTTCTTAGGTATGAGGTCCAAAGGAAGGTACGAGTCAGTTTCCTATCTATCTTCAGTTTACCACCTGCACAATTTCCCACATCCTTCAACAGGGAAAAGGTTCATTTTGATACTTTGCCCATTTTGATTTTCCATTATTCGGTATTTACTCTAGCCCATTTGACAATTAGCAAAACATTTCCCAATCAGCTCATAATCGAAATGGAACACGATGTGCTGTGATGCAATGTATTTCAGCACAATGCATTGTACCAGTTACAAGCTCTTCACAACTGCTTTACAAATCCCTAGCTGAGTAAGTTGTGCAACTGAATTCAATGTCATCAAACTTGAATTATGTAAGGAAGTTCCTTGTTTAATTTTCTCTATTTTACTGCATATTTTTTTTATTGTTTATTTCCTGACATCTAAGATGATTTAAATTGAATTCATAACAAAAAAAAAGCCTGTTTCTAAATCTCCCTGATGACTCAGATCATATTAATGATAGAAGACTGTCAAAAAGGGTACTTCACAGTGGATCTCAGCATCTGGTGCTTAGGAGCTTATAGTCATTCATGGCTTGCTCTGCTTCACAGGATGGTGAAGGCATCCAGACCACTGGATTGCTCAATCCCACAGAAGAGTAATAGAGAGTGTCACAGAGCATGACTACCAAATCACGCATGATCCAGCCAATGTGTCTTAAGCAAAGGTTGTAAGCACAAAATCATGCATTGCCTCTCTGATGCCAAGATAAAAGAAATAATTTGATTTCCTTATTTAAGTCATTGATATGCATTGAATTACACTCGTCTCAATCTGCCAGCTCGAGAACAAAACATTTACACCGACTCTCTATTCCTTATCTGTTAACCAATTTTTGCTCATGCTTGCAATGTTGCCCTAATCTCACACTCTTTCATTTTGCACATTAATCTTGAATTTGTGACTTTATCAAAGGTCTTCTGAAAGTCCAAATACAGTACATCCAATGATGCACTTATACCTACTCTATCCATTAAATTCTCAAAAAACACCCGTAGGTTTATTACACAGGATGTTTTAGTAATGAAACAGGATCAAATCTACAGGCAAATTTCAGAGAAGTATGAAACAAGAGCAATATAGTAGAGGGCTTAACATATTATAATATTAGGATAAAATATGGTAATAAACAAGGAGAGTGATAATTTTGTGATATGAAACTACTTGTGCTTCATTTAGAACATGCTTGCCATGAAACATGAAGAAATTTACTGTTTGGAAAGGAACTGATATATCCTTGGAGCCAAACTTGCTTTGATAACTTGCTCACCTATTTTTATAGGGCAAACATACTCCAAGACAAAGAAGGGGTGAGGTTTACTGGGAAATGCTGGCAGTCACAGCTATTATCCAATAATGGAGCCAAGGAGCATAGAAGCAGAGCTTAAACTTAACAGTCAGTGGAAATTGATTCAAAGGTGAAGAATCCATGGGGTTTGGATAAGTTTGGATCCTAAATTAGTTTAATGATCAGAGGCAGCAGATCCCGGTCAAGCATTGTTTTGGTGACTGGAGGCTGCAGCTACTGGTACACTGTAGAGAGTGTATATGACTATTGTTATTGCACATGACACAAAGATTGGTGGTGTTGTGAATAGTGATGAAGTAATATATAGCTACAGAAGGATTTGATCAGTTGGTAAGGTGGACAGAAAAATTAAGTTTAATCTTGAAAAATATGAGAAGCTACAGCTTGAAAGAACTATTAAGATCAGGACATATAAAATGATTAGGGTCTAGGAACCTCTGAGGAATGGAGGATTCCATGGATCTCCAAAAGCAAGCAAAGGTAAGCAAGTTAATTAAGAAGGCTTAAATGAAACTTGCATTCATTACGCAGGAAAAGAATATAAAAGAGATTATGATACAAATATATAAAATATATAGTTAACATAAAATAAATAAGTATTGGAAAAAGAAAGCAAAATAGTGAAATAATATTCATAGGTTCACGGATCTTTCAGAAATGTGATGGCAGAGGCAAAGAAGCTGTTCCTAAAATGTGGGTATGTGTCCTCAAGTTGAGTAACCTCTTCCCTGATGGTAGTAATGAGAAGATATTGTTATTTGTATAGTTTTAATATTATCATATCTAAATTTTTCTTCCATCCTGTCAATACAGATCAATTCATTACATGGTACATTGAGATCAAACAAGGTTTAAACAATAAAAATGCTTGAAGCTGTTAAATAATTAAACCTCCTGATGGAGAGGACATTCAAGGAACAGTCTTCCCTTCAAAATGGAAAATATTCCTGGCTTCCTGTTTGAAAAAGATCTGAAGTTATCTGGATTAGAGTACAGATCTATCCATGGTTTTAGAGAGATTTATATTTAACTTTTTCTTCACCAGGCCCTTGGGATTGAGTATGGTCTCCACACCACTCCTTTGGCGGCCAAAGGTCAGGCTTGACATGGTGAGTAGGCAGTATGGGAACTGGTTAACTCCATCTACATTGACTTTATCTGCTTCCAAGCAACAGACTTGAGGTTCTCATTGTTGTCCCAAAAAGTCCTTTTTCACTTTGAGTGATTGTGTGTCAGGGGCTTCCACAAGTTGTTGAGAATGTTGCACCTTTTCCCCAGAGGAGTATTGAGAACCTCCATATTCACTTGGTAATCTCTTGCCACAATGGAACTTAGAGGAGTACATTTTAGATGTCTGATGTCAGCTTGATGCTGGGGTTGTTTGGATGGAAGGGGCATGCAAGTTGGCTCACTTGTTCTTCAGAGGATTTAATGGAGACAGCGTTGCTGGTATCTGCCCAACCAGCGGCGTGTGCCTTAACATGTTTGCTGTAACTCAGAACCTGGCATGGTGCTGCTCGGCAGGCCGTGAAATTTCTGCCAAAAGTCTTGATTTTTCCGATCATCAAAGGCTATGTTGGCATTGTAGGTGACGCTGAATTTCTCATCTGCCTTTTTTCCCTGACTCCTACAGTATGGTCCACGTTTTCCAGGGACTAGTTGCAAACTTACTCTTGCAGGCAAAGTAGTATTAGAAGAGTAGGTTTGAGTGGATGTTGAGTACATGGCATCTTCTCATTTTTGCCTCTCACTGAGGCTGGACTGACCACATTGTTGGAATGGAAGCAACATCAGTACCATGGCATATAAACCAAATGTAACCAATGGGTCCACGTTTCATTGCCCTATAGATTACCTCTACTCCACTGGGCAGCTAATTAGGGGTGAGACACAGCTCTAGACAAGAAAGCTATAATGACACAACTTGCCTGATTCCATTCTGTACTGATATCTGGACTCCCTTGAGTACCTGATGATGCAGAAACTGTGATCCTACCATAACGTAGCAGACCTAAGATGGAGATGATTTGAGGGCAGCCCGGCATGAGAAGGATCCTCCACTATCTCTCTCTCCATTGATAAATTCAACCAAATTTGTGAGGGCCAACAATGTGAAGGGAATGCTCCTGCACTTCCCTTGGGGTTAACTCATGGTGATGTCCTCTTGCTGGACAGAATCTACACCTGTGATTTGGGAAATCACACATCAGTGATGGGGAAGGAGGAGGCTGAAGAGTCCCCAGGTGATGACTTTTCCTGAACTAGATAATAGGGTTGAGTCTATAGCTGCCAGAGAAAGATAGAAAGTATTACTAATTAGAAAGTATTACAAAATATTTATAGACCATAGAGAGGTCATTCAGCCTTAAGAACCTTGCTGGAATTTGTTATAAACTTAAGTCTCCTCTCAGCCCCTCCTCACCTATGTCCATGAATATAACCTTCTATAATTTTCTTCTTATAGGCTTATCAAAGTTCCTTTCTGTTGCCATCACATGGTGCCTACAGGGGGTAGCTTTGGAGGATACAATCACGTCTCCACAGACCCAAGAGTTAATGATGAGGGTTCCCTGTATCTGCTTGAAGTAGGTAATTATGAGACCACGATTGTAACAGTGAGTCACCGGGTGAAAGTCTGACAGCACTGCTCGGAAGGCAAACTCTGCCACTGATTGCATTTGTACTGCTTGCCTTGATTATTCCCATTATTCCCTGTGGGAGTAGGTTTGTCATTCTAACCACTACCTGGATAAAGAGGTTCACCTTGAAATTATTGAATTTTTGGGGGGAAAATTATTGTTGAAAATATTGGATTTATTGTTGCCTACTATACATATAAAGCCCTTAGTTCTAGACTCAAGGCAAGTAGAATTATTTACTGAATATCATACTTTTTAGGCTCTTTCCTGAAGTCTTGTAACATATCTTTTCTGTGAAGGAAAATGCCCAATTCTTTTCTGATCGAATGACTTCTCAATTATACCAAGGGTAGCCTGCGTAAAGATTCTGCTACAGCAACTTTTTTGGTTCACTTTCCAGCTACACGAGTTTCTGCTGGTCTTCACCGTTTCATAAGACACTGCATTTTCTCTCCGCATACTACATGACTCATGTACTCACAGCACTCACATGTCTTTAATGTTGATTTCTCTCTCCAAAAGCAAGCATCAAATGAAAATGCACTCAAGGAAAGAAGGAGGACTTTCACTGAAATCTGCATTTCATACAAGATGAAAATATCAACAGAGTGCAAATCCATGTCACCAGCACTGAATAAAGGAAACAGACTGACAGATGGCAATGTTTCTGAATGACCTTGAAAACTATTAAGAATGACACTTAAGCATTTTCCACAACATTGTTTTTAAAATTGATGGTGTAGGAGGTAACATTTGGGGCATGGATGGAAGACTGGATGGTTTACAAGAAACAGAATAGGCATAAACTGTCCTTTTTCTGGTTGGCAAGATGTATCCAATGGTGTACTACAGGGAAGGGTGCTGGGTCCTTAACTTCTCCACAGTTCCCGTAAGTGACCTGGCCGAAGTTAGGAAAGCTCACTAACTTTGCTAAGGGCATGAAAATAGACAGGAATATTAGTTGTGAGGAGGACACATGGAAGCTACAAAGTTGTGCAGGTGTCTTAAATGAGTAGTCAAAGATAAGCAAATGACCTCAGTGAAACATTCAAGATTCCTTGGGATCTGGAAGTGTAGAAAATATTTCCTCTTACGAGTAGAACAGGAAGCACTGTTTTAAAATACAGGGTCACCTATTCATGACGGAGATTAAGTTAGTAATTACACACTTGGAAGGCTGAGTAATCAATGAGACTCTTCTTCAAATGATGATGGAAGCAGAATCTTGGTATATTTTAAGGAAAAGGTAGATAGATTTGTGATAACAAATGGAGTGAAAGGTTTCCATAGGCTGTAAAAAATGCAGAGCTGTGGTTACAATCTGGTCAATAATAAATCTTATCAGTGTTGGAGCAGAATTGAAGACCTGCTCCTCATTAGTGTGATTTAATTTTTGCTTATTAGTGGTATATTGTGTCAAATATGAACTTTCAGATAGTTAAACACTAAACACTAAATGCAAATAGTTAAACCAGATTCACTAAGGAATGTCCAGGAGGTAATATAAGCACCATTACATCCACTGTCTCTTAACTGGAAGCGGAACTGAAATCAACACCGATGACTTTGTGCAGAAAGGCAATTCTTGAGTTTCCAAATGGCTCAGCCAGCCTTTTCGGTAGATAATTAATCTCTTCCTATCAGCGGAGTCCAAATGTTTCAATAAGTATTTCAGCTGTTGTGTTTGTGGTGGTGTGCAGAGCTACAGAATGATAGGAAGGGTTGAAATAGATAGATTTTTGTTTCCTGAATGTTATTCAGCTTTCCTTACTGGAAAGATGAATGTATAAGTGTCACATCAGGTAGACGAATGTCTTTTATTTGCTTCCATGTCCTTTCAACATTCACAGCAAGCATCTACATGGCCGTAGCATAAGTGTGTCAAAGAAGGGTCTTCTCCAGGAAACTGTACCTGAGAAGGAGTTACTGATTTCAGAAAAACCCAAATGACAGAAAAAGTATTTAAAATCCAGTCACTCTCCTGTACCTTTTAAATTTATGGAATCACTATCCCTGTCAAGTTCCTTGATGATGCCAACCATGCACAAGTTCTTTCAAAGAATATTTGTCCTTGGCATTGGAAACCATGATCTGGTGCAAAGTCTTTTTTTCCCATAACTCTCAAGGAAATGACTACATAAAGAATGAACCATATGCCTTAGTGGATGTTGGGGCACTGAAAAGGTTTTTTTCATTCATTTAACACTTCCCTGCCTGACTTGTACACCATGTTCATAATCAGGCTGACATTACTGGAACACAGTAGTGCACATATTTCCCATACTCATCTATGTATCTGTAAAGGTCTGTTAATATATTTGAGAGGTTTATACTTAATGATTTATATTTCCACAGATGCAGTAATTTTAATTTGAAATATAATGATTAGGATGAGCCTACAGTTCTAGCATTTCTTAGGAAGAGAACGTGACTCGTTTGCCATCTCTTAGGACATTTTATTATTTTCTTTTATTAAAGGTCAACCACCAGTCATTCAGATTATCCAGACAGATCAGAAGTCTGCGCAATCTGTCATACAGTGAAGATATGTATCACAAATCTCCAAAGATATAATCTTTTGAAATCATATTCTGAATACTGTTTTTGATTAAAATTGTAGCTGGGTTAGATGCAGAACTAATATGAAACATGAAAAAATTGAAAAAGGTAGAATTTAAACTTAATAAAAATGTTACACCCTGATCTAAAGTATGCACAAAGTAGGAGCACCAGGAAATTAAAGTTAAGCAAGGTACAATTCTTGGGATAATATAACTAATATAAAGACCTTACGTGTTTCAAATATTTTGTTTTGCTTATTATTTTATTGCTTTTGAATTGCTAACTATTGATAGCTGAAGCATTCAATTCAGTGCATACGTGTTTCAAATATTTTGTTTTGCTTATTATTTTATTGCTTTTGAATTGCTAACTATTGATAGCTGAAGCATTCAATTCAGTGCACTTTTCCACAGTACTGTAAGGAGAGCTGTTCAAGATCTCAATGCTGATTTTATTTGACCGTCTAGGCGAAATATTTGGTCAGCCTTCATATGTGCAGCTGCATCAATATTTTATTAAGGCATTTAGCTTCTCTCCTTGAGACGTGACAGATTGCTGGCTGGGTTTGAATTAGGCAACTTAAATTAAAAGACAAATCAGAGAGATATATTTTAAGTTCACATAAATCTAGTATTTATCTATTTATAATACCACATTATTTGGAAGCTTAATTTTGTGTATTTATATTTTTTCTGCAATTATAACTTACTTTCATTTGATTTGATGAATTTTAAAAAAATAAATCTCACCGCAATTACAATTTGGTTTTAATTTAGGCATGGCACCACACACACTATGTCACAAGAAAGTGATTCCACTATAATTTCAACAAAGAGAGATCATTTTTGACCCTTGTGTTTTAATTCAAAGCAAGCTTGATGGCTTAGATAGGATACAAGAGGAAAATTAAGCACCAAGACAGCTGGCACAGAAATTCATCATGCTGTATGGTGTCCATACAATATGTTTTAATAATTCCACAAAACAGAAGTTCCAGTTACCTGACATGGAATGTGCATAGTGTCAATGCAGAAATTTATTTCTATGGTTTCAGAAAACTAAAATCAGCAGATTCCCTGGATGTGTGCTGGAAATTTGTTGCGAACACACATCCCGCAGACACTGAGCAATACTTAGGAAAGTAGCTGCCTGTCGGGATAGGGCCACTCTCAATATGGCAATGTTATCTGACCCTGAATAGACTGACTCCCCAAGCTAATAACAAGCTTCCTCCCTTGGGTTTCATAAAGATGGCTGATCATCTAAACAATCACAAGGAGTGCCCTAGACCCAGTTATTGGATTATGCCCGTGAATGTCGGTTTAGTTCCCACCTTACAATACCATACGTTATTTTAAATTCAATTCCATCCCAAGGAGACAACTGATCATGGATGGAGATGAACTGTTCATTTTACAACCGGATGTGGTTATGTATGTTATTGTTGTGCAGTTTCCGTGTAGATTATGTTTTCAAAATCATAATAAAGGAGACTTAAACTCCTTTGCCAGCTTTCGGCAAACATCTGGCAACTCACTCAGGCAATTTGCAGAGTGCCAACGTTGTGATGTTCCAGGCATCCAAGTACAATAGTTATTGGATATGCCAGTTCATTGGCTTAAGCAACATGCTATGTATGCAGTCGATTGAAAGACTGCAGATGCTGGAAATCTGGAGCAACCCACAAGATGCTTGAAACACTCAACAGCTCAGGCAGTATCAATGGAGAGAAATGGAGAATCAACGTTTCAGGTCAAGACCCTTCGTCAGAACTGGAAAGAAAGAGGGGAGGTAGCCAGTGTAAGAGGGTAGGGGAAGGATGTGCAACAAGAGCTGGAATATGATAGGCAAACCCAGTTGAGAGGGAGATAATAGGTGGGTGAAGACAGAAAGGACAGTTTAACATGGAATAGAGGAAAGGAAAGGAATTGGAGGGAGGAATGTGTGGGTGATGGGCAAAAATCAAGAGCGTGGGGAAGAGGACAGAGAAGGAGAAATGTGGCCAGTAGAAATGTGTCCAAATGTGGGGGGCGGCGGGGGTGGGGGGGGGGAGAACAAAGGGAAGTGGTTACTGGTTAGAGAAATGCGTATTTATCAGTTTGGAGATGACAAAGGTTCAATATGGAGCGTAATTCATCTAATCTGCATCTAGCTTCAACTTGGCAGTAGAGGAAACCGTGCTTAGACATGTCGGTGTGGGAATGGGAAGTGGAATTAAAATGGCTGGCCACTGAGTGATCCTGTTATGGCAGATAGAGCAAAGGTGCTCACCATAGTGATTTTGCCCAATATGCGTTGGGTCTCCGGATACAATAAACAATATAATAGATTCACACTCGCCCTTGAAGAACTGTTCAAGGCCTGAATGCTGGTGAGATAGAAGGTGCTGAGGCAGATGTAACTAAGCGTGGTTGCAGGGATAAATGCCTGGATGGGGAATAGTGGGGAGGGAAGAGTGCACAAGGGAGTCACAGAGAGAATGATCCCTGCAAAGAGCTAAGAGGGGAGGGGAGTGGACAATGTGAGGTCCTACTGGAGATGGCAGAAGTTGCAGAGAATGATATATTGGATGTAGAAGCTTGAGGGGTGGGAGGTGAGGAAAAGGGGAACTCCATCCCTGTTATGTCTTGGCGGGGGGTGGGAGTGAGGGCTGATGTGCAGGAAATAGAGAAGTTGTGGGTGTAGGCTGCAATGATAGCAGTGGGAGTAATCCCCATTCCTTTTTCTCCAGATAGTAGTTTCTGATCATTCATGACACCCCACGAATGGTCAGCTGCATCATGAGCAGTGGAGACAGAGGAACTGAGGCAAGGGAATAAATTTCTTACGGGTGATAGGGTGGGAAGAGGTTAGTCAAGTATGCAGTGACTGCTTTCCTTTAAATAAGGAATTGCATTCCATTTCCCATTGACTATATTCAAAGGCCGATGAAGCACAACTTCGATCCATTTGACTCAAGTGACCTATGCCTGCATTCAAGTACCCAGGAGTGAACTCCCGCTTACCTTTGACCTCGTTTCTCTGAAAATCCTTCTACTCTCCTTGCCCTCATGTATTCATCTTGCTTCTCCTTAAGATCCACATTCCAGCTCCATGGGTAAAGTTATTTGTCCTTAATTCTTCATGGGATTTGTTAGTGATTATCTCACTATTATAGATTGAAGTATCCCACATAAACTCACTCAGCTCCTGATGCTAAACCTGCATTAAGTCATGCATTAGTTTTCTCTTTATGGGGGAGAAAATAACCAAGCTTCTGAACAATTTTGCATAATCAATACTGTATGATCCTTGAACATCTTCTGTGCACTATGTTCAGTGACCCAAGGCTCAGAACATAGCCAGCACTTGTCAAAGTCCAAATGCTAAAGAAAATTTATCATCAACGTACATATATGTCACCATATGGTACCTTGAGATTCATTTTCTGGCAGACATTTACAAGAAAATAAAGAAATACAATAGAATTCATGAACATTATGTTAAAGTCTGACAAACATCAAATGTGCAAAAGAGGGCTAATCGTACAAATGATAAATATAAGAAGTAAATGTATTAAGAACATGAGCTGCAGAGTCCTTGAGAGTGAGTTGTAGGCTGTGGATTTATCCAGGCTGGTTCAGGAGCCTGATGGTTTAGCATAATAACAGTTCCTGAACTCGGTGGCATGGGACTTAAGGCTCTGTACCTCAGGCCCAGTGGTAGTACTGAGAAGAGAGCATAGCCTGCATGATGAGGGTCCTGGATGATGGATGCTGTTTTCTTGTGGCAGTGCTTATTGTAAATGTGTTCCACGGAGGGTTTTGTCTGTGATGGACTGGGCTAACTCCACCACTTTTTGTAGACTTTTCCAATTTTGGACACTGGTATTGCAACCAGACTGTGATGCAACTAGTCAGGATACCAGTTGCCATGCACCTATAGAAGTCTGTCAATGTTCTAGATGACATACTGAATCTACACAAACTCCTAAGAAAGTAGAGGCTCTATTGTTCCTTCTTTGTGATGTCAATTATGTGCAGAACCCAGCTCATATCAAGGTATATTAATCAATTGGTTCAATGGCAGTTCAGCAAACATCTTATTCATGGAGCAACACACAAAACTCTGGAGGACTTTAGCAAGCCAGTTAGTATCTATAAAGGGAAATGGACAAACTGATATTTTAGTTTGAGATAGTCCTTAGTCTGGACCGAGACCCATTACCCATTTCGCTCCATAGATGCTGGCTATCCTGCTGAGTTCCTCAAGGAGAATCACATCTGGTCCCTCAACACCAGTTCCATAGCAAAGAAAGCCCAGCAGCATCTTTACTTTCTGCGAAGGCTGACAAAAATCCATCTCCAACCCCCCCATCCTCACCACATTCTACAGAGGTTATATTAAGAGCATCCTGAGCAGCTGCATCACAGCCTGGTTCGGAAATTGCATCGTCTTGGATCGCAAGACCCTGTAGCAGATAATGAGGTCAGCTGAGAAGATCATCGGGGTCCCTCTTCCCGCCATCACTGACATTTACACCACACGCTGCATCCGTAAAGCAAACAGCATTATGAAGGACCCCAAGCACCCCTCATATAAACTCTTCTCTCTCCTGCCAACTGGAAAAAGGCACCGAAGCATTCGGGCTGTCATGAACAGTCTATGTAACAGTTTCTTCCCCCAAGCTATCAGACTCCTCAATACCCAGATCCTGGCTTGACACCAACCTACTATACCCTCTACTGTGCCTACTGTCTTGTTTATTATTTATTATTATTTATTGTGGTGCCTGCACTGTTTTGTGCACTTTATGCAGTCCTGGATAGGTCTGTAGTCTAGTGTAGTTTTTGTATTGTTTCATGTAGCACCATGGTCCTGGAAAACATCGTCTCATTTTTACTATGTTCTCTACCAGCATTTATGGTTGAAATTACAACAAGTGACTTGACTTGACTTGAAGTGTGGGGTTTCAGATTCCAGCACCCACAGTCTCTTATGTCTCCATTCTATTTATGTGTTCAGCAGGAAACTCAGTCAGTCATGTGGCTTTCAACATTCTTCACTGTTCAATCAACTTCACACAAAAAACCTAGATAAGCCAATATCTATGGGGGCTGGCAGGGGGAAGTGGCTGGAGTTAGGCAGAAGAAGCTGGAGGTATGGAGAAGGATCTGGATGGAGAGGTTGGATGAGAGTCTGGTGCAAGTGCTAATTGGAAGGATGAGGTGAGGGGTAGTTCTGGGATTGTAGATTGAGTAAGAATGGTCAAGGTAGGAAGCTTTGATCACAAGTTAGCAACTGGGGATGGTCAAACTGGAGGGTGGAATCTGCAACCTGTGGAGGTGATTGATTGTTGTGGGAGCACTTAGTCGGGGTATAAAACAAGGATCAGAGTACTTAATGGGACCTACTTAAGTTACTTTGTGTGGAGAGGTCCCTTTTAAGTCATGTTGATGGGGCTTGCTAGGTACTGTGAAAGCATGCCTTTATGTGAATGGACCATCCGTACATGATTGAAAATTATGGAAATGGTGTCCACATATTTGATGCAGGTTGTTAGATTCTAATGTGTAAGTCCAGAGGTGACAGTATTTCATCACATCAAGCACAGAGAGCACCGGGAACAAAATTGCCAACTTTGTGATGCTGGCAGTTAATCCTTGATCAGCAATAATGTTTTATTGTATATAGAAATTAGACAGCTTAATGTATAAAAATGTTAAATGATCAGATTTCTAGACATACTGTATGTATTTTCTTACTTGTACTTCTCTACTCCAGATGTGATTTCACAGCAGCTTATTGTAACTCTGTTACCTTTCAAAATATTTGTGAAGGAATAATCCAAATGTTTTTCAATCCATTGAGTATTTTAAATGAAATATATAGTGCTAGTCAATTTGTGCTCCTTTTGCCTTGCACCCCATTGGACTCTAATTTACTAGGCAGTATTTTACCTTCCTGTCCCAGTTACCAAAATGTACTCTTGCCTCCTCTAAAACTTTTATTCATTAAACTAACTAGAAAACTTAACCTGGATGCTGGAAAAGAAAGAGCTTGCATGAACCCTATGTATTTTGCAAGCGTTGAATCATCAAAAACTGTTTGAGTAGATATCTTACATCTCTGACAATGAATCTAATTTAGAGTGAATAAAGAGATCAGAGTACACCTCCCACCTAGACCTTTAACATGTGATTGGAAACAGTACAATATATTAAAAAGAGCAGATACTCTGGCAAATTTCTACTGATGTACTGTGAAGAGCATTCTAACTGGCTGCATCACCATCTGATATGGAGGAGCCATTGCATATTTTTGGGATCCATATCTAAGAAAGGATGTGCTGGCATTGGAGAGGGTCCAAAGGACGTTTATGAGAATGATCCCGGATTAATGCAGAAGGGGCATTTGATGGCTCGAGGTCTGCTCTCACTGGAATTTAGAAGAATGAAAGGGGATCTCGTTGAAACTGACTGAATATTGAAAGGCCTAGATAAAGTGGACCTGGAAAGGATACATCCAATAGTGAGGAGGCTTGCACCAGAGGGACAGCCGCAGAACATAAGGACGATCCTTTAGAGCAATGATGACGAGGAATTGCTTGAGCTAGAGGATGATGAATCTGTGGAATTCACTGTCACAGATGGTTGTGGAGGCCATTCCACTGAGTACATTTAAAGTGGAGGTGCCTTATGGTCTTAAGGTCCAAGCTAATTAAGAAAACAGCTGGTACTTGTTTTGCTAACATTCTTGTCAGGCGATAACAGGAAGCTTGGTAAGACTAGCAGCCAATGCAAATGTGATTGCAGGCATCAATAAAGCAACAGAAAGGAAGCCTGTATAAAGGAACCTGAGAAACAATTACATTTTTTCTTACTTTCTTCTGTCAGAACTTTGAATATTGGGTAATTCGAATGTATGCCTTATACTGCATTGTACTTTCCTTTATGATAGATTATTCAGCTGTCATGCCTACGACAATGAACTTGAATTTTCACATTACCATCAGTCCTGCTCTTCCGTTATTTCTGCTGTAACTTAATCTCTCTCACATGCTCAATAACTCCATCCCATTCTCCTGTCACCTTCCTCTGCTTGTGGCCTCTTTGAGTTAATATACCTGCAATATATCTTGGGAGGGATCCGGAGCACCAAGAAGAAAACCACACAGTCAAACGGAGAATGCGCCAACTCACACGGATATCGTCGGGTGTCCAATTGAACACACGTGACTGAAGGTGCAAGACAGCTGCACTTCTTGAAGCAGCAGTGTGCCATCCTCCCTCCGCCGGAAATACATTACAAATGTGTTTTTACTATTTTATTCTCCATTCTCTTCGTTTATCCGATTTCAATCATTCCTTCTTGAACATTTCGCAAAGATGATGCAGGTGCTCTCTATTAGAGTACATGACAATATGGGTATATAAAATGTGTTAAGTGTCATTCCGGCTAATTAAACAAGAAGTCCTATTGGGGTTTAATGAATGATCAGAAACTAATCTCCGGAGAAAAAGAAAGCAAAATATTAAAGGGGAGGAATAATGGATTAACACTATTTCTTCCACCCTCTGCTTTAAGCAACAGTAAACTCATTTTCTGAAGTATATTAATAATCTATCATTAATTATGTTGTCAAAGAAAAAAGTGAAGTAATCAGGAAAAAAGCAAAAACTTCAACACCTTAATCGTAGTCTGTGGAAGGAATTACAGAGTTCAGTGAAATATATGTGTAGTTAGATATATCAGTAAAATGAAATGCATGGATTAGTATAATATAATGCCTAGATCAGAGTGACAGTGCTACATGGGTCAGTGTAACAGAGTTACATAGATCAGTGTCGCAGAGTTATATCGATCAGTGGAATGGAAGAACGTAGATCAGTGTAATATAGTACTTAGATCAGCGTGACACTTGCATGGGTCAGCAGAGCAGAATTACAAGATCAGCATAGCAGATTTATGTAGATCAGTATCACAAAAGTATATAGATCAGCATAACAGAAGTTCATAGATCAATGTAATAAAATTACACAGAACAGTGTAATGAAAACATGAAGATTAAATATCAGAGCTCTATGGAGCAGTTGTAAAACATAGTACTTGTGAATAACAAGTATGAATGGTTTCAGAATGGTTTTGAAATGAGTGTAGAAGTGATCAACGTATCACTCACGATCAGACAAGAAAACTTTCTGGGTAGACATTGGACGAGGACATCTAGACTCCAGCCTGCGCTCCACGCTCAAAGGCCAGCAGCGTGAACACAAGATTAGGACCTCAGATGCTAGGTGAACGCTCTGCACACAAAGGCCAGCAATGCAGACATAGGATTAAGGACATCGGAGTCTGGGTTTCCGCTCTGTGCTCAAAGGCCAACAACATGGACAGGTGGTGAGGGACATCCATGGATATTGTACTGCGCCAGGTCAGTGGATCCCAGGATCAGAAGTCCATGTGAGCATGAGGCACAAGAGCCAGTCTGATGGCAACTTGTCATTGGTTCATCAGTACAGAAGATTGGAGCCCTAAGGTCAATCAGAAGTCCAGAAGCTGAAGGCAGAAGCCTGGAGAATAGGGAATGGAGATCAAATTCCTATCCCGCAGTTGGAAGACTGTCCGTGTGTGTAGGTGGTTGAGTGGAAGGGAGGAAAGTGGCTTGTTTTTGCTGTTGTGTTCTGTGTTGTTCTGCCGAGCATCGTGGATGTGCTATGTTGGCATCAGAAGGTGTGGCAACACTTGCAGGCTTCCCTCTGCACATACTCAGACGTAATTGTTAACATAAATGACACATCTCACTTTCCATGTACTGTATATGTGATAAATACACGAATTTGAATCTGGGAGTTAGACATTACAGAAGCACCATGGGGAGCGTTCTAACTAGTTACATCACCATCTGCTATGGACGGGCCACTGCACAGGATCAGAAAAAGCTGCAGAAAGTTGTAAACTCTGCCAACTCCATCATGGGCACAAGGCTTCCCAGCATCCTGGACACCTCCAAGAGGCGATCCCTCAAAAAGACGGCATCCATTATTAAGGACCCCCATCGCCCAAGACATGCCCTCTTTTTATTACTACCATCAAAGAGGAGGCACAGGAGCCTGAAGACACACACTCAATGTTTCAGGAACAGCTTCTTCCCCTCAGCAATCACCCTTTGCAATGGACAGTAAACAGTGCTTTTTCCCTTTCTTTCTGCACTACTTATTTCATATAATTCTTTTAAATCTACTTCTTACTGTAATTTATAGTTTTGTTATTATGTATTACAATGTACTGCTACCTCAGACCAACAAGTTTTACAACATATACCAGTCATATAAAATCTGATTCTGATTCTGACATTAAATATTCTCATTAAGGACCCTTAGGTGGATGGAACATGGGTTTATGTAACCTCAGATTAGACGGACGCTTTTGGCCTGATGCCTCCTTCCACAAATGGGTCTGCCATTGCTCTTTGCTTCCTAATTAGAAATACTTTTCCAGTGTACTTGATGATTTTCTCTGTGACCGGTATTGACTGGTTGTGTTGGTGTCAAACAATGGCTCCCATGCCGGTACAAAAGTATCTGAAGCAAGTTTCTCCAGCAATGAGAGCAGGTTGTAATGTTTATGATGGGACTAATGTATCCACTTCGTTACTTTTTGTCAAAGAGCGAGCTGAAATGTGCATAAAGCATTGTTGGAGACTGTGTATTTTGCTCTTGGAATGCTGGTGCGTTGATGTCTGTACAAGCCTCGCTAATGAATATTGTCAAATATAATTACCAGGCCATACAGAGAGACGGGCAGCTTATGAAAAGGTGGCATTGTGATGAAGAGGCAATGCTCATGTGACCCTGAATGGTTCATTGCCCCAGCTCTGACCCTCCTCAGTTCCTCAGATACCAAAGGGAACACTTAGCAATCAACGCCTGGGCCTGAGATGCGAAATCTCTTGCATGTTTCAAACCAGGCACCCTACTCGGCCACAGAGTCATGAAGCAACTTCTGGCATGCTATTAAAAAATTATATATACATATATGGCGAGCAATTGTGTTTATCAAATACAGTGGATTCCAGTTAATTGGGCCTTCTATTAATCGGGGTAGCTGCTTATTTGGGACAACTCTTACAGACAAAAATCAGAAACTAATTGGGATTTCCTTTGTTTATTTGGGACACTATGCTGATTAATTGGGACAGGAGACTGTTGCCAAACAGTTGCTAACTAGCATCAGTCATAAACACTTGTGTGGCCATTAGACACTACACCATGCTTAAATAGCATCAGTGGCATGTGTTTGTGTTCAAAAAGCAGTGATTTTTGTCACTGATAGCTGGCGAGAAATATGCAGTAAGACATTTCAGAACTGCATTGCTCACAGCATTTAGATTTGGAGATGCCAGAAATGGCTATGATTGAAAATAAAATGGTTTTGCTACTTCAACAAGTTAAGAACTAAGAATTTGAAGGTATCGGGAATCATCTTGAATGTTACAATAAAAACAAAGATTTGCAGATGCAATCATTGAAAGTATTATATGAAAGCCATTAGCTGCACTAGGTGTCTGTGCTGATTTTGTTCATTTACAATCATTCAAAAGAACATGGCAGCATACACTGGATCAATTCCTCCATCAATAACTATTATGAATACACAATTTTATAGTAGTCTTGCTAGCACTCTAATTTGTTCTGTATTTCATTTAAATACATAATTTATTGTTCAGTTAAATGGTAGTTTTTCTTTTTTATAAATTTTTAACCATTTTCATGAAACTTCGGCTAAGTGCAGAATCCACTTAAGTGGGGCAATCATTGGTCCCAGTGTGTTCCAATTAACTGGAATCCTCTGTATATTTATATAAAGTTTACTTGGGATTCCCCCTGCATCATCAATTTTAATACATGGTTAATGCACTATTGAAGCTAAACATTTGAGCTTTCTATTCTATATTACTTTTATAGTATATAAGATCAGGTAAGTTTATTTTAATAAGATAAATTTTATTTTGTGAAATTAAGCAAGTCAGAAATTTGTAATGCCCAAGAAGGAAACACAGAATGTGCGCTGGAATATCTCACCTTCCACTCCACTGACAGTCTGACCAATAACTACCACATTTATAGACAATAGACAATAAGTGCAGGAGTAGGCCATTCGGCCCTTCGAGCCAGCACTGCCATTCACTGTGATCATGGCTGATCATCCACAATCAGTATCCAGTTCCTGCTTTATCCCCATAACCTTTGATTCTGCTATCTTTAAGAACTCTATCCATCTCTTTCTTGAAAGCATCCAGAGACTTGGCCTCCACAGCCTTCTGGGGCAGAGCATTCCATATATCCACCACTCTCTGGGTGAAAAAGTTTTTCCTCAACTCCGTTCTAAATGGCTTACCCCTTGTTCTTAAACTGTGACCTCTGGTTCTGGACTCACCCATCAGCAGGAACATGCTTCCTGCCTCCAGCTTGTCCAATCCCTTAATAATCTTATATGTTTCAATAAGATCCCCTCTCAGCCTTCTAAATTCCAGAGTATACAAGCCCAGTCGCTCCAATCTTTCGAGATACAACAGTCCCGCCATCCCAGGAATTAACCTTGTGAACCTACGCTGCCCTCCCTCAATAGCAAGAATGTCCTTCCTCAAATTTGGAGACCAAAACTGCTCACAGTACTCCAGGTGTGGTATCACCAGGGCCCTGTACAGCTGCAGAAGGACCTCTTTGCTCTTATACTCAATTCCCCTTGTTATGAAGGCCAGCATGCCATTAGCTTTCTTCACTGCCTGCTGTACTTGCATGCTTGCTTTCAGTAACTGATGTACAAGAACACCTAGATCTCGTTGTGCTTCCCCTTTTCCTAACTTGACTCCATTTAGATAATAATCTGCCTTCCTGTTCTTACCACCAAAGTGGATAACCTCACATTTATCCACATTAAGCTGCATCTGCCCACTCACCAAGCCTGTCCAAGTCACCCTGCATTCTCATAACATCTTCCTCACATTTCACACTGCCACCCAGCTTTGTGTCATCGGCAAATTTGCTAATGTTACTTTTAATTCCCTCATCTAAATCATTAATGTATATTGTAAACAGCTGCGGTCCCAGCACTGAACCCTGCGGTACCCCACTGGTCACCGCCTGCCATTCCGAAAGGGACCCGTTAATCGCTACTCTTTGTTTTCTGTCAGCCAGCCAATTTTCAATCCATGTCAGTACTCTGCCCCCAATACCATGTGCCCTAATTTTGCCCACTAATCTCCTATGTGGGACTTTATCAAAGGCTTTCTGAAAGTCCAGGTACACTACATCCACTGGCTCTCCCTTGTCCATTTTCATAGTTACATCCTCAAAAAATTCCAGAAGATTAGTCAAGCACGATTTCCCCTTCGTGAATCCATGCTGACTCCAACCAATCCTATTACTGCTAATCCAAATGTGCCGCTATTTCATCCTTTATAATTGACTCCAGCATCTTCCCCACCACTGATGTGAGACTAACTGGTCTATAATTGCCTGTTTTCTCTCTCCCTCCTTCCTTAAAAAGTGGGATAACATTAGCTACCCTCCAGTCATCAGGAACTGATTCTGAATCTACAGAACATTGGAAAATGATTACCAATGCGTCCACGATTTCTAAAGCCACCTCTTAAGTACTCTGGGATGCAGACCATCAGGTCCCGGGGACTTATCAGCCTTCAGACCCAACAGCCTATCCAACACCACTTCCTGCCTAATATAAATTTCCTTCAATTCATCCATTACCCTAGGTCCTTTGGCCACTATTACATCTGAGAGATTGTTCGTGTCTTCCCTAGTGAAGACAGATCCAAAGTACCTGTTCAACTCGTCTGCCATTTCCTTGTTCCCCATAATAAATTCACCCACTTCTGTCTTCAAGGGTCCAATTTTGGTCTTAACTATTTTTTTCCTTTTAAATGGACTGACCAGCCTTCAAAATAGCATAGAGTAAAATTTGAAAAAAAAAACTTACCTGTGTTTATATTTTAATTAACTTAAATTGCAATTGTAAAGCAGAATAAAATGGTATCTAATAGTCACCACTGGACAGAGGAGCATAGAAAGAACCCTTCATCCATGTTACCATGAGACTAAAATGGAGGTCTTACACTGCAAAGTCATTTGCAGTCAGGAATTTGTAAAGGTTTGTGGGGAATAGTGCCCTCTTGTAGATTCTGTCTTTAGCAAACCATTTTAAACCGAGTCCTTGTTACCTAATCAAGTGGCAATAAAATATTATCGACAAAAATAAAACACTGCAGACGGTGGAAACTGAAGTAATGGCAGGAAGTGCTGGAGATGCTCAACAGAAAAGGCAGTATTTGCGAAGAAAGAAACAGAATGAACATTGAAGTTGAGGTACAATAGACTGCAGATGCTGGAATCTGAAGCGAAAACAAACTGCTGGAGAAACTCAGCAGGTCGGGCAGTAGCTGTGGTGGAAAATGGACAGTCAGCATTTCAGGTGAGCCCCTTCATTTGGATTAGATGTATTGTGGGCTTTGTGAGCATTTTGGTATGATGTATTCTTACTGCAGGAAAGAGGCACACTTTTTCTTTGAGCACAAAATAGTTTCATAAATCAAAAACATAAGACAGTCTGTACATGCTGGAAATCCAAAGCAACATACAGAAAAATGCTAGAGGAACTCAGCAGGTCAGGCAGCATCTATGGAAATGAATAAATATATGATGTTTCAGGCTGAGACCCTTTCTTTTCAGTCCTGAGGAAGGGTCTCAGCCCAAAACATCGACTGAGTTACTTCAGCACTTTGTGTGCATTGTTTCATACATCAAAGACATGAACCCCACAGAATTAAGAGTGAAAAATCCTAATTTAAGTTATCATAAATTGAGGAATTGTGATATTTTGTCATTTGAAATTTAAATTCTGTACCCTTTTTTTGGTGTGGTGTGTTTTGAACTCCTGTGTATGAACCATTAATCCATGCCTCAGCATTACTTGCCCAGTAACTTAACTGCTATAGCAATTTTCCAATTACCTTAGCAAATTAGGGATAATATTTTGAATCAATGACAAAAATATAATGCTTCATGCTTGAAAATATATATGGTAGGAAGAGGGTTAACATGATTCTCAGATTATAAATGTATCCAATCTTTACAGTTGTGAATGATTGATGTTTGCGAGTTGCAAAAGATCACTTTACTGGAGTGAACATTTCCCAAATTTATTGCAAACACTTTTAAATAAGTATTTCCAAATTGGGCCAGGCTCTTTAGTAATTCATGCAGTTCTGATAATATCATTTTGCAACAACCACTAGTTAACCATTTGCTTTTGAAACATGAGAAATGATCCTGAATGTAGACCTTTAATAAAGGGGATGACACAAATGTTCCCATTTGCCAACACAGCAACAGCAGTATTTATATAATGGTGCTTATATAGCCTCATGTGCTCTGTTTTTAAATTATTGCAAAGGCTGCACTTGTTCATTAGTGAGAGTCGGCTGCTTGCATTTTCCTAACCTCCTTTCATGGTTTCGGAGAACCAGTTAACAAATCTTCATAGTGTCTATTTTCAAATCAAGACGTTTGTTGCAAATACCTAGCCTGATATACATTTGGTTATTTTCTTACAGTACATCTGGAGAAATGGAGATTAAATAATGGATCAGATCTATCATAAATTTTAAGTGACAACAGATGCAAAGACAGCTTTTCATATATTTGGATGGAGAGGATAAAGCTTAAAACAGTATAGCACAGGAACAGCAACACACGTAAAAATTGCTGGTGAACGCAGCAGGCCAGGCAGCATCTATAAGAAGAGGTACAGTTGACGTTTCTGGCCAAGACCCTTCGTCAGGACTAACTGAAAGAAGAGATAGTAAGAGATTTGAAAGTGGGAGGGGGAGGGGACATGTTGTTTGGCCCATGATGTTGTACCAAATTAATTAGACTAGTAATTAAATGCCTAAGTAATCACTTCAGCCTAAAAATGTCCAAATCCCTCCATTCTCTAGTTGGGAACCCCTGCCTTAAATGCATACTCTGTAGCATTACACATGTTAACCCTGGAAGAAAGAAACCTGTATCAACTCATCAATGCCCCTCATAATCTTACAAACTTCAGCCTCTGTTGCTCCAGGAAAAAAAACAACCCAAGTTTGTCCAGTTTCTCCTTATGACAACACCTTCTAATCTAGGCAGGATCCTGGTAAACTTCTTCAGCACCCTCTCCAACACCTTCCCTTTGGGATTATATGTTCAGTAATGAGTTTCCATAGACTAGGGCAATCAATACTTTTTCATAAATAGAAGGTCTGATGAGAATACAAGGGGCACTGTTTCAGATACTGAAGATCATCCAGAACAACAATGCCATGAGTCTAAGGAGTGAATTTATTCTTTTAATACCATTATCATTTTCATCAACATCACAACTGGCAACCATAGGTATTGTCTTCTTTCCACCCTCGATAAAGGGAAATTTTACCTCCACACCTTGGAAAAACCATGTTGTGTTTTTTAAAAAATATGTAACAGGTTAACATGGAAAGCATTTAACCATGTGCTTGTGTACAACAAGCATTGAATGTTTTTGCTCAATCAAAAGCAAACAAAAAAATGCTGTTCATCTTAAATAAAAGCATAAAATATTGGGAATGCTCAACAGGCTGGCAATATCTCGGGAGGAGAAGATGGCGGCACGACGCAGCGCGTGCAGCTCTCCGGTGAAATGATATCGTATCTGTAAGTAGGATGCCATGCACAATTCTGATTTGATGGAGACAGACGTGAGAAGCAGAGGAACATCTGGAGAAATTTCTGAAATGCCCGATTCGCTGCCGCTGCTACTGTGCGATTGAGAATCTCCGGAGGAAAGGCCCCAAAATCCCCGGCTTTGCCTGCTGCTGGTGACTGAGGCTGAGGTCGAAGGGTTCGGTAGAGATGGTGCTTGGTACTCGGTGTCGGAGGGCTGATTGGAGCTCGAAGTTTTTGGACGACTCAGAGTCGGACTGTGGTCGGGCATGGCAGGGAGAGTTTTCTTCCTTCTCCCGTCTGCATGAGATGTGGGACGTTCGAGAAACTTTGAACTTTTTTACTGTGCCATGGCCTGTTCTTCATCAAATTATGGTATTGTTGCACTGTTGTAACTATATGTAATAATTATGTGGTTTTTGTTAGTTTTTCAGTCTTGGTCTGTCCTGTGTTCTGCGATATCACACCAGAGGAATATTGTATCATTTCTTAATGCATGCATTACTAAATGACAATAAAAGAGGACTGTGTGTCCTCATAATCTAATCTACATATAAAATCTGATTACAGTTTTAGGTTATTGATCTTTTATCAGACATATGAATGTTTAGAATCCAAATATATTTTAAATTGCTGAAAGGAGGCAGGAGTGGAGAGAACAAATTGAATGTAATGATAGGATGGAGACCCTACAACAGTGGAGCATCAGGAAACTGTGCCTATGTTCCTCTTGATACTGCGTACATGGCCAAGTATTACTGCTTAGCTTTCTGCCACTAGTTCCAAAAGTCATAATGCATCTTCCCTTTAAGAAACACTGACTGCCCTTAAATAGTTTAAACGTTGAGACTGCTGCTGAGCTGCTAATGAACTTATCTTGGGTCTGGATGTTACTAGCATGCTAATAGGCAGACAGTAGATAATTTGCGTGGTCTGGGTTGACTGCCATTGGTATTTCTTATAACTTAATTCCTTGGTCCACTTTCCATTCCTATCAAATTTAACCTCCTATTTTTTCAGAAACCAGCCTTTGAGGCTTATCAATTATGTTAACAGCTTTTGCATTTTTAAGCTCAGAGCCATTAATACGTCTCACATATGCATAGAGTGTGGTAAGACACCAGGGAATACTTCAATATCCTCTAGTTGCCCTATATATGCCAGAACCATCATCTCTTGGTTTGGAAAGCTAGCAATCTGAAAGGGTTTTGCAGAATTTTCCAAGAAAAACAATCAAATCATTCTGCAGCTAAGCGAGCCATAGCAAATTGATTGAAAAGATGTCATTTACAAATTTCTTCAGGCTATCTATAGACTATTGCCAGAAAGCCAACAATAATACATACTTCTGCCTGTGGAAACTCATCCTGCAGTGGAAGGCTGTACCCAAAAGCTGTCATGCATTTCAAAATCCACACAAAACTACCTAACTTGGAGAAGTCAAGAGTCAAGAATGCTCATAGTAACCGGGCAAAAAACAAAAGTAGCTGCTTAAGTGTTTTTTGGACAGGATACACTTGGCACAAGTTTAAAAATGTCTGTCCCTACTGGAGATAATGCGGTGAAACAGGAATATTACTACATATGTTCCAGCGAGTTTGCTGAACTCATTCCCTCTGAGGCAGATTTGTAACCAAGATGGGTGAAATATCTGGCATAATTATCCTCTCAAATTCAGCAATATATGTACCAGACATTTCTCCAGGGATACCATTTAGTAGCTTATATCTGAAGCTGTTGAAATGTATACTGCATGTGGTCCAACATTCTAATACTTTTCTTTGGAACCACGCCCAGATTTCCCTCTCCTTTATCCTGTTACCTTCCATCTATGTGCCAAAGCATCTCCAGCTTAAAAGAAAAATGTAACCACAGGAAAAGATAAAAAGTGCATTTGTATTGCAGTTGGTGTCAAAGTCTTTTGTAAACATAAACCATTTCCCCAAAATAATTTGGAAGAGGGATAGCACAATATTGCATTTGTTACTAATTAGTTTAGACTGAACTTGACATTGTTTTTGAAATTCCAGGAATCAGGCAATAAAAATATTAGATGGAGGTGGATTATAAAGCATGGAATTTGGTGTAATAATGACAGCAAATCTGACAGTATTCCCAGTAATTACTCTGCGAAGTTTACGACAACTCCGCAATTTCCTTGAACTGATGCCTGACACTCTCTGAGTTGGATGTAGGAAACATTTCTCAAAGGAAGAGTAAAACCTTTGTGGGGGAGTTATCTTTGATGTCAGTAGCAAGTATGCTAGCCACAAATTTTGGTGCTAGCATGATATTAATTCTTTCATTGTTAGTTGTTACATGTTGAATAATATATCATCAAAGCCAAACCTTTCCCCTTTAATTCTCATTGCTTTCCAAATGATGCTCTCTTTTAAATTGCTGACATCATACAATAGTTTAACAATCATTGACACATATCATGCACAAACGTAAACCATCTGAAAGCCTTTTTGAACTAAGGATACTTATATCCGAATAACTCAAATTAAAATATTGAACTTTCCCTAATATGTTGATTGCAAATACAGAATAAATAGTTTGGTTAAATACTGCGGAGTTACTCCAGAGTTGTCTACTGAGGTAATGTTTTGTTGAGAACAACCTTGGTCTAATTACATCTGATGTAAGAGTATGGTTCCAAATGTAGGCATATTATCCATGTGTAAATGGATTACTGACTGGTATTTAGAGCCATATGCTCACGAGATAATCCTTATCCTCTTATAGACAACCTTCTCTTTGCTGTAGAACTTCCTATCACTATCACACACCATACCTGCTTTATATCTGGATACTATGTATTTACTGGCACAATGGCCCATGTATGATCATGAACCAAAAAGACACTCAGTGAATGGACACACTTCCAATTACATCACACAACCATATTAATACGTGGATACCTTAAAGCGCAATCAGCATCCCCCTGCACTAGTGGGAAGCCCACATTACTGGTGGAGCTATATACTTAGACTGTTATTCACTTATGAGGGTGAACAAAATACAGTTAGCACTTTCAATGCAAAGATTACCTGTGACCTACGGTGAGCAACAGTAAACCGTCTACAAGAGAAGTTATATACATAGATGGGAATTACTAACACTCATAGGCAAAGCAATATTTACAGCACTCTATACCATTTTAGCTGTGAGTGGACATCTGGAACATTACAATGAGGACATCCTTCCTTAATCATCTCTTCTCTTACTTACTTCCGAGGTGAGAATGGGAGAACTGAGGGGTAATAACACAACCAAGTTCAGGAACAGTTATACCCTTCAACCACTAGGTCCCTGACCCATCATGGATAGCTTCACTCACCTCAATGCTGAGCTGATTCCATAATCTATGGACCCACTTTCGAGGACTCTCCAACTCATTGTCTCAGAGTTATTGATTTATTATTAATTTGCGCATATCGTCTTCTTTTGCACATTGGTTGTTTATCAGTCTTTGCATGTACAGTATGTAACTTTTCATTGATTCTATTGTATTTCTTTGATCTACTGTGAATGCCTGCAATAAAATGGACCTCAGGGTAGTATACGGTGACATATATGTAATATGATAATAAATTTATTTTGAACTGTCCCCTGACCATCTGTTGGTAAATATGGCATCCCATTGAGGCCCCTGCTCCTTCTTCTGTCTAACAGGTTGTTTTCTCTTTCACTGACTCATCTCATTCTCCTGTGCTGAATCCCCTGCAGTTTGCCTACCAGAAGCACATTGGAGTCAATGATGCTGTCATCTACCTGCTAAATAGAGCCTACTCCCATTTGGATGAGGAAGTCAGCACTGCGAGGATCTTTTTTTTTTGATTTCTCACATGCCTTCAATACCATCCGGCCCTCATTGCTGGGGGAAATGCTCCATTCAATGCAGATTGGCACTATGGGCTACCTGACTGGCAGACCACAGTATGTGCAGCTTCAGAGTTGTGTGTCAGATATGGCTATAAGCAGCACTGGAGCCCCACAGTGGACTGTATTGGCTCCCTTTCTGTCTACCCTGCATACCTTGGACTTTAGATACAACACTGAATCATGTCATATGCAGAAGTTCTCTGATGATTCAGCAATGTGGGTTGTATAAAGGAAGGATGGAAGGATGACTAGAGGGCCCTGGGGGAGAACTTTGTCAAATGGTGCAAGCTGAATCATCTGCAGCTCAACATCAGTAAGACAAAGGAGATGGTGATGGACTTTAGGAAGGCTAAGCCTGCACTGCTCCCTGTTACTATTGATGGTGAGGACGAGGATGTTGTGAGGACCTACAGAATTAGAATTAAGAATTTATTTAAATCTTATTTCCATCTCACAACGTGAGGGAGTAAAGATCTTTGTGTTATGTCTCCACTGCAATGTACAGACTTGTGAGTTTAAAAATCTAATGGCTTGAAGAAAGAAGCTGTCCTGTAGCCTGTTGGTCCTTGCTGTAATATTGCGGTAGTGTTTGCTAGATGGAAGCAGCTGAAACAGTTTATGGTTGGGGTGACTGGTGTCCATAATGACCTTCCAGGCCTTCTTTCTGCATCTGCTGTTATACAAGGGGTGATTGATAAGTTCGTGGCCTAAGGTAGAAGGAGTCAATTTTAGAAAACCTAGTGCATTTATTGTTCAACATAGTCCCCTCCTACATGTACACACTTAGTCCAGCGGTCATGGAGCATATGGATCCCTCCTTTGTAGAAATCGGTGTCTTGGACCTCCAGAAAGTGGTCCACAGCAGGGGTGATTGATAAGTTTGTGGCCTAAGGTAGAAGGAAATGAGTTATACAGCTCTCGTTATGCAGAAAGTTTGAAGTTAATAACTCATCTCCTTCTACCTTAGGCCACAAACTTATCAATCACCCCTGCTGTGGACTGCTTCTGGAGGTCCAAGACGCCGACTTCCACAAAGAAGTGATCCATATGCTCCACGACCGCTGGATTAAGTGTAAATGTAGCAAAAATAAATGTGCTAGGTTGAGGGGGGGCTTGATAGAGGTATTTAAGATAGTGAGAGGGATAGATGGAGTTGACGTGGATAGGCTTTTTCCATTGAGGGTGGGGGAGATTCAAACAAGAGGACATGAGTTGAGAGTTAAAAGGCAAAAGTTTAGGGGTAACATGAGGGGGATCTTCTTTACTCAGAGAGTGGTGGCTGTGTGGAACAAGCTTCCAGCGGAAGTGGTTGAGGCAGGTTCGATGTTGTCGTTTAAAGTTAAACTGGACGGGAAAGGAATGGAGGGTTATGGGCTGAGTGCAGGTCGGTGGGACTAGGTGAGAGTAAGCATTTGGCACGGACTAGAAGGGCTGAGATGGCCTGTTTCCGTGCTGTAGTTGTTGTATGATTATATGGTTTTCTAGAATTGACACCTTCTACTTTAGGCCATGAACTTATCAATCACCCCTCGTGAATATCCTCAGTGGAGGGAAATTCACACCCACAGCTACCTGGGGGTGCACGGGTCTGACAGACTGGAGTGGGGCACCAACACAGAGGCTGTGCATAAGAAGGGTCAGAGTCACCTGTACTTCCTGAGGAGACTGGCGTCCTTTGGAATATGCAGGTCTCTCCTTCACACGTTCTACCAGTCTGTTGTCGCCAGTACAATTTTCTACGCGGTGGCATTCTGGGGCAATGGGTGATGCCATCAGGTTCAATAAACTGATTAGAAAGGCTGGCTCTGTTATAGGAGTCAAACTGGACACACTGGAGGCTGTGCTAGAACAAAGGACCCTACAGAAAATCCTGGCAATTCTAGATAATATTTCTCTCCCTCTGATGCCACTTTGGCTGAACAGAGGAGCACTTAGTAACAGACTGAGACAACTGCACTGCTCCAAACAGCGCTATATGAGGTCATTTTTACCCTCAGCCATTAGGCTCTATAACATGTCAACCTATAGGTGGGGAAGTGACAGGCCCCTCCTATTCAAATGTTCGCGGTAACTTATTTTTTATTCTTTCTACTTCTCTTCTAATATTTATATTTGTGCACTTGTAATGCTACTGTGGCACTGTAATTTCCTTTGGGATCAATAAAGTATCTATCTATTTCATGAGAAATGGTTATGAATGGCGATGAGTTGAGTGGATATGGAGAGGATGTTTCCTGAAATGGGGGAGTCTAGGACCACATGGCACAGCCTCAGAAGAGATAAAAAGGAATTTCTTTAGCCAGAGGGTGGTGAATCTGTGGAATTTATTGCCCCAGATGGTTGTGGAGGCCAAGTCATGAGGTATATTTAAAGTAGAGGTTGATAGGTTCTTGATTAGTATGGGCATCAAAGGATATGAGAAGAAGGCAGGAGAATGGGGTTGAGAGGATAATAAATCAGTCATGATAGAATGGCAGAGCAGACCTGATGGGCTGAATGGCCTAATTCCAGTCCTATGTCTTATGGAAAGTACCCATGTTAAGAAGCTTATGCTAGAAACCTTGAAATTATTGCAGCCTCTGTGAATACTACTCTCTACTCTCTGTAAACTCCATGTACTCCAACCAATTCTAAGCAGTGCTTGAATCTAAGAGTGGTCGTTTCTCACCAGTACTGGACAGGAAGGTTGGGAGATTTCATCCTGTTGTTGAATTTGTGGCTGTGTAAGCTTAACTCATGAAATTTCACGTTATTAATCAGCTGATTAGGCATAATGATATCAAATTAACATCACATGTATATTTGTGTGACGATCTGCCTTCTCATGCTGAAGGGAGAGAACATTTTCTCTCCCTTCAGCATGATCAAAATTTGCTCTTTCCCAAATGGAGCCAATAAAAAAATCATTTTCTATCTATTCTTTCATATCTGATGATCCTTTAGCCCTAACTCCCTGTGCTCTTTCACAGTGCTGGTCCTCCAATACCGACCAACAACGACTCTATAGAAGCTTCCCACCCAAGACCCAGTCACTAAAGCCACCCATCCATCAGCATCAGCAGCCAACAAGTGAGCGCCAGCCTAGGTATCATTATCTGCCAGCTATTGACAGCCACTCACAGCCAAATGCCACAAAAATCTAACCAGCTGGGATCAACTGCAAAGCCAACAGTCAGGCATCAGCCATTAGTCAGAAAACTCCAGAAGATTGCGTAGGGATGAGAGCCTGATTCTGGTGGAAGAATTGAGCCCAAACTAGAGAGAGGGAACAGCTGCCAGAAGCAGTGAAATAGGTGGGGAGAGAGGGAGGGAGGGAGGGAGGGAAGAGAAATCCTATTATTTTAGAAATGGGAGCCAGAGAGAAAGAATCTTTAACAGTTGGCTTTGACCAGGAGCTTCTGAGTTTGGCAGGTGTGTTGAGAGAAATGGACAAAGTTTTATTTTTGTTCTATGCTAATAACTGTACCCTCTCCTTAGCCAATTCTGTCAGCAAATGTTGCCTTTCTTATTGGCATTCACTGCAGCCTATGAAGTTTGGCTTTGAACACATGCAATAAGCAAATGGTGTGGGCTGATTCACCCATTTGATACGCATCAGCCCACACCTCCTGGAGTAGAACATGTTGAATCAATTGTATGACAAAGGCACTGGGGGAAAAAAATCACACCTTCAAGGGAGTTAGCGTTAGGTGAGATTTCCGTTCCTGCTTTTCTGATAATATAACTTCTTTATTCCATTAACATTTGTACCGTTTGTAATCCTAATCTATACTCGTTTCCTTTCCACTGAAAAAATAACTACTCTCGCCATGAATATGGTCTTAACTTATTGGATTTTATTTTGCTGGGATCTTATTAAAAGATTATGCTTTTTAGACAAAACAGTGATTTTTGTGACCTAATTTACTGGTGTGATTAGAGCTGAAACAAATGATTTAACTACAAATTATGATCATAACCCAAGGTTGCTTCAACTAGACTAACATATTTTCACAAAATTTTAAATGCTAAATTGCATCATTCATTATTAGGGGAATGAAGTTTTATTTCCAGCAAAGTATTAAAAGTATAAAATAAATACAATGCAGTATCAGATCCCGAGCAAAATGAAGCAAGTGGGTGGTTATACATGATATAGCTTCAGTTACTCTTTAAGACATCTAAGTTTCAAAGTTCTTGCCAAATATTCCCTTCCCTACTAAAAAAAGTTAATACTTTGTAAACAGAGCTTAACAGTTGCACTGTAGCTTGGAAAGATTTCTGCCTTGAATTGAAAATTATATTAATGGCCCTTCAACATAATTGCAGAATTTATCCACGGAGGAGGATCTGCATTTTTCCCCTTCTTTGTGAACTTCAGGACTCAGTATTGAAAAGTTTCTGTCACAGAGAAAGCAGCAGTGACTGAATTTTGTCCAAAGTGCTCAGCAGGGGATTTTGTTCTGGACTTTTCTCCTGGCAGATGGCAATGGATTCCTGGCAGGAGCTAATCCATACAGTTACAGTGCTGTTGGTAAGTGCCAGAGCATGTAAACCATTGCGTACCGTCAACACTAATACTGAAACATTATGTTTGTCAGTAAACAGAATGCAAGGATTCCATGCCTAGTTGGAAGTTGGAGGGTAATGATGTTGATTTGTGCATGTTTCTAAAAGCTATTCATAAAACAGCTGGGCTTAGTCTGCTGGACCTGGGGAAAAGATGTGTATAAAATCAAGATGTCAAAATCAGAATCAGATTTAATATCACTGGCATATGTTGGGAAATTTGACGTTTTGTGGCAATAGTACATTGCAATACTTAATTATATACATATTAGCAGTGAAAAAAGAGAGGAAACTGAGGTATTGTTTGCGGGTTCATTGAAATCTGATGACAGAGGGGAAGAAGTTGTTCCTGAAATAACGAGTGTGCCTTCAGTTTTCTGTACTCCCTCCTTGATGGTAGCAATGAGAAGAGGGCATGTCCTGGATGATGGGGGACCTTAATGATGGATGCTGCCTTTTGAAGATGTCCTGGATGCTGGGGAGACTAGTGCCCATGATGGAGCTAGCTGAGTTTGCAACTTTCTACAGTTTTTTTTTCCCCAGATCCTGTGCAGTAGTCCTTCCAGACCAGACTGTGATGCTACCAGTTAGAACGCTCTCCATGGTACATCTGTAGAACTTTGTGAGTGCCTTTGGTGTCATACCAATTCCCCCCAACCTCCTAATGAAATATAGCTTTATGTGCCTTATTTTTAATTACATCAATATGTTGGGCCCAGGATAGATCTTCGGAGATGTTGACACTCAGGAACTTGAAACTGCTCAACATTTCCACTGTTAATACCTCGACGAGGACTGATGTGTGTTCCTTCAACTTCTCCTTGATGAAGTTCACAATCAATTCCTTGGCCTTTCTGACACTGAGTGCAAGGTTGTTGCTGTGATACCTCTCAACCAGCTGTTCTATCTTGCTCCTGTAGCCTCTTTGACACGTTCTGAAATTCTGCCAAAAATAGTGTTGTTGACAAATTTATAGATGGCATTTGAGCTGCGCTTAGCCACACAATCGTGGGTATGGAGGGAGTAGAACAGTGGGTTAAGTACACACCCTTGAGGTGCGCCAGTGTTGATTGTTAAAGAGAAGGAGACCTGCATAGTTATTTCTGATCCACACGGACTGTGGTCTCCTGGTGAAGAAGTCAAGGATCCAGTTGCAGAGGGAGGTACAGAGGCCCAGGATTTGGAGCTTATTGATTAGAACTGAGGGTATGATGGTGTTGAACGTTGAGTTATAGTCTATAAACAGCAGCCTGATGTATGTTTTACCATTGACCAGATGATTCAAGACAGAGTGGAGAACCAGTGAGATTGCATGCGCTGTAGACCTATTGCGGTGATAGGCAAATCGCAGCAGCTCCAGGTCCTTGCGTAGGCAGGAGTTGATTCTAGCCATGACCAACTTCTCAAAGCACTTCATCATATTATGTGAGTGCCACTGGGTGATAGCCATTGATGCAGCTCACCCTGCTCTGCTTGGAAACTGATGGGATTGTCATCTTTTTGAAGCAAGTGGGGACCTCAATCTGCATCAGTGAGAGATTGAAGATGTCCTTGAACACTCCCTCCAAATGGTAGGCACAGAGCCTTATCAGGTACACCAGGCCTGATGCCTCATGAAAGATGTTCTGACACCGGCCTCTAAGACAGCAATCACAACGTAACCAGGTGCTGCAAGGATTTTGCACAGATGTAGTTTTATTCTCTTTCAAACCATGCGTGAAAGACGTTGAGCTCATCTGTGAGTGAAACATTGTAACCATTCATGATGTTAGGTTTTGCTTTGTAGGAAGAAATAGCCAGCAAACCCTGCCAGGGCTGACTTGCATCCAATTCCATCTCCAAACTCAATCAGAATTGTTTGCCCAGCCTTACAATAGCCTTTCCTATGTTGTACCTTGACTTCCTGTATAGTTCTGGATCAACAATCTTGAATGTCACAAATCTAGCCCTCAGCAGACTACAGATCTTCTGGTTCATCCATGGATTTTGCTTTGGGTGTGTCCAGTCTGTTCTTGAAAAAACACACTCATCCACCCAGGTCTTGATGAAGTTGATGACTACTGTGGCGTATTCATTCAGACTCGAAGATAAATCCTTGAATATTGTCCAGTCCACCAACTCAAAGTGGTCCTGTGAGCCCTCCTCTTCCTCTGTTGACCATACCTTCTTGGTTGGTTAAGAGGCGATAGAAAAATGTGTGATACAATACATTAAAAAATGCACTGCAGATGCTGGAAATCTGAAGTAAAAACAGAAAATGCTAGAAACACTCAACAGGTCAGACAATATTTGTGGCAAGAGAAGTAGTCAATACTTTAGACCTGTGACACTTTATCAGAACTGAAAGATTGAAAATCCAAAATGTTGTCTATCTCTGTTTCCACAGATGCTGCCCGACTTGCTAAATTTTGCCAGTATTTTCTGTTTTGTATGGAATACAATAACCACACTGAGATATGATTGCGGTTTTGGATTTCTGGCCTCCTTTGACCAATAAAGAAATATTAATACGATCTTTTACCTGAATGTACTTGAATGTAAACAGAATAAATCTGAAACACCAAAAATGATTTGTATCTGAGATTCGTTTGCAATGACGGGAAATGGGGAACAAAATCAATATCAAGATTAGGGAACGATGAAAAGCCTGAATATCAAGCTTATCCTCATAATTCCATGATGCTAAACACATGGGAGAAATGTTAGAGTATACAAGGCTCTCTGAACAATGGGTATCAACTGAAATTGCATGATTAATCACTTTACATAAAGTTGACTGGGCAAGCATGCAATTCTTGTCAGCTACAAGGTATCCTTTGGGGATCACGGGAAACTCTGTGAAATATTATGTAGGAGAATATGTTGGAATTAGAAGCAGCAGTAGACCATTTAGTGTCAATCCACTCACACTCTGACCTCTCTATTTTTAACCTCCCTTACTGTTTTAGGGAAGAACAACATACCAGCATTAACAGGACTTAATCTTAAACTTAGATGAACAGCTATTCCTCTTTGTGCCAGGACTGGTCAATTCTGATGTTAAGGTCACCAACCTGTTGACCCTGCTCAGTTTTACCTCTCTCTGTAGAAACTATCTGATCCACTGAGTATTATTTTAGATTTCCTGTACCTGCAGTGTTTTGTATCTTACAGTTACAGGATTATTTTTTATTCCTGCTGCAGGCCTCTGACCTGAAGCTTGAACAATTTCTTTCTCCTCACAGAATGCTGGCCAACCCACTGAGTTCTTCCAGTACAGTAGATTGTTTGTTGCCGTCTGTTATATTTTCAGCCACCCTTACTCCTCTTCTTTACGCTAATCTACTGTGAACCCCCTGCCCTGCACTGAAAACTATGGTCAACCTTATTTTTTTCCCTTTCACACATTCCTTTATTCTTTTCACTCATCCCCTTCCGAAAGGGAAAATAAATATTCTTTACTCACTTTTTAAGGTGTCCAACCTGTAAGGTCTGATTGCTTTTCTCTCTCCTCAGATATTATTTGACCTGCTCAGTGTGTGCAGCATTTTGGGTTGGACTTCTAGCAGTTTTCAAACTTGTCAACCTTATTTTGAATGGTAATTGTACAAGGATGAAGAACCATCTATTTCACCCATTTTTCTCTGTCCCTTCTTGAAACACACTGTTTATCGATACCTATTTCTGTATGATCAGTTTGTCCTTCTTTAACTCATCCCTAAATACTACTAGAAAGATTAAAACTTGAATCAGACCTCTAGTTGTTCAAATTACTGGTCCACTAGTCCTAACCCAATTCATGTGAATGCCATTATAATGCAACAGCTCCTTCCTTCTCCAGTATTAATATCAATGATCAGGATCGGAATCGGATTTGTTATCACTGACAGACCATAAAATTTGTTGTGTTATGGCATCAGTACAGTTCAACTCATTACAAATTACTATAACTTACAGTGAATAATAAACAAAAATAAATAGTGCAAAAGAGGAATAGTAAATTTGTGTTTGTAGGTTCATGGAATGTCCAGAAACTCTGTAGTGGAGGTGAGAAGCTGTTCCTAGAACATTGAGTACATGTCTTCAGGCTCCTGTCCCCCCTCCCTGATGATAGGAATGAGGAGAAGGCATGTCTTAGATGATGAGGGTCCTTCATGATGGATGCCACTTCCTTGAGGCACTGCCTTGTGAAAAAGTCCTTGATGGTGGGAAGGTTTGTGCCTGTGATGGAGCTGGCTGTGTCTGCATCACTCTGCAGCCTCCTTTGATCTTACAAATTAAAGCTTCATACCAGGCAGCGATGCAACCTATCAGAATGCTCTCCAAGGTACACCTATGGAAATTTGCTAAGTCTTTGGTGACGTACCAAATCTCCTCAAGTTGCTAATGAAGTACAGCTGTTGGTATGCCTCCTTTGTGATTACTTTAATGTGTTGGGCCCAGGATAGATCGATAAATGAAGCTCATTTGTCCCAAGTCAATATTTAACTCATGCATTTCAAAACCTTTTCTGATCATACTGACCCTATGCCAATTTTCAGATGGCTGAGAAAGTAATCCTGTGATAATTACCTCAAGTGATTCAGCTTCCTCCTTCTCCTTCAACAGAACATTTTTAGTTTTATCTATGTTGTTGGTCCTGACACAGTCTAGAACAAATTGATATCTCCTTTTCAACTAGCTTTCCATTCCTGAGGAGACAGCAATGAAAAGATGAAAAGGCATCATAGCCCTTGGAACTCGTAGCTGCAGAGAACAGTCTCTAAGCCTTCTCCACCACCCCCCCTCACTTTCTATGCTGTCTCCCACATTCCTTCCACTCCCACCAGCTTGTATGGTCCCTGTATAATGATGTTGTGGCAATTTGCTAATGCTCATTGCATTCTCAACTCTCACTCAAAGAGACTACATTCACTGGGCATCTCCAAAGGCTGAAAGTGCATCAGTGCTAATTTCTGAATTACTGGATCCCCAACCTTGCCTCACTCATATGTCCCTGTTGCTCCTGACTGACCATTGCTGCAAAGTTAATCTGACAAGTGTGATGGAGTTTTGAAACTAATATACAGGTAATGACCCCCCCCCCACACACACAAAGTTCTTTAAACCAGATGGTTATTGGAGATGTGTTGGTTCATTGGTCTTAATGGGTTTTGCCAACTCCTACATACTAAGAGGTGCATTACATTTCCTGATGCATGGTATAATTAAATTAATCAATTACTGACTGAAGTTGACACTCAGTGGAATCTGCACAGCTCATCAAGCCATACTGTGCTTCAGCAGAACCTGTAGATTTATTTATTTTTAAATGGGCTACAATGGCTCAAGGAATAGTAGTCTGTGGCAAGAGCTGTAGAATTTTTTGTCTAGGGCTATTAAAGAAGTTATAGACTCAAAGCAGGGAAACAGAATCTTCAGCCCAATTCCATGCCCACTGTGTTGCTCAGTCCTGTCTGCCCGTGTTTTGGCTCCTAGCCATCTAAACTCCTCCTCTCATTGTACTTATTTAGATGGCTTTTAAATGTCGCTAACGTGCCCGGCTCAATCACGCTTTCTGTCAGCTCATTCTAAATACATACTGATCTCACCTCGGATCTTAAGCCTATGCCCTTTTGCTTTTAGTGCCCCCTTTGTGGGAGAATAACTGCAGTTTTCTTCCTCTCTATGCCCTTCATGATCTTATCCATCCCTATCAGGTGATCCCTTTGATATATTTTGTAGCTTCAAAACTTTAAACTACTTCAAAGGAAGTCACAGGAGTCCAAAATGTTGTTCTAATGCTGAGTTTACATTAAGCGAGATGTGTACATATCATATGGTACTGTGATGATGTATGCAATTCATGTATTTATACATACAACCCATAATGAATTATTTTAAAAAATGAGAATGCTAATCAACAAATATATATACACAAGATTACTCAAACATTACTTAAATATTAAATACACAACACCCTCAGTCTCCTACACTCCAGGGAATACAACCTCTGAGACCCTCAAGTCTTGGTAACATCCTAGTAAATTTTTCTGCACTCTTTCTTGTTTAATGGCATCATTTCTGTAACTGGGGGACCAAAACTATACACAATACCTCAAATGCAGCCTCACCATTTGGGCTCCTTATTTAAGAAAGGATGTGCTGACGATGGAGAGGGTTCAGAGAAGATTCACTGGAATGATTCTGGGAATGAGAGGGTTAATATATGAGGAACATTTGACTGCTCTTGGACTGTACTCCTTGGAGTTTAGAAGAATTGCGGGGGGGACCTCATAGAAACATTTCCAATGTTGAAATGCATGGACAGAGTGGATGTGTCAAAGTTGTTTCCCATGGTGGGGGAGTCTAGTACGAGAGGGCATGACTTAAGGATTGAAGGACACCCATTCAGAACAAAGATGCGAAGAAATTTTTTTAGCCAGAGGGTGGTGGATCTGTGGAATTTGTTGCTACGGGCAGCAGTGGAGGTCAATTCATTGGGTGTATTTAAGGCTGAGATTGATAGGTATCTGAGTAGCCAGGGCATCAAAGGTTATAGTGAGAAGGCAGGGGAGTGGGATTAAATGGGAGAATGGATCAGCTCATGATAAAATGGCAGAGCAGACTCGATGGGCCGAATGGCCGACTTCTGCTCCTTTGTCTTATGGTCTAATATAACTGCACCATAACTTCCCAACTCTGATACTCAGTGCCCTGATTGATGAAGACCATTATACCGAATGCTTTCTTCACCACCCTGTCTACCTGTGATGCGACTTTCAGCAAACCATACACGTGTTCCTAGATCCCGCTGCTCCATAACACTCCCCAAAGGCTTGCCATCCACTGTATAATCCTACCCTAGCTTGTTCTCCCAAAATGCAAGTCCTCTCATTCATCTGCATTTGCCAATCCTCAGCCCAAGGCTAAGATTCCCCTGTAATTTTTCATAACATTCTACACCACTTATTTTAGCATCATTCAAAAACTTGAAACATAACTTCCCATCCACAGCTGTGCCCTTTGCCCTGAATCAGACTTATCTTTCCAAGAAGTGGTAGATTACAACTCCCAGTATCTTCTTTAGCAATTTACCCTTCACTGATTTCAACAGCATTGAGTATCTTGGCTTGTTTTTGCTACCAACGGTACCACACGGCCCATTCTCCACTCCTCTGGAGCCTCGCCTGTGGTTAGATATGAAGCAAAACTCTCTGAAAGGCCCCTACAATTTCTTCTTTTAGTTCTGTATCAAAGAATTCAGATATGGATGAATGCTTATATTGGTATAGCCTGGAAAGCTTCAAAGACCATGTACAAACAAGTACATGTGATTATGATTTGTACTTCTGTGGTCTATGGGATACATGAATGAGGGCATATATAATGACCTCACAAGGTTAGTGTAAACAACCTGACATTTATATAATAGGAAAAACTGAGGAAATCAAATGAGTACTTCTCTCCAATACTCAGGAAATTAAATGACAACTTTATTTTGTTTCCTAATTAACTTATTCAACATGTAAAGCATGTAAATATTTTGAGATCTAGGTCATTGTCCCTTCCATCTGCTGTTACTGCCCTGACACAGATGCTGGTCAGCCTGTGACAGTCAGACCACAATCAGACAATTAATGCGGTACTCCTCTTTGGCAGCAAGTAATATCAGGAGTTTTGCATTCAGTCAGAATGAAAAGCAAGTACTGGCTATCACTCGAGTTAACTCTGGTCACAACTGAGAGGTGGAGATCAGATGATACACAAGCAGAAATATTAGGATACAAGACATATAGAGGGCTACGGTCCAGGTACAGGCAGATAGATGAGGCTGAACAATAGTTTGGTATGAACTAAATGCTTTTGCGCTGTAGTGCTCCATGATTCTATAACTCAATAAGGCAACGTGAAAGTGTGCAGTTACAAAGAATATGTGTGGTGAATAAGCAAAATCATGCTTTTATGGTTAATTGTAATGAATCATTAGAAACTCATTGTAATTTGTTTCTTTTTGCAGAGTGGTGTTGATGCTGCTGCACATCGTTTACAAAATTATGACCAGTTTTCAGCAGCAAGAATGCGATTAAGGACCATCTAAAGGGTAGTGCAGTAATTGGCTACTTTTACAAAATAATTCCTTGCATTATTGGAAGATTTCTGAATGATTCCCCCCCCCCCGCCCACAATGGGCCTCCACTGATAACTGGCATTTGACATGCTTTATGTAGTTAATAGTTCATACCTCAACAGACCCTGTGTCACCATTAAATTTCCTGCATGTTTCTCAGAACCTCTCTCTTGATGGCTTTTCAAATAACTAAGTTACAAAATGTACAAATTGGTACTGCAGGTTGAGAGATACAGGAACGTGCACTCATAAGGCCATGATCTGGAATTATTCTTCCCTTCAGCAACCTAGTTAATTTGTTAAATTCTCTTTTAATTCTGGCCCTTACAAGACTGGTAATTCCAGAAGAGATACAATAAGCCTTACGTGTTACAGATGATCTCCCCTGTCCATGTCATTCTTACCCTTGACCTTGCTGTTGAAACAGGACTTGGACTTCAAACTACTGAGTTATGATTTCATGATAAATTCCTACATATTGGGAATTTTTGTTTAGGGCTAATGTTAAGTGATTAACAGTGAAAACTTCTTAACCTTTGAGGGACACAATGTAATACCAGTGCATTCTATGGCTCCAGCCATCCTTGGGAGCATATAAAAGATGTATTTTTCTCTCAGGCATCCGTCTGAGCTGCTGACAAATTTGCACAAATTAATCAGAGTGTGCCAACATTAAGACAATTCTGGATGAAATCCAAGAAGACACTAGGCCTAGGCTTAATTCTTGACAATACGAACCAGCCCTCAGCATGCCCATACCTCCATAATAAAGAAAAACCCCTTGAACCGAAGGAATTTCATGATCCGTATGCTCAAACCGGAGAGGTTTTCTGGAAGTATCAATAATGCCATCAAGATCAATATTCAATATTAAATGAATGCAAAATATTCACAATCTTAAAATACGTACTGCAGTTCTAAACAATGGAAATAAACCACCATCTTCTGTAGATAATCATGGATGGGTCTTATGTGGAAGTGAGTGACCTCAGACTGATTAAAACGTTTGGCTATCTCATATTCTAATTAGCTGTCTGGCTTTACCAACATAATATGCACAGGAATAGTAATTATAACAAAAATAGTACACACTAACACATGCTAGCCCACACAGACGCGCTATACCTAACACAAAAGTGCATATGCTATCAACCTAATTAACATATTCATGAAAAACATGAAGACACAATTAATTATTTATGTGCTTGTTCCATTATGTAACTGCACTACCTGCAAGAGACTTAGAAATAGACAGTTAATTAACATAAGCTCAAATGTTTTCTTTCCTCTTGCCCATACTTCTGTTAATTTAATTGTAATAGAGCCACAGAAGTCTAAGTCAGGAGAAATTGCTGAATAAAACTACAATTTGTTTATCCATCATTTTTAGAGAATTATTGTGGGCTTTCACTCATCTTCTTTACCTGCTTAACTGACAATGATCATGAATAAAAATAGCATACTAACAACCAAGCTTCAAAACCTAGGCCTCAGTGTCTCTTTCTGCAACTCGATCCTTGACTTCCTTATTGGGAGATCACAGTCAGTGCAGATAGATAAGAACATCTCTGCGCTGAAAATCAACACAGGCACACCTCAAGGATACACGCTAAGCCCATTGCTCTGCTCTCACTACACTCCTGACTCAACACCATCTATACAATCACCAAAAATACTACTTCTGTTGGTAGAATCTCAGATGGTGATTAGGAGGCTTACGGGAGTATGCTAGATCAGCTGGTTCAAGTTTCTGAGCGTTAACATCTCTGAGGATCTATCCTGGGTCAAAGACATCAGTACAATCATGAAGAAGGCACACCAGCTCTCTGCTTTGTTGGGATCTTGAGCAGATCTGCTCTGTCACCAAAGATTCTAGCAAATTTCAACTGATGTACAGTAGAGAACATTATAACTTGTTACATCACATAGATAGATAGATATACTTTATTGATCCCAAGGGAAATTGGGTTTCGTTACAACTGCACCAACCAAGAATAGAGCATAAATATAGCAATACAAAAATCACAAACAGTCAAACAACAATATGCAAACTATGCCAAATGGAACTAAGTCCAGGATCAGCCTATTGGCTCAGGGTGTCTGACCCTCCACGGGAGGAGCTGCAAAGTTCGATGGCCACAGGCAGGAAAAACCTCCCATGACGCCCAGTGTTGTATCTCGGTGGAATATGGCCAGAGTCCAACAGCAAAAAGTTCAATTTCCGGTCTACAAACACGTTCCTCAATTGTAATATGACCAGGATTGCACCATCCGTTGTCAACCAGAACAGCAAGCCCCCAACTCCTTCACACTTACCGCTCTCAGAGCACTTCCGGTCAGCCTGAACGGTCTGGAAGCCCTTCATGGAAAAGTTTTGGTCGGGTATGTCCTCATGCAGCCCTGTTTCAGTAAAACACATATCACTACACTCCCGAAATGTTCTCTGATTCCTGGCTAGCGGCGTCAACTCGTCCATCTTATTACCCACCGAACTCCTCTTCTCCATAAGTCTCTGTTGTCTCAACCCGGTCCTCTTACTCAATGGTTAGAATCACAAGAGGCTTACAGAGGACTCTAGACTCAGCCAGTTCCATTATGGGTACATCCCATTCCACCATTGACGACATACCCTCTCCAAAATTAGTGCTATCAGAGAAGAGGCCTGAAGGCTTCATAATTTAGGAACAACTTCTCCACTAACAGAATTTTGAATGGTACATAAACCCATGAGCACATCTTCATTATTTCTGTTGCTTCTTAGATTATTTATCTAACTTTATAACAAAGATTTTTATGTCTTTGAGCAAATTTTACATCATCTGTCAGTGAATTTACATCCAATTCTGATAAAAGTATAGAATGATGAAAGGCCATTCACCCTATTAAGCAGTTTCCTTCCTAGAAATCATTTTGGTTCTGTATCTCTCTCTGCAACCAAATCCTCCTCTGCGGTATCAGGGGACCACGATCAATGCAGATCGGTAAGAACATTTCTTCTGCACTGATGATCAACACAGGTACATCTCAAGGATACATACTTAGCCCACTGCTCTACTCTCTCTAGACTTATGACTATGCAGCAAGAAATTAACACCAAAATGGGAAACCTCTATGGTTTAGTTGAGCAATAACCCCATAATTGCAAAAGCAATTAACTAAATCTTTCTGTATTTGTCTATTCTCTCTGTTTCATGGTTTAGTATCATATCCTGCACAGATAATCAAACAGTAGTAAATCAAGACAACTGGACTTGCTATGGTGCCTAGAAGCATTTCACCACTCATCCAAGGGGCTTCTTCAGTTCTGATCCATGGTGAGTAATCTCCTGGCTTATAAATTATGTGAGTTATTTAAAGGTATAGCAATCACATGAGGGTTGTTAAGGAACTGCTGGTTGGGCTGCTGGCTATGGGGTGTTGTGGGGGTCATTCTGTGGGAATATTGACCGACGGTCTGTATAGGTCCGGAACGATATTTGTACACAGTCCCTTGCAAACTCTGATAGGATGGCAGGGAGGGAGACTGATGGTGACAGCAATAGCACGGTGTGAGTGGAAAGAGGTGGGGAGAGGGATTAGTAACAGGAAGATGATGGGTCAGAAGAGAAAGAAAGGAGGTGGGTCTAGTGTAGGTGGATCGGAAAGTGAGGGAAGAGAAGTTGAGGAGAAGGGCCCAAGGGCAAAATTGCTAAATGTAGTGGTAAGATTTGAGGGGGAAGGGGGAGTAAAGAAAATCGATCCGCTTAAGCTAACAAAAATCATTAGAGGACAAGTAGAGGAAGTGAACCATGCGAGAACTTTAGGAGATGGAAACCTGCTGATAGGATGTAAAACTGAAGAGCAGATGGAGAAGGCAATGACTAATGTTGGGAGAGTCAAAGTGTCCAGGGTTGTAAGAGTTGGAGCACAAAGGGTCAATGGTTGCAAGGGGGTGATATCTGGAGTTCCCCTCAGTGTTAATATGAAGGAGCTAGTGGAGAACTTGAGAGTGAGGAATAGTTCAGTGAAGAGTGTGAAAAGAATGACAAGGCGAGCAGAGAAAAGGAAGACTGAAACTGTTCTGGTAGAATTCGAGGATAAAGTGCCTCCAAAGGAGTTATATTTTGGATTTCTAAGATACAGTGTAAGAGAATATATACCAAAACCTATGAGGTGTTTCAATTGCCAGGAGTTTGGGCATGTGGCCAAAGTGTGCAAAGGAAAGAGAAGATGTGCAAGGTGTGGTGGGGAACATGAATACGGAAAGTGTGGAGAGGGAGTGAGATCAAAGTGCTGTAATTGTGGAGGTAACCATAGTGTAGCGTACTGGGGATGTGAAGTGTTGAAAAAAGAGGTGGAGGTGCAGCAGATAAGGGTGAAGGAAAAAGTCTCATATGCTGAGGCAGTCAAGTTGGCGGGACAGAAGAAAATGAATGAGGGAGGATGTGGCAAAGAGCAAGCAGCAGCTAAAGAAAGACAAGATAAGAAGAATGCATGGATAGAGAAGAAGAAATTGGTGACCTTTATAGCAGGAGTGGTAAACGCAACGTATGAGATCAAATCTAAAACTGAAAGGATTCAGATTATTGTGAAAGCTGCAGAGCACCATTTGGGTATGATAGGATTAAAATGGGAAGAAGTAAACAATGAACTCAGGGTACAGTCAAGTCATGGGACAGTATGTGTGCGTTGATATTACTAATAATGCTACTTCTTCAATGGAATGCAAGAAGCCTGATTGCTGATGGACAAGATTTCAAGCAGTTTAGAGCGAGTAGGAGAGAAAAGCCAGATGTTGTGTGTATCCAGGAGACCTGGTTAAAACCTAATTTAGATTTTGTTTTATATGGTTATGAGGCAGTAAGGTGAGACAGGAGAGAGGGTGGAGGAGGAAGATGTGCAACTTATGTAAAGCAAGGTGTTCCTTACAGAATACTAGGTGTAGGAAGTGAACAAGTGTATGTGGTAGTAAAAGTATGGGCTGAAAGGAAAGAGTTCGTGATTGTGAATTATTATAATCCATGCAAAAGACTAGAGTTAAACAAGCTTGAGGAGATAGAAGGGCAGAATAGTAGTAACGTTGTTTGGTGTGGTGATTTTAATGGACATAATGTATTATGGGGGAGTGACAGAACAGACATCAATGGTCGGGTAATAGAGGAGTTGCTAGATGAGAAGTATTTAGTGTGCCTAAGTGATGGCAGTGGTACTAGAATTGATGTTAATACAGGTAAAGAATCCGTGCTTGATCTTACATTAGTATCAAACTCCATTGCATCAGTGTGTGATTGGTTAGTGTACCAAGAAGGAAATGTAGGGAGTGATCATTACCGAATCTGGTGCAAGATAAATATTTCTGCTTCATTGGTCACAGAGAATACAGGTGGGAAATGGATCCTTGAGAAAGCCAATTGGGAAAAATTTCTGGAAAAAAGTGATAGATATCTAAGTCAGGTCAGTGATGGAATGGACGTAGAAACACTTGACAGCACATTAAAACAAGGTATAATATCAGCTGTATTAGAATCCATTCCTAAAAGTAAAGGAAGAATAAAGAAGAGAATAATACCATGGTGGGATGATAATTGTAAGGAAGCGGTGAGAAATAGAAATAAGGCATTTAAACTGGTTAAAAAAATTCATAACTTCCAACATATGATTCAGTACAAACAAGCTCAGGCAGTAGTAAGAAGGACGATAGACATGCTAAAAGAACGCACTTTTGTTAGGGTACATAGTTCCGATAATTTGTCTGAGAAGGGAAGAAGAGGTAGAGAGAGAACAAAAGTTGAAAATATGGAGGCTTTATGTAGGAAAACTAACCTTGACGGTGTGCAAGATGTCCCTTTCAGTATGGGAGAATTAAGAAAGGCTCTAGATAAAACAGAAAAGACTGCGCCAGGTAAGGATGAAATATGTTATAGTATGATAAAACACTTGAGTGAAGGAAGTCTGGAGAAACTACTGCTTCTGTATAACAAAGTCTGGGATGAAGGGAGAATACGAGGGAGCTGGAAAGAGGCAATAATTATTCCAATAAGGAAACCTGGGAAAGATGCCAGCAGGCCAGAAAACTACAGGCCAATTGCCTTGACGTCACATGTATGTAAACTTATGGAACATATGATAAATGAGAGGTTAGTGTACTTCTTGGAAAGTAGAGGTATGGTGGCTATGTACCAAAGTGGGTTCAGGAAAGGAAGGAATACTATGGATCCAGTGTTGTGTCTAGAGGATGAAATAAGAAAAGCTCAAGTAAATAAAGAGACAGTGGTTGCAGTTTTTTTTTGATGTTGAGAAAGCTTATGATATGTTATGGAAAGAGAGGCTCCTAATCAAGCTACATTTAATGGGAATGGGGGGGGGGCTGCAATGTTCAATTGGGTTAAGGACTTTTTAGATGGGAGAACTATTCAGGTGAAGATAGGATCAGAGCTATCAAGCCAGTATGTTGTAGAAAAGGGGACGCCTCAGGGAAGCGTAGTGTCCAACTTTATTCTCCATTTTGATAAATGATATATTTGTAAATATTCCAACAGAAGTGGGGAGGTCATTGTTTGCAGATGACGGGGCTTTGTGGAAAAGAGGGAGAAATATTGAACATATAGTTACGAAGATGCAAGATGGAATTAATCAAGTTGAAGAGTGGGGGACAAAGTGGGGTGTTAAATTTTCAGTGGAGAAGACAAAAGCTGTGTTCTTTACAAGGAAAAAGTTCAGGGGACTTAATTTGAATCTGTATAGAAGTAACCTGGAGAGAGTTGAAAGTTTTCAGTTTTTGGGAGTGCACTTTGACTTGAGATTAACATGGAGAGAACATGTTAGATACAGTATGTAGTTAGTAAATGTAAAAATGTGATAAATGTCAGGAGGTGTCTTGCTGGATTGGAATAGGGTGCTGATTTTGCATCACTGAAGTATATTTATGTAGCATTAATAAGATCAAGATTAGACTGTGGAAGTATTGCATACAGGTCAGCAGCAAAATCTGTGCTGGCAGAACTGGATATCTTGCAAACTTGGGCTCTAAGGGTGTACTTGGGCATGGTTAGAACTTCCCCAGTATGTGCACTCCAAGTTGAAGCAAATGAAATGCCATTGGGGCTGCGGCATAAACAGCTGGAGGCCAATTACTGGATTAATTTAAGGGGGCATGGTGATAGCCATCCTACAAAAAGGGTGTTGCAGACATGCTGGGAGAAGGACAGGACAAAAAAAGAAAGTTTTGGCTGGACAGGAGAGCAAACAGCAGAAGATATGGGTGTATATGATAAAGAGTTTTGCCGAAGTGTGGTGTGGCCTGTCAGACCTTTCTGGGTATTAGAAAATCCCTCTGTAGATTTGGAATTGCTTAAGATTAAGCACAGTAATAAGACGGCTGATATAGTCAGTGAATATCATAGTTATAGGGAATGTAAGTATAAAGGCATACAGATTTTTACGGATGGATCAAAGGATCCAGAAACAGGGTCTGTAATTGTTGTACCAAGTTATCGAGTGGAAATTAGCAAGAGAACACCTGATTGCTTGAGTGTATATGCAGTTGAAATGTTTGCCATATTGTTAGCACTAGAATGGAGTGAACAGCTTGATTATAATAATATTGCGATATGTAGCGATCCTGTGTCGGCCCTTGCAAGCATTAAGGTGGGTACAGCTAGAGGTCACCAGGATCTACTTTATGAAATCCTGTTTGCAAATTTGAGACTGGCTAGACAAGGCAAAAATATCGCATTCATGTGGGTTCCAGCACATTCGGGTATTATGCGAAATGAGACAGCAAAAGCAGCGGTCAAAAAAGGATCTATAGAGGTCAATATTAAACTATCAAAGTCAGAGGGGAAGAGCATAGTGTGGAGAAGGATAAATCAACAGTGGCAGCAGCACTGGGATAGAGCAATAAAAGGAAGACATTTACATTCAATTCAGAACAGAGTAGATATGGGAAGAAGTAGGGGAGTAAAGAGGAAGGAGCAAGTGATTATAAGTAGACTGAGAATTGGGCACAGCAACCTTAATGGCACTCTGGCCATCATAAAAAAGCATCCAACAGGTTTTTGCGATCTATATCAGGAGACTGAAACAGTAGAGCATATTCTTATTTCATGCCGGAAATTTGCGCAGGAAAGGCAACAAATGATACAACAATTACACAAAATAGGACTGGTAGAGAACAGTGTTAAAGGTTTATTGGAATGTGGGGAGAGTGATCAGGGAAGGAAATGGTTGTTTAGTTTCTTAAGGGTGACAAGACTGGAAAGACGGCTTTAACGTGAATGGACAATGAAGGACAATAAATCCTGAAGATGGCAGTAATGCAACAGTGTGGATGCCAACTGCCGTAGAAACTCAAAGAAGAAGAAGAAGAGGGTTGTTAAGAGTTGTAGAGGTAATGAGAGGGTCATTAGTCTTATCTGAGCATGAATGAGGTGTGAACTGTTGTGGAGACACCAGGGTAAGAGGTGTTAGGACTGCATTATAAGTAGCCAATAGGTGGTGTTGTACCCCCCTCCTCTGTTCAGGGTTGGGTTTTCCAGTTTGACAAAGATGGTTTCTTTATCTCCTCTTTCAAACTACCTATCCTTCCTCTGCAAAATGTGCACATTGTTATCATCAAAGGAGTGTCCCTTGTCCTTTAGGTGTAGGTATACAGTCGAGTCTTGACCTGAGGTAATCTATCAGCTACTCACAACACAGTCCTAATACGGGAGGAAAAGATGGCGGTGCTACGCAGCGTGCGCAGCCTTTCCAGTGAAATGATATTGCATTTGTTAAATAGGGTACCATGCACAATTCTGATTTGATGGAGACAGCCGTGAGAAACACAGAGGAACATCTGGAGAAACTTCTGAAATGCCCGGTTCGCTGCTGCTGCTAACTGTGCGATCGAGAATCTCAGGAGGGAAGGACCCAAATCCTCGGCTTTGCCTGCTGCTGGCGGCTGGGGCTGGGGTCGAAGTGCTCAGCAGAGATGGTACTCGGTGCTCGGTGCTCAGTGTCGGAGGGCTGATTGGAGCTCGAAGTTTTCGGATGACTCAGAGTCGGACTGTGGTCGGGCATGGCAGGGGAAAGTTTTCTTCCTTCTCCCATCTGCGTGAGATGTGGGACTTTCGAGAGACTTTGAACTTTTTTTTACTGTGCCCATGGCCTGTTCTTCATCAAGTTACAGTATTGCTTGCACTGTTGTAACTATATGTTATACTTATGTGGTTTTTGTCAGTTTTTCATCCTTGGTCTGTCCTGTGTTTCTGTGATATCACACTGGAGGAATATTGTATCATTTCTTAATGCATGCATTACTAAATGACAATAAAGAGGACTGTGTGTCCTCATAATCTAATCTAATCTAATCCAATGCCTCTACCCCGGTGTCTGTCCAACAGTTCACACCTCCATTCATGCAAAGATAAAACTAATAATCCTCTCATTACCTCAATGACTCTTAATGACTCTCATGTGATTGCTATACCTTTAAACAACTCACAGAGTTTATAAACTGGAAAACTATGCACCATGGTTTAGAACAAAAGAAGTCTCTTGGATGAGTGGTGAAGTGGCTTCTAGGCACCACAACAAGTCCAGTTGCCTTGATTTACTACTGCTTGATATTAGAAAAGCTAAAAGAAATTAGAAAAGCTAAAAGAAATTAGAAAAGCTAAAAGAAGATATGAGGTTGCTTTGGCAAGTAAGGTGAAAATAAATCCAAAGGGTTTCTACAGTTATATTAATAGCAAAAGGATAGTGAGGGATAAAATTGGTCCCTTAGAGAATCAGAGTGGACAGCTATGTGCAGAGTCAGAAGAGATGGAGGAGATCTTAAACAATTTCTTTTCTTCGGTATTCACTAAGGAGGAGGATATTGAATTGTGTAAGGTAAGGGAAACAAGTAGGGTAGTTATGGAAACTATGATGATTAAAGAAGAGGAATACTGCCGCTTTTAAGGAATATAAAATTGGATAAGTCTCCGGATCCTGACAGGATATTCCCTAGGACCTTGAGAAAAGGTAGTGTAGAAATAGCAGGGGCTCTGACAGAAATATTTCAAATGTCATTAGAAACAGGGATGGTGCCGGAGGATTGGCGTACTGGTCATGTGGTACCATTGTTTAAAAAGGGTTCTAAGAGTCAACCTAGCAATTATCGGCCTGTAAGTTTGATGTCAGTTGTGGGTAAATTAATGGAAAGTATTCTTAGAGATTGTATATATAATTATCTGGATAGACAGGGTCTGATTAGGAACAGTCAACATGGATTTGTCCGTGGAAAATTGACGAGGGTAAAGCGGTGGATGTTGTCTATATGGACTTCAGTAAGGCCTTTGACAAGATTCCACACGGAAGGTTAGTTAGGAAGGTTCAATCGTTAGGTATTAATATTGAAGTAGTAAAATGGATTCAACAGTGGCTGGATGGGAGATGCTAGAGAGTAGTGGTGGATAACTGTTTTGTCAGGTTGGAGGCCGGTGACTAGCGGTGTGCCTCAGGGATCTGTACTAGGTCCAATGTTGTTTGTCATATAAATTAATGATCTGGATGATGAGGTGGTAAATTGGATTAGTAAGTATGCAGATGATACTAAGATAGGTGGCGTTGTGGATAATGAAGTAGGTTTTCAAAGCTTGCAGAGAGATTTAGGCTAGTTAGAAGAGTGGGCTGAAAAATGGCAGACGGATTTTAATGCTGATAAGTGTGAGGTGCTACATTTTGGTAGGACTAATCAAAATAGGACATACATGGTAAATGGTAGGGCATTGAGGAATGCAGTAGAACAGAGTGATCTAGGAATAATGGTGCATAGTTCCCTGAAGGTGGAATCTCATGTGGATAGGGTGGTGAAGAAAGCTTTTGGTATGCTGGCCTTTATAAATCAGAGCATTCAGTATAGGAGTTAGGATGTAATGTTAAACTTGTACAAGGCATAGGTGAGGCCAAATTTGGAGTATTGTGTACAGTTCTGGTCACCGAATTATTGGAAAGATGTCAACAAAATAGAGAGAGTACAGAGAAGATCTACTAGAATGTTACCTGGGTTTCAGCACCTAAGTTACAGAGAAAGGTTGAACAAGTTAGGTCTTTATTCATTGGAGCGTAGAAGGTTGAGGGTTGCTTGATAGAGGTATTTAAAATTATGAGGGGGATAGATAGAGTTGATGTGGATAAGCTTTTTTCCATTGAGAGTAGGGGAGAACATGAGTTGAGAGTTAAGGGGCAAAAGTTTAGGGGGAACTTGTCTACTCAGAGAGTGGTAGTTGTGTGGAATGAGCTTCCAGTAGAATTGGTAGAGGCAGGTTCGATTTTGTCATTTAAAAGAAAATTGGATAGGTATATGGACAGGAAAGGAATGGAGGGTTATGGACTGAGTGCAGGTAGATGGGACTAGGTGAGAGTAAGCGTTCGGCATGGACAAGAAGGGCCGAGATGGCCTGTTTCCGTGCTGTAACTGTTATATGGTTATATACAATGATCTGGATGACTGAGAACCTTCATAGACATATTGCATAGATAATATTTTCTTCTTCCCTTAAAGCCTCAGTTTTCTGACAACAAAAATGCTGGAGGAACAGTTCCTCAACTCTTATTGTCCAAACAAAAGTGTAAAATAGTGTGTCAGAGAAAATAAATGAATGTGCATGAAAGAGATCATGTGAGTACTAAATGTTAGGTTTAACTTTCATCTTGTGCAGAGACTAGCACAAGGAGTTGAAGGCAATCCCGACTAGAATATTGTATGAAGCAATATTTTCTATTAAAGGGAAAATATACAAATTTGCTAATATGACCAGTGGTGCTCCAGAGTGATTCCTGGTTGGACTTCAATTACTCATCATATTTATAAAAGAGATGATGAGAAACGACCAAACATGTCTTGGTAAGCCAAGGCAGAAACTTGTATTTATAGAGCTGAGTGTACATCTCAAAATATTTAATCAGTATTTTGTTTAATTAACAAATTCCACAAAATAAGATGACCAAGAGCCTGATCAAAGGTATAGATTTTAAGAAGCATCTTAGAGGAGGAGAATGTAGAGATTATAAAGGGAGGAAATTCCTGAGACTGTTATCGTGAGAATAGATAGCACAGACACCATCAATGGTAAATTCAAATCAAGCCAGGGATATTCCTGTGGCAGAATTGGAGAAACACAAAGATTCCAAAAGAATAGTAAGATCGGCAGAGATTACTGAAATAACATGATTCAGCGCTGGGGATATGGATGAAGATTTTAAAACTGAGCCTTTGTTAGAGTGATGCCCAGTGAAGATTGATGAGTGAACTGATTTGGGTTATGCCCAGATAACAAAAATTGCTTTTTATTCTATCTGGATAGCATTGCCTAAAAGCAATGTTTAAAAAAGGGAAATTAGGTAAATGTTTATTTGAAGGGTAAAATATTCAGGGAAGGATCTAAAGTTATAGTTCTTTCAGAGAGCTGACACATGAACAGTGGGGTGACTAGCTCATTCTATACATTTTGTAACTCAGTGAATGTAGTTTTACAGTCTCTCCTTCACGCTAAAATAGGAACATGGACATGCTTTGCCACAGGTGGCTCTGAAAACCAAGTCAATCGGTATACTTAAAGCGATGGTTGATAGGTCCTCAGGGTGTCAATGGTTAAGAGGAAAAAGCAGGAGAATGGGGTTGGGAGGAATAATAAATCCACCATGGTGGAATAACACAGTAGACTCGATGTGCCAGGTGGCCAAATTCTGCTCCTGTCTTACGTAGAGATGTCTTGCTCCACTTATAAAGTGAGATCACATCTAGAGTACCCTGGACACTTCTGGTCTGTGCACCTGAGAAGTGGCACGCTTGCAAGAGAAGGAGTTCAGTGTAGCTTTGCCAGAGTCACTGCTGGGATGATGGGCTTTTAGGATGAGGGAAGATTAGGCAGACTGGCATGTGCTCTCTTCGACCTCTAAATGCCTTATGGATAATTTGGTCAAATCATGCATCTTACATTTTTGCATGTACACACCGATAATTGATATTCTATTCTCATTAACGATAATAGTAGAATTCTTTATTTGAATAATCTTCTGAATTTTCACTGTGTTATCATTTTGGCCTTTGTTTGGCATGACGTTCTGGAATTTAGCTCTACAGATGACAGCAGGTCTCTTGTAGCTCACTGAAGATACTTCCTTACACGTCATGTCAATTGAAGAGAAAGTCTAGCAGGAAACAAAGCAGGCAGAGGACCCATTCTGACTGCTCTGTCACCCCAGTGAAGTAGCTCTGCAGTGAGTACAACTGCAGAACACCTTGTCTGCCCAGCAGAAATAAGTTAACCCAATAACAGGTCAAATCTTGCGGGGGTGGGGGGGGATGTCAGTAATGTTTCAACAGACGACTGGCATAAGCATACAGTGAACTTGCCTACTTGGCAATAACCTCAGATGTTTATATTATCGACCCCTATACAAACTGAGCACTCTTACTATGCATTAGTGAGCTGCCTTTAAAGAGGTTTATCCTAATCTGGTCAGGGTATATACATTATTCTGCAGCTGAAGCTGCTGCACGCACTGAGTTGTAATCTGATTACAGGTCTAAACAGAGTAATTCCCAGCAAAACCTGAGAACTTTTAATCAACGCAAGAAGTACAAGTTCTGTTAGCTGTTGATGTTTAGGAATGGATATGAGAAATTGTTAAAAATATAAGAAGCCAACTACCTGAAGTTACTTCGATAGGCTTGCTGGAATGTAAGAAATCTAGCAGGCAGGAGGCATTTCATTATGATTTGCATCTATATTTAAATATTGGGACAGATTTGGAAAGTACTCAGTACAAAGGCAGATTACAAAATTTATGCAGGATGCTCATTAAAATATACCATTCTATTTTCCCTTAGCCCTTCCTGTTTGCAAAGTGACTCCTTGAGTTAAAGGGATATGTCTTGCATATGCAAATTACATCTAATTAGCAGAATTAATCATTTCTGGCATCTGTGATAGGATCATGAATATAACCTTGCAAGTTTTGTAAAGATAGCCTATGTACTTTTTTTGTTGGGGGAAAATTTAAGTAACCTAATTTGAAGACACAAATATAGGCTATATTTACATAATTTATTAGCCATGACAACACAATGAATTTTCCAAGTTTTATAAAGATGGCTGTGGGTTGATATCCGTTGAAAACGTGATTTAATTAACCCTGCTTATATAAATAATATCATCCACTAAGAACATTCATTGTCATTTTAAAATGTGTAATAAAAATAATTGAATTTCATCAGAAGTACATCTACGTTTTAAAATGAAGAGGAAAGTTGCATTTGGAATGCCACAATTTGGATACTTTTAATGTTGCTCCAGTTTGCCAACGTTTCTTATTTCTGAAGGTGATACAACTCTTTATGAAGTAAAAGTGAACAATGATCAATATTGACAGTTTTATATGTCGGAAATCTAGCCCAGTGGATAGAATCATTGGTAATAAGATGCTATATTACAGCTAATTTATCACGCAGGACAAATCACAACAAAAAGAGTGTGGGATTCTGTTGTGTTAACAGATTTGTAACCTTCTAAGGCAAAAGCTTCCAAAACTAACTTTACAACATTTTTTTAAACCCAAGTAGGTCAGATGGATTAAAAGAGAATACATTTAGGTTCAAAATACATTTTCAGGCAATGTTCTTAATTTTTGTAATAAAGTTTCAACCTGTTGCTAATGCTTATTGGATGGATTTTATAGCAAGGAACAACAAAGAGAGCTGTCCCATTTAACCCTGCAACATGACACTAATCTGCACTACACACAGAACACTGAAATTTCTCAGCTATAAATTGTGGCATCTGGTAGGGCCCAGAAGTTGCAATATTGTATGGTGTACAGAATAGAGGGAAACATTTTGAAATGAGACAAAAAATAATGGAATGACAAAAATTTGGTTAAATTTCGTATACAGGTCTCCCCCACCATCCGAAGGTACAGCGTTCCTATGAAACGGTTCGTAAGCCGAAATGTCGTAAAGTGAAGAAGCAATTACCATTTATTTATATGAGAAAAATTTGTGAGCGTTCATAGACCAAAAAATAACCTACCAGATCATGCCAAATAACACATAAAACCTAAAACAACAGTAACATATAGTAAAAGCAGGAATGATATGATAAATACACAGCCTATATAAAGTAGAAATACTTTTCCACAATCATTACTGCACTGTTCTCCGTAGTGAAAATCTCACGCAAGCGCCGTTGGCAGAAAATCTCACACAAGCGCTGTTGGCAAAAACACGGTGCAAGTGCTCTCCAGTAACCTTTAAGCTATGAAGCTGCCAAATCATACCAAATAACATGTAAAAATACACAGCCTATATAAAGTAGAAATAATGTATGTACAGTGTAGTATCACTTACAGGAACCGGGACAGCGCCGAGCACACTGATGATGGTGCGTTAGACTGAGTCATCGCAGGTTGGGTGGTTCAGTGGCCTCCACCCTCCAGGCCACCGAGCGATACATTGCCGCGAAGCATGCAGGGGTCCAACGGTAGCCGGGAGGCACACAGCACATCTTTAAGAAAAAAACCGAAATAAACATGCTAATTAATTATGTGTTGGGCAGCACTTAATTAATTAGCATGTTTCTTTCAGCTTTTTTCTTAAAGATGTGCTGTGTGCCTCCCGGCTACTGCTGCATTCTCCGCAACTCGGTACAGTATCTGTCTGCGGCCTGGGTGTTGGGGTGGTGGGACACTGGGGTGTCATCTCGTCGTCTGTTTCCATTAGAGCAGGCAGCTTATCTTCTCCTATGACTGCCTGCCTCGATGTCGAAGGTCGAGGTTCGTCGTCTGCTGTGGCTGATGTGGAAGGCTTGCTTGACTGCTGAGCCTCGCGCATTTTTCTATCATACAGTTCTTTATAAGGACTCAAACTATCCTGAAAATATCCCCTAAACCTACGTACCCTTTCAAAATTCAAGTCGTACTTTATCATTGCAGCGCAAATCTCTTGCAGGTCACTTTCGGTCCATTTGCTGCTGCATTCGGTTTCGATTGTTATCCTTTTTTCTTCCAATTGCATCAGTTCTTCATCTGTCAGTTCTTGGTCATGGGATGCCAAAACCTCTTCAACATCATCCTCATCAGCTTCCACAAGCCAAACTCACTTAGTCCTTACTTCGTTCACCATGATCAAAACGCTTAATTATGTCTAGTTTTATGCTAAGTGTAACACCCTTACGAGCTCTTTTAGGCTTTTCCAACACCTTAGAACTCATCTTGCAAGTGGCTGCTCACAGGCACGTGTTTAAGCAATGCCGATGAGAATGCAGTTCCGAATCCAGAGAGAGCGGCTGCTCGGGGCGCGCGGCGCGCTGCCTTTTATCGCGCGCTGCTTTTTTTTGTAACAGTGAAAACACCTTCTGAAAGCGAAAACAGGGTACTAATGTAGGTCTTTCGTAACAGTGAGGTTCCGTAAAGCAAACGTTGGAAAAGCCGGGGACACCTGTACTGGAAAAAAGCCAAGCACACTTTTCGCTCCCCTCCACTTTCTGTTTCTGCAGGCATCACTCTCTACATGATTCCCTTGTCCATTCGTCCCTCCCCACTGATCTCCCTCCTGGCACTTAACCTTACAAGTGGGACAAGTGCTACACCTGCCCCTCCACCTACCCCCTCACTGCCACTCGGGCCTCCAACAGTCCTTCCAGGTGAGGCAACACTTCACCTGTGAGTCTTTTGGGGTAAAGTACTGTGTCCGGTGCTCCTGGTGTGGCCTCTTGTACATCGGTGAGGACCGTAGTAGAATGGGAGACCGCTTCACTGAGCACCTATGCTCTGTCTGCCAGAAGAAGCGAGATCTCCCAGTGGCCACCCATTTCAATTCCACTTTCCATTTCCATCTGACTTGCCTATCTACGGCCTCCTCTACAGTTGCAATGAGGCCACTCTCACGTTGGAGGAACAACACCTTATATTCCATCTGGATAGCCTCCAACCTGATGGCATGAACGTTGATTTCTTGATCTTCCGGTAATGCACCCCACCACATCACCATTCCCCATCCCCTTTCCCCTTTCTCACCTTATCTCCTTACCTGCCCATCGCCTCCCTCTGTTGCTCCTCCCCCCTTTCCTTTCTTCCATGACCTTCTGTCCTCTCATATTAGATTTCCCCTTCTCCGGCCCTGTATCCCTTTCACCAATCAATTTCCCAGCTCTTTACTTCACCTCTCCCCCTCCCAGTTTTACCTATTACCTTGTGTTTCTCCCTCTCCTCTTCCCACCTTTTAAACCTACTCTTCATCTTTTTTTCTCATGTTCTGCTGGAGAGTCCTGGTCCGAAACATTGACTGTACTCTTTTCCTTTGATGTTGCCTGGCCTGCTGAGTTCCTCCAGCAGTTTGTGTGCGTTGCTTGGATTTCCAGCATCTGCAGATTTTCTCTTGTTTTGTGATTGGAAAAAATGGATACAGACTTTGTAACATACACTCAGTGGCCACTTTATTAGGTACCTATGTACACCTGCTCGTTAATGTAAATATCAAATCAGCCAATTATATGGCAGCAACTCAATGCATAAAAGAAAGCAGACATGGTCAAGAGGTTCATTTGTTGTTCAGAATAGGGAAGAAATGTGATCTAAGTGACTTCGACCATGAAATAACTGTGTCAGACAAGGTGGTTTGCATATCTTAGAAACTGCCAATCTCCTGGGATTTTCATGCATAACAGTCTCTAGAACTTACATAGAATGATGTGAAAAACAAAAAAAAAATCCAATGAGAGAGGTCAGAGTATGGGAATAGCCAGACTGGTTCAAGTTAACAGGAAAGTGGCAGTAACTCAAATAACTACGCATTACAACAGTGGTGTGCAGAAGAGCATCTCCGAACACACAATAGTTTGAACCTTGAAGTGGATGGGCTACAGCAGTAGAAGACCACAAACATACTCTTAGTGACCACTTTATTAAGCCCAAGAGGTACCTAATAATGTGGCCACTGACTGTATGATTCAACAGTACGCAAAATTTTTGCTGTTTTTTTTATTTCTTTTAGTCAATATTAACTACAGAATAAACTGTTAGAATGCTTAGTGTCGAGAGCCAATGTTATGTGTGTAGAGTCACCCAAAGTTAAGGTATACTGCCTTATGCCACCAGATGCTTCTCAAAATGGGAGCTGCATCATGACTGCAGCAAGTGCTAAGAGGAGTTCTACAACTTCGTCTGATCACAGGCAGGAGGAGAAGGTGGAGAGGAGCGGATAGAGGAAGTGGAGAGGCCTGGTTCGGAAATTGCACCATCTCGGATCGCAAGACCCTGCAGTGGATAGTGAGGTCAGCTGAGAAGATAATCGGGGTCTCTCTTCCCGCCATTACAGACATTTGCACCACATGCTGCATCCGCAAAGCTAACAGCATTGTGAAGGACCCCACGCACCCCTCATATAAACTCTTCTCCCTCCTGCCATCTGACAAAAGGCACTGAAGCTTTCAGGCTCTCACGACCAGACTATGCAACAGTTTCTTCCCCCAAGCCATCAGACTCCTCAATACCCAGAGCCTGGCTTGACACCAACCTACTATACTCTCTACTGTGCCTACTGTCTTGTATATTATTTATTGTAGTGCCTGCACTGTTTTGTGCACTTTATGCAGTCCTGGATAGGTCTGTAGTCTAGTGTAGTTTTTGTGTTTTTTCTTACGTGGTTCAGTGTAGTTTTTGTATTGCTTCGTGTAGCACCATGGTCCTGGAAAACGTTGTCTCATTTTAACTATGTTCTGTACCAGCAGTTATGGTTGAAATGACAATAAAAAGTGACTTGACTTGACTTGATAGGCTGCAGCCATTGTATTACCTTCCTTCGATACTGCTGTTGAACACCTCAAAACAACAGTCACCAACCAACCATCGCAGTCAGTCCGGTTTACCTCACCCTCACACACTGCAGCTGTCTCCCACATCTCATACATTTCTCAGTCAGTTGTTCAAGCACCACTGCAACATCTTATAAATAGGTAGCCTGGCATTCCTGGACTGAGTGCTCTCTCTTGCAGAGTGACCTGTTGATTAGCCAGGCAGCCACAGCAGCTAAGCCGTGGGGGAGAGGTAGTAGCAGCGGACCCCTGTACAGTGTACCCCATTGTTGCTCCATTGACGATGAGGAGATGGTATTCATTGTCAATGGAGTAACAATGATGAAGCTGTGTGCAGTGTGGAATCCACTGTAGGTGACAGTATCCTCACACATAACCTTCCCTCTTCTACCCCAGTACCTACTGGCTTACTAGCAACATATTGTGTAAGTGCGCAGCTCACAGTTGGCCTCCTCCTGTCATGTTGAAGTTACTTTATACCTGTGTCCTCTCAGGTCGCTCAGAATTCCGACCTAGCCAGATATGAAGAGACTTCAACCCTCCATGTCATGGTCTGTACTGCCAAACAGTTCTGGGAGTCGCTGGTTACACTCTCATTCAATGTCATGGGTGGGATACACATGGAGACCTTCCTCCTCTTATCTGACACCCCGGTTTCGAGAAACGTTGCCTCATTTCTATATATATTATTTGGTTTTATACATTATATACATGTACGTAGTTAAATTATGACAAACATCACTTGAATTGACTTCACTATTGCTAATTGGCCATCACCTTTTATGATTTCACACGGAGGAAGTTAAACCTTTGAGCAAAATTATTGGCTATGGGATTCCTTAACTCAATCTATTTCGCAGTTTAATATGCATTCTGCGCTCTTCATTGAACTAGGATTTCTAAACATTTTTGTCCATTATTGGTCTAGTTTAAACTAAATGCACTTTAAATCCAAGAAAGACGAGATGCAGAATTTGGAATCCCCAGAAGGGGGTAGAGTCTTATCCATCAACTTTTAGAAAGAATGGAGAATTAGTGTAACTAGTTCAGTGTGGATTCAAGTAGCAACACACACAAAACGCTGGAGGAACTCAGCCGGTTATGCAGCATCTATGGAAAAGAGTACAGTCAATGTTTCAGGCCGAAACCCTTCAGCGGGCCATTTGGATTTAGTGGGTCTGTTTCCATGCTGTTGTATGTCAACTTGATTCTTATGCAAAATCAACTTCATTAGTTAAAAGAGCATTAATTAAACATTAGTTTCCTATGTCCCTTATACTTACCTCTTTATTCTTGCAAATGATTTTGACTATGCGGGAGGCAGATATTCCCCCCCAAGTACGTGGAGCTGCCACAATTTTGCCTCTGAATTCTATGATCAACAAATGGGAGGGAATGCTAATGGAACACAGTGAGCAAGTTGAGAATCTCCAGCTTCACCCAGTCTTGCAACACTTGCCCAAAATTCCTCATTCTATTACATAATGACATGAGCAAACTTTGAAAATCAGACTGAAATCCTACGTTCCTAAATGAAATCAACTTCATCAGTACACTAATGATGCACAGTGCTGCTTATCTAAAATAGATATTAATTTACAGAAGTTTGTACAACTAATAAGAGAAATGAATTCTAGATATAATTGAATTAACTGCCTTTATGAGAATTGAACTCTCTGCTGCAGGCCACGCACACATGAGCTGCATTTCATATTTTGAACAGGTTAATTGTATCTCACAAAAATGCTGAATATATTATCCCCAATATATTAAATTGGATCTGGAAGTGTCAAAATGTGGTGAACATTTGTCATTTTTATGGTTTATTAATAGTGCTGCTCAGATATAATTGTTTAAAAATTTATATTAAAGCATTAAATCTCAATGTTTACTTGTTGTAATCAACTCTTTAAATCTTGCACAAAGAATAATGATACTGTACATGTAAATGGGAGAAAATTATGGATAATTGATAGACCAGTCTTCGGCAAATTCTTGAATTTACATATATCAGTATCTTCAAGCAATCCTGAAGTAAATTATGAACTGACTATGAGGCCTGTGGCTGAGCATTTTGAACATTTGAAACCTGGAACATTTGGACACTGAAGGTGCATATATCAGGATGTTCTTCATTGACTGACTACAGCTCGTCATTCAATACTATCATCCCCTCAAAACTAATCAATGAGCTCCAAAACCTTGGCATTAATACTTCCTTATGCAACTGGATCCTCACTTGCAGACTCCAGTCAGTTCGGATTGGAAGCAGCATCTCCTCCACAATCACTATCAGCACAGTTGCACTACAAAGCTCTGTGCTTAGTCCCCTGTTCTACTCACTTTATACTTATGACTGTGAGGCTAACACAGCTCCAATGACATATTTAACTTTGGTGAAGATACCACAGCCATTGGTCAAATCAAAGGTGTAATCGCCATATAGAAGGGAGATTGAAAATCTGGCAGAATGTTGCCAGAACAATTTCTCACTCAATGTCAGCAAGACCAAGGATCTGATTATTGACCTTCAGAAGAAGGAAACCAGATATCCATGAGTCAGTCCTCATCAGGGAATCAGAGGTAGAAGGGGAGAGCAAATTTAAGTCATTGGTGCTATCATTTCAGAGGATTTGTCCTGGGTTCAGCATGTAAGATAGATAGATAGATAAATACTTTATTGACCCCCAAAGGAAATTACAGTGTCACGGTGGCATTACAAGTGCACAGATATACAAATAGACAAATATTAGAAGAGAAGTAAGAAAGAATAAAAAATAAATTACCTCAAGCAGTCTAACAGGGGTCATTACTTCCCCAGCTATAGGTTGACCCATTATAAAGCGTAATAGGCGAGGGTAAGAATGACCTCATATAGCGCACTTTGGAGCAGTGCAGTTGTCTTTATGAAGAAAGCATGGCAGCACCTCGACTTTCTTAGAAGTTTGTGAAGATTTGGCATGTCATCAAAACTTTAAGGAACTTCCATAGAATTATGGAGGGGAGTATATTGCCCGGTTGCATCATAGTCTGATATGGAAACACCAATGCCCTTAAATGGAAAAGCCTACAAAAGGTAGTGGATATGGCCAAGTCCATCACTGGTAAAGTCCTCCTCACCATTGAACACATCTACATGGAGTGCTATCACAGGAAAACAGTATCTAAAGGCGGGGGAGAAGATAGCAGCGCACCGTGCGCGCGCAGCCCTCCGGTGAAAATGATATTGTATTCGTTAGATAGGGGCCGTGGACAATTCTAATTTCATGGAGACAGATGTGAAAGCACAGAGGAACATCTGGAGAAATTTCTGAATCGCAGGTTCGCTGCCGCTGTTACTGGGCGATCGAGAATCTTCCAGAGGGAAGGCCCCAAAATCCCCGGCTTTGTCTGCTTCTGGCGACTGAGATCGAGGTTGAATCATTCAGATAGAGATGGTACTCGGTACTCGGTGTCGGAGGGCTGATCGGAGGCTCGAAGTTTTCGGATGACTCAGAGTCGGACTGTGGTTGGGCATGGCAGGGAGAGTTTTTCTTCCTTCTCCCGTCTGCATGAGATGTGGGACATTTGAGAGACTTTGAACTTTTTACTGAGCCATGGACTGTTCTTCATCAAGTTATGGTATTGTTGCACTGTTGTAGCTATATGTTATAATTATGTGGTTTTGTTAGTTTTTTCAGTCTTGGTCTGTCCTGTGTTTTGTGGTATCACACCGGTGGAAATATTGTATTATTTCTTAATGCATGCATTACAAAATGACAATAAAGGAGGGCTGCAGGTCTTCATAATCTAATCTAATCTATTACCAAAGACCCGCCCCCCCCCACCCACCCCACCATCCAGACCATGCTCTCTTCTCACTGTTGCCATCAGGAAGGAGGTACCGGAGCCTCAAGACCCACACCACTAGGATCAGGAATTGTTATTATCCTTCAACCATGAGGCTCTTGAACCAGAAGGGATAACTTCACTCAACTTCACTCACCCAAACAGTGAACTGTTCCCACAGTAAGAATATAAGAACATAAGAAATAGGAGCTGGAGTAGGCCATCCGGCCTATCAAGCCTGCCCCGCCATTCAATATGGTTGATCTGTACGTAAACTCAGCTCCATCTACCTGCCCTTTCCCCATAACCCTTAATTCCCTTAAAACCTATTTAACTGTTTCTTAAATATATTTTGTGAAGAAGCCTCAACTGTTTCCCTGGGCAGAGAATTCCACAGATTCACCACTCTCTGGGAAAATCAGTTTCTCCTCATCTCTGTCTTAAATCCTCTCCCCTGAATCTTGAGGCAATGTCCCCTAGTTCTAGTCTCACCAACCAATGGAAGCAACTTTCCCACTTCTATCTTATTTATCCTTTTCAAAATTTTGTATGTTTCTATAAGATACCCTCTCATTCTTCTTGTCATAAGGAGGTGGCTAGGAACGGACCCAAGTGCAAGACACAGACACTGAAGTACTAGGGACAGGACTAGGATACAGGGTGAGGGCAAGGACATGGACATGAAAACTGGGAACCTGGAATAGGACCCTGGAAGAGAGCTAGGAGCCCGGGCTTGGACTCTGAACCAGAGACTGGACAAGGACCCAGTACCTGGGTCTTGCCTCTGGCTCGAACCCCAGAACTAGGCAAGGACGAGGCTTGGCTGGCAGGCAGGATGAGGCTGGAGTCTTCAAGCTTGAGGCTAGAGACTAGGGACTTGAGGTGAGGCTTGGCAGGATGCAGAAGGCTGGAGTCCTCAGGCTTGAGGCTAGATACTAGAGGTGAGGCTTGGCAGGAGGCAGAAGGCTGGAGTCCTCAAGCTTGAGACTTGAGGCTAGAGACTAGAGGCGAGGCTTGGCAGGAGGCAGGAGGCTGGAGTCCTCAGGCTAGAGGTGAGGCTTGGCAGGAGACTGGAGGCTAGAGACTTGAGGCAAAGCTTGGCAGGAGGCTGGAGGCTAGAGGCTAGAGACTTGAGGTGAGGCTTGGCAGGAGGCTGGAGGCTAGAGGCTAGAGACGAGGTGACGCTTGGCAGGTGTCTGGAGGCTAGAGGCTAGAGACTTGAGGTGAGGCTTGGCAGGAGGCTGGAGGCAGGAGATGAGTCGAGGCGAGGCTGGAGGCTGGAGGCAGGAGACTTGAGGCGAGGTGAGGCTGGAGGCTGGAGGCAGGAGACTTGAGACGAGGCGAGGCTGAAGGCTGGAGGCAGGAGACTTGAGGCGAGGCGAGGCTGGAGGCTCCTCCTGGGCAGAGCGCGGTACTCCACCCAACGGAGGCAAGGGACAGGAAGGGAGAGAACCAACCGCAGGTAACGGCAATACGGCTTGGCTTACCTGACGGAGGCAAGGGTTAGGAAGGGACAGAACCAACCGTAGGTAACGGCAAACAGCCTGGCTTACCCAACGGAGGCAAGGGACAGGAAGGGAGCTAGGTACGGGGTGGCTCCAGGACAAGACTGCAGGTGAGACGAGGCGAGAGTTACCAGCAAGACAAGGCAAGGATTCAGGTGAGGAAACAGAAGGCAGAGGAAAGGATACAAGGAGTAAGGACAAGAACAATCCAGGCAGCCATGCCCTAGTCTCTGAAGGTATTTATGCAGCCAGCCCCAACAAGCAGCAGCTGCCTCGATTAGAGCTCAACAAGAATAGAAACAGGGTAGATAGGAAAACCTAGAGAAAAGGGTCGACGGACCGGACTGTGAACCGGAATACAGATTTCACGGACCGGACCATGACACTTCTGAACTCCAGAGAGTATGGTCCCAGGCAACTCAATCTCTCCTCATAAGTTAATCCCTTCATCCCTGGAATCAAACTGGTGAACCTCCTCTGCACTGCCTCCAAAGCCAGTATATCCGTCTTCAAGTAAGGAGACCAGAACTGCACACAGTACCCCAGGTGCGGCCTCACCAGTACCCTGTATAGTTGCAGCATGACCTCCCTGCTGTTAAATTCAATCCCTCTAGCAATAAAGGCCAACATTCCATTTGCCTTCTTAATAACCGGTTGTACCTGCAAGCCAACTTTTTGCAAGTCATGCACAAGGACTCCCAAGTCCCTCTGCACAACAGCATGCTGCAATCTTTCACCATTTTAATAATAATCTGCTCTTCTATTATTCCTTCCAAAGTGGATGATCTCGCATTTACCAACGTTGTATTCCATCTGCCAGACCTTGGCCCACTCACTCAACCTATCTAAATCCCTCTGCAGACTCTCCACATCCTCTGTACAATTTGCTTTTCCACTCAGTTTAGTGTCATCAGCAAATTTTGCTACGCTACACTCAGTCCCCTCTTCCAAATCATCAATGTAAATGGTAAACAGCTGTGGGCCCAGCACTGACCCCTGCGGCACCCCACTCACCACAGACTGCCAACTGGAGAAATACCCATTTATACCAACTCTCTGCCTTCTATCAGTTAACCAAGCCAATATCCATGCCAATACACTTCCTCCGACTCCATGCATCCGTATCTTATTTATAAGTCTCTTGTGTGGCAGCTTATCGAATGCCTTCTGGAAATCCAAGTATACAACATCCACCTGTTCCCCTCTATCCACTACACTCATTATGTCCTCAAAGAACTCCAGTAAGTTTGTCAAACAGGACCTGCCCTTTCTGAATCCAATATATGGACTCACTTTCAAGGGCTCTTCATTTCATGTTCTCAATATTTGTTGCTTATTTATTTATTATTAATATTTCTTTTTGTATTTGTGCAGTTTGTTGTCTTTTGCACATTGGATGTTGGTTGGTCCTGCATGCGGGTTTTCATTGTGTTCCTTTGTCTTTACTGTGAATGCCATAAGAAAATGAATCTCAGGGTTGTATTTGGTGACATATATGTACTTTGATAATAAATTTACTTTCTACTTTGAACACTGCCTGGTTCAGGAACAATTATTACCCTTCAACCATCAGGCTCCTGAACCAGCATAGATAACCTCACTCACCACAACATTGAACTGATCACTAAACTTAACCTAAGGACCAACTTTCAAGGCCTTAACAACATGTTCTCAGTATTATTTGTTTACTTTTGTATTTGGACAACTTGTCTTCTTTTGCATGTTGATTGCATGTCAGTCTTCATGTGTGGTTTTTCATTAATTCGATTGTATTTCTTTGATCTATTGTGAATGCCTGCAAGAAAGTACATCTCATGGTTGTATATGGTGACATATAGGTACTTCAATAATAAATTTACTTTGAAATTTGAGCTCTGAGTAAAGAGATACCCCCAACAAATCTTAATAAAAGTAGCTGGGCACAAAAAGAGTTAAATTCAATCTTCATAACAGTGTTAATTTAATATCTGCCGAATTATCATTATCAACTGATTGCACTGCTAGCCGCTGTGATTTTACGTTGATGTAAACTACAGATTTCCTGCAGAGTTTTGTTCATGAAGCAAGAATATATCACGACTGTTATATGGTATCTCACTGCCTTCACACTAAGTCAACAGGTCAATGGAAACCTGCAGCTATTTGCAGCTTCATATTCATCTTTAAGAAGGATGTACTTGCTCCATCAGCAGTACTGAAGACGGATTAAGTGCAATCGAAGATCTCATTCTACAAGGTAATAAAACTGTTTGTTCTGGATTTGGTCAGAGTGTTTGATCCCCAGCAGAATTCTGCAGCAAGTGGTAGCATCACTGTTTAAATAAGCTTCAGCAGCTTATGCAATTCTGCTCACTGAGTGTAACACAACTGTTGTAAGGCAGTATTTCAAATCAGAGTGCTCTTAGAATGAAATTCAACGCACTACAGATTGACTTCCAGCTGGGAAGTCTGTGAACTCAGAGAAGCTGGAACAGGGCAAGCCTGTGGGTAGGTGTTAGTACCACAGGGGGTGTTGCTTTCCCAAACATAGACCCTTTACTTAGATTTTCCGCACATTGCGTTAGATTGTTCTGTATCTGACATTCAGACAAGCTGAGGGGGATCAAGGCATTTACAGGGAAGATAACTATTCTTCAACAGAGGATATCTTTGGACTGAAGTGCCACTTAGCTCTGTAAACGAGTGGGCTGTTTATTGACTGATCAAGTTGCAGGAGGATGTTTTGTTTTGGGGAGAGGCTATACCTTTTACAGAATTGAAGTCAGGATGAGTGATGGGCAATGTTTCATCTTAAAATCCCGGTATTTCCAGATCTGGCAGAAGACATGGAAGTGAGTGCAGGAACGTGCAAAGTGAGTCAGCTGTCTTTACCACTCTTGCTGCGTCTCTGACCATGGACATGGTCTTTACTGTTCATGTCTTAAGGAGTTTTGATGACCACAAATATTCCTTGCATAGCATATTAAGCCTATTTGTGTTCTCTAACCCCTGCTTTCCCAGAGAAAAGTTACAGGTATTTCTTCCTCAAAATTCCAATTGCAACAAGATTACCACACATTGAACAATAACTAGGTTGCGATTACACGTGACACAAATCAGCAGTAATGATTGCACATTTAAACAGTACGCTTGCCAGATAAACTTTGCATAATAAAATCACTATAAAATATTACAAATGTTTCCCACCATTAACTGTAATTTTTTTTGCAGAAGAAATGTTTGCGTTTACCTGGTGCCTTTCACAATCTCAGGGAATCTCCTTTACAACCAATTAAGATTGTTGGAAATGTAATCACGGGCATAATGTAGGAGACATGACAGCTCATTTGCATAACAAGCTGTCACAACAGCTATTTGATCAAGCCTGAGTAATCAAACCTTTGTGACATCAGATGAGGGCCAGATACAGGAGAGAATAAAGGGGAGAACTCTGACACTTCCTTCAAATAGTGGCATCAGATTCCATGCCTATGAGGGAGAATAGTCCATCACATGAGCATCTGGGCCAATAATCCACCTCAGGACTGCGCTGCAGTGGCAGCCTAGATATCTGTGCTCAGAACTTGCCATGAGGTTTGAACACTCTACATGTGCTGACTCAGACATGAGAGAGGAAGTGGAACAACAGCTAAGTACTAACACAAACTATTAATGAATCAGGCCAGCACTGTGGCACAGTACTTATGTTCTTCAATGCAGCACACAACTGACCTAATTTTAATATGGTAACAAGGGATGTGCATGCTCATGGTCCCGCCTCATTAAAGTACTCAAAGGAAACTATTGTAAAATTGTAATATGCTGATGACACGTCACCAAACTGGAGCTCGGACACAACTGTTCCAGCTCAGTATCATCAGCAAGATTCTACTTTCACTGTCTTTAGAGAATTTGCTCTAAGGCTAAAATTGTGGGAGTGTGTACTAGGTGCCCAAATTAGAAAAGCAATGTCAATTATGGAAATAGTTGGAGAAGAAACAAATGGTGATATTTGTGCCTTTACAACTATTTTTGTTAATTTCTCAAAGTATGAACTATTAATCCTGGAGCACAAAATTGATATGCTGACTTTTTAGTGTTCTATGGTGAAAATATATGAGTGCAATAAATCCCCATTCTCCAAAAAATATATAAATCACATTTATTGTATATTTAAAACAAAGGAAAAAATTTTGCTTGTTGGCAAGATGTTGTACAGTTGCTTTGAACAGTTTTGTACTTGGAATACAGTGCAGGGAGAAGGGTAACACCAACATTTTGCTAAAGATTAAAAGGGAGGTGAGAGTTGATATTGGACCTCTGGAAAATGATGCTGGTGAGGTAGTAATGGGGGACAGAAAAATGGCAGATGAACTTAATGGGTACTTTGCATCGGTCTTTACTGTGGAAGACACTAGCAGTATGCCAGAGGTCCGTGAATGTCAGAGAGTAGGGGTGAGTGCCATTGCCATTACAAAGGTAAAAGTGCTCGGCAAACTCAAAGGTCTTAAGGTGGGTAAGTCACCTGGTCCAGATGGAATACATCGCAGAGTCCTGATAGAGGTTGCTGAAGGGATCATAGATACATTAGTTATGATCTTTCAAGAATCACTTGATTCTGGCATGGTCCCGGAGAACTGGAAGATTACAATTGTCACTCCACTCCACTCTTTAAGAAGGGAGGAAGGCAAAGGAAAGGAAATTATAGGCCAGTTAGCCTCAGTGTTTAAGAAAGTGTTGGAGCCTATTATTAAGGATGAGGTTTCAGGGTACTTGGAGACTAATGATAAAATAAGTCAAAGTCAGCATGATTTCTGTCAAGGGAAATCTTGCCTGAAAAATCTGTTAAGTTCTTTGAGGAAGTAAGAAGCAGGATGGACAAAAGAAAGGCAATGGTTGTCATTTACATGGATTTTCAGAAGGCATTTGAAAAAGTGCCACACATGAGGCTGCTTAACAGGATAAAATCCTATAATGTTACAGGAAAGATATTGGCATGGATAAGGGAATGGCTGACAACCAGGAGGCAGCGAGTGGGAATAAAAGGGGGCCTCTTCTGGTTGGCTGCCAGTGACTAGTGGCGTTCCGCAGGGGTCAGTATTGGGACTGCTACTTTTCATGTTGTTTGATAATGATTTAGATAATGGAATTGATGGTTTTGTGGCAAAGTTTGTAGATGATACAAATATAGGTGGAGGGGTTCGTAGCGCTGAGGAAGCAATGCAATTGCAGCAGGACCTAGAGAAATTGGAAGAATGGACAAAATAGTGGCAGATGGAATACAGTGTTGAGAAATGTATGATAATGCATTTTGGTAAAAGGAAAAGTAGTGCACACTATTATTTAAACAGGGAGAAGGTTCAAACATCAGAGGAACTTAGGAGTCCTTCTGCAAGATTTCCATAAGGTTAATTTACAGGTTGAGTCCATGGTAAAGAAGGCAAATGCAATGTTGGCATTTATTTCAAGGGGAATAGAATGTAAAAGCAAGGAGATAATGCTGAGGCTTTATTAGACTCTCATCAGGCTGCACTTGGAGTATTGTTAACGGTTTTGGGTGTCACAATGGCGGGGGCTTTGGGAGCAAGGATGGACCCAAATGCAAGACACATCTAGTGAGGTTACTTAGATTTACTTTATTGTTTGATACCAAGAGAGCAAAGCAGAAGCAGGAATAGCGAACAGGATAAGGACTTGGGACTACGACTAGGCTGGGACCAAAGGTCTGGGCTAGGACTCGGAATCGGCTCCCAGAACTAGAGGAGAAATGAAGAGGCTAGGGTATGGACTCCGAGCCAGAGACTGGGCAAGGACCCAGTACCTGGGTCTTGCCTCGGGCTCGGACTCCAGAACCAGGCAAGGACATGACATGGGCTAGGGAGAGGAGGAACATGGGAACACAGAGCTCGGTCTCGGAGAGCAGGTACATGGAACCATGGACACATACACAGAACAGAGAGTTGGGATCCCTCCTTGGATACAGGACATAGGGCCAGGACTCATGACTCTCTGCGGGGCAACGGCAAGATGGCCTGACTTACCCCATGGAGGCAAGGACAAGACAAGACAAGACATGACTCCCCGTGGGGTAACGGCAAGACGGCCTGACTTACCCCACAGAGGCAAAGACAAGACAAGACAAGACATGACTCCCCGCAGGGCAACGGCAAGATGGCCAGACTTACCCCACGGAGGCGAGGACTAGACAAGACAAGACCAACACGAAAGAACACCAAACAGTACCTATCTAGCTCTGGCAATAGAACTAGACCGAAGTGCAGGTGAGGGCTGTAGACGAGGGCTAGAGTTGAGAGGGGCAGAGAAGGGATTCAGACAGGGGGGTAGGACAGGAATCACAGACCACCAGGGCCAGGACTTGACTCGGAACTGGGAAGCCGCCAGGGCCAGGACTTGACTTGGTACTTGAATGCTGCCAGGACCAGGACTTGACTTGGTGCTAGAATGCTGCCAGGACCAGGACTTGACGGTGCTAAAATGCCGCCAGGGCCAGGACTTGACTGGGTGCTAGAATGCCACAAGGGACAGGACTTGACTTGGTGCTAGAATGCCCCCGGAGCCAGGACTTGACTTGGAACTTGAATGTCCCCGAAGCCAGGACTTGACTTGGAGCCTTCGGGTACTGGCGAGCTCTCGACTCGGTCCGGGAACAGTAGACAGCGGTTCCTGATTCCCTCCGGCGGGTTAACTGACGGACCCACCTCGGTGAGAAAACTTTGCAAGCTCGCTTTGGCGAGGTAACTTGACAAGGTTGCTCCGATGAGGAAAGGCGAATTACCGGCACTCGCTTCGGGTGGAGACTAGACTTGCTCCGGCCAGATGACATTGGCACGCCGTACCTTGGTGACTTTGCAAACGCTCCTGCCCTGAACGGCTGAAAGCCAGAGACTATAAACTACCAGTTCAGCCCAGTGTTAATTGCCTCTAATCACCAAAGTCGAAGGACACGGGAAAACAGGGAATCAACGGTCCGGATCGTAACATAAACAAACTAAATTTAAAGGGACCCCAATCCGGACCATGACATTGGGCCCCATATCTCAGAAAGGATGTGTTGTCATTGGAGAGCGTCCAGAGGAGTTTCACGAGGATGATTCCAGGAATGAAGGAGTTAACATATGAGGAGCATCAGGCAGCTTTGGGTCTATGCTCGCTGGAATTTAGAAGAATGCGGGTGGGGGGGTGGATCTCATTGAAACCCATAGAACATTGAAAGGACTAGATAAGGTGGATGTGGAGAGGATGTTTCCAATGGTGGGATTATCCAAAACTACATGGCACAGCCTCAAAATTGAGGGAGAACCTTTCAGGACACAGGTAAGGAAGAATTTTTTTAGCCAGAGAGCAGTGAGTCTGTGGAATGTTCTGTCACAGAGTGCGGTGGAGGCCAGGTGAGTGGGTATATTTAAGGCAGAAGTTGACAGTTTCCTGGTCAGTCAGGGCATCAAATTACATGGTGAGAAGGCAGGAGTATGGGGTTGAGTGTGATCCAGGATCAACCATGATGGAATGGTGGAGCAGACTCGATGGGCTGAATGGCTTAATTCTGCTCCTATGTCTTCTGGTCTTAATTACTGTAAACTCCCATCCAATTTACATACAGGGCCAATTAGGTTACCGAGGTCTTTGTTTCACAGTATTAAGTAATAAAGATGCTTCAAATAAAATCAGTTTTTGTTTGTAGTTCTGCAGGACTTACAAATAGCTGGGCAGCACAAGCATTAGTCTGTGAGTCTGCATGAGTACTGTGGAAGAGAAAGAGAGATTATACATATAGCAGGTAGGTACCCAAGTGAAGCAAGTATCCTTACAAGCCTAATTATCTTCATTTCTGTTTCCTCTGTGCATCAGTTTCCTATTGTTCTAATGGAGCACCAGTTATTTATTTGCACAAATTCTATTTTAGGCCACTTTAGTTTACTTGGCATTCTATCAAACCGCTTTCGGAATAATTTAAAAAAATAAAGCTCTGATCCATAGCAAAATGCACCAAATCTATGAAATGTTTAATGATCCTAACTATCACTTTGTCCGTTGTATTTTTATAGTCCAGAAACATTCAGACTAGTAAGTTGCTGGAAATGATTTGAGAGGACAGCATTCATTATATTATCTTCAATAAAGAGAGGGACTTAACAATTCTGTTCATTTCCTTAACAAGTCAAAATAATGTTAAATCTTTTCATTGAAATTTCAGTTTCTCTTTAAATTGAAATGTTCTCACAAAGAAGCTTACTTTCTTCACTTAGAATGTTTGCAAGGAGTCCATGGCCACATTTGATAAAAATAGTTTTATTCTTAGACTCCTCCTTGCTGAGTTATCTAAGTTTATGTAGATTCATTGCACTTTAATTTTTCTCTGACTCAAAGTGGGTCTCAAGTCTGATCTCAGGAATAAAAGTGAAACACTCATATTCTGTCTCATTTTATGATATCCTTTCCAAGTATCACTTTGAATTTCCGTATAACAACCCTTACCAATATAGCACCTTTAACACCACAGAAATGCTACAATTCTTCGAAAAAAACATCAACAAAATACTTGGGTGCCAACCATAACTGTCGCTTATCAGAATCAGAACCAGGATTAATATCACCGACCTATGTTGGGAAATAGTTAAGTTTGTGGCAGCAGTACAATGCAATACATGATAATAGAGAGAAGACAGATCTCTGAGTTACAGTAAGCAAATATATATTTTTTGCACTACTTATATAGTTAGTGCAAAAAATAGGAAATAAAAAAGCAGAGAGGTAGTGTTCATGGGTTCAACATCCATTCAGAAATTGGATGGCAGAGGGGAAGAAACTGTTCTTGAATCATTGACAAAAGAAAATCTGCAGATGCTGGAAATCCAAGCAAAACACACACAAAATGCTGGAGGAGCTCAGCAGGCCAGGCGACACCTACAGAAAAGAGTACAGTCGATTTTTGAGGCGTCAACTGTACTTTTTTCCATAGATGCTGTCTGGCCTGCTGAGTTCCTCCAGCATTTTGTGTGTGTTGCCTGAATCATTGAGTGTGTGCTTTCAGGCTTCTGTACTTCCTTCCTGATGGTAGCAGTTAGAAGAGGGCATGTCCTTGGTGTGGGGATCCTTAATGACAGACAACGCTTTTCTGAGGCACTGCTCCTTGAAGATGTCCTGGATACTATGGAAGCTAGACCCCATGATGGAGCTGACTAATTTTACAACTCTCTGTAGCTTACTTCGAGCCTGTCCAGTAGCACCGACCCCCACCAATACCAGACGGTGATGCAGCCAGTTAGAATGCTCACCATGGTACATCTGCAGAAATTTGCAAGTGCTCTTGGTGCCATACCAAATCTCCTCAAACTCCTAGTGAAATATAGCTGCTGTTTTACCTTCTTTATAGCTGCATCAATACGTTGGGTCCAGGTTAGTTCCTCTGAGATATTGACACCAAGGCACTTGAAATTGCTTACTCTCTCCACAACTGATCCCTCTATGAGGACTGGTGTGTGTTCCCTTGTCTTACCCTTTCGGAAGTCCACAAACAGTTTTTTGGTTTTACTGTCATGAGTGCAAGATTGTTGCTGCAACAGCACTCAACTTGCTGGTATATCTCACTCCTGTACGCCCCCTCATCTTTCACCTTACATGCTTCCTCATTTACCACTTTTATTTCAGTTACTATTATAAAAAAAATCCACATACACTGTTCATGACTTCCCTAACATGATAAGTTGACTCCATCTTGATTTGTGCTGATCAAAGTATAAGTAGACTTGCTGGAAAAAAAAACTGTTTTACACTTTTAAAGATACAGTATTTAAATTCCTGCATTATGCTATTCCTATGATTATGTTAAAATATTTGCAACTGAAATCATCGGACACATTTGATATCCCTCAGTATTTGTATGATTCTATTAGCTGTAGATTGTAAAATTTAACACATCGATGCGATTAAAAAACTTATTATTAATGATTTAAATGTTATGACTTAATAGTTCATAAAACTAGTTTACAAATAGTTCTACTGAATGTAAATTTGGCCTGTATGGAAATGCTGCATGTTAAGTTGGACAAAACCAAAATCATTGAGTAAATCCATGTACACACGTAATTGTGTTGTCTATAAATATCTCATCACTTAATTTCACAATAGTATCATCAGTACTTTGCTTTCAACTAAAGGTGAGTAACACTTAACTTCTGATGATTATCTTCATTTAACTTTTTTATTCACTCTCACTTATTGAGAAATTTAACACGTGGCAACTTCCAGCCTATTTTTAATACCTTTCCATTGTAAGACCTTTGCTGTATCTGAAATTGTTAATGCATATGCACTCAATAAATTTAAAGTTTCTTAAAGGTTATTATGCACTATTCAGACTATTTCCCGTAGGTTCTGCATTCTCATTAAACTACCCTTCTTAGTTTTGCAAATATTGTTTAGTAGTAAGTGTAGCTGAATACATAGATTAATGCTGCACAATTAAATAATAGATTTAAATAACTTCCTAATATTTCCATAAATGAATTTTTAAAAGATGAACCAAATTGTAAATGTTTATATAATATATCTCAGCATAGCTATATAGAATAAACACAAAAAATGCACAATTATCTATGTCTAACTTGGGTAGTTTCACTAATTTCAGATTAAATAACTGGGAAAACATCAAGACTGTTAAATTAAGAGTCTTTTATTTATGTGTTTATCGCTCCTAAGCATCTTTGTGCTTATTTCTAGTACAATTCATTGAGGGCATATAGAAGAATGGCAAACACCACCATTACTATTTTCCAAGCTATTAATCCTTAGAAGATATTCTGTTACTCTTATAGAACTATTAACCTGTATTAATATCACAGAATGAGATATCATTGAACTCAGGCATACACCATTATGAATGCTACTGTACAGAAATCCTTTTAACAGTATAAATAGCTGCACTGCACTTGCTTCCTCAAAACTACATTCCTAAACATTCTTTCCAAGGAGATTGAATAAGGCAAGGAAGAATAATTTTTTGCATTAGATTATAACATGTTTCTGGATAGAAATAGAAACCAAAGAAGACAATATGACAACAGTATGCAAATCAGTAGAAGTACAAAGCAGAAGAGGAAACGTTAGGGTATAGTGTTTTTTGTAAATGATGCGATCAAATCCTTATTACTGAACAGTATCATAGGACATGGTGATTTGTTGAAGTTAAATGTTAACTAATAAGTGATTCTTTTGGTATGGCACTTGCTTCAAACAGGAGAATTACGGCCACGTGGGTCACACAATTGAATAACATTGCATCTGAGATCCAAAAAAGCGGCCCCAGTTTACAGCAAGTTTAGAGCAGATCCCACTTAAGCATGGCTGAACTTTAAATGGGTAGAAATCAGCAGTAAATAGGTTAAACAAGCAAGGGAAAGGTACATTTGCACTAGTTTATTTTCTTCCAATGAAATTCAAAATTTACTTTTCAATTAAGGTAATCATCATCCAAACCCATCCTGCACAGCGATCTGGAAACTGGGAAGCCTTTCTTCTTGGACACTGGTTACAGTGCAGCACATATTTAGTTCAAAGCTGCCTCTGGGAAAATTGTCAGTGCACAAGTTCAAGACATTATGCAGTAGTAAACTGATCATGTACTGGGAGCAGCAGACATCTTTGGCATCTGTAAGTAAACAACTGTTTTCTTATGCATTATTTAAACACAGTTTACACTTCTCTTTACATGCAGCCCTGTCCATATGTGACAGGAAGATGGGTGGTTCTTGACAACAGAAAAAAGATTTGGTCCTTCAGCCAAAGAGTTTAAGAGTTTTCTAATCAAAGTGAATTTAGTTGGGTTATTTATTGGTTAATGGACTGATGTGATTAAGATGGTAGTAAGCAGGGAGCACTTGCATCCCTCTTACAGTAATGATAGTTGCATTGGTCCATAAGAAGTGAAAACAAGCTGCTGACAGCACTCTGAGTTGGAATGACTTGACTTTCTTTGCCCGAGCACCTTGGCTTAAGAAGAAGGAGAGTTGAGAAAAAGACTATTGCTGCTCACAACTGACAGAGAGACACCTCGCCGATTATTGTCTGACAGATCAATCCATTGGGCAGGAACCAACACGTCTCTACATCTGCTTTACATTTTGTTTGAGATAATTTTGATAACTCACTTCTTTGTGAACTAAAAAAGCCCCTCCATTCCTTGACCCTTTTGGTAACCTGTAGTCTTTGGAAAAAGCTGAAATCTGAACCTTTCTCACCTTCGGCAGGAATGATATGATAACAGTTTTTCCAGCCGCTTTTTCTCATTTTTGCCATCACTCTGGTCAACGCAAGCACATTTATTCCCACTAATTTCATTGTGCTTTCTTTAAAGCACCACACTAAATTGCAAATTTACAGAGAACATTTTGTGAAAATTTATCATGCCTTTGGGCTCTATGCTGCTATTTGCAGAATACAAATTCTGATTGGTCTGCTTATAACTTGTCTACCAGCACTCACACTTCAAGGAGCTGAGAGAAGCTCAGAGAGTAATAAATAGAACAGAAGGGATATAAAGCATGCCACCTTGCCTGCTACTAAATACTAACCTGTTTTTTACTTACCCATTTCCGTCAAAGGGTCCTGGACCTTAATCATTAACTGTTTCTCTTTCCACAGATGCTGGCTGATCTGCCAAATCTGGTATTTTACATTTTTATTTTAGATTTCCAACATCTGCAGTTTTGATTTTCAAGCATTTCTTTGTCCTTCCATACAAGCTACAAATATTAACTTTAGTTTCATATCTCAAAGCATAACATCTCACCTTTTTAACAAGAAATTGTGCCCTCCTCTTCTCTGCCCTTTCCAATGTGCCCTGTTACTGATAATCTTTTACTGTGATCAAAACCTTCTGCTTTTGTATCTTCTACGAATTGGTCAACACTTCCCAATCTTTCTCCTAATTTTTACACCATTTTTCTGTATGATTTGCCCATCAGTGACCAACAACTGTGATGTTTAATCACTTTTAAATGTTTATGCTCCCAATGTTCATATAGGCTAAACTAGAAAATAAATATAAATACATCTAGGATCAAACTTTCTGGATAGTGCATACAGATCTTTCAGGCTCAGAGGGACAGCTACAGAGTGAGACATTCCATAAAAATGGATGCTTTTCTTTTATGGTGAATGGACTTAAATCTATCTTGGATTTATGAGATGATTGTCAAAGTTCGTCTAAAACTCCATTTCATTCCAAATAAATCCTATTCCAATTAAAAGAAAGGAAAGAAAATCCTAAACAAACTGAATACGGCACCAGTGTGTTGCAGAAACTACTCATTAGAGAAACAGCCACAGTGTGCCAGGAGGTATCAAAGCTACCTAGGAACGACTGAAAGGTGGATAAATGGACAGTATCATTCCAGTGATCCAGTAAGATCCTGGCCTCGAGTGTTGTCCATGACTGCATTGCTTCCCTCTGAGTATTCCAATTTCCTCCCACACCCCAACAACATGCATGTTGGTAGGTTAATTTGGTCACAGTAAATTAACTAACAATTGTACGTGAGTTGCAGAATCTCAATCAAATGTGGGAAGAATAAAAAGGGATTCATGTAGGATTGGTGTAAACATGATGTTCTTGATGGTCAGTGCAAACTTGGTGAGTTGAGGGCCTGTTGCTGTACTCTATGTCTTGGTGATAAAGTCCTGCAATATGTTGCTCAGAATTTGTTTAATTCGTTAGCCTATGGTTGGTTTGTTGATTCATTCTGGAATTGATCAGCACACATTGTGGGCCGAAAGGTCTGCACTGTGCTGTCAAGTTCTGTGTTCTGTGATATCAACTCATAGCCATGTTTTCCGTTTAATCAATATGACAATTCATCTTACATACCGTTGTGGTGAAGTGTTTTCGGGAATTTGCGAGTAGGTATTGTATAAATGAAAACTCAGTTTTTAAGGATTTCTCAAAAAACATGTTGATAATGAATTGCATTAAGTAAAAAAAATGTCAATTTGGTTCCGTGTAATTGTGAAATTAGATGGTATTAGAGACTGTTTTAATGAGAGTATAACAACTGGCCCAAGGAAGGGAAAACAGTTGTCAGCATTCCCTAGCCAGATGATTAAAAGGTGATTCCTGATGGGAATCCACATGTGTGGACATCATGTGAAACATAGCTGAAACCTGTTATGATGCCTAAAGTTCAGAACAGCTTGCTGATACTGGGTGTCGAAAACAACATGCAGACAAAACCTGGGACAGTTGCCAGAAGCTGTCAAATGTTATCCATGCACTAGTCTCCATCTTCAGCAGAGAAGAGATAAGGTGAGAAAACTGGAGGTAGGCAAGCTTATCAAAATTATTACATCCGCAAGGCTACACATATAACAAGCAACAGTTGAAAAATATCAAAGCTTACCATGAGATTGGTTTCCAAATAATATAAATCCATGCACTATTATTATGTATCTTTTCAGCAAAATCTTTTCTTCGCAGAGACTAGTTAAACAGCTTGCTCTACAAGGTAGTTACTTTGTAGATGCACAAGAGCTGTTCATTAGCTTTTCATCCTGCATATGACAAAATATATGCATTATGTGTAATCATAACTTGGCTGAGAATCATGCTAATCATACCATTATATCTAATTCATATTCTGATTTATTTATGCTTAGGATGCAGTTACACTTTAGACTTGTATACCTGGAATGCAGTACTGTATGTAGTCAACATCTCGGGATGCTGTATACAGCATGGAACCTAGTTACCAAGGAAATCTGCTCAAGCACACTTGAATGTTTTTAGAACTCTATTTCTGATTATTTCAAGTTTACTACAAATGAAAATCCCCCCCTCCCTTCCAGACATTTTCTGAGTAAGCTACCTTGAAATCAACATTAAAAAAAGCACTGCAGATACCACAATCTGGAGCAAAAAGGAAGCTGTTGGATGAGTCAGGGGTGGGGAGGTTAGCCAGCATGAGTGTGGGCAGTGGGATATGGGTTTTGACCTGAAACATCACCAATTCCTCTGCCTTCACGGATGCTGCCTCGGTTATTGACTTTCTTCAGCAGTTTGTCTTTTGCTACCTAGAAAATATAGGTGTATTAGACTGACGTTACTCTGCTGCCAGAGTAATGTGTGGGGACTTTTGTCATAGGCTTGGCTTCAATGTGATGAGATGCCTGTTGGAGGCATTAGCATTGTCTTTTAATATAATACTTTATTAAGAAGTACTTTTTTTTTTACATATGTACACACTAAATTGTTGCTAAATAGATTTTGATGAAAGGTCATCACCCTGAAACATTCACCTTGTTCCTCTCTCCACAGATGCCGCTTGACCGACTGAGTATCTCCACCGCTTTCTGTTTTTTATTTTGGATTTCCAGCCTCTCCACTCATATGCTTTTAAATGTTGTTAAGGAAGCGAGATTTGTGAAGTATGGCTATTGAGTAACCGTTACTGCATCCAACCAAAGCACTAATTACACGAGTAGTTCACCACAGCATTCTCAGCTCCGTTGGTGGAACATCAATTATTTATATCTTCTTGAGTAGGAAAAATAACTATAAAGGATTCTCACACTATAATACTCCTCATTATAATGTAGGTTTACTGTGCTCTCTGTGATATACTTACTTGACGACGGTCTCCTTTTGCCTTAGCATCTGTGGGTGCAGCACAAGCAAATCATTACTGGATTGGATAGGGTGCACTGAATGGAATATGAAGTGGGAGTTGGGTGATTGGGTTAGAAATTTTGTGCTAACAAACAAATTAAAATCATTGCAAGTTACTTATAAATCAACAGTGTGAATTTCACATAGTTTTCTTGCCTCAGTAGAAAGACATTGCAGCTAATTTACCGTGTAATTAGACCTAACTTGCTTCTGGTTGGAATTTAATAATTTATGCATTCGGATTCCTGAATATCAATGGTTTATTCCAAACACCCTCATAACAATTTATTAATATATGAATCTAATTGTTTCTTTTGAATACTGTGGTGTCAATACAGCCAGTAAGCCTAAATTGGTTTGCAGGAGTCTGAAATACCATTGGGTCCCTTGTGTCAGCTGTTTGGCATGTTTTCAATGCAAATAACCAGGTATTTGTCCAGAATTATGGAGATGTAACTACGGAAACAGGATCTTCAGCCTACCAAGACCATGCTAACCTTCACACACCCACTTCCATTAAAACCAACAGTATTTAGGCTCTGCTGCATTCTCTGGCATCAGCAAATACTAATGGGTTATCTTTATCAAAGATCATTGAAGAAAGGCCCATAACCACTTGCTGTATGTATCTGCTGGTCCAACAGAAGCACCAAAACTCAGCAAAGATCACCTTCACCCTTGATTCCATCACCCATGCCACTACCACTCCCCACCCTTTGGACAATTGTACACCCACCACAATTATGTGAAAAAGCCTGCTGCCTTCTATATCCTTGTTGAAGGCTATGAAAATAACCGCAGGAAACTCTGAACTAATCACTTATTTTACGCCATAATGACTGGCTTGTTTCATTTCCAAGTGGGCTGCGCTTGTATTCAAATTAAATGTTGAGTCAGGAAAGCAGTGAATATTTCAGTACCAAATGTTTAGTGTAACATACATTACAGTATATCTTTGAAAACAATAATTTCTGATTGGTTGGAAATAATGCAAATTGGTTGGTAAATTAATTTTTGTGACTTCAAAAATAACCATAGATTAAGTTTCTTTAGGATGGTAGGTTAGCCCTGAGAGCACAAGGTACAATTTGTGGCTTTTTTAAAAAAAATCTGAAATAAAATATTTTTGCCTTCAAAGACTTTTAGTGAGCTGAAAGGTTTGGGGAGGCATTGTCAGCTTTCTGCATGACTTCGCAGGCATCATGACCAGGTCAGTTTGATTATGGGTTATATTGGGTGAGAGGGCAGGAAGAAGACTGGTGGGGGGGGGGGTGGTGGTGGAAAGGGTGCATCAGGATATGGCAGGATGGACTCACATTCAAGTGACTGGAGGGATAAGATGCATGACTGAGTGCTGGTAGGGGATTGTACATCAGCAATTGGTGATCGGGAAGGAGGAGACACTGAGGGGAATCTGGAAAGGCTAGCAGCAAACAAGAGTGGGGTTGGATGCAACTGGCAAGTAAAGTTCTTAAAGCATGACATACAGACTGATCAACACCTCAGCTGGCAATGAACAGGAAAACTAGAGGAAGGCATCAGCTCTGAATGAAAGCATGTCCACCTCAGTCATCCACCCTGGATGTGCAAATGAATTTTGCTTATCCACATCATGTGATCTACGTTGTGTCCAGCAAACAGTTGATGGTTTGAGTTAGCTCATAAATGCATAAAGATGTTATGCTACTTTAAAGATTACGTCCCCATGTACGTACTCAATTCTGACTCCACTTTTATACTTTGCCAACCTTGCTGAATTTCTGGTAAATTGGCACATAGAATAGAGTCACTTTGTGTGATACCAAATTTTAAATTTTCCTTTCAATATAATAAAAAATGCGCAAAGCCATTGAAGCTCCTTCACTTTTAAAATTTCCCTATAAGTATAGTCCCAGTCCTGCCAAAACTTTTAGGAAATACTCATTCGAGTTTTGTCATGCCATACACTTCTGTCACTTCTTCAATGTTTCAAAATACTTATAGTTGTCCTTATAGATTATACACAGAATTTCATTTGAAGGTAATTCTATTTCTAAGTATGGAGCTAATACATTTTAAATGTATCATATCTTCCTTAAATTATCGGCACATTTAATGCATTGTACATTGTTTTTGGAAAATCTGTCATGAGCTAAATTGGATTAAAGGAAAATTGATCAGACCTGCAAGGGTTTGTATTTTGGCACTGAGACACCCCAGCCAAATTGGAAATTGTGAAAGAATTGTTTTGTCTAAAAGAAATATGAAGCTGAGAAAATGGATCTAAGGAATTTAAATGGAGTTCCTTTGTTTTGTGAATTCATGATGAAACTTGGTTCACAAAGAATATTTTCTGCATTAATTTCTATATTGACAGTTTGCAGCTTTGCAATGTTTCATCCAAACATTTTATTCATCAGTAGTACAGTAAATTCTTTCTTCCTCAGCCATCAATGACATTGTGTGTAATCTTTGATCCTGCATTATTTGATTTATTTAAAGAAAACATTTTATCTCCTGAGTTTTGAAGATGGTGAAATGCACTCAGTGGCCACTGTATTAGGTACAGGAGTGGAACTCGGTGTGGTTTTGTGCTGCTGGAGCCCATCCATTTTAAAGCATGTTGTGTATTCAGAGATGCTCTTCTGCATACCACTGTTGTAACGTGTGATTATTTGAGTTATTGTCGCCTTCCCATCAACTCGAACCTGTCTGCTACTCTCCTCTGACCTCTCTCATTAACAAGGTGTTTTCAGCTACAGAACTGCTGCCCACTGGATGTTCTTTTTATGTTCTTCACATCATTTTCTGTCAACTCTGGAGAATGCAGTGTGCAAAAATCCCAGGAGATCAGCGGTTTCTGAGATACTCAAACCACCCCTGTCTGGCACCATCAATTCAACTGTCAAAGTTACTTAGGTCACATCTTTCCCCATTCTAATCTATAGTCTAAACTACAACAACTGAACCTCTTGACCATCAGCATGCTTTTACGCATTGAGTTGCTGCCTCGTGACTGGCTGATGAGATATTTGCATTGATGATTAGGCGTACAAGTGTACCTAATAAAGAGGCCACCAAGGGCAATAGTCAATGAATATACAATGATGTTCCATTATCACTCAACAAGTCGGTCATAATTCCTAAAATTCATCCCAAGCTTAGACTGGAAAAGTCCCCATACTGTGCAGAAGCATAGTTCCACTTTCCCCAGAATTTGAATCAGGTTTAATATCACTGACATATGTCATGAAATTACCTGTAGTTGTTTTGTGGTAGTAGTAGAGAGCGACACATAAAAATACTATACAATACAATAAAAATACACTATATTCTGTGTATGTATGTACACACACACACACACACACACACACACAGCTACATATAGCAAGGCAGTCAAAGTCTGCAGAACTATGGCACGTTTTCCAAGATGCGTGGAACAATCTACCAGCTGATTTTCTTATAAAACTGCACAACAGGGTACCTAAGATAGTTGATGCAGTTTTAATAAAAGCAAAGGACAGTCACACCAAATATTGATCTGATTTAGTTCTTTTTCTGTTTACAGCTCTTTATGTTTTTTTGATATTTATAAATTTTTCATTTAATTATCAAAAACATCTTTGCAGAGTTTTCTTACATTTGCCAAAGATACTTGCACAGTACTATTTATATATATAAACATATATACAGAGGCATGGAAAAGTTTGGGTACCCCTGGTCAAAATTTCTGTTACTGTGAATAGCTAAGCAAGTAAAATATGAAATGATTTCCAAAAGGCATAAAGTTAAAGATGACACATTTCTTTATTATTTTAAGCAAGAAAACTTTTTTATCTCCATCTTTTACAGTTTCAAAATAACAAAAAAGGAAAAGGCCCTGAAGCAAAGGTTTGGGCACCCTGCATGACAGTACTTAGTAACACCCCCTTGGGCAAGTATGACAGCTTGTAAACGCTTTCCGTAGCCAGCCAAGAGTCTTTCAATTCTTGTTTGGGGGATTTTCATCCATTCTTCCTTGCAAAAAGCTTCTAGTTCTGTGAGATTCTTGGGCCGTCTTGCATGCACTGCTCTTTTGAGGTCTATCCACAGATTCTCGATGATGTTTAGGTCGGGGGGAACTGTGAGGGCCATGGCAAAACCTTCAGCTTGCGCCTCTTGAGGTAGTCCATTGTGGATTTTGAGGTGTGTTTAGGATCATTATCCTGTTGTAGAAGCCATCCTCTTTTCATCTTTGGCTTTTTTACAGATGGTGTGATGTTTGCTTCCAGAATTTGCTGGACTTTAATTGAATTCATTCTTCCCTCTACCAGTAAATGTTCCCGGTGCCATTGGTTGCAACACAAGCCCAAAGTATGATTGATCCACCTCCATGCTTAACAGTTGGAGAGGTGTCTGTTCATGAAATTCTGCACCCTTTTTTCTCCAAACCTACCTTTGCTGATTGCAGCCAAAAAGTTCTCTTTTAACTTCATCAGACCACAGGACTTGTTTCTAAAATGCATCAGGTTTGTTTAGATGTTCCTTTGAACCTTTTGAATAGAACTTTTCCCCCCAAACAAGAATTGAAAGACTTTTGGCTGACTACAGAAAGTGTTTACAAGCTGTGATACTTGCCAAAGGGGGTGTTACTAAGTACTGCCATGCAGGGTGCCCAACCTTTTGCTTCAGGCCCGTTTCCTTTTTTGTTAGTTTGAAACTGTAAAAGATGGAAATAAAAAAGTTTTCTTGCTTAAAATATTAAAGAAATGTGTCATCTTTAACTTTATGCCTTTTGAAAATCAGTTCATCTTTTACTCGCTTAGCTATTCACAGTAACAGAAATTTTGACCGGGGTGCCCAAACTTTTGCATGCCACTGTACAAAGTATATATACATATATGTGTGTGTGTGTGTGTGTGTGTGTGTGTGTATATATATATATATGTATAGGTACATAGTTAAATAAAATAAGTTCTGCAAAAAGAAAATAAAAATAGTAAGACAGTATTCACGGGGTGACTTTCTGTTCATTCAAAAATTTGATGGTGGAGGGGAAGAAGCTGCTTTTAAGATGTTGACTGTATCTCCTCTCTAATAAGAAGAGAGCACAACCTGGGTGGTGGGGATTTTTAATGAATGATGCCGCCTTTTTGAGGCATTAACTTTTGAAGATGTAGATGTCGTTGATGCTTGGGAGGCCAGTACCCATAATGAAACTGGCTGAGTTTGCAACAATCTGTTCCTTTTATTCCCAATTTACTTCCCAATTTTTAACAAAGTTTTTGTAATTTTGATTCAGACATTTCTGCTAGAACATTATATAAACTATTTGCCATATGATATTGCTTTTAAGGAAAACCCAAATGAGAAAAGTCACCTGTCATTTCTTTTATTAATGCAATATAGAACTTTGCATACATTTGATAAAAAAAAGATTCAATATTGGATATGACCTCTGTACATAATACTGTGGAAAGCAATGTTAGTGCAATATCATTTTATATTAGGAATAGGAATAGACTTCTAATGGAGAGCATTCTGTATTACCTCCTAAAATTACATTCTTATATGAAGAGACTTGAGAAATTAGATAATGTAATGGCACATGTGTACTTTATTTAACATTAAACACTCTATGGAAATTAATGAAATATTTGCTTTTTTGCAGTTATTTTAATGTTTTGATAGCACAATAATTCTCATGCACAGGCAGCAACGGAGGACTTTGTGTGTGTGTGTGTGTATGGGGTGTCTTTTATTCATTTTTAATGTCATTATGATACCGTAGATATTGTATTGCAAGAAGAAAATAAAAATATACATAGATAGTATGTGTGAACATAGCTGTTATATATTAAGGGTTTGGTTGTAGAACAGAATAATGTACCTTTTGAAATAACAGAGTATCAGAGACATCTCTGGGGATCTCCTGCTTCATTGTTCAATTTTCTGTCATTCAACAGAGCAATATGCCTGTTGCTAGACTGACAGCAGCATTTGCAGTTTGCTGCCTTCCAAGTAGAACTGGGAATGGATCTCTAGTGACCTCTACTGATAATGTAAGTGCACATCATCAATTCAAGTTCACCATGGGTGAGTGAACAATGTACTTCAGGGGATCTTCAAAGTGAAGACCAAGTGGTTACAATTTCCATTCATTTCTGGATTGTTAACTAAAGGCAGATTTGATCTACAATGTGCTCACATATCTTACTTATACATCGAGAGCAAGACAATTTTGATAAACTTATATTGACTGGGATTAATAAAAGAATCCTTCTTGGTGACCAAAAATCTTCAATATAGCAAAGCAATTTAATTTGCAATGGGAAGTGATCCCACAGTATTCAATAGAAACATAAAATAATCCAATGTGGGTAAGCTTAAGCCTGGATTTTACATTTGTTACAGGAGACAAATGGAGTACCAACATAATAAAACATATGTTAACTATAAATAATTTTGGGTTTTCCAGAGCCCATGAAAGATGGCTTTTAAATGCAAGTTAATAATTCCAATCTATTATATCTGACTTTATTGATAATCATTTAGTTGTTGAATCTAATTCTGCCAGAATAAATGGGAAATAGAATAACATTTTGAACAACAAGTAACTACAGAGGCTGGAAATCTGGAATAAAAACAGAAATTGCTGAATTCCCTCAGCAGGATAGGCAGTGCCTATGGATAGGGAGACAAAATTAATGTTTACTGACCTTGCATTAGGATTAGAAAAAAATTACAAAGCAAGTATATTTTAAGTTGTAAAGAACAAAGATCTGATTGCTCAGTTGGAGAACGAGAGATGAAACAACTTAAGTGGTGATGATTCTCACTGAGAATGGTGGTTAATATCAATAGATTTATGAAGAGATGTGTACAGAAGGACTTAAATAAGGACAGGGAAAAGGAAAAGCTGCAGTTGCTGGAAATATGAAGGAAAGGGAAACACAGAAAATAAGAATTGTTCATTGTGAGAATTAGTTCAACCAGGTGGCAGAGGCTGGTGGTGGAGGAGTTGGGGGCAGTTTGTGCTCTGCTTAAGAAGGAGAAAAGGTCGATATTCCATCTGAGATTGATGTGCTGAAAGAATGGATGTCTGGTGAAAAGTGGAAACTGGCAAATGGTCACAGGTATAAAAGACATCACAGTTGTAATTGGAAAGAAGTTTGATGAAAGGAGAAATAACAGAGGTAGGAAGAAATACATTCTATAGATACAATGGAATTGCATGATTGGTCTTTATCCTACTTGTGGATCCAGGCAAAGGGGCTGTACATTGTTGAGTGGACTACAGGAATAGAGATTATTAAGGGAGTTATCCAAGGAAATTATGTCAGTGACTGTCTGCAAAGACGAAGAATGAGCTAAGATTCAGAGAAGGGAACATATCTGCAGAACAATAATCAGTCTCTGCAAGGTAAGGACCAATTCACTGAACTACAATAGCACTGCCTTTTGTGCCATCTAGTGTCAGTGTTAGGGCTAGCATTTGGTGAGTGGAGTGCTACCGATTTAGAGGGTGGAGGGGAGTGTGCATTTAGACCATAAGACCATAAGGTATAGGAGCAAAATTAGGCCATTCAGCCCATTGTGTCTGCTTCACCATATGATCATGATCATCTATTTCTCTTTCAACTCCATTCTCCTGCCTTCTTCCTGTAACCTTTCACGCCCTCTCATTAAGAATCGTAAACGCACTCTTGAAATGAATGCTAACATCACATTTGCCTTCCTCATCACTGACTCAAGCTGCAAATTAACCTTTATGGAATCCTGCACAAGGACTCCCAAGTCCCTTTGCACTTTGGATTTTTGAATATTCTCCCCATTTAGAAAAAAGTTTGCACTTTTATTCCTTTTACCAGTGCATGGCCATACACTTCCTGACACTGTGTTCCTTCTGCCACTTCTTTGCCCATTCTCTTAATCTAAGTCCTTCCGCAGCTTCCCTGCTTCCTCACCACTACCTGCCCTTCTGTCTATCTTCTTACCTTTCGCAAACTTGGCAATACAGCCATTAATTCTGTCATCAAAATCATTCACATACAACATAAATAGAAGCTGTCACGATCCTGACCTTGTGGAACACCACTAATCACTGGCAGCCAATCAGAAAAGACTTCCTTCATTCCTACTTTTTGCCTCCTGCTAAGCAGCCAATGCTCTACCCATGTTAGTACATTTCCTGTAATACCGTGGCCTCTTATCTTGCTAACCAGCCTCATGTGCAGCACCTTGTCAAAGGCCTTCTGAAAATCCAAGCACACAACATCCACTGGTTCTCCTTTGTCTATTCTGCTTGTTATTTCCTCAAAGAATTCCAACAGGTTTGTCAGCAAGATCTCCCCTTTAGCCTATTTCACAATGTGCCTCCAAGTACCCTGAAACCTCATCCTTAACAGTTGATTCCAACATCTTTCCAACCTCTGAGGTTGGTCAGGCTAACTGGCCTATAATTTCACTTCTTCTGCCTCCTTCACTTCTTGAGGAGTGGAGTGACCTTTGCAATTTTCTAGACCTTCGGAACCATGCCAAAATCTAGTGATTCTTGTAAGATCATTACTAGTGCCTCCACAATCTCTTCAGCTACCTCTTTTAGAACCCTGGGATGTAGATAACTGGCCCAGGTGACTTATCTACCTGCAGACCTTTCAGCTTCCCAAGCACCTTCTCACTAGCAATTGCAACTGTTCTCATTTCTGTTCCCTGATGGTAATCAAACTTCCAGCATACAGTTTGTGTCTTCCATAGTGAAGACTGGTGCAAAATACTTAGTCATTTTCAGCTCTCCAGTGCTGTTTTCCAGAATTTCAATATCTACTCTTGCCTCCCTTTTAGTCTTTATATATCTTTAAAAAATTGGTGTCCTCTTTGACATTGTTGGCTAGCTTACCTTCATATTTAAACTTTTCCCTCCTTTCTGTTGGTTTTTGAAAGCTTTTCGGTTCTCCAACTTCCCATTATTATTTGCTCTATTATATGCTCTCTCTTAGCTTTGACTTCCCTTGTCGGCTGTGGTTATGCCATTCTGCCTTTAGATTACTTCCTTTTAGAATATTTCAGAATAATTCTTCTTTGGATCTTTGCCATTTCCAAATTGCTACTCAAAACTCCAGCCATTGTTCCTCTGCCATCATCCCTGCTAGTGTCCCCTTCCAGTCAACTTTGGCCACCTACTCTCTCATGCCTCTGTGATTCCCTTTACTCCACTGTAATACCGATATATCTGACTTGAGCTTCTCCATCTCAAAATGTAGAGTGAATTCTATCATATTATGATCACTGTTTCCTAAGGGTTCTTTTAGCTTAAGCTCCCTAATCAAATCTGGTTCAGTATACAACACCCAATCCAGAACTTCCTGTCAAGATGGCACCAGCAAACGACAATTCCTCAGGTGACATCTTTCAGATAGCCAATCTCTTCAATTATTTCACTTTTTCTACACCTGCTTGTTCTTTTGGTCTTGATTATGGAAACTGTGACATGCAGTTTGGAGCTCGATTGAATGATCTAGGACTCTGCTGTCCCCAGAGAGGTCTGAGATCTACCTCATGGAGAAGACCTGAGAGTGGGTGAGGGGCCATGGTTGACTCCTTTTCGAAACATCAAGGAAGCCTGAAGCATCGAAGCGATTGGGGAGAAGGTGGTCACTCTCATGGAGGCTGGGGTCAATGGGTCAGTAGCCTTGTTGATGGCATTTGGAAGGCCACAGATTGGCAGTGAGGCGGTTGCTCTTTATGGAAGGACTGAGTTCGATTCTGATGGGAGGATGCTTTTGAAATTCTAAGATTTATGAGATTATTGGACTGCAACTTATATTCCTCTCCTTCAATTTACTATGTTTTCTTTCTAGTTGCTGATTGGTAGGTTGGGATTCCAGGTAGGCAATATGTTTTTGTGAGAGGGAGAGGTTGGGGATTTGGGATCTGGTATTCTTGTTGTTTTTTTCTGTGAGGGTGATCTGTTAGTTTTTGTCTATGGGGGGGGCGGTTGGGGGCTTGGGGTTCGATGTTCCAGCCACCATTTTCCATGTGGGTGATACATTAGCTTGTAGGTGAGGGAGGGGTTTGGTGTTTTGGGGTTTGCAAGTTTTGTTTCTTTTTCCTTTTCATGCAGGGAGGAGGTTGATGTCTTTTCTCTTTTCTGTATTTCATTGCTATCTGGAGAAGACAAATATCAGAGTTGTATTGTACATGCATACTTTGACAATAAAATGAACCTTTGAACCTTTGAATAGCTGATTCCCTACTGGGCTCAACTACAAGCTGCTCTAAAAGGCCCACCTCCGTCTTGGAATCCAAAATCAGCACCCACCTGATATTCCCAATCTACCTACATATTGGAATCCCCCATGAATATCATAACATTGCCCTTTTGACATGCATTTTCTATCTCCCGTTGTAATTTGCAGCTCATATCATGGCTACTGTTCAAAAGCCTGTTTATAACTGCCATCAGAGACCTTTTGATTTCATTTCATTTTTACCAACACAGCCACCCCACCCCTGTGGCTACCTGCCTACACTTTTGCTACAATATGTATCCTTGGATGTTAAGCTCCCGATGTCATACCTGCAAATCTTTAACTGCACTACAAGATCATTGTGCATTCAAGTCTAACACCTTCAGTCCTGTATTCATCACCCTTTTTGATTCTGTCTCATTACACTGCAATACATTCCACTGACTGCAATTTTGCCCTATCATCAGCCTGTCCTTCCTCACAGTCTCACTACACACTACCTCTGCTTGTATACCAACTGTCCAATCTTCAACCCGCTCTGTTAATTTCCTATCCCCCTGCTGAATTAGCTCAAACCCTCCCCGGCAGTTCAAGCAAACCTGCCTGCAAGGTTCAGGTGTAACCCATCCCTTTTTTATTGGTCTTACATTCTCCAGAAGAGATCCCAATTTTTGCAGAAATATGAAACCCTGCCCCCTGCACCAGTTCCTCAGCCACACATTCAGCTGCCAAACCATCATATTGTTACCCTCAATGGTGCGTGACACAGGCAGTAATCCAAAAATTATCACCCTGGAACTTCTGCTTTTCAGTTTTCTACTTAGCTCCCTAAATTCTCTCTTCAGGACCTCCTCCCTTTTCTTACCTATGCCATTTAATATGTACAAAGACATCTGGCTGCTCTCTCTCTCCCTTTAGAATGTCGTGGACCTGATCAAAGACATCCCTGACCCTGACACCTTGGAGGCAGCATGCCATCTGGGTGCCTCTATTGCTTCCACAGAATCTCCTGTCTACTCCTCCGACTGAGGAGCCACTGTGCCAGGCTCAGTGCCAGAGGTCCAGTCGTTACGGCTCTCCCCAGCAGGTACCGCTCCCTCCAGCAGTATCCAAAGCAGTATTCTTATTGAGGGGGGCAACCACAGGGGTAATCTGCATTGGTTTCTGAGTTTTTTTCCCTCTCCTGACAGCCACCCAGGTGTCTGCTTCCTGCGACTTAGGGATGAACACCTCCCTGTAGTTCGTATCTATCACCTCCCCAGCTTTTTTTATGAGCCGAAGGTGTAATAAGCTCTTTGGGCCTGTGTGGGGAGCTGGACAGCATTGGGCTCCAAGGTTTCTCCAGCACCCGAACTCGTTCATTGTTGCTTAACGAGAGTCATTAATCATTTAGCTTTCCTTCTGTTTTTCTTGAGTGATTCGCTCTTTGTAATGCAGTCTCCTGGTGCTTCTTGCTTAAACTTAAGTTTATTTTGATAGGCTCAGGGATTCTGTGTTACTTGCAGTATTTAAGTGGTTGCCCAATAGGAGCTAATCACGAGGTCGCAGTTTTGAGAATGTTACATTCTCATGGTGTTGCTCGGCAAAGCCACCGACATTCTGCTGGAATCCTTATAAATAAACTTTAGTTGCCATCTCATCATTGGAGTCTGGCCTTCCTCCACACTTGGGTTCCAACATTGCCAGCACACATTGAGCCAGAAGGTCATCGTGCTGCAGCTCCATTTCCTTGACATATTGTCTGAGGAGCTGTTGCTCGGTGCTCCTGGTGTGAATGTGATTGACTGGGAGGCTGGAGATCTCCCAGAATTGCCACATTTCATACCAGGAGCGCAGCAAAGCCCCTGCAGCCATTCTCACTGCTCTATCTGCTAACAGATAAAGACTGAAGAATGAAAAGAAGAATGTTACCAGACACTTACCTTGCCCAAGACTCTTGAGCCAAATCTTCCCCACTTTGACACTGGTCCAGTCACACAATAGCCGCTCCGTTTGTCCCTATCTTATTTTTATTTGTCCTTGCTAATGAATTGTTATTTGATTGGGCTGCCAGAAAACACTGAAAGCTCTTGAATGCTCCTTTTTAAGATCTCACTCAGGGACCTGTGAATTGCTTCCTCTCTTGCTCCTGATTCAATTGAGCTGCCAGAAAAAAAAAACTATATCTTTAGGAAACAGCAAGGGTAAAATTGACTCTGTCAATCTCACACCAGCAGTTAGCAATGGATATTTTTAGATGGATTTAAAAGAAGAAATGGGGGATTAAAGTTCAAACTAGGTTAGAGAGTGTGCCTACAGTCTTGCTTGAAGACTCCTAAGCAAAACGATGGGCCTGGAGATAAAGGCAGCCAATGGAGAGCTCAAAATCACACTGGGCTCAGAATTCATTAAGAAGGGAATGCAAGGGATAAAATTGGGTAGTGATCATTCAGGATCAGAAAGGGGAAGATCAAAAGAGAGAGTGAAAATTAAGTATGGGGTAACACAGGGAGAGATTGAGACTTAGGATAATGACGCACAGAAGGATTGAGAAGTATTGGAATTGAAGGGATTTTGACATTTTCAATCTCTCTCATTTTTTGAGAAGGTAAAATGTCTATTGTTTCATAGCTTTGATCAGCAGAGAACATAATTCTTTGTCAGTATCCTAGCGCACAATTAACATTAATTTGTTGAAGAGAAGAAGTGACTGTTTCCATTGCATCTGATCTGACACAGTCATTTATTCCATTCAGGTTACAAACTGATAGTGTTATTTTAAAAACTCCAATAGTAATTAGCTCTTGCTTACAGTCTTAATACTAACAGCATAAATGATAGTGCTTCACACACTGATGAGCTCAACATCTTTTATGCACGCTTTGAAAGGGAGAATGAAACTACATACTTATTTTCATTCTTACTGCCTGACCTGTTGAGTTCCTCCAGTATTTTGTGCACATGTCTCTGGATATCCAGCATCTGCGGAATCTCTTGTGTTTATAATACAATACCTGTCTGACTCCCCACACCATATGGCAACGCTGTGGTCTCTGTCTTAGTGGCTGATGTCAGAACATCCTCCAAGAGGGGTGTACCTGGCAGGGAAAAACTGCCAATAAATTGACTGGAGTGTTTAAGGACATCTTAAACTTCTCACTGCTGCAGTGGGAGGTTCTCATCTAATTCAACAGGGCATCAACCAAACCGGTGTGCAACAAGATCAGGATGATTTACCTTAGTGATTATTGGCCAGTAGCGCTCACATCTACTGTGACAAAATGCTTTGCCAGGTTGGTCATGGCTAGAATTAACTCCTGCCTGAGCAACAACATGAACCCACTGCAGTTTTCCTACTGCCACAATAGGCCTACAGCAGATGCAATCTCATTAGCTCTCCACTGGCCTTGGAGCACCTGGACAACAACAGTACTGAGGGAATGATGATACTGAACACAACTCAGTGTTCAACACCATGATACCCTCAGTGCTAATCAACAAGCTTCAAAACCTGGGCTTCTGTACCTTCCCCCGCAACTGATTCCTTGACTTCCTCATCAGGAGACCACAATCAGTAGTGGTAGTAATATCTTCTCCCCGCTGACAATCAACACCAGAGCACTCCTAGGATGCATGCTTAACCCACTGTTCTACTCTCTCTACACTCATGATTGTGTGGCTAGGCACACCCCAAATTTGTCAATACTGTTGGTAAAATCTCAGATAACAACAAGGAGGCATGCAGGAGAGAGATCAATTGGTTGAGAGGAGTCGCAACTCAACTTCAGCAAGATCAAGGAATTGATTGCGGATGTCAGGAGAACACACATCAGTCCTCACTGGGGGTTCAGTGGTGGAAAGAGCAAGCAGCTTCAAGTTCCAGGGCATCAACATCTCAAAGAAATCTATGCAGGACTCAAGACACTGATGCAATCAAGAAGAAGCTATACTTTATTAGGAGTTTGAGGAGATCTGGTATGTCACCAAAGACTCTAGAAAATTTCTACACATGTATGGTGGAGATTATTCTGACCAGTTGCACCATTGCCTGGTATGGAGTTTTCAATGCACAGGATCCAAAGAAGCTGCAGATGATTGTAGAATAAGCCAGTTCTATCACGGATACAACCCTCCCCATTATAGAGGATACCTTCAGCAGGCAAAGCCTCAAGAAGGTGCCATCCTTCCAGGATTTGATCTCTTTTCATTACTACCATCAGGGAGGAGATACAGGAGTCTGAAGAATGTTTTAGGAACAACTTCTCCATCAGATTCCGGAACAGTGCGTGAACTCATGGATGCTATCTCAATAGTCTTCTTTCGCCCTTTATTTCATGATTGATCGTCTTACAGTAATTTTTATGTGTTGCTCTATACTGGTGCCATAAAACAACAGATTTCAATATGTACCGTATATCCGTGATCATAAACCTGATTCTGAATCTGATTGATAGCAGCTACACACCATGAAAGAATATAGCAGAGAAATGCAATGTAGCCAAGCAGCTGGCAGTGGATAGCACAATAAGGGTTTATGCCTTTTCCTAAACTACCAGCCCTCAAACATACAAAAAAGCACATTAAAATGATGGTGAGTCAGGCTAAACACTGTTGAACTTCTTCTGGTAATAAGCTGTAAAGATAGATAGATAGATATACTTTATTGATCCTGAGGGAAACTGGGTTTCATTACAGCTGCACCAACCAAGAACAGAGCATAAATATAGCAATACAAAAACCACAAACAATCAAACAACAAAATGCAAACTATGCCAGATGGAAAATAAGTCCAGGACCAGCCTATTGGCTCCGGATGTCTGACCCTCCATGGGAGGAGCTGCAAGTTCGATGGCCACAGGCAGGAACGACCTCCCATGCCGCCCAGTGTTGTAACTCGGTGGAATATGGCCAAAGTCCAACAGTAAAAAGTTCAATATCTGGTCTACAAACACCTTCCTCGATCGTAATATGACCCAGATTGCACCCTCAAGACACCCTCAAGAAGAATTTAGTAATGTATAGGAAAGAATATCCTACATTTATAGTCAGTTCTAACATGGCATAGATCCTGAGATCTACTGAAGCTCAAATTAGACATAACAGAAGGACCATCAAAAGCTTCCCATAATGTAAGTTTTAATAGGAGGTGACACAGGTGATAAAGGTCAGGAAAAAAAAATAATTGCAGTCTGTGGTCCAGGCAGCTGAAGTCTGGCCACCAAAAGTGGAATAAAAGGAGGAAAGAGTGTTTGTACAGGATGCAGTCAGAAAAGAAAATTTGGAGAGTGGGATAAGTTATAGATTCAATAAGGAGGACAAAATGATAGAGAATAGTGGTGCCACGGGAGGATTTACAAAATAAAAACATTCAAGTTTCAGGAAATAATAGTGGAGGATAGAATTAATGCTCAAAAACTGGTAGCTTTTTAAAGTCACTACAAAAACTGTTCTAAAAATTTAAAAGAAAAGAAAAAAAGTGCCTGTGATTAATAACTTAAAGTAACATCAAAGTTTAATCACAATGCATCATTTGGAACATCAGTGTTCGCAAGAACAAATACCTTGTGAGAATAAAGATATGATGCTATAATATATGCATTGGAATGCTTTCACATTTGTTTGACAGTAGCAGTAATGTTTTGTGACTGAAGGACATAAAAGGAAATATTCAGTTAATATCCTAATCTCTTTGAGCTGAAATTTGTCTTGATGCTCTGCAAATATTTAAGGTTGGGTCAACTATATGTTATTTCTGAAATCATGAAAACTCTTTTATTGTAGAAATAACTTGTAGATAATCACTGAGGAAACTCAAATAAAGTTAGGCAGGGAATAAGTTAGGCAATAGCAGTGAGAGCTCTGGGAACCAAAATAAGCAAGAGCAAGGTGATGAAATAGTTAATAGTTGTAATTAATGCAATATATCATGGAAGGTGACAACCTTATAAACTGAGATAGAACCACCAGAACCCATTGCCAATGAAACAATGTTATTTTATTTCTAGGTGAAGGCATTGCCAATTACCAGAGGTACATTGGTAGAATGATACTTCTGACAACTTTTTTAACCAGGTTCATTTGGAAAATCTATGCAAACAGATAGCATTCAAGAGGATTAGATGAAAAATCTACTTGCTGAGCAGAGATAAAGATTTTTATTTGAAATAAAAAAGATAAAAAAAACTACTGGGTCAAAACTTAACACCATATTATTTCATGTCAAAAAAATATATTTTTGTATGAGCATCATCGAAAATATATCTGAGGACAATGGGTATGACCTTAGGGGATCTTAGGGAGGCAGTTTCCAACAAGGAGGCTTGGTGTGCCGGAGTCCAAGCCATCACAAAGAGTCAGACTCGACTTAACGACTGAACAACAACTAAAGGGGAGATACATGGAGAAAACCGATTGCACGTCAAAATTGGTGATTAGGAAGTTATACCATTCAAACTGGATATCTTGAACTGAAGCAATATAGTACCACCTGGAGACTCCCTCAAGTCACACACCATTCAGATAAGAAAATATCTCACCATTACTCCTGACCCCACAAAACTACTGTAACACAAACAAAAAATTGTGGACAAGCTCGGGCAGCAACTGCAGTGAGAGAAGTAATGCTTATTTTTGGCAAAGACTTCATCAGCAATAGTGCAACAGTTTAAGGAGGCATATCACTCTCTTATGGGCAATTAAGGAAAGGCAGCAACCTCCAGTCTTGCCAGTAGCACATTCCATCTATAAATCAAAAGAAAATTGTGGGGGACAATTCTACTCTGCAATAATAATACAGTATAATTGGGCTTCTTTTGCAGGACCAATCCCTTTGTACCACATTGGTTGATTCCTCAAACACCATCAACACACTCTTCCCTTCATATTAAATATCTTTCACATTCTTCATTGTTTTCAATCATCTAGTGACCTCCACAATATTTTGGATGAAGTAGAAATTTATTCCTTCCAATTCAGGAGATCGTATTTGGTGTTCACAGTGTGGTTTCTTCTAAAAGAGGAAACCAAGCAGAGATCAAGTGATTGCTTTGCAGCACACCTTTGTTTATCTGTTATTGTCACACTGAGTTTCTGGACACTTTTGCTGAAGAGAGATTGTTCCTTTCCATTCCCTACAGAACTACTGGTCACCAGCACTCCACTAAATGGCTGAGCAGGCAGGAGCAGCATAAGGTTTAGTCCTCTTCCCAACATTCTCAGTCGTTGTTCCCTTCTTCTTCTCATTCTTCTTCACTAAGCCTCAGAACTTTAAAGGCATTTTGGTGAACAAAACATTAACCGGTCAAATTTTATGTTATTCTCTGTTATTTTCAATTCTTCTCCCAATTACGCCAGTGTCTTAGAGGAAATTAAATATCATTCGTAGTGAAATCCCTCCTCCCGAACACAGCACGTTTGTAAAGAGCAGTGAATCATTGGAATCTAATCCCTATAGCAGGTTTGCAGATTTTAAATATGTGAGCTCTAATTATGCTATTGCATTTCAAGTCAATTGCACAACTATTCATTTCTCCATTTTAAGGATCTGACTCGTGTTCTTCTGCACCATACTTTTGTTCATTGCAAACAAACAACATTCATCAGCACAGAACCTGAAGGTTTGACGTTTTCCTCATCTCGGTTCATTTGCTTACAGTTCAATGTTTTAGTATTTCCTCAATTCTCCTCAAGCTTGTTACGTTACTCCCATCTCTTTGAAAAAATGTTCACTCACTCATGGTGGATTTGTAATTTTCCAAGTCTACAATTGGGTTTACATTGGCTTTGCTCAAGGAAGCTTCTCCTAGGACCATTATCAGAAGATCATGTCTGCAATGATAGTCTTCATCAGCTCAGTGTCTGATCCACTCTCCAATTCACAATGCCAATTCCAAAGTTAGCATCCAAATGCCTCATAAGCACTATCATCTCAGTTTTGCACTAACCTTAGAGTTCCTGAAGGAAACACCAAAATGAAAAAAAAATCCCAAAAAAACAGAGTAAATTTATACCCTTCCTTAAAACTTGAACGCAAAGCCATACTGGCCTTTTTTTCAGATTTTATTTCATTGAATGATAGCCAAGAACCTCATAAAATATATCACTTTATTTAACTTTAGAAAGTCTGTTTGAGGACTTGAAATTGAAGGAAGCAGCTTTCTCACCATTGTAGGAGGCTGAAAGTTATTTGCAGATTTCTCTTCTATTGTCACAAGATATTTGTACATTCTTCTCTAACGCGTTCAAGTAAAAACTAATGTCCCTATACTCATATGTGATGCATTTAAAAGGTTTAATGCTATTGACATAGACGGGATGTAAAAACAAATTATGTAGCTATTGTATTGAAAATATTGCAGTGAATTTGATAATGGTATATTTCCACTCTGCAATTCAACAAACCTCTATTCACACATGAAAATAAAAAGAAACATGATACTAGCAGAGGTCTGCTATATCAGATTTCAAGTGTTTAATTATTTGAATTTTATTTTAGTCTGTGTTATACATTAGATGATTTAATGCCTTGCATGTTTTTACATCAAGCAGCCTTCACTCCTCTCCTGAGAATCTTGTCTGTAATCTGAAATCCTACTAGCAAGGATTAAAGTTAAAAATTATAGGCAAGTACAGCAAAGAAAATATATATTTTAATAACTTGTCATGGAGTTGATTCAAATTTCTAGCTTTGTGATGAATTGGCATTTTAAATATTTCAAGAGCATAATTCAATTTTAACAGCACAGTTATGCAACAAGCTACCAATTGCTAGCAACAGAAAGCACTTTCAGCTTCATTTCCTTGCACTGTCTGCCAGTTGTGAAGTACATTTTCATTCTACTATTATTTACAATGTCAATGAGTCATGGAATGTCAAATTAAAGTTAGCCTATGATAAATTATTAAATTATAACATTTCTGAACTTTGACTGAGCTTGTGAGTGCAGGAAAATGGTCCGAATGCAAACAACGCAATAAGTTACACCACAGAGTGTACAAACTTCATAAATACACATGTATACACTTAATATCTGATCCTCTGCTTTTTATGGAAAATTAAATAGCAAAATCTTGAAGATGAACAACTAGGGGGGAAAAATCAAACAAGATGTTCAAAACTACCACTCACTAGACTGCCCATCTAACTCCTACCAATGTGTTTTCAATTCAAGGTTCAAAATTCAAAGTACATATTTGTTACCATATACAACCCTGAGATTCAATTGCTTCTGGGTAGTCTCAATTAGCCCATAATAGAATAACAGCCATAATAGAATCAATGAAAGACCGCACCATCATGGGTGTTCATCCAGTGTGTAAAAGACAATAAAATGTGCAATTACAAAAACAAAATAAATAGTAATAATAAATAAATAAGCAATAAATATTGAGAACATGAAAGGAAGAGCCTTGAAAGTGAGTCTATAGGTTGTGGGAACATTGCATTGATGGAACAATTGAAGTTGAGTGAATTTCTCTTTTGGGTTCACGCTTCTGATAGTTGAGGGGTAATAACTTTTGCTGAACATGGTGGTGTGAGTCATGAGGCTCATGTTGGCAGCAGCCAAAAGTGAGCATGAGCTGGGAAGCAGGGGTTCCTGATGATGGATGCCGCTTTCCTGCGACACTACTTCACGTGGATGTGTTCAATGTTGGGGAGGGCTTTACTCATGATGTACTGGGTCATATCCACTACGTTTTGTAGGATTTTCTGTTCGAGGGCATTGGTGTTTCCATACCAAGCTGTGATGCAGCCAGTCAATATACACTCCACTACATAACTATAAAGGTTTGTCAAAGTTTTAGATGTCATGCAAGATCTTTGCCAACCCCTACGGAAGTTGAGGCACTGTTGATCTTCCTTGGTAATTGCACTTATGTGCTGGGCCCAGTACAGGTCCTCCAAAATGATAACACTAATAAATGCAGAATTACTGACTCTCTCCACCTGTATATTATAACACAAAACATCTTAAAGAATAAAGTAATTCTGTAGCGTAGCAATTTCAAGAATTAGGAATGTTAAATAAATAAATACATTGTAGAAATTCATCCTCTAAATACACATAAAAATGCTATTTTTGAAATTCCATTCCATTGAGTTCAAAGGAACAATAGTTCAAAAATGAACTTCAATCTGTTTTTAATACTACTTTACATTTTTAATGTATGCAATGAATAACAAATATCTACCGCAGAAATGCACCATTGGATATATTGTGCAAAGCTTTTTTGAGCTAAGCTATTGCAGTTTATTTTTCTTCATGAGTATTTTATCTTCTTCTTCCATTGTCGCTGTGTTTCTTGCACTTCACAATTCAAAAGCCTCATTTAATGTTATTAATTCAATAACTATTGTGATGTTAATGGTGGAAAATGCCTGTGGTATCTGTCAGAATTATTCTCAACATTGGCGCTCCACAAGGTTGCATCGTCGACTCCATACCCTATGCCCTGTACATTGATGACTCTATGTCCCAGTTCTTCTCTAACTCCATCTACAAGTTTTCAAATGATACCAGATATTGCAAATAATGATGAGTTGGAGTTCAGGAACTAGATAGACAGCCTATTGACATGGTGTCATGACAGCAATCTTTTCCTGAATGTTAGCAAACAAAAGAGCTGGTCAATGACTTTGGAAAGAGGCGCATTGCACATGCTCCTGTTTACATCAATAACGCTGAGGTGGAGAGGGTTGAGAGGTTTAACTTCCGAGGAGGGAATATCACCAATTGCCTGTCCTGATCCGACCACGTTGATGCCAGAGACAGGAAGCTCATCAGTACCTCTCCTTCCTCAGGAGGTTAAAGGATTTTGACATGTTCCCTTAACTTTTGCTGATGCATCAAAACACACATCTCATCTGAATGCATCACTGTTTGAAGTGCAACTGCTCCATCCATGACCAGAAGAAACCACAGGGGATTGTGGTCGCAACTCAGCACGTCATGGAAATCAGCCTCCCCTCCCATGGACTTCGTCTACACTTCTTACTTCTCAGTAAATCAGCCAGTACTATCAAAGACTTTCCAGTTGGATTCCTGAGCCATCTGTGGAAAAATATTGGCCTTTTATGATTGGGCTCTGATTGAGAGTAGAGAATGAGGCGGGTGAGCACAGAAGGCACAACCTTTCCAGTCAAAACCTGGCCAATGTTTCCTTTCAACAGATCACAAGCAGTTAAATATTCCCCCTATCACTTCCAGCAGCCTGCTACCCATTACCTACAAGATGTAAAGTTAATTACTGATGCAAATTACTTCAAACTATTGGAAATATAATTAGTGTCAGATGGTTATAATAGTCTGGTATTCTTTCACAGTCTCATTAGAAATAATTTCACTTATTTTTCAAAACGTACTGACAAGGGGAAGTAAATCAAAAGTTATACAATTTTCGTCTGCTTGATTTTGGTTTGGCCAGTGCACCACAGTAGTGCAGCAGTTAGTGCAATGCTATTACAGCTCGGGGCACTGGAGTTCAGAGTCCAATTCTGATGTCATCTGTAAGGAGCCTGTATGTCCTCTTTGTGGAATGTGTGGGTTTTCTCTGGGTGTTGAGGTTTCCTCCCACAGTCCAAAGACGTACTGGTTCGTAGGGTAACTGGTCATTGTAAATTGTCCCATGATTAGGGTTGCTGGGCAGTGCAATTCGAAAGGCCTATCTTGTGCTGTATCTCAATAAATAAATAAATAAATAAATAAATACATAAATACAGTCCAAGTTGTACTGCCAGATAAGGGCATGCGCAGTAACCAGTAATCTGCTATGTTAACGTAATTTTTCCTATGTGATCTAAATGGGTATTTACGACTCTTTTCAGTTATGGGTTTGATTGAACACAACTGCTAAAACTCTCATTCAATGCATGAGTTTCCATCTTTATTAGTTTGGACCTAAATCACTTATCTTGTAAAAGGGACTTGGACCATTAATGTATTTTACTTAATGAGATGACAATCTATATAGATCCCATACAAAATACTTTTACACAGATCAAAAAGATTATAAACTAAAGGTAAAATAGAACAATGATAAGTACATATTGATTGAAGTGTGATGATAAAAATTATAGCTGACCTTCTCATAGGACAATATTGAAAACAGTCAAAATATTACACTGTTAAAACATGAATCAAAACTGTCACTGCCTGTGGACATATTTTTGAAATTGCTTAGCTGCATGAACGTCCCTTTAGTCCTTGAAGGACTTTAATAAAATTGATTTTCTGTGTATACCCTTTTAGAAGCTATACATTTGAAATATGAACCTTTCATTGTTGAAAGTGTTTCATTTTTTTGCCCCTGTAGCTAATGATCAAGGGAAATAGTTTGTTCAGAATTCTCCACGGTTGCCATTTTCATAATTAAATAGTGCTAATAATGGAGCCTCTCAGACTTTAAACAAACTGTTCTTGAAACAGAATGTGGTTTGTGTGTCTCATTTAAAGGTGTATGCAATTAGAAGTTAATGAATAAGCATGCATCAGCAATAAGTATGACATTTCCACATATTGCATCTTTAGAAAGGAACAAATGATGACATTTATTTTGCTTTGATTAAAAATTATTACTTAAGTTTCTCAATAGCTTATAATTAAAGAACTTGAGGTTATTATCCTTAACTAGTCTGGAACAGCTTTCCATCATACAATGTTTTAATAACGCAGAAAGTGCACAGCAACATAAGCTGCTGCATAAATCATCCCATCATTTAGCAGCAACTGTGTCAAGTCACAAATTGTTAAAAGCAGATTTCATTACACCTTACAAAAAACTTTGTGTTGAGACAATTAGTATCTTAATGATGCAGTAGGCATTTATTCCATTTTCAACTACACATTTGCATTTTCAAATATTTAAACATGATTTATTTTTGAACCAATTCTGACCATCTTGGATCAATGTCACCTATTGTTTTTAAAGTTTCAGTGCAATGAAGAGTCATGCAGATACAAATTATCATTATTGGATGTAATATCAGCATTCATGGGATTTGGTATTAAGACATTTAACAAAGCCAATCTTCCAGTACTTCCAATGACTCCAGTTGTAAGTAGAATCTGCTCCCAACTATTTCATTTACTCACATACATAGAATAAAACTTTAAGAAAATTCTTGCTTGTAAAGATAAAAATAATAATCTGATGCTCATTGTTTCACTTAAGTAGATAATAAGAAAATGTAGGAAGTCATAAAGAATATCAGAGTTCAAAATACATAGCTGATCAGTCAACATCTCTAATTAGAAAATAAGTTTTAATAAAGAACTTGAGTTCATAGATTTCTTAACTCCATTAAGTTATCTTGCTTTTCTTTGATATAATCTTTCCTGAGAAATCTTCTGTCTAGTAATCACTTACAGGGCTCCTCAAATTTACAGGAAAGTTTTGTTAATTAATAAAAAAAATCTATTTTAAGTGCAGCAAAAGAAAAATGTCTCTGCCAGTGCATTCTATCTAATACAATTCCGCACACTCAATTCCTTCCCTTAGCTGCTCAGTGAGATGGGAGAGCTTGTAATCATGCCTAAAGTGGGTGTGTAGTGGGTCGGATGATGGCAGCTAGCAAAGTCACACAGCAAGTTGCAGGCACCAACCAGCCTCTCTGCTGCAACTGGCCAGTGCAGCTTTGGAAGGTGTGGATAATCTCTGGCAATGCAGGATTGATCCTGTTGATTGAGAGATGCTGGGCTAAATAAGGTGGCAGGGCAGAAAGCCACACCAAAATTCTCAGCATTCAATAGCCCTATACCACTTTCCAGAAGGGAACTTTTGGAAAAGGAAGTTTTCAGTGTGGGTAGTATCCAAATCCAGATGTCCATCTGATTTACTTTTGGTATTTGACTTCACTTCAGGCTGAAGAGTAGAGCCAGGTAGATGGAATCTGCTTTCTTCGGACACAAGCATTTCCTCCCCTGATGTTGGGATCACTATACCTAAAGCTAACATTACCTGACTGCCAAAAGAACAACCATAATATCAAGTGTTTTTGTTACCAGCAACGGAAATCAACAGGCTTCTTCAGAAATAATTTTCCGACTCTGGTAGGCCAGTGCATTTCGTTCCCATTGAAATATTGAACTATACAAAACCAGAAGACAACAAATCTGCTGGCAGGCCTTGGCAGAGTTAACTAGGCCTGGCTGTAGGACTAATTAGAATGGTGCAAGTTACCTCACAAGCAATGGACTGGGAAAATGGAAAATCATTGCACTGTTGTCTGAAAATATGCAAATATAGGTAGAAGGAAGTCCAAATATGTTGCTTTTCATAGGCAAATACGGTAGCTTCTCAATATTAATTGCTAGAATCATTCAAAAATGTGGCTAGATAGGAAGACTGCAAGAAATCCCTTCAAATGTAAATGCATCCCAGAAACAGTTAGTGTCCTCAGAAAAACAAAGGGGAATACCTGTAGGAAAAAGGTTAACTTTTGTGTCTGTATTGAAGGTTTCAACTATTTCAATTAAAAATATGATAAATATTGGAAAAAAGAATTTAAAACTTTCAAGAAACTCAGTGGAGATGATAAATTACAGCTTTCCAGGTAAGCTACCCCAGAGGTTTTGACAGACAGGCAAGGCACCAGAAGAGTAAGCATTTAGGCAAACGTCTAAATGCAAGGGTTCCAGACTGAAGTCTAGGTTCTGCCATTCCTTGTAGAGGACAGCCTCTGATTTCCCAGCATACCCATTATCATAGAGGTGGTTGGAATGAGTTGGGCTCCCCAGATCAGGGTTTTTCTGGGCACTTAGTACAGCCAGATCATAGGTGGTAGACAAAGTTATCTGCTCAGACCTTGAAGTTCTGCAAAGGAGATGCTTAACACGACATAAAATCTCTGATTGTGGTCTGAACCAAAGAAAGGAGTTGGTACGTTTTAGCAGCATTTTATTTTTTATTTTTTATTTTATTGACATACAGCATGGAATAGGCCTTTCCAACCCTTTGAGCAGTGTTGCCCAGCAAGCCCCCAAGTTAATCCTACCCTACTCATGGCACAATTTACAATGGCCAATCAGCCTACTAACCGGTATGTCTTTGGACTGTGAGAGGAAGCTGGAGCACCTGGAGGAAACCCAAGCAGCCACAGGGAGAACTTACAAGCACCTTACAGGCAGCAATGGGAATTGAACCCAGGTCACTGGTACTGCAAAGCGTTGTGCTAACCATTAAGCTACCGCGCCGCCCCGGTAAAAGTGGACCTCTAAAACATGGAGATCAGCTGTGACATTTCCTGAAGACTGGCCCTAAGCTCTCCCCTTGAACATGTATACTGGACTTTGCGTCCTGATGAAGGGTCTTGGCCGGAAACATCGACTGCTTATTTATTTCCATAGATGCTGCTTGACCTTCGGAGTTCCTCCAGCGTTTTATGTGTGTTGCTCAGGATTTCCAGCATCTGCAGGAGCTCTTGGGTTTAATATCTTTCCAGTCACAGTTACCATTGTAGCTGCATGCTAGTGGCAGCCTAATTAGAAAACCTTTTGCAGACTCCTGAAAAAATGCAGGGGTCAGTAGCAGAGGTTCCCAGCGGGTATGATTCTCCCCACCCCCAATTGCTGGAATCACTGGCCCATGAATTTCTGGTTTAACTTTTGACAAATAAATCAAGTACTCATTGACATTGATGGATTGAAGTAAATTCCAAATATATTGGCACAAATTTAAAAGAGCCATCAGCATCGGTTCCTTTCTAATCACAGTGCTCAAAGACACTAACTGCTCCTGCAAACTATTAATCTAAATTGTCCTGGATAAGCATAGCATATTAAACAATTGATCTGTTATTGTATATTATATATTAGAGGTTTGAGCTTACTTTGGCTTATCAGCTTTCTAACTGTATTGGTTGTTAGCACAGTTACACCTTATTAGCTTCCAGTTAGGCAAAGCTTAACATCGAAGACTTTCCTGTGGGAACACCAGTTTTTATTACATTACATCAGACTGTTAATTGCCCTCCTAGGGTGAAAGGCAGAACTAAACTAGCTTAGTATTTTCTTAATGACCATGCTGACATGTACAGGCCCAAATGCCGAGGCAACCTGTGTTCAGATTCCTCTCTTTGGGACTCAGGTTTCAGTGTGGAGTGTGTCCAGCAGACCAAAAAGCCAAAGGGGCAGCCAGTTCAGGAAATATGTCTGCAAAGCAGCCAAAGACAGGAATTTCTCAGCATAAAATTGTATAGAGGAGAAGTAGCCAACAAAGTGAAATACTTGACTAAAGGGATATGGAGCATTAGCGTTCATCGAGCAGTGCTTGCTGGAAGATTATTTTATTTTATCATATTAGTGGGGTACAGTGCTAATATGGGTACAGAGGCCCTTCCAGATAAAAGAACTGCACCGCTTACCAATGCAACGATTTCATCACAGGACAATTTACAACCAACAATTAACCTACTAACTGGTACATCTTTGGAATGCGGGAGGAAACTGGAGCACCCAGAGGAATCTGGAGGTAAAAGCTTGCAGCAAAAAGCAAAAGCTCATTGGAGATGACCCAAGAAGTTTCTCCATTAGGACTTGTTTCTTCTCCTGGAAATTAAACTAACTGGGACTGTATCAATATATGCTAGAGCATATGAGTCCCCTGCTGCTAAAGTATTTACATTTGTTTTTAAATCTGCCTAAATCGACATGTTATTTTTTTGGAAGTTCATCCAACCAGTAAATCAAGACCCCTGAATCAGCGAGTAAATTCATTGTATTGTTGTGTAAAATCCATGGAAAATATAATCCTATTGAAAGTTTGGATTGCATGGTTCCATGCTGCTGGCATGCAAGTGTACAAAAATCGCCGAACATATACTATTGTCATCCATCATACCTTGACACAAAGTCAGGGAATGGACTATAGAAAGGGAAGTAAGGCCAAGAGGAGGAAGCAACACCAGTCCTGGAACACTTAAAGTGGTAGAACAGAATTTGATAGAGATTCCATAGCAGAAAATAATGATGGGACTGCTCATCTGTGATGGTGGAAAAGAATTACTTTCTTCTCTGTTCCTCTCATTTGGTGTCTAACATTGTTATTATCCTAGGATCCCAAGAGCTTCAATTTTCTAATGTATGTTTCTTTATTGTCATTCAGAAATGCATGCATTAAAAAATGATACAATGTTCCTCCAGAATGATATCAAAAGAAAAAACACAGGACAAACCAAGACTAAAACTGACAAATCCACATAATTATAATATATAGTTACAACAGTGCAAAGCAATATCATAATTTGATAAAGAGCAGACCATGGGCACGGCAAAAAAAGTCTCAAAGTCCCGATAGATTAATTATCCCACGCAGGGGGCAGAAGGGAGGAACTCTCCCTGCCATGAACCTCCAAGCGCCGCCAACTCGCCGATGCAGCACCATTGGAAGCACCCGACCGCAGCGGACTCTGAGTCCATTCAAAAACTTCGAGCCTCCGACCAGCCCCTCCGACACAGCCTCTCTGAGCGCAATCCTCTACCGAGAACTTCGACCTTGCCCCGGCCGCCGAGCATCAAGCAAAGCCGAGGACTCAGGGCCTTCTCCTCTGGAGATTCTAGACCACACAGTAGCAACAGCAGCGAAGCAGGCATTTCAGAAGTTTCACCAGATGTTCCTCTGTGCTCTCACGTCCGTCTCCATCAAATCAGGATTGTGCACGGCACCCTACTTGACAAATAACAGATACCACCACCGGAGTGGCCACTGTGAGCTGCGATGCGCCACCATCTTCCTACCAAAAAGGTTTGTCAAGATTCTTTCTTAAAATCTGTGCAGATTGCAATACTTCTTAGTAAGGGAAATGGGAACCAAAGTGATAGGGTGAAGATGGGGCAGTTGATATACAAGTAGATACAGTGTGTAGTGAGACTGTGGGGAAGGACAGGCAGAAGATTGGGCAAAATTACAGTCAGTGGGATGAGTTGAAGTATAACATGGGGACAAAACTGAAAGGTGTGATGAACACAGGAGTGAAGGTGTTTTATTTGAATGCTCACTGTATATGGAATAAAGTAGATGATCACGTGGCACAGCGATTGGCAGGTATAGCACTGTAGGCTTTACTGAGTCACGGCTGACAGAAGATCATAGTTGGGAGCCTAACATCCCAGGATACATGTTATATTGAAAGATCAGGCAAGTAGGCAGAGGAAGTGAGGTGGCTCTATTGGTAAGAAATAAAATCAAATCCCTAGAAAGAGGAGATTTCTAGAAACCTCTTGGGTAGAGTTAAGAATCTGCAAGGGTAAAAAGACCCTGATAGGAATTTTATATACAGGCCTCTGAACAGGAGCCAAGGATGTGGGATATAAAGTACAACGGGAGATAGAAAAGGCATGTAAAAGGGATTTCAGTATGCAGGTAGATTGAGAAAATCAGGTTTATGCCGGATCCCAAGAGAGGGAATTTGTAGAATTCCTACAAGCAGCTTGTGGTTGATCCCATTAGGGGAAAGGCAATTCCAGATAGGGTGTTGTGTAATGAAGTAAGATTTTATTAGGGAGCTTAAGGTAAGTAAACCCTTGGGGATAAGTGATCATAATATGATAGAATTCATCCTGCAGTTTGAGAGAGAGAAGCTAAATTCAGATGTATCAGTATTACAGTGGAGTAAAGGGAATTACAGAGGCATGAGAGAGTTGCTGGCCAAAGTTGATTGGCAGGAGACAATAGCAGGAATGCAGGAAGACTAGCAATGCCTGGAGTTTTTGGGAGCAATTCAAAAGGTGCAGGAAAGATACATCCCAAAGGTGAAGTATTTTAAAGGGAGGATAAGGCAGCTGTGGCTGACAAAGCAAGATCAAGACAGCATAAAATCAAAAGAGAATGCATATAATGTAGCAAAAATTAGGGGGAAGTTAGAGGATTGGGAAGCTTTTAAACACCAATAGAAGGCAACTAAAAAACCATAAAGAATGAAAAGATGAAATATGAAGTAAGCTAGCCAATACTATAAAAGAGGATATCAAAAGTTTTTTTCCAGCTATATAAAGAGTAAAAAAAGAGGTGAGGGAGGATATTGGACCACTGGAGAACGACTTTGGAGACGTAGTCATGGGGAACAAAGAATGGTGGACCAACTTAATAAATTTTGCATCATTCTTTACTGTGGAGGACACTAGCAGGATGCCAGAAATTTGAGAGTGTTGGGGGCAGAAGTGAGTGTAGTTAATATTACAATGAAGAAGGTGCTTGAGAAGCTGAGAGGTCTGAAGGTAGGTAAATCACCTGGACAAGGTGCACTACACCCTAGGGTTCTGAAAAAGGTGGCTGAAGAGATTGTGGAGGTATTTTTAATGATCTTTCAAGAACCAGTAGATTTTGAAATGGTTCCAGAGGATTGGAAAATTGCAAATGTCACTCTACTCTTCAAGAAAGGAGGGAGGCAGAAGAAAGGAAATTATATGCCAGTTAGCCTGAGCTCAGTGGTTGAGAAGATGTTGGAGTCCATTATTAAGATGATGTTTTGGGTTACTTGGAGACACATGATAAAATAGGCCAAAGTCAGCATGCTTTCTTCAAGGGGAAATCTTGCCTGACAAATCTGATTGGAATTCTTTGAGGAAGTAACAAACAGGATAGACAAAAAATAGTCAAGGGATGTTAATTACTTGGATTTTCAGAAGGTCTTTGACAAGGTGCCACACTTGAGGGTGCTTAACAAGGTAAGAGTCCATTGTATTACAGGAAGAATACCAGCATGGATAACAGATTGGCTGACGGGCAGGAGATAAATATTGGGAACAAAGGGGGCATTTTATGGCTGGCTGCTGGTGACTAGTGGTGTTCCACAGGGGGCAGTATTGGGACCGCTTCTTTTCACATTATATGTCAATGGTTTGTATGATAGAATTGATGGCATTGTGGCCACGTTTGTGGATGATTTGAAGATAAGTGGAGGAACAGGTAGTGTTGCAGAAGCAGGGAATCTGCTGAAGGACTAAAACAGACTGGGAGAATGGGCATGGAAGTGGCAGATGGAACATAGTGTAGGGAAGTGTGTGGTCATACAGTTCGGTAGAAGGATTAAAGGCATAGCGTATTATCTAAACATAGAGAAAATACAAAAATTCCAACTGCAAAGGGACTTGGGAATCCTCGTGCAGGTTTCCATAAAGGTTAACTTGCAGACTTAATCAGTGGCAAGGAAGGCAATTGCAATGTTAGCATTCACTTTGAGAGGACAAGAATATAAATGCTAGAATATAATGTTCAGGCTTTATAAGGCATTGGTCAGACTACATTTGGAGTATTGAGAGCAGTTTTGGGCATCTTTTCTTAGAAATGTTGTGCTGGCATTGGTGAGGGTCGAGAGGATGTTCACAGGAATGATTCTGGGAATGAAAGGGTTGATGTATGAGGAGTGTTTGGTGGCTCTGGGCCTGTTCTCACTGGAACTTAGAAGAATGGGATGGATCTCATTGAAACCTATTGAATATTGAATGACCACTAGCGTGGATGTGGAGAGAATGTTTCCTATAGTGGGTGAGTCTGGGACCAGAGAGTACAGCCTCAGAATGGAGGAATGTGCATTTAGAACAGAGATGAGAAGGGATTTCTTTAGCTAAAGCTAGTGAATGAATTGAATTCAGTTTCACAGATGGCTGTGGAGGCCAGGTCACTGGGTATTTATAAAGTGGTTTTGATAGGCCCGTAATTATTCAGGGTGTCAAAGGTTACGGGGAAAAATCAGAAGAATGCAGTTGCATATTTTGCAAATTGGCATTAAGTATATAAAGAATGGAAGGGGAAAAGGGAGAATCCATCTCAAGACAGTGGACTCACCTGTGGCTCAACAGTCCTGGAGACCATGGCAGCAGTCAAAGTCAAAGTAAAATTTATTATCCAAGTCGCTATGTGTAACTATATACTACCTTGAGATTCATTTTCTTGCAGGCATGTACAGGAAAATTAAGAAATACAATAGAATTTATGAAAAACTATACATAAAGAAAGACTGGCAAACAACCAGTGTGCAATAAAAGACAGAGTGTGCAAATAAAATATACAACTGAGAACAAGAGTTGTAAAAAGTCCTTGAAGGTGAGTCTATAGCTTGAGATGTGGTGAGTGAAGTTACCCTCGATGGTTCAGGAGCCTGATGGTTGTAGAGTAATAGTGGTTCCTCTACCTGGTGGCATCTGAGGAAATGGCTAAGTAGAGTTGCAGTTAATCCCCAGAGAGGGCACAGAAGACAGCACTGACATGAGTCTACATGGGAAGGGACAACAAGATAGGCTCAAAAGGCTCCTGCGTGAATATCTTGCATGAGGATCTGTGCAATATCTGACTTTATCTTTTATTACAGAGAATACAAGTGATATCCCAGGCTCATCTGTAAATCAGAATTGGAACGGAGATGGGAACTCGGGAAAACTACAAATGCTAGGGATGAAATACTGAACAAATTGTTGGAGATGCAAATGAAAATTTCTTGTGTCCAGACAGACTTCATCTCTTAGTTTTAAAAGAATTGGCTGAGAGATCATTTAGTTTTCCATCCCTAGATTCATAGAAAACATAGAAACATAGAAAACCTACAGCAAGATACAGGCCCTTCGGCCCACAAAGTTCTGCCGAACATGTCCCTACCTTAGAAATTACGAGGCTTAACGGTAGCCCTCTATTTTTGTAAACTTCATGTACCTATCCAAAAGTCTCTTAAAAGACCCTATCATATCCGCCTCCACCACCATTGCCGGTAGACCATGCTATTCACTCACCACTCTCTGAGTAAAAACTTACCCCTTACTTCTCCTCTGTACCTATATCCCAGCACCTTAAACCTGTGTCCTCTTGTGGCAACCATTTCAGCCCTGGGAAAAAGCCTCTGACTATCCACACGATCAATGCCCCTCATCATCTTATACACCTCTATCAGGTCACCTCACATCCTCCGTCGCTCCAAGGAGAAAAGGTCGTGTTCACTCAACCTATTCTCATAAGGCATGCTCCCCAATCCAGGCAACATCCTTGTAAATCTCCTCTGCACCCTTTCTATGGCTTCCACATCCTTCCTGTAGTGAGGCAACCAGAACTGAACACAGTATTCCAAGTGGGGTCTGATCAGGGTCCTATATAGCTGCAACATTACCTCTTGGCTCCTAAATTCAATTCCACGATGATGAAGGCCAATACACCGTACACCTTCTTAACCACAGAGTCAACCTGCGCAGCTGCTTTGAGCGTCCTATGGACTCAGACCCCAAGATCCCTCTGATCCTTCACACTGCCAAGAGTCTTACTATTAATACTATATTCTGCCATCATATTTGACCTACCCAAAATGAACCACCTCACACTTATCTGGGTTGAACTCCATCTGCCACTTCTCAGCCCAGTTTTGCATCCTATCAATGTCCCGCTGTAACCTCTGACAGCCCTCCACACTATCCACAACACCTCCAACCTTTGTGTCATCAGCAAACTGACTAACCCTTCCCTCCACTTCCTCATCCAGGTCACTTATAAAAATCACGAATAGTAAGGGTCCCAGAACAGATCCCTGAGGTTCTCCACTGGTGACCGAACTCCATGCAGAATACGACCCATCTACAACCTCTCTTTGCCTTCTGTGGGCAAGCCAGTTCTGGATCCACAAAGCAATGTGCCATTGGATCCCATGCCTCCTTACTTTCTCAATAAGCCTTGCATGGGGTACCTTATCAAATGCCTTGCTGAAATCCATGTACACTACATCTACTGCTCTTCCTTCATCAATGTGTTTAGTCACATCCTCAAAAAATTCATTCAGGCTCATAAGGCACGACCTGCCCTTGACAAAGCCATGCTGACTATTCCTAATCATATTATACCTCTTGAGATATTCATAAATCATGACTCTTAGGATCTTCTCCATCAACTTACCAACAACTGAGTTAAGACTCACTGGTCTATAATTTCCTAGGCTATCTCTACTCCCTTTCTTGAATAAAGGAAAAATATCCGCAAACCTCCAATCCACCGGAACCCCACCTGTCCCCATTGATGATACAAAGACCATCGCTAGAGGCTCAGCAATCTCCTCCTTCACCTCCCACAGTAGACTGGGGCACATCTTATCCGGTCCCAGCGATTTATCCAACTTGATGCTTTCCAAAAGCTCCAGCACATCCTCTTTCTTAATATTTACATGTTCAAGCTTTTCAATCTGCTGAAAGTCATCACTACAATCACCGAGATCCCTTTCCATAGTGAATACTGAAGAAAAGTATTCCATTAAGTACCTCTGCTATTTCCTCCGGTTCCATAATACTTTCCCACTGACACACTTGATAGGTCCTATTCTTTCACATCTTATCCTCTTGCTCTTCACATACTTGCAGAATTCCTAGGGATTTTCCTTAATCCTGCCCGCCAAGGCCTTCTCATAGTCCCTTCTGGCTCTCCTAATTTCCTTCTTAAGCTCCTTCCTATTAGCCTTATAATCTTCTAGATCTCTAATATTACCTAGCTCTCTGAATCTTTTGTAAGCTTTTCATTTCTTCTTGACTAGATTTATTACAGCCTTTGTACACCATGGTTCCTGTACCCTACCATAACGTCCCTCTCTCATTGGAACGTACCTATTCAGAACTCCACACAAACATCCCCTGAACATTTGCCGCATTTCTTCCGTACTTTTCCCTGAGAACATCTGTATCCAATTTAAGCTACCAATTTCCTGCCTGATAGCCTCATAGTACCCCTTACTCCAACTAAATGGTTTTCTAACTTGTCTGTTCCTATCTCTCTCCAATGTTATGGTAAAGGAGATAGAATTATGATCACTATCTCCAAAATGCTCTCCCACTGAGAGATCTGACACCTGACCAGGTTCATTTCCCAATACCAATTCAAGTACAGTCTCTCCTCTTGTAGGCTTATCTACATATTGTGTCAAGAAACCTTCCTGAACACACCTAACAAACTCCACCCCATCTAAACCCCTTGCTCTAGGAAGATGCCAATCGATATTAGGGAAATTAAAATCTCCCATCACGACAACTCTGTTATTATTACACCTTTCCAGGATCTGTTTCCCTATCTGCTCCTTGATATACCCGTTACTATTGGGCGGCCTATAAAAAACACCCAGTAAAGTTATTGGCCCCTTCCTGTTCCTAATCTCCACCCACAGAGACTCCGTAGACAATCCCTTCATGGCATCCACCTTTTCTGTAGCTGTGACATTATCTCTGATCAACAGTGCCACGCCCTCACCTCTTTTGCCTCCCTCCCTGTCCTTGCTGAAACATCTAAAACCCTGCACTTGAAGTAACCATTCCTGTCCCTAAGCCATCCAAGTCTCTGTAATGGCCACCACATCATATCGCTAGGTACTGATCCACGCTCTAAGCTCATCCACATTGTTCACAACACCCCTTGTGTTAAAATAGACACATCTCAAATCTTGGGTCTGAGTGCATCCCTTCTCTATCACCTGTCAAAAAGCTTTCTCCATTTGTGAGCCAACCTCCTCTTCCCCAGTCTCTTCAGTTCGGTTCCCGCCCCCCAACAATTCAAGTTTAAACTCTCTCCAGTAGCCTTAGCAAAACTCCCAGCCAGGATATTGGTCCCCCTGGGATTCAAGTGCAACCCGTCCTTTTTGTACAGGTCACACCTGCCCCAAAAGAGGTCCCAAAGATCCAGAAATCTGAATCCCTGTCCCCTGCTCCAATCCCTCAGACATGCATTTATCCTCCACCTTATTCTATTACTATTCTCACTGTCGCATGGCACAGGCAGTAATCCCGAGATTACTACCTTTGCAGTCCCGCTTCTCAACTTCCTTCCTAACTCCCTGTACTCTTTTCTCAGGACCTCTTCCCTTTTCCTACCTATGTCATTATGTACCAATATGTACCACAACCTCTGGCCGTTCTCCCTCCCACTGCAGAATATCTTGGATGCGATCTGAAACATCCCAGACCCTGGCACCTGGGAGGCAAACTACCATCCAATTTTCTTTCCTGCGTCCACAGAATTGTCTGTCTGACCCCATAACTATAGAGTCCCCTATCACTACTGCCTTCCTCTTCCTTTCCTACCCTTCTGTGCCAGAGGCATAGCCACTGTCACTTCCCCCATGTAGGCTGTCCCCCCCAACAGTACCCAAACAGGAGTACTTATTGTCAGGGGGTACAGCCACAGGGGTATTCTCTAGTACCTGACTCTTCCCCTTCCCTCTCCTGACTGTTACCCACTTGTCTGTCCCTTGTGGCCCCGGTGTGACCTCCTGCCTATAACTCCTTTCTATCACCTCCTCACTCTCCCTGACAAGACAAAGGTCATTGAGCTGCCTCTCCAGTTCCCTAACTCAGCCCCTTAGGAGCTGCAGCTCGACATACCTGGTGCAGATATGGCTGTCTGGGAGGCTGGGAGACTCCAGGACCTCCCACATCTGACACCGAGCACAAAAACCTGGCCTCACACACATACTTCCTCCTTTCCGCAAATAACACTGGTAAACCTAACTTGCCTCGTCCTGTTACCATCTAAGCCCATTGAGCCAAAGCCCTATCATTCTGCTGCCCACTGGATATGGTGGTCCTCTTTTTAAACTTTTCCCGCTCTACTGGCTGACATCACATGCCTGCGCAGTCTTGCCTCTCTTTTACCCCGAGTGGTAAAAGCTGCCTCGACTCTGAAAATCAGCTGTTCACTCACAGCCTTCTTGCTCCGAATCAAAAACCGTTGAAGATTTCTTGCCTTTTTAAACCTTTCGCGCACTACTGGCTGATGTCACACGCCTGCGCAGTCTTGCCTCTCTTTTACCCCGAGTGGTAAAAGCTGCCTTGGCTCTGAAAATGATCCGTTCACTTGCAGCCTTCTAGCTCCGAATTCAGGGCAGATTTCGTTAGATTGAAAAATAGCAAATGTAACTCCTTTTTTTGAAATAGGAGGGTGATGAAAACATAAAACTACAGGCCAATTAGCTTCACATTGGCAGTTGGTTTATTATTGTCACATGTACCAAGATATGGTGAAAAGCTTTGGTTTGTGTGCCATCCAAACAGTTAATTCCATACAGAAATACATCGAGATTGTACAATAAGGGGAAAGATCAGAATGCAGAATATCATGTTAGAAAACATGCAGTCCAGGTTGACGAATAAAGTACAAGGCATATGATAATAGAGGACATGTCAAAAGCCAGCATTAAAGATGTTATAGCAAACACTTAGAAAAATTGTACCGAATCAGGCAGTCAACATGGTTTTCTGAAAGGAAGATCTTATTTGTTCAACTTATGGTGAAGAAAAGGGAACCAGAAGATGTTCTTAGATTTGCTAAGGTATTGTGACATTATTGTTATAAAATCTGAAACTCATCATCAACAACTTAGCATACCGACATAGCTACTAGGAAAACATAGAGAGCAGGCAGAAATGGATCTTTCTGACTGGAAAGATGTAAGGGGTAGAGTTCCACAAAAATGAGTGAAATTGCCTCTTTTTTATCATTTATCCAAAGACTTTGGCGAAGGTGCAAAAATAATTTAGTTGCTGAATTTGCTGATGTCACAAGGGTCACTAACAAAGAGAAATAATACAAGGATTCAAAGAGATATATAAAGGTTAAAGCAGTGTGCATAGTTTTGGCAAATGGAGTGTAATGTAATGTTCATGTTTAACAATGAGACATCAATTAGCAAACTTTTTACTAGACTACGGAATGACCCTACATTCCACAACAGGTTATACCCCTGCTGGGCGGTGAATGCATGGGAGACTCAGACTCCACTGTGCTTGGTTCAGCCAAATCTCAAAGGAAGAGTGAAAGGGAAACAGCTGAGATGGAAACAAAATTGCAACTCAACTCATGGAGAAAAACATTCTAAACAACATGACAGAGTTTGTGCATAACTAAGTAAACCTGATACTCGGAAATGGGAAGTTGGAGTGATAGATGAAGTATGCACCCCAGGGAGATTTGTTGAAAATTGAAGGCAGAATTTGAAGTGTACATGTAACTCACTTATTCCTTTGAGAATATTGTAAAGCTTTGTGAGTATGAATGTGTTTCAGAGCTTGATCTAGAGGAGGCTGGGAAAGAAACAACATAAGCTTCCAGAATTGTGTAAGCCAAATATTGGATGTAACACCAATGAAACATTTCTTTGAAAAGATTAGAGAGATTCAATGAACTATATAGACTGTCATATTTACTTATTTAACCAATGTAAATCTCTCTAAAAAGGGAGAGCATAGCTGTTGTTTAACTATGTGATGCATATATTTAATTTAATGCACATGTGATGTGTAATTAAAGAAAGTGGAATGAGCAAACATTTGCTTTAGTAGTCAAAATAAGAACCCACATATTCACTGCAGCTTAAATGCATGAAGGCTTGCATAATGAGCAATGATGATAATCCAATAACATTCACATAAACTAGCGTTGGGATCCTGTTGTGTATGTGGCCTGTTTACACAACAATGTTATTAATAAAAATGCTGGAGACAGAAGCTAAGTTCATGGTTCTTTACTGGCAGAAACCGAACTCGGCACACATGTACAGATCAATACGCGCCAAGTAGCGCATGAAACGACGTGTTACTAAGACATAAAGTAGTCCCTTATTATACCGCAGGCTATTCGGTACACTCCTCCCCTTTTATTTTAATAGTGTATCAACTGTTTTTTTTACTGGGGCATTATGCTAAACAAATATGTTTACCCTTAACATACAAACACCTACCATTTGTTTACTTAGTAACTTAATAATATCAAATTATAACAAGCCTTTTTTTTAAACTTTTGGTCTAAGACCCATTTATAACTCAAGTCTCTGTGGGGGGGGGGGGTCTTCTCTAGCACTGAAGCAAATAGGTCTTCACTCTATTGTCTGGAATAAATTGAACAATCCATAAATTGGCAGGTTCCAGCCATAAAGAGTAGTCACGTCCATCTTGCAAAGATGACAAAAGCAAAGTAAAATCCATGAAAAGGTGAATGTTGTTCTTAAAAATATGTACAATCATCAAAACTGAGGTGGATTGGGAAGTGTCTTCAAATAGTGTGTTCTTCAGTCTATCAATAAACTTGTTTGTATTAATACAGATTTCCATATAAAAGTCATGAAAGGTTGACCTCTGAGCGTAGGGAGTTAAGAAGATGTGCACCTCCGACTTGCTAAGAGCTCTAGGCAGCAGTTCACCTCCATATAATGAAGACTCCTCTGTGCAGCTGTCCTAGATATATACGCATCTTTGTGCTATCACTTGTCTTCCTTACCCACATCTCATTTGTTCCAAATGAGCTAATTACACAGCCAAACTTCGTATTCTCTTCAGATTCCAAATGGATAGCCTGACCTCTATGATACCATCCCTTATTGAAATATAACTTTCCATCTTCTATTCATGCTTCATATCTTTGTGCTGGTGATCCAGCAGGAGTGCTGGGAAGATGCTCAGGAGAAGACGGAGATGCTGGTCTTTTCGGAGTTTTAAGCTTGTGAGTTTGCAGATCTTCCATTATCTCTTCATCTGTTAACAAGTAATTTAACTGCACAGGTGCAGGTTTTCATCTTTTGTCTGTAATTGGAACAGGGTCATTAGGTCTCCTCCTTAGTTTCCTAGTCATTATTGGCTTTACCCCCATAGAATCTCCTGTGAGTTCCATTATTAGCCTCTCATTCTCAATCTTCTTTTTCTTTTCTTCTAACTCAATCTTTTTATCTTCAAATTCCTTCACTGCTGCTTTCTTCTCTTTAATATAATTCCTTTCCACTTGTTCTGTCTCCAGTTGCAGAAAAAGCTCTGCATTTCGTATTCTTTCCCTGTATTGTTGATCTAGTTTCTTCATCCTTTTTTGATACTCCTGTAAAGTGCCTTCTTGTAATTGCTGTAGCTGTCTTTTGAGAGATGTCAATTTCTCCTGGTACATCTGCTCTTTTTCTTCCAGATAGTCTTCATCATCCTGCTTATTGGCAATATCTGTCTCACTTGCATCCTCTGTATCTTCATCTGAGTCGTGGCCACAGATACCGTATTCGTTCTCATCGTCGATGCCGTCTAGCTCCTCCTTATCATTGTAATAATCAACAATGGGTGAGAGGAGAGCTGTGGACATCTTCCCCACCAAGTTGCCTTCCTTTGTTGACACAACTAGTGTCTTGATGGTGTGCCAATCCAACTGGATTTTCCTGTGCCATTCACGTCCCAGCAATGGTGGTCCTCCATTTTTCAGTACATAGAGGTTCAGCTGCTGTGCTTTGTCTCCGTAGGTCACTGTCACTTTAATTTTACCTTTGGGACACACTTTCTGTCCTGTGTAAGTTTTTAGCAGTAGTTTAGTTCATTTCAGAGGTATGTGAGAAAACAGTCATTTGTAGTCATGTACAGAGATCACTGTTAAAGCTGAGCCTGTGCCCAACTCCACTTTTCGTCTCACGCCCGCCACTTGTGGAGTGATCCATATTACTCTTCAATCATCTATCTCTTTCACGCTGTGAAGTTGCAGACAAGACAATTCACTTTCGTCGGATTCATTTACATCAGAACTGCCTTCCTTCATTTTGTGTACCTTGTTGTATTTTTCTTTCTGGGGTTTCTTGTTTCTCTGTATTTCGCCTTTTTTCTGCTGATTACTAGCTTTGCATACTCTGCCAGTGTGGCCCTGTATGCCACAGTTTCTGCATTCTTTGTCTTTAAACCAGCAGTCATCTGGGTCATGTGACCTGTTCCCACAATGGTAACATTTCTTTCCTTCATTCCCGTTCAGCAACATTTTATTTGTGGCATATGCCAGAGATTTTTGTTGTATCTCGGAAGGACCCCGTGCCGCTGTTTCCGTTGATATTGCAATGTTTAGCACTTTCTCAAATGTAAGGTCTGTTTCACACAGAAGCTTCTTCACAGTGCATGCCACACACTAACCTGTCCCTCAATGCGTCCAATAGACCAGCTCCAAGTTGACAATGTTCTGATAATTTGTGCAATTCAGCACAATATTCAGTAATGCTTTCATTTTTGCTCTGATTCCGATAGTGAAATTTAAATCTTTCAGCAATGATCAGTGATTTGGGGTTTAAATGCTGTTGGAGAGTGTCTACCATTTGCTTTAACATTTTGTCAGCTGGCTTTTCAGGGGTTAACAAGCTCCATAACAGCCTGTATGATTTTTGCTCCCATAATACTGAGTAAGATGCTGGCTTTCTTTTCCTCCTTAACACCATTAGCCTCACAGTATAACTCCACTCTTTCAACATAAGTTGCCCAGTCTTCAATGCCACTGTCAAATGCTGTAATGGTTCCAATCATTGCCATCTTTGTTATGTTAATTAAGCCCCGTTCTCCCCTTATTTTCTTTGTTGACTCATGTGTCCTTTTTGCTAGCGCCATGAGTGCACTCCATCTAGATGTGTGTGTGTTGCTCCTTTTTGTCTCCTTTTTGGGGCAGGCAGACCCTCAACCCCTGGGGGTCAGCGCCGGCTGTGGTCTCAGCTGGATGTGCTGCAGCTCCGACTGTGCCTCTTGGTTTCCTGACGTTCCCGACCCCGGCTGTGCTCCCACTTCCTTTCAGACTTGTGGCCTCACTCTGCCTCCTTCTCCCGCTCCTTAGCTCGTTCCTTGTGCTCTTCTTCCAAATGTCGTTATCAATTAAAACACGGCGTTCTGATAAGACGTAGGTTCATTAACCTCGTTGCCAATTTGTTGTGTATGTGGGCTGTTTACACAACAATGTTATTAATAAAAACGCTGGAGAAGGGAGTTAAGTTCATGGTTCTTTACTGACAGAAACCGAACTTGGCATACCCGTACAGATCAATACACACCTAATAGCGCATGCAATGACATGTGACTAAAACATAAAGTAGTCCCTTATTATACTGTAGGCTATATGGTACAGATCCAAGCTGAGAAGATATATTCAATTGAGAATAAATTTTGAGGTCACTGTATTTCAGTCATTCATTATGCAGAACTTTACGAAGGGTATTCTATGATGAAAGTATAAAACACAAGAACATGAAATGGAGAATTCTACAACAATGCCCTTTGAATCTGGTATATACATAAGATAATCAGAGTTGAGAATGCTATGTTACGTATCAGAAGCAACCAAAAGTTCTTTAAGATTCACAGTCTAACTAAAGGAAAGCTCTGTGGGATTGCACCCACTATAATCACGTTTGCTCACTGGTGCACTAAATACCCAAATACACAAAGAAGAATCAGATGCAAGCTATGGTGATGAAGTAGCCAACGAATTATGAAGAAGCAGGGACTTTTCAAACTCATCAACTGAATTACTGGCACCTGGGGACTGGTTTCCAAGTTGGAGAAAGTTATCCCTCATACCATTCAGGCAACTCACCATTATACTGTACATACAAAATCTCATTTATTAGTCAACATCACATTGGCTCTAAAGACACTAGCAGGACGGTGGAGGTTCCAGGTGTCAGGGAGCACGAAGTGTTGCAAAGTTACCATAAGTAGAGAGAACCATCCTGGGAAACTGAAAGGTCTGAAGGTAGATAAGTCACCTGGATCAGATGGTGTACACCCCAGAGTTCTGAAAGAGGTGGCTGGAGAGATCGTGGAGGCATTAGTAATGATCTTTCAAGAATCACTAGACTCTGGAATGGTTCTGGAAGACTGGAAAACTGCAAATGTCACTCCATTCTTCAAGATGGGAGAGAAACCAGAGAAAGAAAACTATAGGCCAGTTAGTTGGAACTCAGTGGTTAGGAAGATGTTGGAGTCCATTATTAAGGATGAGGTCTCAGGGTACTTGGAAACACATGATAAAAAAGGCTGTGGCCAACATGGTTTCCTCAAGGAAAAACCCAGCTTGACAAATCTGTTGGAATTCTTTGAAGAAGTAACAAGCAGGTTAGATGAAGGAGAATCAGTTGATGTTGTGTACTTGGATTTTCAGAAGGTCTTTGACAAGTTGTCACACATGAGGCTGTTTAACAAGCTACAAGCCCATGGTATTATGGGAACAATTCTAGCATAGATAAAGCAGTGGCTGATTGGCGGGAGGCAAAGAGTGGGATAAAGTGAGCATTTTCTGACTGACTGCTGGTGACCAGTGGTGCTCCACAGGGACTTATGTTGGGACTGATTCTTTTTATGTTATATGTCAATGAAATGATTTAGATGATGGAATGGATGGCTTTGTTGCAATGTTTGCAGATGATATGAAGATAGGTGGAGGGACAGGTAGTTTTGAGGAAGTAGAGAGGCTATGGAAGGACAAACAGATTAGGAGAATGGGCAAAGAAGTGGCAGATGAATATGGTGTCTGGAAGTATGTGGTCATGCACTTTGGCAGAAGAAATGAAAGAGTTGACTATTTTCTAAATGAAAAATACAAAAACCGAGGTGCAAAGGGTCCTTGTGCCGGATTCCCTAAAGGTTAGTTTGCAGGTTGAGTCTGTGGTGAGGAAAGCAAATGCAATGTTAGCATTCTTTTCAAGAGGACTAAAATATAAAAACAAGGATGTAATGTTGAAACTTTATAAAACACTGGTGAGGCCTCACTTGGAGTACTGTGAGCAGGTCTGGGCCCCTTATCTTAGAAAAGATGTGCTGAAACTGGAGAGGGCTCAAAGGAAGATCACAAAAATGATTCCAGGATTGAATGGCTTGTCATACAAAGAGCGTTTGATGGCTCTGGGCCTGTATTCACTGGAATTCAGAAGAGGGGTGACATTATTGAAGCCTATCAAATGGTGAAAGGCCTTGATAGAGTGGATGTGTAGAGAATCTTTCCTATGGTGGGAGAGCCTAAGACCAGAGGACACAGCCTCAGAATATAGGGGCACCTTTTCAGAATGGAGATGAGGAGGAATTTCTTTAGCCAGAGTGTGGTAAATCTGTGGAATTATTTGCCACAGGCAGCTGTGGAGACCAAGCCTTTATGTATATTTAAGGCAGAGGCTGAGAGATTATTGCTTAATCTGGGCATGAAGGGATATGGGGTTAATGTAGGAGATTGGGGCTGAGAGGAAATTTGGATCAGCCATGATGAAATGACGGAACAGACTCGATGGGCCAAATGGCCCAATTCTGCTCCTATACCATCTGGTCTTATGGTTCGTCTATAGATGTGAAAATTGGTATATATGTGATTGTGTCACATTGCTTTCTTTCTTGATATTCCATATTCCAGTGCGACAGTCACAAATACACATGTGTAACAGTACATTGGTGGAAAGTATTTGAAGTGACAAATTTCCAACTTTACATTGAGGGCATTACTCAACATTGTTGTGCTGCAAAGTGCATCCATTGTGTTAAATAGATAGATCATGAACAAATCGCCTTCAAGGTAAGGGTGGGGAGTAGACAACAGGGGAAGGCCACAGGTATAGGTGTGGATAAAGGTTTCTGTTTCTGTTCTTCTGAAACAACCGTAACACTTTATATTAAACTGTGCCTCATCAAAGCCTAGAATGGATGATCTCTGCATCGACAACAAAACACTGTCAAATCAGATGAATAAGGTTGGTTCAGCTTAAAACTTGTTCCAGCTAAGTTGAATAGGAAGCGACTGTGGAGACAGGATCTATGATACTTGAAAATAAAATGTTAAAATAGCAAGATTAGTTCGCACAATTGTCAGTGAAGCAACATTTGAAAGACAGAAATTTGCAGCCCCACAACTAATGCATCAAATCAATGCCCTGTGCTCATACCACACATAGACTTGAACTTGGCGAAAAACTGAACAGCCGGAATACTTGGAGAAGGCTCAGTCATCATCCCATCCACAATGATTGTGGGTAGAAGTGGCAGGTGGACTGACCAATGGGAGAGCCTTTGATGGTGCACTGAAGTAACTTTTACCCTGAAATATCCTGGGGAAACTTTAATAGTTAGCAAAGGCTAACAACAAATTTCTTACTAGCTCTTCCTTCGGTTGGTCCTGACGAAGGGTCTCGGCCCGAAGCGTCGACTGTACCTCTTCCTGGAGATGCTGCCTGGCCTGCTGCGTTCACCAGCAACTTTGATGTGTGTAACTCCCCATCTTAGTCAATTATAAAAGTTAAGAGATTTTTAATTGTTTTAGAATGTCTCCAATTTTCAGAGAAATTTAATAACAATTAAAATGAAATTGATAATTAAAAGTAAATGATTAGTTATCTTAAAATAAAAATACATGAAACACATAAAACATTGATACATATTCATAAACAAAAAACATAATCCAAAATATATATGGAAATAAATATACCCTGTGTTTTTACCTTGCAATAATCATTTTGCAAATCAATAAGGTCCCAGGTCCTATTCAGGTCCAATCTGTAGGATTCAAGTTTCCTTAATACAAATTGTGGGCTATCTCAGCAAGATAGAACCTTGTTGCTGGCCGGAGTGCATTGACAGATGCAGCACCATCTGTAGCTCAGCAAGTTTGGGACTCCCACGTTTGACAATGCCAATGTGCAAGACCTGGACGTGCTTTCATTTCATATAGGTGATATCATGGAACAGGCTGGGAATGTTGGCTGAGTAAAGGTATTGTAAGCATCCAGTCACTCCTGGATCTATACATTATGGCTTATGATTTACTACCAAAGGCTGCACTGCAGACATTAAGGCTTCTTTGGCAAATCCTCTCAAACACAAGACCTTCATCAGACTTGAGACTTCCTTCAGAAAGAATGATAAAGTAGGTCAATGTGGAGTTTCACACCAACCTAGGCTGGACATGTGCAGGTGTTACCTCATCAGATAAAGCATATTGCTTCCAAACAACTATTGTTGGACTATCCTTCTCACCGGACTGTTGCAGATCAAGGAAAAGCCCCCTTTTCACTTTCTTCAAGGGCAATAATAGATGAGCAATAAATGCAGCAATAATGGTCACATTGCCAGCATTACTCATAATTCAAGAACAAATTCAAAGAAGCTGTACAATTTTATATATAGTATATCATCAGAGAAATTGCAATGATGTTAGTCATGGTAAGTTAGAGGATACAGTGTTTTATAAGGGCAAAAACATTATACCTTATAAAACATAATTATTCTCCTGCTAAAGTAGAAGTATATGTCATTTTTACAAAGTGTAATTAATGCTAATTAAAGACAGGGTCGTTCACTTAAAGGTTAATAAATATCGAGGCTAAAGAGTACAACTCTGGCTTTGATTGTGAGAAGATCAATTAAAAGCTTGCATACATTTGGGCTCCAGTTTCTGTTCCTGGAGAGATTTCCTGTACGTTTCAAATAACTAAAGAATACCTCATAACCTTTTGCTTAAAATGTGACATTGAACTTTACACTTTACAGAAGATGCTGTCAGTCATTCTTGGGAACCCTAACCTTTGAGACAGCCATATAGGGGACTTTACTCTTTATTTATTGATAGAAAGTGGATGGCACTGACAAGGATAGCCCTTGAACCAGGCGGTCATTTCACTAGAGAGTTAGGAGTGAACCACATTCCTAAGGGTCTGGAGTCAAGGTCAAGGTCTGGGTCTTAAGCAAGGCTTGAACTTACCCAGAGCAGCAGAGACCAGGAGTTCAAAGGAAGAACCTTCAAAGTGAGATATTGTAGTAAAAGAGGTAGATGATTGACCGATGGAGTGTAACTTTTATATCCTTTTAGGGTATAAAACACAAAGAGAAAAATGAATATTACTCAAAATGGTAACTGAAACAAGATTTCTAGTTAGTAATGGAGACACAAGAAACTGCAGGTGCTGTAACTGCAGTTTCTTGTGTCTCCATTACTAACTAGAAATCTTGTTTCAGTTAACTGTAACTGGTCCAGTTAGTAATCTTGTTTGCTAATTAATCTAAAGAATTATGAAAAAAAAACTAGCTTTCTCCCCTAACTACTAACTAAATAAATTCATTTAGGCCACATGTCACGTATAGGACCTGCTATCTGAAGGAGTTTGCAGAAACCAACTAGTCTCATGCAACTCCATCTGCAGATGTTGTCAGCAGCAGAAGGATTTTTGTCTCAAGGTTGAGCTGGAGTCTGAGGATCGGATTTTTTGACGCAGCAAGAAGTAGACAAAGTTATCTAGGGACTTATTCCAAGAGGCACCCTTATCCTTAGGTGAGACACCGCGGGACTGTGAATCAAGCAAGAGGGGAGGGAGAATGGTACTTGGATCGAAAGATGGCACTGGAGGATCCTTAGCTCTTGTTCAACAGGTATAAAATTCTTGCTGTCTGTGTGAATGAGAACAGAGACTACAGGGAGAATGAGCAACCTGAACATACAATAACTAATGCAACAAGCACCATTCAAGCTGAGGGAGTGGAATTGAATGTGGTAATAAAAGAGACAGAAAAGACATGAGGGAAAGATGCTCTTTGTGGTTGAGAGCTTGAGATCTCATTGCTGTCATGCTTGTCCAGTGTCAGGATTAATCATGCCCATACTCCCCCTCCCCCGAGATGAAGAGGAATGGAGTCGGTGGGCAAGATGTTGCTGGTGTGCTCCACTTTGGAACCAATAATGTAGAGAGGACTAAGGACGTGGTCCTGTTAAAAGAGTATAAGTGGCCAAGAGCCAAACTAAAAGACAGAACCATAAAATGAATCTCGGGGTTATAGCTGAACTATCTACAATTTGGGATTGGGCCAATGAGATCAGAATATTAAATGCATGACTTAAAAATAGTATGGGAGAAATGGGTCCAATTCATGGGGCACAAGGAAGAAAGAGAGCTGTTCCATTATGATGGCCTTCACTTGAACCTGGGATAATATATTAGTATTGACAGAAAATTGGAGTATGTTAATTAAGTGGCAAAAAAACACAGAAAGGATGAATAAATTGTTCATGTTCATGCTACCAAGCTTTAATTTGTGGAATAGCAACCTTGAAAGTGACCACAGCTGTTTACAAGTTAAATTAATGAACTCGGTAAGTGGAATATATGCATTGTATCTGTTGACATACAAATTTAGGCGGAAAAGTTAGTTGTAAGAAGGACAAAAAGAGACTTCAAAGACATATTAAGGATATAAGTAAAACTACACCAGATAGAGTACAATGTGGGGAAATATGAGGTCGCTCAGTTTGGTACGAAGAATAGAAAAACAGAATATTGTTTAATAGTGTGAGAGCAACGAAGGCTGGTGTTGAGAGAAATCTGAACGTCCTGGTACAGGAATCTCAAGAGCTTTGTATGCAGCTATTGTAAGTAACTGCATTTCACCATACTTCATCCAGTATAGATTTCTAGGCCCATATATTTGGAGCGTTATGCAGATTCCCAGTAGAAGTGCTGGAAAACATGTGAAAGTCTGCACTGGGTTCTATGTAGAATTCAATCCTCAAGTATAATCAAGGAGCCCCCGTGATCAGTAGTGTGGAAGTTCAATAATTTGCTGTGTAGAGGTTCATAATTTCTGCATAGTCATGAAGGTAAATGCTGCAGTGGGTCATGAGGAAGTTATTACTGCTGGGTTTTGGCCGTCCATTGCTGGAAGCGATAATAAAAGGAGCAGATAGGAGGAGGCCAGACCCTGAGAGCATTGAGTGTGATGTTTGGGCAAATGCTTTCAGGGGTGTCATGCAAAGAATTTAAAACTGGGGAGAAAGATAATCTGTTGAGCTTGCTGCCTTATTTTCTCCAGACATCTGACTGCCATCCCATCCAATTTGTGAAAGGATAGCACAGCAAAACCCACCTCACAAACCACATTTAGAACAAAGCCTGATTTAAGAATAGTGTCAGACCCTTCAAGGTCATCTTCTTTTTAGTTTTGACTTCTGATATTACTGAACTTCAATCTAAGGTATGATCACTGAAACAAAATCAGAGTTACAGTTTACAAAAGCAATAAATGGCTCCCAAGTGGTGAATAAATAATTATGCCTGAGGCACTCTATCTATTGAATATATTCTCCAATTCCACTGTGAATTTAACAACACATTTATCTGGTATTGTAAATTATTTTGTAAATGAAAATTATAATAGAGCTTGAAATCTTTATTAGTCCTAGGCATGGCAATTTTCAATATCCTAAACAATTGTTTAATAAATAGTCAGAAATTATTTTATCCATATATTATAAATTTTGGCTCTGTATTAGATACTTTCTCATATTTAACATCTCTCATTAAGTAATCCCTGGTTCACTTTTCCCATATATTACAAATGTTACACCAAGGCCTTATCTCTCCTTTCTGCTACAGGTAAAAAAAATCCCATGACTCTATTTGAAAGAAACGCTGGGAAGTCAATACAAGATAAAAATTATCCCTCAGTCAATACCCAAAATATTATGTCTGGTTTCTTGCTGTAAATGGACTTTATCCTCCTTTGTGACTGAAGTTATTGGGTATTAATTCTTTGAGCCATGCTACTGTCATTGAAGATGCTTTATGAGATCCAAGTTTCTCTTGCTCAGAGTCAAGGACTATATCAATAAAAGTCCATCTTTTATTATTTGGATACTGTTTATCTCTAGTGTCTTATTGAGTGCAAATATACTTCGGACAACTTTTGACCCATCATTGCTGTGACTGCCTTTATCCACCTCTGTAAACTACTCTGTCTTATTTCACCTATTGCTAGAACCTTCATGTGTGCACTTGTTCCTTCTCAACTGCCTACTCTTGATTGATCTACCTAGATCCTCAATCTTTAAAATTTCACCTGTGTCCTAACTCAGACCAGCTCTAACTTCCCCAACATCCTGTTGTGCCAACCCACTTTTACTTCCTAGTTGAACAACACCAAGAGTTAAAATCCTTACCTTTTATTTACAGACACTTCATTGGCCCATTTCTCTCCTCATCCCTGCCGCACACCCCCCAGTCAGCACATTAGTTCTTACATATCTTTGAATCTTTACTTCTTGAATGATGTTCATTTCAGAAGTTAATTGCTCCACTATTGCTACAGCTCCAGAATTTCCCTCTCCAAAACCTCTCCACCTCTCTAACAAAATGTTTGGTGATCCATTCCAAACTTTACTCAGAATCAAATCTATTCTCCTACAGAATGCCTTGAAATATCTTGCAAGGTCAAAGTGAAAATCTAAAAGGAAGTAATTATTGTTGTTCTGTGATCACACATGCTTGTTCTCTTATCATCAGGCAAGTACATATTCATATGAAGTAAGACTGATTTATGTTACTCTGCAGTAAAATAGTAATTATGTTTCCAACTTGAATCTACCTCAAAAAATATTAACATACCACGCAGCCTTTGGTCATGTCATAGAGTTATAGGACTGTATAGCACAAAAATGATGTTTTAAGATCATCATGTCCAAGTTGACCATTTTGCCCATCTACACTAATCTCATTTGCCTACAATAGCTCCGTATCTTTCTCCATATTTGTCTATTTAAATGCCTGTATCAACGTCTCATAAATCTAGTGACTGCATCATTCATCCTTCTCTGGTCACGAGTAAAAAGATATTAACCTATCTCTTCAAAAAACAACTTACCCCTCAGATGCCTTTAAACTCCTTCCTTTTTCCCTAAACCTATTCCCTCTTGATTTTGATAATTTAACATAGCTCTGCAATGTCACCCTTTAACCCCGTTTGCTCAGAGAAATCAAAGCCGGCCAATTCAACCTCTTCCCCTAATTAAAGTCCTCTAATCCAGGCAAAATCCTGATGAATTTCCTTTGCACTCTCTTCCAACATGACCACCTGATTCCAACTGTATGGTGACAAGATCAGAATAGAACATTTCAAATGTGGTTTAAACAATGTTTTGTAAAGTGTCTGAGCACACATCAGTTTTCTCCATTTCCAAGTTTTGTTCGTTTGATGCTAGGTAGAAGGCTATATACATTTGATTTTTAAATATCTCATTACCTTGGCATCCAAGAATTGTCCCGAGTAATACTACTACTGCTACTATACTGTATATGACCTGGCAAATAATCCCTGCTCTGCTGACTGGAATGAAGCTATTGAAACAGGAGGGGACAGCATCCCAGATACTTCTTTGAGGTCTAGTCCACATTTCTGGGAGCTCTGTATTGTGGGTTTAAAGAAGGCTGGTTTGAATTTAACATAAAAACATTTTTTAATGCAAACTGACATGAAATTCCCCAGAGTTCAAGGTGTTGGAATACAAAACCAGAAAGACACTCCACTGCCCAACACTTATGACTCTTACAACAAATAATGTTAAATAGTGTAGCTGTCACCGTCAGGACTGCTGAAGGAACATGGATGAAATAGAATTAGTTAATTTTAGTTATTTTTTATTATAATTCATTAAAAGTGTAGAGCTTCACTAGTTTTGAGGACATCCAACAAATACTATTGCCATTGCATCCAGGGATAAATAATTTCTTAGTATAGACCATGAGCAATTTCAGACTGCAACTCACATTTGGCTAGTTTTTCAAGTAATCATTGTCACCCTCATTTTAACATAGTTCATTAGTCAAGACTGATAAGTTAAATGCATATATTTTAAAATATTTTCTAAATACTATTGCCATTTAATAACTTGTAAATTAATTTTGCCTGTTGCTTCCCTCCACTGTATTTTACATGAAGTTGCACAGTACTACCCTGTTATTTGTATATTGTATGCTAATAGCAATTTTCAACAAAAATACAGGATAAAGGAAGAGTTGTTAAAAATAGTTGGAAATGTTATGTGTCGTATTTCTTTTTTTTGAATGCTTCATTGAATAAATAGCCAATACTTTATTTAGTTCAAGGTTCGTTGTGTCAACAAAGGGAAGTCAGTCTAATTTTTCAATTAGGTGATAGGAAGACTTGATTAACTGTTTGAGATTTATAAACCGTGATTCAGAACTTACTACACCTGAATTTAAGTGAATTTAACAAAGATGATGCTAAAAATAATTTATCATAGGGTCCTCAAATTCCAAATGCCTTTAGTCTGAATGAATTGCTGTGCTGGGATGTGTTGTTGGGGATTGGAAGAGAGAAAGTCAAAGCACTAATTTTGCTCCTGTAAGATCAACAGGAGATAAAGTAAAACCAAAATAAAAATATTTATCAAATCTTATTCTATTATTGCAATATCTGAGTCTCATTGGAAAGGTAATAAGTCTCTCTGTCATCAGTTGCCTTGCATCAGTCACCTTACTTGGACTGTTTTCCAAAGGCCTCAAAGTTATAGAAAAGCTCTTAAAATGAATTCCTATAATATATTGACCACCAAAGTTAAACTAATCCAATCCTCTGGCACCGACCCTCTACACAAGGGGATTGTGGAGGCTCAGTTGCTGAGTACAGTCAAGGCAGAGGTCAATAGATTTTTCGCTATTAAGAGGATCAAGCTAGAAGGGTTAAGTGGTACTGAGTTTAAAAAAAATCAGCCCTGACCTTATGGAATGGCAGAGCAGAGCCGGCAGAACAAGGTGAACAGACTACTCCTGCTTGTACTTTAAGTTTGTTTTAGGTCCAAATTATTGAGTGCCTTGATAGGCACATACGCATAAAAAGAACTGAAAATTACCATTTGCTGCCTTAAGCACTGCTGGCAGAAATCTCAAGTGAACAAAAAAACAGTGAAAGAGACAAACTAGGAGTTTTAGGTTTGTAAGTTAAAGAATAAAAGTTGTTGCAACTGAATTCATGCACATAAAATAAACTGCAATGATTTAGTGCCAATTGTACTCTACAGCAACTCTGCAGATGAATAAGAATTTCAGTAACATGAACCAAATCACCAAATATGTGGTCCAAAGATTGTTTGATGACTTTTCCAGAAACAGCTTTAGTTAAAATTCAAGGGTCCTGTGTTGTAGTTGTAGAAATAAAAGCAATGACTAGCTACCATTATACTCCATATAATTGATGAAAATCTTTGACCAAATACATTCCATCTCAGTTTTAGCCACGAGAGATTTACTTTCATAATGTTTCATGTAACAGATGATTAATGCTGATATAGAAAGTCCCATTGAGATGGAGCTCAGTGTCGACTAAGATTTGTCAGCTTGGAAGTATAGATTATTTTTCTGTTTCTGGAACTTTGTGACCAAGGGAGCATGAAGCTTGATTGTTAAATCCATCCATGGAATCCCCAGGGCTACAAAATGCCAGAAACATTAAATAGGCCACTTAATACTAACCTTATTCAGTATGCTAGACTATTTTGTTTTCAAGATTTTTCTCTCCTTTCCATAATGTTCATGTGAAATGTGATCAAAGAAAAAATTATTCTCATTGGATTATGTTAAAATATTAATATGTTTGGTTTGACTGACTAAATTAAACGTCGATGGTGTATTGGTTTGAATATTTAACTTTTGCTTAGGAAAAACATGTTTCCTAGGTGATAACCTTTATGAGCCACCCTGGAATTCACTGCCATGCATGAAGATGCTCCAGGACCAGAGTTTTCCTTTTTGATTCTCTGATTACTGAGATTATTCAGAAAATAATTGTATTCAAATGTGGTCAGCTAAAATTCACGGTCAATTAATTATTGATTTTTAAAAATTTGTGTTTTCAAGCTAAAGATGCATTATTTATATGCACAATTATGTTTCAAAACAAACATAACAAATAATTTCAAAAATATAAATAATTATGTACTGTATGCAAAATTTCCTTATAATGTAATTCAAATTATTTTCAATGTAATCTCTAATTGAAAATTCATAGCAGAATCCAATACAGCATTAAACATCAGATGGCTCCAAATTGAAAATGGACGTCCAAAGTATAATAAAAATCTCTTGAAATATTACTTCAAAAGAATAAAATTTAATTCCCATGCCAAGCACTAATTATTAGTTGGGAAAAAAATATTGTGCAAGGTGCAAATTTCACGTTCAAAGTAAATTTATTATCGAAGGATATGTACATCACCAGAAATTCATTTCCTTGTGGGCATTCACAGTAGATGCAAAGAAACACAATAAAATCAATGAAAATCTGCAAAGAATCACTGCGCAAAGACAATAAACTGTGCAAATACAGTACAGAATAAGAATATAATAATAATAACAACAACAAATAAATAGCAAGATCACAAGTGGTAGATGTCCTTAAGAGTGCGTTCATAGAAAGTGGAATCAGTTCTGTGTTGGGGTGAGTTATCCCCTCTGGGTCAAGAACCTGATAGTTGTGGGGTAATAGCGATTCCTGAACTTGATAGTGTGGGCCTTGAGGATTCTGATCACAGCATCGAGAAAACAGCATGAACTAGATGGTGGGGTCCTTGATGATGGATGCTGCTTTCCTGCAACAGTGCTTCTTGCAAGTGTGCTCAGTGGTGGGGGGGGGGGAGGGCGGGTGTTACCTGTGATGGACTGGGACATACCCACTACTTTTTGCCACACATCTTTCCTTGGCAATAGTTTGGTCATTTCTCATATTTTTTAAATAAAATGTTCAAATATTTATAATTAGTCATCATAAAATACAGACCTCCCAACTGTGACCAATGATGCTACAATTCTCTGTGCCTTCCAGCTATTATGGTCACTAATCAACTATACATAGCTGTGTTGCTACTCAGCTGCAATGTAGAGTTCTTCCTGGCTCAACCTTCAATGATCTTTTCATCTTTCTTCCTGGCTCTGTTTATTTAAATTTGTTTTGTTGATTCCTTCCTTCTCAGTCACAGCTTAAAACCAATTTGTCCTTTGCTTGCTGTTCTCCTTGGAGCCATTTAAACTCTGCTCGTCTGCTCCCCGTCCTTCTTCTGTACATTTTTTTTGGCTCTATTCATTATTTCTATTCCTTGACTCAGTTCATGTTCTCAATGCAAAGACTGGTCATTCAGTTGTTTCTCATTTTTTGTGCCCTGATATCCGGCTCTAATTTCAACTCCTACATGACATCACAAAATGTGATACCAGGCTTCACCTTCTCACTTTGACACCCCCACCCCCCTGACTTCACACCTTTACCTCAGCCCACCTCAGCTGTTACCTTTCTGTGGGATTTCTCTGTTTATCTTCTAAAGTTAAAGTAGAGAGGAGATTTGGAAAAATAAAGGTAGGTTAGACCAGGAATTGGAGATCAGATAAACAGATTGAAGAAGGAAATCCTGCAACAAGGAAAGCACAAGTTCTGTCGTAGGGTTAGGTGAACAGAGCCTCTAATGACACATTCCTGTCTGACCACTTCATTCTCTCCTCCATCACTGCATGTTCCTGTTAAAATCAATGCTTAGAATTGTTCTTAATTACCTACTTGGGCCTTTAGCTCCTAAGTGGAGCATAGGCCATCGATGACCTCCTGTCTCGATTGTCCTCTGAAGTCGATGGCATGGTTGGAGTTCATCAATCTATTTCACCAGCTGTACAGGTGATTGGCCTATACAGTGTCACCCGAGCCCTCTTGGCCGGCCTTACCCACTCCCACCTCAGAATGGGAGCGTAGGGTTGAACTTCCAGAGGTGGCTAAATTGTGCTGGGATCTAAATGATTCTGTTGATCCTAAACATGTGAATGTTAATATGACCCCACCCTGGAAGTCTGTAACAGGCAACCTTGAGTCTGCTGTAAGCACACCAGTTAAAGCAGCTGTTGAGGTGAATATGAGCTGCTTGCCCCCATTCACGTAAACATGAAGCTGGAAGCTAGGCTATGCTAGTGGGGTGTTGGTCTGGTCTAATAAAGTGCTCATGGGTTGTTGCTGAGCATAATATAAAACGGAGCCAAAATTTATAGACTTTCAAGAAAACCAGATGTTCTTGCATGTGTGGTAAGGAACATTTAATATATATATGTTTTTGAAAACTGCAAAGCAACAAGGTGGAATGAACGGTTGCAGGGGAGATACAATGCTGGGGGAGTTACAAACTATTTTAAGTTAGGCAATGTAACCTATTGATCAGAGAACATGGAGAATTTATTATTTCAGTTTTCCTGATCACAAGCTTTATTTAGTGAACTCAGCTCAGCATCAAATGAAAAATAGTTAAAATTAATTCATACCTAACTAAGTGTTAGCTGTGCTTAACTTGGCAGAGATATTGAAGAATTGCATGTGTAAAGAACACAGGCATCTGCTTCGGGTGTAAATAATGCTGATATATGTAAGATACAAAGATCAAAATTTATAACCAACGTCTAGTTCTGACATGTTTATTCAATGTATTTAACTGAAGCTCTAGCAAAGCAAAAACATAAAAAATATTTTTGAAACCGGGATTCCAGCAAGAACTCATATCAAAACAATGACCATCATTTTCCCTTCGTGTTTGTTGACTATGCTGTTGTGTATTTCTAAGATATTCCGGTTATAGCTCAAACATCAGATTGTTGTCATTTCTATGAATCTCCATTGATCTTAATGAAAGTGCATACTTTTGAATCTACTTTCACTTCTCCACAGTATTGCACTATGCAGACATCTTTAACAACCAATCCTTCAATAACTTGGTCTATGAACTCTTGGATGTTAAAATAATAGAATAAATGAATGAATTAGCTGTTATGCTAAACTTTGATTGATAGATATTTCAGTCATTCTAGTGAGTGCAATGAATGAGGAAAAAATAGTATCAGGCTTCACTGTCACATCAATTCATATTGGGGTTTAATAATCTGTTGTGGAGTGCATGGAAAGCCATTACAAAGGATCCAACAATTAGATTCCTCTCCACAACCCACTCCTGGCCCCCAAGTCAGAAAAGTGTTGATTATTTATGCAGATCAACATGTACTTAAATCTTTTCCTGTCTAATGGTACATGTAGTGATGCAAGTTATCATCCCACAACCAGTTCTGCAAGTCGATAATACTGTCTGCTAAGTGTTTCCATAATGCCTGGCAACATCATTACTTTGATCTTTACTTGAGTAACAGATACTTCTGGTCCTAGGCTCTGAATGCAAATTGATCCAAATGAAATTATGGACAAGTACAATGCTAATCAAGAAAATTCAGTCTTATCACCCTCAAATGAGATTGATGAAAAGAAAATAATAAGGATATACACAGGTCTGTTCAAATAGTGCTTTTCCAATTGCGTTGATGCAGAATAAAACATAAGTTTCACATCAGGGCATTCTCTGTTGCAATGTGCTGCTCTTGCCTTTTGCCTAGTCATGCAACACTTATTTCTAAAAATGTTTTAACACCTGCTGCTGAAACTTACTTTCTTTCAAATCACAAGCAGGCTTTGGCAATAACAGGCCCTGTTTAGTTCCCAAGGTCAAATTTCAGGCTTAATCAAATCCTTATACAACTTGGGACAAACACTAGTTAGACATAACATTGAATAAAACATGTTATACTTCAGACATCATTGTATTTTGTCAAACTCTTACAATGATAATGATATCAGAATATATTGTGGATTAGCACTGGAAAGTATCTAACATTTGTATCTGTTGTCATACTTTATAATTATTGAATTGCATTTTTAGTTATCACAACAACTATACAATATTCCCCAATCAATGCACGTAGAGAATCAAGTGTTGTGGTCACTACAGTATTGTAAATATGATGAACAGTCTCCTAGCAAACAGCTGATTACTATACTTCAGTAAAGTTAAGTGTGAAGGCTATATCTAATATAACTTAATATTATTGGCTTTCATTAAATATCCTTCATTGTTCCACACTTTTTGCACTACTTGGTTTTATTTTTCCACTTGAAAAAAATGTCATCATAATACAGTTGCCAACACAATAAGATTTTTTCATCTCTACCCTAATGTCCATTGTTTACATCAGCACAGAGATGATCGAATTCATTATTCAGTCAGCCCAATAATGTCTGAGCATTGGAAGAATAAAATCTATCCCTTTAAAAAAATGTATTGACCTGTTTGTTTTCTTGCATAAACTTTTAAATCTATAACAAATGTATTTCTATGTATAAAATAATGTTGAATAAATGAAGCTGTGCTCATTTAATCTTCACTATACTCAATTCTGTAAAATAAAAATGCTCTATTGGACTCCATAGAAACTCTGGCACTAATTGCTTATGATGCTCACTACTGACCAGCAGGAAATGGGCTTTATTCTAATTACCTAGAGAACTGCATAAATGGGCTTCTGGCTTTAAACAAAGGACGAAAATTCTAATGATCAGCAGAGCATCAGCCTTAGTGAGGTGAAATAACACAATCAATGTGGACTGGATTGCAGAAGTAAGACCACAATCAAATCACCCACGATCTTAATAAATGGCAAAGCAGGCTTGAGGGGCCGAATGGCAAACTGTTGCTCCAATTTCTATGGCCAAATGTTTGTCTGCAATGCTACATAGTTCCTTAGAATGTAGTGTCTCAATTGAAACTGATTTTTCATATATCCAAGGTATTATGTGTTGTGGAAAGAAGTTTATCACTCCCACATTTTCTACCAGTATCAAAGGAATCCACAAGCATTGGGTTCTTTTAACTTTGGCTAATCCAAACACCTGCCATAAGGAATTGAAGGTCTTCCAGATGAGGAGCTTCAAGTTCCTAGGTGTAAATATCACCAACAACTTGCCCTGATCCAGCCACATAGACACTATAGCCAAGAAAGCACACCCATGCATCCTCTTCCTCAGAAGCTGAAGGAAATTGAGCATGTGTCCGATATCCTTCACCAGGTTTTACCGATGCGTCACAGCTGGGTGTGGCAACTGCTCTACCCCAAAATCACCAAAGGATTGCAGAGAGTTGTGAACACTGCCCAGTCTGTCATGAAAACCAGACTCCTCTCCATGGATTCTGCCCACACTTCTCTCTGCCTCAGGAAAGCAGCCAACATAATTAAGGTCCCTACCCATCACAGTCATTCTTTCTTCTCTACCTTCTAGTGGGCAGAAAGTATAAAAACTTGAAAATACTTACTACCAGAACAGGGCAGCTCCTATCCCATTGTTGTAATGCTCTTGAATGGACCACTTACCTGAAAAAGATAATTCTTAATCACTCTGACTACTTAATCACAGCCTTTCCACCTTGTTTGCCTGCCTGCACTGCACTTTCTCTGTTACTGTTATGCTATATTCTGCATTCTTTTATTATTTTCCTTTTGTACTACCATGATATACATGCATATGGAATGGAATATACATGCATGGAATTGATATACTGTGTCTGGAATGATCTGGCTGGATGGCATGCAAATAAATTACTTCTGTTGTGGAATACGTAACAATTTCCAATGATAATCTCCACCTCCATCTGTTCAGCTCTCTGGTCAGAGCATTCTAAATACTTGGGTGAACATGGGAAAAAGAAATTCCTAGTGTGGAAAACCCCCCTCCTCGGCCCTGTCTCCACCATCTTAAAGGAGGAGTGCTTGAGATCGACAGCCTTCATCTATTTCCCAGGAACTCCTCACAATTTCTGAAACACAATTCCTCCCAAGTGTAGTCTGGTTACTTCCTTCAAACAACCCCTCCCAACCCATAAGCCTTAAGCCTAACCCACTGCATATCCATCACAAGCTGATGCATTTTCCAGCAATACCTTCATTATTGTTTTAATTGCCTTATATTCTTTCTGAGTGCATTGGAGGACTGATTCACTTTCAACAGCTTTGTGACTCATGACAGTTTATTTATTTTATTATTTGCACATTAATTGTCCGTCATTGGTATTTATTATTTTTCATAGATTCTAATGTACAAGGGGTTATTGATAAGTTCGTGGCCTAAGGTAGAAGGAGTCAATTTTAGGAAACCTAGCATATTTATTTTTCAACATAGTCCCCTCCTACATGTACACACTTAGTTCAGCGGTTGTGGAGCATATGGAACACTTCTTTGTAGAAGTCGGCGTTTTGGACCTCCAGAAAGTGGTCCACAGCAGGGGTGATTGATAAGTTTGTGGCCTAAAGTAGGAGGAGATGAGGAGAAACTTCAAACTTGCGGCATTTTCACTCAAAGAGTTGAACTGCATCCGCATGTAACAAGAGCTGTATAACCCATCTCCTTCTACCTTTGGCCACCTCTTCTCTTGCTCCCACACTTCTACATGCCGTCAACTCCACTGCAGACCTTGCCTTGGTCTTAGACAAATACCTTCAAGGCACAAAGTGAGGATGGTCTTTGCAGTGACACATGGCACATGGATCGCAGGCACTGATGCACTGAACAGAGACGGTCATCGTTGAAACAGATGTAATCTTTCTGCCCTTCCAACCACTCACCATGGCCAGCAGATGTCTCGACCTCTACATGCCTTGTGCAAATCAAGTGGGAACTTTTGACTCCTGCATATCTATTCACTTTGTGAAGGACTGAATTGATAATGTAAAATCACAGGACTTTTAAATTCATTATGGAAAGAATTTTCATCAAATATTCTCCCAATATCATAATTTGCAGTCAGACTTGCCTATTTGCCTCAAGTTTAAATGCCATGAGTTTTTATGGCTTTATGCTGCAGTATTAAACCCCAGGAATGTATTGCTATTCAGTAAATAGCTTCCCTTTGTTTCTATTTCCTTCTTGCCATTCTCCACAGCTTAAAATACTAATTGCTGATCAGAGCAGCAGCATTTTTCCATTAATATATACAGACAGACTGAGACAAATCCAGCACAGAAATCCACATGGACACACATCATAAATCATTAAGAATGCAATGCCTTTGTAACTGTAATGGTTGTAAAATTTAATGTTTGGGAGGGCACATGTTGGCCCTCAGACAACACAAATCAACTAACTATATATCTACTAGGATTGCCCACTTAATAGTATTCTTCAGTTTAAACAGCAGATGATCATAAGGCGTGTCAGCCTAGATGTCTACAATATAATGCATTTACATACAAGTGGGATTAGATTCATCTTTGGCAATGGTCCTTACAGAGTTTCTCCTCTTTCCATTTCAGTTTTTCTCTAACTTACTCATCTGCACATTGAGACACTACATCTGGAGGTGAACTCAAGGACACAGCAGAGTCCAGCCGCAGAATACTGGTGTAGTTGGCAGAGGAACTGGATGTACTTTACATCTGATCCCTCACGTTTATGCCAACCATTATAAGTAGCTTAATCTGACTTTTAAAGCAAGTGAATGGTTTACATATTATATTTCAGATTATTGTCTTATTTCATTTCTCAGAATTAAAGGTTATGGAGTCATAGGTCCTTCAACCCAGCTTGTCTGTTTTGACCACCTGTACCTATTTCACTTGCTTGCATTAATCCGATGGATCTCTGTGCCCTGCTCAGTCAGATACCCCTCTTAAATGTTGGTACTGTTCCTGCCTCCTCCACCTCCTCTGACAGCTCATTCCAAAAACTGACTCCTCTTTGTGTGGAAAAAAAGGTCCCTTAGTTGCTTGTTAAACCATCTTCTTCTCACCTTAAGTCCTTGCCTTCTAATTTCTGACAGACATATGACTCAGACTCTGGCTACTTACCCTGTCTCTGCCTCTTATAGTCTTGCTTATTTCTATCATTCCACCTTTCACCTTCCTTTGCTCCAGGTAAAACAGTCCCAGTTTATACAATCTCTCTTTATAACTCCCCACTTCCCGACTCTGTACTCAGTGCCTCAAATGATAAAGGCAGGCTTGCTATACATTTTCTACACTACCCCATCTACCTGTATTGTCACTTTCAGGGAACGAGGTACTTGTATTCAAAGATCCCTTGGTTTAACAATGATCCCCACAGTCCAGACTTTCAGAGAATATGTCCCTCCCTTGTTTAGCTTCCCAAAATGCATTACTTCACACTTGTTGGAGTAAAATGCCACCTGCCATTCCCCTTCACACTTTCCTAGTTGATCTATATTCTGTTGTATCCGTTACTGTCTACTATACCACTGTTTGGTGCCAGCTGCAAACTTACCAATCATGTTACCTAGGTTCTCATTCAAACCATTAATATATCTGATAAACAACAGTGAATCCATTACCAATCCCTGTAGTAAATTATTGGTTATAAGCTTCTGATCTGAAAATCTGCTCTCCACTAACACACTCTGCCACCTACCATTATCAAAAGTTTATCCCAGAACTTTAACAAACTTCCATCAATGTACAGTAGAGAGTATCCTGACTGGTTACATCATGGCCTGGTATGGAAATACCAATGCCCAGGAATAGAAAAGGCTAAATAAAGTGGTGGATACTGCCCAGTCCAACACAGACAAAGCCTTCCCCAGCATTGAGTACATTTACATGGAGCACTGTTACAAGAAACCAGCTACAAAGGACACCCAACAACTGTGTATGTTCTCTTTTCACTACTACCAGTGGGCAGGTGGTACAGATATTTTAGGTCCCACACCACCAGGTTCTGGAACAGCTATTACCCTACAACCATTGGCCCTGAACCAGCACGGATAACTAAATCACTAGCCTGAACTGATTCAATGATTCAATGAACAGACTCACTTTCAAGGACTTTTTACAATTAATTGCTCAGTATTATTTTTATTTACAGTTTGTTGTCTTTTATACAGTTGTCAGTCAGTCTCTTTCTGCTTTTGTGTAGGTTTTTTTTGGTAAAATTCTATAGTATTTCTATTTTCTTATAAATGTCTGCAAGAAAATGATTCTCATGGTAGTATATGGTAACATATACATACTTTGATAATCAATTTACTTAGAAATTGAAAAGCTGACAATTGTCTAGCTCACTCTGGGTGTCATGTATTCCAACATATCAGATCAGCCTACTACATGGGTCCTTTTTAAGGTCCATTATCTACCACTGTTCCCTTGTCAACCCTCTTGATTACCTCTTCAAAAGAACTCACTCAAACTTGTGTACAAAACCATGCTAACTATCCCAAAACAGTTTGTTTTTCTTTTCCAAGTGCAAATAAATCTTATCTCTCAAAATCCCTCACAATAACTTTCTGTTATAAGGCTCACAGGACTGTAGTTCCTTGAAGTATCCCTGCTGTCCTTCTTAAATAAAGGCTAAACATTAATTATCCTCCAGTCTTCTGGTACCTCGAGACAGAAAAATTTCAGCTAGGCCCGAACGTATTTCAATTATGTTCAATTTTTTCCTAAAGCCTTTCTGAATTTTTAAAAAATGTTTCATGAATATGGCTATCACGAGTAAGATGGCATTACAGTTGGGGCTGAGAATCAGACCTGGTACCATCTGATTCATTGAAAATAGACAAACAGATATGAAGTCTGAATGGTCATGTGATATCTTTGTGAATCATGTTTACAACATAATGTCATAGAATGGTTTATATATTACTTTGGTAAGAGAACCCCAATCTGTAAAAGAAGCTTGCAACAGGTTAAGCATATCTTGCTACTTTTCATTGCTGTGGTGAGATTTCTGCTCAACATAATTCCCATATTAAAAATCGGATTGTCCTGGCATTTTTCGGCAGATACATACACAGTTCTCTTGGCTTACGAATTTTCTTTTCAAAAGGAGGAAAAAAATTCTTTCCCTAAGGGATTTGAATCATACGAACCATTCATACCACTTTTTGGACATCATGACGCCTGGGCATTTAATGTACTTTCCTCAGGGTGTTCAATCCAAGTAATGATCATGATTTTCAAGACACCAGGTTGAGGCATAGAATAGCTCAGTGGTCCCTCAATAACATTTAATGAGATCTAATTCAGTTAGTTAAGAATTAGTGTACAGTTTATACATTACAGATTTCTATACTTTTTTGTTACTTTGCTGTATAAAATACTTTTTTGTAGAACAATCATTTTAAGGCCAAATTTGTAGTGCCCAACTCACTTCATCTGTTATATTTTTGTTAAACAGTGCAAGCACAGGAACAGGCTCTTCAGCTTTCGGTAATGTGCTAAGCTAATTAAGTACTAAACTAGTACTTCTGTCTACGCAAAGTCTTTTGTATATTCTTCCATTCTCTGCATGTTCAAGTGCTTATTTAAGAACCATTTAAGCATCTCTATCATATTGGCTTGGATTGTTCTGTTAATTTATTGTATTAATGGTTTACTGGTTCAATGGTTCAACTTAACATCAGAGAATGTATACTGTATACAACCTGAAATTCCTACTCTTCACAGGCATCCACAAAACAGAAGAAAATAAAACCCAAAGAATGAATGACAGAAAAATGTTGGAACTCCAAAGCACCCCCATTCCCTCCCCCTCCCAAGGACAAGCAGCAGCGAAAATATCAACCTTACTCCCTCCCTCGACTTGCTCCAGCAAAAAGCATCAGTCCCCACCTCCCACCATGCAAGCAATAGCAAAGTTCCCTAGGGACCATGATCTAGAAACAACCAACAGCTACTGTCCATCACAACACTTTGACATCTCAAGTAGGCTCTCTCTCTCTCTCTCTCACTAGCAGGGGAGAAAGAGAGAGATCGCTCCTGCAACAAATGCAAGGAAGACCAACAATTCACTGCTTCAGTGTTACAACCTGAAGCATCACTTACCTGAGTTCCTCCAACTCGAGGGTCTTCTTTTAACAGCAGCATACACTGCCATCTTTATTAAATATTAAATGTCAGTTTTCTCTGAATTACAATTTTCTATAACTTCAGTTAAAAGCTTCATAGTGATTGGCGCATAGGCTGTCCGTTCTACATTAACCAGCAAAACAAACGTGACTCAAAATAAAATTTCACTATTAAGCTGGGTGATATTCAGCATTTATGGTACATCATGTTAATTGAAAGTTTTCATAATTTTGAACCTTTTCTTAATAATATTTACGCCCTAAATCAATCAAACAATAACTATAAAAGATAACTGTGAAATAAGATGGGGTCTTTCAGAATTGATGTACAGTTTAACAAATGTGCCTATTATATCATAGGCTTTTAAGGTGATATTATCTCACCCAAAGTGCTTCAAAGTGAATTAAATGTTCTCAAGCATAAAGTATAGATAATTTCATTGCCAGGTAAAATAGAGGTGATTTAACAAATTATACATTAAAAATTATTTCCGTGGTATTATGAAGTGATATTTCAAAGCAAGTGAAATAAAAGAAGGAACTAAGGTGGTGGGAAATAACTTGGAACCATATAAAAAGCTGTTGTGGCTGTCATTTCAGTATTTGCACCTGTTCCGACTTGAGAGCTATTTTGCTCATTTATTCACAAGGCTGAGAAGAAGAACTGACACCTGTACACAGTCAGGTACAGGGGAGAGCTAATACCTCCACTGGGGATGGCAATCCAGGGGAGTGTTGACAGTCAGGCCTGCCGGTGTCAGCAAAAAGATCAAAGACTTTCTTGGGGGTCAATGAGGGATGACAAGTGGATAGGACAGCTGCATGAGACAACGGCAGGTGATTTGCCTACACTGTCATCTTCTGGCTTGCAGCAAGCAAATGGGTGCCTTCACAGGCTTTTTCCTCCAAGTGAATATCTTACGTTTATTTGGAAAGCTCTGTTAACTGTCTGAGTGGTGCCAGGGTCTATCACCAACAAGGGAAAAGAATACAAGTGAGTTTGTGCTAAATTGCGGCTCTTTTATGAGCTTTAACATCATGAGTTTGCAGAACTAATTACCACCCTGCATTAGTGCAATTGTAAATTTCAACTCCCAAAGGCTATTAAGATCACTAAATTTTAAATTTTAGACATGTATGTATTCTACTGATGCAGAGATACGATGGCTACCTTACTGATGATCATGAGCAAATACCTTGCAGAATGAACAGTGTCAAAAAACTGCATTTTTGGAAAGTACTACCAAGTGTGCTTATTATTCAGCTAGATTTTTATCTATAATGACAGTACAATTATTAATAAAGGCAAACCCAAACAATTGTAAATACTTTGCTGTTAATTAAGTGCCCTTGAAAGATAAGAATAGTTCAAATTGTTCACATATAATTAAGAGACATCTTATAACAGAAGAATCGGTATGCTAAAGTAACATCACTTGCATACCAGTGAAATGCTAAAGAATACGAGGTGGTGATACAGGGAGTACTAAATACTAAATAATAACATATGCTGAGAATCAAAGCTTTGTTTTAAAAGCAAGTTCATCAGAATTTTTAAATGAATATTGATCTTAAGAAACACGGCTTTACAAATTTACTACATTACAAATACATTCTTTCAATACATTCTAGAAGGTCATATCAATAGGTATTGATCTATAGATATGCTACAGTGTAAACAATCTCCATCAGTGTGTGTGTATATATATGTGTGTATATATATATATATATATATATAAGTACAAACCCCTGATGTATATCTCATTTTTAGATCAATATCATGCCAATTTCGCTATCAAATTCATCAGCCAGTAATTATGTTAACAGGGCAGGAAATGACTGATGACATTAAATTAAATAATCCAAGAACAATTGGAACAAATTCATCCTAAAAACTTACTTAGTTTGTTATTTTATATATTTTGTTATTTCAATATGCTTATAGACAGAGTGAGGTATTTCAACAAAGTAAATCTCTTGCAGATTGTTCCAGATGATGAAATCACACATGGCCACACTGCATATAATAGAAAAGACTTTAATGCTCCTCAGTGTCACTGGTTATTCAACCCTAGCTCATTAGAATGCTGAAAACTGATGGCCGAAAATGTGTCCTCTATTGTCTAACTAAGGATTATGTCAAGCTTGACTGAGCGAAGCTAGATGAGAAGTGATGCACTGATCTCAAAATACTTGTTTAAAACAGTATTTTATGTTATTTTAAAAAGTGTCATTGCAATGCAAAAATTGTTCTCAGTGTGACTGAAAAGCAGTACTAGTCTTGAAAGGTATAGTCTGGAGTGATGAACTGCATTTATTCTCATGACTCAGGCATTATTTTGTGAGAGAACATAATTAAAATAATCCCACTATTGACTAATTACAATATATGCCCATTACTGCTCAATGCACGGAAGTTTCCATAACTGCTGAGATCTTGTTTGATACATCTCCAGTTGAGGTTTCATGTAAGGGTGCAATACATTTTAAGAAATTGATAAATATAAAACTACATCTCAGTTCAGTTGAAGTTTTAATTTTCCCAACACAAACATGGGTTGCTTTTAAGTTTTGTTCAGTAATTACATTAAACATTTTACTTTTGATACAAGACAAAAAGTTGCTTCATTGCAAAATCTTCAAATGGCTCATGCACAGAAGTTACACATGAAATTGTTATAGTTTGCTGTATGAATGTATAGCTATCTGCTGTGGCTTACTAGTAACCGGAGGAGCAACACCTCATATTCCGTCTGGGTGGCCTCCAACCTGTTGGCATGAGCATCAATTTCTCTAACTCAGTAATTTCTGCCCCCACTCCTCACCTTTCTTCCTTTTTGCATTCCCCATTCTGGATGCCCTCTTATCCCTTCTTTTCTTCTCAGCTGCCGATCACATCTCACTGGTTCTCCTCCCCTTTCCCCTTCTCTCATGGTCCATTCTCTTCTCCTATCAGTCTCCTTCTTCTCCAGCCGTTTACCTTTCCCATCTAACGCCTCCCAGCTTCTCACTTAATACCCCCCTCTCCCTCCCACCTACCTGGTTTCACCCATTACCTTCTAGCTCGTTCATCTCCCCCCCCCCACTGCCTTCTCATTCTGGCTTCTTCACTCTTCCTTCCCTGTCCTGATGAAGTGTCTCAGCCCGAAACGTCAGCTGTTTATTCCTGTCCATAGATGCTGCCTGACCTGCTGAGTTCCTCCAGCATCTCGTATAGTAGGTGATACTCCTGCTGACTGGTAGCATCCTGGCTGCAGAATAGGCTGGTTCAAGTGCCAATGCTGAGATTTGCCACTACTAAAAGGATGCTGTGTCGCCAGAGGGGCCTTTTCTGTCCTTTTAGATGGACATAGGATATCCATTACTGCCATTATTTTAAAGAGAATTGGAGACTGGTATGCTTGCCTTACATATCCAAGTAAAATCACTGGAAGTATTTCATCTGTTCCCATTGCTGGATGCAGTTCACAATTAGCTGCTGTTTTTCTTGTATTACAATAGTTCCTGCTCTTAAAATGTACTTAAGTGCTTCAAACATACTTTGGCCTGTCCTGAAGTCATGAGAAACATGACAATAATGATTGCCTTGCCAGCAGAGATTCAAGTAATACAACATTTGAATAATATCAACCTCAAGTTTGAGGCAAATATAAGAAAGCGTGTGGATACTGGAAGTCCAAAGCAGCACACAAAGTACTATAGGAAATCAGGAAGTCTGTCAGCATCTATGGAAAAGTGTAAACAGTCGACTTTTCAGGCCAAGGCCCTTCTTCAGGACTGAGAAGGAAGGGGGAAGATGCCTGACTAAAAAGGTGAAGGGAGAGGGAAGAGGCTAGCTGGGACAGATGAAGCCAGGTGGGTGGGAAAGGTCTAGGGCTGGAGAAGAAAGAATCTGAAAGGAGAGGAGAGTATTAGGGAGATGGGGGAAATAATACGCAGTTGAGAAGTGAAAGGGCAGAGTGGGGAATAGAGGGGTGGAGGAATTTGTTCACCGGAAGGAGAAACCAACATTCATGCTAACAGGTTGGAGAGTTCCCAGGTGAAGTATAAAGCATTGCTTCTCCACTCTGAGGGTGGCCCCATTTTGGCACAAGAGAATGCCATGTGTCAACGCATTGGAATGTGAATAGGAATCGGAATTAAAATGTTTGGCCTCCAAAAATTTCCGCTGGTAACAGGTGACGCAAAAATGCTCGATGAAGCAGTCCCCCAATTTGAGTTTGAGTAAACCACCGGCTCCATCCTGGCCTACCCTCTTGATTTAGTGTTTCTTAATTATGTGCAAGGCAACGTTCTCAAGCAGGTAGGTCAAAGGCCTGAAACCCAAGCTTTCATTCACCTTCCTCAGTTGGTGTGACTTTGTCTTGTGAGCAAAGAAACATCCCTGAGATTTATGAAATGTAGGAAACATGGTATCAGCAATATTCTGTCCTAAAGCACTTGCTCCATAAAGTAAATCATTACGTCCTGACGTACCAAAAGCATCACTTGAATTTGAACCTTTTAAGATTTGTGGCTGGTTAGAGTTTCAATTATAAACTCTGCTTTTATGTAGCTATGCATGATCAGTATTCAGTTATGAAAATAAATTTCCATAATGAAAACTTAGGAAATAGATTTGTCATAGAAAGCTTCAATGAAATGCTAATAAGACCCTCCATCAACAGACCAATTCCTTCCTCGCCCGTATCCAAGTCCATATGGTCTCATAAATTGGAGTGATTCTATCTCAGAGAAATTTAACGCTTGAGATTTTGGATTCAGTGACTGATGGTCCAGTAGTCATGTGTAACATTCCCTCAATTTTTTTTTCACAGCTGTGCAGACTAACCATTGCTTTGAGTGGGAAATTTTTACACGGCCTTAAAACTGTTTGGAACTCTAAATGATTTTTTTGTAATAAGCACACTATGAATATTTAGAATGATAATTACAAGGTATTTCACAATTATATTAACATAGGTTTCAATATTATATTAACATTATAAAAAAGAAAATTCCAGTTGTGTGGCAACAAAGGCTATGTGCATGGGAGCATTTCAGTTACTGTGTGGCCATGCACCCATGCACCTCAGAGGGGACAGTGGTTGAGCTTGTGCAGCTGAAAACAGGAATGTTGTCTGGCTGTCTGTCTAGGTACCATATCCGATGCGGATATTGGTGACCATGGTTTTCCATATAGATCTATCCCTCATTCATTGGATGACTTCCATTTGCTCGAAGTGCAGCCACCTGGCTAGGCTTTTAATGTACATAAGCCGAAGTCTTCCTCTGGATTTTCTCCCCTCAATCTTTCCAGAGAGTATGAGTTTTTCTCGTTCATCTTTCCGCATGATGTGTCCTAGGAATCTGAGTTGTCTTTCTCTTATTGTCGGTATGAGTGATCAAACTGCTTGGGCTCTTCTGCGAACTTCTTCATTTGATGTGTGTGTGGTCCATGATATTTTTAACATTCTCCTGTAGAACCATAATTCAGCTGCTTCTAGTCTCTTTTCCATTGCTGGGGAAATGGTCCAGCATTCACTTCCATAAGTCAGGATAGAATAAATGTAGCACTGCAGTATTCTGTTTTTAGTGTACATGCTCATCTTTCTGTCTGTTAATATGGTTGGAATGTTAGGAAGCTAAAAAAGAATGTTTTCCCAAACTTCGGTGATTCATTACGAATATTAAATAAAATAAGTCATATTTTCCTTTTCATCATTTTTCTTTAAACATGGGAGCTCATTCAACATTTGTAAAATAGATTTTCTTCACAAGACGGGAAAGTTATAACTGAAAGAAATAACCAAAGCCGAACACAGAAGTCACTGCCTTGAAATGTTGCCAAGGTTCTCCCATGTTCCACAGTAACTACATCAGGAAAACAAATGGAGAAGGAGGATTAAACAGGCAAAAATGCATGCAATTTAACTTTTTGTTCAGGCTTTTAAAAGTATAAACCTGATTTTACATTGTGTGTGCTTAAGAACCAGAGAACCTTATTTACTCCAACACTAATTTTTATTTAATTTTGAGGTGGAAGTTCAATAGTTATACAAATCCTTGGGTTTAATTTAATTTAATTTAGTTGAATTTAAAAGTTGAATTTTATCCTCTCCATTTCTACAGAAATAACACTGAATTTTGAACACTGGTATTACTACATTAGTTGTTTTACTATACTATTTGTTACACATTTTTTCATCACATGGGAAGTGTATTTCATGAAACAAAAGCAAAAACAAAATCCACCGAAATTTCCTTCCCTCCTGATGAAAGATGATCAATAAGGAATTCTGGAAGTCACTATTTGCAACACAACAGCTTAAACTGCTTGACTGAGCATGGATGTATGCCATAAGCTGCATTATACACAACTTGGGTCGTATTAAAGGATACAGTCCAGAGACATACAAATATGCATTAACTAATTTTGAAAATAAAATGATTAATAGGAGATGGGCACACTTTTGGTTAAAAAGCTTTAAGCCTAGGCTTTCTATTTGCAAAGACTGATCCTATTTTCATGCCTGACATCTGAAGAAGACGATTTTTAAAAACACTGGTTATATATCTGCCAGATTCTTTCCAATGGGTTGAAGTGTCTGCCAATTTTCCAGGTTGTAGAGAGAGCGGATGTTCTATACGGTGTTTAAAAAACATACAATTATTTATTCATGTGTTGAGGACAGTAAACTATCAGCAAATGTGTTTTAAACCAAAAAATGTACTTTTTAAGCTGTCTCTGAAGTTGCTATAGTAGCAATCAATGAACATCCAACATTGTCTATAGATCAATGTATCAACAATAGAAAATAAATTCTCTTCAGCATTCATAGATTCTCCAAAGGAAATCTAATTCTACCATTTGGACAAAGAGGTAAAATAGCCAGTAGAAAATCAAAGGGCAATGTGGCCGAGAATCAAGGAGATTATATGTTTCATTTATTGCAGGGTTTAGACCCTCATTCACTAACATGAAAGACACATTTGTATTCAAATACCTGCGAGGCAGAGGAAGCTTGTTCAAGTATAGTAGATTTAGGTTACAGCTTTTATGGAGCAGTTGAGAGATGTGAGCCCACCTTTCAGCTTACATACTCCTAGCAACACAAGGTTTTATCAATATACTGTTCCATTTGATCCTTTCCTCTAAATTTTCATTGTGAAATTAGCCCTTAAGCTAAAAGAGAACATTTATAAAATATATAGGTGCCTTCTGGCAATCTGAAATCAACAAATTTTATAACTTCAAACACTGCACATTTTAAAATAATACAATTTGCAAATTGCAAGTGCTAATTTTTAAAATACATCTGCAATAAGTGAATACCAGAGTGGCACGTTCAAAATTAACAGAAGTTAAAAGAAATTAATTTTTTAAAACACTTTGCCACACACTCCATAAGCTGCAGTGGTTAGAAAATACTCTAGTGCTTTGTTACAGTCAGCAGAACTAATGCACACAGGAATATTAAATGAGGAGTAAATATCCCTACTCGTTCTTACAGGAAAACATCTTATAATACATTTTTAAGACACACACAAGGTTCATAAGAAAATTGCATTCCTTGGTCTAAAATTCAATTACCACTTGATCTGGCGCTTCACAAAAGACCACAGGGATGTTTCTGTCAACACAGATACTGTAACACACCACAGGGTATAACTGTCAAGCAGAGTCCTAAGCACAGTGCAGGATATCACTGTCAACACTAAGGACAAATAGGGCACATAGGAGTTTTTATGAGGTTTGATGGCAGTGGCAGAAATGCCAGAGAAATTGTAGGCCCTGTTCTAGTTGACATGATTCCTATTTATACAATAGAAGTCTGACCTATCTGATCCAAATTACCTGGAACCAGTTCAACTGTTCTGTCCATTTACACAGGCATTCAGCACTGCTGTCATCAGGGGAATCAGACTCACATTAGTCATACAGACATGTACAAAGGATAAGATGTTTGATATAAATGTAACATCCACATCATGTCACTGCTTTTTGTGTCTCAAAATTAGATACAATGGGCTTCTTTTTATTGTTGTTGGGATATGGATGAAACTAGTAAAGCCACAGATATTACATATTTTAGCTGCCTAAGAAAGTGGAGATAAGACTTCTTCAATAATTTTGTGGCATGGGCTAATAAAATTCCAAAGTTCAAAGTCAAAGTCAAAATAAGTTTATTATCAAAGTACACATCTATCACCGTATATCACCTTGAGATTCACTTTCTTGCAGGCATTTACAGGAAAATAAAGAAATACAACAGAATTTTGTGAAGAACTACACATAAATAAAGACTGACAAAGAGCCATATGGAAACAGAGACAAATTGTTCAAATAATAAAGAAGTAAAAATTACTGAGAGCATGACTTGAAAGTGAGTTTGTAGGTTGTGGAAACCGTTCAGAGTTGCGGTGAGTATAGTTATCCACGTTGGTTCAGGAGCCTGGCGGCTATAGGGTAATAACTGTTCCTGAACTTGGTGCTGTGGGACCTAAGGTTCCTGTACCTCCTGTTTAATGAGAAGAGAGCATGGCCTGGGTGGTGGGAGGTCCTTAGTTGGTGTTAAGGTAGGACATCTTAAATCAGTGACAACAAAAGCATTTTGGTGTACATACAGTTCAGACTAACAGACGTTTTAGAAGGAAAGCTGAAATTGATGGGGCTGCCATAAATTTGCTGTTCCTGATGTCTGAGATGGGAGAGGGGAGGAAGTGCAATGTAAGAAAGTTCAGCAACTTGCTACAGTACATGTTGAATTGTAACGAATAGCAGAGGTGCTGATGCAGGGACAGCCCTTTCTTGGATGCTACAGTTGGAAATTCTATTAGACACCTGTATTAATCTCTCAGTCACAGAGAGTTTGAATGTTATAATTATAGAGTCATACAGCACATAATCAGGCCATATTGTTTACGCATTTACTCTCATGCTCTTCTAGCTGCAGCAAAGGTTTCCGGGATGTTTGTGATGACGGTCTTAGGTGGCTAACACAGCTCTTTTATTGGAAAAAGCCACGAAGTATCCACCTCATTGTTATTTGTGATGCAACCCACTATCGTCAAAAAGTTTGCAAACACGTAGATGAAATCTGAATGTAGGTGAAATTATAACTGCTATTCCTCTAGTCCAAACCTGAATGCTGTTTGAAACAGCACATGAAAGCACTAGAGGACTTAAGTGACTCAGGGAGCATCTATAGACTGAAATTGTCTGTCAACATTTCATATTGAGACCCTTCATTTGTGCTGTCCATTTCCTTCCATATGGATGTTGCCTGACCTGAGTTCCCCAGTGCCTTTGAATGTTGCTTCATATTTCCAGCATCTGTGGTCCCTTGTGCCTCAGTCTTATTGAAGGCTGACTATGGGGTGCTTCATTATAAATAAATAAATGGTAGGTGATCTTTAAGAAGTGAAGTAAATGGGGCTAAATACAGCAGTATCAATATCCAACAATCCATGAAATAGAAAGTGTAATCTATTAACTAGCTGAAGATGATTGGGTTAAGGGTTCATCTCTGAGCTATTCCTGAAGCAATATTCTGGCTATATTGTTTAAAACAAAATCCAACATTATCCCATCTCCAGAAAGATTTATGCTCAAGGCCTATTGTCTTATTTGCCTGAGGACTTTGGTCCAACCTCAGTCCCATAGTGACTTACACTTCAATAAAATCGTGAAACCGTACTGCATTGAAGGCAGCACATCACATCCTGACAAAGTAAGAGAGATCTACGCAGCCTAATCCCACTTTAGCCCTTGGAGGGTATTTTAGTATGCTTTAAATATGCAGAGAGGTTTTGCCTTCAGCAGCCTTTCAAGCGGTGAGCTTCTACATTCTGGGTGAACAGGACATCAAGAGCAGAATGAAAGCAAACTTCTTAAAGACCACTTACCAGATGGGGTAGGCCTTTAGCTAAACTCTAAGCAAGACTCAACACTTCATTGTGGAATTTATATGCCTTGCTTACACAAAATTAATTTTATACATGACCATGAAGCACATGCTGCACACTGATATCGTTGCACAAGCACAGAAATGCAAACTCTTTGTAATTGCTTCTCACGCACAGAGGGGACACAAACACGTTTTTGAAACCTCCCAACCGAGATTAGTATTTTGGATTGAATACCTCGCATAACAATAAGTTAGTTCCTAGAGTTTGCTGTGTTCAATAGACAAAGTCTCTTCTTATTGTTACACAGAGTAAACAAGGCTGAACCTAGACTCAGTGGCCACTTTACTTGGTACCATCTGTACCTAATAAAGTGGCCACTGAGTGTATGCTCGTGGTCTTCTGCTGCTATAGCTATAGCCTTCCCGTCAGCTTGAACCAGCCTGAGCATTCTCCTCTGACCTCCAACATTAACAAGGCACTTTCGCACATGGAACTGCCATTCACTGGATTTTTTTTTCTTTTTTTTGCACCATTCTCTGTAAACGCTAGAGACTTATGTGTGTGAAAATCCTAAGAGATCAGCAGTTTCTGAGATACTCAACCATCCACCACCACCCCCAACCCCAGTCTGGCACCAACAATTATTCCATGGCCAAAGTTACTTAGATCACATTTCTTCCCCATTCTAACGTTTGGTCTGAACAACTGAACCTCTTAACCATGTCTTCATACTTGTACACATTGAGTTACTGCCAAATGACTGCCTGAACAGATAACCGTATTATCAAGCAGGTGTACAGTTGTACCTAAAAAAGTAGTCACTCAGTATATATTGGAAAAGGCCTCAAGGAAGCTGCAAGAAATGTCATCAGTGCCTTTCCCACTCTCTCACTAGGCTCCGACACATTAATTAATGAGAATGGTTATAGAACTTCCTGCTTCCATTTCCTATTTGTTCTTTCTCAACTGGGAATGGAAGGAGTGGAGAGCTTTGTCCTGATCATGGGTTGTCATTGTGGTTAATTCATCCTTTGTTATGGCTTTCCTTGATTTATTCAGAGCTTTGCCTTTTGGTGCTCCTGCCTTTCCTTCAACCCATTCCGTTCAATGGGGTCATTGTTCCAGTTGACAATGATGGACGAGTGTAGATTTTTGCCTGGACGTGATATTACAAATTACAGTAGTTTAAAAAATCTGATAATGATACTCAACACTTTAGTGATGCTATATCTGCCAGCTACTCCTCTTAGCAAGCATCATATTACATGATGGATGCTGTCCTTAATGTGAAAAGGGAACTTCCTCTCACAAGGTCTGTATAGTGGTCACACTGTAATGCTATCATAGAAATACATGTCTGAAAGCATGGGTGAGGTAACCCTCACTTTCATATTTTGATTATTTCAGCATTTAACCTCTCTTATTCAGCAGCTATGAACTAAAAGGCTCAGTTATCTTGGGGGGGCGGTATACTCTTAGAAGCAGATAGTGAAGCTGAGAACAAACTCTGTGCTTGAGCTTCACTCAGTGTTTCTTCCAGATGGTGGTCAACATGGAAAATCATACATCTATCAACTGCCAGCTATCATGCACTTTCTGATTCCCCTGCCTTTGTTTGACTCAAAACCATGATACTTAATAGGCTCTCAAATCTTCCAGGCTAAGACTTCACTCAACTGCATATTCTATACAAATACGTCCGACCTTAGCAGGGAAGCAGACTGACCCACAGGCTGTGATAATGCTAAGATACTTATTGGCAATGTCTACGCAAAGCTTTACTGAGATAATATTCAGAACGTTGTCACTTGGATTCTCTTGAAATTATAACCAAAGTTAATGACATTCAGATTTGTTAAATTCATGTGCTTCATTAGAATATACCAAGGGATAGACACAATAAATTCAGCCCTTCATTGCAAAATCCACAAGAATGCCGTATTGCTCAATTGGCAGCATTCAGAATCAGAATCGAGTTTGTTGTCACTCACGTACAGCATGAACTTTTTTTGTTATGTGGCAGCAGCACAGTGCAGGACAGTGGGGGAAGGGAAGGTGGCGGCGTGACGCAACGCGCGCGGCCTCTCCAGTGAGTGATATCTGTATTTGTCAAGTAGGATGCCGTGCACAATCCTGGAGACAGACGTGCGAAGCACGGAGGAACATTCGGAGAAACTTCTGAAATGCCCGCTTCGCTGCTGCTGCTACTGTGCGATCAAGAATCTCCAGAGGGGAAGGCCCTGAATCCTCGGCTTTGCCTGTTGCTTGGTGGCCGGGGTCAGGGTTGAAGTGCTTGGCAGAGATGGTGCTCGGTGTCAGAGGGCTGGTCAGAGGCTCGAAGTTTTCAGATGGACTCAAGAATCGGCTGTGGTCGGGTGCTTCCAGGGTGCTGCATCGGCAAGTTTGTGGCGCTGGAGGTTCATGGTAGGGAGAGTTTTCTTCCTTCTACTGTCAACGTGAGATGATGGGACTTTCAAGACTTTGAGACTTTTTTTTTTTTACCATGCCCATGGTCTGTTCTTTATCAAATTACGGTATTGCTTTGCACTGTTGTAACTATATGTTATAATTAAGTGTTTTTTGTTGGTTTTTTTGTCTTGGTCTGTTTTGTGTTTCTGTGATATCATACTGGAGGAACACTGTATCATTTCTTAATGCATGCATTACTAAATGACAATAATCTAATCTAAAAGTTACATCCAAAACATTAATCAATAAATCGTTGAGTCAATTTATAAACAAACAGATCAGTCAATCAATAAATATATAAGTCGCTAAGTTAGCAAGTACATAGATAGACAGACAGGAGATATATTGTTAGATAGATAACTAGACAATGCAAAAGAGAAATAGCAAGGTAATGTTATTCATGCGCCATTGCCTCGGCAATGTTTTCATTTTTCGTATTGAAATCAGGGCAGCATGTGCCTATGAGCCACTTGACCTGATCATCATTGCATCTAATCCTAAACCTAGATTTGCCAGGTTTCTGCAGGAAAACAATGATAAGGAGAAAGATCATACTCTGCTGTGCTTAAGGGATATTTAAGTTGAGACATCCTGAAATCTCCCTAAGATTTTTAAAGAATCACATCTTGGTACAAATCTAACATGACCCCTCATGCTCTATGTGTCACAGTTCCTCATCTCACCAGACTGGTAAATTGCAGGATCATCACTAATCAAATTCAAATTGCACTGAGTCTTTTCAGGCAACGTTTGAAAATGTTCTAATACTTCCCCTTCCTTCTATTAGGACATTACACTTTGCTTGGATAATATGGCTGGAAAGGGGAAGCATAAGCAATGTCTAGAAACGGGAAGTGTGAGATGGAACTGCAGTACATTGCAGAATACGAACAGCAGAACTCCAAGTTCCCCAAAGCAGAGAACTGAAAAGTGAAGTCAGATAACATCTCTGCTATGGTCTCATTTGCCAAGTATCTAACTATCAATTGAAATGAATCTGTTATGGAAAAAAAGTCATGATTTTCCCACCTTTTAGAACAAATATAGGGAAAAACTCAGCATGGAAGTTCTGGCATGCAAATGATAAAGACAAGATAACTGGAAACATACCACAGTCTACAATGTATTATTCAGCATCTATAATTCTTATTGATGCTTTCTCTTATGAAGTTACCCTGAATGTCATACACAACAATGTTTACTCCAATACACACAACAATAGACTGTGGAATACAAACAAATTAAAACAATTGTTTGAAATATTTCTTTTGATTATTTTGGTGCCAATTAATTAATTTAAAATAAGTTAACATCTCCAAAATTATTGCATAAAATAATTTCAGGATATATGAATTAATATGTTCAGAAAATCACCTTTTTTTTTAAGTTACTGATTTTCAAAACATTTTTCTTCTATGTGTTTCATGTATTAACATAAACATATGAACTATCTGTTAAAAGATGCATAAAAGAGTCTTTAAATTTAAGACAATTTTCCTTTCCTGTAATTGAACAAGAGGGAACATAATTCTGTGACCCTTTTCTGAATAAGTTCTTTAAAAGTCTGAATTGATTCCAAGCCTTTGTTTCAGATACCTGAACCATCATTACCTGAACCTTGAACTCTTTCACTGCAACTGATGATAACATCAAGTCTGACCTTGTCTTCTAATAACTCACATCAAACAACGAGGTTATTTGAACTGCTAACTCAAATGGAGAACTTTATTAAAACTGTGTGGTGAAACTCTACCTCACACCAACAACTTAAATGGTTGCAGAGAAACTGCCAGAAGAAAACATTTAAGCAATTTCATAGCTTTCACACAGAGCAAAACAGCCCTGGGCAGAAGAAAGTTGAGACTGAATCAATTTTGTGTGCTGTTAATAATGATTTGCAATATATGCCAGTGTGTTCAAATTCCTCCATAGATCTGTAGGATATATCTATTTTTGGCAAGGATTGGTTGTTTTTTTTCTCTCAAGATAATAATGGCAGATAATCAACATGATAGTAGGTAACAATGTTCTTAACCTTTATTTAATTAAATATGAATTCACTATTCAGAGCAGAAAAGACTGGTCAATAAAAGTGCACCTGTGTTAAAATAAAACTCCTTTCACACATTTTAATCAGTTAACAAGCTGCTTAATTGGTGTATAAAAAATGAAAAGCTCATTCACCCAGATGTGGTATGCATGAGGGTGAGGCAAATTTTATAAACAATCCCTGTTCATCTAATTTGTAAAGACAGATTGAACATCACAAGGTAGTAATTGGTAAAAGCAATTTTCTTTGTCTGAGGTAAAAGTGTGATGGGAAAAAAACAGATGAAGTCAACTTGCAAGTCCAAAGAGGCCCAGGTGATAGGTTTTATTGTATAGAATGGACAAATGACTACAGTCAAAGAAAAGATGGATATGGGATTCTTCTTTGACAATGTGCATCATTTTTGCACAGGGTATGCCGAGACTGGTTTATCCTACCTCTGTCCATGTTGCTCAGATCATTATAGACAAATGCGGCTCTTAATTTTTTGATGGTGGAATGGAGATACATCTTCACCAAAGGAGGTGTAAGGCTTCCCTTCCGTCCGCTAGCCTGGCAATCACCCTTGGGCAAGGTACAGCACCTAATTAGCCCCTGATCAGGGTCACATGAAACCACAGGAGCAGGTGCTGGATGGTCCTATGAGCAGCTGGTGCTTATCACAGGTACTAGTTATACAACCACTGACACCGTGCAGACAATCTCTGAAGTGTATTGATAGTGGATGGGGTCATCCTTCTTATAAAGACACTGCCCAGAAGAAGGCAATGTCAAACTACTTCTGCAGAAAAATTTGCCAAGAACAATCATGGTCTTTGACCGCGATCACCCATGATGATAATGGTGGCTCTTAATTGTCAAGCAGTTAATGGGAAACCATTGAATGCATGTGAATGCAAGCAGTTCAGTTGAGAGAGTGGAATACTTTCAAAGCATAAGGGTTTTAGAAAGTTGTACAGAAGTGGAATGAACCATGTTAAATTATGTCAGAGTCTGCAGGAAGACCTGATAGAGATGAATAAACATTCGAGAGGCATAGTAGAATCCTTTTCTCCCCCAAGATAGAAATGTCAAATATTAGCAGGCATAGCTTTAAGGTGAGGGTGGAAAGTTCAAGGGGATGGCTTGGTGAAGTTGTATTACACAATGAGTGGTAGGTGGCTGGAACGTGCTACCTTCGGTAGCTGTGGAAGCAGATATGACAGTAGCATTCAAGAGGCTTTTAGATAGACACATGAATAAGCAAGGTATGGAGGGATGTGGTTCCTGTTCAGGCAGAAGGGATTAGTTTAATTTGGCATCATGGTTGGCACAGACATCATGTGATGCAGGGTCTGTTCTTTTGCTGTTGTTGCTCCATGTTCTATATGAATGCACCTTGTTAATCTTAATTGGTCGATTCCTAAATCATTGCTGTATCTCATCAAAATTAACACATGGACCATAATGGAATGAATAAATAAATGAAATGTTTAAAAATGAAAAAGCCCCAGAATCTGTCTACCAAAATTGATAATTACCTTCCCTAACTGTTGTCCACCAAAATAACAACCACATTTAACTGCCAATCCCATCGGAATACTTATACTCACCCCGAAGCCCTCCATCAAACTAATTACCACCCCACCTCCCCTACTGGCAGCCCTCATTCATGAAAAGATGGTTTTACATTCAATTTTGAGATAAAGAATTTTGAGATACTGTAATTACTGAGGATGGAAGTAAACAGGCAGGGAATATGCTGGCCATTTCCAGGTGAGTGGTCTGTAACCAGTTAACTGCTACAGGGATCTGGGCCTCACCCATTTACAATCTATACCAGTGACTTGAATGAAAGGGTCAATTATAATGAATATATATGCAAAGACTGTTGGGGAAGTAAGCTATAAAGAGGAGATTGTAAAGGGATATAGGTTAAGAGATTAGGCAAAGAAGTGTTTGGTGGAGCTTAAAATAGATAAAGCCAGGTTATTCTCATTTGTGGGTAGAAGAGCCAGACTAGATGAGGAAGCCAATTGCACAATACTGTTTTTCTTTCAGTTTTATGCAATTAATAGTCTTTTTTTTGAAGAGTGAAACTCTGCAGCCATTTCAGCAATGAAAATAGAAAATGCTGTAAAGTGTTGGTCTGGCAGTGGCTATAGAGAATGAAGCATGATTGATGGTTCAGTTTGAAGGCCCTTCAACTGAACAAGAAAGGAGGAAAAAACATGTTAGAGAGGTTAGGAGTTGAGAGAGGTAAAAGGAATACCTCATATGATAGTGGTTTCCTCAATAACACATCTGGTTTTTATATAAAGACATAAGAGACTGCTGATGCTGTAATCTGGAGCAAAAAGCAAAAATGTTATCTGAATATGTTACAAAGATAGGGAGAATTCTGGCATTGAATACAATACAACAGCATGAAGGTTATGCTCCAACCTGTAAAACGTTAGTCACACCTCAGCTGGAATACTGCATGCAGTTAATGGAACCACACTAAAGGAATGATGAGCTAGCACTGAAGAGGGTGTAGAGGAGATTGACCAGGGGCTTGAACGGGTGGAGTGTTTTAGTTATCCAGAGTGACATGACAGACTTGGTTTGTTTTCCTAGAGCAGAGGAGAGTAAGACCATAATACCATAATAAATAGGAGCAGAATTAGGCCATTTGGCCCATCAAGTTTGCTCCACCATTCTATCCTGGCTGATTTACTATCCCCCTAGATTTCATTCTCCTCTCTTCTCCCAGTAATCTTTGACACACTTACTAATTAAGAACCTATCAACCTCCGCTTTAAGTACACAGTTAAGAGGAGACTCTTATAATAATGAAAGGAGACATGATTGAAATAATAGAAAATTCTGAGGAGTGTAGATAATAAAACTAGAGAGCATAGATTTAAGGTAAGTGGTAAGAGATTTAGAGGAGATCTGAGGGGAATCTTATTTATCCAATCGTAGAGAATACCTGGAATGCACTGCTGGAGAGAATGGGAAGGCAAAGACACTGACAGCAGTTAGGAAGTATTCAGACAAACACTTCAATTGTCAAGGTAATGAAGACAATGACCCAAGTGCTGCAAAATAGGATTAATGCAGATGGGTGTTTACTGGTCAGTGTGAACTTGGTTCACCAAGTGGCCTGATTTCATGCTATATTACTCTACAAGGTTCTGTGACCCTGCAAATGTTTCGATTAAACTCTGGAAAGCATCTAATGGTAAATTTAAATTGTGCTTCAGGTGCAAAAGCTTGCACAGAAAAGGGAAAAACGCGGTCACAGGATATCAGCAGGTACTGGCATTCTCTCCTGTCGTGATCTAGGTGGGCTACTGCATGAATCAAAGTCAAGTTAGCTGGCAGGTCCAACAAGTAGTTAAGAAGGCAAACGGCATTGCAAATGGGTTTGGAATTTGTAAATAGGAAGGTTTTGTTAAAATTGTACAAGCTACTGATGAGGTCTCACCTGAAAAGCTGCATACAGTTTTGGTCCTCTTACTAAACAAAAATATATAGTAGCAGTACATGGAGGTTTGCAAGGCTAATTCTTGGAATTAGACACTTGTCCCACAAGAGAGACTAAATAAGTTGGGCCTGTATTCCATAGAGTTTAGAAAAATGAGGGATGATCGTATTGAAACACATAAAATTCTACAGGGGCTTGACAGGTTAGATGTTGGGATGTTTTCACTTGTGGGAGAGTCTTGAGTCGAGAGATATAACTGCGAGATAAGGAGCTGGTCATTTAAAACACAGGTACATAGAAACATCTTACAGATGGTAGTGAGTCTCTGGAATTCTCTGCCTGGTGGGTGCTGGGAGCTGGATCATTCAAAATATTTAAAATGGATAAATACTTGATAGTTCAAGGAATAGAAAAGTACGAAGGAATGACACAGAAGAAGACACAAGGACATCAGACATCAGCCATGATAATATTAAATGGCTGGGGATCTTGAAGGCCTGTTGGCTGCTTCCTGCTCCTACATTCTTTTGCTCTTGTACTCATGACCTGAATCTCCAAAGAAGTATCACTGTTCTTTCTTTTCTTTCATTCACAGGTTTCTGGGAAGCACAGATATGTTGTGATGAAACATCTGAAATATAGACAAGTAATCGTAGTAAAAGAGCTCCTACTCCTCGGTCTAAATACACTGGCTGTTGGACTTCATAACTAACAGACCTCAGATAGTCAGGATGCATACGTCCTCTCCATCATCCTCAATACAGGTGCAATGTGCTGAGCCCACTGCAGTACACTCTGCTCACTCATGACTGCACACCGGAGTAATCACATTGTCAAGTTCGCCAATGACACGGCCATGGTGGGGCTCATTACTAACAACCAAGAGATGGCCCATAGAGAGGAGGTGGAAGAGTGGAAAAGCTCAAGGCATGATGCCAGACCTCTTCCTCAATGTCAACAAGACAGAGGAGATGGTTCTCAACTTCAGGAGAACTCGCACTACTTACATCCCTCTTTACATTAGTGGCGGTGGGAACTGCAAGCAGTTTCAAATTCCTGGGAGTACACACCTTGCACAAACTCTCATGGTCCCAGAACACATTCTGCACAATCAGGAAAGCTCACCAATGCCTCTCCTTTCTGAGAAGGCTGACAAGATCTGGATTATGCGCATCTATACTCATGTTATTCTACAGATGCATGGTAGAGAGCATCCTAACGTGCTGCTTCACGGCACAACACCATGGAAGCAGAGCAGTTAGTGTGATGCCATTACAGTCCAGGGCGTCGGACTTCAGAGTTCAATTCTTACAGCATCTGTAAGGAGTCTGTGCATCCTCCCTGTGGAATGCATGTGTTTTCTCCGAGTGCTCCGCTTTCATCCCACAGTCCAAAGGCATACTGGTTGGTAGGTTAACTGGTCATTGTAAATTGTCCCGTGATTAAGATAGGGTTGAATCGAGAGCTGCTGGGGTGGTGCAGCTCGAAGGGCTGGAGAGGCCTGCTCCCTACTGTATCTCTAAATAAAATAAATAAGCGGCATTGTGGCAGACAGGAAGGCGCTACAACTGGTTGTCCACACATCACCAGCACCATCAAGGACATATGTACAGAAAATTGCCGGAAAAGGGCCAGTAACACAAAAAAGGATCCCACCCACCCTGCTCATGGGCTGTTTGTCCCATTCCCATCAGGGAAAAGGTTACATAGCAACCACACCAGGACCACCAGACTCAAAAACAGTTACTTTCCCCAAGCAGTAAAGCTGATCAACACATCTACCCACTAACCCATTCCTCCAAGCCTCCGACCACCATTACTTTATCATTTTCTGTCAGTCATCATGTATGGACACTTCTGTGCCTAGCGTTATCTTATGGGCATACAAACAGTCTATATATGCAGGTTGAGCACCCTTTATCCAAAATGCTTGGGGACAGAAGTGTTTCAGATTTTGGAATTTTTTTGAAATGAGAACCTTGAGATTGGGACCCAAGTCTAAGTATGAAATCCATTCACATTACATATGCAGCTTATACATATATCCTGAAGATAGTTTTATATAATATTTTTAAGAATTTTGTGCATGAAACAATAATGTGTACACTGTACCATTGGAAAGGTAAGCTATCATGACTTCAGCTGCCCAGGTGGATAGTCAGAAGTTGTTTGGCATCGCCATCATTCTCAATTCTGACTTTATGTTCCACCGATTTGCAGTCTTTGTCCTACACTTGTTCATCACATGTACTTATGTACTAATGCAACCATTCAGTGTGTTAGATTTTCATCAGTGACAATTCTGGCAAACTTATCAATGAATTTCTCTGCTGCTTCATGATCAGCACAAATTTTTCAAAATTTAGTACCATGTCATTTCTTAAATTTCTGCAACTAATATTCACAATTACATTCAATTTTCAGTTCGTCATGATAGACCTTTGCTTGTTTCATAATCAGCATAATATTAAGCGGCATGTGTTCACTCCAACACTGATGAACTAGTCTTTCAATACATGATCGACATCTTCAGCTGTCACTTTATGCAGTGTTTCTTTTCTATTTTTACTTCTGTTCATTACTAATGTGTAGGAGTCTATGTGTGTTTAAGATAGGTGCTGATAGATTGTTGATAGATCAGGGCATGAAGGGATATGGGGACAAGGCAAGAGATTGGGGCTGAGAGGAAAATTGGATCAGCCATGATGAAATGGCAGAGCAGACTTGATGGGCCAAATGTCCTAATTCTGTCCCTATATCTTATGGTCTTATAGTCATATGTGAGGACACTTCTCAGAACTGTCTATGGTGCACAGAGACCTGCACATCACCTTGGGAACCTCTCTAGCCCCATGTGGAATTTTCCATTTGTGATGTCACATCAGTGCTCAAAAAATTTGGATTTCAGAGGTTTTCAGATCTTGGAATTTCAGATAAGAGGTGCTCATCCTGTTATAAGCTATCTAATGTACTTATTTATATTTATTGTGCTTTTAAATCATTGTGTTCTTTATCTCACTGTGTTTTTTAAGCAGCATCAGGATCTAGAGTAACAAATATGTCATTCTCCTTTACATTTGTGTATTTGTAAATGACATTAAACGATCTTAAATCCTGAGAAGTGCACAAAAACTCAATTAAATTTCAAAGTAAAGAAGCAGGTATCAGGCCAGATGACCAAAGACTTGATCAAAGGGATAAGGCAGAGACTTTTAGGGAGATTAAAGTAGAGGTCATAGAAAGTGTGGGAGCAGGTGGGACAGTACAGGGACTTAAAAGCAAGGATGAGAATTTCAGTTTGGAGGTGTTAGGAGCAGATCTACAAACACGGGCTTATGTCTTGTACAATTGATGATTAGCCCACTGAAGTTGACAAGCTCCCTCTCCCACAGGGGATGTTCACATGAAGCTTAATGCACTGTTGTTAACTGCAGAAACTGGAGAGCTGGTATGGGCTTTCCAATACACGGTCAATTTCACAAGTTTAAGCCCCACCCACCCACAAGGAGCAGAATATTAAAGCTCAGCTCTGAAGCTTCACTGTGGGGAAGAGCAAAACTGTAAAGCAACAATATAAAATAATCAGCAATAATCAGAGAGAAAATTGAAAACTGACTTTATCATGGAGGTGTGTAAATGTGCAGTTGTGCGGGAAATAAACGTGATACCTTGTTTTTTAAAGAGAGTCACACTTAGTGGTCATTTTATTAGGTATACCTGTGGACCTAATTGTTAATAGAAACGATCTAATCAGCCAACCATATGGCAGCAACTCAATGAAAGCATGCAGACATGATCAACTGCTTCAGTTGTTCAGACCAAAAGTCAGAATGGGGAAGAGTGTGACTTTTAACTGTGGAATTGATTGGTGATGCCAGACGGGGTGGTTTGAGTATCTCAGAAACTGCCGACCTCCTGGGATGTTTACGTACAACAGGCTCTAGAGTTTTACAGGGAAAGGTGCAAGAAACAAAATTAAACATCCAGTGAGCAGCAGTTCTGTGGGTGAAAATGCCTTGTTACTGAGAGAAGTCAGAGGAGAACGGCCAGACTGGTTCAAGCTGACAGGAAGGCGACAGCAATTCAAATCACCGTACATTACAACACCGGTGGGCAGAAGAGTAGCCCTGAAAGCACAACACATCGAATCCTGAAGTGGATGAGCTACAGACTAAGAGACTACAAACATTCACTCAGTGGCCACTTCATTAAATATGGGAGGTACTTGATAATGTGGCCACTAAGTGTAGCTAAGCAAACTAGGCAAAATGGAATAGAATGCTGTATTGATTAGAGTTAGATGGTGGAGAATGAATGGCAAATGGAGTAATTGAGCCAAATGCCACTTTTCTCTGTACTCTTTCCCACTACACATGAACACAATACATATTGGGTCTCAGTCACCTGGACCCTCAGGCCTGCCTCACCACTCAAAGTGATTATGGTTGACACATCACTAGCTTTAACTCCTCAATCCCCCATTTTTTTCAAAATCACCTCTATTTCCACATTATGTACTTCTAATTATCTGCCCTCCACAGCTCTCTGGGAAAGAAAATTCCAGACGTTCATTTCCCGCTGTGAGAAGAAACTGCTGCACAGCTCGGTTTTAAATGACTGGCTCTCATCTTGGAAACTAAATCCACTTGCTTGAGATTTTCCTGCTAGTGGAAACATGCTGGCGTCTATCGCAGATAAATAGAGCTGAGCCACAGATTAGCTTTGATCTACTTGAATGATGGAGCAGGCATTTAGGGCTGAATAGCATCTCTTGATTCTAATGTTCCTATAGTATCGGTGGGATGGGTTACCATCACTGAGCTGATCTACAAAGAAGGTACAGACTCACCTATTCCAGATCTACCCCTTCAGGATCATGTACAGTTGAAGTCAGAAGTTTACATACACTTTAGCCAAGTACATTTAAACTCAGTTTTTCACAATTCCTGACATTTAATCCTAGAAAACATTCCCTGTCTTAGGTCAGTTCGAATCACTACTTTATTTTAAGAATGTGAAATGTCAGAATAATAGCAGAGGGAATGATTTATTTCAGCTTTTATTTCTTCAATCACTTGCATCATTTTCTATGTTTTCCCAGTGGGTCAGAAGTTTACATACACTCGGTTAGTATTTGGTAGCATTGCCTTTAAATTGTTTAACTTGGGTCAAACGTCTTGGGTAGCCTTCCAAAAGCTTCTCACAATAAGATGCTGGAATTTTGTTCCATTCTTCTCGACAGAACTGGTGTAACTGAGTCAGGTTTGTAGGCCTCCTTGCTTGCACACGCTTTTTCAGTTCTGCCCAATTTTCTATTGGATTGAGGTCAGAAAATGATGTCAAGTTTGATTCATCCTTGGGAGCAATTTCCAAACGCCTGAAGGTACCACGTTCATCTGTACGAACAATAGTACGCAAGTATAAACACCATGGGGCCATGCAGCCGTCATACCGCTCAGGAAGGAGATGCATTCTGTCTCCTAGACATGAATGTACTTTGGTGCAAAAAGTGCAAATCAATCCCAGAACAACAGCAAAGGACCTTGTGAAGATGCTGGAGGAAACAGGTAGACAAGTATCTATATCCACAGTAAAACAAGCCCTATGCCGACATAACCTGAAAGGCTGCTCAACATGGAAGAAGCCACTGCTCCGAAACCGCCATAAAAAAGCCAGACTACAGTTTGCAAGTGCAAATGGGGACAAAGATCTTACTTTTTGGAAAAATGCCCTGTGGTCTGATGAAGCAAAAATTGAACTGTTTGGCCATAATGACCATCGTTATGTTTGGAGGAGAAAGGGTGAGGTTTGCAAGCCGAAGAACACCATCCTAACCGTACAGCATGGGGGTGGCAGCATCATGTTTTGGAGGTGCTTTGCTGCAGGAGGGACTGGTGTACTTCACAAAATAGATGGCATCATGAGAAAGGAAAATTAAGTGGATATATTGAAGCAACATCTCAAGACATCAGCCAGGAAGTTAAGGCTTGATCGCAAATAGGTCTTCCAAATGGAAAATGACCCCAAGCATACCTCCAAAGTTGTGGCACAATTGCTTAAGGACAACAAAGTCAAGGTATTGGAGTGGCCATCACACAGCTCTGACCTCAATCTGATAGAAAATTTGTGAGCAGAACTGGAAAAGCGTGTGCGAGCAAGGAGGCCTACAAACCTGACTCAGTTACACCAGTTCTGTCTGGAGGAATGGAACAAAATTCCAGCAACTTACTGTGAGAAGTTTATGGAAGGCTACCCAAAATGTTTGACGCAAGTTAAACAATTTAAAGGCAATGCTACCAAATACTAACAAAGTGTATGTAAACTTCTGACCCACAGGGAAAGTGATGAAAGAAATAAAAGCAGAAATAAATCATTCTCTCCACTATTATTCTGACATTTCACATTCTTAAAATAAAGTAGTGATCCTAACTGACCTAAGACAGGGAATGTTTTCTCGGATTAAATGTCAGGAATTGTGAAAAACTGAGCTTAAATGTATTTGGCTAAGGTGTATGTAAACTTCTGACTTCAACAGTATGTCTCAATAAGATCATCCCTCATTCTTGTAAACACCATGGAATACATACCCAATATGCCTAGCCTCTCGCGACAGGACAAGACTCTCATCCTAGGAATTAGTCTGGTGAATATCTCTTGGACTGCCTAAAATGCTGCTGTGCCCTTTCTTTGGAAAGGAGACCAAAACTATGTTCAATACTCCACAATTTCCTTTTTGCCTAAATTATAACCACTTTGCAATATTCCATTTGTCTTCTTAACCACTTGCAGCTCCTGCCTCGTAACCACAGGTGATTCATGTTTAAGAACAACAAACCCCTCTTGTTGTACTCACTCATCTGCAGACTTTTATTCCAGTTAGACCATCACCTGCCTTTTGATCCCTCATACTCCAGTGAGTGACCTCATGCTTTGCCACATTAATTCCACTGGCCTGGTTTTCGTAAACTCACTCAATCTATCTCTATCCCTTGGCCGACACAAAATTTTCATCACAACTTGCCCTTGCGCCTATTTTTATGTCACTAGCATGCTTGGTTTTCCTACACCTCCTATACCCACACTTGAATACACAAAATAATTCCTCTGATGTTGGGCACAGTAAAATTCTATTCAGGAATCTCTACCTTAAGCAAAAAAGAAATCAGATTAATGAGCAACAGTCCTGTTAGTAAAATCTGAGTTCTGTTCACTAAAGTATTATCATTTATAGTGAAATTCCATAAAACTTGAATATGTAATAAATATGTTAAGTTGTTATTTTAAAGAAGGTATGAGGATTTGAAGCTTAATGGGCTAAGAAATGCCGACAGCTTTTATGATGAAATGTGTGTATTCATCCCCATAACTATCTGGAAGCTCAATACTTCCATAAAAAATGGAAGACTCAAACTTGTTGGTTGCTCTAGGCATGGAATTTCCTGACTAAATTTGGCTGCACAGCAATCCCTGTGTATCTGCCTTCTAGACCTCTGCCACATTAGATCTGATGCAGGGTGGCTACCCCAATGAGAAGGGCTTCAACTGAAATTGATCGATTTCAGTTAAATGTTTTTAATTGCTTCAATTCTAATTTACACTTGTAATTTTTTAAAATAATTTGAACATTTCTGAATGGCTGGCATGTTCAGAAATATTCAGTGATCTCCAGATTGACAGATCTCCAATCCCAAGGGCATTGGCTTTGCTGCCAACAGGTCCTAGTCCATCCTAATGAGGCAATTACATTGTGCAAGAGATGAGCACTACTTTAGGTTCTCAGTATATAAAGTTAGGATGACTTTGATGGCAAATTGTGTTTGACCAGTCTCTCTTTCACTGCTGCCAACAGGAGGTGCAGGAGTCTTGGGTCCCACACTGCAAGGTTTGGAAGCAGACGTTCTTCACTCACCTCAGCACTGAACGTGCTCTGTGACTGTGGACTCACTTATGGGGACTCTGCAGTTCACATTCCATGTGTTTTTGTTTACCCTTTTTTACTATTTGTGCAATTTGATCGAAACACTTCAGCACTGAACTGACTCTGCAGCTGTAGCCTGCAAACATGGGGCTCCTGGGCCGGCGTCACCTGCCTCAGTGGTTTGTTAGTTGTGGACTCACTTTCAGGGGCTCTGTGGTTTGATATTTAATGTTCTGTGTTTTATTTGTTTACTTTTTTATTGTTTGCGTGACTTGTTCTTTTCGCACAGAGAGGGTGCTTGATGGTCTTTGTTGTGGGGGGTTTTTCTTTAATTGGGCTCTGTTGTATTTCTTTGTTTTGTGGCTACTTGCTAGTAGATGAATCGCAAGATGGCAAAGTACATTTATTATCCTTTGATAATAAATGTGCTTTGCAGTTTGAACTGTGAAATTGACATTGGTGGATCTGGAAAATGTAAAATTGTACTTTCTTCATCACTCAGCAGTGAGTGTGCAGCTCACAGCTGGCAACCCTTCTCAGCCCATTGATACTACTGGAACATTAGAAACAAGATCTTTCCCTATCCGCCCCAGCAAAGCCTTATCCATCATTCAAATAGATCAAAGCTGGTCTAAAGCTCAGTTCCTTCTACTAACTCAAGGTATTGTTGTAATGAGGTGGTCTGTATGGGTGGCATGTAAAGGAAAGTTTTTCGCTGCTCCTCAGTGTATGTGAGTGTAATAAACCGATTTACCAATTTATCAGCTTTGTCCACAAACATCACTAATTCATCAAAAATTCATTAATTTGAGGCTTAAAGGTTCCATTTTAATCTAGAATCATAACTTTTTGGGGTTTTGAATCTAGATTTTCTTCAGCATTATGTGAAGAAAACCTTCCTGATCTCCTGAGGCCTGATATAAACTTTCAACTAAAAATGCCAACAGGTCCTTTCCTCCCATAGATGCAGCTCGATCCACTGGAGGACTTCCAGGAGATAGTTTGTTGTTCCATATTCCAGCATCTGCAGTCCCTTGTGTCCCCTTCCTGATTCAACTTCTGTGAATGCTTACCCCCTCTTATTCTGAATACTCCACTATAAGAAATAGCTTCCTCGGATATTCCAGATTAATAACTTTTCTGTCAAACACCTTTATACTTTTAAAGACCTCAGTATGACAGTCACTTAAACACTTAAACTACAAAGAGACAAGCCATGCGTTGACACGGTGCTTGCCATGCAAGTTGATAGGGTCACTTTTGGGCTGACAACAGAGATGCAGAGTTTTTTATATGTAAACCAATTTCCCAAAAAAGTGACCCTATCAACCTGTGTGACAAACACAGTGCAAACACATGAGAGATTGGGAAATGCTGATGTTTAAAGGGACTTAGTTGTTATTGTATATCATTCACTGGAAGTCATTGTCCATCTAACATGCAGGTGAAGAAAGTAATTAGAGAATCAAATAGTGTCTTTACTATGAAAAGATTTGGGTACAGAAGTAAAGATGTCTTCTGCAATACATTGGGCTTTGCTGAGACTGCACCTGGAATACAGGGTACTAGTTTTGCCTTGTTATCCAAAGAAGGAGTATACCTACCTTAGATAGAGTGCAACAAGTACTAACTAAACTGGTTTCTGAGATGGGGAGTTTGGTGCATGAGGAGAGATTGAGTGAATGAGGCCATTTTCACAGGACCTTACAAAAATAAGCGGAGAGCTTACTAAAACTTGTATAATTCTTACAGGGTATGATTGGGTGGATGCAGGGAGGATGTAAAACTAGGAGTGTAAAACTAGGGAGTCACAGTTTATGAATATGGGCTTGATGATTTCACATAGAGGACTGTATCTTTGAAATTCTCTACTCTGAAGAACTATGTCAGGTCAGTTATTGACTCCAATTAAACCTATGATCAATAAAGTTCTAAATATGTAGGAAATCATTGAAAATTAAGAAAATGGCACCGAGCTAGATGATTAGCCATTATCTTGGTGGATGGTGGAGTCATTTGAAGGGCCAGATAGCCTGCTCTTGCCTCTTATTCTTAACGCTATTTTCAAATGAGGTCTTATTCTTAAATGTGAAACACTTTGGGGCATTTTGATGTTGCAAAAGACAGCAGGGCAATTATTATTTCTTCTCCCTAGTCGTGATGTAAGTTAGCACAAAATTGAGGAGATGTTTAAACACATTGTAAAAAGAGAAATTCAAGACTTATTTATTAACTCTAAGAATTTTATATCCAGAAGAAAAAGTGAGAGATAACCAAACACAACTTAACTCTTTACCTCTTTACCTGTAGCTTAAATTCAGAATTTCATTTTCAGTAACATCTGCTTCATATAGTCTATATATATTTTTGTTATCTTTTCATTTGCATTTGAATTCTGCAGATAGTTTAAAGGTGACCTTCATATAACAGGGATTTCATATTTATATAGAACTCTAGTTGCATCTGTATTCAATGTTACACAAAATACTTTCTTAATACGGTATGGTAAATGATGTGGCAAAGCATATTTAATAGAATGAATCTGAATGGCTTATTGCTCCTGAAGCGCAGTTTCACACGTTTGACTAAACTTGATGCCTTATACAATTTTATTAAGTTTAATTTGCAAAGAATGGTTTACTTTACACTTGTCATAACAAATCATGGAAAATGAACTGGACCTTGTATTCCAAGATGCCCAGGAGTCTTCTACTGAACTGGATCAGCTTTACTTGGTGTTATCCTACATCAAACTTCACTGACAGGAAAAAATTAAGCAGTCCAACCAATTTTCAATTTCATTGAAAAAAAATTGAAATCCAAGCATTACTTGTCAAAATACACGATTTTACATTTAAATTTTGAGCTTAAGTTCTCAAAAATACAATACAGTTGCACTCCTATTATAACTTCTACAACACATTGTATTGAAGAGCTCAAATATTAGTATTTCTGGTTGAAAATTTATTTTGTTAATTATAAAAAGGTGTTCCTCTTGATGAAATGGTTGTTTAAAATGGAATTGTAATTATCATCTGTTTTACTGATTGTCATGAGCTCAGCCTGTGAAACAAAATTATATTCCTTATGCATTTGTGTTCATAACATAATATATAATTTTCAAAATAAATGATCAGTATTCAAAATATAGTTTTACTTTTAAACAGAAAATACTGTAAATATATCAGATAGCATTTCTCCATGTTTTTCATTACCTATTTCCAGCTCCCACATTATTTTGTTTTATAATTCAATTTTGATATTTTAACAATTATAAAGGATCTTGATTTGTCCCTTTTGATTTAATTTGTGTTTATGCTGCTGTGAGGTACGTAAAATTATCGTATTGGGTGAATATTCAAAAAGAGATAAAACTTTGTTTCTATTCAGTGGGAAGGTTGTAATAAAAAGCCAACTGTTCAAGTGACAATGTATGCTCCTCAATGATAGTGGACTAAAATATAATTTAGTAACATTCGACTCCCAGCAAGGTCAGAGGATGAAGAGGAACTGCACAATTTATCACTGCTGTTCTTTTTCTTCAATCCTCTTATAATGCTTCTTGGCTTTCTGCTGATGTGAATCTGACATCTGAACCATAAAAGGATTAAAACATGCTGGACAGCTGCTGTTGCTAAACACCCTGAATCAAAAAGATGCCAGTTAACTTTGCCATTTGTGTCAACACTTTCAGAATGAGAAAGGATAGGGTGAAAAATATGTGAGGTTTAACGTAAGAGTTGGCTTGTAAGCTTAATGCAAAACATAAAAATTAAAAATTAAAAATCCAAAACCAGAAACATGGCTTTTAACATAGTTTCCAAAGAACTTTGTCCAAGTGGTAGTTCGGCTCAATTAGAAATACGCTGAGCTCTGGGACAACACCTCCAGGGTTTAACACCTGATTGTGCCGATCAATCCTAATCCGATAGTTCAGCACAGCATTTAGAAAGGCTCTCATTGTTCCAGATACACTGGGCCAGATCATACTTATGTTTGGCCAATGATTCATTGCTAGAGGGATTGAATTCAAGAGCAGGGAGGTCATGCTGCAACTGTACAGGGTACTGGTGAGGCCGCACCTGGAGCACTGTGTGCAGTTCTGGTCTCCATACTTGAGGAAGGATATACTGGTTTTGGAGGCAGTGCTGAGGAGGTTCATCAAGTTGATTCCAGGGATGAAGGGGTTAACGTTGAGAGATTGAATTGCCTGGGACTATACTCTCTGGAGTTCAGAAGAGTGAGAGGGGATCTTACAGAAACATACAAAATTTTGAAAGGGATAGATAAGATAGAAGTAGGAAAGTTGTTTCCATAGGTAGGTGAGACTAGAACTAGGGGACATTGCCTCAAGATTCAGGGGAGAAGATTTAGGACGGCGATGAGGAGAAACTGTATTTCCCAGAGAGTGGTGAATCTGTGGAATTCTCTGCCCAGGGAAGCAGCTGAAGCTTCCTCACTAAATATACTTAAGAAACAGTTAGATAGGTTTTTACATAGTAGGGGAATTAAGGGTTATGGGGGAAAGGCAGGTGGATGGAGCTGAGTTTACGGGCAGATCAGCCATGATCTTATTGAATGGCGGGGCAGGCTCGATGGGCCAGATGGCCTACTCCTGCTCCTATTTCTTATGTTCTTATGTTCTTACTATCCACTTCTGCTCATTGCTGCGTGGAAGAACTGAAGTCTCTACCTCTGCCAAAGGACACACTATTGAATCCAGAGACAGTTCTAGATCACCCTGAACCAAGGATCTGGATAACTAAAAATGTTCTATTAAGCAACACACTAAAAGTTGCTGGTGAACGCAGCAGGCCAGGCAGCATCTCTAGGAAGAGGTAGAGTCGACGTTTCGGGCAGAGACCCTTCGTCAGAACTAACTGAAAGAAGAGCTAGTAAGAGATTTGAAAGTGGGAGGGAGAGGGAGAGATCCAAAGTGATAGGAGAAGACAGGAGGGGGAGGGATGGAGCCAAGAGCTGGACAGGTGATTGGCAAAAGGGATATGAGAGGATCATGGGATAGGAGGCCTAGGGAGAAAGAAAAGGGGGAGGGGGGAAGCCCAGAAGATGGGCAAGTGGTACAGTGAGAGGGACAGAGGGGAAAAAAGGAGAGAGAAAAAAGAATGTGTATATATAAATAAATAAATAACGGATGGGGTATGAGGGGGAGGTGGGGCATTAGTGCAAGTTTGAAAGTCAATTCTTCTGACGAAGGGTCTTGGCCCGAAACATCGACTGTACCTCTTCCTAGAGATGCTGCCTGGCCTGCTGCGTTCACCAGCAACTTTTAGGTGTGTTGCTTGAAATTCCAGCATCTGCAGATTTCCTCGTGTTAAAGTTCTATTAAGGTTGAGTTTGTTTTCTTCATAGTTATGTTTCTCATTAATTTTGCAGGAGTTTATAATGTTTTAATTCAATCTTTTCTTTTGATAAATTTTATTTTTAATAAATTAACATAATATACACTCTGTGGCCACTTTATTGGGTACAAGATGCACCTAATGAAGTGCCACTGAGTATATTTCTATATATTCGTGGTCTTCTGTAGTTGTAGCCCAGCCACTTTAAGGTTTGACGTGTGGTGCATTCAGAGATGCTCTTCTGCACACTGCTGTTTTAACACCTCTGAGTTATTATCACCTTCCTCCCAGCCGGAACCAGTCTGGCCATTCTCCTCTGACTTTTCTCATTAACAAGCCATTGTAGCCACAGAACTACCACTCACTGGATTTTTTTTTGTTTCTCGCACCATTCTTTGTAAACTTTAGAGGCTGTTGTGCATGTAGTGTGGTCAGTAGTTTCTGAGATACTCAAATTATTTGTCTGGATCCAACAAATATTCCATGGTCAAAGTCACTTAGATCACATTTCTACCCTGTTCTGATCTTTGGTCAAAGTAACTGAACCTCTTGATTACGTCAGCATAATTTTATGCATTGTTTTGCTGCCACATGATTGGATGATTGAATACTTGCATTAATGACCAGCTTGGCCTAATAAAGTGGCCACTGAGTGTACTTCAACTGATTCAAAATGTCAGTGATCAGGAGAGACATTGGAGACAGTTTGAAATGCCTTTGATGACATGAGCTGTCAAAGACCGTTAAGAAGACTGGGGGATGTGGCACGTGCTGCTTGAATCCTGGTCACTACCAACAGAGACTATTTCACCTCTTAGGGCATCTGTGGCAGCAGAGGTCTGAGTCATTGCCCGTGCCGTTACCCACAAGAGGTAAGTGTGAGGACTGGGTGACCTTCGGGACATAACTGAGGCATGAGTAGTCTATATGCTTCAGGCTGAGCTAGTAAGCAAAGACTCGCTCTGCCTAATTAGGTAGGTTTAAAAGTCATAGCATTACTCCAATGAAGAAGAAAAATGATCTCTGCTGGCGACCTGGAAAATCTTCCCCAAAGCAATACCACAGAAAGCAGATTGTGATAAAATTTAAGCAGGATGCCTTAAACCAGAATGAAATTAGGTTTTGGGCCAAATTTCAGTAACTTGCAATTGTTAGTCTCTCTGGAGAAGTTGTGTTTTCTGAGGTTTTGAAATGCATAAAATCAAAGGAATTTATAGATTTGTAAACCATGATGAATGAGCATCATTTTGTTTGGAACAAATACCTACTGTTTCAAATCTAGTTCATATATAAATATAACATTTCCAAAACATTAGAAGACCCTGGAGTCCAACAATAAGCTTCCTTCATTCCTAACGATAAATAAATTCAGAGGCAGCTCAAACATCACAAAAATTCATAAACTACATGACTTCATAAATCCTATTCCCCCACCCTACTCCCACAAGAATACACAGGTGTGTTTCATTCTGCACTCGAACAGTGGACCACTGAGATACCCAACAGCAAAGGGAGGAAAATGTGTGAAGATCTGTTTATACTATCTGTACCATTTACCTCGTCATGGGGTCATCGACTCATACAAGGGAAACAAGCTCTTCAACACAACTCGTCTATGCTGACTATGTTACCCATCTGCTCACATTTGGTCCACAACTCTCTAAGCCTCTGTTATCCATGTTTTATCAAAATGGTGTCAGGTCACCCTAAATTCTTGTACTTTCTTTGGATAAGGTCCTAGTTTATGCTACCTCTCCTAGTAAATCAGGCCACCATATCCTGATAAATCTTTTCTGTACTATTCCTAGTTTAATAAAATCTTCCCTATAACAGGACGATCAAAACTGTACATACTATTCCACGTGTGTCCTCACTATGTCTTACATAATTGTAACAGAACCTCCCCACACCAAGTGCCTTCTACACCGCCCTATTTGGCGGTGATGTGGCTTTCGGGGATCCATGCACTTGCACGCCAAGGTTTGCCCATTCCATAACACTCACCAGGGCCCTATCATTCACTCTATAGGTTTTACCCTGGTTTGATCTTGCAAAATGTAAAACCTCACATTTACCTGGATTGAAAATCATTTGCCAATCCTCAGCCCATGTACCAGCTGATGAAGATCACCCTGTAATTTTTCATAACCTTCTACTCTATCTGCAATACTATCTACCTTAGTATTATTTGCAAACTTACTATCTATGCCTTAGATATTCACAACCCAATTGTTTATGTCACAAAGGTCCCAGCACCAACCCCTTGGCAAATCAGTAGACGCAGGCCTCCAGTTTAAGAGCCAAACCTCAACTCTCTGTTTTCTGCCTCTGAGCCAATTATGAATCTCATCTGCTATCCCCTTTAGATCTCATGTGATCTGATCTTCCAGACTAGCCTGCCATAAGAGACTTTGTCAAAGTCCATAGTAAAGTCTATATAGACAAAATCCACTGCTCTGCCCTCATCTGCCAAAAATCTGAAAAGATGAGGATGAGGAATCAAGATGAACAATATGTTAATTATCAGGATTTCCACAAGTAAAATTCTGAAGTAGTTTGAAGTAGTTTTATTGAGTAAATGAGATTATTGTGATCTTGTCAGAAGGCGAAGGAAATTCAGCATGTGCCTATTGACTTTCACCAATTTTTACAGCTGCCTGAAGAATGCATCACTCCTCGGTATGGCAAATATTCTTCTCAGGGTCACAAAGTCTGCAGAGGGTTGCGGATACAGCTCAGTTATCACAAGAACTTGCCTCTCCTCCATTAATTCTGTCCACACTTCTTGCTGCCTTGGGAAAGCAGCAAACATATTCAAATGTCACTCCCACCCCAGTCATTCTCTCTTCTTTCCCCCTTCCACTGGGCAAAAGTACAAAGGCTCAAAAGCATGAACCACCAAGCTCAAGGACGTTCTGTCTCATTATTTTAAGACACTAGTATAATATATAGATAAACTCTTGATCTCTCAAACTACCTGTTCATACACCTTCCACTTATTGCCTACTTTCACTGCACTTGCCCTGTTATGGTAACTATACCACTATATATAATGTTATTGTTTTACCCTTTGTACTACTTTGATGTACTTATGATTTAGAATGATTCATATGGATAGTATGCAAAACAAAATTTTTTCAGTATATCTCGGTACAGTGGATTGTGCATAACTAGACACTTGTAAAGGACCAATAAAACAAAGTCGGGTTTAAGCAGAGTGGGCGTAGTGTGAGTGGGCCAGGTGTACACTCAAGATCACCATCAGGAGGGGGAAAGGGGATAGGCAGCCAGTGTAGAGTATCCCTGAAGCTGTTCCCTCAACAACAACTATACCACTTTGGATACCTTAGGGAGCTGAGTGGATGACCTAGCAGAGGAAAGCCACAGTGGTCATGCCTCTGGCATTGTGTCTAGCTCTGAGGCTCAAAAGGGAAGGGGGAGAAGAAGCAAGCTGTAGTGATAGGGGATTCATTGGTTAGAGCAACAGAAAGGAAGTTCTATGGATGAGAACGAGATTCCCAAACGTTTTGTTGCCTCCTGACTGCCAGGGTCAGGGACATCTTGGACCGAATCCAAAGCATTCTTAAGTGGGAGGGTGAGCAACATCTGTACTAATGACATTGGTAAGATGGGTGATGAGGTCCTGCAAAGTGAATTCAGGGAGTTAGGCGCTAAGTTAAAAGACAGGGCTGCCAGGGTTGTGCTCTCAGCATTGCCACCTGTGCCACATGCTAGTGAGGGCAGAAATAGGAAAATCATATCAATTATCATGTGGCTAAGAAGTTAGTACAGGAGCGAGGGCTTCAGATTTTTGGATCATTGGGCTCTCTAGTGGATAGTGGAGTGGTCATGGAGAGAGATATGATTACGCCTACTTAGAAAGCCGGGAATCAAAGGGTCGAGCATGGAGGTACTAATGATCTGAGCTGCATATATTTCAGTGCAGTGATTATTGCTGTAAAGGCGAATGTATTTAGGACAGGTGTCAGCACATGGAATTCTGACTTGGTTGCAGGAGGGGCAGGACTGGCAGGTCATTGTTCCAGGGTTCCATTGTTGTAGATGTGACAGACCAGGAGGGATTAAATGGGGAGAGGTGGCATTACTAGCCAGGGAAAATATCAAGGCAGTGCTCCATCAGGACAGACTGGAGAGCTCACCTAGTCAGGCTTTATAAGTAGAACTGAGGAATAAGAAAGGTATAACCAGATTATTGGGATTATATCATAGACTACACAATAGTCTGCGGGATTTAGAGGACCAAATTTGTAAAGACTGCAGACTGTTGCAAAAACATAATGTTGTGATAGTAGGTGATTTTAACTTTTCACATATTGACTGGGAATCCCATATTGTAGAAGAGCTAGATAGGAAAGAATTTGTCATATGTGTTCAAGAAAGTTTTCTTAATCAGTACATAGAAGTCCCAAATAGACAGAATGTGATTAGGAAATGAGACAGGGCAGGTGACAGAAGGTTGTGGAGAGGAACACTGCATCTAGACATCATAGTGCTATTAGTTTCATGGTAACTATGAAAATGGGTAGATCTGGTCCTTGGATTGAGATTCTAAATTGGAGAAAGATCAGTTTTGATGTTATCTGAAAAGATCTGGCAAGTGTGAATTGGGACAGGTTTTTTTTCTGGCAAAGATGTACTTGATACATGGAGGCCTTCAAAAGTGAAGTTTTGAGAGTACAGAATAAAAGGTGAGGATAACAGGTTTTCAAGAGATACTGAGGCCCTGGTTGAGAAAAATAAGGAGATTCATAGAAGGTAAAGGCAGGCAGGAAAAAATGAGGTTCCTGAGGAGTATAAGAAGTGAATGAGAACACTTAAGACAGATATCAGGAGGACTAAAAGAAGACGTGAGGTTGCTCTTGCAGGCAAGGTGAAGGAGAGTCCTAAGAATTTCTCCAGATATATTAAAAGCAAAAGGATAGGAAGTGACAAAATTGGTCCTCAGGAAGATCAGAGTAGTAATCAATGCATGCAACCAAAAGAGATGGGGGAGACCATGAATGGATTTTCTGCATCTGTATTTACTCTAGAGACTGAAACAGAGTCTATAGATCTGTGGCAATGCAGCAGCGAGGTCATGAACCATATTCAGATTACGGAAAAAGAGGTGTTTGTGGTCTTGAGACAAATTAGTGTGGATAAATCCCCGGGGCTTGACAATGTATTCCCTTGGACTCTGTGGGAAGATAGTGCAGAAATTACAGGGGTCCTAGCAGAGATACTTAAACCATTTTTAGCCACGGGTGAAGTGCCAATACATTGGTATATAGCTAATGCTATTCTATTGTTTAAGAAAGGCTCTAAGAATATGCCAGGAAATTATAGCTGGTGAGCCTGACATCAGTAGTGGGAAAGTTATTGGTGGGTATTCTAAGGGACCAGATATGTATGTATTTGAATAGACAGGAACTGATTAGGGATAATCAATGTGACTTTGTGCATGATAAGTCATGTCTAACCAATTTCATAGAGATTTTCAAAGAAGTTACTCAAAAGTTGATGAAGGCAAGGCAGTGGATGTTGTTTGTATGGACTTCAGCAATGCCTTTGACAAGGTCCCGCATGGGAGGTTGGTCAAGAAGTTCTAGTCGCTTGGCATTCAAGATGAGGTAATAAATTGGATCAGTCATTGGCTTAGTGGAAGAAGCCAGAAAACATTTGTAGATGGTTGCCTCTCAGATTTGGAGGCCTATGTCTAGTGGTATGCCACAGAGATCGATGCTGGGTCTGTTGTAGTTTGTCATCTATATCAACGATCTAATAGTAAACTAGATCAGCAAATTTGTGGATGACACCAAGATTTGGGGGGTATGGTGGACAGTGAGGAAGATTATCAAAGCTTGCAGCGGGATCTGGGCCAGCTGGTGAAGTGGGCTGAAAAATGCAGATGGAATTTCATGCAGACAAGTGAGCTGTTACATCTTGAGAGGGTAGGCCTCACATAGTGAGCAGTAGGCCGCAGAGGAGTGTGATAGAACAGAGGAATCTGAGAATACAGATCCATAATTCCCTGAAAGTGGCAACACAGGTCATAAAAAAATGCTTTTGGCACATTGGTCTTCATAAATCAATGTATTGATTATGAGAGTTGGGATGTTATGTTGAAATTATATAAGATATTGGTGAGGCTTAATTTGGAGTATTGTACGCTGTTCTAGTCACCTACCTACAGGAAAGGTGTAAATAAGTTTGAAAGAGTGCAGAGATAATCTACAAGGATGGTGACGGGCAAGGGTTGAAAAAGTGAGAACTTTATTCCCTAGAATGTAGAAGATTGAGGAGCGATTTGATAGAGGTATACAAAATTATGAGGGGTATAGATAGGGTAAGTGCAACCAGGCATTTTCCACTGAGCTTGGGTGAGACTAAAATTAGAGGTCATTGGTTAAGAGTGAAAGGAGAAACGTTTAAGCGGAACATGAGAGGGAAACTTTGCACTCAGAGGGTGGTGAAATGTGGAATGAGCTTCCAGTGCAAGTGGTGAATGCAGGGTCGATTTCAACATTTGGGAGACATTTGGATAAGTACATGGATAGGAGGAGTGTTTGAGGGTTATGGCTCGGGTGCAGGTCCTGTTTCTGTGCTGTAGTCTTCCATGACCTCTTTGACTTCTAGGTGACAAAAATAGCCCAATTACCAATATTTTCATTTGTTCACTTCTCAAGATATGGAGAAACCAGCATTTATTGACGACCATTGGGGAGAAGGTGATGAGACACCTACATGAACTGTTGCAGTCCTGCTGTTTGGGTGTGCATTCCAAGATTTAGATCTAGCAATGATGATAGCACAGTGTCACATTTTGAAGTCACGATGGATTGCCATACAGGGAGAGCTTATAGATGTGTTGTTCCTATAGTAATGCTGCCCTTGTCTTTCTTATGTAGGTAATAGGCTTAAGAAGTGGATCTAGGTGATCAACTGAAGGGCACACTGTGGTCAAGATATGATGATCATGAAGGGAATGAGAAACTGATGCTGCTAACTGAGCACCAACTAAAGGACTGCTTTGTTTTGAATGATGCTGGGCTTCTCTAGAGTTTCCTGACCTATATTTATTCAGGCAAAAGGGGTTTTCTGAATCACACTCCTGGCATGTCATGTTGAAGGTGCCTGCACAGCAGCTTTGGGTGTCCTATGGAAATGGACCTCAAGATCTCTCTGCTCCTCCACACTGTCAAGAGTCTTACCATTAATATTATATTCTGTCTTCATATTTGACCTCCGGAGATGAACCACTTCAATATGTGTGTATTTGTGAGTGGAATTGTCCTGATATAAGGAGAAAAGTTGATGGAGTTGTTGAAGATGATTGCGCTGAGATTGTGCCCCAAGGAGCTCCTGAAGGTGACGGCCTGGGGTGAAGTGACTGATCTCTTGCACCGTTACCATTTTCTATCATGTGTGGAATATCGCCTGGCTCTGGACTGATACCCCCTTGACCCCACTGACTTGGTGCTTCTCTTGGTCAAATTCCGCCTTGATGTCAAATACAGTCACTTTCTCCTTTGCACTGGAATCATTCCATCCAGTCCATGTTTGGACCATAGCTGTGATGAGATCTGGAACCAAGTGGTTCTGATGAAATTCAAACTGGAAATGAGTGAATAATAATTGGTTATTAAATGGTAAGTATTTGTGGTCAAGTTGCAGATTGGACCTCAGCAATTCCTGAAACCCAAGAGTAAAATCATAGTCTGCATTAAGCTAGTACTAACCCAATAAGGCAATTCAATTGGGTTTTATATTTATGACCAAACTAAATCAGGTCAGTATTTTTTATCATTTTGCCTGGATTTAACCAGCTGCTTTACTGAATAAAAAATACACATCTCACGCTATTTAGCAAAAAGATCTATTATTTTAACAATAACATTTTGTTACTAATTAGGTTGGAATCAAACAAGGTAAGGGATTATCAAAGGGTCAAAATAGTACTGGTTATTCACTATAGGAAGTTTTAGGTGGTTAGTTTCTGGTTTGGGGTGTATAAGTTCTAGTAGATGTGCCTCAGCCTGTTCACTTTATTTAATGAATGAAGTTCAAAGTTAACATGCAACTTGATTAATATTATGTACCTGCTTTTTCCTACTGTTAAGATATGAAGAATTTTGAATGGATTGGCCATCTTCAAAAACAGTTCGGTACATGGCCATCAAAACCTTTGAGCAAAAACGAAATGCCAAAAATAAATCTGAGTCACAAAACTAAAAACAAACAATATTTTCAGATACTGGCCAAAATTGGATGAGTATGCCCTTCAATCCTGACATCATCTATACCAGAATGGTTATTGGGATTGACTTCATACAAGCAAACTCAAAGTAGGATCACAGAAAAAAAACTTCAGGAATAATAGGTGTGCCTTTGCAATGGGAGAACTGAATTTCTCACCTGCATTTGCTGACAATGATCTCTCTCAATGTCAGCTAGAATTGCCTGCATTGTGCAGAATGGCTGGAGGTTTGCTTCGACAGAATATCGGAACATTTCAACATCTCTACCCAGAAGATTGCTCACATACACCCGTTTCACTCACCTCCCCCAGAAATCGTGTCATCATGAAGACAGTGGAGAATGTAGTGATTCAATAATTGAAAGTAAATCTGCAAAAAAATATATAACAAATTAATCTCTCAAGTGAGATATGAAGTGTGTGAATAGGTAAGAAATAGAAACAAGAATAAGCCATTCAACCTCCTGTAAATGCTCTGCTATTCAATAAGATTATGGGTGATCTTTTACCACGGTGCTCCTCTTTGCACTAATTCCATATCCCTTGATTTCTCCAAGACCCAAATATCTAATGCTCGCTGTCTCAACACTAGGCCTTCACAGCCTGTTGGTTCAGTGAATTCCAAAGATACACCAAGTTCTATTTTAAGAAATGCCCTCTGATCTCAGTCCTGAATAACTGAACCCTTATTACAGGACTGAAGCTTAGGTCTGAACAACCCAGACAGGGGAAGCGTCAGCTCCTCATCTACCTGCTCAAGCCACTATTGGTAAATCTGGGTTAGAATTACCTAAATAAACTTCTAAAAATAGTGCATTACCGATCAGGATGAAGTAATTAAAAAGATCAGACAGATAAAACATAGCTTCATATATTGCAATAAAGATTATATTCAAAGGTACATTGAGGCATGTTAATCTGAGTGAAACACCTGTCACTTTTATCTTATGTGATATGGATGGAAGTTTTACATTATAACAAATAATATGTTGCATAAGTAATAAAATAAATAACTCCTTTTAGATAAAATCAGAAGAATGTATTACTTCACCCATCCTCTAATCCAACCCTACCTTTACCTTTGCTATCACTACATAAAAGAAGCCAATATGCAGGTAATTTCTAACACTGCAACTATAGCAGATCTTGAGCACTTATGTGCATGCCTATCAAAGGGTCATGTCTTGAAGGATCTGGGTTTACTTTGACTTGGATTTGCAGAGGTGAATGAGAATCAAACATTCGAAACCAACACTAAAGAACCACTCTATCCACTGTCAATTCAATAATGCCTGTGGGAGCAGGGATTAGCTAAAGTGAGGGTACACATAGAAAGTTTTTATTGCAGTTTGTGGACTCTGTAGTGACTACATCTGATTGGCTATAACTAAATACAGATCAAAATTAACCTTTGAAGCAATGCCCAGGGAAAATTTGCAGCATTAACTCTTTCAGAAAATAATTGTCTTTGACATCATTAACATATTTGCATTACTCACAATGCGACATGTGAACTATATAATATTAGCAGCATTACAACTAGAATATATAGGCAGGAAATTTTATATTTTATGTATTACAGTCCATTTGATTTGGTGTGTTCATCACCTAGAGTTTGAAAGTCATTCATTTTATTACAAGAATGACTGAAATTTACTTTTTCAGTGTAATATGCTGTCATTAACAAAATGGCAATATTAAAATTAGTAATTAAAATCTTATAAGCCTACAGATTTCAATTAATCAAGCACATCTACAGTATGCATTTATGGTTAGTAGTTCTGAGTGGAGATATCTTATCATCCATTACACAGAACAATATACTTTTACAGGAAATATCAGAATCCTTTACCAGGAATCTATGATTTGTTTCACAGAATTTTATCTGATATTAATCTTTCAGGATATAGTTAAGATTTTGATTTGGATATTTTCTGAGATTGTTTTATGGAGGGATTTGAACTAATGCTCCCTCGACAGCCCATAAGATTACTCAGTGATTATAGGCAACTCAATATTGTATGACAGCATTTCCATGCAAGGGACTTACAATCATGTTTCATTAATTCGGCTTGAATGAAGCCTCATTTCGGGCCTCGAGGAGCTTAAGATTTATGTGAAATTAATAACATAACAGATGTCTTCACAATTTGGTTCCTCTGAAAAAAAATGATTACCTGAAAAGCTTCAATACATTCAAATGCAGGCTGAAGGAAGCTTTACTCTGGGGTAAATTATTATTCATTTAAATCATTCATATCTGAAGACTAAGTGGAATTTAAATGTCAGATTTATATTAAACAGTTATATTCTACATTGTTACATGTAATAAACAGAAGCCTGTTACTTTCATATTAATAAGCTGCACTTGATTTCTGAGTTACAGCTTCCAAAGCAAAAATCTGTAACTTTGATAAGTGGTTGGAATAGCAGAGGCACAAGGGACAAAAGAAACTATTCAGGAAGCCCTGTTATTTTAGCTTTGTTTCTGATAATGTAGTCATCATTTCCTCACAGGAGAACAAAATGCATCTGTGCTCACACAGAACCCACCACTTTATGAAAGATGTGGAGTGTCTCCTGTGCACGCACTTGCCTTAGGCCAACCATAGTCTTTCTTTGCACCAAGACAGCTTGAGCACTGCTTTGCCTGAAAATATGATTCCTTTATCTTGTCTTCAGCAACACCAGGTACCTTACAAGCTGCATTTTAATGCATGCCTGAGCAGGATTTTATCTGAAGAAAAAAAAGTTGTCCAAGGGATTACTTCTGAGCACCAAAAAAAAAATAATTGAAAGTAAACTTATCTTTTGCCCTGGTATTTGATCCAATATGTTGAAAGGCAGTCAGAACAAAGCAGTCACGATTCAAACACTCGACTTCAAGAGATAAGACTGCCACTGTAATACTTATGGATGCAAATTTATCACATTACTGCCAGAAAATTGATAAAATGTGAAGCACATAACAAGCGCTACAGTCTTGGAACATTCACAACAATTAGCTTTTTGATTGCAATGGACATGGTTCAGTTGGCAGCTTAAAAATTCTAATCTCAGTCTCTCCTGATTTTTGTTCATTCGCTTTCAGAAATACTAATTTACTGAAAATGTAGGAGGAATCATCTAAACCATAGAAACCAAAGATTAGAACCTAATATTACTAGTACACTATCCACTAATGGCCACATTAATATTTGCTCTAAGGCAGAGAAACAAGAAAAGGTTTATTTTTCTTCATGATCTAACATTAAATTATCACTCTTGGGCATTTTCTTTTAAAATTGTGACCTGGTTTCACAATGATTTGATGAGTAAAAGGTAGCCAATGATAAGCACACTCTCAACAGTAGAACATGAGCTGTACCAAAACAAATAAAGGTTTGTGAAATGTGAATAAATATTTAGCAAAGGTTTGACTGAGTATAAAATTGATATGAAAGAGCAGACAAACATTTTAATCCAGCTCCTCACATATTGCTTTAGCCATTTTGCATGCCAACAGCAGTATGAAGATTCTGTTATTTTAATTAAATTCCACTTTTCTTTCAAAGCCCATGGAAAAACTTCAAAAGGCTTTTTCAAGCCCGTTGCTGAACCAAGTTATTTTAGTAACTATCCAGGAGAGATGGTTTTGTGGCTAACATCCAGAAGAAGCAAAAGCGATATAATAGTAACTGTACACTCGATAATTGGAGTGAAAAGGGCCAGCACAGCTGAAAGCTGATAGAATTAAAAGCACGCAAAAATGAAAAGAAAACAAAGGGGGAGATTAAGAGGATCATTGGAAAGGGAAAACAAGATGTATTATAGCATGTTACCTGGAAGCCAGTCAAATAGTGTTGTATAACAAGGATACAGTGTAAATGAGAGGACTGAGTATCAGACAGCTTTGGCAGCGAATGTGTTCATTGTAAATAAAGGCCAGAATCTCCTGTCTGCACGCATTAAGGATATTTTGACAGTAACTATGTGGTAACCGCATGTAGTTACTGCCAAAGCTTTTTGTGTGTTACTTTTTTGCTTTTTGTATGGCATCCTGCCACTAATGGTAAATTAAGTCATTCAATAGAACATAGTATGCAATCCAAACTAAGCAGCTTAACAACCAGAAACGACATGTAGAACTTCCTTGATGCCGATGAGTTAGGGCTGAATTTTACCTCTGCTGAGGGACTGGGTTAGAGATTGAATGAAGATAATCCACTGTCTTCTGTTTAATCCAACCATGCAGAAAACCTGAAAGGGCTTGATATTTGCAATGCAGGAACATTCATTGAGAGCTATATCATCAGGAAGTTGAGTCTTTAACAGAGCGCCTGCAAGTTTTACAAGGCACCTGGGGCTTGCTTTAAAACCTAGGTTTGGGAAGATTGCTATTGTACAGGGACTAAAGAGCCAACAGGCAAATCTGATAATAAGTGCCAATCATTGTTGAATATCAACATTATTTCTGCTTCTCTCTCCTCTGATGCTGCCTCATCTGATGGGTACTCCCAGCAGATTCTATTCTTATTTCAGATTCAGAGCACCTGCACTTTCTTTGCTTTGCAAATATCTATCTTCAAACTGTGCTGAAGATTTTCAGCAGTGAGGCCCAGGACTGGTGCAGACAAAGCCACTCACTGCACCCTGTGCAGACACACACCAAGGAAGGAAGAAGGAAGAGGAGAAAGGTGTAAGGTATGATGCAGATGTTGCAGAATAAGCATTGAACTCAGTTGCTTGGAGTGCCTACCTTCTTCTATTTCTCCGTCTATCCAATATCTATAGACCTAATATGCACACCACTTCCATCACGCAAATCAGTCCAGAAAATAGCCACACCTGGCTTGTCTGCCCAGCAATATTCAGCATTATTCCAGTCTCAGCAGCTAGCTAGACTTTAACTTGAAATGTTCCAGTACAGAAAGCGGTGCCAACAGATAACCTTTATGCACATCTAAATGACCGTAATGCTAACAATAAATGTGCACCCTTCTTTACGAGGGAGAAGGTGCTTGGGAAGCTGAAAGGTCTGAAGGTAGATAAATCAACTTGACCAGTTGGTCTACACCCCAGGGTTCTAAAAGAGCTGACTGAAGAGATTGTGGAGGCATTAGTAACGCTCTTTCAAGAATAAGTAGATTCTGGAATGGTTTCGGAGGACTAGAAAATTGCAAGTGTCACTCCACTCTTCAAGAGGGAGGGAGGCAGAAAAAAGGAAATTATAGGCCAGTTAGTCTGCCCAAAGTGGTTGTAAAGATGATGGAGTCCATTGTTAAGGATGTAGTTTCAGGGTACAGAGGCACATGATAAAATAAGCCAAAGTCGGCTTGGCTTCCTTAAGGGAAAATCTTACCTGACAAATCTGTTGGAATTCTTTAAAGATATAACAAGCAGAATAGACAAAAGAGAATCAGTGGATGTTGTGTACTCGGATTTTCAGAAGGACTTTGAAAAGGTGTCACGCATGAGGCTGCTTAATAAGCTAAGAGCCCATGGTATTCCAGGAAACATATTAGCATGGATAGAGCATTGGCTGATTGGCAGGAGGCAAAGTGTGGAAATAAAGGGAGCATGTTCTGGATGGCTGCCAATAACCAGAGGTGTTCCACAGAGGTTTGTGTTGGGAATGCTTCTTTTGAAGTTATATGTTAATGATTTGAATAACAAAATTGATGGATTCATATCCATGTTTACAGCCGATACAAAGATAGGTGGAGGGCCAGGTAGTGTTGAGGAAGCAGAGAGGCTGCAGACAGACAGATTAAAGAATGGGCAAAGAAGTGGCAGGCGGAATTCAGTGTCAGGAAGTATACGATCTTGCACTTCGATAGAAGAAATAAAAGTGTATATTATTTACTAACTGGAGAGAAAATTCAAAAATCAGAGGTCCAGAGGGTCTTGGGAGTCCTCATGCAGCTTTCCTTAAAGATTACTTTGCAGGTGGGGTCTGTGGTGAGGAAGAAAAATGCAATCTTAGCATTCATTTCAAAAGTACTGGAATACAAAAGCAAGGATGTAATGTTGAGGCATTATGAAGCACTGGTAAGGCCTCTTTTGGAGCTTTGTGAGCAGTTTTAGGCCGCTTATCTAAGAAAGAATGTGTTGACATTGGAGAAGGTTAAAAGGAGGTTCATGACAATATTTCCTGGATTGAAAGGCTTATCTTTGAGGTTTGATGATTCTGGGGCATTACTCACTGGAATTCAGAAATATGAGAGGAGGGGATCTCATTGAATCCCATAAAATATTGAAAGACCTCAATAGAGTGGATGTGGAGATGATGTTTCCTATAGTGTGAGAGTCTAGACCCAGAAGACACAGCCTTCGAATAGAGGGACATCTATTTAGAATGGAAATGAGAAGGAATTTCTTTAGCCAGACAGCGGTGAACCTGTGGAATTCCTTGCCATAGATTTGGCTGTGGAGGTCAAGTCATTGGGTATATTTAAGACAAAAGTTGATAGATTCTTGATTTATCACCGTATCAAAGGATACAGGGAGAAGGCGGGAGATTGGGGCTGAGAGATGAAATGGTGGAGCAGACTCAATGGGCCAAATGGTCTAATTCTGCTCCTGCGTCTTATTGTCTTATGATCTTATATATCTTGAATCTTTGCCTATCTAAAACTACTGTTCAGTCAAACCTCCCAGTTTTTGCAGGGTTTGAAGGATACTGCTGAGACCCTGTCCTGTAGAACCATGATTACCCCACTTACAGTTTACTCGACTTGTGCCTCTGCTGGTCAGATTTGGCCTTTGGGACATGAGGTGACATGTCAGCACAGATTATGGTAAGTACTGCTGTAAGTAGAAGTGTTTTGATTAGACCCCGTCTCACCAGTGCCTCACAAGGCCCTCTTCCTCTTATCCTTATGAGCAGGGAGTGGGTATACACTTCTCTACAGAGAATAGGGCCTGAATGGCCATGGCTCAATTATTGTATCTCCAAGCATGCCATTCCTACTGTAGATCTCAGTCACGTCCTCCAATCTCTCTGCAAGGCTGGATGTCAAATATTACATATCATGGTCTTTGTTACGGTTCAGAAGTTTCCGATTAGTACAGGGCCTACTAGGTGTGACAATTGTTTCCAGATGACCAGCCCTTTACGTTCTGCACCCTTTGAAGTAGAATTTCCTTTACAGTACCCGTCTCCATCATCTGCTCTGATTTAACTGTACATTTCTTACAGGGCGCACTGAAGGGTGAGCAAATGTAAGTGATACATAAGAAATGTGATTATGTAACATTACACAGTGTGACTGTCTGTAAGAAAGAGGTGTCACCATTATTACAGTCATACTGAATAGAAACAAGCTCTTCAGCCCATCAAAACCGTGGTGACGATCAAAACCCTACTGACACTAATTACACGCTAATCCCATTTTATTCTTCCCCCGCATTCCCATCCACTCCTCCCTCGCCAGATTCTACCACTCATCTATACACTGAGCAATTTACTGCAGCCAATTAATCCACCAATATGCCATGTGTTTGGTACATGAGAGGGAAGTGGAGTACCCGGAGGAAATTCACGTCATCACGGACAGCACTGGAGGCCAAGATTGAACCTGGGTCACTGAAACTACGAGGAAATAGCTGCTCTAGCTGTGCTACTCTGTTGCTGCATTGTCTTCAAGCTTGCCTTCAGAGGATGAAAGCACTATGGGTGATTAAAGATTATCATATTATCAGTAAGATTATCATTATCCACACTAATATATTTCGCTCACTGCATTAAATTCTCCACATGAGTTGTGCTGCAGGGTGGCTGGATGAGGCAGAATTCTAAAGCCAAGGAGTTAACAGTTCCCCTTCACCTGTTTCTGATGGTCTGCCATACTGTTTTTTCCCAGGTGTCAGTGATGGGAAGGTTTTGGAGGACAACTACCCCTCTCCTCTCCAGTTCTCTCTCTTTCCCTTGTGTTCTGCACTCTCCTCTGCAATAAGGGAACCAAGGTCCTAAGATTGAGAGTGAAGGATCTGCATTGAATGGATGGGCCGTGGACTTTTATCCGTGGTGACCATGAGGGAGAGGCATGACTATGCAGAAGGATGAGAAGGTCAAGTCACAACAATAACTGCTCAGATGGGGATGTGAGCAAGAGAGTGAGGGAAGGATGTAACTGCAATGTGAAATAGTGGAAGGTGTGATATGCCAGGGTATATTTAAGGGGCAAGTTAAAAGGTCTGACGTAATGTGCACATGATGATCCAGGTGAAAATTCCATTGTATTCCCTGTTTCTGACCTCATGAAGTAATTAAATTGCTTATGACTCAAATCTACGAATGAGAACAACATTTTGCTTCAATTCAGTGGCAACCTCCTGCCAAGACATCTCACTGTTGCTGGCAGGTAATCCCTCTCCACAAGAGGCAATATGAACTCCTTGTGGATTATTATAGTCTCCAGCGTGACATTTAGTGAGGAGTCACTTAATCTCACTGGAGCCTTGGCAGGCCCAACCTTCTTGGCCGCGCAGCCAGATCTGCGAGAATCCAGCAAATTTCATTTTTACAATAAGCCAAGCTGAATTGTGCATGTCATCGTTGTGCTTGCTCAGCCTAATAGTTCTTGAAACCCGGAAATAAAATGTCAATGCTGTGACTACTTTATAAATGCTCTGGTAAACCTACTGCAGAAAATTTCAGTTCTGCTGCTTGCTGGGGTCACTATCGCCATCCCCCCATCCTCAACCTCAACACATTCTTAGTGTTTCAGAGAATTAAAATTTTGTTAATTATTTCTGCATTAGAAATTGGATACTTCCTCAAAGATCATCACCTTGCCATAGTGGAGAGGCTGGTGAGTTCCCGAGATCTCAAGAGTGATGCCATCTGGAGTTTAGCTCCTGATAGGGTCACCCATTGTGGTAAGGTCAAGGGGAAGGTTCCAGACAAATGCAATACAACCACGGCCTCTACAGCGAAGCTGGCAGAAGATGACGACAAATCACAATGGCAGTGAAGGCAGATGAAGGCTGTGGCAGTGAAGGGTCCCCAGTCATCTTGTACTTCGCGACATTGTACCCTGAACCCATTTGTCAAGGACCGTGTGGTGACAGCCTGTGCTTCCGCCTCCCCACATTATACAAAGTTCTCCCACCCAAACAGAATATGTGGATCCCTGATCAGCATCCACGGCCACCTGAGGACCCACCAATTGACAGCCTAGGGGAACATCATACTTGACTCGAGTGATCGTACTACTACATTGGAAAATAAAGGGATAATGCAACACACTTGAAAACTGGCAGAAACTGTAATGTTGATAATCCGTATACTATAATATAGAAAATAACTCAGCTTCAATCACACTTCACATTTCAATCAGATCGTCATTCAGTCAGCAATGACCACAGTGTTAATTAGCTAGATGCAATGTAACAAACCAATCCCCTTATTTACAAGCTTAGCCTGCATTCTACAAAGAGAAGGTGCATTGTGATTGCTCTATTTCTACAGGAAATAAACCTGAATTTAGTGGGTATTGAAGAACGTCACAACTTGGGCGACAGCAAACTCCAAATGCTGTCAGGTACAGTCTTAGTAGTACAGAGAGATGGTTTTTGACCTGAAGGGGCCTTCTAGAACCATGGTCACAAAGGATCAGATAACCATGGAGGCCAATGGCACCAATTAAGTTTCAAGGGAATGGTCCTGATTTCAAAAAGAGTTCCACAGTTTCTCATGAGTAGTCAAGGGCCACAAATGCATGCCGACATTGCCATGCAGAAAGTGCATTGGTATCTGGGATGTGGACAAGTGCTTTAGGCATTGAGTGTCATCATCCTTTGAAAGGATTGGTGCACTGTTTTTAGTGCAGATGCTGGAGATAACCCTGGTGGTAAATTTGACTGGGAAAAGGTGGAGGAGTGCAGTTGGGTGGGGAACCCCGCAAACAATGAAAGAGGTATCATGTGATTGACAATGTTTGTTTCTTTTATTTTAAAAAAATTACGCTATTAAATGTATTGAACACAAATTTACAGAGCTTTTTTACTTTCTTTCTTTGTATATTTATTTGTTTATCATAAATAGAGTCTATTTTTGAAACTTAAAAAGCACTGATTTAGCACAGGGCCTTTCAAGTAACCCAGAGTCATCATTTTCAGTGTGAATCAGTGTCTTTGGTTGTTTGCACATGATTGTGCCCATCCAAGACGAAGTGGATGTTGTAGCTTCCATTGGACTAGCCAAACAAGTGAGCACTACTGTGGAAGACTCGGAATGCTGATGTTAATGGTGTGGACCACTGTTTACAAAGGGGCTTGCAGAGAATGACAACGTGCCAGCGATCCATCCTTACAACGGTTTCCTCGGATCACTGAGACAGACCATTCCTCCACCCAAAAAACAACAGCAGAGGTTCTATGGGCCAAAGAAATGTACTTCCTCATAAAGTCAGGAAACCAGGGTTGAATGAACAATCATTACACAGAGTTCATGGAGAGAATCTTCCAGAACAATCATGCTGAGCTGGCTCCTCCACCAGATCCCTAGGAAGAAAATTGGTGCTTGCCCGACTTTGCTGTTTATTACCCCAGAAACCAGCACAAAATACAAATTGTCTTTGATTCCGGTGCGCTGTTCACCGAATGATGTGCTTTTGTGGGATCCGGACCTCAGCAACAGTCTGCGCAGGATCCTCATGCGCTTCAGAACTGAGTCCATCATGGTGATGGCAGACATCAAAGAAATGTTCCACAGCTTCCTCGTGAGAGAGGATCATTGAGACTACCTCAGATTCTTGTGGTTTTGTGACCACCAGCTACACAATGAGATTCTGGAGTGCTGCATGAGATTTCATGTATTTGGTAATTTCCCCTCACCAGCAGCTGCAATCTATGCATCTATTTGAGGACAGCTATCGATAGAGAGAAGGCATTTGGAACTGAAGCACTAAGGTATGTAGAGATGCATTTTTATGTTGATTATGGTCTTCAATCATTCTCTAGTGCATAAGAAGCAGTCAGGATGCTAAAAGCAATGCAAGATATGTTGGAGCAGTCTAAACTCAGATTGTGTAAATTCACATCCAACAGTGCTGTGATAATGCAACATTTCCCATCTGAAGATCTGACTAAAGGTCTACAGAATCTTGACCTTGAACAGGACCTTTGATGGGACCTTGTTACAAACATGTTTACATTCCAGGTTGTTGATATTGAAAGACCCTTTATGCGTCATGGTGAGCTATCGACTATCAACAGCCTAACTGACCCTCTTGGGTTTGGTACTTTAGTGAGTATCCGGGGTGGCTTCGTGTTAAGAGAGCTGACCTCGGACCCTTGTGGATGGGATGTCTCTCTCCCTAAAGAGAAACATGAGCAGTGGCAACAGTGGTGTTATTCCCATCAGGATCTTAAAAGGTTTGAAGACTCTAAGATCATCACTTCCTGTGCATAAGCTGTTTTTAATATCATTTCCCGTATGGGTTAATTTGGATTTTAGTTTGAAGCACCCAGTGGAAAGACATCTATCTCTATCCTTTCTTTATTTGCCCTTAAAACAGCGGTACCTTTTAACAAATAAGATCTCATTAAAAACTCTGAAGAAAGCTTCCATCTTGGGTGATTGTTTAACTCACTGCACAGCTTTTCACATATGCACTGCAAGGGCAGTATAAAGGTATTAGGGTTATAATAATAGAATTTCCATTTGGATGAGTCCTTCATAGTGAGGGCAGGAAGGAGCTCTTTTGATCAATTCACCCCATAACTACTTTGTCTTCCTCCCGTTCTTCCAACCCTAACAATTTGGCTGTTTCCAGAGGTTGTCGTCTCATTGTGGGTGGTTCAAAGTTCAAGGTCAATTTATTATCAAATTACACATATGCAGCCCTGAGATTCATTTTGTAGTGGGCATTGACAGTAAATATACAGAAACACAACAGGATAAATGAAAGACCATACACAACAAGCTGAGTAATAAACCAATGTGCAAGACAACATTCATTGCAAATACAAAAATAAAATAAAATAATAATAATAAATAAGGAATAAATATGAGAACATGAGATGAAGGGTCCTTAAAAGTGAGCTCAAAGGTTGTGGGAATAGTTCAGTGTTGGGATGAATGAGGTTGAGTGAAGTTATCCCCTCTAGTTCAAGAGCATAATGGCTGAGGTGTAACCTGGTAGTGAGAGTCCTGAGGCTCCTGTACCACTTTCCTGATGGCAGCATGGCCTGGATAGTTGGGTTCCTCAATGATGGATGCTGCTTTCCTGTGACGGTGCTCCGTATAGATGTGCTCAATACAGGGAGACTTTATCCATAATGGACTGGGCTGTATCCTGTACTTCTTGTAGACTTTTCTATTCAAAGGCAGTTGGTCTTCAGCACCAGGCCATGATGCAACCTGTCAAACTATTCTCCACTACACATATAAAAGTTTGTCAAAGTTCTGGATGACATGCTGAACCTTTGGAAACTTCTTTTTCTTTTTTTTTTGCTTAATTATGTTCCAACAGGTATTACTTTTTTTTTTAAATTTTATTTTTATTTGGATAAGGAATTCACAAATATCATGTACTTTTTTCACACATATAACCTTTTCCATTTTTTATATGTATAAAACTACAATTATTTATACATTCTTAAGTACACATTGAGATGATATAAAAGGAAAATAAACATTTAAGTAGATAATTATGTACTGTGGTAAATCTAACCTATTAGGCTAAGTAATGGAATTAGTTGTTAAGAAAAATGGTAATAATAGTTTCCATATAACCCTTCTGGACCATTTCCACTGGTCCAAAATGTTGTATATAAGCCTATGTATCAACCATTGTAGGTGTTTATATCCTAATTTGTTCATGCTTGCTCCTGCCCACAGACATAATTATCCAATCCCTATGTACTTATTTACTTAATTTTTTCATTTTTTTATCCCTTTCCCAAATTTTTCCCTTTACTTGTGTTAATTCTCTATTTTCCAAAAGAAAACAAAAAAAAAGACATTTAGACTAGGGGTGCTTACGTTAGCAATATTACTGTGTTGATGAGAAGAGCAGTATAAATCATTTGGAAAGTCATCTAAAGTCTGCTCGCATTGGGGTTATATATTCAATCCATTTATTCCAGATTTGATAAAATTTTTCTTTTTGAGTTCTCAGGGAGTAAGTCAACTTTTCCATTTTAAACATTTCCAAGATAATTTCGTACCAATCTTCTAATGTAGGTGGTATTGGATTTAGCCATTTTCTAGTGATTGATTTCTTACTTGCTGCTAAGAGGGCCTGCAGCAACTTTATATCTTCCTTCTGTTCAAGAAACAATACATGCCCCAAATAGAGCGTCTCAAAGTTCAGAGGTATCTGGGACCTAAGTACCTTAACTAATGTTCTATGAATACCTTCCCAAAATACACTTAATTTAGGGCAATCCCAAAAAATATGAAAATGATTTGCCTCCTTGGAGCCGCACCTTCTCCAACACGTCACATTTGTATCTTTATATTTTTCCTGATATGGGGTCTTGAAGTATCTTATAATGTTTTTCAAACTTCTAATAAAGTAGAAGTGCTACCGCGCATTCTTTGTAATGGCATTTATGTGATGAACCCAGAACAAGTAGTGAGAACTTCTGTTGAATTTTGGATCAACACTCACAAAATGTTGGAGGAAACTCAGCAGGTCAAGCAGCATCGAAGGAGGAAAATGAACAGTGAACGTTTCGGGCTGCGACATTTCGCCAGTCCTTCTTGTGTCTTTGCAAAATTGTACAGTATTGCTCCACAGCACTCAATGCAGCAATATTTGATTTTCAGCTGGTTAGGCACACCATTATGGGTTGAATGGCCTGTGCTGTACTGTACTGTTCTATGTTCTATGTGGCCCATGCATGAGTGCATAAAGTCAATAGCCATCCAGGATATCATGTGCAGGAAAATTCATTGTGGTGATTACCCACCCTGCCAACTGTCTTTCCCAAATGCTCTCTTCTGTAAAGCGCTACGGGGCTATTAAAACAAAATGACTAAAAAAAGGACATGCCATTTTAAAAGTTTCTTCCCCCAGGCAGTTAATCTGATCAACCATTCCTGAATCCCAACCCTCACACCCGATCCTCTCTATCTATTACCTCAGCCACTGCACTGCCTTGTAAGCACTTCTAATGATGCTGATAGCATTGCAAATACATGCTGATATTTCTGTATTTATGCATTTATTTGCACTTCTAATTTTATTTTTTGCATAATTCTTTATTCTGTGTAACTGCTGAATGTTGTCATTTTTTGTTGCATGTCCTGCCAACACACCACAGCAATTTCTTAATGCATGTAAATGTGTATGTTGAATAAAGTTGATTTGTCAGAACGCTTGGCTCTGCATATCATCACCTCTTGCAGCCATTCCACAGGCACTGCTACTTGGCCGACAGACTTAAAGAATTTCCAGAGACAGGTCACTTTCCTTCTGTTTTAGGTGAGAAATGCAAAAGCTTAAATAGTTGCTGGAGTAATTCGAATCGACCTCAACTGTTGACCCTGTGCTAATGCTCCATTAGCTATCTGACTGTGTGGACTGGAGCTTGCATAAGTAGACAGAGTATGCAAATTAAAAACATCAGGAATAAATTGCATACAAGTAGATTACAGGAACAATGCTCAGGGCACCACTTACTCTTAACTTGTGTGTGGACAGGAGAAGTTCCTGCCGAATCTTCAGGAAACCCTTGGAACTCTATGAGACCTAAATATGTAAATCTTATTGCAAATACAACACATTAAACCCAAAACATCTGCTAAGCTTCTTTTTATTTAAACAGCTCATATATAATAGCCCAAAAGACATTAACTAACACCATGTATTCACTGGAAGCTGATGGAAAATGTAATGAATTTTCCCTTACCACTGTTCCCAGAGTGAGAGATCAAAGCACGTAACATTTTATCCTATTTTACAGCTAAGCAATGCAGAACTAGTGAGGAACAGCCCAGTTGATGCCAGGCCACAGCTGTTTCTGTTAATTGAAAGCTCCCAAGTACTAAATTAAGTTAAAAACTATCAGACAAATGAGGGGGTCAGCAAAAGAGTGCATTAGTGCTCTCATCAATAAAACAGGCCTGACAAGTCCTAGTAGAGGAAGTTAATTATGGCATCTTGCAAAGTGTTATTATAAATGACTAAGCCAACATTAGCTAATGTTTCACCATTGTCCTGGCAATTGGTGGAGAACAGTATGGCTCACACCATACTTTTCACATTATTATCAACTTGCCAAATGCTTGATTGATAAATCATATGAGGATATTGCAGGGGAGGTAGTGACTTATGTATGCCATTTTCTGTAGGTTGCAAATGACATGTTTTTTTTTCAACCTGATGCATAATTTCATTTGTCAGCCTTTCCTCACATTACACTCCAAATTGTCCATTTTCTACAATCAGTATTACTGTACACCACTTGCATAGATATGGGGGTAATACCCAGTAAGATATTCAATCATTTAGAGCATCGATTCATGCAGACATCCCGCCCTGCAAAAACTCATTTCAGGGAGGTAGCACCATCAATTTGCGGGAGACTCCTGGAACTTCCAGGAGAAGTGGGATGTCTGCAATAGAGTAACTCCTTAGCAGCTAGCTAGCTAGTTTAAATAACGTTAGCTATGCTAATGAACGAATGACACCTGTTAAACTCACCTCAACATGTTTTTTACAGTCTTAACCCACTGTGGGCAATAGAAAAGTCACTGTTGCAAACAGTGCAACGAGCAACACTGTCATTATTTTTGACCCCTATTAGGCAGGGGTACACTTTAGGGTAGTCTGGGGTGACGTAAGTTTTACATTTTCTTTTTTTTTGGAACACTCTGCCATGGCGCGCTCTCACTCTCTCTCTCTCTCTCTCTCTCTCTCTCTCTCTCTCACTCTGTCGTGGTCACTCTCGCTCGTGTGCTCTCTCTCTCTTGGTTGCTTGCTTTCTCTCACTGGTTCTCAAAAAATTGATTTCCGTGATATTGCATATAATTTGCAGGCATCAGGGAGCCATTATTAATATGCAGGAGACTCCCGGAACTTCCGGGAGAGGTGGGATGTCTGTTCATGCCTTATAATAATTAAAACTGTTAAGATATTATTTTAGCAAACATCAAGAATCTGTGAGGCCCCTTCCTCTTTTTTGATTAACTTATTTTTATGGTGGCGAAGGTTTAACCTTCCAACATGCACCGATAACACTAAAGTAAATTTGTAACACTCACTGATACCTTCCTGGAGCTTATGACACTTTACATCTGTTTGACCTCCAGACTGAAATTAATGTGTGGACAAGTCAAACTTTCCCCCAACTAAGGTAAGCTTCCACATGGCACCAAATTTAATAGTGCAGTGGATGGTAAAGAAGGTTACCTAAGGTGACGGTAGGATTTAGATCAACTGGGAAAGTGGACAAGGGAATGGAAGATAAAATTTTACTTGGACATATTTGAATTTGGGAAATTAAACCTACACAATGAATGGTCGGGTCCTGAGGAGTATTGTTGAACAGTTACCTACGGCAAGAAACATAATTCCCCAAAAATGGCAACACAGGTAAGTAGAGTGATGATAAAGGTGTATGGCAAGCTTCTCTTTATCAGCTGAGGTACTGAGTACATTACTTGGTATGACATGTTACAGATGTTACTTGGGATTGGTTAGGCTGCTCCTAGGGTTTTGTGTGCAGCTTTGGTCATCATGCGGCAGGAAAGGTGTACTTGAGCGAGAGAGGGTGCAGAAAAGATTCACAAGTATATTGTCTCAATTGGAGAGTTTGAGCTATGAGGAGAAATTGGATCGGCTGGGTCTGTTTGCCTGGAACGGGGGTGAGGCCAAGAGGAGCCATGACAGAGGTATGTAAAATTATGAGGAGTAGTGGGCCAGTGTCTGTTGCTCATGGTAGTAGGGTGACTGAAACTAGAAGGAGCAAGTTTAAAATAAAAGGAGGAAGGTTTAAATGAAAACAAAGGGATAAAGAGTAGCTGGTATCTGGAAAGAGGATCAGTTTAAATAGGTATGGAGGTCAGCATAGGTATGGGGACTGGAGGGCCTGTTGCTATGCTGTATAACTGAGTGCCTTTGTAAAGATCATGAAGATCAAAAGCCACCATCCTCCCAGCATCCTCGCAGGGGCAGCACGGTAGCCTGGTGGTTAGCGCATTGATCTGCAGCGCCACCCGGTGATCAATGACTGGATATCGGTTCTCACTACTGTCTGTAAGGAGTTTGTACGAGCTCCCAGAGACTGCACAGGTTTCCTCCAGGTGCTCCAGTTTCCTCCCACATTTCAAAGACGTATGCGTTTGGGTTAGTGAGTTGTGTACGTGCTGTGTCGACACCGAAAGTGTGGAGACACTTGCAGGCACAATGCTTGCTGACTTGATTCGATGCAAGCGATGCATTTCACTCTGTGTTTCCACGTATCGATGTGCATGTGACAAATAAATCTTATCTGCAGTCTTTAGAATTTACTCACTAATTTAAGCAATTACTGCCCATTCTGTTAGAAAGGTTGAATCCCAGACATGATTCATCATCAAAATTGCTTACCCTGACTTCTGCAAAATTATTGCCCACCTCTACAGCCTCTAGCCGGATCTCACCTGAACTTTAACCTACTTGTGACACCTTTAGGTCAATAGCCTCAAAGTATAGAGAGGAAAGGAGTTACTGGTGCTCACACTAGATGACTGTTTTAATCATTAATTGATTTTAAGAAATGTAATAGAATACAATGTAAAGTGTTGACTATGAATGTAAGAATAAAAGGCATTGCACAGTTTAGTCTTGTAAGTAACTTTTAAATGGATGAAAATGCAGAAGAAATTCTTCGGTGCTGCTCCTACACTGCCCCCATCACTTTGGCCGAAGTCCGGAAGTGGGTTTCAGCTACATTTCCTGCAGGTTGTTTCAGTGGGAGAGGCAATGGGCCGAGTTGCTCTGCCAGTTGGCCAGAAAGGAAGAGGTAGGCAACTGCATTGCCCACTTTAGCACATTACAGACTTCTGCACCTGTGAACTGCAGCACCGAAGCAGTAATGTGCACCGTTGCTCATCTCCTCTGTCTCCCCAAGGCTTTCTGTAATGTCCTGAGCTGGAGAGACAGCTGCTGTTTGTATCTGGCTTCTCATCTTCTCCCCACCCTCTGAAACATGCAGCACTCATTGAAATGGGCTTATCACCCTTCACTAAAGTGGTAAGTGGAGAGAAATGGTTTGTTCCCTTACTACAGTTATCATTTTTTATTTGTTTTATTGGAAAAAGCCTTTGACAAAACTTGTTGCCAGTTTGTCATTTGGACAGTCATTAGGTAGGGACTCCTGTGGTCTGATCGCTCCACTTCATGGAAGGGCCGTGGCTCTTAGGCCAGGAGGAAACTAACAGCCAAAATGGCATTTCCAACCACAGGCTAGCATGCTGAGGAAACCACAGGGTGCAGGCTACTTAAAGTGAGATCTGGTTGAATAATCACTTTTTGTCAGCCATTTCCTCAGCTTCTGTTCTGTACTCAGAGCTACTGTGTTTGCCAGTGAAGATCAATGGTGTTAGATTAGACTCTCTCTTATTGGGAATGCTCATTGACTGCACTTTATCAACCCAAACCTTTACCTTGTCTGGGTTTTGCTGTTTACAGGCATGGACCATATAGCAATCACAGGTTATGAGGAGCAGGCAATTGGAATAGATGCCAATCACAGATCAGTCATGATCATATTGATTAGCTAAACAATTCAAGGGGCCAAATGGCCTACTGCTGCTTCTAGTTTTTAAGTTGCGATGATCAGAGACAGGAATCCAAAGTTGGAGAAATGGGCATTTTTCCAATGATAAGGGTCAGTTGTGTTTTCACCTGGCATGCACACTTCCACTTGCCTGAATATTTCATTGCTTTCAGTGCACTCACTCTTGTTTGTACCTTTTATTACATTTTGTTTGCTTGCTTTCCACTAGATTTTGAAGAATTTATGAAACTTTTCCAATTAGCAAATGTTAATTTTGTAAGAGACTGAAATAGTCAAAGCACATAGGGCTGATTCAGCAAACCCATCAAAAGGCAATTCAGCACTGCACTCCCATTATGCTGTGGAGAGAATCACTAACCTCTCCTGAATCACCATGTTCATTATAATAATTGAAAATTAACTTCCAACATACTTTCCGCAGGAAGCAAATTGAATGGCAAGGTACAGGTAATTATGAGAACATGGCTCTTAAAAGCTGGCAGCTCCATTTAAGTGGAGCAAGGCTAAATTGCAACCATCTTGTTAGGGCAGAGCAGTGATGGCCAAAGTATAGCGTTTAAGATATAGTAGCGACTGATGCAAATAGGAACCAGTCTCCATGAAATACAGTATCTCCCTGGGTTATGAATGATCTGACTAATAGAAATCCAACTTTGCACAAATTCTCCCATATAGTTTTAAAACATCTTCAAGATATTATGTATAATGAAATGTTTCACGGTATTTCATTAATAAATGGATACAGTATATATCCGGAACAAAAAATAAACTGCCAGAAGACTTATTGGGCCGAGCAGCATCTGTAGAGGAAAAAGGGATGTGCCAATGGTTTGCAAAATGATATGACAATGAGACATCCTCATAACCATCATTGGGCCATGTTGTTATGTTAATTGTTCTATCAAACCATGTATCAGAAATCTGCAGTTGAATTATCTTGCACCATTGTGACAGAGAGAAAGGAAAGCTCCTTACTTTCAGCAGTCATTTATCACATCAAATTTTATTCCTTAAGTTAATCATTTATGGAAGCTTGTTTTCCCAGAGAGTTAGCCCCTATTAGTGACTTCAAGTGTCTGGAGTTTCTGTCCTCAGAAAATCTGAGACTACCCATGTGAATTTCTTTATCCCAGCAAAGATCTTTGAACATTCATACATGTCTTGTCAGTTGTGATATGCTCCCATTGTAAATATATAATTCAGTAGAATTCAAAATTGTAACTTTTGAAATTGTATTCCATCACCCATTGTTATTTCTGTTCTTGAGTACTCAGTGTGGTTTGAGTTTAGGGGGACCCTACTGAGAGTTTCTTCTAGGAGAGGGTCTTCCACCAGATTTCCTCCTGAACGCCTGCTTGTGCTGTATAAAGATCTTTTACATCGACTGTTATGATCTCAATGTAGCTCATTCACAGACACAGCACACCCGATCAAAATAGATTTTCTAATGAAGCAGGGGAGAATATCCTCTACGGGGCTTATGCACACCTACCTTCATACTGCAATGTGTAACATTCACAGGAGCCAGTTAATCTTGACAAAATTCTTAGACGCTTCCATTACTTCATACAACCATGGGAAGTATAACTTCCTTGTCTAATATGATATATAATTAACAGAACAGAGTAATTAACTGGCTCTTGTTCTTCCCCAGTTTCATGCTTCCTGAGACCCACTTGCCCCCCCGTATTCATCCTAGCCTTTCAGTACTTCCTTGTCATCACTTTACCCTCATATACTCGTCCTCCTGTCTCATTGGGGTTGTGGAGACAACTCTGGTGGAAATATTGTCCAAGTAGCCCAGAATGGAACACAAATAGCTCCTTATCTTATCTCAAATCAGAGATACCATTTAGCCCATTATGTACATGCCAATTCCAGGAGAATAAATTTATCCCCATTCCTCCTCTCCTTAATATCCTCTACCATTGGAGGTATATTGTTTCTCACATGTGCCTATCATCTTCCTTTAGATGACTTTTTATGCTCTCCTGCGCCCAATGGTACATTTATAACACCTAATAACCTACCAGTTTATTGTTGGCACATGGCAAGAAACCAGGGCACCTACAGGAATCTCACATGGTCACTGGTAGAACCCCTGCAGAGACAAAACCCGAGGTCAGGATCAAATGGATTTCTGGAGCTATGAGGCAGTGGCACAAACCACTGTGGCACACTGCCAGCCTACAATACACTCTGCACCATTCATTCACGTTGCAAGTACTTCAAAGGAGAAAGCAGGGCTTCTGCCTCATTATCTTCCCTTCCCATTATCAATGTATACTAGGCCATCAAAACACTTCTCTATTAGAGACATTATACTCTAATCAAGTGATTAACAATCAAAATAATTTTAATTTAAACTACCAGTGTAGGCCCTGAAGTTTCTGAAGCAGCGTTGTACAACAGAAACCTTAGAAGAGCAACTCCTTAAACATATATGATTAGGTATGAACTTAGGAGATCCAATGGGGTCAGATGCCTGGGAGCTCAATGTCTATTGAGTCTGGTTTTCATTTACTTGGCATATATTATTTAAAGTCTACTCTACCACATTTCTTGAAATAGATTGAAAGCACACCATTCAATGAATTTGTAAATTTGAATTATGGGGGTTGGTATAATCACAATTTTCCATTCAGCTGCCAACTTGAGTGGCACGAAGCCTTTGGCAATGAGCATAGGTTTTATGACACCTATTTTGATTCAAATTGCTGATAGCCATAGCTAGTTGTTCAATACAGCGTCTCAAACATTTTTTGAGTGTGATGACAAGACGGCACATCCTGGAGAGCTGCTGCCATGCAACTCCAGAAATCCAGGTTCAATCCTAGCTGTTGATGCTGATAATGTGGAGTTTGCACATTATCCCTATGCCGTCCAGGTTTCGCCCAGATAGTCTGGCTTCACAGACTGTAGAACAGTAAAACAGAGTAACAAGCCTTTCGCACTCAATGCCTGTTACAAGCGTGATGCCAAATTAAACTACCAGCATATTTTAGCACATAGCAAGAAACCAGGGCACCTATAGGAGATTCTCATGGTCACTGATAGAATGGACAACCTATTCTCAAACACGTGGTCCATACTCCTCCACGTCAAAGCTTCTTGAATGCCACTGTTGTATCTGCTTCCTCTATCATCCCTGCCAACTCAACCCAGACATCTCACACTCTCTGAGTAAAAAATGTTCCCCATGCATCTCCTTAAAACTCTCACCTTAAAGCTGTGCCTTCTAGCATGTAACAGTTTGCCCGGGTTTCCTTCCACACTCACTGATGTGCGGGTTGGGATGTCAATTGGTCAATGTATTAAAACATACCTAATGTGTAGATGAGTGGTACATATTATTTGATACACAAAGTTTGTAAATGGAAAGATGGGGAGAAGAGGTTACAGGGGAATGGGACTGATATAATGACTCTGTGAGCTGGGGCAGACTTAATGTCATTAAGAAATATGGAAACATGCCCATCCCAAATCAATTCTTCAACAGCCAACTATGTTTTTTGACAGTCCTGAAGAAGGGTCTCTGCCCAAAACTACATCTTCTTGAGCCCTGAGCTTCCAGTGGAGCATAGGCCATGGATGACCTCCCATCTTGATTGTCCTCTCTTCAGAGACGGTTCCTCGATGGTAGTCCAGGAGTGTCCCTATCATCTCATTTTGGCCTCTATATCACTCCTCCATGCATTTTTCCCTCTTTCCTTGGGGATTCCATTTTAATGCCTGCCTGGTGATGTTGTTCGTTGGCCCGAAAGATTGACTGTTTATTAATTTCCATGGATGCTGCCTGACCTACTGAGTTCTTTCAGCATTTTGTGTGTGTTGCTTTGGATTTCCAGCATCCGTAGAATTTCCCATACTTCTACCAGTGTAAGGTGCACCTTTACTTTAGACCATGATAGAACGAGTTAAATATTTTTAAATAGATTATATTCTTGACAAATGTACCTCAACAAGTTTAATGAAACTTTTAATCTTAAAGTGCTTTGGGAATTTAATCAGTCTGTAAGGTAACATGGGCAACAAATTATAACCATTTGCTGTTTGAAATATGTTTGGCTAGAAATAAGATGATATAGAACCATACTTTGGTTTGCCTTATGAGTCAATTTCTATGAAACTCAGGGGCTTACTGTAAGGATGACAAAGTTTGATTTCTGCTTGAAGAGCTCTGTGCACTTTCTGTGCTGATACTGGGAGGAATCAGACAAGTGCAGGGCAACTGATGACAGGCTGCACATGCAGTCATGGAGAAGGAGGATTTCCCAGAGCCTATAAAGCCTGCAAGGCTGGCAGAGCAACTATTTGACCTTGGTCCAGACTGTCACTAGATCCTGAGTCAGGGAGATCCTCTAACTTGCTGACTCAGCCAGACTCCATCCCAACATCCCACCCAGTACAGAATACCACCTGTGCTCCTCTGCAGCTTGAGGCCCTGATTCTACCCTCTCCCTTCCTCTGTTGTTAACCTACCTGACCTGATACCTCCCAAAACATCCTCAACTATTAAACTCCACCTTCCCACAGCACCCTGCACCACAGCCAGTCCTTCACCTGATTCTGAATTTCATCCCCATTGCCTTTTGGTATCAAACTGCATCTCCCAAATGGTGATCAGACTCTCGAACTTGATCGCTGTATGAGTCCAGGCAGCAGTCCCTGACAGCGTATCTTTTCACTTCCGACTAACTCCTCCACTTTCTGATCAACTCAACAGTCCCCATTCCTGCCGCCACCTGCTTGGACCTCTCCCCAAGAATGAAAGGCCTTTATGAATGCAAGGGTGATCCATTAGCACGTGGGATTGTAAGCTTCTTGGATGACTCTGTTTCCAAGTAGCCTGCTGTGCAGAAACAGTTTTACACACTTTTGGAGATGTTGACCAATTTGCTGGCAATTGCAATTGCTCTCACATTTATATTATTTAGTATAACATTATCTGAGATTTTAGAGTCATAGAGTCATATACAGCATTGAGACAGGCCCTTCAGTCCATCTGATCCATGCTGACTGAGCATCCCATCTCAGCTAGTCCCATAAACCCGCGTTTGGCCCATATCTCTCTAAACATTTCCTATCACATACCTGTCCAAGTACATTCTAAAAGTTGTTAATCTACCAGCCTTAACCACTTCCCCTGGCAGTTTATTCCATACACTGACCACTCACTGACTGAAAAGATTGCCCCTCAGTTTCCTATTAAATCTTTTCAGTCTAAACCTATGTTCTGGATTACAGGTGGTATCTAGGATTGGCAGTTTCCCCCACCCTGGGCAAAAAGACTGTGCACGTTGGCCCTCATAAATAAGTTCCCTGTCTAATGAGATTCTGAATGAGTTTTTCCAAAGTAAACATTGAGTGGGACTGGTGGTTGTAGGATGAGGTTGGGAGTTGTGGGGGTTGTCATACATTGTGATCTGCAGGCAGAAGGTGGAATATAATATTTCAGGAGAGACTATACTTGATGTGGTATTGGGAAATGAACCTGGTCAGGTGTCAGATCTCTCAGTGGGAGAGCATTTTGGAGATAGTGATCATAATTCTATCTCCTTTACAATAGCATTGGAGAGAGATAGGAACAGACAAGTTAGAAAAGCGTTTAATTGGGGTAAGGAGAATTATGAGGCTATCAGGCAGGAACTTGGAAGCTTAAATTGGGAACAGATGTTCTCAGGGAAATGTGGCAAATGTTCAGGGGATATTTGAGTGGAGTTCTGCATAGGTACGTTCCAATGAGACAGGGAATTTATGGTAGGGTACAGGAACCATGATGTACAAAGGCTGTAATAAATCTAGTCAAGAAGAAAAGAAAAGCTTATGAAAGGTTCAGAGAGCTAGGTAATGTTAAAAATCTAGAAGATTATAAGGCCAACAGGAAGGAGCTTAAGAAGGAAATTAGGAGAGCCAGAAGGGACCATGTGAAGGCCTTGGTGGGCAGAATTAAAAAAAACCTCAAGGCATTCTACAAGTATGTGAAGAGCAAGAGGATAAGACATGAAAGAATAGGACCTATCAAATGTGACAGTGGGAAAGTGTGTATGGAACTGGAGGAAATAGCAGACATGCTTAATGAATACTTTACTTCAGTATTCACTATGGAAAAGGATCTTGGTGATTGTAGTGATGACTTACAGCAAACTGAAAAGCTTGAGCATGTCGATATTAAGAAAGAGGATGTGCTGGAGCTTTTGGAAAGCATCAAGTTGGATAAGTCACCGGGACCGGATGAGATGTACCCCAGGCTACTGTGGGAGGCGAGGGAGCAGATTGCTGAGCCTCTGGCGATGATCTTTGCATCATCAATGGGGACGGGAGAGGTTCCAGAGGATTGGAGGGCTGAGGATGTTGTTCGTTTATTCAAGGTAGGGAGTAGACATAGCCCAGGAAATTATAGGCCAGGAGTCTTACTTCAGTGGTTGGTAAGTTGATGGAGAAGATCCTGAGAGGCAGGATTTATGAACTTCTGGAGAGGTATAATACAATTAGGTATAGTCAGCATGGCTATGTCAAGGGCATGTCATGCCTTATGAGCCTGTTTGAATTTTTTGAGGATGTGACTAAACACAATGATGAAGGAAGAGCAGTAGATGTAGTGTATATGGATTTCAGCAAGGCATTTGATAAGGTACCCCATGCAAGGCTTATTGAGAAAGTAAGGAGGCATGGGATCCAAGGGGACATTGCTTTGTGGATCCAGAACTGACTTGCCCACAGAAGGCAAAGAGTGGTTGTAGATGGGTCATATTCTGCATCGAGGTTGGTCACCAGTGTTGTGCCTCAGGGATCTGTTCTGGGACCCTTACTTTTCATGATTTTTATAAATAACCTGGATGAGGAAGTAGAGGGAAGGGTTAGTAAGTTTGCTGATGACACAAAGGTTGGGGGTGTTGTGGATAGTGTGGAGGGCTGTCAGAGGTTACAGCAGGACATTGATAGGATGCAAAACTGGGCTGAGAAGTGGCAGATGGAGTTCAACCCAGATAAGTATGAAGTGGTTCATTTTGGTAAGTCAAATATGATGGCAGAATATAGTATTAATGGTAAGACTCCTGGCAGTGTGTAGGATCAGAGGGATCTTGGGGTCCGAGTCCATAGGACGCTCAAAGCTGCTGTGCAGGTTGACTGTGTGGTTAAGAAGGCATACGGTGTATCGGCCTTCATCAATCATGGAATTGAATTTAGGAGCCGAGAGGTAACGCTGCAGCTATATAGGACCCTGGTCAGACCCCACTTGGAATACTGTGCTCGTTTCTGGTTGTCTCACTACAGGAAGGATGTGGAAACCATAGAAAGGGTGCAGAAGAGATTTACAAGGACGTTGCCTGGATGGGGGAGCCTGCTTTATGAAAACAGGTGAGTGAACTTGGCCTTCTCTCCTTGGAGCGGCGGAGGATGAAAGGTGACCTGATAGAGGTGTATAAGATGATGAGAGGCATTGATCGTATGGATAGTCAGAGGCTTTTTCCCAGGGCTGAAATGGCTGCCATAAGAGGGCGCAGGTTTAATGTGCTTGAAAGTCGGCACAGTGGAGATGTCAGGGGTAAGCTTTTTATGCAGAGAGTAGTGAGTAGTGGAATGGGCTGCCAGCAATGATGGTGGAGGCGGATACGATAGTGTCTTTTAAGAGACTTTTAGATAGGTACATAGAGCTTAGAAAAATAGAGGGCTATAGGTAACCTTAGTAATTTCTAAGGTAGGGACATGTTCGGCACAACTTTGTGGGCCGAAGGGCCTGTATTGTGCTGCAGGTTTTCTATGTTTCTATGTTTCTAAGGATGTGTCATTGGACATCAGGTTGAGTGGGTTGAAGGTAACGTTGAACCAGAACCTCAAGCTTGCACACAATGCATTCAGGTTTTACCTATGTTGGTAGATGGCCGCTATTGTAAGCAGCAAACAAATATCTGTTATTCCACAATCATGCTATACAAAAGGCTGTTTGTTGAAATTTTTACTTATTGTTGTATTTGCAATTACAATCCAAATTTTGGAATTCAGCTTTCACACATAAATGAAATAAAAGCATTTCACAAAAGTCACAGGTGTCCAGACCGAGCTTAATTTTAATAGACATTCACATTTAAAAAATCCTTCTGCTTCTGTGAAATATGGTGATTCAGTTTTTAAAAATTTGGTACAGGATTCAGGAGTTCTTACAAAACACTTTACATAAAGGAGAAAAATACCCTAAAGGAGGCTAAACAGGAATTGAGATGAGTGTTTGAAGAAACATACTGCAATTCCAAACATCTGAGATTGTGTTGAAGTATGAAGAAAATAAAAGGATAAAAATGGTGCATCACATAAATAATTAAGTAATCACATTAAATACTCAAATCCCCAATTAAAAACACTGTTTAATTTTAAAGTATTGCACGACTGAAGCAAACAACAGATAAATAACTCTTCATTATCAGCAGTCTCAGAAGAATTAGAAAATTATATTCCAGTTGTGTTTTTCAATGAAATGCAAATATATTCCAAACCTCTGAGTGAAAATAGATGAATGTAAAATACATTTAAATTATATTTATTCTTATTTTTTTAATATGGGAGTTGTTCCATGCTTTTTAAATTGAGTTGGATAGAGAGTAAAATGTTCTTCATGCTTTGATATACAGGAAAATTTCAAGTGAATTGAAAAAAAATCATTCCAGAAATAATTCACCTGAAACATTTCCAGATGTTATTGGAGTGTGTTTGCTTGGGATTTTGATGTCATTTTTATATATTATCTTTATGAACTCACCAAAAATTTCATCCAACTGAGATACTGCCTTTAAGTGAAGAAAAAAGGGATTCACATTTTTGAAGTATGACTCACAGAAACACAGAATTATTACGAGTTGGTAGCAGACCATTTGGGCCATTTATGCTATCTCTATTAAAGAGCAATCCACTTAGATCCACATTCCTGCCTTCTCCCCAAAGCCCTCCAAAGTCTTTCCTTTCAGACACTTAGCCAGTTCTCTTTACAATATTGAATTTGCTCCCATTTCTGCTCCTGGTAGAGCATCTCAGTAAAAAAATACCCACGGTGAAAATGCTAACTCCGCAATGAGAATTTCCTCTCTATTAGTCCAATGCTTTGTTGTTTTAAATATCCTCATCAAACGTTCCTGCTGCCTCTTCTGTCCCGATGACAGCAAGGCCACTTCTTCCATCTGAAATCACTTTGGTTAATCCGCGCCTACTCCATCGCATTCACCTCTTCATCAGTTGCAGGGTCCATAAATGGACTGAATTCTCCAGTAGTGGTTCAAGTATTGTTTCATAAAGGCTCATCATGACATCCTTACTCCTATACTTTAACACCATCTATAAAGTACAGTAACCTGTATACTTTTTTAACCACTGCCGGGGGTGCCATTAAGGCTCAATCATTAATTGAGTCCATAGCAGAGATTTAATAAATTTAAATAGATTTTTATATATAAAGGAACCTAGGTAAATCGAGGAGGTGGCTAAAAATTGTGTTGCACTGGAAGATCAGTGATGATCTTCAATGGTCAATCAAAGTAAGGGCCAAATGCTCTACTCTTGCTTATATATCCTACCTTCTTATAACTGCATTTCAAATGCACTTTATTAATCATAAAGAACTTTGATACTACTAAAGTCATTAGAAGACTGATGGCTATCGTGAAGGACTGAAAACATTGGATTTCTTTTTGCCAGTAAATGGAAGACCACAAGTGACAACAGAGGATTAATAATGAAGTCCTTCAAAAGATATTTTGATAGTATGCTATCTAAAACTAAGAGCCTTAAATAAAAGATAGTCACTAAGAAATCTGGTAAAGGGTTGAGGAGAAAAGCCTGCAATCAGAATGATCAGAATATTGAACTGCAAACACGAGGAAATCTGCAGATGCTGGAATTTCAAGCAACACACATAAAAGTTGCTGGTGAACGCAGCAGGCCAAGCAGCATCTCTAGGAAGAGGTACCGTTGACGTTTCGGGCCGAGACCCTTCGTCAGGTCAGAATATTGAACTGCACAGACTGGTGGAGTGTGTAATGTAGAGTGGTAAAGTTGATGACGGAGAGAGGCAAGTTAATCTCAAAATTAATCTGAGTCTTGCCTGTAGAGGAATTCAAAGCACAAGGAAGTCCAGAGACTGAATTCAGATGAAGCCCCAGAAAGTAATCTGTTAGTTTCCTTCAGAGTGCTGCCATGCGCCCCACAGACAATCCTAAGCATTCCCTTTCTAAGCGCTCTCTAATTCTCCTCCCGACAATTACCTTGTGAACAGATATTTTTGACAATACAAAAGATCATGTAAACTTAATTTCCGCTGTTGTTGACTTTGGACAGGTTTAGACCATTTCTGTCAAAGCAATAACTGAAGTTCTGTTTGCTTATGGCTTGATGGATCTCCCAAGGCTTTTATCTTTGATGGTCATATGAACTTGACCCACAAAGTGTGAGAGGGGAGCATTATTAGGAAAGCCAGTGCAGCCAGTGAACCTTCTGATGAGTTGCACTTGAACAGGATGCATCGATGTGGGAAATACTTTAAGTAGGGTTCGAGCATCTGGTAATATCTGTAGAATATAGCCATTTAAATTTTTAAACCTATTTCTTAGAGTAATTTCCACAACTTGGTCCATTTTCTTGTGCTAGAAACATTTCCCAGACAAGACAACTTTCTGGCAGGATTTTCTTTTTTACCAAGCAGTGTTTGACTGACTATGCCACAAGACTACAAAAGAAATGACGGTTAGAGGAAGGGAGGATAGGTCTGGGTATGATTAGGAGGTGTGGGGGCACGATATTCAAAAAAGTCTAATTGGACCCTAGCATGGGCCCTAGTTAAAATAAGGTTCTAGCATCCTGTATCAGTTAATTATTAAGAGGGCCTTATATAAAGGACAGATCACTTGTTACATCAAGCAATTTAGCTTTTAGATTCACTTGGGGAAATTGAAAGTTTTAATTCCATTGGGATTTTTTGTATAAAATTGTTTCGCACTCAAGCAAAACATTATGTTATTGCATTAAGTGTAAACATTTGTGAGATTTGTTATGGGATGCCATGTCCTGTTAGTATATAGGTCCGTACCCAATAGACCATATTTGTGTAACCAGATGGTAAAATGTATGGATTGCAACCCTCAACTGAAATGGTGTTAATCCACAGGCCTATATACCTAAAACTCACACAATTCAGCTAAAGAATAGCAGATTAGGGCCAGCGTATTTTCTGTTCAATGATCTTGGAGAAATGAGTTGATATTCAAAATAGTTTCTTCACAGTTTACATATATGTAAAAATGTCTTCAGGAAAAAAACGTAATTATAAAAAGCTTGATTTTATAATTAATGTGAGTTTTCAGCTACCTAATATATAGAAGCTGTTTTCATTTTAATAACTGAAATTCTATGATTCAGTACAGCAGTTATTATTGATTTTGCTCATATGTTTGCCCAAAATTGCTTTTCCTTGCAGTATGATGCAAGCAACAATCTTCAGATTATAAAAATATCCCTTGATAATCTGCCAAAGAATGTACTTACAAATATTTCAGTTATGACTTCTGCTGAAAGTTGGGCAACATCAACTGTCCTTTTCTCTTCATTGGTCAAGTTAAGTAAAAAAGACTGTCACAGACAGATCATGAAAACTAAATTTCTTCAACCTTCCATTTTTATTTTATTGCTTTGTGATTCTAGGTGGAACAAAAGAGAGGAGAGGTAATGTTGCAGCTATATGGGACCCTGGTCAGACCCCACTTGGAGTACTGTGCTCAGTTCTGGTCACCTCACTACAGGAAGGATATGGAAGCCATAGAAAAGGTGCAGAGGAGATTTACAACAATGTTACCTGGATTGGGGAGCATGCCTTATGAGAATAGGTTGAGTGAATTCGGCCTTTTCTCCTTCGAGCGACGGAGAATGAGAAGTGACCTTATAGAGGTGTATAAGATGATGAGAGGCATTGATCGTGTGGATAGTCAGAGGCTTTTTCCCAGGGCTGAACTGAAAGGGACACAAGAGTACACAGGTTTACGGTGCTGGGGAGTAGGTACAGAGGAGATGTCAGGGGTAAGTTTTTTACTCAGAGAGTGGTGAGTGCGTGGAATAGGCTGCTGGTAACGGTGGTGGTGGCGGACATGATAAGGTCTTTTAAGAGGCTCCTGGATAGGTACATGGAGCTTAGTAAGATAAAGGGCTATAGGTAAGCCTTAATTTCTAAGGTAGGGATATGTTCGGCACAACCCTGTGGGCCAAAAGGCCTGTATTGTGCTGTAGGTTTTCTATGTTTCTAAAAATATTCTAACCACTCCCGATTCATCGGTACAGGAATTTATTATTTTATATATCTTATGCAAGATAATCTGTAATTCACATTTTCAAATAATGTACAAGGCTAGTTCTGGCTTCGTGTAGGTTTTGTTTGGGGCTCCATTATTTACAGTGCCTGAAGCCCACAGCACAGCTTGTAATTAAATAGGCCTTGCTGAATGGGAAGGGACCAAGGGAGTAGTTAAAAATGTGGGTGATGAGGATAGTTTCAGTTGAGGAGACTAGGAGGCAGTGGGTGCAGACAATTAGAGGGAAGATCAATGATTCTGGTGAGAAGCAGTGAAGTGATTAGGGTGGCCAGCGAGTAATATGGGTGTCAGAAAGGTGAGCAAGAAGGCATTGAGGATTATGGGATTCCATGGAGATGGGCAACATGCTGTTAAAGGGGGACTTGGCTTAGGAAGGTGATCGGGCAGCTAGATAGGAGAACAAGGAACAAAGTCATTCTGGGAAGCTCACCAGGGAGAAGATTGTAAATGATGGTGAGGAGGTCCAGGGAGGAGATTGCATGCTCCAGTGGGGACTATGGGAGTCTAAAGAATAAATCAAGGAAACTGGAGAGGGGTGTGAGGACCTAGGAATATTAGGAAGCTCAGAGGCAGCAGGGACTGAGGTTCATACATTGGAGAACAAGGAGCACAGGGAAAGAGGAGTGTCAGATAAAAGATCAAAAAGAGTTTATGGAATGGGTAAAATGGAAGGGAGAATGCAATGAGGATGGTAACTATGAATGACATAATAAAAAATGAAATTACATAGAGAACATAAGAAATAGAAGCAAAAGTCAGCCATCCGATTCATTGAGCCTGCTCTGCCATTCAATCAGATCATGGCTGATCTGGCCATGAGCTCAGCCACACCTACCTGCCTTTTCCCCATAACCCTTAATTTGCTTGCTATGCAAGTCATCTGTGTCTTAATCTGTGTCCATTATTTAAGAAGGGGGCAAGGAAGCAAAAAGGAAAGTATAGACCTATTAGCTTGACGTCGGTGGTTGGGAAGTTGTTGGAGTCGATTGTCAAGGATGAGGTTACAGAGTACATGGAGGCATATGACAAGATAGGCAGAACTCAGCATGGATTCCTTAAAGGAAAATCCTGCCTGACAAACCTATTACAATTTTTTGAGGAAATTACCAGTAGGCTAGACAAGGGAGGTGTAGTGGATGTTGTATATTTGGATTTTCAGAAGGCCTTTGACAAGGTGCCACACATGAGGCTACTTAACAAGATAAGAGCCCATGGAATTAGGGGAACGTTACATACATGGAGAGGACATTGGCTGATTGGCAGGAAACAGAGAGTGAGAATAAAGGGATCCTATCCTGGTTGGCTGCCGGTTACCAGTGGTGTTCCACAGGGGTCCGTGTTGGGGCCGCTTCTTTTTACATTGTACATCAATGGTTTGGATTATGGAATAGATGGCTTTGTGTCTAAGTTTGCTGACGATACGGAGATAGGTGGAGGGGCCGGTAGTGCTGAGGAAACAGAGAGTCTGCAGAGAGACTTGGATAGATTGGAAGAATGGGCAAGGAAGTGGCAAATGAAATACAATGTTGGAAAGTGTATGGTTATGCACTTTGGCAGAAAAAATAAACGGGCAGACTACTATTTAAATGGGGAGAGAATTCAAAGTTCTGAGATGCAACGGGACTTGGGAGTCCTCGTGCAGGATACCCTTAAGGTTAACCTTTACATTGAGTTGGTGGTGAATAAGGCGAATGAAATGTTGGCATTCATTTCTAGAGGAATAGAGCATAGGAGCAGGGATATGATGTTGAGGCTCTATAAGGTGCTGGTAAGACCTCACTTACAGTACTGTGGGCAGTTTTGGTCTCCTTATTTAAGAAAGGATGTGCTGATGTTGGAGATGGTACAGAGAAGATTCACTAGAATGATTCTGGGAATGAGAGGGTTTACATATGAGGAATGTTTGTCCGCTCTTGGACTGTATTCTGTGGAGTTTAGAAGAATGGAGGGGGACCTCATAGAAACATTTCGAATGTTGAAAGGGATGGACAGAGTGGATGTGGCAAAGTTGTTTCCCATGATGGGGGAGTCTAGTACGAGAGGGCATGACTTAAGGATTGAAGGGCGCCCATTCAGAACAGAGATGCGAAGAAACTTTTTTAGCCAGAGGGTGGTAAATCTATGGAATTTGTTGCCACGGGTGGCAGTGGAGGCTAAGTCATTGGGTGTATTTAAGGCAGAGATTGATAGGTATCTGAGTAGTCAGGGCATCAAAAGTTATGGTGAGAAGGCAAGGGAGTGGGACTAAATGGGAGAATGGATCAGCTCATGATAAAATGGCGGAGCAGACTCGATGGGCCGAATGGCCAACTTCTGCTCCTTTGTCTTATGGTCTTAACTATATTTAGTGAGTTAGCCTCTACTGTTTCCCTGGGCAGAGAATTCCACAGATTCATTACTCTCTGGGAAAAACTGTTTCTCCTCATCTTCATCTTAGATTTATTGGCCTGAATCTTGAGACTATGTCCCCTAGTTCAAGGCTCACCCAGCAGTGGAAACAGCTTCATGCCTTTAATTTACATATCCCTCTCAGAATTGAACATGTTTCTGTAAGATCCCCTCCCATTCTTCTGAATTCCAGTAGGTATAGTATCAAGTGACTCAGTCTTTCCTCTTAAGCTAATGTCTTCATTTCCAGAATCAACCTGGTGTACCTCCACTGTACCATCTTCAAAGCCTGTATATCTACCCTCAAGTAAGGAGGCCAGAACTGCAAGCACTGTTCTAAGGTCAACATCACCCATCCCTTATACATTTGCAGCATGAGCCATCCTTAAATCCAATTCACTTAGCAAAGAAGGCCAACATTCCATTTGCCTTCTTGATAACCTGTAGCACCTGCAAAGCAACATTTTGCAATTCATGCACAAACACCCCCAAGTCCCTCTGCACAACAACATGCTGCAATCTTTCACCATTTAAATAGTAATCTGATCTTCCATTTTTCCTTCCAAAGTGGATGACCCCACATTTACTAATGTTGTACTTCATCCTCCAGACCCTTTTACACTTACTTAACTGATCTATATCTCTTTTCAGACTCTTCACATCCTCTGCACAATTTGCTTTCCATTCATTTTAGTGTCATCAGCAACTTTGGATACTCTGCACTCAGTGCCCTCTTCCAAACTGTTGATAAATATCATGAACAGTTGTGGGCTTGGCACCGACCCCTGTGGCAACTCGCTTTCTACTGTTTGCCAAGCAGAGAAGCATTCACTTATCCCAATTCTCTGCCTTCTATTGCTTAACCAATCCTCTATCCACGTTAATACATTATCCCCAACTCTATGCATCATTCTCTCATGGATTTGACTTTTATGCATTACTTACTGAACACCTTCCAGCAATTCAATGTACATCACCCACCTACTCCCCTCTATCCACCACACTCATTATATCTTCAAAGAACTCCAGCAACTGTGTCAAACAAAGCCTGCTCTTTATAAATGTCAAATCACTTCTGTAAAAAAGTTTGCCTAGAAAAGTACTGAAGGAATGCACAAAGGTAATTAGTTGGTGCTCGAAAGGTAATGGCATGCTTTGATTTTGAATGTTAATTTTGTTTTTTTGGAATATTGATTTGGTTTTTGGAATGTTAATTTCATGTTTGGAATGTTAGTTCCGTGTTGGACTTCATGTCAGCACTGTGGATCATTAAAATGGTCAGCAACTGAAGTGAGATCAGAAAGTAAAGTACTGATGAATGAGCAATTAACTGTATTTATCTGTACCATAATCAAATCATTTGGATGACTAAATCTAGATTCCTTTCTCCCTTCTTCTTCAACCACCCCCTCCTCTTCTTCATGAACTGCAAGATCATTCCACTTAGCTGTGGCAGGTTTAGTCCTCGCCCTTGTAGATTTACATTGTGCACCACAGACCACCCATTGTGTCGAGACATGTATTGCTGGTTACTGCAGGCTCCTCCAGTTCAGTTCGGAGTAGGAGAAACAATGCTTTGAGCACACCAGCATCTACTCCTCTGAATAGTGGATGGCACTCACTTTACTTTCAGCCCACTTGTACATGTGTTGTACATTTCAATTAAAAATTATGCGGTTGATGTTCAGTCTTTGCAACCCAGTGGACATGCTTTTGTTTTATCATTGTGGTTCAGTTACTGATGGTACTGTGGAAAGCTGTTTATAATGAATGTAACTGCCTAGGTACAGCACACTGACTTGCATGATGCATTCCGGATAATCACACATCAGTGAGTCATTCTGCAAGTGGACCGTTCCCAAGTTCACAGTTGCTGCTTACAATTGAACTTGAATGTAGTCAACAGCATCCTGTAACATCAGGAGGTCCACAATCTTCGTGAAGACTATGTTCACTCTCGCCTCTGCACTCTTAGTCGGCCCTTTCTGAATAGAAAGTGCCTGCTGAACATTATACTTACTGTTGAATACATAGTGTCAGCTATATCACTGAAGTGTAATTTGTTTCTGCTAGGATTAAGTTAGCAAGACATTCCAATTAACATCACAAGCTCAAAGCATGAGAGACAGCAGATGCTGGAATCTGGAGCAACACACGAACTGCTAGATGAACTCTGCGTCTCATCTGTTCATTTCTCTTCATTGATGTTGCCTGAATTGCTGAGTTCCTTCAACATTTTGTGTGTTGCAACATCACAAGCTCCTTACCCTCCTCGTTTCTTGTCAGCAGGAATATCACACTTGTTATCACCTTACCGAATATCAATGTCAACATGATCCACCAAATGCAATAATATCATGGTGCCAGATGTGGCCTTAACAGACACTTAGCAAACAGGCTTTACCTATGGTTGTGCCTTCTTTCAGTGAGGACCCCTGTACTGAATCTCTCTTACCTCAGATATTTTTCCTTACTGAGATGTGAGGGAGGAGAAGAACTGCTCCCTATATGGATGTTGTCTCTTCTTTTTTCCATTCCCCCTGCCAGTATATATCCCTGGAATGGCACTAAATCACCTTTGCTTATGAGCAACTAGATAAAGCTTTTAAAATCCTGGCACATCACATCCAGTAAAATCTGAGGGAGACCTGTGAAATCTGAAAGCTCCATATTCATGGAGGAGGTCAAAGGGTTTTCATGGCAAGATACGGAATAGGTGTAAATTGGCACTGCAGGAGTTAAATTTAACATTTGTTTCCTGATTAACATCACAATTTGCTGCCATGCATGCTTCTGATGGCAAAGGTGTCACACCTTTTAGCCGCCTACCCAATAGTACGGTCAACGAGATGGGTTACAAATACACAGAGTTTGGGCATAAATCATCATCCACAGGCACAATGCAACTGAATGTTGCAGTTTATGACTCAAATAAAGATAAATGGTGGATAATCTTAAAACAATTTAAAGCTAATTTTTAAAATTGCAATTCTTTTCTACAGACACATTTTAGCTGAACAAATTATTATGCCTAATGCTTTATGCATTACACTAACTACTGTAACTGCTCTTGAAGATTTATCTTTTGGTATATTAAAACCATTTCAGAAAATCTCAGATATTAGTAAATCTTCTCAAACTATTCATTGGATTTTTAACGGTGCAATTAATATTGAACTCAATTGCAGAAGCTTTAAGTAGCAAAACACTAGAGGGAATTTAGTCTATACTTTAATATGCAGACTGTAGTATTTTTCAGTGAAGTACATTTCAGATAAAGTGAGGCAAAATGATGGCATCTGCCATTAGGTTTGTTGGAGTTCTTATCAGAAACAATGAAGAAGCGAAAACTGATGAAGAAGGTGTCTAATCCCGCCACTAATAGACAGATTGGATGTTTGCATAAGGAATGTGAAATTAGAAAAAGATTAAGTATATATGAATGGAAATTATCTCATAGCAGGTGTTTCTTGGAAAGAAAAGCTGAAGCTTTCATCATTTTGCAAAATTAGTAACTTATTCGCAACTTCTGAGGCTGCTCTTAACTCTGTTCTACCTCTTGGTACAATGTTTAGTTCTATTTTACACACAATTACTGCATACGCCATCCCAAATAGGATTTGATTTGCCTACAATGAATAATTCTTGGATCACAGCACATATTTCTGCTAAACTTCTTATCAAAGCTCTTCCATCTCGGCAAGGAAAATATCACAGAAATGCAATGTTCCATCTTTTCCTCACTTTCAATAGTACTTATCTGATAAATAGGTTTCCAGTTTAATCATAGGAACTGATTGAAGTTTGCTCTGATAAGCATTTCTTTAAAATAATAAGTAATGACAAAGAAAATCTAAATAAACAATACAAATGGAAAGAAATATTTTCACCCTGGTCGTTTTATTTATCTAGTTTTATCGTGGGAACTGTCCAACTGCTGAACTCATTACACCATGTGAATATTTTTGCATCTCTTTAACCTGCCTGAACTTTAGCAAAGTGCCTGTACACAGCTGTGTTGTGCTTACAACTAATAATATGCAAGTTGATTGACAGAATGCCGCTGTCACTTCCTGTTAACCGAATAAGCTATTTGTTATACGTTACGAACCATTTGGTAGCATATAGTCAACGGATTTATTGTTAAGTCTTGGTACATATTGAATGTGATACAATATAGTAAAATACCATACTGCAGGTATATTAAATAATCTCAAATGATTATTCTATTTTAATGAAATTATTGGAAGATTAGAAACAAGAATTCATCATTCAGCTCCTCAAATTTGGTCTACAATTCAGCTGGCATATGATTGATCCACACCTCAATTCTATCCCTTTAATTCTAAACAAAATTTGTCTGTTTTTGCTTTGAAAACTCCACCTCACATTTATGATGCCTGCCAATGGCCAGCCAATAAAACAAGAAAATTATCATTGACATTTTAAGGTGACACTTACATAAAACTCCAACCCATATTTGCACTAAATTTCCCCTGACATTTCTCCTGATTGGCAAATCCCTAGTTTAAAGATTACAAATTACTTTCTCAGCCACAGGGACGAAATGTGTGATACATCAGCTGTCTGTCTGAAGTTCAGTTTCTTTGACTTTGTTGAAACCACACAATTTCTTCATTTTCATTGTCTTGAATCATTTTGAGTGCTTAAAGCATCAGTCATCACCTACAATTTTCTAAACTAAAGGAATTAACATGTCTGTTCCTCTCATAATTTATCCCTAAAATTTCTGTTATGAGTTCATGCAGTGCACATGTTAAGGCCAATACATCATTCTGGAGATGTGGTGGTTGTGGCAGAAGTATGACCACCTGAATGAAGTAAGATGTTCTCCTAAGGGGTTGTCTATTGGTACGTCCTCAGGTGGCTGTAGAGACCGACCTGGGATCCACATCTTTTAGTGCAGTGTGGGCAAGAGTAAGTGGTGTATCCAAAACCAAATGCAAAATTACAGAAGCAATCCAAGCACAAGTCTGTAGAGCTCTCTCACAGGCAGAATTATTTGACAAGTAATAAATAAAGCAGAAAGGAATGTACATAGCTTTGTGTATTTGTTAACAAAATCATGCACAACCTGTTGTATTTTTTATTTGTACTAAACACAGCTAAGTTTGTTCATTGTAAGTAATGAAGCACAGAATTTTACAATTGGCAGTATCCCTCAGATCATTATACATTAACTTTTAATCAGAAAACAGGTTATCTTTTTTTTGAGGGAAGAAATGGAGGACCCAATAATAAGAGACTAGAGCGTAGCACAGAAACATATGAGATAGAACCAGAAGGAGGCTTTTCAGCTCCAGTGCCTGTGCTAGTAGTTGATAAGATCATGGTTGACTTTACCATCTGTGACACTTACCTACACTAACCCACTAGCCTTGATTGCCTTAGTATCTAAAAAATCTATCCATCTCTATCTTTTGCATACTAGTCAAGTAATAGGGCAGCATAGTTAATTACTAATATTTCTGAATTGCGGAGTGTGATTTTTTGGTGTGTGCAAATGCATGTCTTTGATAGTACATTAAAGGAGTTACTTGGTCCTGGTAGTGATGTGGACAGCCCACATCAATGCCACAAACCACAAATTGATGCATAATCTCCGCAATGTACTCTATAGGTAGTGGCATCATTAGCAAAAACGAAAAAATCAGTGCAACACCTGTGCACAATGCTGGAGAAACTCAGCAAGCCAGGCAGCATCTATGGAGGAGAATAGACTGTTTTTTGTTTCGGGCCAAGACCCTTCATCAGGGGGAGGAAGCCAGAATAAGAAGGTGTTGTGGGGTAGGAGTGAGGGAAGCAGTCCATTTGGCAGGTGATAGGTGAAACCAGGTGAGAGTGCAGGTGGGTGGGTGGGGAGGGGAATGAAGTGAGAAGCTGTGAGGTGATAGGTGGAAATTTAAAGGGCTGAAGAAGAAGGAATCTATAGGAGAGAAAAGTGGACAATGGGATAACAGGAAGGCGGCGGGGCATCAGAGGGAAGTGATGGTCAGGCAAGAAGAGAAAGGGTAAGAAAAGAGACGGAATGGGGAAGAGAAAAAGTTGGAAAGGGGAGGAGTGATAAATTACTGAATGTTAGAAAAATCAATGTTCATGCTGTGAAGTTGGAGATTAACCAGACAGAATATGAGGTGATTCTCCTTCATCCTGAGAGCGGCCTCTTTGTGGCAGTAGAGGAGGCCATGGACTGGTATGTCAGAATGAAAATGTTAATTAGAATTGAAAATTTTCAGTGTTCTCCCCAGGCTTAATTACACCCTGTTGACTTCAACGGGTAGGCCACGTCCACTATATGCCCTATACCAAATTCTCAAAACACATACACTATTGTGAGCTCTATTATTGAAAGAGACTAACACAAAGAAAAAGATTCAAGGGTAAATAATGTAACATCCCCAATGATCTGAGGGCATCTGTGGTCAGTGACCAGTCAAAATGAAGAAGGGGCTTCAGGCCAGCATTGAGAAGGTCATATCCATGTGGTAAGAGCACACAGAATCATGCATAGCTGGAATGCACCACCTCCCAAACAAGCCACTTCAGTTACCCAACAATGATTTCATGTCCTATCTGCTGTATAAACGGTGTTTCCACATCGACCCCATCGGCCACCTCAGTGAGTGCAGAACTGGAGTGGAGGTAAGCTACCCTCAATCTTGCGGGACTACCTAAGCGGATGACATCGCTGTATAAACAGGAACAAGACAAAGAACTGAGGTTAACTCCAATAGTATTTAGTAATGGTAATCAGTTCAAATTACATTTATTATTGAAGTATGTATACATTACACAAACCTGAGATTTGTCTCTTCACAGGCAGCCATAAAACAAAGGACCTCAATAGAACTCATCAAAAAAAAGATTTTCAAACACTCAATGCACAGAGGTTAAAAAAAAACAAATCATGCAGACAATAGATGTAAACAAAGAGCTTCAGAAATGTGGTTTTATGAAAGACGGGAAGCCAGGCACCACCGCAGCTGGGCCAGGCCACAGCCACAGCCTCAGTTCAGCACAGAGCCGAGTAAATGCCGCTGAGCAGCGAGCAGAACTGTGCAGAACCAGTCCTCGCATCACCTCTGGCCCCAACACCCTGACCAGTGCTTAAATCCTCCAAACATTGGGCCGCTCCTCGCTCTCAGACCACACTAGGGCCTGAACACTGCCACCACAGGCTCAGTGTTGGGACCCCAGTTGTTTACAATATATATTAATGACTTGGATGAGAGAATTAAATGCAGCATCTCCAAGTTTGCAGATGACACGAAGCTGAGTGGCAGTGTTAGCTGTGAGGAGGATGCTAAGAGGATGCAGGGTGACTTGGATAGGTTGGGTGAGTGGGCAAATTCATGGCAGATGCAATTTAATGTGGATAAATGTGAAGTTATCCACTTTGGTGGCAAAAATAGGAAAACAGATTATTATCTGAATGGTGGCCGATTAGGAAAAGGGGAGGTGCAACGAGACCTGGGTGTCATTATACACCAGTCATTGAAGGTGGGCATGCAGGTACAGCAGGCGGTGAAAAAGGCGAATGGTATGCTGGCATTTATAGCGAGAGGATTCGAGTACAGGAGCAGGGAGGTACTACTGCAGTTGTACAAGGCCTTGGTGAGACCACACCTGGAGTATTGTGTGCAGTTTTGGTCCCCTAATCTGAGGAAAGATATCCTTGCCATAGAGGGAGTACAAAGAAGATTCACCAGATTGATTCCTGGGATGGCAGGACTTTCATATGAAGAAAGATTGGATGAACTGGGCTTGTACTCGTTGGAATTTAGAAGATTGAGGGGGGATCTGATTGAAGCATATAAAATCCTAAAGGGATTGGACAGGCTAGATGCAGGAAGATTGTTCCCGATGTTGGGGAAGTCCAGAACAAGGGGTCACAGTTTGAGGATAAAGGGGAAGCCTTTTAGGACCGAGATTAGGAAAAACTTCTTCACGCAGAGAGTGGTGAATCTGTGGAATTCTCTGCCACAGGAAACAGTTGAGGCCAGTTCAGTGGCTATATTTAAGAGGGAGTTAGATATGGCCCTTGTGGCTACAGGGATCAGGGGGTATGGAGGGAAGGCTGGGGCGGGGTCCTGAGTTGGATGATCAGCCATGATCATAATAAATGGTGGTGCAGGCTCGAAGGGCCGAATGGCCTACTCCTGCACCTATTTTCTATGTTTCTATGTTACCACATCTTGGCCCATACCTGACCTTTCGGCCGGTACGTAAAACAATCGGACATCAGGACTTCCCTCACTCTTAGGGGTGCCACGACTCTGCCTTGGCTCTGCTTTGATCCCAGCTCCACCTTCACTTGCCTTGCTCATTCCTTCCCTGTGCCTCCGCCTCCACCTCCACTTGCCTCCATTTTCCTCAACCATTTCTCACTTGCACCTCCGCCACTATCACTGCTCGTCTCACCATTGTTCGTGTTGATCATTATCAATGAAATGTTATTAATATGGTATTTATTAGTTTTCTTTGTCTTGGCTTTTGCCACCAATAAGTAGTCGCCAGACGTCACCAGCACCATCTTAAACCAGAAAACAGGAGGAAGAATTGAGGAGCTCTTAGTCATTGTTTGGACTCAGTCATAAATATCATCTCCAAAAAAGGGCACTGTGCCTTAGGAAGACTTCCAAAGCTATTGAGAAGATGTGAGTTTTCTGATCTGACCAGGTACAGTACAGTAGATGTTAATACTTACTTTAGACACAAAAGAAAATGCTTTATTCCATCCAGTTTCAGGATATCCCCATCAATTGCATTCTCCCACTTATTCTCCTGCAACCAGTTTCTCTCCTGTGCCCATTAAAGCCCTATTGATAGTCCTGCCAGCCAACCACACTAGGGCAGTTGTCAATAAACTACTAGTGTATCCTTGGGATGTGGGAGGAAATCAATGGCCAGTGGGAAAGACATACAGTCACAGAGAGGATTGTACAAACAGACAGCAACAGAAACCTGAGTCAAATCTGGGTCCTTGGAGCTATGAAACATCTGCATCCCCTGCATGTTATATTGCTGCTCAATGGTACTGAGGTTGGGAACTAGAGTTACTGTACATAAAATTACTGCAGAACTGGACTCTTTACCATAAGGGTGAACATGCCAGGGTAACTTTACCGGGGGGGGGTGGGTGTGGAGAGCTATAAAGGAGTAATGCGTAGAAATCATATACACAGAAGAAGAAGGTTGTTGACTTCATTGGAAAATGCAAGAGAATGGTACCTGCTGCAGACTGCTTAATGTATAGTGAACACAAGAGATTCTCCCGATGCTGGATATCCAGAGCAACACATACAAGATACTGGAGGAACCCAGCTGGTCAGGCAGCATCTATGAAAGGGAATAAACAGTTCACGTTTCAGGCTGAGATCCTTCATCAGGACTCATTAATATATGATGCCTTTGTTACTGAAATGTTCGTTGAAGTTTAAGAAAATTTTGCATTTACTGTAATCCTACCAAGAGCTTGTCTACTTTGAAATGAAAATCTGCACTGAAAAATCAATAAGGTCAAGATGGTTGGAATACTTCATTGACTATTCACTTATTGAGATCTTGATTTGTATGAAACTATATGAAATGGATAATATGGGCATTAGTTTAAGGCATTAACCCTTTAAGATCAAACTTTCCTGAGATGCCTGAGAAAAATGTTCTGGATCTGTTTCTTTGTATCAATCCAGTGGGTAAAGGTTTAATATCTGCTATTCGAGGTAAGTTCGTGATTTTGAGGCATGCCCCCTTCGATAAAATTAGAACTGCCTGGGAACATGATCTAGATATCTCCTTATCTGATGTGGTTTGAGATTCAATTCTTAATTCAGTTAACTCAACCTGTTTATGTGCCTGCCACTGCCTTTTGCAGTTTAAGGTTGTACACAGGGTTCATATGTCTAAAACTACATTATCACGGTTTTACCCTGACATTAGCCCTGTTTGTGATAAGTGTAAAGGGGCTGAGGCTTCTCTTATCCATATGTACTGGGCCTGTCCTAGTCTTGAGAAATTCTGGAGAGAATTTTTTCAACCCTATCTCATATTCTTAATTTCCATTTAGAACCTAACCCTCTAGTTGCTCTTTTTGGCACCTTGGGTGAAGTAGATATGCACCTGAGTCCGACTAAATGTCGAACATTATCTTTTGCCTCTCTCTTGGCGAGACAGTTAGCTCTTCTTAGGTGGAAAGATGCTGCCCCACCCACTCATGCTGATGGTTTAGAGATACTATGTCCTGTTTAGACCTTGAAAAGATTCATTATTTACTTCTTAATTCGGACATAAAGTTTCATAAGGTGTGGGGATCTTTTCTTGAATATTTTCATAATTCCTGTTTAGGGTCAGTTTATTCCTTTTTTTACGCTACAATCCCTTACTTTCAGCTTTTTTTTCTCTAAGTTTTACGGTTCTTTGTTGTGAATTACATTATAGTTTTGGTAGTTGGCATTATATCTTTTTATTCTTATATATATTTACAGCTGTGTAGGGTTGAATGCTCGGATTATTTTATTTTTCTTTTTATACACAGAAATGGTTGGCCTGGGTTTTTTGAGTGGGAGGTTGGGGTGGATATTAATCTTACATGATCTTACCTTGGGTGCTTTTTTTTATTGTTATGAATTATATATTGGACTTGTTTGTTTTGCACCGTATAAATCTTCATTTTGTTGATGATTTTTTTTTCTGTAGTTCTATTGTGGCAACGCATAAAAAAATTAATAAAAAATAAATAAATAACCACTCCTGGCTTGCAATATTAGCCAATAGATACTTGTCCGGTTCTTATGCCATCTTGCAGCTCAGTTATTTTACTGACAAGATTAACTTGATTAAGATGGAGGCGACATCAGACGCATAGCAACTCTGGCAGGGTCTGCAAGAAATTACTTCCTACAAAGTGAAACCCAATAGCATGACTGGCAGCAGTGCTTCACTACCAGATGAACTCAACACCTTCTATACACGCTTTGAAAGGGAGAACACAACTACAGCTGTGAAGATCCCTGCTGCACCTGAAGACCCTGTGATCTCTGTCTCAGAGGCTGATGTTAGGCTGCCTTTAAAGAGAGTGAACCCTCGCAAGGCAGAAAGTCCCGATGGAGTACCTGGTAATGCTCTGAAAACCTGTGCCAACTAACTATTGGGCTTATTCAAGGACATTTTCAACCTCTCACTTTTACGGGTGAAAGTTCCCACTTGTTTCAAAAAGACAACAATTATACCAGTGCCTAAGAAGAATAATGTAGGCTGCCTTAATGACTACTGCCCGGTAGCACTCACATCGACAGTGATGAAATACTTTGAGAGGTTGGTCATGACTAGACTGAACTTCTGTCTCAGCAAGGACCTGGACCCATTGCAATTTGCCTATCGCCACAATAGGTCGATGGTAGACACAATCTCAATGGTTCTCCACATGGCTTTAGACCACCTGGACAACACAAACACCTATGTCAGGATGCTGTTCATCAACTATAGCTCAACATTTAACACCATCATTCCCACAATCCTGATCGAGAAATTGCAGAACCTGGGCCTCTGTACCTCTCTCTGCAATTGGATCCTCGACCTCCTAACCAGAAGACCACAATCTGTGCGATTGGTGATAACATCTCCTCCTCGCTGACAATCAATACTGACGCACCTCAGAGGTGTGTGCTTAGCCCACTGCTCTACTCTCTACATACACATGACTACATGGCTAGGCATAGTTCAAATACCATCTATAAATTTGCTGATGATACAACCATTGTTGGTAGAATCTCAGGTGGTGTCGAGAGGGCGCACAGGAGTGAGATATGGCAACTAGTGGACTGGTGCCACAGAAGCAACCTGGCACTCAATGTCAGTAAGATGAAAGAGCTGATTGTGGACTTCAGGAAAGGTAAGATGAAGGAACACATACCAATCCTCATAGAGGGATCAGAAGTGGAGAGAGTGAGCAGCTTCAAGTTCCTGGGTGTCAAGATCTCTGAGGACCTAACCTGGTCCCAACATATCGATGTAGTTATAAAGAAGGCAAGACAGCCGCTATACTTTATTAGGAGTTTGAAGAGATTTGTCATGTCAACAAATACACTCAAAAACTTCTATAGTTGTATCGTGGAGAGCTTTCTGACAGGCTGCATCACTGTCTGGTATGGAGGGACTACTGCACAGGACCGATAGAAGCCACAGAAGGTTGTAAATCTAGTCAGCTCCAACTTGGGCACTAGCCTACAAAGTACCCAGGACATCTTCAAGGAGCGGTGTCTCAGAAAGGCAGCATCCATTATTAAGGACCTCCAGCACCCAGGGCATGCCCTTTTCTCACTGTTACCATTAGGTAGGATGTACAGAAGCCTGAAGACACAGACTCAGCAATTCACGAACAGCTTCTTCCCCTCTGCCATCCGATTCCTAAATGGACATTGAATCTTTGGGCACCACCTCACTTTTTTTTAATATACAGTTATTTCTGTTTTTGCGCTTTTTAAAGACCTATTCAATATATGTAATTGATTTACTTGTTTGTGTATTATTATTATTTTACTTTATTTATTATTAGTTTTTTTTTACTCTACTAGATTATATATTGCATTGAACTGCTGCTGCTAAGTTAACGAATTTCACGTCACATGCTGGTGATAATAAACCTGATTCTCATTCTGATTGCTTCCGCTAAAATAACAAAGGCACGTCATATAAACATGCCAAGTGTCCATTCTTCTAATACCACAAACTATAATTGCTACTCTGTTCTGCTGTGCTTCATTTTAATGAATGAACAAAACCTATTGAAAGTTATTTTTGACAAGTGAATGCATGTCTGTATGAACACCTGCATATGAAATTGTAAGCGTGTGCTTTTGTCAAGGGTAGAATTCACTGTGTCTTCTCAGTGAAATAGAATCGGTCAATACATCTCAATTGCAGCAATTTGTAGATCAGTTGGATCATTTATAACAGCTGTGCTTGTTGGAAATGTATCTTGGATATAGCAGAATAGGTTATATTTTTAGACATTTATGAGATTGGGAACAATATATGAGCACTAGTTCATAACGGTCACAGCCTCAACAAAACTGTAATCTCTAAAGGTCACTTTACTCAAGCTGAACAGTTAATAATTACTGTCTGTCTCAGCTGACAGTGGAAGATCACTGCGAATGCTCTATGAAGTCATAAATTATCTGATTTATGTTCTATTTTCTCAAAAGAAATTATGATTACAGTTTGACACTTGCCCAGAGGGACAATATTGGAGTCAGGTTGAGGCAATTTTCACTTTTAATGCTTTACAGTTAGCAGGCTGGAGCAAAGAGGATATTTGGAGGTGCTATTGTAGAAAATTCTGCCAGTGAACAAAATAAATGAGTTATGACTGGGATTTTGCAAGAGAGATATTTGGCTCAATCCAATATATTTGTGTGTTAAGAGACAAACTGACAGCTGAAAACACTTAAAATACCTAATTATCCATGACTACATATATATTATTAGTTTTTTAATGAATGCAAGGCGAAGGGAAACCGGTTATTGGTGTAGTACCTTTGTTGAGGACCTGAGGGAGAGCTCACACAGCATGGGTTAGATGATTGGCTGGCTGCCAATGTTAACTGTACTTATTACACTCATCCCATGCAGAACACATCCATCTCATGCACTGAGCTGACATCCCATTTATTCTGAGATCCATTTGTCATGACTGCAATCACCAAAATGAATAGAAACTTTGTGGCATGATAGATTACAGTTCTAATTAGGAACAAAGAAGAAGCTCTTACGTAAGTTGAACAGTTATTTTTTGTACTGTTAACAAAAGAAGCAATCAACTTTTGTGCTTGAGAAATACTCTCTTTGAATATCAGCATGCATTAAAGGCCTGTCTTCATACTCAGCCAGCAACGTCACACATTGGTGAAAATTTCAAGAGGGTCAGGGACTACAACCAAAGGATCAGACTGTTTACAGGTTCGGTAAGAATCATCACTTTGAGGAAATACTTTCAGCAAATGACTTTCTGCATTCTATTCAGATCCTTAAAGGATTCCACAAGTGATGATCATAACACAATCCTTTTCTGATTTTCATAATTGTTTTCTTCAGAAAATGTCTAATGAGCTGAAGATCTAAATACCTTCCCTGAATCCTCAATGTTCTTGAAATCATACAATTCATGCAACTTTGATTTTGTTCTTGGGAATAAGGAGTGTATGTGTAGCACTCTGATAAATGACATAGTGTGGTGCATTCCAGATACTCATTCAGTATATGGCTCTATTTAGTAGAGTTACCATTGGCCGGTTAAGGTGTACTGTCTTCTGCTTCCATTAGCTCCTTGGTACAGTCATTAAAATGAAGATCATTAACATGAAATGTTTCTCCTTTCTGACTTCCTGAGTATTTCCAGTGCGTTCTGCTCAGTCATGGATTTTTACCTCCAGGATGTTGTCCATCTGCAATAACCAGGCGACAGAGTCTAATATGACTCAATATGACAAAAAGGTTCAGATTATCAGATTGCAACCCTGGCATTAAGCACTCCAGTCAATCTGGAAAACATTTCTGTAATTCAAGGCAAAACACTGCTGATAGCAGAAACCTCATAGAAAGGCAAGAAATACATACCTGGTCAGGCAGCATCTGTGAAGACAGAAACATGATTAAAGTTCTTGAACTTTCATTAGAATTGAAAAAAACTTTGTTTACTTTTCTCATTATCACTCACTTGCACCATGAATTATCATCCCTTTTTGTTAATTCATCTCTACTTTAATTCTATCCAATCACAGTTATCACCTTTGGAACTCCTTGTACCTCCATCCTTCTTGTGCATTGAAAAACTCAGATATCTGTAAGCATTTGCTCATTTTAATATTGAGCAAAGGTTTGAAACATTTCTACAGTCTTTTGTCATCCCACACAAGCCTCACTCCATTGTAGTTTTCATGCAAAGGCATTTTTAATAGCCGATTCCTTGCAGCAGGTCATAATTTTGGACAGTTCTTTTCTGATTATTCATGTAAATTGATGCATCACCATTTTGATAGCCTGACCTCAGAGTTGGATTTACAAGCTTTATAAATTTTTGCTCCAAAACTTTCAAATCTTGGCTTATTGGTTGGGTTGTACCAATGACTTGTAATCTGCCCTTGTAATACACCAGCTGCTGCCTCGATCTGCAGAGGTATTCACAGAATAAGAGACATCCATCCCTTGACCCTCATCAAGCAGAGAAAGCCACAGGTAGTGACCAGGCTCCAAGTGGTTAAATTAACTTTTGAGCTACTTTAAAACAAATAAATTACCTTCGCCAGTAGTGAACTGTCAACAAACTTGTGCCTGTGGCAGGTGACCTTACCCAAGGCTTGCCCCAAGCCCGATCTAACTGCCTTTCATAACTCATTACTGACGGTGGTATTTTCTCTGCTTTTAAATGATGCTGTTAATCATAGACATTTTAAAAGAGTTTAAATAGACAAACAATTTGCCAAGAACTTCTGTTTATAGAAAATAATTAAAATATACATTGAACTACTGTGAATTAATTCTGGAAAGATATAAATCAAATGAAAGAAAAACTTTAAAAAATGTAGCTTAAGCTGAAGTCATATTTATTTTTTAGTTTCAAAGACCCTCTTCAAATGAGGGGCCAGATATGAAGTATATCCTGGCACTCTATAGAGTATACCTCTAAGCAACTGAGGGACTGACATCCAGTTACCGCGCTGTCATATAGTGACACAATTTCCTAGTGTGGGCAATGGTTCCCACATGGCTCCATCCAGCCCACTAATCAACTTCATCTGCACATGATGCAATTTAGTTTTGTTGCTTTATTTTTCAAAATGCTGTAGATGCTGGAATTCTGAAGTTAAAAACAGAGAATGCTGGAAATACTTAGGCAGCATATGTCAACAGAGGAACATTTAGTTCTGATGAAAGGTCATCAACCTGAAATGTTAGCTCTGTTTGCTCTCCACAGCCACTTTGATGTGTTGAATATTTCTAACACTTTCTGCTTTTATTTAACTCTTTGTCCTCTTTTTTTCTGGCAAGAATGAAGTATTAATTGAATTCTCATGGGCTTCCAACATTTAGAGGAGGAGTATCACTTCATGGGGCAATAGAAATTTAGAGGAGATTACACCTTAGAAATTATGAAGTTACCTGCTCTACCTTAGATGCAGGGCCATCGATCACAAACAACCATTCCAGCTAGTCACAGAAAATCGACTGGTCACATCTGCCTGATTAATGAGGAGACAAATATCAGTCTTGCATTAGCAAATAAGATCTTCATTGTATTAAAGCCTTAAGACATGAGATCCATGTTATTGGTGATCACACATAACAGGACCGTGAGTCAAATGCTCATGGACGTATCACGTAAGAATTGCAAGAAGCATTGTGTCCATCACTATTCTTGTGGAAATAAGTCCAGAACTAGGGTTGCCAAGAATGTGGGCACCATCTACACTTGGACCTTTGAAGGCTAAAATAACCTCGATTTTAGCAGTATTATTGACTCAATAAGTCATCATCATGGTTTGATTTATTTATTTTATTTATTCTTTCGTTTTAGAGATAAAGCACACAACAGCCCCTTCCAGCCCAATGAGACCCATAGCCCAGCATCCCACCTATTCGACACAAGGCTAATCACAGGACAATTTACAATGACCAATTAACCTACTAACCAGTACGAATTTGGACTTTGGACACAGCCCAGAGGATACCCATGCAGTTTATGGGGAGAACATACTAACTCCTTACGGACAGCAGCAGAATTGAACTTTGAACTCTGGAACGCTTCGAGCTGTAATAGTGTTGCACTAACTGCTATGCTACCGTGGCAAGTACCTGTATTGAGATCTGCTACCTACCTTAATTTAATGACAACCCGCTAGTTTAGAATTATTTGAATAAATAGGGATATTGTGTAAATGGCTCCAAAGAGGCCAGCACCGCCTCTTTGAACCAAACTGATGAGTTCCCCAAGGAACTCTTCAAACATCCGTTGAGCACAGATACAACTAAACAATTCCTTCAAGCAGGATTAAAATTTAAAATATCGGTATGCCGGAGCAAAAAAACAGACTCTTGAATCAATTAAGATGTCATTTTGTTGCACAAATCTCTTCAATGCTACAGTTCTTTGTTGCATTATTGCAAGGAGCACAATAAAGAGGAGAAAAGGGTGAACTCAAGGCTACTCGAGTGCTGAAAGAAGATAATTGATAAAAAGGAAGAACAAATAGATGAAGGAAACTGGCAGCAAGGATGGCCTAGTAACTCCTCTCTTTGCTTAAAACTGCATTGTTAAAATCATGAGCATATACTGTACAACAGCTTTCTCACTCTGAGTAAAAAATACATGACTTCAAACAGCACGTGAATACATGGTCTATACTGAATTTTCATGTTATTCTGAAACAGCACTACACTATTAGGTTAGTAAGCTTGTTCAAACGAGAGTGGCACAGGAATCAGTTCAGCAAATTTTGATTTACAGATCAAAAGACAAAACAGAAAAGAAAAAGATAGCTTTATTTGTCATATGCATATTGAAAGATCAAAACATAAGGTGAAAATGTGTTGTTTGTGGCAAATCAAATCAGCGAGGATTGTGCTGGGCAGCCTGCAAGTGTGGCCACGGTTCTGGCACCAACATAGCATGCCCACCGCTCACTAACCCAAAACATACATCTTTGGAATGTGGGAAGAGACGAGAGCGCCAAGAGGAAGCCCAAGCAGTCACGGGAGAGCGCATATTCTTCTCAAATTGAGCCTTGATCAGTCATCGCTGCCGGTGCAACTGCATTGCAAAAACTATGCCTAAAATGTAATGTACCTAAGTTTGCTGATGATGTAAATCTAGGTGGCATAATGATCAATTAAGTAATTGAGTCATGGTATTATACTGTGTGGAAGCAGGTCATTTAGCCCATCTGCATTCTGCTGACCAAGATTTCCATCCAATCTAGTCCCATTTGCCTCCCTCTAAATCCTTCCTAATAGAGTCAGAGAGAGTCAAGTGAGAGACAAGTAGATGGCAGATGAATCATACATATACACTTCAATCTGGGGCATGAAATAATGATACACAATGTATTTTTGTACTGAGGGATCTTGGAAAATTGGTTCACAAGGCATGGCAGGCAATTACAATTACAAGTGGTACAATTGACTTTTATGCACGGTGTTTTGAGTACAAGAGGAAGCCTTGGCTGAGTTTGTACTCCAAACACACAGATGTACAGTACTCTAAGTATTGATCACATGGATAGTCAAAGACATTTTCCCAGGGTAAAATGGTTAATACCAGGGGGCATCATATTAAGGTAATTGGAGAAATTATAGGAGGGATGTCAGAGGTAGATTTTTACAGAGAGAGAGAAGTGAATGCATGGAACGCCCTGCTAAGGGTGGTGATAGCAACAGATACATTAGGGGTATTTCAGAAATGCTTAGGTAGGCACATGGATGATCGAAAAATGGATAGAGAATGGTTAAATTGATCTTAGAGCAGGTTAAAAGGTTGGCACAACATTGTGGGATGAAGGGCCTGTACTGTGTTGTCATGTTCTATGTTGTAGGTTTAGAACTTTAGTGGAGCTTTGTGCAACTATAGCCTCCATAACTGAAGAATGAAAATTTAACTTTGGAGATTCACTGCATTGATTCCTGGAATGAGGTGACCACCCTTTGTGGAAAAGTTGAACAGAGTGGCCCTATATTGACTGAAGTTAGAAGAATAAGAATCAATCTCATTTAAAATTCTGAAGTCAACAGATTATCAGAGTAGATGGTGAAAGGTTGTTGCCTCCAGAGGGAACATGATAGGGCCATGATATTCGCACTCTTTGCATTCTGCCAGTTGGCCATGTCTGTCCATGCTAAATGGGATCTTTCCTTGTTTAGCAACCTCATATGTGGCACCTTTTTAAAGGCTTTCTGAAAATCCATGTAAGCAACATCTACTGACTCTCCTTTGTCTATCCTGGCTGTCATTTCCTCGGTGAATTCCAACAGATTTGTCAGGCATGATTTCATCATAAGGAAACTCTACTGACTTCAGCCTACCTTATCGTCTGTCTCCAAGAAAGCTGTAAGCTCACCTTTAATATTGGACTATAACATCCTGCCAACCACTGAAGTCAGTCTAACAGGCCTATAACTTCCTGTCTTTTGCTTCCCTCCTTTCTTAAAGAATGGAATGGCATAGTGGACTGGGCGCAGGATCAGCCATGACCTCACTGAATGCACCTTCTATTTTTATATTCTTATATCAATTGGTATTTAAATCTAGGATGTGTGTGATTATTTGTGGGAGAAAATGTATCTGAGTTTCAGAGTATCATACCCCTGCAACATACAGAGCTGACTTTCTGACCAACTAGATTTAATTGGGGAATTAACTTGGAATTGCTAAATCTACAAGTTGTATTGATGCAATATATTTAAAAAACTGTATTGCAGCGTGATAGAACCAGTAATATCATATCCCTTTAAATGCCTGTCTGAAGCCCTGCTCCATTGATTGTGAATGCATTGATTCTCAACGCACAGTGCTGTAGATATATTGATTTATTTCATAATCCACATGCATGTGCAATAGATTTATACTTTATACTGTATTGTCACCAAACAATTGATACTAGAGTGTACAATCATCACAGCGATATTTGGTTCAGCTCTTCGTGCTCCCTGGAGTACAAATCAATAGTAAATATTAAAAATTTAAATTATAAATCATAAATAGAAAAGGGAAGGTAAGGTAGTGCAAAAAATCTGAGAGACAGGTCCGGATATTTGGAGGGTATGGCCCAGATCTGGGTCAGGATCCATTCAGCAGTCTTATCACAGTTGGAAAAAAGCTGTTCCCAAATCCGGCCGTATGAGTCTTCAAGTTCCTGAGCCTTCTCCCGGAGGGAAGAGAGACGAAAAGTGTGTTGGCTGGGTGGGTCGTGTCCTTGATTATCATGGCAGCACTGCCCCGACAGCGTGCGGTGTAAAGTGAGTCCAAGGACGGAAGATTGGTTTGTGTGATGTGCTGCGCCGTGTTCACGATCTTCTGCAGCTTCTTTCAGTCTTGGACAGGACAACTTCCATACCAGGTTGTGATGCACCCTAGAAGAATGCTTTCTACGGTGCATCTATAAAAATTAGTGAGGGTTTTAGGGGACAGGCCAAATTTCCTTAGCTTCCTCAGGAAGTAAAGGCACTGGTGTGCCTTCTTGTCAGTGGACTCTGCTTGGTTGGACCAAGTCAGGTCATTTGTGATATTGACCCTGAGGAACTTAAAGCTTTTGACCTATTCCACTTGTGCACCACCGATGTAAATGGGGTCATGCGGTCCGCTCTTATAATCCCCTTGGACTGTATATTCAGTCACTTAAAGCTGGCCTCTCGTAGGTACAGACATCCCACCCTGCAAAAGTTCATTTCAGGGAGGTAACACCATCAATTTGCGGGAGACTTCCGGAAGAGGTGGGATATCTGTGATAGAGTAGCTCCTTAGCAGCCAACCAGCTAGTTTAAATAACGTTAGCTATGCTAATGAACAAATGACACCTGTTAAACTCACCTCAACATGTCTTTTACATTTTAACCCACCATGGGCAATAGAAAAGTCACTGTTGCAAACAGTGCAGCAAGCAACACTGTCATTATTTTTGACCTCTATTAGGCAGGGGTACACTTTAGTGTAGTCTGGGGTGACGTACGATTTATATTTTTTTTTTGGAACTCTCTGCCATGGCGAACTCTCGCTCGCTCGCTCTCTCTCTCTCTCTCTCTCTCTCTCTCGTGGTTACTCTTGCACTTTCTCGCTTGCTCGCTCTCGCTTGTTTTCTGTCTCGCTCGATCACTCTCATGCTCTCTCTCTCTCTGTCTCGCTTGCTTGCTCTCGCTCTCTCTCGTGGTCACTCTTGCGCTTTCTCTTTCTCTCTAGCACTCTCTCGCTCGCTCGCTCTCAAAAAAATTGATTTCCGTGACATTGTATATAATTTGCGGGCATCAGGGAGCCACTATTAATATGCGGGAGACTCCCGGAACTTCCAGGAGAGGTGGGATATTTGTAGGTAGTATGTAATAACTTTTATATAAACATGGCGTACTTAAATGTTGCAGGATATGTGTAGCATTTGACAAGAATTCTCAGTTCATTGCCTTGCTTGGGTTGGTCAGTAATTTTGCTCCACACACTTTCTGCTGCACTCCCGCTTCCAGCCCATTGACGTGCTAAAACAACATTGTCACAAAGTTCATACAGATATCTTCCTTCCATAATATGCCGGAAAAACTCAGCACAACTGGCAGCAACTGTGGAAGGAGAACTGTTAATACTTCAGCTCCGAGATCCTTTGTCAATTCTGGGAAAGAGAGATAGTTTTTAGTTTTAGATAGTTTTTAGGAGGGGTGGATAGAACAAAGACGGTATTTCTTAGTGAAACCAAATGTGTTAATGTTAAATGTGTTAAGCATTATGGTTTTCTGCCTATGTAATATGTGCAAATAGCAAAGCTGCAGGACAAACCCAACAGACCAGGTGACAACTGTATCAAAATGAAAATCATGTCAAAATGATAACAGGCAGAATGGGCCAGTTCTGATACAGACAGGAAGAAGTGGGTTACCTCTGGCCAGATAATTAACTGCTGTGTCCAAAAGGCATTAGCATGCCTTGACAAATGATGTCATCCCACAAACAGGAATAAATGTTCTGTCTCTGTGAATATGAAAAAAATGAGATTTACTAAAGATGAAAATTATGAACTAATTAAAGCATTCCAAGCCAACAAAGAATAATACACATAACTAAGGTCTAGGACTAACAGGTATGTTTGTTTCTTCAGTTGAAAATATATTTTCTAGTCTGGAAAGATCAGCTATCAGTTGGAAGGATTTAAGTCTGAATAATTTCCCCAAAAAAATGGAACTCTAATTCAAGGGACAGCTTGTCACAAGTACCTTCTGAATCCGTATTTCCTTACACACATTTACAGAATGAAGTCACCTCTTAATTTTCTACCATTGAAAAGCTTGTGAAAACACAGGGACATTTGATCCACAATCAAGGCTGCCAACCATTCACTGACAGAGGTGCTAAATGGTTAATGATAAGAGGGGAAGTATTTTAAGTTCTTTACAAAACCCATGCCACAGAATATGTAAAATGAAGGCAAAGATAATGAAAAACACAATTACGGCCAAGCGATAAGGGCAGATAATTTAAAATGAATTTTTCATTATATTGATTTTGTGCCTATGCTTTCAGCTTTTGGGTTCATGCTCTGGAACACAGAAATAACCATGTTTACAAAAGTGTGCCAAGAAGTCCCCATATTAAAGAAATGAAATTGCATAAACAAGAGGAATGTCACTGAAGTAAATGTTTGAAGTTCTTTTTTTGTTTTGCACATTTTTGCAATTTCCTGCTGTCTAACTTTGTTCCACTTGTGGAAATCCCTCGTTACATTTCTTATTATTCAGAGCCTTCCAACGTGAGTGCTACTCCATATGCTACTTCCAAAACAATATTTCCTCTCTGAATGGTTCACTTACTATGAAATGGCTGAGCACTAGTTTCATTTTGGCATAAGCTATCCCACGAGTGCGAAGGCACAAATCTCAGCTCACCGACACATTACTTACTGTGGTCACCAGAGGTCTGACAATGCGCCTGTTGGAACAAAAGAGAAAGGGAATGCACTCCAGCCTGGAGGGGTGAATTTATTGCCACAGGGTGACATTTCTTCATTCGACAGCAGCACAAGTCTTGTGCCATTACTGTATCACTAGATTTGTTCAAACTTGGACGGAGGGGGATTCCAAGAGCCAGATTGCTTAGAGTAATGTATTATTTGTGGCCGCAAAGCTACTTCTGTCCTGACATGCTATGCTACAAGGTTTCTTTTAAATTGCTATCACTGCCCTCTTAGGTATTGTACAATCTTTCATTTTCAGTTTTGTTAGAAAACAGATGCATTGTCTCAAGAACAGAGTTAAGTCCATTTGTATAAAGTTATACAACAGAGGAACATAAATATTACACTGCTCTCTGGCTCTCTGGCTCTCTGACTATCAAATGGCTTCAAAGCAACACAAAATCATAAGCATAAGTGATTCTGCAGATGCTGGAAATCTCATGCCCCCCCCCAACCCACTCTCCACTTTCTGTAGGATCGCACTCTTCCTGGCTCCCTTGTCCATTTATCCCTCTCCACTGATCTCCCTCCTGGCACTTATCACTGCAAATGGGGCAAGTTCTACACCTGCCCCTGAACCTCCTCTCTCACCATCGTCCAGGGCCCCAAACATTCCTTCCATGTGAGGCAACACTTCCGTTTCAAGTCTTCACTTGCAGGAAATCACCTTTTGTGTTAGACAGGGTGAAGGTGGTCGACAAAACAGTCCTCCAATCTGTATTGGGTCTTTCCAATGTAGAGGATGCTACACCAGGAGCACTAGATTATTAAGGATGAGGTTTCGGAATACTTGGAGGCACATGATAAAATAGGCCAAAGTCATCATGGTTTTCTAAAGGGGAAATCTTGCCTGTCAAATCTGTTCGAATTCTTTGAGGAAATAATAGGCAGGATAGACAAGGAACAGCCAGTGGATGTTGTTCATTTGGATTTTCAAAAGCTCTTTGACAAGGTGCCCCACATGTTATTATTTAACAAAATAATAACCCATGGTATTATGAGAAAGATACAAAATGGATAGAAGATTGGCTGACTGGAGATTGGAGACAAAGAGTGAGAATAAAGGGGGACTTTCCTGGTTGACTGCCAGTGACTAGTGGTGTTCTATGGGGTCGGTATTGGTCCCACGTTGTTTATCAATGATTTGGATGAAAGAATTGATGGCTTTGTGGATGAAGATAGGTAGAGGGACAGGTAGTGCTCAGGAAGCAGGGTGCCTGCAGAAAGACTTGGACAGATTGGGGGAAATGGGCAAAGGTATGGCAGATGGAATATTATGTAGGGAGCTACATGGCCATGCACTTTGGCAGAAGGAATAAAAGTGTGGACTATTTTGTAAATGGGGAGAAGATTTAAAAAAATCAGAGGTGCAAAGCGACTTGGGAGACCTTGTTCAGGATTTCCCAAAGGTTAACTTGCAGGTTGACTCAGTGGTAAGGAAGGGAGATGCAATGTTAGCATCCGTTATGCGAGGACTAGAATATAAAAGCAAGGATGTAATCCTGAGTCTTCATAAAACTTTAGTCAGACACATTTGAAGTACTGTAAGCAGCTTTGGGCCCATTAGCTAAGAAAGGATGTGCTGGAGGGAGTCCAGAGGAGGTTCACAAGAATGTTCCCAGGACTGAAAGGGTTAACATATGAGGAGGGTTTGATAGCTCAGGGCTTGTACTCACTGGAATTTAGAAGAATGAGGGGGGATCTCATTGAAACCTACCAAATATTGAAAGGTTTGGATAGAGTGGATGTGGAGAGGTTGTTTCCTACAGTGGCTGAGTCTCGGACCAAGGGAGCACAGCCTCAGGATTGAGGGACATCCATCTAGAAGAGATGAGGAAAAATTTCTTTAGCCAGAGGACATTGAATTAGTGGAATTCTTTGTGATATATGGCTGTGCAGTCCAAGTCAAGGTGGAGGTTGATGAGTCTGAATTAATCAGGGCATCAAAGGTAATGGGGAGAAGGCAGGAGAATGGGGTTGAGAGGGATAAGAATCAGCCATGATGGAATGGCGGAGTAGTCTCGATGGGCTGAATGGTCTAATTCTGCTCATAGGTCTTATGGTCTTATGTCAATCCATAGCCTCCTCCATTGTCATGATGAGGCCACCCTCGTTATCTAGGAGCAACATCTTATATAGCTTCTGGGCACTTTCTAACTTGATAGCAAACACCGATTTCTCTAAATTCTAGGAATTTACCCACTCTCTCTTTTCTCTTTTTCTATTCGTCATTCTGGTTCCTGTCTCGCCTTTTCTTTTCTCCTCAACTGCCCACCATTTCCCTCTGGTGCCCTCCTCCATCCCTATCACCCAAGAGTCGACTGTCTTCTCTTAACAAATTCTTTCTTCTTCAGACCTTCTCCATTCCCACCAATCACCTTTCTGCTTCATCCCATCCCCACCCACTCACTTTTCCCATCACCTGCCTTCTCCTATCACCCTCCAGTTTGTACTCCATAACACCATAAACCCATAAGATATCGGAGTAGAATTAGACCATTTGGCCCATCAAGTCTTTGCAATCATTTCATCATGACTAATCCAATTTTCCTCTCAGCCCCAATCAACTGCCTTCTCCCTGTATCTCTTCAAGCCCTGACCAATGAAGAATCTATCAACCTCTGCCTTAAATATACATGAGGACTTTGCCTGTGACAAAGAATTCCACAGATTCACTGCTCTCTGGCAGAAGAAATTTCTCCTCATCTCCATTCTAAAAGGACACCCATCTATTCCGAGGCTGCGTCCTCTGGTCTTAGGCTCTCCCATCATAGGAAACATCCTTGCCACATCCACTCTATCAAGGCCTTTCACCATTCAATAGGTTTCAATGAAGTCACCCCTCATTTTTCTGAATTATAGTGATTACAGGCCCAGAGTCATCAAATGCTCTTCATCTGACTAGATATCCAATCCTACACTCTTTTCCATAGATGCTGCCTGGCCTGCTGAGTTCCTCGAGCATTTTGTGTGTGTTACTTGGATTTCCAGCACCTGCAGGTTTTCTCTTGTTTGTCATTCAATCTCACCAGTGCTTTATAAAGTTTCAACATTACATCCTTGCTCCTATATTTTAGTCCTCTTGAAATGAATGTTAACATTGCATTTGCCTTCCTCACCACAGACTCAACCTACAAATTAACACTTAGGAAATGCTGAGCAAGGACTCCCAAATCCTTTTGCGTCTCTGTTTCTTTGTATTTTTTCTCCATTTAGAAAATATTGTGTTGTGGAGCATAAAATGGTGCTAGTCAGCAAAAAATAACCAGTTCTGATATATTTTCCAGGGTCATGTACGAGAAGAGTATGTGTAGTAGTCATTATGATTTGATGATGCTCCTTGCAAAATTCACTATCTACATTAAAATACATCATCCATTGCCAGTTATAAATGTAATGAAAAATAGATATCAACTACCGAAAGTAAAATGATTATCTGCCTTCTTGATTTGATCTCAACTACCATGCAACAACTAAAGGTGTAACCATGGGTACTCGTATGGGTCCCAGCTATGCCTGCCTTTTTGTTGGCTTTGTGGAACAATCCATGTTCCAAGCCTATACTGGTATCTGTCCCCCACTTTTCCTTCGCTACATTGACGACTGCATTGGCGCTGCTTCCTGCACATATGCTGAGCTCTTTGACTTCATTAACTTTGACTCCAACTTTCATCATGCCCTCAAGTTTACCTGGTCCATTTCTGACACCTCCTTCCCCTTTCTTGATCTTTCTGTCTCTATCTCTGGAGACAGCTTATCTACTGATGCTTACTATAGGCCTACGGACTCTCACAGCTACCTGGACTATTCCTCTTCTCACCCTGTCTCTTGCTGCAAAAATGCCATCCCCTTCTCGCAATTCATCCGTCTCCGCCGCATCTGCTCTCAGGATGAGGCTTTTCATTCCAGGACAAAGGAGACGTCCTCCTTTTTTAAAGAAAGGGGCTTCCTTTCCTCCACTATCAACTCTGCCCTCAGACGTATCTCTCCCATTTCATACACATCTGCTCTCACCCCATCCTCCCACCACCCCATTAGGAATAGGGTTCCCCTTGTCTTCACCTAACGCCCCACCAGCCTCCGGGTCCAACATATAATTTTCCGTAACTTCTGCCACCTCCAACAAGATCCCACCACCAAGCACATTTTTCCCTCCCCCCCACTCTGCTTTGCGCAGGGATTGCTCCCTACACGACTCCCTTGTCCATTCGTTCCCCCCCATCCCTTCCCACTCATCTCCCTCCCGGCACTTATCCTTGTAAGTGGAACAAGTGCTACACATGCCCTTACACTTCCTCCCTCACCACCATTCAGGGCCCCAGACAGTCCTTCCAGGTGAAGCGACACTTCACCTGTGAGTCGGCTGGGGTGATATACTGCGTCCGGTGCTCCCGATGTGGCGAGACCCAACGCAGGCTGGGAGACCCTTTCACTGAACAGCAACCCTCTGTCCACCAGAGAAAGCAGGATCTCCCAGTGGCCACACATTTTAATCCCACATCCCATTCCCATTCTGATATCCATGGCCTCCTCTACTGTCAAGATGAAGCCACACTCAGGTTGGAGGAACAACACCTTATATTCCGTCTGGGTAGCCTCCAACCTGATGGCATGAACATTGACTTCTCTAACTTCCATTAAAGCCCCACCTCCCCTTTGTACCCCATCCATTATTTATTTATTATTATTATGATTAATTTTTTTTCCTCTCTCTCCTTTTTCTCCCTCTGTCCCTCTCACTATAACTCCTGGCCCATCCTCTGGGCTTCCCCCCTCCTCCTTTCTTTCTCCTTAGGCCACCCATCCCATGATCCTCTCATATCCCTTTTGCCAATCAACTTTCCATCTCTTAACTCCTTCCATCCCCCTCCTGTCTTCTCCTATCATTTCGGATCTCCCTCTCCCCTTCCCACTTTCAAATCTCTTACTATCTCTTCTTCAGTTAGTCCTGACGAAGGGTCTCGGCCTGAAACATTGACTGTACCTCTTCCTATAGATGTTGCCTGGCCTGCTGCATTCACCAGCAATTTTTATGTGTGTTGTTTGAATTAAATCTTGGAAATGCTTTTAAATATTTAGCATATTTTAACCAAATTCCTTCTACTTCAGAGATATAATGTTGCTTTCCTTTTACAAATTATATGTGATCCACATAATTATGACAAAATATCTTGCCAATTGCAGTGAGTGACAGAAACATTGAATTTATTGAAATAAGGTTTTCTGCACCCCTTCTGTGCCACTTCCAATTTTTGTAAGGTTGTAGAATTGTTGTAGAATTGAATCAAGGTTTACCTTTGTCAGAGGAAACACTGGATAATTTCTTCAAAATTGATAATGTATTATGATTATTATGAGGGAATGTGTCCATTTTGTGCCCTAGTCTTTATACCAAAACTGTCAGATATGATGAATATCATGTTAAATGCTGGGTTTATGTTAAAGATGAGGTAATTACACAGTAAATGCAATGATGACATCCACAGTTTATACTGTCAGCAGCAAATAATCAATTTATGTATAACAGCAATGACACAAAGCCTTATTTAGATTATGGACTCCTTTTATCATGTTCAAGTTGAAGTTTAATTGTAATTCAACCATACATGAATACCCATGAATACAATCAAACGAAACAGTGTTTCGCCAGGGCCAAGGTGCAAAGCACAGCACTAACAGTCATAAACAGAACAAGGCACCTTTAGCACATATAAGATAGTAAGTAAATAGACAGTAACACAAAAAAAATACATGTAGTATATAGTTCAAGTCCCTGAGTGATATGTCCCTTAGTTTATGAAAATGGATGAAATATTTTTTCATACTGCAAAAGAAAGATGCAAGGAATCAAAATAGTTTTAGGAATCTTAAATTTAGTTCCAACTGAAAATTTGGTTCTTTACTTAATTGCAGCTAGTTGGAGCTTGCAGTTTCCTGCATTACCAAAGTACTTCATCATCAGTAAGGTAACATGGAATGCCTTGGAGTCTTGAAAGATAGTATACCATTATGGTTCTCACTTTCTCTTTCCAGCTACTTGAGACATTCTTGTCCCATATCTTGCAGTCAGCAATAAGCTGCCCATTCACGTTGTAGTCATCCAGCCTAAGTCCCATTTATTTTGATTTTACCAGTGAGAACTATTGGTTGAAGCTGGTAATGTCGGAGTCTCCCAACCATAATCCCATCTCACTGGAAAGGGAAGGGATTGGCAGGAGTGGGATGGAGGTATGGGGCTTTGGGATGTATTGGCTAGAATGAGACCAGGCCATGGCACTGCTGCATGAAATTTGGTCATTGCTGAATCATTGCCCAGCTTCTCTCGTCTTCGGAGTTGGCAAAGCATTATGAATATTCAGACACATTCAAACTTCAATGTGCAAAGCAAGTTTATTATCAAAGTACATATATGTCACTTTATACTATCCTGAGACTCGTTTTCTTGCAAGTATTCATATAAGAGCAAAGAAATACAATAGAATCAATCAAAACCTACACATAAATACTGACAAATAACCAACATTCAAAAGAAGGCAAACTGTGTAAATACAAGATAAAAATATTAAATACATAAATAGATAAATATATAAGATTTAGAACATGAGTTGTAGAGTCCTTGAAAGTGGGTCCATCCATTATGTTTCAGGAGCCTGATGATTGAAGGATAATGATGTTCAAAACATTAAGATAGTTAAAAAAAAATCAAACCATCAATCCAAACATTATATTAAGAAATTAAAACTAAAATCTAAAAATTGCATTTTGAAATTTTACATAATCTCAACAATTCAAAATGATCTATTTTTTAAACAGGTTCACTAGTAGCCATGTTCTATTGAAATGAGTGGAGAACTGCCTGCACCCACTCTGATTTGGTCCAGATAAGTTGGGCAGATTGCTGGGGAAAGGCTGGAGAGATTCTGCAAAGTTGTGCTCACCGCTGGACTGCGTAAAGGCTTCAGCTGTGGAGCCATGCCAAAGAACTGCTAGCCAGGAGCTTGAGACATTTCTTTTCGCTCAAATATTTGCATAGGAATCCTGAACTTCTTGACTCTAATGTGGGGAAGTGTTGGTAGTTAAATGTAAATCTATTAGCATTTTCTCATAACATCCTGCTCTATAATGTTGCTTGTGTATCTTCTCTGCCGACGGTCAAAAACTTCAACAGCAAAGGCAATGGAAACAGAGAGGGGTGAACAGATGAAGGACAATGGGGAGATGTAATTAATTGTGAAGTTGCATGCTCTATTTTCGTTTCATACACAGTGCATATAAATATAGAGTTATCAACACTTTCAGGAATTTGGAGAAAGAATTGGACGTAATACAGGTTTTGGTGATGCTGAGGATATAGGAAAAGTAGAACTTGAAATCTGGAGCATCAGTAATGGAGGGGAGCATAATTATTATGGGAAAGCACTGCATGGCCAATTTTTATTATTAGAAAATAATTGGACACAAAATACAACAACATTTTTGAGATTTTATACATAGGAAATCTATGCAGACATAAGATTTTGTATCAATTACTTGGTCTCTCTCCAGTGAATTTGCTGACACTGATGAGCATTTTCATTGAGCGTTGAACACAACTTCCCCTACATTCTATCATGAACATTTATAACAATAATAATAATAAGTTGCATTTATGAAGTGCCTTTAGTACAGTAAAATGATCCAGTATACTTCAGATGAAGCATATAAAGATCCAATGGTTGTAGTTTATTTTGACTGTAGAAGGCATTTAGGATGTTGTCTAATAGATTGTTCCTTTTATAAAAGGTCAAATAAAGATCAAGAGGGATAGATTCCACAAAATAAAAAATAAGACAAAAAAGATGTTTTCTTGAAGGTGCCAATTCTATTTCTGAAAAAAAAGATGCTCTCTTTCACATTGTGAAGGGTCTCACTGACAGTAAGCTTCTTGATCAACCTGCGAGTTATAGTCCATTTTACATAGTTTTAAAAGCCATTGTTATTCACTAATGTGAGAATAAAATTCTTGCCACAGCTAATTCCCATGATCTGTTTCACCATGAGGTAAAGCCAATTGGGTACAGTGGTAGAATTTGATTCACAACTCCAGGTAACACATAATGCCTTCAAGAAAAGGAACGAGAGAAAAATATTGCCTGGGGAGAAGAAACAGGAAATTAAAAATATAGCAATACACTTGTTAATTACTGTATAATCTGACATTACAAATTGCATTACAACCTCCTTTTGGAAAATAACTTACATATATTGCATAAGCTTGAGAATACCATAACTATCGATTTATTTTATAGACGTTAATATTAATATCAAGTTCTCAGAACTTGGAACAATATCCTCCACTCGAAGTCTTTTTTTTGGTGTGTGCCTGCGTGTGTGCGAGTCTATGCGTGTGTGTCTGCGCGCTCATGCGTTTGTCCATGATGATGTCTTTTTCATGGCTTTTACAAGGCGCAGAGCGAGAGAGAGAGAGGGACTGTGGGGCACACCACTCCTCACACAGACACTTTCGCAGTATTTTCCCTTTATTTTACGAGGTCGAGTTGCGATCTCAACACCCAACCCGGCACGGATGAAAAGCGTACTCAGGACTAGTTTTGAACCCGGGAACCTCCGCTCCCAGGTCCGGCGCCGATGTCAATGCACCACCAGCCTCCACTCGAAGTCTTATGTCCTTAATTAATGGATGTTCTTTCTGTTGGAAATACTGATAAGCTTTGACTTTATTTATTGGTTCTACACTATAAAGCATCAGCTCCTCTCAAGTACTGCATATGCAAATAGGAAAAACCCTGTTCTTACCAAGGTTGGTACTTTTGCATGGATTAGGAAAGAATATCACTGAGGAATTGTTAGGCACAAGAACATTATACTTCTACATCGACAGCTGTTCTCAGTATTCTGGATTCTATAGGAGAGCAGCAACAAAAAATGATTAAGCCTTTTTGGTCTTTGTTGCCCAATATCGTTCGTGGTTTTAGAAAAAAGGCTGAAATATATCCCAGGAATACTCCTGTCTCAGTGATTTATTGTAGGCACATTTTTGTAAGTTTAATTCAGGGAGAGATTACCCCTGCAAGCAATATGGAACATGGATAACAAATTGTTAATAGTTTATCAAGCTTACATGTTTATGTTCGATTTTGAAAAAGTACTAACAGATGTTTTCATTTATGGTCCACTTCAAGAAATCTGCATGAATTGTACTTGAGTTAATGATATTTCATTGGATGAATTTAATGTACTGTTAGGCAGGAATTAAATACTATTTCAGCTTTTGTTATCACAAACTGTAATGGTGGAATTCACCCAAAATGACATGGGAAATTGTCAATAAGTGAATTTTTATATTAGGAAAGGAACTATTTGAAACATGTACTGTATTAGACATGAGCAACTCTCTAATTGATACAAAACATATACACGCAGCAGATGCCAAGTTGTATAATGATGTTTCTCAGACTTCTATGCCACTACCCACTGCTCACTGAATTTATTTATTAATCTTATTCATTTGTTCAATGGCATAAATGCAGCCACGGTGTGTCCATGCAACAGCTTTTCTCTGTGGCATCTAGTCAAATTAATTTTTCTCAATTTTCATACTATTCACCATTTTCTCACACTGCATATCACTTATAGACTGAAGTGTATTCTAATATTATATGAGATTACAATTCAAATTTTTTGGCTGAGCAATATTATACAATGGAACCACAGATCTGTCTACATATGGTTCTAAGATGCTTGTTACCTTCTTTTTCTTTAATTTTCATATTTCATGTTTTTTCCAGAGGCTGGCTCCATCCTGTTACACACCTGTCCGTTACCTTTTGTGTCAATAACACGTTTGTGTACCTTTACAGCTCACTGGTGTTTCCATTCTCCTTCACCTCTCTCCTATATTGTTTTTAAAGAAGAAACAGTACAGTGTTTTTGGCAGCAATCAGGTACTTTATTCGAAATTATAGATGAAAAAGGACTCATGTCTCTGATTGCACAAAACTTTCAAATCAATTATTATAAAGTAATCCCTTGCTTAAATAAATACAAGCTATAAATTGCATAATCACCAGAAATATTAGTAAAAAGGTGATATATTTTTTAAAAACTGTGAATTAAAAAAAGACACAAAGAGAGATACGTATGTAGCTCACCAAACTATAAGCAATTAAACTTAAAAATAGAACCTTTCTAGAGCTATAGAGTGAAACGTCTGGTGAAACTATTTCAAACACAGATGTAAAAAGTCTAAATTAAAAACTGCTGGAAATATTTATCAAGTCATGCAGCATATATGAGAGAGAAATATCGATCATTCAAAAGAACCATCACATACTAACTCTGCTTCACTCTCTTTTAATGTTTATCTTTTCAAAAACTAATATTTCATGTTTAAATGTTAGGCATTTCTAATGATAACTACACTGAAGTTCTATCAACCAATCCCGCATCCATTTCGTAAACCGCAGTCTAACCATTCATTGGAGTAGTTCATATTCTTCTGATTTTTAAAGCATCTTTATCATTTGCTAGTTTAGCTGTGAGCATTTGAGTAGTAATTCACTGCTATTAATGTCCCAACTGCTGATGTGGTCACAGCACAGTCATAATGGTATTAGTTAGTGGTTTTTGTTATATATTTTCATAAAATAGCATGCTGTGAAGAGATATAAGGAATGTAATTTAATCTCAACTATGCTTATATTCATAAACTACTCAAGCTGTGCTCTCATGGTTGATGATGTCATCAGAACAACAAAATTGAAATACAACATCCAGTATTCATTGAAACACAGGAATTACAGCACAGAAGGAGGGCTTTGAACTGATGTAGCAGGCAGCTGCTCGCTCTTCCTGCTGGTGCCATCTACTCTCAAATATTTTTCATCCATTCTTCGGTAAACCATACGCACTATTATTAGAGACTGTTGAGCCATCATATGCATCTTGACAAGTGTTGAGGTTTGCATGGCAATCCAGTTCCCATAATAAGATGTAGCTTTCGATTAATGATGTAGAATTTCCTTTAACTTTGATACCAGTCCAGTTCAGAATGACTGATGCACTGCACCTAGTAGGTACGCTTACTGAAGTTTTGACGGCAATTTTCATTGTGTTGAGATACTGGCATATTGTGCATGGAAGAAGAATGCATTTTCATTTACTGGTACAGTACGGAAAGATGCCACCCATCTCAGCCTGCTGATGCTTGATCTTTGAAAGAACTATCCCTATGGTTCTCCATTGTCCCACTTCCCCTATTGTCAAACTGACCACTCCTCAAATATGGCAAACTTTACTCAACCCCCTTTGGTACTTCTACTCACTGTCTTAAAATATGTATCCACTACACGGTCTCTCCTGTGAAAACTCATACTCTACAAATGTGTCTTACAATATTGATCACTTTCTAAGTATATCCTCTTAACCTTAACTTCTCCATGTAACAGAAGTGCTTAGATTTGATATCTCTCTGCTGAGTCTTCTGCTTGCCCTCTTCATCATTAGGCAGAGACACCTAGTTTTTTTTTAGACACTTAATGTGCATTCACAAATCATAATCGCCAACTTCTGTCTCAGGGTGTTACAGGAGGAATGGTATGTAGTAATTTGCGTAATGCTATTACAGCCCCAGAGACCCAGGTTCAATTCCTGCCGCTGTCTGTAGAGTTTGTACATTTGCCCCAAGATTGTGTGCGTTTCCTCCGGGTGCTCTGATCTCCTCCCATATTCCAAAAATGTATAGATTAGAATGTTAATTGCTACATGGGTGCAATAGGCCGGCATAGGCTCATTGGGCTTGTTTCTGTGCTGTATCTCCAAATAAATATATAGGACAAAAATAATCATAATAATAATCAGCGGTATACTTGCAACAAGATTATCCTGCAGGAGACATGATACCATTTTTCCATGATACTCTAGGTAAAGAAATAATGTAATACTTCCACAGAAGATAATTTGTGAAAGAGTATTTCGGCCTCGAAAGCTTCAAATAGGTGATACAGAAGCCTCCGCTCCCACAGGCACAGGAAGAGCTTCTTCCCTGAGGCTGTGACACTGCTGAACCTCTCATCACAGTGCTAAGCAGTATTGCATCCGTATTGTACTGTCTCAGTACTTTTATATTTGTGTGCTGTAGCACTTTTTTTATTCACAGTTATTTTGTAAATAAAACTATTCTTTGCATTTCTGGTCAGATGCTAAATGCATTTCATTGCCTTTGTATCTGTACTTGGCATAATGACAATAAAGTTGGATCTAAATATAAATCTAAAATCTAAATAAGAAAGGGCTTCTGTGAGGCATTCACTTGTTTTATCACTTGACCACACACTTTCAGGTTTCAAGTGCAAATGGTTTTACATATTATGAATACATGGAGAAGTTAAATGTATCACTGAAGCATTACTTGGAAATTGCAAAAGTAATGTTATTAATTAAATATTAAAACAATCAAACCTAAAAGAGCCTTTTAAATTAGTTAGCAATTTGTTTATACCCCAGCCGTTTCACAAGTAAATTATGTCAATAACAAAGCTAGGGCGGGGAGCCGCAGGGAATGAGCAAAGAACCATTGATAAGCACAAAATAATTAAGTAGAGCAATAGGGAAGCCAGTAGCATTTTAGCAGCTATTTTTAACAAAGGGTGATAAAAAGCACCATAATTTGATGTAAATTATTCTTAAAACAAGCTTTCCTAGTTTCTCACTAGTAAAATTAAAATAAAATAGAGATGCTGCCTGGCCTGCTGCGTTCACCAGCAACTTTTATATGTGTTGCTTTAATTTCCAGCATCTGCAGATTTCCTCGTGTAAGCATTCTGCCAGGAACATCAAGAATATGATTATATGTGTAGTTGACTCCTTTGTCGCTGCTGCCATCAGGTAGAAGGTACAGGTGCCTCAGGTCTCACACCACCAGGTTCAAGAACAGTTAATACCCCACAACCGTCAGGCTTTTAAACAAAAGGAGATAACGACACTCATTTAAGGATCCTTTTATGTTTTATTTCATGGTCATTATTTATTGCTATATATTTCTACCTGCATTTGTACAGTTTGTTGTTCATTGATCCTGTTTACAGTTACTGTTCTATAGATTTGCTGAGTATGCCCGCAGAAAAAGAATCTCAGGGTTGTATGCACTCTGATAATAAATTTTACTTTGACTTTGAATATCTATTGCACATTTTCATTTACATTCAATATGGTGTGATCAAATCTCAGAAATCCTATTCAAGGAAAGTAAATGGCAAAATAATTATTTTACTCTTATTTTTTAAGATATACAGTATGTTTAATATATTATTCATAGGGAGAGCTTCATGCTGCCCTCTATTGGATAATGAAAGTAGTACAAGTCCTGCTAAGCTCCATCCTGTCCCCAAACTGCCTGGAAAACTCAATTTTTTCACCTGGTGCATGAGTAAGGATTGCTATAATAGGGAGAGATCTTATTTTCATTACATAACATGGTCATATATCTTACCTAAGCATCACCTGTTTACAGTGCTTTAAAGACTGACAAGATAAAGTTTACAATTTCTGCCTGTGCGATACAAGAGTCCTGATTCTACAGAAAGGCAACATGCTAATGTTCTAATAATCGGGAAAAGTTCTAAACTCAATCCAACTTTGATAATATAATTTACCAACAGACACAAACATGTATGACAAAACTTCCACTTAAAAGTAGAAGGAAATTATGATCCAAACCAAAACCTGATCTCAGCATTTAAGATGATGCATTACAATAAAGTATCAGGAAATATCTGTGGCTAGGATATGTGACGAGGGAGACTTAATCCTAACTGAGTAGCACTGAGGCATTAAGACCAGAAATATAGGCTTCTGGTTTGGAAACCATTGCCAACACTCTTTAGAATCCACAAGATGTTGTTCTATAAGAGATTGCTAAATTATCACAGACTTCTGTTGATGTAAAAATGGAAAAGAAATTACTGCATTAGTCTTAATATTGCATGACTTCCATATGATTAATGGTTACCCCATAGTTTTCAGTTGTATAACGACGGTGGTTCAGCTGTTAAATTACAGGACTTTCAATCCAAAGGCCTGGAAAATCAATCTGAGATAAAAGCATAAAATACCGTGAATGTTTATTAAGTTAGACAATATCTATGGAAAAAATTAAAAGTGATTATGTTTCTCATTTAACAGATGCTACCTAATCAGCTGAGCATATCAAATATTTTTTATTTTAATTTCAGATTTCCAGCACCAGCAGGTCTTTGATTTTTAAACAATTCAGAATTTGAGTTCCAATCCACCATCAAATCCCAAATAATACTGACCATAAAAGAACAGGATTGTTGTCAAGACCCTTCTTATTCATTGATCGCTGTCTTTTATGTGACTCCAGACCCATCACAATGAAATGGACTCTTATTTTGCTGAGTATGCCCGCAGGAAAATGGATCTCAGGGTTGTATGTGATGACATATATGTACTTTGATAATAACATTTACCTTGAACTTTGAACTTTAGAATTTCTCTGAAATAGCCTGTCAAGTTGTTCGCTTCAGAGCCAGCAAGGATGAACAATAAACGCCATGATGCTCAGATCCTGAAAACTGAATAAATAAATAAAAATGTAGTTTTCTGTTCCTCAAAAATCATGCAACAAGTCAAAAATAACAAAATGGCTCAGGCATTTCTTAACTATATAACCTTTAACGGCACTTTTATTAACTTTCCATTTGTTAATTCCCACAGCCTATTTCTCCTTCTTGCTTGTCAGCAAACCCTAAATCAATTAATTTCAGGCAATTAATTTCTAATTATGATAAAACAATCAGAGCAAAACCTAGCTTGGACTGCCTGAAGAACTGGGTCTGAGTTGTGAGGAACCATTAAACCTCAGGCACATTGAAAGTCAAAGGAACACATCATATCAGGTATTATTTGGAAATTCTCCCTGAGCAATATAAAGCCCTGGTCTTAAGACTATGCAAATTTCTTTAAAGGTACTAGAGGCGGACAGCCACAGGAGTACCAGGGAGTACCCCTGTGGATGACCCCTCAACAATAAGTACTCCTGTTTGAGTACTGTTGTGGGGAGCAACAGTGGCCACGCCTCTGGCACGGGGTCTGGCCCTGTGGCTCAGAAGGGTAGGGAAAGGAAGAAAGCAGCAGTAATAGGGGCTCTATAGTTGGGGGTCAGACAGGTGATTCTGTGAATGCAGGAAAGAAACACAGATGGTGGATTGCCTCCTAGGTGCCAGGGTCCGGGATGTTTCTGATCGCATCCACGATATCCTGAAGTGGGAAGGTGAACAGCCAGAGGTTGTGGCACATATTGGTACCAACAACATAGGTAGGAAAAGGGAGGAGGCCCTGAAAACAGACTACAGGGAGTTAGGAAAGAAGTTGAGAAGCAGGACCGCAATGGTAGTAATCTCAGGATTACTGCCTGTACCACATGACAGTGAGTATAGGAATAGAGTGAGGTGGAGGATAAATGCAAGGCTGAAGGATTGTAGCAGGGGACAGGGATTCAGATTTCTGGATCACTGGGACCTCTTTTGGGACAGGCGTGACCTGTACAAAAAGGATGGATTGCGCGAGAATCCCAGGGGGACCAATATCCTGACAAGTAGGTTTTGTTAAGGCTATTGGGGAGAATTTAAACTAGAATTGCTGGGGGATGGGAATTGAACTGAAGAGACAGTGGAAGGGGCTGTTGGCTCACAAATGAAGCAAGCTTGGAGACAGTGCGAGAGGGAAGATAGGCAGGTGATAAAGAAGGGATACGTTCAGACCGATAGTTTGAGATGTGTCTATTTTAACACAAGAAGCATCATGAACAAAGCAGATGAGCTTAGCGCGTGGATCAGCACTTGGAGCTATGATGTTGTGGCCATTACAGAGACTTGGATGACTCAGGGGCAAGAATGGTTACTTAGAGTGCCAGGCTTTAGATGTTTCAGAAAGGACAAGGAGGGAGGCAAAAGAGATGAGGACATATCACTGCTGATTAGAGATAGTGTCATGGCTGCAGAAAAGGAGGAATTCATGGAAGGATTGTCTACTGAGTCTCTGTGGGTGGAAGTTAGAAACAGGAAGGGGTCAATAACTCTACTGGGTGTTTTTTGTAGACCATCTAACAGTAACAGGGACATTGAGGAGCAGATAGGGAGACAGATTTTGAAAAGGTGTAATAATAACAGGATTGTCGTGGTGGGAGATTTTAATTTCTCAAATATTGATTGGCATCTCCCTAGAGCAAGGGGTTTAGATGGAGTGGAGTTTGTTAGGTGTGTTCAGGAAGGTTTCCTGAAATAATATGTAGATAACACTACAAGAGAAGAGGCTGTACTTGACATGGTATTTGGAAATGAACTTGGTCAGGTGTCAGGTCCCTCAGTGAGAGAGCATTTTGGAGATAGTGATCACAATTCTATCTCCTTTACCATAGCATTGGAGAGGGATAGGGACAGACAAGTTAGGAAAGCATTTAATTGGAGTAAGGGCAATTATGAAGGAACCTGGAAGCATAAATTGGGAACAGATATTCTCAGGGAAATGTACAACAGAAATGTGGCAAATATTCAGGGATATTTGTGTGGCGTTCTACATGGGTACATTCCTATGAGACAGGGTAGGGTACAGGAATCATGGTGTTCAAAGGCTGTTGAAAATCTAGTCAAGAAGAAAAGAAAGGTTCAAAAAACTAGGTAATGATAGCAATCTAGAAGATAATAAGGCTAGTAGGAAGGAGCTTAAGAATGAAATTAGGAGAGCCAGAAGGGGCCATGAGAAGGCCTTGGCAAGCAGGATTAAGGAAAACCCCAAGGTATTCTACAAGTATGTGAAGAGCAAGAGGATAAGTCTTGAGAGAATAGGACCAATCAAGTGTGACAGTGGAAAAGTGCATATGGAACCAGAGGAGATGGCAGAGGTACTTAATGAATACTTTGCTTCAGTATTCACTATGGAAAAGGATCTTGGCAGTTGTAGGGATGACTTACAATGGATTGAAAAGCTTGAGCATATAGACATTAAGAAAAAGGATGTGCTGGAGCTTTTGGAAAGCATCAAGTTAGATAAGGCTCCAGGACTGAACGAGATGTACCCCAGGCTACAGTGGGAGGCAAGGGAGAAGATTGCTGAGCCTCTGGCGATGATCTTTGCATCAACAATGGAGACGGGAGAAGTTCCGATGGATTGGAAGGTTGCAGATGTTGTTCCCTTATACAAGGAAGGGAGTAGAGATAGCCCAGGAAATTATAGACCAGTGAGTCTTACTTCAATGGTTGGTAAGTTGATGGAAAAGACACCGAGAGGTAGGATTTATGAATATTTGGAGAGGCATAATATGAATAGGAATAGTCAGCATGGCTTTGTTAAAGGCAGGTCGTGCCTTACGAGCCTGATTGAATTTTTTGAGGATGTGATTAAACACGTTGATGAAAGTAGAACAGTAGATGTAGTGCGTATGGATTTCAGCAAGGCATTTGATAAGTTACTTCGTGCCGGCTTATTGAGAAAGTAAGGAGGTGTGGGATCCAAGGGGACTTTGCTTTGTGGATACAGAACTGACTAGCCCACAGAAGGCAAAGAGTGGTTGTAAATGGGTCATATTCTGCATGGAGGTCGGTGACCAGTGGTGTGCCTCAGTGATCTGTTCTGGGACCCCTTCTCTTCATGATATTTATAGATGACCTGGATGAGGAAGTGGAGGGATTTGCTAAATTTGCTGATGACACAAAGGTTGGAGGTGTCGTGGATGGTGTGGAGGGCTGTCAGAGGTTACAGCGGGACATTGATAGGATGCAAAACAGGGCTGAGAAGTTGCAGATGGAGATCAACCCAGATAATTGTGAGGTGGCTCATTTTGGTGAGTCAAATATGATGGCAGAATATAGAATTAATGACAAGACTCTTGGCAGTGCGAAGGATCAGATGGACCTTGGGGTCCGAATCCATAGGACTGTCACAGACCCCATGACAGGGATAAAGAACCAGCAGAGATGGAAAACACTTTGGAGTCTCGTATTGCTATAAACTAATAATATTTATTAGTAACTACACAATACAGTAATATAAATGTAGATAAATCAAACAGGTTAGCAATGATTATATATATAAAAGTAAGTGTGGAATATATGTATGAAAAACCAAGCTTCTTTAAGTCTAGGGGTAAAAAGATATAGTCTTACGATGTTGAGTAAAGTTCAGTTCAGTTCGTGGTATTTAGTTGAGTAGTGATGGAGAGAGAGAGAGAGAGAGTGAGTTGAGTCTTCAGGTGAGCTGATACCATCGATCTTCTTGTCCTCCTCCGAAATCCTTCGCAAGTCACTGACTGTGACTTTAACCAGGGGGACCGGTCTTCTGTGGTGCAGCTATCACCCAGGCGAGGGTGGACACATAGACAGCTCCCCACCAGTCAATCCCTTCTCCTCAAACTGGAATAGCAACTAGGATCAATCCGCCTGATCAATCCTTCAAAACCCACTTTCTCTGTGGGCATAACAGTGCTCATTCATTGTCCAGATCATGTGTCTGAGGTCTGTATCATCTGACCTCCCATTTATTT